>NC_044037.1:268108537-270508537 GCF_901765095.1 Microcaecilia unicolor | reverse complement strand
TATTACACCTCAGGACTGCTTGAGCTACTAATGTCGCCCCTGAAGCAGCCCTGCCGGATGAAACACAGCCTTGTCGAGCACCTTTTTATGAGATTTTCTACAATAACAAGAGGTTTTTAACCTACTTTCATCATGTCTGCTTCTTCATCTTCCATTCAACTTACACGGGGAACATGGTATTTCAGAACTTGCACGTGTATGTTGATCAATTTAAAAAGCATGTGAGTAAATACAGTGGCCACAACAGTTAGTTATTTGTAATGTGGAGGGAGAAAATACACAATAGGAAAGTAGACGATAGAGCGCTAAAGAAGATACCTCCCTTAATTCCTCCTGAAAAGGGCTGGTCGAATCGAGCACTTATTATAAACCTGTAGGTGTGAAGGAGTCGCTGCAAATCCTGATGTTGATACGTTTGTTCTGTTAGTACTGTTTTTTTAAAAATTGTATATGTTGATTTGTGATCCGCCTGAATTTGTGATGGTGGAATAGAAATTTTTTTGGAAATAAATAAAAAATAGAGATGCATTCCCATTCTTAAACAGGGAATATAAGTGTAGATTTTAGTTCTGTCCATGCGCCACCCAAACCATGCTGCCTAGCAATCTACATGTGAAAGGAGTAGAGCGCACAGATGTGAAGCGTTTGTTTACACTTTCAAACAACAACAAAACCAGGGGACATAAGATGAAGCTAGAATATGGTAGATTTAAAACAAATAGGAGAAAGTTTTTCTGTACTCAGCGTGTAGTTGGACTCTGGAACTAGCTGGCTTTACGGAGTTTAAGGGGGGTTTGGACAGATTCCTGAGGGAAAAGTCCATTGAACATTATTAAAAAAATATTTATTTATTTTTCCTTTCGGTTTTGCCGGGTTCTTGAAGCCTGGATTGGCCGCTGTCGGAGACAGGATGCTGGGCTTGATGGACCCTTGGTCTTTTCCCAGTATGGCAGTGCTTATGTACTTATGCTTATATACTTATGTACATGTGAAAGGCACTTCTGCAGTCAGGTATGTGCTGTTATGCGTGTCTTCATATGTAAGTGCGCAGAAAACTGTCACATATGTAAGTGCTCTACTCTCTATTCTATAAGGGTGCATGCAAGTGCTTTAGCGTATAACTGCAAGAGGGGGCCCATATGCAGGCACAGTATGGAAGGGGCATCAGTCAAGCTGCCCCTTACACACCCAACTTACAGAATACTGTAAGTTATGCACATTGCATGCCAAACTTAGGGCTCCTTTTACTAAGCAGCAGAAAGCCCAATGCAGGCTTACTGCTGACTGTATAGGAAGTACTGCTGGGCTATTGCAGCAAGTCGGTGGGACTTCCCGCCGCTAGCACACCATCATAACTGGCGCTACAAAACTATATCTTTTGTTGTAGTGCCGGGGTTTACTCAGTGGTAATCAGGCAGTGCCACACGCTGCCCAATTACCACCGGGTTAGCATGAGAGCCCTTACCGCCACCTCAATGGGTGGCAGTAAGGGCCCCCCCCCCCCCAAATGGCTGCGTGGTAAGTGCTTTACTTGTCACATGGCTATTTCCTGCAAGAAAGACTTCCCTTTTATCTGCTGAGGTAAAAGGGAGCCTCAACGTGCGTGAAAAACACGTACCTACGCCAGTGTAGGACCTTCAGGGCTTTTCAAAATAATAAATAACTGCTCACTGAATGCAGCCTGTCACTGACCTAGCGTAAATCTGAGAGTAGTAGGCAAGTCAGAGGGAATAACAACATAGAATGTTGTAAAAGGAGTGTATCGGGCCACAGATGAAACAACCAGGCAGACTCAGGGGTCAAAGGAAGCAATGTTTAATTCAAAACCCAACACGGCCCATGTTTTCGCTGTTGCCTGCATCATGAACATGCAGGTTGGCAGAACCCAGGGAAACTAAGGAGCTGAAACAAGCAGAGATCCTAGGGGAAGGAACAGGCAGGAAACAAAACTCAGGAAGCTAGCCAACCTGCCTGTTCAGATTAATTTCCGGTGCAAACCAACTTTCCGAAGGCAAATTCTAGAACACCAGGATAATTTTCTGCGACATCACTGGGTGCACAGATGAAGACAAGAAGTATGAACAGTGTGGGGAGGGATTTCAGCAGAAGTCCTCCTTTCACAGTAAAGAAATTGTGGCAAAAGGTTGTCCCTGGTGTAAACAAGCATTTCACAATAAAGTCACCCGCTTCCTGTTACATCGCATTGAAGAGCCATGCTCTGTAGGAGCTCATGCTGCTGTGACTACCCTTCTAGCAGGATCATTACACTGAAGAAGCCTCAGTGTTCTCTTGTATTGCTGTTGTTGAGAAGAATTCTCCAGATTGACATTTTAGTGTCAGGTTCTCAGGTTCAGAGCCCAAGGGGCCGAGCTCTGGAGCAAACGTGAGCCCTTGGGCTGCTGCCGAGGAGCGACAGCAGCAGGCAAAACCCACCAACCAACACTGGGCAAGCACACTGGCAGGGACTGCAGGCACTGCCCAGCGAACAAGAACACATGGACTGGAATCCCCTGGACTGGAGGACACAGGACTGGAACACTGGACTGCAATTCCCCGGACCGGAGGATACAGGACTGGAACACTAGACTGGAGCACACCGGACTGGTCCACACAGCTTCACCTGCACTTAGCTACTAAGCCCCCCAGGAGTTGAGCTCCTGGGTTCGAGTAGCCGGCAGGACTTACTGGATACCGGATGACACAGGGACCAGGACTAGAAACAGAAGTACTCCTAAACCTAAACTGATCTACGTGCTCCCAAGCCCTAAACCAGCAGGAGTGTTCCTAACAGTAAACTGACAAAAGGACTTCCTAAGCCCTATACTAAACAGGAGCTCCTAAGCCCTGCTCAAGAAAGGGACTTCCTAAGCCCTAAACTAACAGAGTAGGGAACTAAACACAAAGCTAACACAGGTGCTACTAAGCACCAAGCTACAAGCAGAGCTCTACACTAACAAGCTACCTAAGCACTGCTCTAGCAAGCTAGATACAAAACTAACAAGGTGCTTCCTAAGCACTACTCTGGCAAGCAACCAGAAGAGCTCCTAGCACTAAAGGGAAGACAGGGGAGCCACAAGGAAAAAGCAGGGAAGCTAACACATAAGCCAAAAGTGCTTCTAAAGCACCAAACACCAACAGCAAAGACTGCAATGCTCCCAAAAGCACAAACACCAGAAGTACTTCTAACAGCAAACTCTGCAGTGTTCCTAACAACACCAAACCCTGAAGTACTTCTATCAGCAACAGAGCTTCCAAAGCCCTACACCCAGCAATGCTTCCAAACCCAAGAGGGAAAAGCAGGGGAACCATAAGGGAAAAGCAGGAAAGCTAAACATATAGTCACCAGTGCACACTGCACTAACACTAACCTGGCCCTTAGCAAAAGCAAGCAGGGAAACTAGACACAAAGTTAGAAGTGCACACTGCACCAACCTACCTAAAGCAAACACCATTGTTGCAAAAGGCCCTGAAGGAAACAACACCACTTCCTTATCAAGGCCCTCCCTGATGATGTCACACTCCCTAGACCTAGGCAAAAGCACACTGACCCAGAGAGGCCCAACCCACACCAATGCAACACCGTGAAGCACTTGAAGCCAGTACACCCAAAGAGAGGTAGAGCTAACTCAGTCCACCCACACAGCTGTAGTAAAGTAAAACAATTAACCCCATGCTGCTGGAAGCTGCCAGCACAGAGAGACAGAGCCAGCTCAGAAAGGACAGACAAAAGAAACAGAAGCCAGCTAAGAAGCTGACCCCCAGGAAAGAGGTAAGTTTGAGAGGGGTTCTGACCCCAATCATAACATTTAGGTTTTATCCTGACTGACCCCTGATGCAGGCGACAGCCAAAACATGGGCTGTGTTGGGTTTTGAATGCAACATTTCTTCCTTTGACCCATGAGTCCGCCTGGTTGTTTCATCTGTAGCCTGATACACTCCTTTTACTTGTAAATCTGAGTGTGGCAAAATGCAAAGGAGCGTACACAGAAATAGAGCAGGGGAGGAACACGAGCGGGGCTGCCACTTACAAACACAACTTACAGAATACTAAGGGCTCCTTTTATAAAAAATTAGTGCCCGTTATATGCCATGCAGCCCATAGGTATACAGTGGGATGTGCAGCATTGCGGGTGTGGTAAATACGTTAGCACACCTTTGTAAAAGGACCTCTGTAAGTTACGTGCATTGCATGGCACACTTAGGCACTCCCACTTATGCCTGTCATCGACCTGGCATAAATTCGGGTACCCAGATTCCATTATAGAATAGACACTCCCTGCACAGCACAGGGGTACCTAAAGGGGAGATGCGGAGTTAAAAAAATTCCCCCATAGTGTAAATACCGGCTTTCTGAAATTGGGTTCTGCCAGGGCCGCCGAGAGACTGGGCTGGGCCCGGTGCAAGGTCGCCCCCGGGGCCCTGCCCCTGCCACCCTTGCCCCCCCGCCCCCCCGAGGTCGCCGCCGCCGCTCCCCCATCTGTCCGCCACCAGACCGGGCCCCCTGCATTGAAATCACAGTCTCACCTCTGTGAAAGCAGTGCTGCAGCCAGCAGAATGCCTCCCTTTGGGCTTCCTTCCCTCCTTGTGTCTCGCCCTCGCGGAAGTTACGTCAGGCGAGGGCAGGATACAGGGAGGGAAGGAGGCCCAAAGGGAGGCGTTCTGCTGCCTGCAGCGCTGCTTTCACGGAGGTGAGACTGCGATTTCAATGCAGGGGGAAGACGGTCAACGACGGAGGGCGAGTGGGACTGTGGCACCGGGCCCCCCTTGGAGGCCCGGGGAATTTTGTCCCCCTTGCCCCCCCTCTCGGCAGCTGTGGGTTCTGCACATGTATGCAATATACACGTGTAAATGCTGGTATATGCACAATACAAAACCTGAATAAGGCTTCTATGATAAGGGTTCAATACAGTCTGTGCTCCAAGTTGGGGAAAACGTGGTTTCTATCAACTTCAATGCTTGCAAAGATATTAAGGCACTTTTTAATCTTCTTTACACCTTCTTACCCTTTAGGGAGTCCTTTTACTAAGCCGTGTAGGCGCCTACACGCGCCCAACGCACGCCAAATTGGAGTTACCCCCCCGGTTACCACGTGGCCCGCGCAGTAATTTCAATAATTTTGGCAGGCGTCCGCTACGCGCATCCGAAAAAATATTTTTTAATTTCTGGTGCGCATCAGCTACGCACGTCACGTGGCATTTGACGTGCGTAGGTCATTACCACCCGGTTACCACGTGAGACCTTACTGCTAAGTCAGTGGCTGGCGGTAAGATTTCAGGCCCAAAATGGGAGCACGTCAATTTTCATTTTGCCGCACATCCATTTTCGGCAAAAATTTTTAAAAGGCGTTTTTTTTTGTAGGTGCGCTGAAAAATGAATCTGCGCGCGCCCAAAACACACGTCTACACTACCGCAGGCCATTTTTCAGCGCATCTTAGTACAAGGACCCCTAGATTTGGAAACTGGTTTGAAACCACACAATGAATAATCTTGAACACATTGCAACACATCAAAAAGAATGGTTTGAAAACATTTTGTGATGCAGTATGATAGTTAAATGAGGGGTGCTCTATAATTATCATAGATGCCTCTGCTGATGGAGACAAATGCAATTCAACAAAAGAACATTAAATCAACACATTCGTCTCTGTGTAAGTGAATGATTCCAGCACACTGTAGGTATGATAATGATTTCACAGCAGGCCTGATATAGAAAGCTAGATATTAAGTAGCACCGAAATGGAATTTTGTTTAAAGAAAAGCAAACATGATTAGCATTTCTTTCTGATTAGAAAACAGTTTCGCTTACTATGCTATTATCAATTCCCTGTAGAAAGTATGGAACTGAAGGTTGATAAACCAAAAATGAATATAAAATAACAGCTTCCTATTGGACTAACTTATTTCTTGAACAGCCTTTGGGAAGGGAATGTTATCTCCCAAGCAGCTAGTCAAGAAATATATTAAGTTAGTCCAGTAAAAGTGATTGCTTTATGTTTTATTTGCTGGCCCTTATTTCTGTGTATTCAAGTGAACTAACATGACACCTGCACTACATTATCCTGTAGAAAATGAAATTCAGTGCTATTACTGGGGGGAGAGGGGCGGGATTTATTTAAATATTTATTTATTTAATTTCGCATAGTCCAATTATTCTAGACCAGATGTTTAGATCAGAAAAGCACTAAAACCCCATCTATTCAAACAAGCCTACCCAAAAGACCCAGATTAATCTCATGAACCCATCTACCTTACATATACTGAAGAGAAAACGACATTGACCTAGAATCTATCTCCCATCTTAACCTCCTCTCTCTATCACCTGCCCATCCATTTACTACCCATCCATCCTTCTATTATGTTATACTTTATTTCCTACTTTACATAACAAAATGCTGTGTTACCTATTATTTTATGTTACATTTGTACCCCACACTTTTTCCCACTCATGGCAGGCTCAATGCGGCAGGCAATGGAGGGTTAAGTGACTTGCCCAGAGTCACAAGGAGCTGCCTGTGCTGGGAATCAAACTCAGTTCCTCAGGACCAAAGTCCACCACCCTAACCACTAGGCCACTCCTCCAGCTTTTAGTGGGAAAGTGTGGGATACAAATATAATAAATAAATAAATAAATAAATGTGTACCCAGACCTTGATTTTGCGGGGGCCTGAACCCAGAGTGGGAGAGCACATTTTTGCCCTGCCTCCCCGTTGCTCTCCGCCCTGCCACAACCCCACATACCTGGGTTGGCAGGGGTACCCAAGTCCCATCATCAGAAGCCTTCCTGTAGCAATACTCAGTGCCATGCTGTCTGTCCTGCTTTCCTGCCCCAGTGCATATGATCAGTTTTAGTGAAATTGAGTATGTGTAATATGTCACATTTTCGAAAAGCAGGAACTAGGATCGTGAGCCCTTGAGCTACTGCCGAGGAGCGGCAGTGGCAGGCAAAACCAGCCCACACAGGGATAAGACAGAACTCTGACAGGGATGGCTAGACTTCACCTGCACCTGGCCACCCTTCCCCAGGAGTTGAGCCCCTGGGTGCAAGTGGCCAGCAGGACTTGCCGGACAGGGTCGGAACTGGATACCAGCAGGATACACCCAGGGACTAGAATACACCAGGAGGCTAGGTAGAATACTGGACTAGGACTCTCAGACAGACAAGAGACAGAACTGAAAGCTGCAAGCAGCCACTGAACAAGAACACAGACAACCTAGAACTAGACAAAGACATACAAACAAGAAACAAGACTGGAAAACAAGCATTACAGTACAAGAAGCTACACAAAGACTAACTAGAATCAGGCAAGAATACAAACTATAAACTGGACTAGGCAGAAGTGCCACAAGCACAAACAAACAAGGGCCTTAGGCGATGCAAAGGCAAAGCAGAGAGTTTCCAAATGGCTAATAAGCCCAGCAGCAGCTGAGATTCAGCTGCAGCAATCACCAGGCAGCTATGGGTGCTGTGCAGGCTCAAACAAGACAAGCAAGTCTGGCAGGCCGGAAGATCTGGACTGGACTGGGCTGAAGTCTGGAACGGGAAACAGCACACAGACAATCCAATGCAGCCACCAGGTCTGGCCACCAGAGGGCAAGAGGAACACAAACCAAAACACAGGCAGAAAGCATAATGAAGCACAGAGAGGCTTAACACACACAGTTGCAGTATAGTGGACTTCTGCTGCTCATCTTTGTCTCCCTTACCTTTCCCTTTCCCTTCTTATCCTGTTCTCCCGCTCTAATTATTTGAATGTAACTGTAACTGTATTTATTTTCTTAGTTCATTGTAAGCCACTTTGGGGCTGCAAAACTGCAGCAAAAGGCGAGATATAAATGACCTGAAATAATCAGAGCCATGCTGGAAGCAGCCAGCACACAGAGACAGAACTAACTCAGGAAGAACAGACAGAAGCCAGCTCAGAAGCTGACCGCCGGAAATAAGGTGAGCCTGAGAGGGGTCACGACCACAATCGTGACATAATATCATTAAAACCGAGCATGCACGCAAGGGAAGGGGAAGCAGGGCAGGCAGCGCAGGGGCGAATTTCACCGCAGGAAAGCTTCTGCTGGTGGGACTTGGGGACCCCCGCCAGCCAAACCAGCAGACTTTAGGGGCTTGAACCCAAATTGAGGGGGGGCCCAAGCCCCCAAGGCCCACCGTGGCTAAGTCACAGTTGTAGATGGATAACAATTTATACATTTATATTATATAAAACCAATATTGTATATTTAAACATTGAAAATGCCTCCTACAGATTCTTCACATAAATCACACGTGAAAATATCTGATACAAGTAGATACAGTAGCCCCCAAATTCTATATATGGCACTTTAACTTGTGCATGCTAATTTGACTGCATGCCGAAATTGTGCACACAACTTAATTGATTAACAAGTCAACCATTGCCAATAATTGGCACTTAACAACCAATTAGTGGCACTAATTGGTTTTAATTAGAATTTACACGCCCAGCTTTCTTGGCGTATTCTACAACATAGTGCGTATAAATTCTAATATGTGGAGTGGAAAAGGGGGCGTGGCCATGGACATGGAATGGGTGGGTTGTGGGCATTTCAAAAACTATGCACACTATTATGAAATATACCCAATCTGCACCTAACTTAGGCGCAGGTATTTAGGCCTGGTTTTAGGTGGGCTAAATAGGTGCACCTAAATTTTAGTTGCAAGAATGGTATATGAGCATCAAACATATAAATGGCAAGTGACCGACTCACCTGCAAATGCGCAGTAGAGACTTCCCTCTCTGTCCCGCCCTTGCGTCAAGACGTGATGATGTCAGAGGGCGGAACAGAGAGGGAAACGGAGTCGGACTGTCGGACTCTGCTGCTGCCGCTGGAGCCTGGAAACGAACATCGCGCGCACCCACCTCCACCCTCCCCCCATCCCCACCGTCGCTCCCGCCCCCTTCCGTATCGGGCCCCCTGCACTGACCTGACAGCGCCTCTCACCTCCGTGTGGAAGCGCTGCAGGCAGCAGCAGAGTGATCTGCTGCTGCCTGCAGTGCTTCCACACGGAGGTGAGAGGGAGGCGCTGTCAGGTCAGTGCAGGGGGCCTGGCACGGAGGGGGGAGGGAGCGGCGGCGAGGAGGGTAGCTGGAAATCTCGCCCATTTTAACGGGCTTAATGGCTAGTATTCTATAAATCTATGGCTAGTTTTAGGTGTAGTGTATAGCATCACGTTAACCGTGTGGTTTTTCGGTGCTAATTTTTAAGGCGCTATTTATATAATTTGGCCCTAATAGAGCAATTCCTGTCATCTTAATTCAATTCTTTCACCTCTTCATATGCCTGTATACATAGATAGAGATCTAAGTTCATTCCCAAACCCAGAAATGTAACATAGAACTTCACGGTGATAACAAATGAGAAAAACTGGAAAGAGCAAAATAACTGGTAAATTAGATGCAAAGCATTAATAAGACAGTCCAAAAGAGAATTTGGAAAAAAAATAGATTCCCTTAGAGGAAGCACTCATAATAAAAAGCTTTTCATGTACATTTGAGGCAAGAAGCCTAGGTAAAAAGGGAAACTCAGGGAGTGCAAAGTCAAAGCAGAAAAACTAAATTAAATCTTTGCTTCAGTCTTTGCAAGAAAGATGTGAAGGAAATACCCATGCTGGAAACATTCTTTGATGGTGATGATTCAGCAAATCACTGTAAAACTGAAAGCAAACTGACAAAATAAAGAGTAGCAAATTACCAGGACCAGGTGATATTCACCTAAGAACTCCAAAAGAAACTCAAAAAACGAAACTACAGAGCCATAAGTGACTTATCATTAAAAACAAAACAAAACCCTACAGTCCCTAAGGATGGAGGATGGTTAATCTAACAATTTTCTGGGGGTGAAATGCAAAACTAAGGGGCCCTTTTACTAAGCCGCGTAGGTGCCTAGGCTCCCAACGTGTGTCAATTTTGAGTTGCCGCGTGGACCTTGTGGTAATTTCATTTTTGACGCACGTCCACTACGCGCACCGGGCAATATTTTTATTTTCTGGTGCGCAGGTGGTAATCGGGTGGTAATTGGCATTTTATGCACGTAGACCATTACCACCCGGTTACCACATGAGACCTTACCAGTGGCGTAGCCAGACCTGATATTTTGGGTGGCCTCAGAGCTAATATGGGTGGGCACTATGTATAAGTAGTGTTTCTTGAGATACTACAAAATAATGCCTTAGAATGCACTGATAATGGATTTCTAAGTAGTCTGCCCAACAGCTGCCCTGCATCAACATAAACCACATACATACTTAATGGGAAATAACAATATTTTTAAATATAGTTACATTATGCCACATCAAACGTGACCAGATAAAAGTCTACTATAATGCAAATATGTCAACACACATAACAGGATCCTGCAGTATGATTACAGCAATGGCATATACGTTGCTTTATAAAAAATGTAAATGCCTGATTAAGCAAAACAGGTAAAATACCTTTAAAGTCCTTTTCCTTTCCATTGGCACCCAGAACAAAACTGCCTACACCCATAGCTACGCCCCTGGATGGCAGAAACTAAGGCGGTGGCTGTTCAGCTGCTATAAAAATGGGTGGGCCTGAGCTGAGATTGGATGGGCCTGGGCCCACCCAGGCCCACCCGTAGCCACGCCCCTGCCTTACCACTAGGTCAATGGCTGGTGGTAGGGTCTTATTTTGCTACACGTCCATTTTCAGCAAAAATTTAAAAAGGCATTTTTTACAGGTGTGCTGAAAAATGATTCTGTGCGCACCCAAAACACTCATCTACACTACCGCAGGCCATTTTTCAGCGTGCCTTAGTAAAGGGATCCCTAGATTGGTGAACCTAATGTAAGTGCCAGACAAAATGTTAGCAGCTAAAAAAATGTGTGAGAAAATGAGTAAAAGAAAATCCTAAATCAACTCAAAATGACCTGAACAGTTAGAGATGATTAATCACGAGTGGATTGTGAGGTGTTGCAGAAGAACCCTGGGACATAAGGCATCAAAATCGCAGAGGCAATTTAATGCGGACAAGTGAAAACTGATACATATAGGCAGTGGCGTAGCCACAGGTGGGCCTGGGTGGTGCCAGGGTCCACCCACTTAGGGCTCAGGCCCACCCAACAGTAGCACACATTTCACGGTAGCTGGTGGGGAGCCCAAGCTCCGCCAGCTGAAGATTTCCCCCTGATTGTAACAAAAACGCTATTCTCCGTAATACCGGCACCTGCACATGCTAAGTTTTCAGCGCATGCCTGCTGCAAACTGCCAAGGTGGAAAGAAGCATTTTCCCGCCAGCTGAGATATTTTTTTGGTGGTGGGGGAGGAGGGAAAACACTTGGTGCCCACCCACTTCTTGTTTAGGCCCACCTAAAATCTGTTGTCTGGCTACGCCCCTGCATATAGGGAAAAATAATCCTAACTATACTGTAGATGCTGGGTTCCATATTAGCACTCACCACTCAGCAAGATCTTGGTGTCACTGTGGATGATGCACTGAAATCTTAACTCAAATGTGCAGTGACATAAAATAGAGACTATCATAATGTCTCTGTATTGATCCATGGTGAGGCAGCACCTTGAGTAATGTGTGCAGATCTTTTTTTTTTTTTTAATCCGAGAAATTTTATTAGAATTTTCTGAGATACAAAGAAAAATGTAAATATAAACATTTCAATGCGAAGCTAAAAAAAAAAAAGATATATACAGATGCTATTGTTTACTTTCAAGAGTGATTAGATATGTATCTGTCTAAACTTGACCAAATGTTTGAGATATTAATGGCATTTCCTAATTTATCCGCAAATGAGAGTTCAGATTTATGAATTTGCAGTATCGTGTGCCACCAAAAATGCACATTAAGAAAGGCATGTATTTATTTATTTATTACATTTGTACCCCCGCGCTTTCCCACACATGGCAGGCTCAATGCGGCTTACATAGTAACAATATAAAAAAAAATTACAAGTCATAAGAAGAATATACAATTTCTGGTAAACGTAATATTAATGGGGTTAATGGATAAGTAAATTGAACAAAGAAGGAATTAGGTGCAGAAGATAATGAGCATTAGGACGTAGGTGCAGGAAGATGGAGAGGAATAGATATGGGATAGCAATAAGGATAAGGGGAAACATGATCAATGTATAACAATCGTCGGTGAGAATCATGTGGGCAGGCTTTAGTTAAGTTGAGTGGTTAGTGTAGGCTTTCTTGAAGAGATGGATCTTCAATGCTGTTCTGAAGGGCAAAAGGCCGTTGATTGTCTGTAATGTGTGCAGTTCTGATAAATTTAAATGTAATTTAATTTCAGAATTTATATTCTGTATTTAACGTTCAAGTCCTAAGTGGATGACAAAGTAAATTCAGACAGCAGACTAAGCTATTGTGGTTTGGTTCTAATCAGGCATCTATTTCAAAATCGGTACCTATTAAAGATGGAACATCTCTGAAAGTGGATAAGAGTGGATAAGAGTATTAGGGGTATTACTTGATGCTTCTCTGAGTATGGAACCACAATTCAAAGCTGTAGTTAGAAAGGCTTTTTTTTAAAATTAAGCAGTTGCGGCTTGTTCCATTTATTTTTCTTCAGGATCACTTTAGGATACTCGTTCAAGGAACTATTTTATCCCAATTAGATTACTGCAACACTCTCTTTATCTGGGAATTTCAACAAAACTGATGTCTAGGTTATAGTTAATTCAAGATATCGCTGCCAATTTGATATGTAAGAGGTCTAAGTATGATCATTTGTCTCCGTTGTTGATAGAGCTTCACTGGTTGCCTGCTGGGGTTTAAATAAATAAATAAATAAATAAATTACTGCTTCTTGGAGTAACTGGCCCAAGAAACAACAAGAGAGGGAGCCATTTTAGATCTAGCTCTTAATAGAATGCAGGGCATGGTATGACAGGTAACAGTGTTGGATCCGTTGGGAAACAGTGATCATAAAATGATCAAATTATTGCTGAGATCTGGAGTAAAGTCACTAAGGAAATCTACTGCAACAGCAGCAGCATTTAATTTTTGAAAGGGTGACTACAACAAAATTAGGAAAATGGTTAAAAAGAAGCTAAAAAGATCAGCTGCAAAGGTTAGGACTTGAAATCAGGCATGGACATTAAAGGAATCCTGTGCAGCAGGAATGGATCCTCAGAAGCTTAGCCGAAATTGGTAGGCGGAGCAGGTGGAGGGAAGAGGGGTTGGTGGTTGGGAGGCTAGGATAGGGGAGGGCAGACTTATATGGTCTGTACCAGAGCCGGTGATGGGAGACGGGACTGGTGGTTGGGAGGCGGGAAATACTGCTGGGCAGACTTATACGGTCTGTGTCCTGAAAAAGACAGGTACAAATTCAAGATATGAGTTTATCTTGGGCAGACTAGATGGACCATGCAGGTCTTTTTCTGCCGTCATCTACTATGTTACTATGTTTAAAAATACCATCATGGAAGCCCAGCCCAGATGTATTCCACGTATTAACAAAGGTGGTAAGAAGAGCAAAATATCAGCCAGTATGGTTAAAAGGTGAAGTGAAAGAGACTATTAGAGCAAAAAAAAAATGGTCAAAGAATGGAAAAAGGATCCAAATTAAGAAAATAAGAAGCAACATAAGCACTATTAAGCTAGATGCAAATTATTGATAAAAAGAGAATATGAAGAAAAAGTTCATATGGAAAGAAAAGCTCATAATAACACCTTTTTCAGTTACATCAGAAGCAGAAAGCCTGTGAGGGAATCCATGGAACTGTTAGATCATGAAGGAGCAAAAGGGGCACTAAGGGAGGACAAGGCCACAGTAGAAAGACTGAATGAAATCTTTGCTTTGGTCTTTACAGAAGAAGATGTAAGAGATCTGAAGGTAATGGAAATGGTTTTCAAGGGTGATGATGTGGAGGAACTGAAAGAAATCTCAATTAACCTGGAAGACATACTGAGCCAAATTGACAAGTTAAAGATTAATAAATCACCAGGACCAGATGGTATACACCCCAGGCTACTGAAAGAACTCAAACATGAAACTGCTGGATCTGCAGTTAGTGATCTATAACCTATTGTTAAAATCACCTGTAGTACCTGAAGATTGGAGGGTAGCCAATGTAACGCTAAGAGTTCCAGGGGTGATCCGGACAAAATAGTGAAACTATTATAAAGAAAAGAATTACAGAACAGATAGACAAACATAATTTAATGGGACATGGTCAGCATGGGTTCAGCGAAGGGAAGTCTTGCCTCATCAATTTGCTTAATTTCTTTGAAGGCGTGAATAAACACGTGGATAAAGGTAAGCCAGTTGATATAGTGCATCTGGATGTTCAGAAAGAATTTGACAAAGTTCCTCATGACAGATTCCTGAGATAATTAAAAAGTCACAGGATAGGAGACAATCCAGCTTATAATCGAACGAGAAAAACGCCCAAGTTCCGACCTAAATCGGGAGATGGGCGTTTTTCTCACAAAAACAAATAAAGCGGTATAATCGAAAGCCGAACCTTGGACGCTTTCAACTGCACTCCGTCGCGGATGCGGACAAAGTTGACGGGGGCGTGTCGGAGGCGTGGTGAAGGCAGAACTGGGGCGTGGTTATCACCCGAACAGAGATGGGCGCCTTTCGCCGATAATGGATGCGTTTGTAGCTAGAATTTAGGGCACTTTTCCTGGACCCTGTTTTTTCACGAATAAGGCCCCAAAAAGTGCCCTAAATGACCAGATGACCCCCAGAGGGAGTCGGGGATGACCTCCCCTGACTCCCCCAGTGGTCACTAACCCCCTCCCACCACAAAAAAATGATGTTTCACAACTTTTTACTTTCACCCTCAAATGTCATACCCTCCTCCCAAGCAGCAGTATGCAGGTCCCTGGAGCAGTTGTTAGGGGGTGCAGTGGACGTCAGGCAGGTGGACCCAGGCCCATCCCCCCCTACCTGTTACAATTGTGCTGCTTAATGCTTAGTCGTCCAACCCCCCCAAACCCACTGTACCCACATGTAGGTGCCCCCCTTCACCTCTTAGGGCTATAGTAATGGTGTAGACTTGTGGGCAGTGGGTTTTGAGGGGGATTTGGGGGGCTCAACACCCAAGGGAAGGGTGCTATGCACCTGGGAGCTCTTTTACCTTTTTTTTTGTTTTTGTAAAAGTGCCCCCTAGGGTGCCCGGTTGGTGTCCTGGCATGTGAGGGGGACCAGTGCACTATGAATCCTGGCCCCTCCCACGAACAAATGCCTTGGATTTATTCGTTTTTGAGCTGGGCGATTTCATTTTCCATTATCGCTGAAAAGCAAAAACGCCCAGCTCACACCTTGGCGAATAAAACATGGGCGTCTATTTTTTTTTGAAAATACGGTTCACTCCGCCCCTTCACGGACCCGTTCTCGGAGATTAACGCCCATGGAGATAGGCGTTTCTGTTCGATTATGCCCCTCCACGTTATTCTGTGGATTAGGAACTGGTTATTGTACAGAAAACAGAGGATAGTATTAAATGGCCATTTTTCTCAATGGAGGAGGGTGAATAGTGGACTATCATAGGGATCTGTACTTGGACCAGTGCTATTTAACATATGTATAAGTGATGTGGAAATCGGAACGATGAGTGAGGTGATTAAATTTTCAGATGACACAAAAATATTCAAAGTTGTCAACAAAATGCGGATTGTGAAAAATTGCAGGAAGACTTTAGGAAACTGCAAAACTAGGCATTCAGATGGCAATATTAAATTTAATGTAGACAACATCAAGGTGATACTCATTGAAAAGAATAATCTGAATCATAGTTACCTGATGCTAGGGTACACCTTGGGAGTCAGCACCCAGGACCCTCTGCTCAGCTGATTCTAACCAGTCATACCTTCTTTCAGAAAAATTAGCTATGACCATGTTCATACATGCATGGCCTCTGACACTTCATTTGGAAGAATCACCTATTTGATTTTAAAATGAAATTAAAACTTTTCCAAGATGCATATAACTCTGATTCCACTGCTTACCCAAGGGTGTAGGCTAAGAATCCAGTGACCATTTGCTGTCTACCTAAAGGTGTAGGTTAAATATTCTCCACAGTCCATCTACTACTACTACTACTACTTAACATTTCTAGAGCACTACTAGGGTTACGCAGCGCTGTACAGTTTAACAAAGAAGGACAGTCCCTGCTCAAGAAGTTTACAATCTAAAGGACAAAATGTCAAGTTGGGGCAGTCTAGATCTACTACCAATAATCCAGTCAAAAAACTAGTCCATTATAAGCCTCAACAAAAAACATATTCACACCAATAATCCAACACAAATGTTAGCCTGTGATACTCCTAAACAAACTCACTTCTCAGAACACACCCCACCCATAGAGGCTCCCTTGCTGTCAGGTCCTGATCAGAGTCCAACTCTTTACTTAGGATGAGTCCAAGACCCTCAAAGTTCCACCCATCTGTAGGCTTCCTGCAGTCAGGTGGGGCACCAGTACTCCCACCCTGGCCCCTCTAGGGCTAACAGGGTCCTGTTCCACTCCACTTGGGTTTTGTGAACAAACCAAAATTCTCAGTTCATCTACACATATAAATTGTATGCTAATTAGGATGCAATTCAGTTTATGAATGGTCTATCACTCTCAACACACAGGGAGTTATCCAAACAACTTCTGGATGGTTTAGTCTTCACCTGCCACCTCCCATGTAGCCTTCCCTGTCTAGCTACAATTATCCAAGCAGGATTCCAGTTGTCACTGTAACTGTGTTAGTAGGGACTATACCCAAGTTGTCCTCTTTGGGGTTGGGGGTTCTCCTTACTTTATGATAGGATGGATGCCTTGTCAAAATAACCTTTGATAGGCTTGTGGGTGCCTCTTAACATCCAGGATAAATACTACACTGTTTTCCTATTCTTTTTTTTTCTTTATTATAAAATGTAGTTCTTTTCTATTTTTCTGTGATTTTATTTAATAGTTCTAAAGTGATCTGTTAGGCTCCCTCAGAGTACTATATCAAGACTAATAAAAACCTGAAAAAAGTCTTTATTAGGTTTCTTTATGAACATTCTGTCTTGGTAGAGGTTCTTTATAAAAATCCTTTGCATCGGTAGTTTCTCTGGACCCCCTCCTCCAGAGGAGAGCTGATCAATAAGTCTTTATCTGACAACTTTTTAAAGTTCTCACAAGGTATCCTATTAGAAAATCTGGCCTTACAGAGGTAACTCTATAAAGAGGGTGAAGGAACATACATAAATGTCCACAATAACGGCATATGTGTGCCTAAGTGTATACATATACATGTGAATGTCGATGTGCTATTCTATAACATGGTGAATAAATGTAATGGTGCGTTGTTTGCAGGTAAGCATTCACATGGCCGTAATGCAGTTCATGGCTTACATTTATGCACATAGATAATAGAATACTATAATCTATGCACTTTCTTTTTGAGATTCAGGTGCAATTATTTACACCTGTTCTGCAGCTGATATAAGTTATTGCATCTTAATTATAGATATGTATTAGGCACGTCATGCTGATATACTAGGTGTCTAAATGATATGCAGGTGTCTAAATATAGTTGCTCTTTTATAGAATTGCCTCCTAAGTGAGTTCTTGAGTCAACAGGAGATCAAGACTCTTATTTCAGAAGCATCTCCATGTTTAGATAGCCTCATTTATATTTGTACCTCATGTATCAGTGGTGTAGGCATGGGAGGGGTCTTGGGGGACTAGGCCCCCCACTTTCAGCTCAGGACCCCTCTAAACCTGCAGTACCCAGTTAAATGGCTGCCAGGAATGCCGAAGCCTAGCCAGCCAAAATATTTTGTGATCGAGCCATTCCACTTCTCCTTGTGCTGCTGCTGTAATGCGGAAATCACTAGCATGCCTCCGGGACTTCTCACACACGCTCAGTTTGCACAAGAACTGAGCATGCTCAGGGAGTCCAGGAGTCAGTAGCTGGAGGCATGCCACCGACTTCCATATTACAGCAGCAGCACAAGGAGGAGTTGCCCCCTAGTCCATCCCAGACCTCCCCCCCAAATCAGAGGTCTGGCTACACCTCTGTGTATATATGTTAACAGCAATTTATAAAGCCGCTACAGATTTCAAGGGTGCATAATGTGGGTGTGGTTTGGGCAGGGCTTGGGTGGGGCTAGTCTCACAAAGAGAATATACATCTATGGAGAAAATATCTCTGTCAGGTTTTCAACCAGATCAGAGCCACGCACAGATTATTTTTTTAAAGTGCTTGTTTTGGCCAAGGCTTTGCATGAGGGATTAAGGGAGTCATTATTCTTAATCCATGTTGTTTCTTCTGTCTCCACAATGAAACCAATTTAAAATAGTGGGCTGACTACTTCATTTATTTTATTTATTTATTTATTTGAAATATTTATAGCCGGCAGCTTTCCACAGTTCCAGGCAGGGCACAGGTTTGCATACAAAAAATATTAAAACAATCAAATAAAAACACGATTATAATGAGACACATGTGTACGTATAATGGGGCAGCTAACCACAGAAACACTACCACTTACATGGGGAACTGCCAAAACCTTCACATACTGTTCGTTTATCCACATTTATATTTTTAAAATATTGCACCTGTAATATATGGCAGCAACGACATGCGCACTCCTGAAAGCATTTTAGAAAAGACTCTGTGTTGGGAGAACCTCTTCTACAATACTGCCGGAACTGAGTAGATCTCTACGTTCGGTGTAAAATAGGGCTTCATATTACTTCATCTAGGTTAAAGTCATCAGTAGTGCCAGAAGAATGGAGGGTGGCCAATATGATGCCGATTTTTAAAAAGGGTTCCAGGGGTGATCTACTACTACTACTTAGCATTTCTATAGCGCTACAAAACGTACGCAGCGCTGCACAAACGTAGAAGAAAGACAGTCCCTGCTCAAAGAGCTTACAATCTAGTAGACAAAAAATAAAGCAAACAAATCAATTAATGTGTAGAGGAAAGAGGAGAGGAGGGTAGGTGGAGGCGAGTGGATACAAGTGGTTACGAGTCAAAAGCAATGTTAAAGAGGTGGGCTTTCAATCTAGATCTGAGAAGTTACAGTCCTGTAATCCCGACACCGGTGCCAAGTAAAATAGTGGAAACTATTATAAAGAATACGGTTATGGAACATGTAGATAAGCATGGTTTAATTGGACAGAGTCAGCATGGTTTCAGCCAAGGGAAGTCTTGTCTCACCAATTTGCTTCATTTCTTTGAAGGCGTGAATAAACATGTTGATAAAGGTGAGCTGGTTGATGTACTGTATCTGTATCTTTTGACAAAGTTCCTCATGACAGACTCCTGAGAAAATGAAAGAGTCATGGGATAGGAAGTAATGTTCTGTTATGGATTAGGAACTGGATATTGGACAGAAAACAGAGGGTAGGGTTAAATGGCCATTTTTCTCAGTGGAGGAGGGTGAATAGAGGAGTGTCACAGGAATCTGTACTGGGACTCATGCTATTGAACATATTTATAAATGATCTGGAAATCAGAACAATGAGCGAGGTGATTAAATTTGCAGATGACATAAAACTGTTCAAGGTTGTTAAGATACATATGGACTGTGAAAAATTGCAGGCAGACCTTAGGAAATTGGAAGGCTGGGCATCCAAATGGCAGATGAAATTTAATGTGGACAAATGCAAAGTGAATCAAGTTGGGAAGAATAATTCAAATCATAGTTATCTGATGCTTGGTGGTGGTGGTGGTGGGGGGGGGGGGGGTGTCAGAACCCAAGAAAAACATCTAGGTGTCGTAGTAGACAATATGCTGAAATCTTCTGCCCAGTGTGAGGTGGCGGCCAAAATAGTAAACAGGATGCTAGGAATTATTAAGAAAGGGATGGTAAATAAGACTGAAAATAATATAATGCCTCTGTATTGCTCCATGGTGTGGCCTGACCTTGAGTATTGTGTTCAGTTTTGGTCACAGTATCTCAAAAAAGATATAGTGGAATTAGAAAAGGTCCAAAGAAGAGCGACCAAAATGATAAAGGGGATGGAACTTCTCTCATATAAGGAAAGGCTAAAGAGGTTAGGGTTCTTTGGCTTGGAAAAGAGACGCCTGAGGGGAGATATGATGGAGATCTAGAAAATCCTGAGAGGTGTAGAACGAGTAGAAGTAAATTGTTTTTTTTACACTTTCAAAAATGACAAAGACTAGGGGACACTCAATGAAGTTATATGGAAATACTTTTAAAACAAATAGGAGGAAGTATTGTTTCACTCAATGAATCATTAAGCTCTAGAACTCTGTACCAAAGGATACAGTAACAGCGGTTAGCTTATCTGGGTTTAAAAAAGTTCCTGGAGGAAAAGTCCATAGTCTGCTATTGAGGCCACTGCTTGCCCTGGGATTGGTAGAATGGAATGTTGCTACTATTTGGGTTTCTGCCAGGTACTTGTGACCTGGATTGCCCATTGTTGGAAACAGGATACTAGACTAGATGGACCATTGAACTGACCCAGTATGTCTATTCTTTTGTTCTAGGTTGGAAGAAATATCAGTGGAAGGAGCATGATTCAGATACTGTCATCCCTGGTTCTCAGCCCATTGCTCTAATCACTAAGCCACTTCCTCTTCACTGTGTTTTCATAAAATAAACACCCATACCCAGCCCTATTAGTGTGAAAATGTTCTTACACAAATTTACACCCACTCTCAAGAGTGTAAATGTGTGTGTGCTCTATGCATTCACCTGCATATTAAAAAAAAAAAATGTTTGTACATCCCAGCTCCACTCCAGTTCTACTCAAACTAAAGGCACAGTTTACTAAGCCACGTTTTAGGCACATTAGCATTTTTTGCATGCGCTAATACTAGAGACATCCATATATTCCTATGGTCGTCTCTAGTGTTAGTACAAGCTCATTTTTAGCTTGCGTTAAAAACACTAGCGCACCTTAGTAAACAGGGCAGTAGGTGTGGTGCATGTATAAGTATACAGAGCGGCCCTTTTACTAATCTGTGCGAAGCAGCTAGCATGGGTTTCACCACACATGGACCTTCGCCAACCTCTAATGCATGTCTATAAAGCTAGCGTGGCAAAAATCCTTGCTAGCTTCTTAATGCACTGAGTGGACATGACAGGGGCAGAGACGAGGCATGGCCATTGGTTACAGTTAACGTGCAGCTTGGTTCTGTGCACTAGTTGCCGTGACTGCCAATAGCACAGCTGCACTTTATCGTCCAGTCAAGAGAAGGTGGTAAGTGTAGTTGCGCTACTGGTGCAACTGCCCTTTCCGCTAGGTCCCCTGACCCTACCTCCTTGTACCATTTCCCCACTCCCATATTCTCCCATATGCCCCCAACCTCCTTCCCAGTTATAATATTCAGTCTCCGCACTGCATACCACTCTGATCCCCCTTCCCCCCCCCCCCCCCCCCCCCCCCGCTTAACAGCACAACTCAAGGGGCCCCTCCCCTTACTCAAATCCCAACCCATATGTAGCCTTGTCAACTCCCCCAACCAAACTCTCCAACCTCCCCCCCCCCCCCCCAGGCTCCCCTCATCACCAATGGGCCTTACCCTTCTCTTTGCTGTGGTTTAAAGAAGATAGTTTCATCACTCAGTCCTGCAGGATCAGTCCTCAGTAAACTCTGGCTCATTTGCTCAAGTCATGTAAGGATGCTACATCTCCATTCATTCTTGAATTTGTTAATAACAGCCTTTCACAAGAAATTGTGCCAGAGGGTTGGAAATGCTCTCTTATCAGACTACTCCTGAAGAAACGTAACCTAGATCCATCAGTCCACAATTGTTATTATCCATATCAAATATATCTTTTCTCATCACAGTCACTGAGAAAGCAGTGGCTCAGCAAATTGTTCCATTCATAGAGAAATCCAATTGTTTCTACCCTTAACAATCATGCTTTCATCAGTCCCATATCATCTACTTGGTAGCCCGGTAAATGAAGCTATCATGCATTTGGATGTTGATAAAGACGCCTTGCTATTACAGCTTGATCTCTCATCAGCATTTGACATGGTTGATCATTCCCTTCTTTTAACTCATCTGAATCAGATTGGCTTTGGAGGTACAGTTATGAATAGGTTTAGGTCTTACTTGTTTGTTTTGAATTACTGTATCACAGTTAAGAATTCTGTTTCATCAGTCTTTTCTTGATCATATGGTGTTCCACAAAGTTCAATTTTGGCCCCTGTCCTTTTTAGTATTTTAATCACTCCCCTTGCCACACTCATTCAAAGGTTAGAAATTAGCCCCTCACTGTATGTAGAAAATATTCAGATTTTGTTTGTCTGTGACTCCTGAGATGGTATTTTTCAATCCAACTTGACACATTACATTGCATCCGATTGTTGACTGGCTTGTCACAAACAAATTTATCCTGCATTCTTCCAAATCTGAAGCTTTTAGGATTTCCAGAAAAAGGAGACCTCATCTCTTCTGTTTAGAGATCGATGGTTGTCCCATTGCAGTCAGGGATAGTATAACTTCACTAGAAGGTATAACTTCATTTCCATGATAGTAAAGAAATGTTTTCTCTCTCTTACAGTACATTAATCTTACATTAATCATAACGTCCTTACCATCTCTGTGTATTCTATGATTCTAGAATGTTTAGACTATTGTAATTTAATACTTGGTGGCCTTCCACTGTACCAGCTGAAGCGCCTACAGCTCATGCAAAACACTGCAGCTTGTTTATTGTTTAATGCTAAATGTTCAGATCACATTAGTCCATTATTAATCAACCTACATTGGCTCCCTGTCTCAGCTAGGATTAAATTCAAGATCCTTATTCTTTACATGCAGCTTTGTTTGCTGGTATTCTAGATTATCTTGCCTCATTTAGGGGCCCTTTAACTAAAAGGCAGTAGGGCTACTGTCGGGGTTGTGTGTGGTGAATTGGCCCTACTGCCAGGCTTACCCAGGAGAACGGCAGTAGTTCTGTGCGCTATTTCCGGTGCTAGATAATAGTTTTTGTATTTTCTAGTGCTGGTGGGTGGGGAGTAGGCATTCCTGGCAGTAATTGGGCAGCGCATGGCACTGCCCAATTACTGCCGGATCCCTACATAGGAGACGGTAAGGGCTCTGGCAGTAAATGGCCAAGCACCACTTTTCTAAGTAGCGTACGGCCATGTACTGCCTCCTGGGGAAAATAACCCTTTTACCTGCTGTAGTAAAAGGTGGCCTGGGCATGTGCCAATCCAACATACCGATGCCAACACGGGCCACTGTTTACCACCACTTGGTAAAAGGGCCCCTTACATTTCCTTACATTCCTTCATGGATTTTCAGATCTTCTCAGGCCAATTTGATTATTCCCCCTCCAGTTCGATGATCTCTTGCTTTCTCTTGAGACTCCACATTCAGTTACTCTGCTCCCCACATTGTGAAATGCTCTTCCTGCTGATTTACATCTTGGGAGCTCTAACAGGAAATTCAAAAAGGGCCTGAAAACCTGGCTTTTCTCACAAGCATTCTCAGATTACCTTTAAACATGTACTGTCCTATCTCTGCAGCCTTTTCTTGTGTTTTTAACAATTAGATGTTTTTTGTTTTTTTACACTGCTGTTGTACTCCATTTCTTGTTTTGTCTATTTGTGTGTTTTGTTGATTAATTCTATTATCATACTGGACTGTACACTGCCCTGGCATTTATTAATGCAGGACGGTCTATCAAATAATGACTAAAAGGCCTTTTTACTAAACTGTGTTAGATGCTAACACACATCTAACCAGGGGTGTGCTGGTAAATTTTTAACAAAACAGGCTCTTTCTCCGGACGTAGCCAGCTCTGCAGTTGGAAGGGCCAGGGCTGGCCGGGGGGAGCAACACTTGCCTCTCTCTCCTCCTTTCCTTCGTGGGGCATGCTAGGCATACCTTTGCTGGCAGCCAATAAATGGACTGCCACCACCCCCAACGTCTTGCTCTGAGCAGCATGCTGGAACTTCTCTCACATGCTCGAGAAGTCCCAGCCTGCTGCCCAGAGCTGGAAACAAGGAGCGGGGAGCAGCAGTAGTCTATTTACTTGGCTGGCAGGGCTCAGCATCCCCACCAGCAAAGTAAAAGATAATTCAGCAGGGGGCCCAAGCCCACATTTTGGGAGCCAGTTGTTAAAGTAGCCATGGAGGGCCCCACTTTAACAACCGGCTCCCAAAATTCTTAAAAACTTAACAACCGGCTCTTGCGAGCCTGTGAGAGCCTGCTCCAGCACACCACTGCATCTAACACAGCAAATATGGCCCAAGTTAACTCTTCCTGTCTACAATTCTCTTCCTCTCTACTGTTTTGTTCATATCTTTTCACATCTTTAGGGCATTGGAGGGGTTCAGTGACCACTGCAGGAGTAAGGCGTAATCCCTCCACTGGTCATCTGGTCATTTAGGGCACCTTTTTGTGACTTAGTCTTAATTGAGACAGGTCTAGACCTAAACGTCTAACGTTTAGCCCTGGAAGTTTTTGCTTTGTTCCATTATGGCAGAATAATGTCCAAGTTCTGGGAATATTCAAACCCTGCCCCCAACACATTCCCTTGTGATTTAGATGCACTGCAGATGAACAGCATAGAAAAACGTCCTAAAATGGGTTTTGAAAATATTAATTTGGACGTTTTGGCAAAAAAAAAAAAGAAGGTCCATCGACCGCTTTCTGCCAATTTTTGGACATTTTTCAGTTTTGAAAATGAGCCCCATAGTCTGGGCAATTTTACAAAAGGCTATTTTTAGACAGAAAACATTCTTTTTGTCTGCCTGCAGACATTTTTTCACGGAGAGGGTGGTGGATGCTTGAAATGCCCTCCCGCGGGAGGTGGTGGAGATGAAAACGGTAACGGAATTCAAACATGCGTGGGATATGCATAAAGGAATCCTGTGCAGCAGGAATGGATCCTCAGAAGTTTAGCTGAAATTGGGTGGCGGAGCAGGTGGGGGGAAGAGGGGTTGGTGGTTGGGAGGCTAGGATAGGGGAGGGCAGACTTATACGGTCTGTACCAGAGCCGGTGATGGGAGACGGGACTGGTGGTTGGGAGGCAGGAAATACTGCTGGGCAGACTTATACGGTCTGTGCCCTGAAAAAGACAGGTACAAATTCAAGATATGAGTTTATCTTGGGCAGACTAGATGGACCATGCAGGTCTTTTTCTGCCGTCATCTACTATGTTACTATGTTACTATGTGTTTTACAATAATAAAACTTGGCTTACAAATATGCCTATGATAGAACTATAAAATGATATTTCACCTAATACGTAGTGTGATAAATATTCTTTGAAAATCACGATGTAATTATGATATCATTGTTTACAGTTGGTCAACATGTTTTTTTTTTTTTGCGAGAAGAAAAGCAGAAAATACAATTTCTGAAACAAGCAAAACGTTATGGAGCAAAAACGTTTCTTAAAACATTTCCTGAAAAAGCAATGCCAGTCGGTGGACTGAAGAAATTTATTTATAAAAAATTAATATTACCATCAAGATGCAAAGGACTTGCAGCAGCATATCTTGTAGGAGTGGGAATGCCTGGAACAGCACATCATTGACAAGACTGTTGCACAGTGACATGTGTCTCTGCTCAAACATTGCAGCTTACGGTGGAAATTTTGAACGTACTTTTAAATGTCATTGCAAATAACTGAAATTCAGTAAACTTTTCTATGCAAACTGATTTCGAGCATAATGATCTTAGTGTTCACTTGTATCAGTTTCATTTGTTCCTGTGATATTTCAAAGTACCTTTATATAAGCCCTCATGCTCCAGAGCACACACTAGGTAGCTGCCTAGGGTGACCCCAAAGGTCAGGGCTTACATTTATCATGTGAAGTTTGCAAAAAATATTTATCATGCTACATGTTTGTTGCATGAACATTTTATATATAGGCCTATTTGTAAGCCAAGTTTTATTATTCTACACACAGCCATTGATTCGTTTTAGGGAAAAATAAAAGGGGTCCCTCTTTTTGAATCATGGTGTACTTAAAAAAAGCTCTATATCAACCATATCAAAAGCTGCTCTAAGATCAAGAAATGCACCTTTTCCTTTTATCCCTCCAAAAACAAACTTTATCCAAAAGTGCAACCAATACAGACTCAGACCCAGAGCCATGTCTAAAACCAGCCAGACCCACATCTAATAGATCCAACTCTTCTAAATAATTACTAACCTGAACCCTCCCTTCTTCCTCTAAAAAAATTAGTGACCATAGGTAAATTCAAAATTGGCCAATTCCCAGTTCTCTTTGATACTGTTCAGGTTTCAGGGAATATAAATACTTATGTCATGTAATGTGAACTCCTTGAGTCAGGAATTCAGAAAAAGCCTTTTTCCATATACGAGGTACGATATGCATATACTATTTACATGCTTCATTTAGGTGGATGCTTCACCACAGATTTCTAATCAGTATCTTTCACAACTACCATAAAGCCCTCTTACACAATTTAACCCAAAATGCAATAGCAAAGGGCAGTAAGGGTCCCTTTTTCAGCAGCTCTGTCCCTCCATATGATAGACTGCATCTTACAGGCTTTGGTGTTCCATTTACCTCCCTGCTTTTAATATACTGCTCTTGGCTTGTGTGCCTCTGCATCGCACAGACTGAGGCCATTTGATACTCATCTATCAATGCTCACGTATGCTTTCCTGGCTCCCTCTGGCAGTGAACTGCTGTATAAAACGTAACAAGATGCTTAGTACATCCCTCCCCATCCTTCCACCTTCATTAAACTACATTCACTGCATATCCTACAACATGTGCACATATGACCATTTCTACAGTGTAACCTATGTAAAATTACTCTGTAAGATGGCACCTTGGCTATGAAAGAACAAATGTGCATATGTTGCACTTATTTTAAAAAGACAACATATGTGCTGTTCCCCGGATTCTATAAATGGTGCATACATTTCTGCATGCATAACTGCTAATCATCCAATTAGTGCCAATAATTTGGATTTACGAGTGCATCTTGTTGTTCTATAAATAGCCGCGTGCAAATCTTATAATGTGCAACTCAAAAGTGGGTGTGGCATGGGCAGGTTAGGGATGTTCACTGATGAACACTGCCTTTAAACTCTGCTCCTTGACCCATAAAATTATCTATGGGTTTGCCCCGGAGTATATGCACCCCTTGATCGACCTCCCACCCAGGAATGCCAACCCTGCTGCTCGTTCCTTCCTCCACCTTCACTTCCCAAACTGTAAGGGTGTCAAGTACAAGAGGATCTTCGCCTCGTCTTTCCGCTATTGGATTCCTAAGCACTGGAATTCTCTCCCGCAACACCTTAAAACTCAAGCGGACCACGCCCTCTTCAAGAAGTTGTTGAAGACCTACTTCTTTGCCAAGACCTACTCCTCACTTTATACCGCTGCTTGATGCACCCTCCCTGGCTCCTACCCTGCTAGTTCACCCTGTTAGATGCTTCTCCCCCTGCATACTCCTTGTATATTCTTGTAAGTTTTCCTATTCTGTATTTTATTTAATGTTTGTAAGCCACATTGTGCCTGCATTAGTGGGAAAATGTGGGATATAAGTGAACAATAAATAAATAAATAAAATAAATGATGCATGAAGTATTACTGAATACGGGGAACTACTAGCTAATGCGCAAGGATTTATGCCAAGTTTCAGTTGGTGTAAATCCTCGCACCAAAAGTTTGGTGTGAAAATTGGCTTTAAGCACTATTCTAGAAATGGCGTGCAACACGGATTTTTTTTGAGTACCATTTTTGGAGCGCCATTTACTGAAACTAGTCCTATCTGTGTTTATAACAAGCTATCCGAAAGCTTCCACATGAAATTACACCTGCTCTGAGGTATTTCTCTTTCAGAAATTTGTCTTGCATCTAAATTCTTGATTGTATGCAATATTTTCTAGCTCTTAATTCCCAGAAGATTGTTTCTGGTGTCTTGTGATTGTGCTACCCGCTTTAAATTGTGAGGTATTAGCAGGATATAAGACAAGTTTATCATTATCATTATCACCAGTTTATCATTTCCACCTGTTTGCATGAATATTGTGTAACATACTTGCATATCTTGCAATTCCATCCTAGCCCTACACATCCTCTGACCCAGGAACACCTACATCATTAATCATTTTTAGTCTACCACTACCAGATATTAGCTCAAAGTCAATTACAATGTACATAATGCATTAAAAAAAACAATAAAACAAAAAGAATTGAAAGTTGCAGAGTACAAGCAGACTAAAACATAAATTCATTAATTAAAACATAGATCAAGTCATAAATTCCAATGTTCCATCTATGTTCTATTCTATAACATGGCACCTAAATATCCTAGTTTGAAGGGGGGGGGGTGCATATTGGTGGAGTCTGTGCAGGGTATGCATGGGGTGCACAGTTACACATTGTCACAAAATGCCTAGCCACCCGCCTGGGGTTACCCCGGTCTATCCCCAGCACAGCTCAGGTCCACCTGCACCTGCTGTCACTTTCAACGGCACCTCAACTTCTCCCCTTCCACTTCACTCTGGTGTCCCTCACAGTTCTATCCTTGCCCACACCCTTTTCAATATTTTCCTTGCCCTGCTTCTCACGATTACTCAAAATTACTCGTGCACTCCGTTCCGTTAAACAGACGGCATTCAAATTCTGTTTCATATTTCTGGTTCCTCAGCCATCTCCCATCTAAATAACTGCCTCTCCCATGTTGCCCACTGACTTAAATGCAATCTCCTTTTTTTTTAATGCTACTAAATGTGAATCTATTCTCTTCTCCCACCCCTGTCAGCAGCTCTTTCCCCCATCCATTGGTAGTCACACCCTCTAGTATAGAGACTCTATCAAAATTCTGGCTATCACTATGAATCATAGCTCAACTACAAATATTTTCAGTTATTTGTTCCTCGTTCTTTGCTCTACATCACCTACATACTATCCGCCCACTTATCTCCTCTTCAGACCTCTGCCCCCTTATTCTTGCCCTTGTCACGTCTCACCTAGATTACTGTAATTCATTTTACTTGGATCTCCCTCTTTACTTCTTCAAATGGCTTCAACTTATTTCGTCCACCGCTGTTAGACTTTTACACAATGCCAGACATTTTGATCATGTCACCCCTCTCCTTAGCTACAAAGATTGGTCTCCCAAAACTGCTCGTGTCAAATACAAACTTCTCTTGCTTGTTTACAAATCCCCTCTTCCAGCGTCCCCCTCCTTTCTCAGTTCCCCCATGATTCCTACACCCCCCCCCCCCCCCCCCCCCCCGCTGTTTCTGCTCTGCTGATCAGAACCTTACTTATCCTCCCTTGACCTCAGTTCTGAATCTGAAGACCTCAAGGAACTCCACTTTCAGATATATTGGTCCCAAACTCTGTAACGATCTACCGCTCCATATCAGAAACAAACCAACTTTCACCTCATTCAAAAATACGCTTAAGACTCATCTTTTCTCAGAAGATTTTTCCCTCTAGCCTTACCTAGCAGTATACCTCTCACTCTCTCTTTTCTATTATCTTTATCCTATTCTTGTTTCTCTCCCCTCTGAGCTTTTTAAATTGTAAACCACTGTGCTGCTTCTGCTATGGCTAATATGCAGTATATCAAGTAACATAGAGGGGCATAATCGAACGTTGCCGGCCAAATAGTTCGCCGGCGATCTATGTTGGTGGCAGCGCTACAGCTGGTCGGAACCGTATTATCGAAAAAGATGGCCGGCTATCTCTTTTTTTTCGATAATATGGTTTAGCCCGGCCAAATGCCGTGGAGTTCGCCGGGTTTGAGATGGCCGGGTTTGTTTTTCAGCGATAATGGAAAGTTATGTCGGCCATCTCAAACCCCGGCCAAATTCAAGGCATTTGGCTGTGGGAGGAGCCAGCATTTTTAGTGCACTGGCCCCCCTGACATGCCAGGACACCAACCAGCCACCTCAGGGGTCACTACGGTGGACTTCAGAAAAGCTCCCACGTGCATAGCTCCCTTACTTTGGGAGCTGAGCCCCCCAACCCCCCCCCCCAAACCCACTACCCACAAATGTACTGCACCCACTAAAATTGCTCCAGGGACCTGCATACAGCCTCTAGGACTTATTGCTGCTGTATAACTTTGGCACACCAGTTCACACCTGAAGACTAATTTCTCTGAAAAAGCCCTTTCTTGAAATAACCACGTTTACTCACAGTTAACTGCAGATCAGAGGTTGTGCCCCACTGGCAAAGAGTCCCCTGGTACTAAGATGAGCAGTAGGTCAGAGCTGGCACAATGGTGTACAATGCCCTCTTTCAGCACCATGCAAGGTAAGAACTACGTTCTCTAACGTGGGTAACACAGGAAAGGGAACTAAAACTGGCTTACAAAAATGGCCACTACCGTATGGACTACAACAGGAAACAAAACAGGCCATACTCTTACCCAGTTAGCAGGGGGGAAAAGCACCATGGGAGTAGAGCCCAGTACCCTACACCCACCACAATGCATTGCTACTGTGACTCTGCAGGGCACCTAACAGAAAAGGTGTCACACTCACCCGAGAGCCACATCGCAACCAGGAAAAGGCTGTCGGAGGATACAACACATTCTGCTGTCATGGAGGTGGGTACGGCATTTGAGGCTGGCATACAGGCTGGCAAAAAAGGTTTTTAGTTTTATTTTTTTAGTTTGGAAGGGGATTGGTGACCACTGGGAGAGTATGGGGAGGTCATCCCCCATTCCCTCCAGTGGACATCTGGTCAGTTGGGGCACCTTTTTGAGGCTTGGTCGTGAAAATAAAAGGACCAAGTAAACCGGCGAAATACTGCTTAACGCCGCTTTTTATTCCATTATCGGCGAAAGCCGGCCATCTGGTAGCCAAGCCCATGCCCGCCCATGTCCCGCCTTCGCTAATCTACCGACACGCACCCTTGAACTTTCGCCGGCGAAGCGACGGGAAAGCGGCGATGCAGTCAAAAATGCCGCTTTCGATTATACCGATTTCACCGCTTTAAAAAAATCGCCGGACATCTCCAGATTTGTGTCGGCAGATGGCCGGCGATCACTTTCGATTATAAGCTGGATAGTAACATAGTAGATGACGGCAGAAAAAGACCTTCATGGTCCATCCAGTCTGGCCAACAAGATAAACTTATATGTGCTACTTTTTGTGTATACTTTACCTTGATTTGTACCTGTCCTTTTCAGGGCACAGACCGTATAAGTCTGCCCAGCACCATCCCCGCCTCTCGCCACCGGCTCTGCCACCTAATCTTGGCTAAGCTCCTTAGGATCCATTCCTTCTGAACAGGATTCCTTTATGTTTATCCCATGCATGTTTGAATTCCGTTACCGTTTTCATTTCCACCACCTCCCGCGGGAGGGCATTCCAAGCATCCACTACTCTCTCCGTGAAAAAATACTTCCTGACATTTTTCTTGAGTCTGCCCCCCTTCAATCTCATTTCATGTCCTCTCGTTTTACCTCCTTCGCATCTCTGGAAAAGGTTCGTTTGCGGATTAATACTTTTCAAATATTTGAACGTCTGTATCATATCACCCCTGTTTCTCCTTTCTTCCAGAGTATACATGTTCAGGTCATCAAGTCTCTCCTCATACGTCTTGTAACGCAATTCCCTTACCATTCTCGTAGCTTTTCTTTGCACCGCTTCAATTCTTTTTACATCCTTCGCAAGGTACGGCCTCCAAAACTGAACACAATACTCCAGGTGGGGCCTCACCAATGACTTATACAGGGGCATCAACACCCCCTTTCTTCTGCTGGTCACACCTTTCTCTATACAGCCTAACAACCTTCTACCTACGGCCACCGCCTTGTCACACTGTTTCGTCGCCTTCAGATCCTCAGATACTATCACCCCAAGATTTTTATTTATTTATTTTTTACATTTGTATCCCACATTTTCCCACCTATTTGTAGGCTCAATGTGGCTTACATAGTACCGGAGAGGCGTTTGCAGACTCCAGTGTGAACAAATACAAAGTGATGTTGTGGTATAGGATGCTATTTAATGTAGAAAAAGGCTATAATATTATGTCTTAAGTGATTTTAGCATGTATCTTACTGAGTTGTGAAGCATCAAGATGGATGCAATGTCCAGAAATATACCAAAACTTATAAATGCATGTATCAAGGAATGTTATTGCAGAAACAAAACATTCTTGAGAAGAAATATTAATGCACTAGGCTTAAAACAGAAATAAAATAAACCTTTAAGGAAACTTAAGGTCTTGGTGGCACCAATGGACACTGATGCAATTAAATATTTGTAAACCTGGTTTACCCCTCAGTTAGGGTTGCCAGCTAAGCTCCCCAGGTAAAGTGCCCAGGACCAGGATTCACAAAACAGATTTGAACTTCAGATGAGCTGGGTGCAGTTCATGGCCAAAGAAAAGCTCCAGTAGGCCAAAGGGTATTTCCACCCTGGGAGATGCAAGAGTCCACTTTCAAATAATGTCCAGCAGTCTCAATACATGAACTTCAAACTTTATTTTACTGGATCAACATCAAATCAACAACAGTTGATCTAGTGGCCTAGTGGTTAGGGTGGTGCACTTTGGTCCTGAGAAACTGAGTTCAATTCCCGGCACAGGTAGCTCCTTGTGACTCTGGGCAAGTCACTTAACTCTCCATTGCCCACTGCATTGAGCCTGCCATGAGTGGGAAAGCGCAGGGTACAAATGTAATAAAAATTAATTTAAATGCATAAGAGCCCCGAGTCATATCTGATTAAGATCCATTATATGTCTGTCCCATCATGGATTAGGGATCCTCTGGCGGTCCTGCAGGGAGTGGGGCTCCTCTGCACCCACTTTCCTCCTGCCTGGGATGTCTTTGATTTTACCAGATACTCCTTTCTTCTTGTGGTTCTCCTAGACAGGGACCCAATTCAGACCCCACACTGTTCCTTGACAGAGGTTTTAGCAACCAGCCATGCCAAAGTCCACCTGCTCAGTTCCAGGGCTCCCCCTTGATAATCAGGGTCTTGGTGGGAATAAGGCAACCAAAGACACCCTCTGCTATTCACAGTCCCTTTTTATCTAGTTTCCATCTTGCCCCAGGAAGCTGGGCTCCCCTTATTTCAACCCAGCAGGTCAGCTTTTCCAGTCCCCATTACCATATTGACCCCCACCCCCAATCCTCCCATCTTCCACCTAATGCAAAGGCAATTTTTCAGGGGGGGTGTCACATATTAGTAAAAGTGTTTTTATCAATGGATGACTGCAGCATGCTAGGGAATTTCATGACAAGGCTTCAGTAATGTGGAAATGTCATTAGAGATCCAAGGTTCACTTAACTTTACAGTTCATAAACAGTCATAAAAGGTACCATATAAGGGTACCATATAAATACAGAAAATAAATGAAAACACTAGGACAATGGACATGCCTTCTATCTCCTATTTACTAGGGGGACCTTAGTTTACCCTTACATGGGTCTTTCCTGTACGCTATGGCCATTTAACCCAGAGGGGTAAAATGGTCAAATTTCGGATTTTTCCCTTCAACGTGTGGCCATTAGCGCATGAGCCTCTACCGCCACCTATTTTGTAGAAGGTAGGGAGGGACTCACCTTCTAAACCTCCCTAATCTATTAGTACATGGCATTGCCAACACACTAACCAATTTGCATAGACATGCCCACTCTCTGCCCCTAGACACGCCCTTTCTTGAAAAAAAAATATTTGAGCGCACAGTTGGCGCATGCATAAATTACATCTCAGCACTGCACGGTACACCATTGCAAGCAGCAATAAGAAAGCGTTAGTGCTTACTGCAGCTTTACATAAGTAATGCCATACTGGGAAAAGACCAAGGGTCCATCGAGCCCAGCATCTTGTCCACGACAGCGGCCAATCCAGGCCAAGGGCACCTGGCAAGCTTCCCAAACATAAAAACATTCTATACATGTTATTCCTGGGATTTTGGATTTTTCCAAGTCCGTTTAGTAGCGGTTTATGGACTTGTCCTTTAGGAAACCGTCCAACCCCTTTTTAATCTCTGCTAAGCTAACCGCCTTCACCACATTTTCCGGCAATAAATTCCAGAGTTTAATTACACGTCGGGTGAAGAAAAAGTTTCTCCGATTTGTTTTAAATTTACTACACTGTAGTTTAATCGCATGCCCCCTAGTCCTAGTATTTTTGGAAAGCGTGAACAGACGCTTCACATCCACCTGTTCCACTCCACTCATTATTTTATATACCTCTATCATGTCTCCCCTCAGCCTCCCCTTGTAAAAGGGCCTCTAAATGATGTTAAGGAATTAATGTGGATCTTGTTGCAATTAACCATATTAATGTGGCTTTTAATGTTGAAAAAGAAATAATGTATTACACTACATTAATATGTAAAATGAGAACACAACTTACATTAAACATTTTCAGTGTATGCACCTTGAAAGTTAACTACATCTGAAGGTGTTATTAGCATTCCCGTGGGAAGATTGGCTCTCTAATTCAAGAGTCACTTTGGAATAGGCTTAAAGGGGCCAACATGGATGGCATATCTTAAGGTGGGTGATACTAAGAGTAACTTGAAGTGTTGCTTAATGCTATTTTGTTTTTCTTGTTTGTTTGTAATAATTTTACTTTGTATGTTTTTTGTACCCTGCCTAGAATTTTCAGGTAGAATAGGCTATCAATTTTGAAATAAATAAATAATGTTCCCTATCACAGTTAAAAAAAAACCCTGGTGGTCCAGTGACCCCCTTGATTTCTATGATTGAACTTCATGTTCAAATCCCTGGTTGGCCATTGGCCTATGAATCACCCATGCCTTGATCCAGGTCCTGATAGCCAAAAGGTACCTCCTCTAAGCCTACATGCTAGCAATCACTATAAAAGCCTCTACTTAGGAAACCTCCCCCCCCCCCCCCCCCAAGCCTTGACTTGCCTCAAAAGTAGGTCACAAATGTCATCCCACTCAATCCTTCCTCATTGCCCCCACGAAAGTTGGCAATAAAAACATAGAACATAGAGATATGAAGGCAGATAAAGACCATATGGCCTATCCAATCTGCCCATTCATGCCTTCTACTTTCTCTTCTTCTCCCTTGCAGGTACTATGTACTTGTTCCAAGCTTGCTTGAATTCAGATACAGTATTTGTCTCCACCACCTCCACCAGGAGGCTGTTTCATGAATTCATCACACTTTTGGTAAAGAAGTATTTCTCAGGTTACTTCTCAGTTTGTCCCCTTTCACCTTCATCTTATGCCAACTCATTCCAGAGCTTCCTTTCAATTAAGAAACTCACCTCCTGTGGAGTTATGCCAAGGAGGTATTTAATTGTCTCTATCATATCTCCCCTTTGCCGCCTTTCTTCCATACATATTGAGATCTGTAAGTATGTCCCCCATACGCCTTATGATGAAGGCCAATGACCATTTTAGTAGCCATCCTCTGAACCAACTTCAACTGTTTGCAACTTTTTGAAGGCACAGTCTCCAGAATTGTACACCGAACTCTAAGGGCCCCTTTTACTAAGCCGTGTAAGCGTCTATGCGCGCCTAACGTGTGCCAAAATGAACTCACCGCCTGACTACCGCGTGGCTCTTGCGGTAATTTCATTTTTGGTGCGCATCCGCTACGTGCGTCTGAAAAATATTTTTTTTCTGCCGCGTGTAGCGGATGCGCGCTAAGTGGCATCTGACGCGTTTAGGTCATTACTGCGCAGATTTCTTACCGCTATGTCTATGGCTGGCAGTAAGGTCAGACACCCAAAATGGATGCATGGCAATTTTGATTTTGCCGCATGTCCATTTTGGGGGAAAATTTTAAAAAAGCATTTTTGGAACGTGAGCTGAAAAATATTTCAGCGCACGGCCAAAACCCGTGCCAACACTACCGCAAGCCACTTTTTACCACAGCTTAGTAAAAGGACCCCTAAATGAGGTCTCACCAGAGACTTATGGAAAGGCATTATCATCTCCTTTTACTTGCTGGTCATTCCTCTCCCTATGCACCCAAGCATCCTTCTAGCTTTCACCCCCCTCTTTTCTACCTGTTTGGCGAATGTCTGACCTTTAGTAGTATGCGAGGGGGTTCCATTTTGCATGGACTAAGGGGGGGGGGGGGGGAGAGAGGCAAATGCAGGGAGGCATTCTCCAGGGGCAGTGAGATCAAACAATATGAATAATGCATTGTTTCATCAAAAGAAAAATACATCCTGCAGAGAAAACAGGTGCAAATCTTTATCTTTCCAGGTAATTCTGAGGGGAAAATAATAAAAATAAAAGTGTGCATGTACTTTTATTTTGAGTTTTGGTACAAACTCCACATGAGCAGGTAAAGAGTGCTTGTGGAGTTTCAACAGACATGAGAAGCTTAATTGTTTCTTCCAGTTTGATTAAAGGATACTCCTTCCCCCATTTCCCCTTCACAGCCCCGTGGCTCTGAGCATGTGGAATAACTCTAATTATGGTATTTATCTTTCTGACTTCTGCTATCTCCAAATCTATTGATCCCTTGCGAGTACACACTGCTCATTTCTTACTTCAATTTAGTGCTATGTTTAAAGATGAGGAAAAAAAAAAAAAGGTGATTCACTTTCTCGTGTCAGGAGAGATTTGCTGCCAACTTTGGTCCGAAGATTTCTTCCCAGGCAGTCCTTAGCAATACACAGAGTAATCACTCCTTTGAATATCGTCACTGCTGTATGCCCCTTGAATATTTATGGCATTTTTTTTCTTATAACCGTTAACTACAAAAGTATTACCATCCTGGGTCAAACCAAAGGCCCATCAACCCTGGCATCTTCTTTCTATCAGTGGCCAATGCAGGTCACAATTATCTGGCAAGATTCCAAAAAGTAGAAAGATTCCATGCTCCTTAAACAGTGGCTTTTACCTTAATAGAGGTTTATAGACTTTTCTTCCAGGATCTTGTCCAAACTTTTTTTTTTTAATCAGCTCTGTGAACTGCTTTTACCACATTCTCCAGAAACATATTCCAGAGCTTAATTATGCACTGAGTGCAAAAAAAAAATCTATTTGCTTTAAATTTACTAGTTAGTATCACTGTAGTTAAATCCCTTTACTAGACAGCAGATGGCATCTCCTAATGACTTTTTCTTTCATAGGCTTTTCTGAATCTTCATTAACGTTCCAACATGGCAATATGGTTATCAGTACACTTATCAGAATACAATAAAGGTAGCAGTGCTGATTAAAGGAATGAACGTATTGAAAAGGAAAAAAAAAGGATAGGATTTAATATACTGCCTCTCTGTGGTTACAATTAAAGCAGTTTACTTATTATATACAGGTACTTATTTTGTACCTGGGGCAATGAAGGGTTAAGTGACTCACCCAGAGTCACAAGGGGCTGCAGTGGGAATTGAACTCAGTTCATCAGGATCAAAGTCCACTGCATTAACCACTAGGCTACTCCTCCACTGGCAATATTTTATGTAGAAGCCTGCCCTTGCAGATCAGCAATAGGGCCGTGCAAGGTTTTGTTTCTGTGAGTCTGATGTCCTGCACATACGTGCAGGATGTCAGACCAGTGGCGTAGCCAAAGGTGGGCTTGGGTGAGCCAGGGCCCACCCATTTATGGCTCAGGCTCACCCAACAGTAGCACATGTTTAGTGGTAACTGGTGGGAATCCCAAGCTCCGCCAGCTGAAGATTTCCTCCTGATGGTAACAAAAACGCTACTTTCCACGACACCGGCACCTGCGCATGCTCAATTTTTAGTGCATTCCTGCTGCCAAGGTGGAAAGAAGCCTTTTCCCACCAGCTGAGAGTTTTTTTTTTTTGGGGGGGGGGGGGAGAACACTTGGTGCCCACCCAATTCTTGCCGAGGCCCACCCAAAATCTGTTGTCTGGCTACGCCCCTGTGTCAGACTCACTGAAACAGAAGCCTGCGCGGCTGCGTTGCTGATCTGCAAGGGCAGGCTTCTACATAGAATGTTGCTAGTGGAATTGCAACATTCCATGTAGAATCTCAAATAGTAGCAACAGAATCTCAATAGTAGCAACATTCCATCTAGAATCTCCAATAGTAGCAACATTCCATGTAGAATCTCAAATAGGAAAAGGGAAATGGGACTTGATATACCACCTTTCTGAGGTTTTTGCAACTACATTCAAAGCAGTTTACATATATTCAGGTACTTATTTTGTACCTAGGACAATGAAGGGTTAAGTGACTTGCTCAAAGTCACAAGGACCTACAGTGAGAATTGAACTCACTTCCCAAGGATCAAAGTCCACTGCACTAACCACTAGGCTACTCCTCCACTGGCAATATTCCATCTAGAAGCCTGCCCTTGCAGATCAGCAATAGGGCCATGCAAGCTTCTGTTTCTGTGAGTCTGACCTCCTGCACCAGACTCACAGAAACAGAAGCTTGCACGGCCCTATTGCTGATCTGCAAGGGCAGGCTTCTACATGGAATGTTGCTAGTGGAATTACAACATTCCATGTAGAATCTCAAATAGGGAAAGGGAAATGGGACTTGATATACCACCTTTCTGAGGTTTTTGCAACTACATTCAAAGCAGTTTACATATATTCAGGTACTTATTTTGCACCAGGGGCAATGAAGGGTTAAGTGACTTGCCCAGAGTCACAAAGACCTGCAGTGGGACTTGAACTCAATTTCCCTGGTTCTCAGGTCACTGCACTAACCACTGGGCTGTTCCACTCCTGGCCATTTGAATCACCTTTGTGGGACAAACCGGGCGCATTCAGTGGCACTAACCGGTCAAGTATCATTGAAAATGTCCAATTAGTGCCCAAACAGAAGCTGGCTGGTTTGGGGGGCCATTGCGGGAGTAGAGTCAGCACTTAGGGGGTCTTTTACAAAGGTACGGTTGCGTTTTTAGTGTGCATAGGAATATGTGGGCGTCTCTAGCATTTAGCGCACGCTTATTTTTAGCTAAAAATGCTAGCGCACCTAAAACAATTACAGGGTATCTTAATAATGGTCGCTAGTTACACGTGCACTGCAAAACTACTGCAACAAAAATGTACAACCTGCAACGAGATCAATAAACAGCAAATAAATCAAAACTCCAAGAAGTATTTTGAACATTAAAGAATGACCATTATAGTACAATTGTTTTTATGTGCCAAGCAAAATGTAGCTACAGGTTACAAAGTTTCATACTGAGCATCGCATTTTAATGGATGATTCTTCCCTAAAACTATACTCAGTCTTGAAGGTAGAAGCACAAGTTAATAAAACAGGACAGGCTGGAGTGCTGCTGATAAATGGGAATTAGCTGCAAAACTGCAGCAAAGCAGTCTTCAGAGATAGAGGATATGGGGCTGCTCTGATATGTGTGGCTCCAGTCTTTCAGTGACAGAGAAAGCGCACCTCATTGAGATTCCAGGTGAATACTGTCTTCAGTAATCACCGAATTGCCTGCCATTGACATTGCAACTGCAGCGGTGATGAGCCCCCTTCTTAAAGTGGTGACAGCAAGTAGAATGCGCCACACTAGCACTGAACACAACGGATGAACTGAAGCAACAGAAAAACTAGGCTAGATTTTTAGAAACAAACTTCATAAATCATCATACCCTGCATGCAAAAGCCAGCTAGCTTGTGTGGATCCAGTTTATCTGTTTCACCAGCCTATAGTACACATATATGGTGGAAAGCACATTATTAGGGCTATTCTATAACAGGGAATTTACAGTTCCAAACCACTTGCACGCATAAATGTACACAAAACCAGCCTGTATGTGTATAAGTGGCAGCAAATTGACTTAAGTACTATTTTGTAAGGGCATACTTAAGTGGCATAGGGGGAAATTCAATAAATGGCACCCAAAGTTAGGCAATGGATATATACCGCACTGGATGCAACAAAGAAAACAAGAGTATCTTTATTCCAAATCTTCAAAAGACTCGACACGGCCATGTTTTAGCCACTAGGCCTACATCAGGAATCTACACATGTAGTCTTAAATATACTGTTGCATAATATACAATCCCCTCAGAAACGTAGCAGATATTTCAAATGCTTTATTTTAGGACTGTTTTTCCCCCTCCACTGGATTTACAGAATACTAGCTTAGCATGCATTTCATACCTAACTTTGGGCATGAGCATTTACACCTTCCAAAAGCTGGTATACATGCTTGTGTTCAACTGATGGCATTTAGACAAAAGTAGGTATTCTATAACATCATGCCTAATTTCTGGGAACACCCCCGGCCCATCCATGCCCTTCCCATGGCCACATCCCTTTGGAGTTGTGCGCTATGAAATTTAGACGCTCATGTTATAGAATAGGGTATAGGACAGATCTGCGCATAACTCCTAATTACTGCCAATTAAGTGCTTGTTAACGGCAATAATTATCACCTCATTGGCTAGTTTATAGAGCCACACCCAAACCTGCGTGCCCAACTTTGGGTGACCAAAACAGAATTCGTTAGATAGTGTATAAACACAAGGGGGGCATTCACATGGGCGGAGCATGGGCAGGGCTGCCACTTACACATGTAACTTACAGAATACGCTCTATTGCCACATTTCAGTGCCCGCACTAGGTCTATGGCTGGTGTAAGTGTTGGTGCCTAAATATTAGGATTCTATAAAGTAACATGACTCTAGGATCTATTATAGAAAAAGGCTTATGACGTGTGGCCTTGGGGAGCCTAAATGGAGGAACTCACATAGAATTGCCTCCTTGGTGGATATTACAACTTGTTGGACTTATCGTGGATGGGATCCCCTGGTCAAAATCTAGCCAGCTAGCACTGAAATCAGCATCACAGCATTCCTTGCAAGGATACCTCTTAAAGAACATTAGCATTACCATACTGGGACAGATTGAAGGTCCATCAGGCCCAGTATCCTGTTTCCAACAGTGGCCATCCCAGGTTGTAAGATCCCAAAACAGTAAAATAGATTTTTATGCTGCTTATCCTAGACATAAGCAGTGGATTTTCCCCAAGTCCATCTAAATAAAGGCTTATGGACTTTTTTTTTTAGGAAGTTATTCAAACCTTTTTTAGATCCCGCTAAACTAACTGCTTTTACCACATTCTCTGGCAACAAATTCCAGAGTTTAATTACACATTAAGTGACTCAATAGAAATCAAACAAAATAAAACATGGAAAAGAAAATAAGATGATACCTTTTTTATTGGACATAACTTAATACATTTCTTGATCAAGAAATGTATTAAGTTATGTCCAATAAAAAAGGTATCTTATTTTCTTTTCCATGTTTTATTTTGTTTGATTTCTATTGACAACCTTTAAGAGTGGACTAACATGGCTACCACACCTCTCTACATTAAGTGAAGAAATATTTTCTCTGATATGTTTTAAATTTACCACTTAGTAACTTCATTGTGTGCCTCCTAGTCCTAGTATTTTTTAGAGATGCGGTGACCAGAGTTACACACAGTTATTGAGGTGTAGTCGCACCATGGAGGGATACAAAGGCATTTATAACATTCTCATTTTTGCTTTCCATTCCCATCCTAATAATATCTAATATTCTATTTGCTTTCTTAGTTGCCGCTGCACACTGAGCAGAGGGTTTCAAAGTATCAACAATGACACCTAGATCCTTTTCCCAGTCGGTGACTCCTAATGAGCAACCTTACCTCATGTAGCTATAGTTTGGATTCATCTTTCCCACATGCATCATTTTGCACTTGCTCACATTTTATTTATTTATTACATTTGTACCCCGCGCTTTCCCACACAATGCAGGCTCAATGCAGCTTACATAGTAATTTGAAATACGTGCACGAGGGGCATAATCGAACGAAAACGTCTATCTCCATGGGCGTTTATCTCCGAGAACGGGTCCGTGAAGGGGCGGACCGAACTGTATTTTCAAAAAAAATAGACGTCCATGTTTTATTCGACAATTTGTGAGCTGGGCATTTTTGTTTTTCAGCGATAATGGAAAATGAAAGCGCCCAGCTCAAAAACGAATAAATCCAAGGCATTTGTTCATGGGAGGGGCCAGGATTCGTAGTGCACTGGTCCCCCTCACATGCCAGGACATCAACCAGGCACCCTAGGGGGCACTTTTACAAAAACAAAAAAAAGGTAAAAGAGCTCCCAGGTGCATAGCACCCTTTCCTTGTGTGTTGAGCCCCCCAAATCCCCCTCAAAACCCACTGCCCACAAGTCTACACCATTAGTATAGCCCTAAGGGGTGAAGGGGGGCACCTACATGTGGGTACAGTGGGTTTGGGGGGGGTTGGACGACTAAGCGTTAAGCAGCACAATTGTAACAGGTAGGGGGGGATAGGCCTGGGTCCACCTGCCTGAAGTCCACTGCACCCCCTAACAACTGCTCCAGGGACCTGCATACTGCTGCCAGGGAGGTGGGTATGACATTTGAGGGTGAAAATAAAAGTTGTGAAACATCATTTTTTGTGGTGGGAGGGGGTTAGTGACCACTGGGGGAGTCAGGGGAGGTCATCCCCGATTCCCTCTGGTGGTAATTTGGTCATTTAGGGCACTTTTGGGGGCCTTATTCGTGAAAAAACAGGATCCAGGAAAAGTACCCTAAATTCTAGCTACAAACGCATACTTTTTTTCCATTATCGGCGAAAGGCGCCCATCTCTGTTCGGGTGATAACCATGCCCCAGTCCCACCTTCACCACGCCTCCGAAACGCCCCCGTCAACTTTGTACGCTTCCACGATGGAGTGCAGTTGAAAACGTCCAAGTTCGGCTTTCGATTATACCGCGTTATTCGTTTTTGTGAGATAAACGTCCATCTCCCGATTTAGGTCGGAACTTGGGCGTTTTTCTCGTTCCATTATAAGCAGGAAAGTCATATAATAGAAATTTCAAAACATTGTAAGTTGATTTTGATAATGTATGATTAGTATAAGAGAGGGAAGACAGGATAGGATAGTATAAATTTGGGAGAAATGGGGTAAGGAGGGATAAAATAAAGGGGAGATTGTGAAGAGAAGGATGGGATGAGTAGAGGGGGAAAGGGGAGGTGGGGTAAGTAAAACCAATGATGGGGCCATTATCTAAATCAGAATAGAATTGGGAGTGGAGGTTGGATGCCCAGTCTCCCAGTCTCGTAAGGTCCTCTTGCAATTTTTCAGAATCCTCTTGCAATATAATAACTTTAAATAACTTTGTGGCATTTAATTACCACACTAGTTATTCCCATCTCTAGATCAATATAAATATGTTAAAAAGCAGCAGTCCCAGCACAGATCCCCGGGGGAACCCCACTATCTACCCTTCTCCATTGAGAATACTGACCATTTAACCCTACTCTCTGCTTTACATCTTTTAATTAGTTTTTAATCCACAAAAGGGCATTATTTCCTATCCCATGACTCATTTCCTCAGGAGTCTTTCAGGAGGTACTTTGTCAAATCCCTTTTGAAAATGCAGATACACAATAACAACCGGCTCACCTTTATCTGCATGTTTGTTCACCCCTTCAAAGAAATGTAGTAGATTGGTGAGGCAAGATTTCTCTTCACTAAATCCATGTTGGCTTTGTCTCATTAATCCATGCTTATGTATATGCTCTGTAATTTTGTTCTTTATAATAGTCTGTGTCATTTTGACCAGCAGTTGATGTATCAAGGAACGGTTTTGATCATGGCATCAGATACATAATGGTGCTTTTAGATATCTTTGCAGCATTTGATACCCTCAATCATGCAAAATTGTTGAGAAGGTTGTCCTGCTTCAGACTTGGGAGCCAAGTACAAAGTTAATTCACTTCCTATCTTTCTGGAAGGCTTGAAAGGTGCTGCTGCTCTTTCTCTTACCACAGGAGCTCCAGAGAGCTTTGCCCTCTCAGCACTGCTTTTCAATTTATATTTAGTTGCTTTATGGCAAGTATTTCATGAACTGGAAGTTAAGTACACTGATGACATTTTGTTTTTCTTTCCTTTTTCAGAGTTTTCTGAAGCATTGTATGAGATCTGTACCCTCCTGGATGACTCTGAATCCTTTTAAGCTGCGGTAAAAGGGGTCTTGCGCTAGCGGATGATTTTGTCTGGCGCACGGGCTCCTTTTACCGCAGCGGGTGAAAATAACCAAAAATGAAATGGCCATGCAGTAAGTTCACACTCGCTGTGTGGCCATTTCAGGGGGGAGCACTTACCGCTCTAACCATCGAGATCGAGTAAGGGATCCCGCTCTAACCAGTTGGAAATATGTTTTCAATATTTCTGCTAGTGTCAGAAATGGCGCACGCTGGGGGTGTAACTACTGCCGGCACCCACATTGGGCCGGCAATAGTTCTGGGTTGCCATGTGCCAACCCTTTAGTAAAAGGGACCCTTAATGTGGCCAAATCTGAATTTGTCTTTGAGCATTTTGCCAATCCTGATGTTCCTTTACACATAATTACGGATGGGGCTGTGCTCCTTTTATCTCAGCAAGTTAAGACTTTAAGCATTATTTTGGACTCCCAGTTTACTCTGCGCCCTTAGATGAGGGCAGTTGTTAAGATAATATTTTACTAGGTAGATTAAGGTCACTTCTGGAAGCCACTGATTTTTGGTCTGTTTTACAAGCTCTGGTTTTATCAATTTTAAATGATTATAATGTACTTTTAAGGGGGGTTGCTCACATAATTAGTGTCAGGCATTAAAACTAGCTCACAACACTGCTCCCAGGCTGGGGGGGCTTCCAGGTGTGGCCATGGACTGGAAGAGGTGAGACACAGAGGAGGCAAGTCAGGAAATGTAAAAGTCAAAAAGTTCAGACCAGGGCAAACAGACAAACGTAACAAAGCCCTCAGCAACTCTCCGCTATTTCTCACAAACAACCATTCCACCTCTCCACTCTCCAACTCAGCAAAATCATAAATGGGTCTAAAGACAGGTTTGGCCTTACCCTAGCCTAGAAGCTTCTAAAGCAAGTCTAATTCCAGATGTTTTCTTCTTGCCTCTAGGAAGTAATTTTACTATCTGATATGGGCAGAAATCATCATATAGCACTGCCCATGTCACACACACGAAACGTCCCCTCTGGGAATGCTTTCTTTTAAGCGATTAGCAAACTTTTTTGTTTGTTTGATTATTCACTTTAGATGTTTTTCAGTAAGAAAAACATATATCTGTTTTGCCATTTTTGGATGTTTTTCTGTTTTGAAAATGATCCCCTATATGTCTTTAAAGCCTTTGGAATATCCAAGTTCCCAATCAATAACCTATCATTTCAAAACACTGAAATTAAACTACATTCCCAGTTTAATTTTAGTTCACCCTGAGGAAAATAAAACCATACCATTATGGCCTCGGAGCCTCTCATTCACTTTTATGTTTTTCTGTACAGTGTAATACAGCAAAAGCTTAGAAGAGAATGTATTTTACATTGTTTCTCCATTGTTTAATGATGATGTGGAAAAGTGACCATTAAATAGCAATTATGCACATTACATTTTTGATTCAAAGTCTTTTCCATTTAGATTAATTTTAATCTAGTTAACCTTCTGGGCCACCACCAAGTTGAAGTTACCCCAGGGGAGGGGTTCGAGGGGCTTCCAATTTAGTCTGAAAGGCCATTAATTTATTTTTTCACATTGTTGCATGTAGGGCACTTTTTAATCTATTAACATTGTTCATTACAATGATGACTGAAAGTTAAATAGAGAATTCTGCTATCACCTAATTAATTATTAAAAATATTAAAATCTAGAATGTCAGAGTATCCAATTGGCATCATTCGAATGTTTCTCAAAGGTATACAGTTTCATTTATTGTTTGAAGGAAATACTTGCTATCAATAATGCAATTTGCGACATAATTTGGCCATGCTAAGAGGAATTAGTCCTTCAATGGTGCTCCAAATATCAACTACGAATTCCAGTAAGCGCAGTGGTGCTATGCTGGTAGGTTTAAAGGCAGACAGGTACACTGTGTGCCTGTAAGGTAGACCCAAATCACAGAAGAAATAACTTTGTAATTACAAGTTATTGTCTCCTCATAAGAGTATACTGTAAAATATTGTATTACTACATGCCCTGAAGGCCTCCAGTAGAGCATTCAGGTAACTACTGTAGTTTAAAAAGATCTTTTTCAATGAAAACCTGTATTATAAGTTGTATTGATCATAACATTTTCTAATAAAAATGTTTACACGAAAACAAGAAATGAGTTTGCAAACTCACTGGGCAGAATCTGACTTCAAATAAGTGCAAAATCACTAGAATAAATTCGGGGAGGAAATCTCCCCACCCTCTTCTCAAGCTTCCAGTGGCTCTCCCCACGTATTCAGCTGCTGGTACAGGGTGTGACAGGTACTAGGCCAGACCTCATTTTAACACTACAGGGGATGCCTGCTTTCTGTATGATAATATCCCGTGAAATCTCTAATTTCTTTGTCCCCACTTTCTGCAATAACCTCCCATGACACATTTGACTGGAGTCTCCTACACTAAATTCAAGTCACTTCTCAAGACCCATCTGTTTAGTGCTGCTTTCAGTCAATCCTCCTCTTAACCTTGTCTCCCCTTCCCACAAAGATGTTGTTTTATTGTAAACTGCATAGTTGCCTGAAGGACTCTGTGTGGTATATCAAGTGTTGGAAATAAATAGTAATAAAAAAAAATTAATTGGGCACTCATTACTTTTCACACGCATTTGGCTGAGCCTAACTCTACTAATGCGTAACTCAATAGGGATGTGACCATGGGCGTGTCGGTGGCATTCTGAAAAGTTGTGAGCGTCGTTATAGAATACTGCCTCAGTAAGCCTAACTTGAGTGTCAGCATTTACATCAGATTTCAGCAGATGTAAGTCTGGCATAATTTGCGGCAATGTGGTGCATATGTTAGTCTATAACAACACTTATTAAATTTAGGATCACCACCGTTACGCCTATGACCCTTGCATTTCCGTGCCCCCTTTTTCAGATCACACACAAATGTTTGGCGCAGATCTCATGTGTAAATGCTAATTAAATCTAATTAGTGGCAATTGCTTGTTAAAAAGCCAATTATTGGCGCTTATTCAATCAAATTGGGCACAAGTACACACCCAAATTTGCGTGCACAATTTTTGGCAGCTTCTATGGAATTAGGGGGTTAGCACCTATTTTCAGCGCCATTTATAGAATCCCTTCCATACGCCTGGGACAGAAGAAAGAGACCACTTGACAGGAGAGAGGTGGGAGAAGCGACCACAGAAATATGACAGAGCAATAGCTAAGATACAAATGAATAAAGTGGCTACACCAACTGCTCCTTAATTCTGCCACTCTAGTTATGTAGAAAATGACGGCAGAAAATCACCAAACTGGGCGTTCTGTGCTTCTTTATGCAGTGCTGTAGTGTGGGCTTGAAAGCTATTCTGTACTAGGGATGGCCCTACGCTGTCTATTAAAATGATGTATTATGTGTTGTTGTGTTGACATTGTAAGTATTATACTATGCCATACTTTGTATTGTTATTTGAATATTTGTACTGCTGTAATTGTCTATTGCTTATGTTTGATTTATTCTTACTGTATACCGCCTTGAGCGAATTCCTTCAAAAAGGCGGTAAAATGGACTCTGGGCACCCAGATGCCATAATAGAATTAGCACTTAGTGCGCTGCATCTTGGTGTCTAATTGTTGCCACCCTTTATAGAATTGCTCCCTATGTGCACTGCTAAGATCAGTTTTTAGTGTTTGCCCTAAAACATTTACAGTGAAACTCTAATGGTGATTTCAATAGGGAAAGTAGCATTTTATTTTTATTTATTTATTGCATTTGTATCCCACATTTTCCCACCTTTTTGCGGGTTCAGTGTGGCTTACAATATGAGTCGAATGTCGGAAATACAATTTGTTACAGATAATTATGGATTATATTATGCAGGGTTATGAAGAAACGGGCTTCTATAATACTTCCTTTTCCTTGATATGCAGGTAAACTTAACATGCTTACCCGGATTGAGTGGAGGTATTCCCGGGAGCATGCTTGAGAAGGTGTACCACAGGGTTCATTGTTATCACCGATGTCATTCAATCTATACCAGGCTCCTTTGGCTAAAGTCTGTGAATACTGGGGGCTTCATTTCTTTGCAGATGATATTCAAATTATTATTTTTATGAAGGATGACCAGGTACAGGCTGACCTCCAAATTCTGTATACGGTGCCTAGAGTTAAATTGGATACATGCCTAATTTATGCGTGTAACTTAATTGAAAAACAAGCCAATCAGCCCTGATAATTGGGTGGTAACAACCAATTATCAGCACTAATTGTGATTACTTGGGAGTTAAGTGCATATCGGTTCTGCACCTATGATGTAATGCACAGGTCCAATCTGCGTCTTACTTCAGTCACATGGTTAGGGGCATTCCAGGGATGTTTCCAAACTTTGCGTACATATCAAGCCAAATTCCACACACCTATATTTAGGTGTGGTTCTGTGCTAAGTATGATTCTATAAAGGACGCGTATCCCTTACGGCGCTAAGTTTGCTTTTTTAGTGCCGATTTTGTAGGCACCATTTATTCCTATGTCTGATCTTAATTGAAAATTTGTCTTTTTGGAAAAATGGTTGATAGAACATGATTTAATTCTGAACAATGGTAAGTCTGCCGCTATCCTCTGGATTCTATATAGCTTACCTAGAGATCCCTGTCAAAATTGGTGTAGATTCTATAATAATGCATGCAATTTAACAAGCTTAACAAGCTAATGAGCAATGATAATAGCAACAAGAATTAGCACTCATTAGAATTTAGGCGCACAACTCACTAAGCATGTTCTGTAACAATGTGCACCAAACATCTAATGCGAGCAGGCAAAAAGAGGTGTGGTTATGGGCAGAAAAATGGGCATTTTGTGGGCGGTCTGAAATGTAGGTGCCTAGTTATAGAATATGACCCTGTGTGCCTAAATCTACGTGCATAGATTTATGCCATGTTTTCACTGGTGTAAAAGGGATGTGCATATATTTAGGCACTGAAATATCAACTAAGCTTAGTCTATAATCGGCGCCTAGATTTAGGTGCCAATTATAGAATACTCTTAGTCGGCGCTGATTTTTTTAGGCACCATATATAGAATCTCCCCCTATGTGGCTTACTAGGAAATACAAGGCTTTGACTGTTTTTCCTTCAATAAGTGGTCATCTGCACTGCTGTGGATTTACAGCCTGTCTCACTGACATAGACTACTCAATAATTACTGTGGATTCTTTTGGATTCGTATTAGATAAATGAAACCTTTATTAGAGGTGCTAAATTCTACAATGATTAAGGTATATACAATGATTAGCTATATACACACAATGATTAGAAACAATCATAAACAATCATTACATCACTGGTCTCTACATATAAGCAATGCTAAGCGTTCTTAGACCAGGAAAGGAAGCAATAATACATTATATACATACAATCATCACTGGTCCTTACATCATCCAGGATCTTAACATCAGCTGGGGGGGGGGGGGGGGGGGGCGTTACAGTGAAAGCCAGGAGCTTTTTAGACCAGGAACAGATTCTCTGCGCAGTACGTACATTACTCACAGATGAGCTCCTGATTTCACTGAAAGAAACTCCCCTTTTTATTAGGCTTAGAACTCATGTTCAGAGCTAGGGAAAATTACAGAATGCTTTGTCTAGGTAAACAAGCCATACTGTGGGAACGTGGTCACATGCTCTCCAAGTCCAGTGGCCAAACTGGGCCTAGAAAACAAGTGCCATCCTCCCCTTCACATACCAAATTAATTAGAGCTGTGTCTTATCTTCTGCATTCCAACTTATTTTCAAAGTTAAACAATCATTTTTAAACAGAATTACTTCTAATCAACAATACAGACCCCGAGTGCACTGGTCGGTCAAGACAGAGATGAAAAACAATCTTTAAAATTCACTTCCATTACATCATCCTATTCCCTTATAGGATGTTATTCAAACTTTGGGTTTTCATTGTGATAATGCTTTAAAATTTGATACATTAATCTGGCTGTCAAGACTTTCTGTTTTCAACTGAGGTAAATTCAACAGCTTAAGCCTCTATTAGTAGGTCAAATTTGATTATTGTAAGTTCTCTTTGACTAATCAAAGGAGGCTACAGCTTGTACAAAATACTACTGCTTGCTTAGTAGTTAGTGGGAAAAGAACAAACTTGTTTCCAAAACTTCTATGTCTTGCATTGAAAGCTCTTTTTCTTTTTTACATTCTCCAAGATATCTTTCAAAATTTTGGTTCAGCGAGATCTATAACTAATTTTTTCTTCGTTCATTGCAGCAAAATCTATTGCAGCTTTCTTCACTTCAAGTGATTAAGTTGACTTCCACCAAAAGAGAGCCTTTAGCTATGTGGGAACTCAGTTATGGAATTCACTTCCTGCTACTGCAATATGATCAGCTATCTTGGGTTTCAGAAAGCTTTGAAAAATTTGGTTTTTTTTAAAGTAATTTTAATTAGGTACTGACTGTAGCATTAATTAATTGAGACTCTTGCCTTGGAACTTTTTGTTTTGGGGGTTTTCATTATTGTTTCTTAACTGATCTTAATTTTATCATTATGAAATTATAGGCTGTTATTTTTAAAATTATAAACCACTTTAAAACTCATGCATTGAGCGGTATCAAGTCAATAAATCCAACCCAATCCAATCCACTTACATATCGACAGTATCCCACATGGCAATTTTCATAATGGAAGAATGCTCATAGATTTCTTTTGAAAATTGACCAAAGCTTGCATAAGGCATCTGTGCAGTTATTTATTTATTTAGTTGCATTTGTATCCCACATTTTCCCACCTATTTGCAGGCTCAGTGTGGCTTACAATACATTGTAAATGATGGAAATACAGTTTCTTACATTACATTACATTACGATTATGGGTTACATTGTGAACAGATAAAGGAAGACAAGGTCAGATCAGTCGCCTTTGGGGTGTGGAAACTAAAGGATGTGGTGTGGGGGATTTACTACGCTGATCGAATAATAGCAAGTGAGTGATGGGGTAGACAGTTTTTATCTGTGGGTAGATATTGAATGGGAGAGTACGGGGACGTGGAGTATAAAACTATCCTCTTGGTGCATTGTATGTTACAGAACTCCTTTATGAAAGTTTTGCACATTCTAATAGACATTAGCATGCACTAAATGCTGTGCAGCCCATTTTATACCTATGGGCCACATGGTACTTAGGGCATGCTAATGTCTGTTAGCACACGTTAAGATTTAGTAATAGGGCTCCTAAGTGATGTTTTAGTGCATACATGTGTATCGCTCCATGGTGCGACCGCACATTGAGTATTGCATTCGGTTCTGCTCACCGTATCTCAATAAAGATATAGTGGAATTAGAAAAGGCTCAAAGAAGAGTGACCAAAAAGATAAAGGGGGTGGAACTCCTCTTGTATGAGGAAAGGCTAAAGAGGTTAGGGCTCTTCAGCTTGGAAAAGAGACGGATGAGGGGAGATATGACTGAAGGCTACAAAATCCTGAGTGGTGCAGAACGACTAGAAGTAAATCAATTTTTTACTCATTCCAAAAGTTGAAAGACTAGGGGACACTCAATGAAGTTACATGGAAATACTTTTAAAACAAATAGGAGGAAATATTTTTTCCACTCAATGAATAGTTAAGCTCTGGAACTTTTTGCTGGAGGATGTGGTAACAGCGGTTAGCGTATCTGGGTTTAAAAAGGGTTTGGACAAGTTCCTGGAGGAAAAGTCAGGTTTGCAGGATATCCTTAATAAATCTGCATTAGATAAGAGCATCTCTAACTGTACCCTCACCAAAAGAAATCAAACAATGTGACACTTGCCAGTGAACCTTCTCTAGAGTAGCACCCACTTTATGAAACTCTCCTAGAGCAGTGGCTTTCAACCCAGTCTTCAGGGATCACCTGGCCAATCGAATTTTCAGGATATCCATAATCAATATGAATGAGATAGATTTGCTTCCACTGCATTCCTGGTATGCAGATCTCTCATGCATACTCATTGTGGCTAACTTGAAAACCTGACTGGCCATTTAGTGCACACTAAAGCTTAGTGTGTACTAAATGCTAAAAAGTCCATTTTATACCTAAGTGCTTCTTAACATGTAGCGCGCGCTAAGCTTTAGTAAAAGGCAGGGGCTTAGCCAGACTTCGGCGAGAGGGGGTCCAGAGCCCGAGGTGAGGGGCCACATTTTAGGCCCCCCCAGCGCCGCCAACCCACTTTTCACCCCCCCCCCCCACCGGAGTCACCGCCCCTTCCCGTCCCTTTCGACCCCCCTCCCGCCACTGCCGCCAATCCTCCCCTGCCACTGCCAGGTACCTTTGCTGGCGGGGGTCCCCAACCCCCGCCAGCCAAAGTCCCCTTCAGTGCCGGCCTCCGAGTCTGGCGCATTCGCTGATCTGGATTCTGTTTCTGTGAGTCCTGATGTCCTGCACGTTCCTATGCCCATGCACCCATGCCCCCGTGGCCCCACCTAGCTATGCCCCTGGTAAGAGGGCTCCTAAGTGAACTATCCTGATTGGCAAGTTGAAGTGGTGCTGGTGATTTAAAGCATGGAATGCATACCAAATGTAAACCCTTCATATTCACCCATGCCAAGTGTGAGCCATTCATACTCATTAACCTGAGATTATTAGTAACTAGGCCTCATTGTATAAAATGGGACCTGTGCTAAAACAGCGTGAGTTGTAGAGAAGTAACGTCTTAACAGAAGGCCATGTTGATAACTTCCCCCTCCCTTACCTCCTTAAAGTGAGTTCCCCTCTCACTCTTATCACTGAAAGTTTTCTCACTGTGTCCTCTAGTGTACTTACCATACAGAGTGTAGCTTCCATCACAGCGGATCAGTGAAGAATGACACACAAAGATTGACAGCACAAGAATAACAGGTAACAAATAATCTTTTTTCCGCTTTCTCTTCATAAATCATTCTGAATGGTCAGGCAGGTAATAAGCTGCATTTAAGGAAATTACATGAGGGAAGGTTGTAGAGTGTACAACTTGTTCCAAAACCATCACCAGAGAATGTTTGGATGTCTGGTTTGTACTGCTTTATATAAAATTGATGCTTCAGTCATTTCAGCCTATGAAGATGATAAAGCCATAGTTGGCTTTCATTTTTCACAAGGGTCATTTTCTTTTTGCTTTATCCTTCTTATCCATCTAGCAATTGTCCCTTTTGATGCTGGAAGCCCTTATTTGTTAGAATACAAATGACTAAAAATGATTTCCAAAAATCTTTGACTCTACAGAAAGATACTTTTGTCTATCGTTCTGTATCTTACGTTAAAGAATTTTTGTTTTTGGGAACTATTTGTATTTTGGCAATGTCAGGGTAAGCAATTTCTTCAATGAGTTACAACCCCCCCCCCCCCCACCCCCAGGATTTGCAAGAAACAGGACACTAGAGGTTACTAAAGTGCAGTAACCAGTTACTACATGAATTAGTGTATGATAACAGTTATTGCATGGCTGCGATATTTACTGTGCACTAATTCGCCTGGGGGGGGGGGGGGGGGGGAGAGAAGCAGGCAGAGAACAGGCATGAACAGCAATTTTTAGTTAGTTTATGGTAACTTACCATACTATCTGCAATGCACTGTTGCAACCCTACTTCCATCAAATACCATCCCATCCCTTCTCATCCCCTATCTGCCCTCTGATTCCCTTTAAGCACCCTCCCATTCCCCTGTGACAGTCCTTCAACATTGGTCAATTAACCTCCCACCTCCTAAAGCTCCTAAAAACCCAATACGTATCCCCAAACAACCCCCCCCCCCCCCCAGACTAGGGAGTTCTCTAGTGTCTACTAGAGGCTAGGAGCAATCCCACATGCTCCTGCTCCATTGCTGGCATGGAATCAAAATGGCAAATCTGGCCTCTAGTGGTAGTATCACAGTACAGAGGTGCCATTTTGATCCTGGGCCAGTGATGGGATAGGAACATCCCAGGATTGTTCATGACCCCAACTAGATACCAGTGATCCTGGCTACTTGATGCACTTCAGAGTAACTGTCAAAGGGATGGATGAAAGGGTACTTGGTGGATATTTGGGGGGGAGGTATTTTATGGATGATCAAGAGTTGCAGGGAGAGACTTGTAGAATAGCAAGTGAGGATAGTTATGCATATAAGTATGAAATGGTGCCAATGAAGGCCATTTATCATTGGCTTTTAACACCTATTAGCCAATTACTGAATGAAGTTTGTGTACAACTGATCTTGTTCTATAAATCATGCATACAACTTTGCGTAACAACTTTAAAGAATGGTCCCCTTAATGTTTATACACAAGCTGCAGAGACCTAAGTATCTTACAGTATTCTATAAGTCATGTGCATAAGTCTGAGCCCTGCTCATGCTCTACACATGTCATACCCCCTTGCAAATATGCAGTATTTCAGTGGGTATTTACACAATAGCACTTAGCTGGAATTTTGGCAGTTATGCACTAGGTATGCAAACAGATATGCGCATGTCTGCCATTTAGGGGCATAGCCATGGGTGGGCCTGCATGGTCCTGAAACCACCCAGTTTAGGCTCAGGCCCACTCAACAGTGGTGCACACCTGGCAGCCAGTATGGCTTCTGTGATCCTGCATCTCCCTCTCTCCCTCCCTTAAACTCTACCTGCAGCTGACCTAGAAGCCTTTTCTCTGACATGGCCTGCCTCCCTCTGCCGCAACTTCCTATTTCTGCCTGGTCAGAATATGGTAAAAGGAAGGTTTCGAAGTCAGCTGCACACAACATGTAGGAATTGCTGCAGCTACCGCTGCCCTTTTGAAGAGAGATGCTCGTTAAGGTAGATGGGGGTGGAAATCTAGTCCGGGGATGCTAGGGAGAGTCTGGACAATGGGAAGAAGGAAGGGAGGAGAAGGAGAATTGTTGGCTTTCGAATCGTGTTTTACCATATATCAGTCTGGCTGCTGTGTTTTGGGCGGTCTACTACTACTACTACTATTTAGCATTTATATAGCGCTACAAAGTGTATGCAGCGCTGCACAAACATAGAAGAAAGACAGTCCCTGCTCAAAGAGCTTACAATCCAGTACACAAAAAATAAAGCAAGCAAATCAATTAATGTGTAGAGGAAAGAGGAGGGTAGGTGGAGGCGAGTGGTTACAAGTCAAAAGCAATGTTTTGGGCGGTCTGGAGTTTTTTTGTGAGTTGTTCTTTACGTCCCGCATAGATTCCATTGCAGTAATCTGCATGGCTTAGGACCATTGATTGTATTAGTTTACGAAAGGTATCCCTCGGGAAGAAAGGTTTTATTCGTTTGAGTTTCCACATTGAGTAGACCATTTTCTTTATTACGGTTTTTATTTGGCTCTCGAGAGTGAGGTTGCGGTCGATTGTGGCTCTGAGTATTTTTAGGCTGTCTGAAATAGGGAGTGTGTGTCCTGGGGTGTTTATGGTTGCGGATTTGTAGTTGTTATGTTGAGATGAGAGGATAAGGCAGTGTGTTTTTCAGTGTTCAGTTTCAGTTTGTAATGAGTTTGCCCAAGAGTTCATGATGTTCAGGCCATCACTGATTTCATTGGTTATTTTAGTCAAGGCATGTCTGAAGGGAATGTAGATTGTAACATCATCTGCATAGATGAATGGGTTAAGGCCTCGATTGGATAAGGATTTTGCCAGTGGGATCATCATCATGTTGAAGAGTATTGGTGATAATGGTGATCTTTGAGGTACTCCACAGGCTGCTTTCCACGGTGGTGATATGTTTGAATTTGATTTTACTTGATATGTTCTGGTGGTGAGAAAGCCCTTGATCCAATTGAGTACATTACCAACAATCCTGAAGTGGCCAAGGAGTCTTAGTAGTATATTATGGTTTACCCTGTCGAATGCGCTCGACATGTCGAATTGAAGGAGAAGTATGCTTTTACCTATGGCTATTTCCAGTTTGAATTTGGCCAGGAGAGTGATTAGGACAGTTTCGGTACTATGGTGGAAGCGGAATCCTGATTGTGAGTCGTATAGTATTGAGTACTTGTCCAGGTATTCCATAAGCTGTTTGGTCACCAAGCTCTCCATCAGTTTTACTACTAGAGGGATGGACGCAACTGGGCCGTGTTTCAGTGATGTTGTTTGTTTTTTTCTTAGTGTCTTTTGGTATTGGGGTAAGTAGGATGTTACCATATTCCTCAGGGAAGAAACCTTGTTGTAGCATGAAGTTTAGGTGGGATGTGAGGTCTTCTATGAATCGGCTGTGGGTGGATTTAAGTAGATGACTGGGACATATGTCCAGTTTGCAGTGGGTGTTGGCGAATCTATGAGTCACTTGTGTAACTGATTCAGTGGTGTGTAGATTGAATGTAGATCAGATACGGTCAGCTGGGTATCCGCCCGGGATAAGGTCTAGGTCGTCGAAGAAGTTTTCGATGTAGGTTTTGTGATGAGGAAGAGTGCTGCGTAATTTTGTCCTTGAAGTAGGTAGCCAGTTTGTCTACGGATGGGATGTCTGTGTTGGATGTAATGACAGGGGTGGTGTCTAGTAACTTGTTTACGAGTTGAAATAGTTTGTTAAGATCTTTGTTATCCAGTCCAAGTTTAGTCTTGTAGTAGGACCTTTTGGTTTGTCTAATTGCATATTTGTATTTTCTGTGTACTTGTTTCCATTAATTGAGTGTATGTTCGGTTTTTTTTTTTTCCATGCTCGGTCAAGTTTTCTGGATTGTGTTTTTGAGTTTTTTTAATTCATCATTGAACCATGGTATTGAGTTTTGTCTTTTTGATATTCTTGTCTTTAAGGGTGCTATTTCATTTAGTACGCTTCTGCATCTAGCCTCCCAGTGGTTGAGATAGTGTATGGAGTCAGTGTGAAAGTGCTTTAATTAAAATTACTTCTAGACTATCCTCACATAACTCTAGTTAAAAAAACAAACAAACTAGGATTAATGGTGATATACATATTGGACCGATATTCAGACCGTGGGAGATAGCCAGGCTGTCTCCTGCAGTCCACAGTGAACCCAGTTATTCAATTTCCTGGCTGTTTCTAGTGGATGGCATTGAATTTCTGATTTAACTTTGGCTGGTTTTACCTTAATTGGCCAAGACAATTTTCAGCACTGGCCGGTTAAGTTGGAGCTGGACAAATTTATTCTACCTCTTGTGGTGGCCAAATATGGCCGCCAAAATTAGCTGGCTCTGTGATGAAAATTGCGGGATATGCAGTTATATTGCATGATATAACTGGCTATCTTTAAGCCACTAACCGGGATATTTAGCGCCTGATAACTGGTTAGGTGCTGTTTCGGCAGTCATTTCCTTTTAAATATCAGGTGAATTGAGATAGCAGCAGCTGAACAGTGGAGATGACCAAGGATCAGAGTGTAGCCAAAGTATATTTAAAAACATTAAATAAACAAATTGTCATATAACCATGCAATCAGTTACATGAGCTTCAACAAGGACTTGACACGGGCCATATTTCAGCAATAGTGCCTGCTTCAGGAGTCCAATGTACATAGATCTCAAAAGGAGGCAAAACTCAGCTTTCCTCCTTCGAAGCTACACATGTATGTATATGCCTGTTGTGGCTTACATCATAGGAGTCAGCTCTGTGGGTACTGTAGGTCCTTGAGCACCCCCAATATTGAGCTAACTCTTTGAATGTGTCCAGAACAGTGGTGTGGCCTTGGGAGCCTGCACCCCCCAAATTGGATTCGGGCTCCCCCCCCCAAGGTCTGCTTCTTTGGCTGGTGGTGGGTCCCCAAGCTCCATCAGCAGAAGCCTTCCTCCAGCACTGTCCTGCTTTCCTATCCCTGCGCACATGCTCAGTTTTAGCTTAAAATGGTGTACTACGGGGTGCACTGAGGTGTCCTGCGGTAAGTTGCAAATGTGCATGTGCTACTCATGTGCTAAAAAAGCTAAAATGCTTCACAGCTTGTGGGTAAATGCGAACAAAACAGAAAACTCCAAACTAGAAAGAAAGAAAACATGCATAGTGTCGTGAGCCATCCACTGTGAAGCATTTTGAACTATCTTCAGCGACCCCCGAGGAAGGCTTTAAGCTGAAACATGGCCCATGTAGGGTCACTTGGTTTATCCTTTCACTGTTTTGTGGACTACGGTTTGTGAATTTTGAAAATAAACTTTTTATACACTTCAATTTTTGCCTGTGTCTGTCTGGCACATTTTTTCTTGGTAACAGTGAATGGCCATTAAATTGGAAAGTGGAAAATTGGTTATTTTCCAGCCACGGCAAAAAGTGGCCTTAGTGAATGAGAAAGACACTTGTAAGGGGTGCCAAGGCCACTATTTGTATGGCTTTGTAAAGGGGCACCAGCACCTGGAGTATTTTGGTGGTGGTACAGCCCCTTTCCCCATCCTTCCAAATTATGCCTATGAAAATCTGCAGTTGTCACAGATCTAAATAAAATCACAGTGCAGAAAAGGAAGACGTTTCTGGCAAATAAGAAATTTAAAAGCAAGGTTTGATTTTTCTACTGAGCAGAGTTGAAAGCCATTGTGAGTAATAAGACAAAGATGTTTGAGGCTTCTGAAAAAACTAGAGGGTTATATCGATTCTCTTTCAGAAAGCAAAATAAGAAACTCAGATTCATATGTGCAGAAGGAGACAAATGGAAAATGCCGGAATGAATTTTATGTACTGTTTTCCTGGCTGAGACGCTAGGGGGGACATTTTAGAAGCATCTGTGTGTATAAAGTATAAAGGGTACGGGAAATGGGAATGGGACTTGATATACTGCCTTTCTGAGGTTTTTGCAACTACATTCAGAGTGGTTTACATATATTCAAGTACTTATTTTGTACCAGGAGTAATGGAGGGTTAAGTGACTTGCCCAGAGTCACAAGGAGCTGCAGTGGGAATCAAAGTCAGTTCCCCAGGATCAAAGTCCACTGCACTAACCACTAGGCTACTCCTCCACTCCACTCCACTAAATAGTACTAAAGTGTGGTAAGGTATCAACCCACACACCACCTGTCACAAGGAGCCACACATTCGACCCAACATGTCATGTCCAACTCCCACCCCTACTAGCATTAAGCAGCTAGAGTGGATTTTGTTACCACACTGCCAGTTTTAACACATGATAGACGTTAGTGCAGGTCCATGTTCATGAGTAATGTGTGGTAATACCTATGCTAGTTTCTTAATGTAGCTTAGGAAAAGGCCGCCTACATGTGTAGATTGGGAGTGGAGGGGTGCAGTGGCCTGGGAACTAGGTTCAATTCCCACTGCAGCTCCTTGTGATTCTGGGTAAATCACTTAATTCTCCATTGCTCTGGGTACAAAATGCATATAATATGTAAACTGCTTTGATTGTAACCACACGCACGGTCATTCACAAAGGAAAAATATTCAACATTAAGGAATCTTTCACGTGCTCATCTTCCAATGTGGTATATATCATTCAGTGTAAAAAATGCAACGAAGGCTGCTACATTGGAGAAACCAGTCAGATGCTAAAGAAGAGACTTAATTTACATAGACACCATATGAAAAATTCCAGTACCAATAAAGATGTCACGCCTGTGGGGCAGCACTTTACAAAACCAGAACACTGTACCAGCGATTTCATGTTAAGAATCCTAAAAGGGAACTTTAAAACAATACAGGAACGCAAGACCTTTGAAGTCAGAATGATTAAATATTTTGACACCCACCAGACAGGACTTAACAAAGATCTGGGTTTTCTAGCCCATTATAAACCATAAAACTGTACTGCTTTGACACCCTCCTGTCTCCATGCATATCTCCCTGTCTCTCACCTACCCACCCCCATCCTGTTAGACTGTCACTGAAATGCTTTGATGTTTCAGTTATATATACTGTCATCTACCAACATTTGCTTATTTCCGATCTGACAAAGAAGGGCAACCTTCGAAAGCTAATCAAGAAATGTATTAAGTTATGTCCAATAAAAAAGGTATCATCTTATTTTCTATTCCATGTTTTATTTTGTTTTATTTCTATTGTAACCACAGAAAAGCAGTATATCAAATCTTATCCCCTCTCCCTTAAACAGTGATTTTAAAAGGTGCTATTTTCAGGTGTAGATCCCAAGGACCCAGAGATTTCAAGGGGGAGCAGCCAGGGGCGTATCTGCGTGGGGCCACAGGGGCCTGGGCCCCTGCAGATTTTGCCCTGGACCCTCCTACTGCCGCCGTGGGTACCTTTGCTGGTGGGGGACCCCAACCCCCACCAGCCGAGGTCCGCTTCCTCCTGCCGCTGCGAGGTTTTTTTAAGTTCTTCATCGGGATTCGTCCTCCGTCACTCTGTGCTGCTGTTCAAAGAAGCTGCTAGCTGAATGCAGTTTCGGACTGAGTCTGACGTCGCTGCTGCACGTTGTACATAGTCTGACGCCCTGCACGTACAACGTGCAGCAGCGACGTCAGACTCAGTCCGAAAACTGCATTCAGCTAGCAGCTTCTTTGAACAGCAGCACAGAGTGACGGAGGACGAATCCCGATGAAGAACTTAAAAAACCTCGCAGCAGCGGCAGGAGGAAGCGGACCTCGGCTGGTGGGGGTTGGGGTCCCCCACCAGCAAAGGTACCCACGGCGGCGGGGGGGGGGGTCGGAAATGGCGGCGGCGGCTGGGGGGGGCTATAATGTGCCCCCTCACTCTGGCTTCGGCCCCCGCTACCGCCGACTTTCAGATACGCCCCTGGGAGCAGCATGGGCCTGGCTTGGGTAGGTCAAGTAGGTATACATGTATTGCCAGTTTTACAGTAGGAATATATATATATATATATATATATATATATATATATATATATATATATATATATACACACACACACTTACAACAGTTTCACTGGCTGCTTTTGCTCTCGCTCTGAGGCATTCATAGCTTTGAAAAGAATATACATTTCATCCAGGAGGTTTAAATAGGGAATTAAAGGGGAAAATTGTCCTTATTCTCCAATTTTTTATTTCTGTCTCTAATGTAAAAAAAGAAAGTACATTTTTTTGCTGGCCTTGCTTGTTAATTGCTGCCAGTTCCATTGTGGAAGCAATTTACAAGCAATTAGCAGGTCAGTTTTTAAGGTTATGAAAATTAAAATCTACTACACCTGCATTTGAGAAACAAACTGCAGTGATCTCTGATCATTTTGAAGTAGGCAGTTACCCTAGTGACATCATCACGAAAGCTGCAAACCAAGCTAAGGAGGAGTGAACACAAATCACTTAAAAGTTCTTCACTATCTATGTGTTCACTATTTAACCAATTCTCAGGACCACACTACTTGCATTATCCGATGTAGGAAGGAAAAGCCTCAGATTTTATCACAGGTGGCAAACTTGTTAGACCCCCGAGGCAGCAGCTATATACTATGAAACGGAGGACAGCGTCGGGATGACCTTGATCTGCTCAAAAGCTAAGTACCGTTTTATAAAACTATAAATTTGAAGGAATAAATGTAGGAAGGTGGAAGGGATGGATAAAGAGCAGGTCTAACAAGTTTTCCACCTGTGATGAAACCTGAGGCTTTTCCTTCCTACATTCGTTAATGTAAGTAGTGTAGTCCTGAGAATTAGTTCAATAGTGAAGAACTCTCAAGTGATTTGATCACCAATAAAGCTTACATGTGCTCAATAGGCTCAGAGGGAACACCTATCCAGTTTTATTATATGGTCTTCTGGGAGTTTATACTTCTAACTGAAAAATCTTGAATATATTTACCTTTCTTCAAAGCATATAGACTCAGACAAACACAACAATCTACAATGTTCTACTGGAACCCAAATGACTTCCTATTTTCTCTACCTCACCCCTGAACAGAACAGCCCACTCCCCATAAGTACATACGTATTGCCATACTGGGAAAGAACAAAGGTCCATTGAGCCCAGCATCCTGTTTCCAACAGTGGCCAGTCCAGGTCACAAATACCCGGCAAGATCCCAAAAATGTACAAAACATTTTATACTGCTTATCCCAGAAATAGTGAATTTTCCTCAAGTCCATTTAATAACGGTCTATGGACTTTTCCTTTAGGAAGCCGTCCAAACCTTTTTTAAACTCCGCTAAGCTAACCAGGCCTACCTTACTGCAGTCACTCCTACCAATGCTGATTCCAAACCCAAAATGTCTGCTGTGACCTCCAGCAACAATCTCATGAGACTGCCAGTGGAAGCTGCAGCAGCCATTTCAACTGCAGATATAGCATTTGCAGGACCAACTAGGAATAATTGTTCCTATCTCGACTTGTCACTAGACCACCAAGGCAGTAAGGTAGGCCTGAGGGGCCTATGGATTGGTCCTAGAGGAGAGCTTGTTCTGTTTGGGGGGAGGGAGAGAACTCACTCAGGAAGGGGGCGGTGGCAGTGGAGAGAGGGAGTGAGGGATGTTCACGTTAGGGGACTGACCAGTTTTGGCAAATTTTGGCCATAGATTTGGTTTCAGCTTGAATGGAAAAAAAAACTAGTTTTGGTTGCCCTTTACTGTCTATTGTTGGTTTAGATCCTTTTTGCAGAACCATTTCTATACTGTAAGAACCCAATCGACTATTTCTTCATCTTGTCTGCTACTTTATGGGGTTCCCCAGGGGTCTATCTTCGCTCCTCTTCTATTTAACTTACTTATAAGTCCTCTGGTGACCATTATACAGGATTCTGGTATTAGTTTCTACTTTAATGCTGATCATGACTTGTTCATTTTTTATATCACCTTGGTTAATCCTGATCTCTCTTCACTTTAACAATGTTTAGATTAGGTTGCCCAGTGGCTTCGATATCATCATCTTAAACTTAATTGATTGGCCTGACCATGTCCACCCTCTCTTATTCCATTTGCACTGGAAACCGATTACATTTCAGTTCAATTTAAGTTGTTTCTTTTGGCTTTTTAGACACTACATGATAATACTCCTAGTTATCTGGCCTGATCATCTAGTCCTTCCTTCCCCAGCCCTGGCTTGGCTTGATACTACTAGGGAGATTACTTTCTTCTTTTTGGCTCCATGATTACAGAACACAAACTTCCAAGATTTTTACGCAAAGAGGAATCTCTTAATAGATTTAAATCCTTGCTGAAAGACGCATCTTTTGTTTTCAGTCTTTGAGCAGTCGAGACTGGTAACCTGACAGTGATTCTGAATATTCTTGTTGTTTTTGTTTCTTACAATTCTTCTGGTATGATTGATTATAATTCCTATAACATATTCTAGTTCCTTTCATATTCTTTATTTGAATCTGTAAGCCACTTTGGTCTGCGAGCCAGGTAAATCAAGAATAAATAAACCTAACCTAGCCTAAATTCAATGTAGATTCAGGGCACACCCATGTATTTACCACATGTTAATTTTTGCATTAAACATATGGCAAGTGCAAAATCTACTGTGCTGTAGTAAAAGGGTCCCACATTAAGTACTAATACTAATCATTCCTATAGCGCTACTAGATGCACGCAGCGCTGTACACATTATATGCAGGTACTTTCTTGATCTATCTGCTGCTTTTGACACAGTCAATCACAGCTTACTCCTCGACACGCTATCCTCGCTTGGTTTTCAAGGCTCTGTTCTTTCTTGGTTTTCTTCTTATCGCTCCAAACGTACTTTTAGCGTATACTCTGGTGGATCTTCCTCCTCTTCTATCCCGCTGTCAGTTGGTGAACCACAGGGATCTGTCCTGGGACCTCTACTCTTCTCCATCTATACTTCTTCGCTTGGTACTCTGATCTCATCCCATGGTTTTCAGTATCATCTTTACGCCGACGACTCCCAGATCTACCTCTCTATACCAGAAATCTCAGCTGGCATCCAGGCTAAAGTTTCAGCATGCCTGTCTGACATTGCTGCCTGGATGTTTCACCGCCATCTGAAGCTAAACATGACCAAGACTGAGCTTCTTATCTTTCCACCTAAACCGACCTCTCCTCTCCCCCCTTTCTCTATTTCTGTGGATAATACACTCATCCTTCCCATCTCATCAGCACGTAACCTTGGGGTCATCTTCGACTCCTCCCTCTCCTTCGCTTCACATATTCAACAGACTGCTAAAACCTGTCGTTTCTTCCTCTATAACATCACCAAAATTCGCCCTTTCCTTTCTGAGTATGCAACCAGAACCCTCATCCACACTCTTATCACCTCCTGCTTAGACTACTGCAACTTGCTTCTCACAGGTCTCCCACTGAGCTATCTCTTTCCTCTTCAATCTGTTCAAAATTCTACGGCACGACTAATATTCCACCAGTGTCGTTATGCTCATATTAGCCCTCTCCTCAAGTCACTTCATTGGCTCCCTATCCATTTCCGCATTCAGTTCAAACTCCGCTTACTGACTTACAAATGCATTCACTCTGCAGCTCCTCAGTACCTCTCCACTCTCATCTCTCCCTACACTCCTCCCCGGGAACTCCGCTCACTGGGCAAATCTCTCTTATCTGCACCCTTCTCATCCACCGCTAACTCCAGACTCCGTTCCTTCTATCTTGCTGCACCGTATGCCTGGAATAAACTTCCTAATTCAGTACGCCAAGCCTCATCTCTGGCCATCTTCAAATCTAGGCTAAAAACCCACCTCTTCAATGCTGCTTTTAACTCCTAAACCTAAACCTTCAACTGTCCCCTATCCCTGATATGTCCTGTCTGTCCTAACCCTTATCCCTTACTTGTCCTGTCTGTCTGTCATAATTAGATTGTAAGCTCTATTAAGCAGGGACTGTCTCTCCATGTTCAATTGTGAAGCGCTGCGTACGTCCGGTAGCGCTATAGAAATGATAAGTAGTAGTAGTAGTAGTACTTTCTATGTCTCTAGAGGGCTCACAATCTAAGTTTTTGCACCTGGGGCAATGGAGGGTTAAGTGACTTGCCCAAGGTCACAAGGAGCTGCAGTGGGAATCGAACCCAAATTGCCATGATCAAAGCCTGCTGACAAAGGTGAAGAAAATTAGGGAGCAACATTAGATAGACATGGTTGACAAGGGGGAAAATAGACAGATGGTGTGGTAATGTGACTTGTGGCTGGCTGCATGACCGCACAGACACAGGCAAAGGGCAGTATACTGTCAAAGGAAAAGCTTTATTGGTGAACAATTGGAGTGGAGGAGTAGCCTAGTGGTTAGGGTGGTGGACTTTGGTCCTGAGGAACTGAGTTTGATTCCCACTTCAGGCACAGGCAGCTCCTTGTGACTCTGGGCAAGTCACTTAACCCTCCATTGCCCCATGTAAGCCGCATTGAGCCTGCCATGAGTGGGAAAGCGCAGGGTACAAATGTAACAAAAAAAAAAAAAGTAATCAAAGCAAGACAGTCTATTCCTGCTACCGACACCGATTCACTTCAACTCTGAGCAACAACCACACTAGCGTTTACTTCCTTCTCTCTTAACAGTTTCATCTTCTTCAGCACATTTCCAGTTACTCATAAATAAATCCAGGCCTGGTTCCAACTAGGACACTCAGGACCTGGGTCTTCACAGCAGGGGTGTAGCCAGACAACAGATTTTGGGTGGGCCTGGGCAAGAAATGGGTGGGCACCAAGTGTTCTCCCCTTCACCCGCCACCAAAAAAAAATATCTCAGTTGGCGGGAAAACGCTTCTTTCCACCTTAGCAGTCTGCAGCAGGCAGGCGCTGAAAACTGAGCATGTGCAGGTGCTGGTGGTATCCTGGAGAATAGCGTTTTCATTACCATCAGGGGGAAGTCTTCTGCTGGCGGAGTTTGGGATCCCCACCTGCTACCGCTAATACGTTTGCTGCTGTTGGGTGGGCCTGATCTCTAATTGTGTGGGCCCCGGCCCACCCGTGGCTATGCCACTGCTTCACAGAAAAATATAGGCAACTCCTTTACCTTTACAGTGTTCTCTTCCTTCTCTTGCAATCCTTGGGCTTCGACAGGGTGCAAACCTCTGAGCTAGGGCAACCCTTTACTTTCCTGGAATTCTCCCACAGGTACTGCAGCCCAATGGTGCTTATTGATAGCTCTCTTACATTTGTTCCCCAAATATCCTCAGTGAGACCATATAATTTGGAAATTGTGGTCAAATGGGCAGGATGTATGTGAACAGATCATTGGCTAATGCTAAATAGCATATCCAGAGGGAGGGGAGGGGAGAGGGGAAAGTAATAAAGATAACATTACCAAGAGAATCAAACATATAAACAGCAAGTGACCAACTCACCTGCAAATGCGCAGTAGAGTCACTCAGAACGCTAAGAGTACAGCCCAATAGGGAGGAGGACATGGGCGTGGAAATCGGAGGAGGAGGGAGCAGGGAGGGTAGGAGAGGGCAGAACTGAGGGAAACACGCTGGGGGGGAGGGCAGGGGAGAGAGCAGGGTTGGTGGACCCGGGGGGGGGGGGGGCATAGGAAAACAAAAAACTATCCCGTTGTTACGGGCTTAACGGCTAGTAGTAGTAATAAAGCTTACAATTTTAAACATTTAACAGCACGGTAAAACAATCATATCACATAAACATGATAAATGTCAACAGGGCACAAATGATACATCATAATAAGAAGAAAAAATAATAGGGATAGTAATAAAGATAAAGGATGGGGAAGAATGTGGTGAAAGAGTGGAAATAAACTGTTACCGGAAATTATTGTACAGAGACTGAAGTGAGGGGTGGAAGGAGGGGGAAGAGGAGAGACAAGGTGTTATAGAAATGTAAATAATGGAAGGAGATTACATGTTTGGACAATAAAGTTGTAGAAGGTATTTCTGCAATAGATTCTGTGATGTATGATACTTTCAACCCCCCCCCCCCCACACACACACACCCACATTTATCTCTGTCTCACCATATACAACCAACTCTCTCCCCTCCATAGTCAGCATGCCCATTCTTCCCAAATATACACACACCTTCTAAATTTCAGTCACAGATACACCCCTACATCCAAAGTACGCACACATACACAGAGAACCCCCATGCAGTCATCCCATACGTCCCCTGCCATCTAACCAATAATACAAACCTCACATAAAGTTGGGTAATCTGCATGATGAGGCACGTACAATCCAAAACAAAAGGCATATGGGGGGGAGGGTAACCTTCAGGTAACAGTAGCTGCAACCTTAACCACCTTACTGGGCAGACTAGATGGACCATGCTGGTCTTTATCTGCTGTCATTTACTATGGGTCCAGCATTCAGCTGAAGGTGGTGAGTATTTTGCTTACCATTAATGAAGTTATTCCCGGATATTCAAAGCCGAGGCCTGTGCGGACTAACACATAGCTGCTTAAGTCGATATTCAGCACTTAAGTGGCCATGGGCTAGCACATAAAAATAGGACAGCCTTTTATGTGGTCCCATTTATCTGCTAAACCTGGCCGCTTACTGCCGGATTCTATATAGCGTGCCTAGAGATCTGCGCCAAAATCCAGCGTATTCTATAACAAAGCGTGTAACTTAATTGGCATAACAAGCTAATTAGCACTGATAACAGCACTTAACAAGCAATAATGAGCACTAATTGGCAATAATTAGAATTTACTTGCACAACACGCTAAGCATATTCTGTAATGAACTGCACCTAAATTATAATGTGGACAGTTCAAAAGGGGCATGGCTGTGGGTGGGGAAATGGTAGTTCCTTGGACGTTCCCAAATTTACACACATAGATATAGAATATGGCCCAGTGTCCATAAATCTACATGCAGGGATTTTGTAGGTGTAAATGGAGGCACAGTTTTAGGTGTTGGGATATCTAAATCTAGGCACTGTTTATAGAATATGCTTAGGCGGAAATGTTTACAGCACATATTTTTTAGGCTGAATATCAGCTAAGTGGTGATTCAACTCCCAGAACATTCTCAACATAGCCGCCTTTGAGTTAAGCGTTAACCACAAATTTCAGCAGTACTTAGCTGATTAAGTGCCGCTGAAAATTAGTGGCTAGCCCCGACCATGCGATTTAGTTAGAATATCAGCTCCTATGTTGCTAAGTTACCATACCCTATGTCTGCAAATGGAGAAAGGGAAAATGCATCACTGTGTTCCACTAATTCTGTACTTTGCAACTTGTTTGCTAATTGGTTAGAGGAGGGTCTTATGAAAAGGGGGCAAGATTCACTATAATTCTAGCAAAGGTGAAGTTCTCTTTTTCTTTGATAGGGAGAGGGGGATCACCAAAATAGATATTGGATCTTGTGGATCGTCTGCCCTCTTAAATTCTGTATGATCTGCTATTTTTTTTTTTTTTGCACGTCAGATGCATAGAAGCCCTGCAGAGTACAGCGAAGATCAGCTGAGAGGAGCGTGTCTGTGTGGGCCGCACACGCCGGAGTCAGAACAGAAGACAGCACTTCTGCAGGCGGGGGTTCGGGTGGAAGGGGCCCGGTGGCGGGTGGGACTGTGGCACCGGGCCCCCTTGGAGGCCCCGGCCCCGGGAATTTTGTCCCCCCTGTCCCCCCCTCTCGGCGGCCCTGGGTATGAACAGGAGGAGATGTAAATATGTAAACACTGTAGGATTTATAAATAAATCTGGAGAAGATACACCATATCCCCGAGTTTGGTTTTGGGCTTATTGTTTGCCTCTGATATCAAGTTAGATTACCAATTGATTTGATTTAAGTCTCAAAGGATTTTGAAACTGCAGATTGCAGAGAGTTTCAGTAGAGTTCCTGTTTGTTCACACAAAAGCCTGGACAAGAGTCTTTTCTTTGAGTGAGAGTGAAACTGATTTGCTCCCAGACTGGTAAAAGAAAGAGAAGAAAATAAAGAATAAAAACTCAGGCTTAATACCCTACGGCCTAGCGGAGTAAGTCCGGCCCCAGCCTGCGCCCAACTCAGTGAGTCAGATATGACTAAGAACTTGGATGGTACTTTATAGGTTATTCATGCTTTCTATACTACTTTGACTGACTGTGCAGGACTAAGCGGTGTACATACTACAAAATACAAATGGAAAAGGAGAGCAAAAATTCAACCTGAAATCAGGGGCGTATCTGGACTCGGGATGTAGGGGGGGGCCAGAGCCAGAGGGAGGGGGCACATTTTAGCCCCCCCCCCGGCGCCACCGATCCCCCCCCCCCGCCATTTCCGGACCCCCCCCCCTCGCCACCAATGACACCCTCCCCCGCTGCTGTCACTTACCTTTGCTGGCGGGGGACTCCAACCCCCCGCCAGCCGAGGTCCTCTCTTCCATGCAGGCTGCGCCGCTGCAAGTTGCAAAGCTTCCTGGTCTTCTGAGTCTGACGTCCTGCACGTACAACGCACAGGACTTCAGACTGAATTCCAAATTCTGAGTCTGACGTTCTGCACGTTGTATGTGCAGGACGTCAGACTCAGAAGAACAGGAAGCGTTGAAACTTGCATCCTGCACGGAAGAGAGGACTTCGGCTGGCGGGGGCTTGGGGTCCCCCGCCAGCAAAGATCGGCGACGGGTTGGTGGCGGGCGGGAGGGAGGGGGAGGTGGAGAGGGTCTGTGGTAGGGGGGTCCAGGGCGAAATCTGCGGGGGCCCAAGCCCCTATGGCCCCACGCAGCTATGCCCCTGCCTGAAATATAAAAGAAAAATCTATATTTGCTATAACGTACCAGTGGATGTTAGTACCCTGTAAAAAGTTTTGAATAAATGAAAGCTCAAGTGCCCCAGGAGCCACTAACAAGTAATCATCCTGAAACAGGTTCCCGTTGATGTTTATTAGAAAAAAGATAGTAGTATAGTCCAGTTTAAATTTTCTTTAAGCCCTCTTAATCTTTAAGTATAGTAGAATCCTTTTTACACAAGCACAATTTATAACACAGATACTTCAACATCAAAAGTTCATCATATATATTTTTTCAGAACCTCAGTGATGTAAATCGCTATCCTTTAGATAGAATCGATTTTAGTAACATCGAACTCTTCACTGGTTCTTTTATTTTTCTTTCTAAGTTTCTAAATTTCGTTTCAATAGATATATATTTTTAACTATCACTTATCTTTTCAATTTTTCAAATTTGTCGGACCCAGGGGATCATCTGCCCGACATGCACGTTTTGCCCATAGTGGGCTGTCTCAAGGACATTCCCCCTGTGTTTCTTTTAGCGTCAGCTCAGCAAAAGTTATTAGCCAAGAGCTGACGCTAAAAGAAACACAGGGGGAATGTCCTTGAGACAGCCCACTATGGGCGAAACGTGCATGTCGGGCAGATGATCCCCTGGGTCCGACAAATTTGAAAAATTGAAAAGATAAGTGATAGTTAAAAATATATATCTATTGAAACGAAATTTAGAAACTTAGAAAGAAAAATAAAAGAACCAGTGAAGAGTTCGATGTTACTAAAATCGATTCTATCTAAAGGATAGCGATTTACATCACTGAGGTTCTGAAAAAATATATATGATGAACTTTTGATGTTGAAGTATCTGTGTTATAAATTGTGCTTGTGTAAAAAGGATTCTACTATACTTAAAGATTAAGAGGGCTTAAAGAAAATTTAAACTGGACTATACTACTATCTATTGCTATTTGTAATAATCCAGTTTTTAAAAAATATAAAAAAAATCTACTCGTGCCTGTTGTGGAGTGATATATTAGAAAAAAGAAACATGGAAAACAACTCTCTAAAACAAGAGAGAGAAAAAAACTGTGCTGGCAAAAACCCGAAACAGGTGGATTAACATACCAAAAGGCACTGCCTACAAAGAAAATGCAAAAATACGAAATCCACATGCACAATACACTTATCTTCACAGTTGCAAGGCCACCATAAAAAGCCCATATCACCATGGGCAGTTCATTATGTAGTCGAAATTCAACACAGCATTTCGGCAAACTGGATAAATTCTCTTTGGCACACTGGATAAATCCTCGACAGGGATCTGGTACCCTCCTGTTTCATATTCTTCATCAGGAGGAAAAGTACAGCTTTACTTTTCCTCCTGACGATCCCTGTCAAGGATATATCCAACTTTACTTTTCCTCCTGACTAGTGGTTAGTTTGTGGACAGTCCCAGAAGCAGATTTAAGAAAATGGGGAACTTGGCATACTTTTTTCACGTGTGGTGTTGTAGATTTGTTTGAATTATGTTTTCATAGTTACTTATTTTTCAATCAGAAATTACTATAGATGATGGACTCACATAAATCTGTTAATAGTGAACAATTTGTTCTTTTTTGGCTGCTAAAGTGTCACATGGAGGGGCATTTTTGAATGGGGATGACTATCTCTAAGGGCGCCCAACTCTAAGGACGGTGCCGCGAAGGGGCGGGGCAACGAGTATTAACGAACCAAGATGGACGTCCATCTTTCGTTTCAATAATATGGTCGGGGACGCCCAAATCTTGACATTTAGGTCGAGCTTAGAGATGGTTGTCCTCGGTTTTCGGCTATAATGGAAACCAAAGACGTCTATCTTAAAAACGTCCAAATCCAAGCCCTTTGGTCATGGGAGGAGCCAGCATTTGTAGTGCACTGGTCCCCCTCACATGCCAGGACACCAACCGGGCACCCTAGGGGGCACTGCAGTGGACTTCAGAAATTGCTCCCAGGTGCATAGCTCCCTTACCTTGGGTGCTGAGCCCCCAAACCCCCCCCCCCCCAGGTCCGCCTGCCTGAAGTACACTGCACCCACTACAACTGCTCCAGGGACCTGTATACTGCTGCGATGGACCTGAGTATGGCATTTGAGGCTGGCAAAGAGGCTGGCAAAAAAGTATTTTTAAACTTGTTTTTTATGGTGGGAGGGGGTTAGTGACCACTGGGGGAGTAAGGGGAGGCCATCCCCAATTCCCTCCGGTGGTCATCTGGTCAGTTTGGGCACCTTTTTTAGGCTTGGTCGTGAAAAAAATGGACCAAGTAAAATTGGCCAAGTGCTCGTCAGGGACGCCCTTCTTTTTTCTATTATCGGCCGAGGATGACCATCTTCTAATCATGCCCCAGTCCCGCCTTCGCTACCCTGCCGACACACCCCGTAAACTTTGGTCGTCCCCGCGACGGAAAGCAGTCGAGGGTGTCAAAAAATCGGCTTTCGATTATGCTGATTTGGACAACCTTGCGAGAAGGACGCCCATCTCCCGATTTGTGTCAAAAGATGGGCGTCCTTCTCTTTCAAAAATAAGCATGATAATGTAAAAGACTTCTGTATCCTGCTGTTCCTTGATCAGTGGAAAATGAAACAGGTCAACATTCTTACCATGGCAAATGTAAGATTTATGCCATTTCTTTACAAGTGGATAGATTTCATATCTGTTGGATGGTAAAACATTTTTTTAGATACACAATACAATTTGCTGCTTTACTTTTGTTTAATATGTGATTTTGTGTCCTTCCAACAAAGTTTATGTAGGAAAAACTCAGTGCGTTTTTTCTAGTGAAAAAAGTGCCGGTACTCAAATGCTAGGTCACCCTTCAGGGGTGGGGTGATCACTGAGGGACCCAACCCACAATAGCCAGGCCCCCTGCAAACAGTCACAGAATCTATGACAAGGCAGAACTGGTGTGTAGAGCCTGAGCTCTTTCACTAAAACTTAGGGACCATGGGTCAATTTTAGCAGAAAATGGAAAAGGTGCCAGTACTCAGTACCTCCAAGTACCCCCTCAAAGCCCTGGAAAAACTACAAAGCAGCTTTGAGTGTGTGTGTCTGAACATAAATCTAGTCTGTAGCACAGCAGACTGGAAGTGTTGACTATACCTCATTGTATCAAACAACAACATGATTTTCTTGCTCTTTGATGTTTAGTAATAGATAACTTAGCAGAATGAAAGTAGGGAGATGATGGGGTAATGGGATTTGATGTGCAGTTTTTCTGGGGTAAGACTTTGAAGAGCGCTGTTACAGATCGAGTAAAAATGGATTTTTAGATTGTGATCCCTAGACACTCAAGGATTGACTCTATTGATTGAAAAGTTTTGTCTTTTCTTTTTTTCTAGTGCTGATTGGCTGGCTTTGACTTTCTTGGAAATGCTTGGCTGCTTCAAAACGGTTGTTTGTATATACAGTTGGTCCACCATGTTTGGGATGTGATTAATACCTTGAGGCAGAATACTGAAAAGTTACTCCTTTTTGAAGAAAAAAAGAGAAGTTTGTGACTTTGATCATATATATATATATATATATATATATATATATATATATATATATATATAAAATCAAAGTTCTGGATATCTAAGGGGGCAATCCTATAACATAGGTGTTAATATTTATACACTTTCTTACATATGTAAATATCGTCAAGGTTCTATGCAGTAAATAGCTTACATAGGGGTCCTTTTACTAAGGTGCACTAGAAAGTGGCTAGAGCTGTGATTAGCACGTGGGTTTGCCGCACACTCCAGCAACTTTCTAGCATGGCTGAACAATGGCCATGGTTATTTTTTTAATTTTATTTATTTTAATGGCAATATGCTAATTTCCCCATTAGTGCACCGCCATTACCGCCAGCAGCCCTTACCACCACCTATTTAGGAGGCGGTAAGGGCTTCCATGATACTCCTGCGCTAATTGGGTAGCATGCAGTAATGTGTCTGCACTACCTGATTAGCAAAGGAACGCCTACTCTCTGCCCACAGACACACCTCCTTTTGGAAAAACTATGGCTGGATGCCTCAGCATGTCCCACAGTAGGCCCACATTAGGCCTCATTGACCTGCCAACCAGAAACACCACAAGATCTGCACGATCTTACCTAAATCTCAACTACCCAAGCAATAAAGGACTCAAATACAAATCCACCAATGCTTCCAGCTTTTCCTACTTAAGCGCACAACTATGGAACGCACTGCCGAAAGCAGTAAAAACTACGCTAGACCACCTAAATTTCCGGAAAGCACTAAAGACAGTACTGTTCAGAAGAGCATACCCCACCAACCCTACATAAAATTACCTGGACACCTGCGACACAACTTAACCAAAGACCGTAATGGACATTACCTGACTCTTCCTCCCCCTCTCCCTCTTTAAGTTCCCCCCAATTCTACCAACCATACATGTATCTTACCCACCATAATATCACCTTGTATTCATTCATAAATTGTATTTGTTCAGACCGGAACCGGCTAACGCCGTTAACGGTTAACATGTAAGCCACGTTGAGCCTGCAAAAAGGTGGGAAAATGTGGGATACAAATGTAACAAATAAATAAACCACTTTGAATGTAGTTGCAAAAACCACAGTAAGGTGGTATATCAACAAAGAGAAAATCCTTCTGTTGCTTTTCTTTGAATTTTGGTGCAAAGCCCATAACTGAACAGTTCAAATGTACTTAGCACTAAGACAGACATTTTGACAATCCCCCACCAACCGAGCTTTGTTTTGTGTTCCAGAATTCCACAAACAGGCATCAGCTTGCTTGGATGCTTTATAATGCAAGATTCTCAAAATGAACAAAAGGTTAACACCATACAATTTTCAAAAATAATTTAATGTACTTTGACAGATAAGAAAAATCATCCAAGACTTGTTTTAGATCTTTTTTGGGGGGATGCCAGCAGCTAAAACTAAATTAAAGAAGCTACAGGACTACAAATCACAAACTGGCTACTGATTATTGAGACAATGATAATTAGAGATTCTTTTCTTCCTCCTTGTTTTTCTTCTGAAAGCAATAACTTGAGTCTGAATTTAATTCTTCTTGCCTGCTGTAAAAAGTATTAATAAAATGCAAATTATTTAGAAATTACAATATATTCAAGCCTCATTATAACCCTTCTACTGGTGAACCAATTATTTTCTTTGTCTTGGAGTGATGATGGTAATCAACTGTCTTTCACATGGGTAGGTACAATCACAATGATAGTTTTACAAAATTATGCCAAAAAATCAAGAATAATCAAATGTTTATTGAAGACTCCTACCTACACCCAAAGATGTTTATTCACTTACCCCCAGTCATCATAAAGTTGCTTTTCTTACTAATTCTTTTGCAAGGTAATGCGACTTTTTATTTATTTATTAATATGAAACAGCTTTACCTTCTCAGTCATGACTTCTATTAGTATCCTGCAGTTTGATTTAGATTGGAAATGTAGAGAGTATTATTTACCAACTGTGAAGACAGACTTTCGATTTAACCTATCATAAATAATACATTTGTCCAATAGACATTCCCGTTGCCCGTTTAGTGGCAGGAGAGGGATAGATGTGTAGAGATGGGGAAATATACTGACCCACCAGCTGCTAAAGGATTCTGGACTGCTGCCAGATTTTCTGAGCCTGTTATTTTAGAGATAATATAGGAAGGCATACAGCTCAATGTAATAGTCTGTAACACTCGAAGGGGATCTTTTACTAAGCTGCGTTAAAAAGTGGCCTTAGCGTGCCATTACGTGGGTCTTTCCCATGCGCTATGGCCATTTTAACCACAGCCAGAAAATGGCCAATTTTCCATTTCCCAATTAATGGCCATGTGCTAATGTTAGACTCAAACTACAAAAATAATAGGGAAAAGAATCTAAAATGTCTAACAACAAAAATAAACAAATAAAGATCCTTTGTATAACAATAGATAAGCAATGATAATGATATACAGGGAAGAAAAAGCCTCAAGAAGCTCCCAGCGATCGGCTGGAAGAGCAGGACTTCATCATCATTGGCAAAAAACTTCCCACATGAATTAATACATTTAATTGGATTGCAAATTTAGCAAAGTTTAGCAAAAATATCAGCATTAAATACTTAGCTGCATGGTCTCTTTATTCTAGCTGAACCACAACTCAGACCGTGAATGACGACAGCTAGCATTTCGTTAAGTTGCATCAGGGTCAGTCGGTCAAAAATTTCAACCTCACTAAGCTAACTGCTTTTACCACATTCGGTGGCAATGAATTCCAGAGTTTAAGGAAAAATTTATTCTTACCTGATAATTTTCTTTCCATTAGTCCCAACAGATCAATCCAGAGACTTGTGGGTTATGTCCCTCTACCAGCAGGTGGAGATAGAGAGAACCTCCGAGGTTTGCTATATGTGGTCCTGTGCAGCCAACTGAACCTCAGTATGAACGATACCAAAGCAGTGCAATGGAAACAATAGAAAACTCTCCTGACATTGTCAGACCAATTGCCCAACATACTTCTGCCACTTCTATATTTATTTATTTTATTATTTTTTTTAATCAAATGAAGGAACATTCAGAACGGAACCTGAAAAAAAAAAACTAACCAACTGCAACAAAACCACAGACAGTAAACCCAGGGGGGGGGGAGGGGCTCTGGATTGATCTGTTGGGACTAATGGAAAGAAAATTATCTTGTAAGAATTACATTTTCCCTCCATGGCGTCCCACAGATCAATCCAGAGACTTGTGTGATGTACCCAAGCAGTCCTCAAGTAGGGCGGGACACCCCCAACCAGGCAGAAATCACTGACGAACCAAACACCACATCTTGACGAGCTGCCACATCCACCCGATAATGACGAGTGAATGTATGGACCGAAGCCCATGTAGCTGCCCTGCAGATATCTTCCAGAGAAACCAAACGGGACTCTGCATAGGAGGAAGCTTGAGCTCGTGTAGAATGAGCACGAACTTGCAAAGGGGCTTGCTTGCCCAATACCACGTATGCCGAAGAGAAGGACTCCCACAACCAACAGGCTATGGTGTCCTTGGACGCCATATGACTCTTCTTGCTGCCTCCAAAAGGACGAAGAGATGGTCAGAAAGACAAAATTCATTCATCACCTCCAAATACCTGAGAAGAGCCCGCCTCACGTCGAGGCAGCAAAGAGCCCGGAATTGCTCAGGGTAATCTTCCCGACGGAAGGCTGGCAAATGCAGGGACTGCCCCAAGTGGAAACGAGAAACCACCTTGGGCAAAAACGAAGAAACTGTCCTAATCGATACCCCTGCCTCCGTAACATGCAGGAAGGGGTCTCTGCAAGAAAGGGTCTGCAACTCTGAAATTCTCCGAGCGGAAGTAATGACTACTAGGAAAATCGCCTTCACGGTGAGATCCTTAATCGTAATCCCTGATAAGGGTTCGAAAGAAGGACGCTGAAGCGCTTTGAGAACTAGATTAAGGTTCCAGGATGGCAGAACTGGCACGTGAGGAGGGCGCAAATGATTTACGCCCCTCAAGAAATGAACCATATCTGGGTGGGAGGCGATGGACGCCCCCTGAAACTGGCCTCTAAAACATGCCAGAGCTGCCACCTGCACCTTAAGAGAACTCAACAAGAGTGATTTTTGTACAGCCTCCTGAAGAAACGCAAGGATACTGAAGCCAAAGCCACTGACAATCCCAGACTCGCACACCACTAATCGAAGGTACGCCACACCCCAGCATAACCTATTGAGGTGGATCTTTTCCGAGCCTACAGCATCACAGCGATAACCGTGTCTGGATACCCTTTTCTTCTTAACCTCACCCTTTCAAGGGCCAGGCCATAAGACCAAAGGGAAGGGATCCTCCATCGTGACTGGCCCTTGCAGCAGGAGACCTTCCTGCGCCGGAAGCAGAAAAGGAAGATTGAACAGAAGCCTGATCACATCTGCGTACCAGTGTCATCTGGGCCAATCCGGGGCCACTAGGATCACTCAACCAGGATCACTGGCAATGTGAGTCAGTAACCTACCCACCATTGGCCATGGGGGAAAGGCATAGAGCAGGCCCCTGGTCCAAGGTTGAAGAAGGCCATCAATGCCTTCTGAGCCCAGCTCTCGTCCCCTGCTGAAGAAACGGGGAGCCTTCGCATTGAATGTGGTGGCCATTAAGTCCATCTCTGGTATCCCCCCAACGGGCAGTTATCTGATCGAATGCCAGAGGGGACAGTGTCCACTCCCTTGGCTCCAACTAGTGGCGACTGAGAAAGTGCGCTTGCACATTCTGTGACCCCATTATGAGCCGCTGTAAAGAACGAGAGATGAGTCTCTGCCCTACGGCAGATCAGAGCTGCCTCGCGCGCTAGGGGTGCACTCCTCGTGCCCCCCTGATGGTTTACGTAGGTGACCGCCGTCGCATTGTCCGAAATAACTCAAATTGGGCAACCACGGAGAAGAGACAGAGACTCCCAAAGGGCCAAACGAATCACCCATAACTCCAAGCGGTTGATGGACCATGACGCCAAGTTCAAATGCCCTGGGCCATCTGTTGCAGGCAATGAGCCCCCCAGCCAGACAGTGACACATCCGTGGTCACTATTTTCCAGTCCAGGGTTGCCAGAGGAATGCCCGACACCAGAGTCTTTTGAATGAACCACCAGTGCATGATTGTGTGAAGACGGGCCGAACATGGCACCCGAACCTCGTAATCCTCCGACAGCGGAGACCAATGGCTCAGAAGCTGCCACTGGAGGGGGTGCATGTGAGGTCTGGCCCACTTTACCACGTCCAAGGTGGAGGCCATGGAACCTAGAACTTGTACATAGTCCCAAGCCCGCGGGTTTGGAGTTTGAAACAGCGCTCGTAACTGAGCCTGTAACCGCTGTGCTCGAGCTGAAGGAAGAGAAACTATCCCTGTTCAGGGAGTGAAGCACACCCCCAAGTATTCCAACGTTTGGGAAGGCGTTAGGCTGCACTTCAGAAAGTTGATCACCCAACCAAGTGACTGAAGCAACCCGACCATTTTGTCGGTTGCCCACCGACTCTCCTCGAAAGACGCCCACACAAGTCAGTCGTCTAAATCAGTGGCGGTGAATGGGAGCAGCACAGCACTGGAGAAATTGGAGACACTCCAGATAAGTGCTGGGGGGCTGCCCCACTGGAATACTACTATCGAGACGTAGTGCACAGTTAGGATTTCTGTCATTTCTGGAGCACGGGTCTGTTATTTGCAGTGCACAGTAAGGTTTGTCTGCATTCTGTGTCCTTTCCTGTGCACGGTTTGTCACTTAGACTTTTCAGCACATGCTCAAGCACAAATAAACTGAGGAGTTATTTTCAGGCAAGATGATGGTGTACTGGACCCACGCCTTATAGTTGAATATATTGGCTGGCTGGGTGGTACTACTGAGGCCTTTTTTCTCCACGAGTAGACAGCTGGGCGACACTTGAGCATGCCATACTTTGTACTGTTTTTGAATATTTTTACTGTTGTAATTGTCTATTCCTCATGCTTGATCTATTCTTACTGTACACCGCCTTAAGTGAATTTCTTCAAAAAGACGGTAAATAAATCCTAATAAATACATAAATAAATAAATACATACATAAAGTGCTTTTGTGGCATGTTTCAGTAGTAGTTGCCTTCAGGATCTTTGACAGATTTGTGGTTGTATTGTATTGTATTGTATTGTATTATGCTGCTTATTTTTTGCCTTTAACCTCAAAGATGCAATGTGGATCACAATAAGAACAACTTTATATATGAAGGAGTTTACAATAATCATTAGACAATTACATAAAAACAAAGCATAAATAATAAAAAAAATAGAGTGTTAATACTAATTCTCTGTCAACTGACACATTCAGGCTACAATAGTTATTTTAGCGCCTTACAAAAAAGTATATAATTTTACTGACTTCATTTGGGATCATTGATGGCCAAGTCATCCTGATAATTAAACAGGAGTGGAGGAATGGCCTAGTGGTGAGGGTGGTGGACTCTGGTCCTGGGGAACTGAGTTCAATTCCCACTTCAGGCACAGGCAGCTCCTTGTGACTCTGGGCAAGTCACTTAACCCTCCATTCCCCCAGGTACAAATAAATACCTGTATATGTAAGCCGCATTGAGCCCGCCATGAGTGGGAAAGCACAGGGTACAAAATATATATACTTAAATAAATTAAGTTGATACTTGTGATCTTTATAGTCTTGATGCTGGTAGGCCAAAACATGGTCCATGTCAGGTCAATTGAAGACACTCAATAAAGACATATGCAATTTTGTGTTCTGTCCTTTTTTTTTTTTTTTTTTGGTCACCTCTGCTGTTTTTCCCTGCTTTGTGTTTTTTTTGTGTGTGTGTGTGTGTGTGTGTGTGTGTGTGGAAGATTTTTGTTCTGTTTCTTTTGCTTTATTTTGAGCCACATATTTAATTTAACATAGCAATATAGTAGATGACGGCAGAAAAAGACCTGCATGGTCCATCCAGTCTGCCCAAAAAGATAAACTTGTGTTCACTCTGACTGACTGCATTTTTCATTACATCAAAATATAGAAATCTTCATGCAAGGAGACAGATCATATATAAAAAGAAAGAATATTCACATATATGCACCAGTAGATCAAGTGACCTCTGATGCTGCTGGCCCATGTATGTGTCAGTGTGAGCCTTGCTAAACTCATGCCGGGCAGCGAGCAAGTGCGGCTGTACTGAATTACTGAAGGGAGGAGAAGGAGGAGAAGGCGGTACTTGGATGCAGTGGCATTCCTAGCGTCGACGACACCCGGGGCGGATCGCCGATGCGCCCCCCGGGTGCAGCGCCCCCCCCGGCGAAATGACACCCCCCCGGGTGCATGCCGCTAGGGGGGAGGTGCCGCAGCGTGCGCCTGTCGGCTGCGAGTTGGAATCGCTACGCTAAATTCTCTCGTTCGCTGCAGCTCCCTCCCTCTGCCCTGGAACAGGAAGTAACCTGTTCCAGGGCAGAGGGAGGGAGCTGCAGCGAATGAGAGAATTTAGCATAGCGATTCCAACTCGCAGCCGACAGGCGCGCGCCCCAGCCGCGTGCACCCGGGGCGGACCGCCCCCCCCCCTTGGTACGCCACTGCTTGGATGTCTTGGAGGACCCTGGGTAGGTAGGTGGTCACTGAGAGGCTCATACACTCCCACGGGAACTATTTCTATTCCCACATGATACCCATAGACCTGGAGGGGATTCCCGTAGGATTCCCGAAAACCTGGTTCCCGTGCAGTTTTCTACTGTAAAGTTACGTTATTTTACCACAAGTCGACTTATTTAGCGTAGGGTCTCATTGCATAAAATAGAATCCTGTGCTAAAATAACCCAACTTAACAGTAACCCACGTCAATAATTTCCCCCCCTTATCAGTTAACAAAAGAAAATACACATTCCTGTCTACTTTGTCTAATTAATCGTCAAAAAAATGCTGGGGAAAAAAGTGAATAATAAATGTTAAAGTAAACATGAATAATTCTTTTTAAAAAATAATTTCATTTTCCATCTCTTGAACTTCTACTATCCTTTATTACCTTGTTGTTTAATATGTTATCTATATGTTTCTACCCTATTTTACACTGTTTAACTGTATTTTTAATGAACTGTAATATGCCCTATGGAACTTGTAAGCCACATTGAGCCTGCAACTAGCGGGAAAATGTGGGGTATAAATGTGTTAAATAAATAAAATATCAGCCAATGTTTAGCCATTGCAGTCAACTGATTGTTTAAATGCCAACTCAAGTAGTCAAAAATACTTGGGGAAATCAACACCACTATTTGGATATCCAGGTAGGGTGGTGAGTGCTGGAAATTATCCAGACAGTAGCAATATTCAGGATATCCCAGACTCCATACCAAAACAATCCACATAGTACCGAGGCAGTATATAACCATATTCACAAGCAGATCCAGACAGTACAATATCTTAGTCAGCAGCACTTTATTCAGATGGCATGGTGCTTTTATCGCAATAAGGTGCCCTTTTACGAAGGCACGGTAGGCTCTACACCTGTGCAGCATATGCCAAAACAAGACTAACCCCCAGGCTAGCACACACCCCTGGTGGTAATTTTGGATTTGGCACATGCCCATAACACCTAGACAAACTATTTGTTTTATTTCCTACCGCGCGTGGCGTTTCTGGCATTAATCGGCAACTGGCGCTTGCCGATCGGTCACCATGCGTGTAGCGCATGAGCCCTTACTGCTAGATCAATGGGTGGCGTTAAGGGCTCAGGCCATAAATAGGCATGCACTGGTTTCAATTTATCACAGGCCTTTTTCCCGGCCCATTGAAAAAAAAAAGCCCTTTTTTCCACATGCGGTAAAAACCGGCCCAGCGCATTCCCAAAAGACACGCTTGCACTACCACAGGCCACTTTTTACCGTGGCTTATTAAAAGGACCCCTAAGTGCTTTTGAATAAAATTATTAGCTGATACAGTTCATAGAGAAGACCTAAGGAAAACAGCATATATTGTACACTTTCTGCTTCTAATCCTTAGTAAATAATTTGCTTTTCAAAGTAGAACCTAATAAGCTACCCCAACATAAGCTCCTCAGTTACACTGTTTAAAAGAAGTCTTCAAAGACCATGAAACATTGGTAATTTCAAACAAATGTCACATGGAATGAAATTACATATTTCTTTTTTTCCTTGGATAACTTTATGCAGTGGTATGCTGGAGCAGGCTCTCACAGGCTCGCAAGAGCCGGTTGTTAAGTTTTTAAGAATTTTGGGAGCCGGTTGTTAAAGTAAGGCCCTCCATGGCTACTTTAACAACTGGCTCCCAAAATGTGGGCTTAGGCCCCCTGCTGAATTCTCTTTTACTTTGCTGGTGGGGTTGCTGAGCCCTGCCAGCCAAGTAAATAGACTACTGCTGCTCCCTGCTCCTTGTTTCCAGCTCTGGACAGCAGGCTGGGACTTCTCCAGCATGTGAGAGAAGTTCCAGCATGCTGCTCAGAGCAAGACATTGGGAGTGGTGGCTGCCAGCAAAGGTATGCCTAGCGTGCCCGCACAAAGGGAGGGAGGAGAGAGAGGCAAGTGTTGCTCCCCCAGCCCTCCCCCCCCCGGCCACCCCTGGCCCTTCCAACTGCAGAGCTGGCTACGTCCGGAGAAAGAGCCTGTTGTTAAAAATTTACCAGCACACCCCTGACTTTATGTGTGCTAATCATTCCCCTAATACGATCTACTCATCATTCTCAAAGGCTAAGCAATCACAAGGGGACAAGGGAAGATGAATAGCATATTTGTAGCACATGAATTTAACAAAAAGCCATCTTGCTGCTTACTGGCATAGTTTTCTTATTTCTGTGTTAAGAAGATATTTAAAACTCTAGTCAAAGTGAACAATTTTTCAAACCTTCCATCATAATGTTTAAATATCACTATCTCCATCTATATCAGTAAAAGCCACATTTCATAATAGATTCACTTTGATGGCTATATAATTTTAGTTCTGCTGAAACATTTTTATAGCAAAAATGAATGTGTGAAGGTACCTCCATACACACAAAATTCTCCTCTCTCTCTCTCACACACAGAAGTATCTGCAAATATTCGTTCTCAAATATTTTTAGGGGCCCTTTTGCTAAGCCACGTAAAGCGTCTACGCATGCGCAACACGTGCCAAAATGGAGTTACCAGCCAGCTACCGCGTGGCTCTTGCAGTAATTTCATTTTTGGTGCGCGTCTGAAAAATAATTTTCATTTTCGGATGCGTGTATCGGACTTGCGGCAAGTGGCGTTTGACATGCGTAGGTCATTACTGCCCGGTTACCTTGTGAGACTTTACCGTTAGGTCAATGGTTGGCGGTAAGGTCTAAGACCCAAAATGGACGCATGCCAATTTTGTTTTGCCACACATCCATATTTGACAAAAATTTTAAAAAGGCCTTTTTTTATAGGCGCACTGAAAAATGGACCTGCTCATGCCCAAAGCCCACGCCTACACAACCGCAGGCCATTTTCAGCACACCTTAGTAAAATGACCCCATAGTTATTTCAAAGAAAGGATATACAATCTAATGCTCAGTTTGGAATAGCCAGAATATGTAAAGGATTTAGACAAAGAGCAAATGGGATTAATGTGCTGCATCCTAAATCAGTTTTACCATGTCAGAAGCCATATCTGATAATAATTTATTGGAAAGATTATAACATACCTAAAGTGACAGATTTATTTCTCACATTCACTGTAGAGGAATTAACAGACCCCTTTCAATACAAGTCTTAAAATATTGAGATTAATTACTGTCAGAATAGTATTAAAACTGCAAATTATATGAGACTAAGAAAATATATGTTGTTTCTTTAATAAAGGATATAGTTTTCATCCCTTGACATCAAAATTTATTGCATCTTAAGGGGGGGGGGGGGGGGGAGAAACAAGGGCAAAACTATACAGCATTAAACCAACTCACAATTAACAACACTTTGTTCTAATTATCCCTGGGTGCAATTAAAGTTGGCTCTGCAGTAAATTTCTCTTGTCTGATAGCTCTTTGGACTATTTATGTAGATTAATTCTTGAAGTATTGGCATTCTCGGATATCTATTTTTTTTACATGTCACTGCACAGAGCCAACAGCACTGAGGGAAAGCAGTCACTGATTTTCCTCAACCTGTCTGTCTATAATGTGAACTTTTTCTTCCAGGCACTGTGCCATAATTGATTAAAAGTATATATGATTCTGCACAATTGTGTTTTATCAGGTTGTAGGCTATAACAAAGCTTAAAAAAAGGTACAAGGCCATCTGCAATATATGAATATAAATGTAGAAGAACATTATTTCTATCTAAAGATATAAACCTCATTAATAGAAACTTAAAAGGGAATTAAATAACCTGATGTTGATTACCAAGGGAGAACTTGGTCAATGTTTGGTGCAAACCAGTGAAATATCAATACGAGAGAATACGCACAAGCTGTTAGAGCAGTGGATTGGGAAACACAATCTCTTGGGATCAAATCGTGAATGTTATTAACGGTTCAATGACGCTGAACATGTTCCCTCCCTACGTCTCACGTCTCAGGTGTAATTTGGTAATAATGCTGTTCTCTCTATCCTTTAGAAACTGTAAATGTATGAACAGCACATTTTTTTCATGTGCTCAGAATGGTTAGTGCCATCTCCACTGGGATCCTGTGAAGCCAAAAAGTACTAATAAAGCAAAAAAGGGAATGGAGTTCAATTGTGTAATTAAACTCTGGAACTCGTTGCCAGAGAATGTGGTAAAGGCGGTTAGCTTAGCGGAGTTTAAAAAAGGTTTGGACGACTTCCTAAAGGAAAAGTCCATAGACCGTTGGGGAAAATCCACTATTTCTGGGATAAGCAGTTTAAAATGTTTTGTACATTTTTGGGATCTTGCCAGGTATTTTATTTATTTATTTATTTATTTGTTACATTTGTATCCCACATTATCCCACCTCTTTGCAGGCTCAATGTGGCTTACAATTTGTCATGGATACTGAACTAAGAGAGTATACATTTGGTTTTACAGAGTGTTTCGGGTTACATGAAGATGAAATACATGATAGTGTAAGAGCAAAAGGCATTATAAGATGTACAATTACATGTGTTGATCATTGTGGCCACTGTTGGAAACAGAATGCTAGGCTCGATGGACCTTTGGTCTTTCCCAGTATGGCAATACATACTTATGTCTAAGGAAAGGGGCATTACTAGTGCTATTTTGTCAGAAACTGACCTTCAGTCAGGTTTTTTTTATTCTGTAAGTGACATTGTGGAAAAGCTACCCGGGAAAGGTATGCAAATGAGAGAACACCCTAGAAGGTGCGGATAAATTCAGGAGGGATTTAGGGCCCCTTTTACTAAGCAGCGGTAAAATGTGGCCTGTGGTAGTCTAGGCACATGTATTGGACGCGCGCCGGGTCCAAGAAAACAGCAAGGCAGACGATCCGCAAACTCCAAGATGGAAAACAACGAAGCAGATCAGTGGAAAATGAAAATAAACTTTATTAATAAAATAGCATCTAGAGTATATTGCCCGACACAGGCCTTGTTTCGCCCAGCAGGGCTGCGTCAGGGGCTAATCAATGATCCTTACTATAAATGTTTTCTAATAAATGTGTATACCAGTAACCATAAATGCTCAGGAAACAAAAAGGGTTTCCCTCATAGGCTTAAAGTTAAAAAAAAAACAGCACGAACCATATTACTTAGACAGATGCTGAGCACGATGACACGCCCCCGTACCCTGTTTGACTGCCAAGCAACCCCGAGGTTCACCTGCGGTGACCGCCGTTCACCGGAGGTTGAGCCCCCAGGTGCGGGCGGCTGGCAGGACTTGTGCGGGAAACTGAGAAGAGGGGCGCTGAGGAACCAGCGGGGGGTGGGGGGAGGTGGCGGAAGGGAATGGTCCTCGTACAAGCAATGTCCCACGGGCAGGCAACAGGCAAAGAGTAATCCAGGTACAAGCAGTGTTCAACAGGCAGACAGCAGGCGAGAGAGTAATCCAGGTACAAGCAATGTTCAACAGGCAGGCAGCAGGCAAGAGAGTAATCGAGGTACAAGCAATGTTCAACAGGCTGGCAATCCGGGAAATCATCCAATACAAGAGCGCTTACAAATAGAAGCCGAAGCAATGAAGCAGAGGAAGAGCCTCCCAGAAATAGTGCCGGCGTCTGACGTCAGTAGGAAACAGCTGAGGAGGAGAGTGGTCATTGGGCCAATGGTAGTGAGGGAAAGGAGAGCAGGAGCCTGCCTGCAGAGACCATTCCCTGTGGAGCAAGGAGGCGGGGACACGGACCACAGCAGCCCGCAAGATGGAGCGCCGGAACGACAGTGGTGTGCGCACGGTACTAGCGAGAACGGCGGATGCCAGCAACAACAGCATGAACACAGCGCCGCCGAAAAGAGAATCGGTCAGCACCGCGCTGCCAAAGAGAACGTCAGGCCCGCTACAGAGGTGAGGGGCGTGACAATTTTTCACTGATCTGCTTCATTGGGCACGCACCGGGACAGTTTTTACCACATATACAAAAAAGGGCTTTTAAAAAAAAAATAGGACAGGAAAAGGGCCTGCTGTAAAAATGAAACCAGAACGCACCTAAAACTGCGCCCTTAACATCACCCACTGAACATACACAGTGACTGGTTGGCGTGCGCCAAGTGCCAATTACAGCTGGAACTGGCATGCGTAGGATGAAATACATAAATAATTTATCCACACGCTATGGGTGCACACCAAATCAGAAATTACTGCCAGGAGGGTATGCTGGCCTGGCGGTAGTCTCATTTGGGCGCATGCTGCATACGTGTAGAGCCTACCGCGGCTTAGTAAAAGGGGCCCTTAGTGAAGTTTCAGGAATAATCTAGGTAATAAATAGAAATAAAACAAAACAGAGAAAAGAAAATAAGAACTAACAATACATTTTTTGATTAGTTTTCGAAGGTAACCATGCTTCAGATCAGAAATGAACAGACGTTGACAAATGTATTAAGGTAGTCCAATAAAAAAAGGTATCATCTTATTTTCTTTTTTATGTTTTGTTTTATTTCTATTTGTTACTTTTAAAAGTGGACTAACATGGCTACCACATCACTTTACTCAGAAATTATCTAAAGTTTGGTTTAATGCTAACAATGACAAGATCATGTATTTGGGCTGTACAATCTCAAAAAAACAGTACATGGCCTTTTGCCCTTATATGGAAACTTGACTCCTAGTGGTAGTATCATGAAATTACTGCTAAAGTTTGCCGGCACCATTTTAAACCCAGCTTGAGCAATGGCAGAAACAATTAGGGATCACTTCTGCCCCACCCCAATAGGGACCAGGGAATTTCAAAGGAAGGCCTGAGGGGGGGGGGGGGGACTAGAGGAATCTGGGTGGGGGACCTGTAAGTTGGTAGGGGGCACTTCCTGTTATAGAGCTGGATTTGGGGGTGGCACCAGGAGGGAGGCTTAATTATTAGGGGGGTCAGCTTGAAGGTCCAGTGCTGCTATCCTACGGGGGGAGGAGAAGGGCAGCAGCTTTTCATGGCTACCACTGAACCATTTAAGATGTGGCCTGGGAGCATCAGGCTGCAGCTTTGTGGCCCCATGCTCCTGCAATGGTAGAATAACACCACATGTGAAGTGGCTCATAAGCAGTGTTATGTATTTGCCATTGGAGTCAGTAACCTGTGGTACTGAGTTACCATCTATTGATGACTCCTATGGTAAATCAAAGTGAAGTAGAAACCTGATTTTACCACACTTTGATAACTTCGCCCCTTAGAAGCAATCATGTCTGATGATCTGAAAATGGTTAAACAGGTAGATATGTTGTGACAAAGGTCAAAAACAGATTCTTGGCTGCATGGGAAGCAGAATGGCCAGCATGGAAAGGAGGTAATTGTGCCTCTGAATAATTCTCTAGTCAGTCCTCATTTGGAATACTGTGTGCCGTTCTGGAGACTAAGCCTTGCAAAAGAAATAGATAGGATGAAGTCTCAGTGGCGATCCTAGGTCGGCTGCCACCCGGGGCAGATCGCTGCTGCACACCCCCCCCCCCCAGGTGCAGTGCCGTCCGTCCCCCCAAGATGTAGCACGACCCCCCCCCTGGCGCAATGACACCCCCTCCCTGGCGCATCAAGCCCCCCCCCAGGGTGCATTCTTCACTGCTGGAGGGTGCAGAGAGTAGCCGTGTGCCTGTTGCCTCCGCTGGCTCTCTGCTCCCTCTGCCCTGGAACAGGAAGTATCTGCCCTGGAACAGGAAGTAACCTGTTCCGGGGCAGAGGGAGCAGGGAACCAGCGGAGCCGACAGGCACGCGGCTGCTCTCTGCACCCTCCAGCAGCGTGCACCTGGGGCGGACTGCCCCTACCGCCTCACCCTTGCTACGCCACTGTGAAGTCTGTCTCAAAAGTGGGTACAAAAATGATGAACTTCTTCATCATGAAGCATAAATGAACTGTCTTAAAGATTTAGATATCTATACTTTGGAAGAAATACAAGATAGAGACAATATGACAGAGACATTTAGATACTCCCAAGGTATAAATGCATAGGAACAGCCTCTTTCAACTAGAGACTCTAGAATAAGGGGGGTCAAAGAATCCAGATGAAAGGGGTTAGTCTCAGGAATAATCTCAGGAAATATTTCTTTACAGAAAGGGCAAGGAAGTGTGAGACAGGCTGATTTCAAGAAAAAGTGAGACAAGTACAAAGGATCTCTAAAAGAGAGAAAGGAATTGTACAGTTTAATAGCAGACTGGATAGGCTGCATGGTCTTTACCGTCCATCATTTTCTATGTTTCTTTTGATAGCTGAATGGGATTCTAATTGCTGAATTAATACAAATGCTTGCATAGCTTCTACCATTTATACACATACATTTTGTTAAATGGCAATTTCTTGAAGTCGGGCTCATAAATTGACAAAAAGGTGCAAATGGCTGGGAAGTGTACAACTTAGCTCACTGGCTGAGAATTATTTCTATTCACTTTTGATAAAGGAGCCCAGTGATTGCATAGGCACACTTACCATAACTGTATCTTTATTTTGGTAAACAGTTTTCTTTTTTTTGCATAGCAATGAATCTCTACCAAGCCAAGAGACTTGCACAGAATTTCTGAAAGTCACAAGGTATGAAAACATAACTCCTTGTAAAAATAAAATCCTATGTTTACTAAATACCTCCTCTACCATTTAAGATTTGTAAAATCCATCTTCTCCCAGGAAAGTTATTTTTTGTCCCTCAACCATGACTAATGAGTCTTCAAAACATGGCAACCATACTACCATATCCATACTATAAAACAAGTCAAAATAGTAGACATTTCCATATCAGAGCCTCCAAGGATTTCATGTAGCTTCAAGTTAAAAATGAATTAAAAATTTCCTTTATAGGCTATGGGGCTCATTTTCAAATGAGAAACACTTCCAAAAACTGACATAAATCTGCATTTTGATGTTTTTCTCACAAAAACGTCCAAATTAGTATTTTGTAAACCAATTTTTAGATGTTTTTCTATGAAGTCCATCAAAAGTGCATTCAAATCACAAGGGGGCATATCAGGGGTGCATTAATGGTGGGATCGGGGCGTTCCTAACACTTGGACGTTTTTCTGCCATAACGGAACAAAACAAAAACATCCAGAGCTATAAGTTGGACGTTTTGGTCCTGACCTGTTTTATAAATGAATAAACCACAAAAAAGAGCCCTAAATGACCAGATGACCACTGGAGGGAATTAGGGATGACCTCTCCTTACTCCCCCAGTGGTCATTAACCCCTCCCACCCCCCAACCCCCAAAAAAGTGAATAAAAACATTACTTACCAGCCTCTATATCAGTCTCAGGTGTTATACTCAGGTACATCCATTAGAGCAGAATGCGGGTCCCTGGAGTAGTCTAGTGGTGAGTGCAGTGCATGCAGACAGGTGGACCCAGGTCCATATCTCCCCCTACTTGTTACACTTGTGGTGGAAACTGTGAATCCTCCAAAACTCACCAGAAACCTATTATACCCACATATAGGTGCCCCCTTCACCTATAAGAGCTATTGTAATGATGTACAGTTGGGATAGTGGGTTTGGGGTGGGTTTGGGGGGGACAGGCAGGATAAGGGAGCAATGGTGAGCTGTGTACCTGGAAGCATTAATTTGAAGTCCACTGCAGTGCCCCCTAGGGTGTCCCATTGCTCTCCTGGGATGAGTGTGTGGTCAGTCTAATAAGAATGCTGGCTCCTCCTACATCCTAATAGCTTGATTTTGTGTGTTTTTCACCTGGACATTTTTTTTTTTCAAAAATGGACCAAAAAGATAAACACACAGAGCACAAAAACATCTAGCAAATAGACATTTTCGAAAAAAAAAAAAAATAGACTTTTTCTTTTCGAAAATGGCTATATTCCCCACTTGAATTTTAGATGTTTTTAACAAAACGTCCAAAGTTGAACTTAGATGTCATACCGAAAATGCCCCTCCATATGAGCCTCACCACTGAACAGTTTCCTGCAGTGGTTCAGAGATGGAACTCTTAATCAACCCTCAGTAAATGGATCAGAATGGGACATACTCTATAACGTGAATCTAGAACTAAATCTTACGCCACGGTGATTCAGTTTCGGTTTAAGAAATGGAGCCCCTATTTTTCATGCGTAAAGTTGTGTTATTTCTTACCTCCAGAACTTTCAATCGTTCAAGCAGTAGTTTGGTCTTATCTTTCTCTCCTTCAGTGCTGCTAATTTCGCTTTTCGAATCCTCATCTACTGGCAAGCGGTGACCTTCCATTTTAGTTTTCTGCTTTCTCTCCTCTTCTGACAGTTTTTCCTACAATGATCAATAGTTATTTCAATAATTAAGCAATGCGCATCATAGGCAGAAGCTGTGCTTTTGACTTCTTCTTCCTATTTTTTTAAATGTACATTTCTCTGCATGATGCTAATTGTAAGTAATTACAAGCCTGCTGGGTTGTTTTTACCACAGAACATTTTCATTCACATCTATAAGCTATCACTACTACTTGCAAAATGTAGGTGACAGCCAGTGATATAGAACTGATACAGGACTTATTTGCTACCACAACTAAGATTTGGTTTTACTGTTGGAGGCAGAGAACCAACAATGTTATCGCTGAGCCTCTATGCATCAGAAACTAGGGATGGGCATTCGTTTGCAACAATATGGGAAATGTCAATGATATATCTCATATGAAAATAATCTGGGGTTCACCAAAACTGGTTTCTTCCAACGTTATCACAAAAAATATATTAGAAACCTAACACTACATCAACATCGTCTAGAGTTCTTTGCTTCTAAATTCAAATTGATGTATAGATAATATTCTTTTAGTGCTCAGATTGCAGTGTATATGTATTGCAGCCATAAAACAGCTTTTGGCTGCAATACATACACTGCAATCTGAGCACTAAAAGAATATTATCTATACATCAATTTGCATTTAGAAGTAAAGAACTCTAGACGATGTTGATGTAGTGTTAGGTTTCTAATATATATTTTTGTAATGATATATCTCATGTCATATGTTGCTATCAAACAAAAAGGAGCAGAAAAAAAATGAAAATTAATTTTTTATTGTTTACCAATAGCGGTGCACGCTCTTTATAGAGACTGCACTACGTGTCCAAAGAGGGCACGCATATCCCCAAAATCTATAAAGGTCACCCAAATTTGGATGTGGGTCCCAGATCCACATGCAAACTAATTAGTTAATGAGCCATTTTGATGTTAATTGGCACTAATTAGAACTTATGCTCGGATCTGCCTATGTGCTAATCTGTAACACTGTGTGCCTAAATTGTCTCACATGTGCAACTCAAAAGGGGGCTGACCAGGGAAGGGGTCATGGATAAGTGAGGAGCATTCCCAAAATTTAGACACACAAGCTTATTTTCGAAAGAGATCGCCGGCCAACTTCCGACACAAATCACTTTCCTGATGTAAAACATATTACATAATCCATAAAATTATCCCCTATATGGTAAAATCAATAGTTATCATCTTACCATAGTACTAACACAGTACAAACAGTGAAAATAGTCATTTTAAGGTTAAGAGGGCAATTTTCAAAGGTATGTCTATACACTTGAACTTAGGGTACCTTCTCAAGGAATTTGTATAATCTGAGGAGCATTTCGCCGGCTTCACTTGGTCCATTTTCTTTTAGGACCAAGTCTCAAAAAAGTGCCCCAATTGACCAGATGACCACTGGAGGGAATCAGGGATCACCTTCCCTTACTCCCCCAGTGGTCACCAACCCCCTCCCACCCACAAAAAACCCAGCCTCTATGTCAGCCTGAAATGTCATACCCAGCTCCCTGACAGCAGTATGCAGGTCCCTGGAGCAGTTTTTAATGGGTGCAGTGCACTTCAGGCAGGTGGACCCAGGCCCATCCCCCCCCCAACTATTACACTTGTGGTGGTAAATGGGAGCCCTCCAACCCCCCCCCCAAATCCTCTGTACCCAAATGTAGGTGCCCCCCTTCACCCATAAGGGCTACGGTAATGGTGTAGAGTTGTGGGGAGTGGGTTTGGGGGGGATTTGGGGGCTCAGCACCCAAGGTAAGGGAGCTATGCACCTGGAAGCTATTTTTATTTTTAATTTTTAGAAGCGCCCCCTAGGGTGCCCGGTTGGTGTCCTGGCATGTCAGGGGGACCAGTGCACTACAAATGTTGGTCCTCCCATGACCAAATGCCTTGGATTTGACCGGGTTTGAGATGGCCGGCCTCGGTTTCCATTATCGGCGAAAACTGATGCCGGCCATCTCAAACCTGGCCATCTCTGACATTTGGCCGGCCCCAACCGTATTATCGAAACGAAAGATGGCTGGCCATCTTTTTCGATAATAAGGTTCGGGACCGCCTTTTGCAGCGCCGGCCATATAGATGGCCGGCGCCATTCAATTATGCCCCTCCGCGGCACCTCTGAAGGCTTACAATAACTATCAATAGTTACTCTTAGTATCATGCAGGTTTACAATTAGTCAAAAGAAAAGCTTGCCAGACAGTGTGGAAGTGGTAGAAGTATAAAATTCCTTTCAGCATGTAAGGAACTTGACACTAGATGTAAAGAAGCAGTATGACATGCAAAGAGAGACTTAATTCTCATCATTGCCATGTCTGTGAGAACAAGTCTAAACTCCTTTTTAGCTTGGCTTTCAACTCATCTGAGAGTTCTTCGCATCCTGAAGAAGATTTGGCCGTCTTCAAATTCATTTGCTTAATGTTACTATAGGAAAATCTCTTCTATTCCAGAAGAATTCTCTCCCTCACTCTGATCTTCAGTAATTATTTTAAAGAGTTCCAGAGGCGACCTGGGAAATTATAGACCAGTGAGCCTGACATTGGTGCCAGGCAAAATGGTAGAGATTATTATAAAGAACAACATTCCTGAACATATACATAGGCAAGACTTAGGGGAGATATACTGAGTGGAGTGGAATAGGCAGATGTGAATTGCTTGTTTACTTTTTCCAAAAAAACAAGGACTAGGAGGCACACAATGAAGCTAAGTAGTAAATTTAAAAAATGGAGAAAATATTTCTTCACTCAGCATGTAATTAAACTCTGGAATTCATTGCTAAAGAATGTGTTAAAAGCAATTACCTTAGCAGGGTTTGAAAAAGGTTTGGCTAAGTTCTAACAAGAGAAGTGGGGTGGAAAAGGGCCTTTTCCCTTTTCCACCCCAGGGCTTGGTTTCAGAGTTCTAGGTGTTAATAAGACCTGTTTTGAAGAATATATATATATATATATATATATATATATACATATATATATATATATTACTACTACTACTACTATTTAACATTTCTAGAGCGCTACAAAGTGTACGCAGCGCTGTACAAACACAGAAGAAAGACAGTCCCTGCTCAAAGAGCTTACAATCTAATAGACAAAAATATATATATATATACACATATATATATATATATATACATATATATATAAATATATATATATATACACACACACTATCATTCTATCAAATTTCAACTACCAGACTTCCTGGATAATGCCCTATGTCCCCAGGTCACTGGGTTCCTGTTGCATCCATAGTACTGAGATGGCACCTGTAGCACTGACAAGTGACATTTTCACGAACCTTGATGATAACGGACACAGTCCTATTTTTACTACAGATGAGTGTGGTATTTGCTTGCTTACCTAAAAGAGCTGGAAATGAATGGTTCTATCCTAGACTGATTTAGATAATTTCTATTGGGTTGCTCTTTCTGGGTAGTCTGGATTTTTTAATCTCCTTTGTCTCATGTGGGGTTTCTTGAGGATCAATCCTATCACCTGTTCTTTTCAAACTCTTTCTTTCACTGTTATTCTTATTGATTCAAGTTTTTGGAATTAGTAGCAACGTTTACGCAGATGGCATTCAATTAGTTTCTCTAATAAATTGCCTTTGTCTTCATCTGAGCAATTTGAAATCCTGACTAGGTGTCATTGCTTGCTGGCTATTTCAACACAAACTGAGCTAAATGTACACAAAATCGGAGGAAATGTGGTTTAGCCAGTGGAAGGCTCTGCCACTGTTAGCACCTATAATTCAAGATACCCTTAAGGAAGAGGTGACCACACTAAGGACTGCACTGGGCTCACATATAAACTTTAATAGTCATATGTTATGCTTGTTTTTTTAACGCATAACTAGCAGAAGAAAGGAGGTGTTGATGCCCCTCTACAAGTCGGTGAGGCCCCACTTGGAGTATTGTGTTCAGTTTTGGAGGCCGTATCTTGCTAAAGATGTAAAAAGACTGGAAGCGGTGCAAAGAAAAGCTACAAAAATGGTATGGGATTTGCAATGCAAACCGTATGAGGAGAGACTTGCTGACCTGAACATGTATACCTTGGAGGAAAGGAGAAACAGGGGTGACATGATACAGACGTTCAAATATTTGAAAGGTATTAATCCACAAATGAACCTTTTCCGGAGACGGGAAGGCGGTAGAACTAGAGGACATAAATTGAGGTTGAAGGGGGGCAGACTCAGGACTAATGTCAGAAAGTCTTTTTTCACGGAGAGGGTGGTGGATATGTGGAATGCCCTCCCGCGGGAGGTGGTGGAGATGAAAATGGTAATGGAATTCAAACATGCGTGGGACAAACACACAGGAATCCGGTTTAGAAGGAATGGTTCCATGGAATCTTAGCGGAGATTGGGTGGCGACGCCAGTAATTGGGGAAACAAAACGGGAGCTGGGCAGACTTCTATGATCTATGCCCGGATCATGACTGAATAGATAGGGATGGGCTGGAGTGTAAATTTTAAGGGGCTTCGATGTTAGCTTCAGAACTTAGCGCAAGAACAGTACTGGGCAGACTTCTACAGTCTGTGCCCTGAGAAAGGTAAGGACAAATCAAACTCGGGTATACATATAAAGTAACACATATCATGTAAAATGAGTTTATCTTGTTGGGCAGACTGGATGGACCGTACAGGTCTTTATCTGCTGTCATTTACTATGTTACTATGTTGTTTCAGAGACATTTTCTTTTTTATGCATATTGGGCTAAATTCTATATATGACACCTAAAAAATGGCACTGAAAAAAATATATAGATGTATTCTATAAACTACGCCTAAATTTTGGCATGGTTCCTAGAATACACCTAGTGCTTATCAACGCAACTACATGTAGTCACAGGCAGTTATGCCTACACCTAAATTAAGCGCAGACTGGGTGTATTCTATAACAACACGCATAGCTTTTAGAAACACCCATGACACACCCATTCCATGCCTATGTCCATATCCCCTCTTCAGCAGTGCACATTTGAATTTATGCGCATCACTTTACAGAATACACTAAGTAAGTTGTGCGCGTAAACTCTAAAGCCAATTAGTATCAATAATTGCTTGTTAACTAGCAATTATTGGCACTGATTGGCTTGTTAGCTAATTAAGTTGTGCATGCAAATCCAGAATACAACCAGATTTGCACACGCCATTAAGTCACACTATATAGAATTCGAGGGAACGTGTCTCCTCCAGCCATTTTGGATTTAGAGGACATTCAAGACCCTCCCTCCATGCCTTTGTGTTTAGTCAATTAGATATGGTAGAATCCTATTTCTAGACCTTACAGTTATTGGATGAACAGGGAGCAAAGGTAGGCACAGGGGGGCCTTCCTAGACTAGACCATGGGGAGGGGTTGGGTAGTAAGCTACATTTCAAGGGGGTTGGGAGACTTCTACATGGTACAAGCAGGAGGAGGGGAAGGGAAGGAGGAGCGCTTTTTGAGGGATGACAGGAGGGATAGTGTGGGCACAAAAAAAAAAACGCTACGCGAGTACCAGCAAAATTCAGTGTCGGCACCCATATAGGTAAGTGGCTTGAATTAGGACAGCTTTTGAGCTGTCCTAAATTTGACCACTTAGGTATGCAGGTGCCAGCATTGAATACTGCTGGATCCTCCCCAACGCTGTCACCTGTAAAATCCCTGACCTGCCCATTTTTTAAAATGTCTAGTTTAGTGCCACTGAATATTGGGGGTTATCAGTCACAGGCGATTGAAGCAGACAGGAGCCTTTCCTGCCCCCTTACATCACTTTGAATCAGGGCCGCAGAGAGGGGGGTGGAGGTGGGGCGAACTTCCCCCGAGCTTAGCCTCCAAGGGGGGCCGTCACCAGCAAGATTATTCCTGCCTGCTTCCGGGTCTGCCCTCTTCTGCTCCTGTGTGGCATTAGCGCAATATCGTATTCATGCAATCATCTGGGTCATGACTCCCGGCATGGACAGAAGCAGAAGAGGACAGACAGTGGGAGAAGGCAGGCAGAAAGAGGCTTTCTAGCCCCTTGGATGCAGAGAAAGGAAGGTAAGGGGGTGGGCGGGCGAGAGGGAGTGGCGGCGTGAGGGGGTGGCATGTGACGGTCTGGTTCTGCCCCGGGCCAGGCTGTGTCTCTCGGCGGCCCTGCTTTGAATATCTGGCCATTTATATTTACCTGTAGTATGGTTCTTGTGTTTATATCTTTTTTTTCCCCCTAAAAGTCTGTGCCTCTCTGTTATATTTTATTAATTATATTGTAAACTGTTTCTTTGTTTTATTATATATTGATTGCAAATTGCTGCTTATTTTTATTGTTATTTTGTGGTTAAAGTGCTTTGACGTGCCAAATGACAGATAGCATAGCAAGTGTTTAAATTAAATGAAACTAAGCTTTAACGCACAGATTTTTCTACAGTCAGTCTAATTGTAATCAAGAATCTAACTGTACAAACCAAAATTCAGCACATGTATCTCTATTTAAGGGTCTATTCAGTGTTAATGCATGAAAACATACATTATTAGTGAATAGGTTCCAGTGTACAAGATGGGCTCTATAGCACAGTACACATATTTTGGTGCATTATTGCTTGTGGTAACTTTGTAAGCAATGCTCACCTACCCTTACACCTCTCCTACTCCCTTCACTCTTGCCCATTCCCCTCCACCTCATCTACCCTCCAATTGCTCACTTACCCTTGCCCATACTTCTCCTACTCCCCTCATCCCTGCATTTCTACATTCCTATTTCTTTTATTACTCTGATAATACTCAACTTATTTCTCTCCACCAATACTTTGTAATCCCAATTACTATGTAAGCTGCATTGAACCTGCTGTGAGTGGGAAAGCGCGGGGTACAAATGTAATAAATAAATACATAAATAAATAGATAGATAGACTCTTAGCCAGGAGTACAATACATAGAACTCACTGTCTCACTGGTCTGTCTCCCTTTTGATGCCAATCAGTTGAATACTGAAGGCAACACATCACAATATTTGATTGAAGTGTTTAAAAAAAAGTATCTACTGCCTATGAAGATATTTTGGGGGCGGGCAACTGGACTAATGGATGATGTGTTTAGCTGTTTTTTCTCCCACAAGATTGATGACAATACAATTGGAATGGGATAGGGTTCAGAGAAAATAGTTTTTGAACCGGGTAGGGCTTTTGGTCCAAAAGTTGATGTGCACCATTTCCTTTCTTTACTGGTGAAAGAAATCAGGGATATGTTGAGAGAGATTACAGTTACTTCCTGTCAGTTGGATCCAATCCTTATGGGTTTTCTTAAGGAAGGGGGGTTAACTTATCCCTATGTACTTTCCTCATTTATTGAAGCAGATAGTCGTCTCCATGTTTTTAAAGGATATGGCCATAGACACTTTTTAGGTGCCATCATATTGTCCAGACTCTCAGTTGTCCTTTCTGAGTAACTGTACTGAGTGACCTATATATAGACAAGTTTTAGAATGTGTGGAGGGAGTCAGTTGCTTCAGTTCAATACACGTGTTCTGTAACTTATGACTCGCCAGAGAGTTTCATATTATCACCATTACTCTCTGACCTGCATGTTGGTTGAATTTATAGAGAGACATGGAATGCCATGTCATTTGTTTTCAAATGAAATCCAGTTATGGTTGAATGTGATGAGAACCAGTCTGCAATTATTGATCAGGTTAATGGATGTCTGAATGATGTTTTCTGCTGTTTAAGTTGGTATAATAGAAACTCAACCCTGCTAAATCATGTCATTTATGGATTGGTAGATGTGGCCATGAATTGTTGAAGTGTTCATCTATTGATGGGTTTCCATTGAATTGTAAAGAGGTAGTTAGGACCCGGGTGTACTGATAAACAGTTATTTATCTTTAACAAACCAAATTTCCTCAACGGTGACGGCATCCTTTTGTAGATTACACCTACTGAGATGGATTCATTTTTTGATCAATAAAATCAACTTGACTACATTGGTCCATGCTTTCATTGCATCTCAGCTGGAATTATTATAACAGCCTTTAGTGTGGTCTTCCAAAGTTTCAGGTTCAACTAGTCCACAGCACTGCTGCTTCAATATTAAGGAATTTGAAATCATCTGATCAAATGACTCATGTTTGATATTGTTTTATTGAGTACTCATTGAATACTGGATTCAGTTTAAAATCCTTTGACTGGTATTTCAGGCATTGTTCTGAGATGGGCCATTATATCTGCAATCTTTAATTCAGGTTTATCAAGCTTTGTAGGATTTCTGTTTATCACAGCAATTTCTTCTCAGAGTGCCAGAGAGGGTTAAATTACAGGATAACCAGCCAGTGTGACCTTTTAGTGTATGGCCTTAAATTGTGGAATATTTTTCCATTGGACTTATGTCTCAAGAGGTTTTATCCCTCCTTTAAAAGGAAATCAAAAGCCTAGGTTTATTCCAAAGTTTTTAATTAGTTGGGAGGTTTAATTGGGTGATTGGTGGTGGTGGTGGTAGGGGAGGGGGTTATGATTCTTATTTAATTGGGATGTAAAGATGATGATTGAGGTTTTATAGAAAATGTTTTGTTCAATATTTAGGACTCTTATTGTAAAAATAGAAGTAAAAGTTTTGCACATGCAAATAGTCTTCATTTTGTTTTCTAAGAGAATAAATATTACCTTGCAGTTTCTTCAAGAGTCTCAAATGTTTCAGCCTTATTACTGAGAGACTTTCAGTCTTGCTTTTGCAGTTCACTGCATTGCTACAAATATCTCCCTGTTCTGTGTTGTGAATTTAGTTGGCTCTACTTTTGACATCTTTTGTACCCAATGTCATGGGAAGGCAATCTGTCAGTAGATTATCTATTTCAAAGTCCTTTGAAGTCCTTCATAAACTGTTTTTCCAGTGACTTGGTAGAGGATTAAATTGTATCACCTGATAATTACCTTTCCTTGAATTCTACCTGAACTGTCTAGAGAAGTGAGGATTCCACTCTCCCGTCAGCAGGTGGAGACAGAACAAAACTGTTCAGTTCTCTACAAAGCCTGCTGCAGAAGAGAAACCAAAGCTGACTAATGTTCCTGCATGGCATGCCTCACACCAACTTTTTTTTTTTAAATCAAGCCAGTGGGAGCAGACTTCCTGTTTCCCCTGTACCTCAGATATATGCTGTCTCCTGAAGTCCTCACCACATCTCTGCCTCCGAAGCACACAATTCTGAACTATTCAGGAAAGATTGAATAAAGGGAAATTATCAGATAATGTAATTTAACCTTCCTCGTCATCCTTGCTTGGCCAGTTCATATAAGTGGAATGTACACAAAATATATTTCTATGATGGGTGAGGGGAGTGCCTGATAGTTTTGAGGATCTTTGCTCCAGGCCTGACATATTTCCTAATTTTTAATTCTAGCCTGTAGTATCTTGAGAATGCAAGAATGACAATATGACTGCCTTATAATTATCCTCCTGAGGAATAGACCCACATACCACCTAGGAAACTACAAGAACTTGAGGGGGGGGGGGCAGCAGAAGGAGGAGGACCCTACTGACCCTTGTAAGAAGGTGATGGTATTGGAAGCAATTTCTCTGGCTTTTTGGGTTGAGCTGCTGGCATTGCCAATAAGGGTTATTTGAAGACTATAAGATTGCACAGGAATGTAGGAGTTTTGGGAACAGCAGAAGGAAGAGGAGTACCTGAGGATATAAAGCAGTCTGTGACAGACCTTGTGAAATGTTGAAAGCAGTTTTTCCAGTGCTTTGGGGCTGCATGCTGACATCATCAATAAGGGCCACTTGAAGAGTATAAGACCGCTTAAGATTGCAAAAGAGTTGGAAACCAGGGGCGTAGCCACGGGCAGGCCCAGGTGGGCCTGGGCCCACTCAATTTGGGGTCAGGCCCGCCCAACAGCAGTGTTTCTGCACAGCGATTCCAGTCACAGGCTCGGCTCGTAGCGATTCCGACATACTGCCTGCCGCTCAACAATCTCCTTGCAGCTACTAAGCGCTAACCCGGAAGCCTCTCCTCTGCCGCATCTTGACTGGGTAGAAACCAGAAGCTGTGGCAGAGGAGAGGCTTCCAGGTTAGCGCTTAGTAGCCGCAAGGAGATTGTTGAGCGGCAGCCGGAAGGCAGCATGTGGGAATCGCTGCGAGCCGAGCCTGCGACCGGAATTGCTGCAAGCTACAGGAACACTGCTGCTGGGCGGGCCTGCAAGGAGGGTGAGGGAAGATGGGGTGAAAGTTGCTGCACGGGGGAAGGGATGATGAGAAATAGATGTTGCACAGGGGAGGGAAGAGGGGGGACAGCAGCTGCACAGGGGGGGAGGGAAGATGGAAAAATGAGGCATGGTGGGTGAGGGAGATGCTGCATGGGGAAGAAGGGAGAGATGCAGCAAAGGGGTGGAGGGGTTAGGAAGGGAGAAGTCTTGGCTGCATATGAGGTGGAGGGGAGGGAGACATGCTGCACAGAGAGGGGATAGGTGGTGAGAGGGGGAGAAATGTTGAACATAGGGATGGAGAAGAGGGAGAAATGGTGGGCATAGGGGTGGAGGGAAGGGAGAAATGTTAGACATGATGGCAGAGGGAAGGATTTGGTCGTTTTTTGCAACTACATTCTACTACTACTACTTAACATTTCTAAAGCCCTACTAGGGTTACGCAGCGCTGTACAATTTAACATAGAGGGACAGTCTCTGCTCAAAGAGCTTACAATCTACATTCAAAGTGGTTTACATATATTCACGTACTTATTTTGCACCAGGGGCAATGGAGGGTTAAGTGACTTGCCCAGAGTCACAAGGAGCTGCAGTGGGACTCAAACTCAGTTCCCCAAGATCAAAGTCCACTGCACTAACCACTAGGCTACTCCTCCACTCCTAGAGAAACAGCTGTATGCACAGGAACTCCTACTTGACCAGTAGCAGCCACAGAACCATCAGAAATCGAGGAGGATCATAGGCGCCTGGTATAAGAGGCTTGGGGAGGCTATGCCTCCCCAGACACAGCAGGATGGATCAGCTGTTTCTATAGAAATGCTAAATAGTATTAGTAGTAGTTCTCCTGCGAGCCCTGCTGCTCTGGGGGGGGGGGGGGGGATTTAAATAGCAGCAGTGAAAGCCGTCTCTAGCCTTGTGTATAACCAGTTGTAATTTGATTATCTTACTGCTGGGAGAGCAGAGCAGGGGGGTTGGCTGGAGGTGTTCTGGGTTGCCAGGGAGATATTTAACTAGGATCATGAATTCCTGCACATGAGCAGTTCACACCAAAGAGACTTGCACTGACCCTTGAAATTTTAAATCTGCTAAAAATAAGTTTTAAAAGTATTTGCATTAAATCTAATTGCAGAATTTAGGTGCTAGGAAGTGGGATTAGTATGCTATGTACTCAAATTTGCTCAAGCCATATGCAAATTAGTCCGTTTTGGGGAGATTCTCATTTGCATATTTATGGGTAAAAATTGTTGGAAATGTTTACAGCCTTAATGTTAGGGCATGGCTCTGATCAAAAATGTGAACTCTGATCCAAAAACGAAGGGTTTAGCTAGTGTTTTTGACTAAAAATTCCCATTAGAGTGTCTATATGTTAATCTGCATTCAAATAGAGCTCTCTGATTGGATGAGCAGCTCCTGTTAGAAAATCTGCCCGAGAACAGAGAGGAGAGAAGAGAATCAAAGGGTGGGTGGGTGTGGATGGCTGGAGGGGTGGGGGGAGCAGGGGAGCGAGGACAAGAAATGAAGAAGAAAGGCAGAAAGTAAAGAAATAAATGGCAAGGAAGCCCTGGAAACGGAGTTAAGAGGACAGATAGCAGCAGAATTGGATACTGGGCCAGAATGATCAGAAAAACAAAGTCACCAGACAACAAAGGTAGAAAAGATCATTTTATTTTCATTATAGTGCTTGGAATATGTCCACTTTGAGAATCAGGTGCTCAACATTAAATGTTTATATTTATTTACTTATGTATGGCATTTTATCCCACATTAAACATGAATTAGGATGTTTTGTGGCTGTACATGAGAATTGTGATATTATGATCCTTGTTTCATATTGTTGACGGTCTGCATTTTCCGTATGGGTGGTATATTGGTGTATTAGGTTCTGCCCAGTGTAATATTTATGGTACAGTAAGGTTCTGAGTGTGTTTTTGCACAAAGTTGTGCATAGTGTTTTGCAGTTGAGTGATTGTGGTTAGTATATGCTTTGAGCAACCACTTTATTCTTTGACATACAGTATGATACATATCTAATATCTAAATTTAATAAAAGGTATTAATTGTGACTTTTATTTTTATTTATTTATTTTTTCTGTGTGTTATCAGACAATTATGGATTTAAGCCCCACCCCTAACCCCACCCCCTTTATTCTCCACCGACCGCCTATGAGGAGGATATAACCCCCATCACTTCCCTAAAAGGCATCGATGGAACCTCCAACAGTGAGGGCTCACCTTTCCTGAGCTGAGCTTTCTCAGATTCCATTCACAGTGTTTCCCAGATGCCACTCTTCTGAACAGAGGTCTGTTGCATATCTGGAACATCCTGATGTACTGGTGCAAAGAACAGAGTTAGCGCTGTCTTCAGCTCCAACAGAAATCCCAAAGGTGAATTCTCAATGGAGCAGTCAATCTACCAAGTGGTCATCACAACATGACTATCCTGTACAGCAGACTAATTCTTGGTCTTCCTTTTCCTATTCCCCATGAAATGACCAGAGGCATACAAAGTAAGAACAAGCAAAAAGTAGAAAAAAAATGTAAAATGTGGCACTAGCAGCCATCTTAGATTCCCCGCTAAAGGAAGGTGCTGTTTGGATCTTCTGATGGCTTTATCTGTTGTGCCCGACATGACAGTTCTCTTAGGAACTGTATTTGGAAACAAGAACAATTTTACTTGTAAGATTCACAGGCTTTTGTCTTGCTCCTTGCAAAAGAACATTTATTTGGCAGCAATTCTAGTAACTACCAACTATCTAATTACATATATTTCTAATACAGGCATGCATGGTCTTCAAAACTTTTCAGTCTGGGCATGTGCCACCCAGATTTATTCACAAATTAATCAATGTGGTTTTCTCCAATGCATAAATCCCTTCTGTATGGGAAATATGTGCTGTGTTAAAAAGTGTGAATTAATTCCTTAATTCTGAGCACAGTGAAAAGTCCTAAGTGGCAGAAGAGCATTAAAATATGCTAGGCAAATTCTTTTTCAATGAGCAATAGCAGTAGAAGTGATACTAAAGTATAAGTAATTTACCAGTTATAGGCTCTATTTACAAAGGCATGCTAGCGTTTTTAGTGTGCACTAAAAGTTAGCGTGTGCTAACTGTATGGATGCCCATGATATTCTTATGGGCATTGTGACAGAACAGTGTTTTAAGCCTATAAAACTGCCTTTATTATTTCTTGAAGTGCATTTCTCTATTTTGGCCAGCAAGTGGTGCATGTTATGTTTTAAGCTGTTATAAAGAACTGACATTTCTGCACACAGATAAAGGAAATGCCTATAGTGATGTAACCAGTTTTTTTTTTAACTTGTCGACTGGGTTCTGATTGGCCCAGGAGCTTTTTTTATTTGGATTGCACTTGTTTTTTTCTCCCGTTTCAGCCCAGGTGAAGAGAGAGAGAAAGCTCTTTGCTTATATTTGATACCTGGTGAGAAGTTATATGTCCTGATCTCCCAGGTATTTTCTAGAAAGTAAACAAATGTTTAGTTAGTGTTATAATTGATCCATATTTCAGTTACCTGTTATTGTTTGCTGATTGCACATTTTCTGTTCACTGTTCAATATTTTCATGAGAATAAACAAAATTGCTTGTTCACTCTGCTTGTCTCTGGACTGATAAATAATCCTGGTGGTTTGTGTGTTGGGTCTGTGAGTGCTTTCGTGGAATTGTGGGACCACTGGGAGTGTGGCATCCGGTAACCTAGAAATCACTGGGGATAATTTGAGAGTGGGAGACTTACCCAGAGGCGGTTGTGACCTAGTCTGTGGTAGGAGGGTGCTGGTGTAGAGCACAGGCAGCAGGTGCAGACAGACCTAAGCTGCACTGGGGATAGACCCTATAAGTGGACATGGGGTAACTGCAGGCAGGTGGCTAGGCGTTTCATGACAGGCATCTACATGGTTAGCGTGTTCTAAAAATGCTAGCATGCCTTTGTAAACAGGGTCCCAAAACTTCGAAATCTTAGAAATTAGATAAATGTTAGAGGTACTGTATACTTTGAATGAAAAATATATTCTAACCTCCTAACTTTAGTCAATTAATTACATAATTCTTTTTAATAAAGTTCTTAAACATTTATAACTTTTAACTTGTTTCCACAATTTAGTTTATAAAAAAAAAAAAAAAAAGAAAAGAAAAGAAACATTTCTGCCCTCTGCTATTCATTCCTTTATATCATATGTTTGTTCCTCAGCTCCCTATAAGGAGTCAATCAGGGAGTAGCTAAAGCCAAAAAAAATACAAACAAACTGAGGGCCCTGTTTTCTAAACTGTGCTGTAGGCACACTAGCATTTTTAGTGCACACTAAAAAATCAGTGTGCGCTAATGCTAGAGACACCCATATATTCTTCCTATGGATGTTTCTAGCATTAGCACGTGCTAATTTTTAAAGCTTGCTTAAAATTCTAGCATACATAGTAAACAGGGCCCTCAGTTCTCTGGGAGGGTTTAAAATTTGTTGGGAACCAAAATAGAACAAAAGAAAAATAAATTAATAGATTAAAGTAAATCACTCTGTGCTGTTATACAGGCAAACATCTAGGCGCATTATTGTTGAGGAAAACCTTCAGGTAAGGTGAACTGCCATAATATATTCTTTTTAGTGCAAAATTCAAACACCCATAATAATTTCAATGGCTTAAACATCAGACCACAACTTCAACACAACTACCATATCTGGAAAATATATGGGTACCTTTATAAGATTATGCTGCATGAACAAAGGCCTATATTTATGTATATTGAGGGTTATTTATTCTATGCTATTTTAGAAAGGGTAGTAATGTGCATACTCATAAGCCACAGTATCGAAATGCACATGCTGACAAAATGTGGAGGATAGATATGTACTGGAGAGGACATGTAACTATACAGTATAATAAGTATGCTGATGATAAGTATGGGTTCATTGTGGTGATTAGACTGGTGATAATGAGTTCTGTGAACAAGTGGATTCTGTGTGTTCTGGCTCAAAGGAGGAACAGGCAACAGAGAATAGGAGGTATCCTCTGCACAGTGTGTGCAGGCCAAGAAGCCAGTTCCTAGATTTCTTGCAACAATGCAACAAGAAGACAATATTCAACCTACACCACCATCTAGAGGCTCAGCTCTAGACTGAGGCTTGAAAAGGACATGTTATGCCAGTGGACCTAAAGGTCATCACCCTCCTCACCATTCCGTCCACTAGAGGTTTTCACATACCTCTAGGGACCATGGTGAGTATAAACTAGCCAGCCATTTTACTCTGCATCGCTTAGTTTCTGAGCACTTTTCTCAGGGGAGCTAGTCAACATATTGCTTTCCACTTTCCATAAGCAGGAGCAGTTAGAACTCCAAACAATGCAATGTTTTATGAGCTGAATCTGTTTGATCTCTTTCAGGAACAAAAGATTGCAAAAAAAAAAAAAAACAACAACAACCCCAAAACAGTTAGGTTACCTGTGAGACATACAGGAAGTTACAAAGACTAAAAGGCCTCAACATGCAAGTGGTATGCAACAGCACAAATCTCATAGCTGATGTGTGACCATACTTCATAAGCTCTAGTCACAATCTGGTACACATATCACTTTGAGTTTGGTGAGATCACTGAAGGATGGTTTCTAAATAAGATAATATCTTTCTTTTTACTCTTGACAGAACCCTCAATTACCCTTGCCTGCTTGGCCGAAAAAAGCCCCAGTGTTGTACCAGCTGTATCTGCCAACCTCATCCACCACTACCTAATCACTTTCTTTTTTTTCTGTCTTCTCTTCCTCTGGAGATAACCCATATGATCTCTATCGCCAACCCCCCAGGAGGGTGCAAAGGAGAGATAAACTGTGGCCCACAGACAGACAAGGGCACTAATTGAAAAGATTTTTGACATTCTAAAGAGATGTACAAGTGCCTGGAGAGGCTATTACCTCAGAGGAGGGCGGGACTTAATGCGGGAAGAGCCTATTACCTCAGAGGAGGGCGAGACTTAATGCGGGAAGGCCGGCCTGACGATGTGCAGAAGATTTGTACTAGCAGGGCAGACACGAGGCGCTGCCTGCTACTCGGCGCTTCTCAATTTTTTTACAGAAGAGCGATCGATCGCCGGGGGGGGGGGTGGGAGCGGCGGGCGGGGCGACCCCAGGCATGCCGCGACGTGGCCCCCTTGAGCGCTGGGCCCTATGCGGCCGCCTCGGTCGCCTCGCCCTAAGACCAGCCCTGCAGTTCCAGGTGTAATAACTGTCATCTTTGTTCTCCACAAGTCTCTTGTGGGTGCCTGAGTCTCTCTCCAACTGAGCAAAATCACTTTCTTTCCAGTCGGCACTGCCCTTCGGAGAAAGCCTACACATCCCGCTGGGATCGGTTTTGCAATTGTATATATATCAAATAATAGCAGAGGGGTGTCTCCCACACGCCGCTTCCAGCATCGGCCAGTTTCTGCCAAAATTTGTATCAAAAATGTGGAGCCACCTTTTAATGAAATGGCAAGAAAGTTTTGCTTCAATAGAATTAGAATTAAAATATTTATTTATACATCACCTTTATGCAAGACAAAAATACAAAGAAAACATACATAACAAAAAACACAAAGGGCCCTGTTTACTAAGCAAATTATAGGCGCGTTAGCATATTTAACACCCGTTAACAATGTACTTGCGGTTAACCATGTATGTGCCTACAATATCCCTATAGGCGCCTACACAATTAAAATGTACGCTAATTGTATGCATGTTAAAAATGCTAACGCGCCTTAGTAAACGGTGCCCAAAGACATCTTCAGACAATAAATGACCATGGTAGCATAAGCAAGAATATCAGATTAAAGTGAATCCATGCGTTCATAAAACAGCAAACTCAAGAATGCACAAAAATGCCAAATAAAATAAATAATCCCTCAAAATCTTCTTAAAAGAGGCAAGCCTTGATTCTGCAAGATAGTTTTGAGTTCTAGTTGCATCAAATTGCACACGCTAACATTAATACAGGCCATGCTAACTTTAACATGAGCTAACAACCCTGAGTTAGCGTTTCAGCCACTGAAAATGATGGAGTTGCAGCAAATAATGCTTGTGATAATCTGTGTTAAATTTGCATAACCGGCATTAACGTTCATCCATGATACAACACTCTATTAAAAAGACCTATTTAATATGTTAACCTAAACCATACCTTAGATTAGAGAATTGGAAAATATGAATCCATAGAATACAGATCTAGTTTTCCAAGGTCAGCACAGCCCTAAGCTTTTTCTGGGGTCTTTACAAAGGATAATTGTACAGCAAGAAAGAAAAGAAAGAACGTTGTCAAATCCTATGTCAGGTCTTTTTCAGAGAGGGCTTATTTGTTTGCCCATGTATCTTTTTCTTATAAATATCCTGGGTTTATTTTGTATGTATGCAGATAAACTATCTTAAATTTTGTGCCGCCTGGTGAAATATAATACAATACCACTTGATTGCCTGACACAGCTCTCTTTCTGTGCCATCACACCAGAGAAATAATTTGAATGAATCCAGGCTTTGCACGTGCACCCTAATCGGTTCACAGTTTAACATTCCCCACTGCCAGGCAAAGCAGATAAGATTGTACTTTTTCATCTTTGCATTTGACTTGCAAGGTGAACAGAGTGTACAGCAAACATCTCTGAGATTAAAGGTAGGAGATGAATCGCCGAACAAAATGTTTCCTTTATGTCTCCACTAAGAACCTACGACAAGCGGCATATCAATCTAAATCTACTACATGTTTATTCTTTGCTCAAAACACTCTTAAATTTCACAGGCTATCATCCTTATTGAACTGTTCTGTGCAGTTACATGAATACATTTACTGATGATGCTTTTACTGCCTGTTTCATCTAGCCAGGATTTCTTCTCGGAAAAAAAAAAAAAAAAAAAGTTCAATTGCAAAAGCATTTAAAGCCAAAGAAAATAGACCTGCAAGTACAAAAAGAAGCTGATAAGCAAAGCAGGCTCTTAATTAAATGGATATTAGAGGTTATGCGACTAATTTGCATTTACAAGCATTCTGTTCTCTAGTGCTCATTATAGCCAGACACTTCTGAAAGCTCCTGAGTGCAATTTTCCATTTCATAACCAGTAGAACTAAAAAAAAAAATTTGAACAAAAAACAATCTTAGGACACACCAGCACACCACCAGAAGTGCTAAGAAATGCTGTGTCGTGAAACTAAAAATCGGACAAAGATGAAACAGTATCTGGAGAGTGAAAAGCCACAATAATATTAATAAGAATTTCTGTCAAAGGGGTTGATTTACTGAGACTCTAATCCCGTTCTCTGTTTATGGAAAAAATGCTTAGTAGACCGGGCCAAAAATATTTAATGACTAAACCGTAACACATCAACCCATTGTCCTGTTCACATGCATTTTACCCCATAGAAATATCTTTCCAGCTCTAAAGAAAGAGCATTTTTATAGTTAAAACGTAGAATAATTTTCTACACAATGACTTAATGTTTGCTAATGGAAATGTAATTACAGTTGCATTGTCTAGATGACAATTTTTTCATTTGTCTTCATTTTCCGTGTTGTCATTTTTGGATGCAATCTGCTGAGCAGCAATTTAAGGTGCTTTGCAACTGATGAGGAAAAATACTGTTTTTCTAATTTTTTTTCTTTTTTACAAGTGGACATATATTGAATATGTTATTCACATTCTAAGAACAGAGGTCAATCTTCAAAATAATTTATATAGGGGTCCTTTTACTAAGGAGTGCTAATGATTAGCGTGTGCTAAATGATAAGACGCCCATCATAGGAGCCAACTTTTCAAAATGATTGGGGGTGCTGAAATTCTTTTTTTTACAGGTGGTGCATTCCCCCTCCCCGTCCCTCTCCCCATCCCCCTCCCCCTCGTTCCCCCTCCTTCTCCCCACCCCCTCCCTCTCCCTCCGTCCCCTGTCCACCGTCCCCCCTCCCCTGTCCCCCTACCTCGTCCACCATCCACCTCCCTCCGAGTTCCAGGCCCCCTCCCAGTTCCAGTCCCTCCCAGTTCCAGGCCCCACTCCCTTCGAGTTCCAGGCCCTCCTCCTCCACTCTCTCTCTCTCCTTTCCCTCCCCTTCCCTCCGAGTTCCAGGGTCCCTCCCTCCAAGTTCCAGGGTCCATCCCTCCCTCCGAGTTCCAGGGTCCCCCCTACCTCCCTCCCAGTTCCAGGGTCCCCCCTCCAATTTCCAGGGTCCCCCCTCCCTCCCTTCGAGTTCCACAGGGTCCCCCCTCCCTCCCTCCCGGTTCCAGGGTCTCCCTCCCTCCCAGTTACAGGGTCCCCCCTCCCTCCGAGTTCCAGGGTCATCGTTCCTCCCTTCCTCCCTCCCTCCGTTCGAGTTCCAGGCCCCCTCCCTCTGAATTTTAAAAGTCATCTTGACTTACCTCGTTGGGGTTACGGCAGCCGGCAGCAGTGATAAAAAGCGTGCAGGTTCAGCACTTACTTCAGTTTTCCCTTCTCTCTCTCTCAGCTCTGGTCCCGCCCTTGCGGAAACAGGAAATGAGGGTGGGACCAGAGCTGAGAGAGAGAGAAGGGAAAACTGAAGTAAGCGCTGAGCCTGCATGCTTTTTACCACTGCTTCCAGCCACCGTAACCCCGACGAGGTAAGTCAAGATGTCTTTTAAAATTCGAAGGGAGGGACGATGACCCTGGAACTCGGAGGGAGGGACAACGACCCTGGAACTCGGAGGGAGGGAGGGAGGGAACAAACATCCGGTGAGTGAAATATTGGGGGTGCTCGAGCACCCACAGCACCCACGGAGTCGGCGTCTATGACGCCCATTATATTCCTATGGGCATCTTATCTTTTAGAATGCGCTAATCATTAGCAACACTAAGGGGCCCTTTTACCAAGGCGTGGTAGGGCTACTGTGCGGGCAGTACGCTGCAAAACAGCACTACCATGTGGTACACCACAGCGCCTGCGGTAGTTCTGTGTTTGCTACATGGCATTTCCCATGCTGGAAAATATTTTTCTGTTTTCTAGCACGGGGGCAGGGAGTAGACGTGTCTGGTAGTAATTGGCCAACGGCGTGTGCTGTCTGATTACCAACAGGTTAGCACATGAGACCTTACTGCCTGCTAAATAGGAGGCAGTAAGGGCTCAGACAGTAAATCGCTGTGTGCCAATATTTTTATTAGCAGATGGTCATTTACGATTTCCATTTAAAATAATGGAAATTTCTGCTGTGACAAAAGTGGCCTCGTTGCACGGCAATTTCCTGCACCCACACTACTGCAAGCCACTTTTTACAGGGCCCCTACATCTGTTCGCACATCTTAGTAAAAGGACCCCTTAGCTATTTTTGGAGGGTATTTCTTTTTCAATATGCCACCATCAAAGGCATATTCTTTTGACTGAATATCTTAGGGGTCCTTTTACTAAGGTGCACTAATGGATTTAGCATAGGGTTACCATATGTCCAGATTTACCCGGACATGTCCTCTTTTTGAGGACATGTCCGGGCAACTGGGCGGGTTTTGTCAATCTGCCCATTTGTCCGGATTTCTGGACAAACGGGCAGGCTGGTGAGTGGGCCATCCTGCGGCCCGACCGCCAGACTGCCCGTTTGTCCAGAAATCCGGACAAATGAGTGGCTTTGTGTTGCGCTTGGGACTGTGTGGACTGGATGACGGGGAGTGCTGCAGGTGCAACTGCTGAGGCCACATCTCAAGGTACCTCTGGATATCTTTACTGTATACTTTATGCTTTGCATTGTGTCCGCTAGTATTGAGATGCGCAGCTAGGCTGCTTACATTTGATTTCCCTATATAGCTAAGCTGTTCTACTTTACCTTTATTCTATGTTTTATGTTTGCCTTGCTTCAGGTAGGTTGACTGTTTAGCTAAGCTGCCTGTTTTCCTTTCTGTGCCGTTTGGCTACCCTTTTAGCCTTGTGTTTTTTGTTAATAAAGCTGCCTCAGTTCATCCCCACTTGTGGTCCAGTTCTTGGGAGTACTCTTAGCTCTGAGGGGACTCGGTCTACCCAGAGGTGGTTGGGTGATTCTCACGCGCCCACCTGTGGGCCAAAGGCTCACAAACGCCACACCATGGTGGCCATTATGGTTCTGGATCACAAGGTATAAGAGACACACTCCTGGTTTTCCAGCTTCTAGTTTAAAGCACTCTGTGGTTTTCTAGTTATGAAAATTTAGAGATGACATAATTCACTTTACGTAACCTGATCTTCTTTGAACTTAGTGAACATGAGTAGTACAATCTGAATTTGATCTTAATCTTCGTAGAAAATGAGGTCATGAACCACAACCATGGGCTGGTTTTTATCTTCTGTCATCCAGGAAAATTTATTTATTTGTGACATTTATATCTCACATTATCACAAACAAGTTTGAGCTCAATGTGGCTTACAATAAACGGTATAGAATACATAACAAAGAATAATGCATAAGAAAGTAATTTATTGTAAGAATCCGATTTTACAATACAGTATCAAACATACTGGGATAGCTATGGATGTTTAACATTTAGAAAATCTATTATGAATGAGAAATTGTACATGAAGCAAAGAGAAAGTTAATGGTAAAGTAATAACCATTTCAGGTAATAATTAATTGTTTGAGATATGGTTGTTTTTTGTGAGGGTTTGTTTGAATAGGAACGATTTGAGGATTTTGCGGAATCTAGTATATTCCTGTATATTTCTAATTTTGGGTGGTAAGGAATACGTGCATAAATGTTACTTTAGAAAGCATGCTATTTACATGTGGTGAAACTCACCATATTTATATTGTCAGGAAGTGTAATAGGGGCAGGAAGAGGGAGTGGTGTGGGCCGGCCTAACATAATAACATGGGATCCCCATCTTACAAGGGGAATCTACACTGAGTAAATAAATCCTAGATGTTGGCATTTACTCTTGCCCTCCTCCCTCGATCACACTTTGATCCCCCCCCCCACCTTGCAAGCATCTGACCCATTACAACCAACCCACCCCTTCAAAGCGTCTGATCTACCACAATCTACAACTTCCATGGCACAAAGACCCCTGCAACCGCATCTGCACCAAGAAATCATCCTCAAAGCCCCCCCCCCCTCCAGCAGACTTCCCTTTCCCCCTCCCCAAATTCCATCCCTGTCCTTACTGGGGTTCCTTGTGTCTAGTGAAAACAGGAACAATGCCCACTCAATATTATTCTTAGGGAGTCAAGCTGCCAAATAAGGGTGTATTGAGAGTGGGAATAGCAATACATACATACATTTTTTTGTTACATTTGTACCCCACACTTTCCCACTCATGGCAGGCTCAATGTGGCAGGCAATGGAGGGTTAAGTGACTTGCCCAGAGTCACAAGGAGCTACCTGTGCTGGGAATTGAACTCAGTTCCTCAGGACCAAAGTCCACCACCCTAACCACTAGGCCACTCCTCCACTCAATCAAGTGGGCATATTTTCCATCACAGGACCTAAACTGTGGAACACCTCATCTGCAGAACTTAGGGCTAGATGTCTTTTTTTTATGTTTAGAAAGATGCACATCTGATTAGATTAGCTTTCTCTCTTTTTTTTAAATTATTTTTTTAAGTAGTATCATCTGATAAGGGTAATGAGTTGAGAAAGATGGATGATTAACATGATGATTCTGGTGACTGAATAAATTTTTATTGTTGGTTGTATTAGTCATTTTGTTTTTGTTGCTTTATTATTTTTTTAAACTGAATAGGTATACATGTTGCAAACCACTCAGATGTTTCTAATAATATGAGATAATAATATTTAAAGATCAATAGCATTTATGGTTGGTCTTCCTCCATGCTTCATATTTTTTCATGCTAATAGCACTCGTACTTGATAAAGGATGTACAATGTAATGTGACATCCCTTTCATCTGCAATAATTCTCTGAGAATACTTTTGGGAACACCTGGAATAATTAACTGAGGACAGGAGTTTCACTGCTACAGGATCTTCACATTTATGACTAAATTGCAGGCCTCACTGGCTGCGTTTTCCCCAGCGGCTGTTGCTTCCTGGGTACATAATCTTCTATCACACAGAATGTTGACAGAGACAATTACAGGTTTAGTACTTCAGTAAAGCTTGCTCTGAACAGATCCTCCTATTTCTATGCCAGTGTGACATTACCATTAAATAGCATATGATCTTCATTAGTATCAATATTTATCCTAGAGTCAGACATATTGATGTTACTATTAAATGAGTTCCACATGCCCTACAGCAATAATTAACTCTTTTCATAGATGTGACCAAGTTTTCAATGTATGTAATAAATTTAAAACCTTATATCTTAGTAATAGCACCATGGCGTCTTGAATATCTTCAGGCAGTCTCTATCAGTACATGGAATGCGATGATATTAAATCTAAATTCATACTGTCTCTTAAATGTCTCTTTGTTATCTCTCTTCTCCCCCTCTTACTTCCTGGTCAATGCGTGTGCTAAGTAGAAACCTTCCATATATACGATAGTCCATAAGACTTCTTCAACAACACAGATTGGATCTGAGAAATATGCCTAGTCTGAATGTGAAAAAAAAAACCTAAGGTGTTGTGGTTTAATAATCTTGACCATGAGATTTCTCTTTGTGATCTCTCTGAATGACAATGAGTATCTTATTATGGTTTGTTCTTCTGGACTCTTCTTTCCTTTGAAATCCAAGTTAAGGGTTTTTGCAACTGTTTTTAGCGTGTGCTAAATGCTAGAGACACCCATAGGAATATATGAGCATCTCCAGCGTTTAATGCACTCTTATTTTTAGCGAATGATAAAAATTCTAGTGCGCCTTAGTAAAAGGACCCCTTAGTGCAATATTTAGTGCCTCTTTTATCAAGCTACTAGTAAAAAAGGCCCCTTTCGGTATGAAAGGAAACGGGCGCTAGCAAGGTTTCCCTCCTCCCCCCTCGCTCTCTCCCTCTGTCCCCGCCAAGTCCCACGGCCCCCTTTCTTCCCTTCCGATTTCCATGGCTTCCTCCCTCCCTCTGTCACTCTCCTTCACTCTGTCCTCCCTCAGAGTTCCAGTGCCCCCTCCCTCCCTCTGTCATTCTCCTTCGCTCTGTCCTCCCTCCGAGTGCCAGTCCCCCCTCCCCATCCCCCAACGTGCACGTCGCTCCCCCCTCCAAAATCGCCAATCCCCCTCTCTTACCGGGGTCCCGTCGGCAGCATTGAAGAGCGAGCAGGCTCAGTGAGTCTACTGCCTTTCCTTCTCTTCGCTCTGAGTTCTGACTCTGGTCCCACCCTCATTTCCTGTTTCCGTAAGGGCGGGACCAGAGTCAGAGCTCAGAGCGAAGAGAAGAGAAGGCAGCAGACTCGCTGAGCCTGCTCGCTCTTTAATGCTTCCGCCAGGACCCCGGTAAGAGGAGGAGGAGGAGGGGGTAGGGAGCCTCCTGCATGCAGGGACGCCGCTTCCAACAGTTTTTTTTTTTTCACTTGTGTTTCAGCTGTTCCTATGGTCCCGCCCTGCAGGGGAAAACTGAAGGAGTGGCCTAGTGGTTAGGGTGGTGGACTTTGGTCCTGAGGAACTGAGTTTGATTCCCACTTCAGGCACAGGCAGCTCCTTGTGACTCTGGGCAAGTCACTTAACCCTCCATTGCCCCATGTAAGCCGCATTGAGCCTGCCATGAGTGGGAAAGCGCGGGGTACAAATGTAACAAAAAAAAAAAAGAGGCACACGTAAATTCTAACGCGTATAGCTGAAAAGGGGGTGTAGCCATGAGATGCATGTGGGCGTGCCAAGGGTGTCAATCACATTTACACGCATTGTTATGGAATTTGGGGGAATGTGCATACATTTAGGAACAGGCATTTACACCAGGTTTTCAGTGCAGCAGCGTAAATGGTCGTGCCTAAATGTTCCCCTGGCCTATGTGCTTTTCTATAAACCGTATCTTACTGTAGATGTGGTTTATAGAATTTCACCTACATTTTGGACACCATATACAGAATCTGGCCCCATAAATAGAACCTGGGGGATAATGCTTATAAGTACAGCTTGTTATGCCTTTGATTTTTACTATGTAGCAATCTTTGTATAATTTTTGCTTAGGTATGGACTATGATTGTACATCGCTTTGAACCTATTGGGACTTAGAGGTTTATAAATCCTAGAGAATAGAATAGAACAGGAGAGCCATTCCCATTCATTTACCTCTCATCTTCATAAGGTTCCACCACTAATTCTCTTTTATTGATACAGAGACCAAAGCTCTGCTCATCAGCATTTGTTTACATGGAATTTAAAAAGCTACAACCTATTCAACCTCTTCCATATAGTTGAAACCATTCATTAACACTAAAGACCAGACTAATTCTGAACTTCAAAGAAGGAAAAATAGATAGGTACTGTTATTAACTTCAAACAAGTTTCTTTCCTTTTTTTTTTAATTGCTGTTAAAATAAACTGTTAATTTTAAAAAGATCAAAATATTGTAGAAGTAACAGAGAAATATTAAGGCTGATAAAGACCAAATGGCCTATCCAGTCTGCCCATCCATGCCATCTACTCTCCCTTTCACTCCCTTAGTGATGATCCTAATAATTGTGGGGGGGGGGGGGGGGGGGGGGGGGAGGGTTACTAAAGGGTTGGCATGCAGCAATGGGCTTGCTGTACACCAATCCGGAACTATCGGGAGCCCTTACCACCACCTCAATGGGTGGCGGTAAGTGCTCCCCCTGAAATGGCCGTGTGGTTCACTTACCACATGGCCATTTGTTTAAAAAAAAAAAAAGAAAGAAAGAAAGAAAGAGCCTTTTACCCACTGCAGTAAAGGGTCCCTCAGCACGAGTCAAAAGCACGCACTGACGCTAGCGCAGGTCCCCTTTTACCACAGCTTTGTAAAAGGACTCCTGGGTGCTAACAATCAATTACTGATGCAAATTGGCACCAATTTGAATTTGTGCATGCATCTTGCTATACGCTATATTCTATAAACCTGCACACCCAAATCCCAAAGCGTGTAACCCAAAAGGAGCCCTGGCCATGGGAGAGGCATGGACAGGTCAGGGGTATTCTGGCAATTTGCATGCTGTGCTATAAAATACCATGGATTCATGGCCAAATTGGGCGCCAGTAATTGCACCTTGTTTCAGCTTGGTTAAGTCCTTTTGCCCAAATCTGGGTACAGGAATCAGCAATATGTGCTATTCTATAATGGGCACTCAACCCGATTTTCTAGCACCCAAATGTGGGCACCATTTTCTGAATCTGGTCCTAAATTTGTATGTTGTAGTCCTGCCCTAACCCCACTCATATCACAACCCGAATAGGACTTCTAAAATTAGGGTCATATCATATAATGCCCTTCTTAAGAGTTGTCATAAAATGTATATGGTTGAGTTCAAGCAGCTTACGAAGTGATAGAGAAGGTTGATAGTTCTCACACTTAACCACCCTCCTCTCCATGGTGGAGATTCAGAGGAACATGAAAAGTAAATTACAAGAACTGAAAAACAATTTTGAACCTGATGAGTTTGATAGACTGCATGAAGATCTCAAGAAGATCAATGTATTTTGGAATGATATCCAGAAGACTAAAATGTGTAAATTTCATAGAAACCAATAAGTATATGTATCTCAGAATTTGTATGCATGGTTGGTAAGTATTCAGAGATGGACAGAAAAAAAGGTGGCTTCAATGGGGATGATTCTTTTTAGGAAGCCACAGATATTGGAGAGGCCGGAGGGGTCAGTGGCATACAGATCAGAGGAAGAGATCTCAACTGTCCTGTACGGTCACCAGATTCCAAGAGGGGAAGAAGTAGCAGAGATAAATTTATCCCACCATATTTTAACCCCTGATGAATGTGTGGTTTTGTCTAAAAGACTGTCCTTTGTTTCTACTCAACAGTATAATGTTTTCCAATTTAGGGTAGATTTGAAAATGTTTATGAGGAAACTGCAGTTAAAATGATTCTTTTCTGACAAAATGCTGTTGATAATGTTTCAGTGGTTTGGAAGAAGTCAGCACCTAACCCTTACCATTCAGTGAATCCAGACTGCCCCAATTTGACTGCCCCTATCGGACCGACCGTTCACTTGTCTATTAGATTGTAAGCTCTTTGAGCAGGGACTGTCTCTCTTTGTTAAATTGTACAGCGCTGCGTAACCCTAGTAGCGCTCTAGAAATGTTAAGTAGTAGTAGTAGTAGTATTACATATAGCAGTGATTTAACCAGAGCTGAGATTGTGATGTCATAATGCCTCATTCCACCAATGCCTAAGAGCCAACCTCATCAGTGATGTCACAATGGCTTGATTGTCCTATATTTGTCTCACTCTTATCTATTACATTGTAAGCTCTTTGAGCAGGGACTGTCTCTCTTTGTTAAATTGTACAGCGCTGCGTAACCCTAGTAGCGCTCTAGAAATGTTAAGTAGTAGTAGTAGTAGTATTTTGAAGGATATGATGGAGTTTGAATATAAGCTTACTGGAAGGAAGTCAAATTTGGCCAAGTAGGAATGGTGATGAGGAGTTTGAAAGGAAGTAGGGATTTGATTAACAGGAGAGCGGATAAGGATGGTGCAGTTATGGTACAGAAATGCCTTGATTATGAAGCCAAAATATACTCTCTCAACTTTCCAAGGATACATGTGTAAAGTTATTGGCTAAATTGGTGATAATAATCAATAACTGGCCTTAACAAAAGCTATTTGGCACTAGCTACTGGTTACATGCGTATTTGCTCTGTGCCCCTATTCTATAACCAGTGCACCTAACTCATCTCATGTACAACTCCAAAGGGGATATGACCAAGGAAGAGGCATGGATGGGTCATGGGAATTCTCAGGAATTAGGTACAGAGGGGCCCTTTTACTAAAGGGTAGGCCATCTCTCATCCACAGCAAGCGCAATTTCCAGCACTACAAAAATATTTTCTAATTTTGGAGGACCGGTGCTTACCCAGTGGTAATCAGTACTGCCAGGTTTAGTGTGGGAGTGCTTACTGCCACCTCAGTGGGTGTCAGTAAGTGCTCCCCTCCAAATGGTTGCATGGTAAGTGGTTCACTTACCACATGGCCATTTCTTGTTGAGGAAAAAAAGACAGCCTTTTACCCGCTGCGGTAAATGGGGGCCTAAGCGCAAATCAAAAACACACGCTGACGCTAGTGCAGGCCCCCTTTTCCCACAAATTAGTAAAAGGACCCCAGAATTATAATATATTTCCATTTCTGTGCCTAAATGATAGTAGTTAGACGTTAGCATTTATACCAGCCTTTCACAGGCGTAAATGCTTGCGGAACTGCCTTTATAGAATTCCAGCTTAGAGTGCATCATCTCGGCACCCAGCTTTGGATGCCCTATACAGAATTCCCTCCAATATGCTCTATTTCAAAAGCTTGCTCATTCCCGTGACAAAAATAAATGGCCAAATGAGAAAAAATAAAATGAACATTCTCGGAAACGACATGGGAAATGATACAAAACAAAAATTTTGTGATTGCCCATCCCTAGTTATCAGTGCAATGTGTTATCAATGCAATTACTGTAACTGCAGTTAATTGCATCGATCATTGCAATGATAACACATTAGGAATGGTTGTAAAGACCATGTTGTGAATATATATATGAACCTCACACTTAGCATCTGCCCATATGCTGGTACAATGAGGGAATTCACAATATTAAGCCTTTTGCAGATTTTTGTCAGGTATAGTTTATCTGCACATAACCAATATAATGCAATTCTAAGGAAAGACTGCAGAATCTCATTGCTAAACAAGGCAGACCATTTATTAAAATATTTTTAATGAAAAAGTAGCAACAGCCAAACAGCACATTGGACTGTCTAATGCAGGCACATAGCCAGGCCTCAATTTGGGGGGGGGAGCCCAAATTGGGGTGGGGGTACATTTTGCCCCACGTCCTTGCTGATCTCTGCCCACACTGCAACCTCGCATACGTGACTGGTGAGGGTCCGTAATCTCCACCAGCAGAAGCCTTCCTCCAGCGATGGTCATTGCCGAGTTGCCTGCCATGCTCCCCCCCTCCCCCGTGGGCATTCTTGGGTTTAATTAAATTGAGCATGCGCAAAGCCTCAGGCACAATAAATTTCACTAAAACCGAGCATGCATATGATGGGGGGTGGGGGGGAGGAAAGCAGGTAGCATGTGACCTGGCGAACCTTGCTGGAGGAAGGCTTCTCCTGGCGGGGTTTGGGGACCCCTGCCAGCCAAACCAGTGGGCTTTGGGGGCCCAAATCCAAATTGGGCTGGCCCAGGCCCTCAAGGACACAGGTAACCTCAGCTACCAATCAAACCAAGTCTGAAAATGCCCAGCGCAGCTCCCAGCTCATAAGGTAAACTTAGGCTCTCCTACCCAGCTGAAAACAAAATTGCCCCTCCTCCACAGCTATGAGTCACCAGATGCTACCCTGTTTCCCCGAAAATAAGACATCCCCTGAAAATAAGACCTAGTAGAGGTTTTGCTGAATTGCTAAATATAAGGCCTCCCCCGAAAGTAAGACCTAGCAAAGTTTTTGTTTGGCCCCGATGGGTGCCCACTCTCTCCCACCAGAAGCTCACTATTTGGCAACTAGCTACCCAGCCCAGTTCCCATTAGTGTGAAGGTAGTGATGGCGATATGGTACTGTGTTGTGGTTTATTAGGGGAGGTTGTTTGTTTTTTTTGTGTCCTTGTGAGAGCCGAATGTCTATAACACAAAGCAACGCATTCTTTTCCTCGTTCTTCCTCTATCAGGGGCCATCGTTGGGATTTTTTTTGTATGTGTAATCGTTTGGTCCTCTAGTGTGGTGCATTTGGGTATGGCTTGTACCGTGTTTCGCCGAAAATAAGACATCCCCTGAAAATAAGACCTAGTGCATCTTTGGGAGCAAAAATTAATATAAGACACTGTCTTATTTTCGGGGAAACACGGTATGTAACCAAAATTGATTGATTGAATTAAGTCTCTGGCAGTGTAGATTCAACACACAATTCTAATGAAAACAGACACCAGATTCAGTGTGACCAGATTAAGTCACAGGTTTAAAACACTTGGCACAGGTTAAAACACAGTTCCAATGAAAACACCTTTAAGACAATTCCAACATAAAAAGATGAAATCACTAGCACAGATATTAAAAACACAATTCTCTAAAATCCATTTAAGACAATACCAGCGTAAAAATATAAAATCACAGTGCAATCTAGGCAATAGGATAGAAACAGATAAGGAACTTATAGAGGTCAGACCCTCTGCAAGTGAAAGGACAGTTTTTGGTTTTTTTTTGTGTTAATAGGATGGAATAAAAAGGGGGTGAAATAGAATAAAGGAGTCAATAGTTTATCAGGGAGATGTTAATAGCAGGACACAGGTAACCTCAGTTACCAATCAAACCAAGTCTGAAAATGCCCAGCGCAGCTCCCAGCTCATAAGGTAAACTTAGGTTCTACTACCCGGCTCAAAACATAAGACTACCAAGAGGCCTTGGGCAGCAGATTGCACGCATATTTGAAGAGAGTAAGGGATCAGGAGAGTAGATAAGATGGAGAGTGAACCTCTTGACAAATATGGCCAATGTCACTTGGACATCTCAGAGATGATCTGTATGAACTCCACTGGGAAGGGCAGATATGATGGCTGCTGATATAAGTGTGTCTCCTGCCCAACAGAAGAGCATTTTCCTTTCACTTAGGAACCCTTTTCCTAAACTGCACTATGAAATGGGTTTGGTGCTTCCATATTCAGGTCTTTCCCGCACACTAATCTCATTTCTAGCGTGGCCATAAATTCAGCCTTTCGCTGTCTTTTTAAGCAGCGTGTTAATGTTAGCGTTAGCGCGTGGCTATTACAAGAAATTACTGCGGGAGAACTTACCACCTCCTATTGAGGAGGTACTAAGGGCTCCCATATTATGGATGCATTAAGCAGTTAACCCAGCAGTTAGGTCAGCACACTAGCTGATGAGCACATCCATGGCCATTCTTCACCCCTGACACGCACAATCCCCCCAAAATACAAAAATATAAATACCATGGCAAAACTTATGCAGAGTGCTTTAGCATGTCCTGCATTCTGCCATTTTTTCCTGCATTAGTTGTGCATTAGCCCCTTAGAGATGAAGGCTGGGAAGGGGGTTCAGAACTGACAAAACTTCAGTGGAGGAAGAAAGATATTAATTTTTTTTGTATGATAAGGAACTCAGGGGTCCTTTTACCAAGCTGCAGGAAATAGGATCCTGTGCTAGTGGCAAGGGCTGTTTTTCAAATGTGCCAGGGTCCTTTTTACCACAGCAGGTAAAAAGCCCCCAGACAAACATTGGCCATGCGGTAAGAGAACTCTTGCCATGTGGTGCGGAACCTTTACCACCACCCTTTGAGGTGGCGATAAGGGTTCCCATGGTAACCCAATGGTAACTTGGCAGCACGTGGCGATGCCCGATTACCGCTGGCGTAGCAAGGGTGGCTGTGACCCGGGGCGGTTCACCACTGCGCACCCCCTCGGCGTATCGACACCCCTCCTTGACGCACCGATACCCCCCCCCCCCCGGGTGCAGCACGACACTCCCCCTTGATGCATCAACCCCCCACCCCCCCACCCCGGAGTGCATTCTTACCTGCTGGGAGCTGCATCAGTTCTGCTGGTTCCCTGCTCTCTCTGCCCCAGAACCGGAAGTAACCTGTTCCGGGGCAGAGGGAGCAGGGAACCAGTGGAGCGGACCACCCCTCCCGCCCCCTTTCCTACGCCACTGCGCTGGGTTACTGCCATGCAAGACATTTCCAGGGGTTTTTCTTTTTTTCCCCTGGAAATGGAGAACGCGCAGGGCAGAACTACCACTGGCGGATGCATTGGGCCAGCGGAAGTTCCGATTTAGTGTTTGGTAAGCCCATGTTGGGAATACCAGCACTTTGAAAAAGACCCTCAAAACATTTGAAATTTTATAATTATGGATTATTAATATATATAAAATAGATGTAATAAAAAATCTGGCTTTATAAAATTTAAATTTACAAATAATTAGATTTTTATGTAATTGCTAAAAATACCTGATAAGCTTTCATAATATTAGCACTATCCCCTCCATTTGGCTCCAGAACCCCTTGGGTTTGCAGTAGATTTCTCACTGTCTCTTCCATCCTGTGGGGAAAAAAAAAAACGAGCAACCATTTTAGGGTCATAAATCTTTACCTGGAGAAAAGATACATCAGGTGAAGGATGCAATATGTCATTATTACAGACTATAGCACTAACTGAAGGTTGTCTTGACAATGTGAATTAACTCTCATTGAGTTCAAATTCCTAAAATGGAGATTTGTGCAAGTTGTGCTTTTGTAATTTGATTCAGAAAACCATAAGAATCGTGGTGTTGGCTCAATTAATGAAAATGCATTTAATGAAAAGGCTAAGCAGCCAGGATTAATTTTAAACTTTGCTGGCCATCAGGCAAATCAGGGGACTCATTCCTACAGGGGACTAATCCCCCATGTTTACAATGCTGTCATAGCAGCTGCTGTACGCTAATGCCGACATGGCCCATTTGGCTTAGTAAACAGAGGAGTAATACTGGTAAATAGAGGACCTTCTACAAGCTGCGGTAAGCACTAACCCATTCTTAGTGCAGCAAACAATGGCTTGCCACAGGGTGCGCTGAAGCAACCCACATTAATTTGGGGACTGGGATTTGCATGTGCTACCCCTGTGCTAAAGAATAAACTTTATTTTTTAGCACTTGGGGGTAGGTCGGAGGCAAAGTGGGCATACTATGCACTTATCAGCGCAGCTACATTGCTGTGTGCTAACTGATTAGCGCATGAGCCCTTACCACCTACCTGTTGGTAGGGGCTCACGCACTAATGGCCACATGCAAATGCCAAAATTAGGGGTTCTTTTATTAAGCTGCAGTAAAAGGGAATCTGCGCTAGCGTCAGCTTGTGTTTTTGAGACAGGCTGAGGCCCTCTTTTACTGCAGCAGGTAAATGGCAGTCTGTTGTACGGGAAAATAAATGGCCATGCGGTAAGTGAACTACTTGCAGCATGAACATTTCGGGTGAAGCGGTAAGGGCTCCGGTGCTAACCTGGTGGTAGCCAGGCAGCGTGCGGCACTGCCCGATTACTGCTGGTTAAGAAACTTTTTATAGCGCCAGAAATGGTATGCGCCGGGAGTGGGAACTACCACCGGGCTCCTGCAGTAGTTCTGGATTGGGATGCGTCAAGCCTGTTGCTGCACACCAACCCTTTAGTAAAAGGGCCCCTTTGTGAATGGCCATTAATAAGGAAAATAGACCATTTTACCTCAGCAGTATAAATGGCCTTAGCACGTAGGAATGACTCGCATAAGTCGTGCTAAGGCCCCGTTTTACCACTGTTTGGTAAAAGGTCCTTGTGAAGGGGCATAATCGAATGGGGCGCCCAAGTTTTCATGAGGGCGACCTCACAGGACAGCCCTGTAAAGGGGCGGGGCAAACCGTATTATTGAAACAAGATTGGCGTCCATCTTTTGTTTCAATAATACGGCCGGGGACGCCCAAATCCATGCAATTTAGGTCGACCTTAGAGATGGTCGTCCCCGGTTTTCGGGGATAATGGAAACCGAGGATGCCCATCTCACAAACGACCAAAACCAAGCCATTTGGCTGTGGGAGGAGCCAGCATTTGTAGTGCACTGGTCCCCCTCACATGCCAGGACACCAACCGGGCACCCTAGGGGGCACTGCAGTGGACTTCAGAAAAAGGTCCCATGTGCATAGCTCCCTTACCTTGGGTGCTGAGCCCCCAAAACCCACAACTGTACAACACTACCATAGCCCTTAGGGATGAAGGGGGGCACCTACATGTGGGTACAGTGGGTTTCTGGTGGGTTTTGGAAGGCTCACATTTACCACCACAAGTGTAACAGGTAGGGTGGGATGGGCCTGGGTCCGCCTGCCGGAAGTACACTGCACCCACTACAACTGCTCCAGGTACCTGCTTACTGCTGCGATAGACCTGAGCATGGCATTTGAAGCTGGCATAGAAGCTGGCAAAAAAGTATTTTTAAAGATGTTTTTGAGGGTGGGAGGGCATTAGTGACCACTGGGGGAGTAAGGGGAGGTGATCCCAGATTTCCTCCGGTGGTCATCTAGTCAGTTCGGGCACCTTTTTGATGCTTGGTCGTGAAATAAATGGACCAAGTAAAGTTGCCCAAGTGTTCATCAGGGATGCCCTTCTTTTTTCCATTATCGGCTGAGGACGCCCATCTCCTAAGCATGCCCCAGTCCCGCTTTCGCTACACTGCCGACACGCCCCCGTGAACTTTGGTCATCCCCGCGATGGAAAGCAGTTGAGGGCACCCAAAATCGGCTTTCGATTATGCTGATTTGGGCGACCTTGCAAGAAGGATGCCCATCTCCTGATTTGTGTCGGAAGATGGCCGCCCTTCTCTTTCAAAAATTCACCTGATGGTAACCAGTTCAGCAAAAATGTAGTATATGCAGTACCTAGAAACTGGGGTAACTATAGTTAATTGATAAAATCCTCGATTTTTCCAAAACTGAGGTAAATATAATTACAAGTTAAAATTCTCGATTTTTCCATTTTATTTACTGTTTAATTTTCGTTAGATGTCTTAATCATGCCAATTTCCGTAAACTATTGAAAACCTATCTCTTCGACAAGATATATCACAAAGATCAACACGTGTAACTGTATAATCTTTAAAATATCCAGAAATGTCTTACAATGCCTTTTGCTTTAACACTATCATGTATTTCACCACCATGTAACCCAAAACCCTCTGTAAACCCAAATGTATATTCTCTTCTATTTCCAGTATCCATGATGAATTGTAAGCCACATTGAGCCTGCAAAGAGGTGGGATAATGTGGGATACAAATGCAATAAATAAAAATAAAAATATTAATTAGGTAACTGGGTCACCTTTCTTAGTATATCTACTTCTGATTGTTCCACTTACATCTCAACAACAGTTCTCATTAAAAAATTAAATTAAAAAAATGGTTCAAATGTTGAACTCTAGATAAAAAACAATGAATAAGCCGTGCATTTGACTACTTACCAAGCTTGAACATCAAGGGCTAGATTCTATATACGGTGCCCAAAAAATACCCACATAAGTGGCATCCTATAAGCCGCACCTAAGTTTATCATGGTTTACAGAATAACTGCTTAAGCGGAGAGGTTGCATGTAAAGTCAGATGCAGACATTTGTACCAACGAAAATGTGGTGCAAATAACCATGCCTAAATGTGGGCCCCTTTTACCAAGCTGTGGCAAAAGACGGGTGGCGCTGGTGTCAGCGTGTGTGTTACACATGAACTGAGGCCCCATTTTACCACAGGAAATGGCCGGGCGGCAAGTAAAGCATTTGAAACGTGGTCATTTCAGGGGGCAGCCTTTACCGCCACCCATTGAGGTGGCGGTAAGGGCCCCCATGTTAACCCACTGTAACCAGACAGCACGTGGCACTGCCTGATTACCTCCAGGTACACTCTGGTGCTACAAAAATAAATACATTTTTCTAATGCAAGAAATGACGGCGCACTAGGGGTGGGAAGTACCGCCGGGCTGCTGCCTTAGCTCAGCGACACTTCCTGTATAGTGAGAAGTATGCCTGTGTTGGGCTTACCACTGCTTAGTAAAAGGAACCCTGTATGCACAGAGCACCCATGTTCTGTAACTCAAAACCACACCCCAGTTCTACCCCAAAATGCCCATGACCCTCCCATTTCTGCTCCCCTTTTTTGGCACAGATCCCGCACCTAACTTCACACATGTTAGTCTCAAATATAATTAGTGTCATTAATTGTTAAAAAGCCTATTATGGGCACTAATTGGCTCATTATTCTATTAAGTTGCATGCACAAATCGTGAATGCGCCTAAATTTGTGTGCAATTTTTGGTGACCTTTATAGAACCAGGGGGAAAATAACTAATAACTAAAAACCTTTCTTCCCAAGAGGCATTTTTGCAACCTGGTACAATCAATGGTGTTGAGTCATCTAGTTATTGCAATGCGTTGTATTCTGGCTGTACAGAGCACATCATCAAGAAACTTCAGACAACGCAAAACACCGCAGCTAGACTCATTTTTGGAAAATCAAAATATGAAAGTGCTAGACCCCTAAGAGAGAAACTCCATTGGCTCCCAGTTAAGGAATGCTCGGTGTTCAAAGTTTGCATTCTGGTTCATAAAATCGTTCATGGAAATGTTCCGGCATACATGTCAGACCTTAATGATTTACCACCCAGGAATGCTAAAAGATCAGCACGCACATTCTTGGGACTTCATTTCCCTAGCTGCAAAGGTCTAAAGTACAAACTAGTACACGCGTCCTGTTTTTCTTACATTGGCACGCAGCTGTGAAATGCATTACCACTGGATCTGAAAAATATTCACGACCTCATCAACTTTCGAAAATCTTTAAAGACTTTCCTTTATAATAAGACTTACCATAATAATCAATAATTGGAATTCCAACACATCACTAATTATTCGATAATCTGTCTGCCTTCTGATTTACTGAATTGATTATATCCATTATGCTACACTTGTTCTTTATGTAACCAATTGTTTATCTAATCTTGATTGGCGCTTGTTATGATGTGTTATTGTAAGCCACATTGAGTCTGCAAATAGGTGGAAAAAAGTGGGATACAAATGCAACAAATAAATAAATAATATCTATAGCTTGAAGTATAAGTTGCTGAGGGCTTTATTAATCAGGAGTACATAAAAAATAATATTTGAACCTGCATTGCAAAACCTTTGAGAATCTGGTCCAGTATAAAATATTTTGTAAGCAATCATAGTTTTACGCATGATTATTTCTCTAATGATAATATTTCTATTCACTCACATCCAAGTATTGTACAATTATCTTTATTTACATCCTGAACGGAGTCAGATGCCCACTGACATTTTACTTCTTTTTAGTTGATATGCAGAGTTTTTGTTATTGCCAGAATGAGCACAGAAAAACAGTACCATCTGTTGACCAAATGCGAGGAGAAAAAAGCCAGCTCTCATCTCCAGTTCAGACCATGGTGGCAGATTGGAACAATTTCTGCTGATAGGATGACCTTAATCAGAGCCCCTTATGCTCATGAGACCAAGTCAGTTTGCTTCAAAATATGATATGCACAATAGACACAGAGACCAGCCAACACGTTTCTGTCTTCAAAAATATTAAACATTTTTTTTAAATGGCTTAACAGGTGAAAGGCCAGGTAACTAGATATCTTCACTGATGATATAGTACACGTTTTTTGGAATGAATAGTAATAGCTTGACATGCAAGAAAACAAGACAAAACGTAACCTTTCCTTGTTTGCAGAAAATGTATTCCTTCTTTATTTCAGTAGTAGCTCAAGGTGAGTTACATTTAGGTACACTAGATTAGGGGAAGACAAATAGGGTCTTCAAAAATCTGGATTCAGGTCAGGATTGAAGTTAAGCTACATATTTTATTTGGATACTATTTAAAACACAACTAGTTGAGGACATCTGGAAGCAGGTCATGCCAATTGTGTCCTATACAATGCAGTTGACTGATTATTTTAATGGAGTTGAGTAATTATTTTAAAATGGGTTTTGTTTTCCTTTCGGTCTGTGGGCTACAGTGTTATCTCTGTAAAAGCCCTTTTCTGTTTGTTTGTTTTTAAAATTTTGACCCAGCAGTTTCTCTTACTTCTTTGTGGGGGTCTTTTACTAAAGGTTAGCTCGAGTTATCTGCTGCAGGGCCCATAGGAATAGATAACTTGAGCTAATGTTCAGTAAAAGACCCCCTGTATTTCTAGCATAGTCAGAAACATGGTTGGAATATGGTGTGATGTGCCTTTATTTATGACTACCTGGGAATATCCCCTTGGTTGATATCTCCATGCACTCAACATACTTGGGTGGGAGGAGCTATCAATGTGAGCTACAATTAATATGGGTTATTAACCCATATTATTAGTAAATAGGTCTTGTTGCATAAAAAGGGACCTGTGTTAAAATAGCTCAAGATGTGTTATAATAACCCATCTTAATGGTAGCCCATGTTAATAACTTCTCCCCCTTAATCTGATTACTGTAATGAGGGCCTTGTAATCGTGGGTTCTGGATCTGGCAGCCAGGTGTCACCATTAAGCGATGAGCATGATGTCTTCTCAGGAACTGCCAACACTGCCTCCACAGCCCCAGTTCACTCAAGAAGCAGAAGACTCCTATGGCTGGGCATAGCTCTTACTTCTTGACCCACCAGGCAACCCTTAATCACTACTAATATGGTCTTTGATATAGGCAACATTTTTAATCTCTTTCCTTCGTCCCACCCCGGCAGTTTATGTATGGCATTCAAGTATTTAAGCAAAAAGAAAGAGTAGGAAGTGGACAAATAACTCCAGGGACTGGGAGAGATAAATCACAATGAGTCTTTGGTGATGTGCGCACAGGAATGAAGCCGCAACAAAAAAGGGGGTCTTGATAAGGACCTTTTGTACTAGGATTCACAGTAACACATAGAGGGGCATAATCGAACACGAACGCCCATCTCCATGGACGCCTATATCCGTGGGCACCTATTTCCGTGAACGGGACAACCCGTATTTTCGAAAAAAGATGAGCGCCCATCTTTTTTCCGATAATACGGGTTGTGTGGAGCAAATACCTAGGAGTTGGCTGTTTTTCAGCTGGGCACTATCGGTTTTCAGCGATAATGGAAAACGAAGGCGCCCATCTCCAAAAATGAACAAATCCAAGGCATTGGGTCATGGGAGGGGCCAGGATTCGTAGTGCACTGGTCCCCCTCACATGCCAGGACACCAACTGGGCACCCTAGGGGGCACTTTTACAAATTAACAAAAAACAGTAAAAGAGCTCCCAGGTGCATAGCATCCTTCCCTTGTGTGCTGAGCCCCCCAAATTCCCCCAATACCCACTGCCCACAAGTCTACACCATTGCCATAGCCCTAAGGGGTGAAGGGGGCACCTACATGTGGGTACAGTGGGTTTTGGGGGTTTTTGGAGGGCTCAGCATTAACCAGCACAAGTGTAACAGGTAGGGGAGGATGGGCCTGGGTCCGCCTGGCTGAAGTCCACTGCACCCACTAACAACTGCTCCAGGGACCTGCATACTGCTGTGATGGAGCTGGGTATGACATTTGAGGCTGGCATACAGGCTGGGAAAAAAAGTTGTTAAAGTTCTTTTTTTTTTTGGTGGGAGGGGGTTAGTGACCACTGGAGGAGGCAGGGGAGGTCATCCCCGATTCCCTCCAGTGGTCATCTGGTCATTTAGGGCACTTTTTTGGGACTTGTTCGTGAAAAAAAAGGGTCCAAAAAAGTGACCTAAATTCTCGCTAAAAACGGCTATTTTTTTCCATTATCGGCGAAAGCCACCCATTTCTGTTCGGCCGATAACCACGCCCCAGTCCCGCCTTCACCACGCCTCTGACATGCCCCGTCAACTTTGGCCGTTTCTGCGAAAGAGTGCAGTTGAAGATGCCCAAAATCGGCTTTCGATTATACCGATTTGGCCGCCCACGGGATAAAGACGCCCATCTCCCGATTTGGGTCGAAATATGGGCGTCTTTCTCTTTCAAAAATAAGGCGGATAAGGTACTCTACATACCCACGCGCACATATCACCAAAGACAGTTAAAAGTTGTTTTGCGGCTTCATACCCATGTGCACATCTGAAAACCTCCTGAGGCAGGCCTGTGATTTATCTGTCTCAGTCCCTGGAGTTATTGGTCCACTTCCCACTCCTTTTTGCCGATTGTTTTCGTGGGATTTTGTTGTTCATCCACCCTGGTGGATTACCCTTCACTTTATTCAAGTATTTAATCCACGTCACGGAAATCAGCTCTTTATTGGGACAGACAGATATACGAGCTAAGGGCTCAGCTGACTCAGAATTAAGGCAATGGAAGCACTTCCAGCAGAACGTTATCCTTCAAATTTGACAAATACAATCACCTTATAAGTTTTAGAAATATGACTTCCTAAGACACATGGGGCCTGTAAAACAAATATCTTTTATATGAATTTTTACCTGGCTCTTACTCTTAATCTTATGATATATTATCAGCTTCATTACAATATGCATGATCCTCATTATCCTTTTATGATCTAAAACATCACTCTTCTTACATAATCATTTAAACCTGAGTGGAGAAAGCATACAGAATTTACTTTCTCACTAGTCTGCACAAAAACCAAGAAGCCCACAGAGCAATTACTGCACTGCCTCTTGTGCATATGTATCAAAGCAATTAGATATCAACAATTAGGAAAATGAAAAATATATATATATATATATATATCACTGCCATTGTTGGAAGAAAGCTACGCAGGAGTTAAGGCTTATATGCACGCAAAAATCTAAAAAGTGAAAACGAAATGTTATCAGTCCCTTTGCATATTTTGCCTCACCCTCAATGCATTTAGCAGAAATACTGTACATCAAGAAGACAGAATTCTTTTTTAAAAAAAATATCACTCAATTTCACCCTTCCCTGGTTAGAATGCTCAGAACTGACCTACTTCAGAAATGCAGAACAGAGAAGAGGTAGTTGTCTGCCTCACAAAATATAACCAGACATACTTCAGCAGTTCACAACATAAAACAAATACCACCACTGGAGAAGCATATTACAAACTAGGCAACTTCAACCTACAGCACCTCAAAGACTAGGAGTCCTTTTACTAACGCATGCTTACTGCAGCTTAAAATGCCTTACAGTGGGTACGCTCAGGTGGCCCGCAGTAATTTTGGCATTAAGCTTGCGATTTCCACACATTAAAAAATAGATTTTATTTTTTGGAGCTGGGGGCAGGTCGTGGGGCCTAGAGTAGGGTGTGTGATTAGCGCACGAGCCCTTACCACCTGCAAAATAGGTGCCGGTAAAGGCTCACACACTAATGGCCATGAGCAAAAATTAGCACATGGCCATTATTTCAAAAAATAGAAAAAGCGGCCATTTTACCCATGCAGAGAAAATGGTCTCAGAATGCGGGAATAAGCTGTGTAAGAACGAGCAAAGGCTACTTATTACCACAGTTTGGTAAAAGGGCCCCCAGAGATTAAACTTATGCTAAATGACCCATGTGTTTATTTGGTTGCACCTGTTAGTGTTTAAGTCAATCTGCTATATGTTGTAGTTTTCTTGCACACAGAAAATATCATTGTTACAGTGTGAGTTATGGTGTGAAATATCAAAGAGAGGTATTATTGGTATTGTTGATGCGTTGTGTGTGCTACTGAAACTGTGTTAAACACAAAAAACATTGCCTGAACCCAAGTAAAGCCAAGCTTCTCTGGGTCTCTAACACAAGTGGATACATAACTGACATCAAAATCCCTTCTGGGAAGTACGAACTCCCCCTCAAATCACAAGTCAGGAACCTTGGAATACAGTTAGATTCAACACTTACTCTGATTCCCCAAATCCAAGCAACCTTCAAGAGCTGCTTCTACTATTCTCTCCTTACATCGAGAAGGTAAATCTTATCCCAGTTGTACATGCCATGGTAACGTCAAGACTGGATTACTGCAATGCACTATACAATGGTCTGACTACAAAGGGACTGCACCAGCTCCAGTTGATTCGGAATGCAGCAGCAAGACTCATAGAAGGTTGCAAGCGACATGACCACATCACACCATTTTTGCAAAAACTTCATTGGCTACCAGTACAATACAGGGCTACATTTAAAACTCTATGTCTGATCTTCAAGGCCCTGAAAGGAAATGGCCCTGAGTACCTGAAAAATAGGATGATCCTCCACACACCGCCAAGGACACTAAGGTCCTCCCAAGGTCTTTCACTAACCACACCCTTTCCAAAAGACATTACACAATGTGATACCCGCAAGCGAGCCTTCTCCGGAGTAACCCCCACACTCTGGAATGCACTGCCTGAAAGGCTCCACTTAACACAAGACTATCTCTACTTCGGGAAGCAGGTGAAATCTTGGCTCTTCAATCAGGCCTTTAATGGAAAAAGTAACTAACTTTTCACTCACACACACAAGGAGTGACTCGGCTGCATATAATGCAGAAGGACATGTTTATCCACTCCTACCCTAGCTGAGATAATATCAGACCTGCCAAGTCTCCTGCATTCAGCGGGAGACTCCCGCTTTGGCAGGTCATCTCCCACACTGCCGCCAAAGTGGGAAAATCTCCCACTGAGATCATAGGCGCCTCAGAGTTCCAGGGTCGTTGTCGCCCCCCTCCGAGTTCCAGGGTCATATTCCCTCCCTTCCTCCCTCCCTGCCTTCGAGTTCCAGGCCCCTCCCTCCGAATTTTAAGTCATCTTGACTTACCTCGTCGGGGTTACGGCAGCCGGCAGCAGCAGTAAAAAGCGTGCAGGTTTGGACCTTAGTTCGGTTTTCCCTTCTCTCTCTCTCAGCTCTGGTCTCGCCCTTGCGGAAACAGGAAATAAGGACGGGACCAGAGGTGAGAGAGAGAAGGGAAAACTGAACTAAGGGCCGAGCCTGCACGCTTTTTACCGCTGCTGCCGGCCGCCGTAACCCCGATGAGGTAAGTCAAGGTGGCTTTTAAAATTCGGAGGGAGGGGGCCTGGAACTCGAAGGGAGGGAGGGACGACAACCCAGGAACTCGGAGGAAGGGGGACCCCCTGTGGAACTCGGGGGGGAGACCCTGGAACTGGGAGGGAGGGGGACCCTGGAACTCAGACCCTGTTACTATGTATTCATTTATTGGGATTTATTAACCACCTTTATGAAGAGATTCACCCAAGACAGATTAGAATCTGTCCATAATAGGGGTGTTATTTCAATGCTACCAGGAATATCAACCCCTTTGCAGAACACCAGGTCTAACATATGACCTTTTACATTAGTTGATCACCTGTGTTAATCCTAGAGCTGCCATCATATCAAGGAAAGCAGCAGTGGTGGTGACTTGAGTTTGGATATGTAAATTAATGTCTCCCATGATCACTAACCTAGAGAAGTTCAAACTTACTTCTGTCACCAGATCCAGGAATTCTTACACAGATGATGTGTTGTTGCAAGGTGCTTGGTAGACTATACGCAGCCAGGTTGGTTCCTTATCTCCTAGCTGGATTATCTCCTAGCTGACTGAGACAGATAGGGGATGGTGACCTGCACAATTTGATTTGTCTCTCAGATCAGGACTGATATTCCTCTACCCAGTTCCCACCCTGCCCAAATAGGAACTACAATAATCACTTCCAAATCTACCTTAATCCACTGCACATGCTGTGTTATCCATCTAAATTCCACAGTCATCACTGCTGTATTAACCCATGCCTTAACCACTGTGGTAGCTATAGCTACCTATCTTACTACTCTTGTATTGTACTCAATGTATATATACTTCTATAATCACACTAACCCTATGGACTAGTTCTGTGTCTCTGTTTTAAGTATTACTGTTCTGTCTCTCAGTCGTGTGTGCATGTTGACATGTATTTTGTACTTATAGTTGCAGCATATAAACCATAGCTAGCAGTAATCTCTGCTCTCATAATACAAATGTGGCATGTAACTCATTTTCTGCATGGGAACACCTGCCAGGTTCAGGCTTAAGCCCATACTACAACATCTGACTCTACTGTCAATCCATAGCACCCTTGCCCCCTTTGTACCCCTTCCTCCAAGGCAGAATTTTCCATGTTGGGCTTACGAGTAGGCTCGTTTCTTGCCTTTCTGCTTATGGAACATGCCTCTTTCTTTTACGCAGGTGTTCTACATCCATTTTCCCTTAAAGCTCAAAGTTCATCTTTCACTGAAGTTCAACATCCATCTCTGCAGTAAGACAGCAGCCATCCATTCAAAACTCCAGCATCCGTCTCTTCAGTCTGACAGCCAGTTAACTCAGCATCCAGTTACGAACACTCATCCTTCCAAGGCAGAGCTTGGGCTGATTTAGCTAACTATTCAATAATGCATGAAATCCACATTATAAGAATAGTATAAATATTGTTAATGAACCCTGTTATGTACTATACTATGTATTACTGTTACTGGTCCTTGCTGTACACTGCCTAGAGGTAATATAAAAGAATAGCAACCAAATAATTAAATTGAGTCTTAGAATAAGAAAAATAGTAGTGTGAATTCTGAGACATAGATATTGGGTCTATATCTCAACCTCTAAGGTAAGGCTTATCACTCAGTGAGTGCGGTCTGCAGTTTCCCACCTTCTCTCTGGTACCACTTTTAGAAATGGGACCACGTCTGCTCTTCTCCAGTCCTATGGAACCTCTCCCATCTCCACAGATCTTTTAAACAAATCTTTAAGAGGATCTGCCAGAACCTCTCTGAGCTCCTTCAGTATCCTGGGATGTATCTAATCTGGCCCCATTGTCTTTTTCAGTTTCTCCAGTTGTTTATAAACACGTATTTCAACGAATGTGTGATATCTGTTCCATTCTCACTAGAGCTATACTGAATAGCATATTTTACTATTTGACCGAATATGAATAATGCAAAATATTATTCGGCCGAATACAAATACCGAATATGAATAATGGACATTGAGCATTAACATAACAAATAACAAAAAAAAGCAACATGAAACTGGAGATCAAGCATTTATTTCAGTAGGATTTAGCACAGTACAACCCTTGAATATGAATATTCAGTACACCCCTAATTCCCATATATAAGTTTGTCAGCCTACTATGGTCCTTCTCCAGGATTTTCTTCCATGTACAAAGTATTTGTGTGGCATTTTCACTTTTTTTGGTCACTTTCCACACAGTGGTTCTCAACATCTTTCAGTCTTAAAATTCCATTTTTAGCTTTTCTCCCTTCTCCAATATACCTGAAAAGTCTTTTCATCTCTCTTAACATAGTAACATAGTAGATGACGGCAGAAAAAGACCTGCACGGTCCATCCAGTCTGCCCAACAAGATAACTCATATGTGCTACTTTTTGTGTATACCCTGCTTTGATTTGTACCTGTGCTCTTCAGGGCACTGACCGTATAAGTCTGCCCAGCATTATCCCCGCCTCCCAACCACCGGCTCTGGCACAGACCGTACAAGTCTGCCCAGCACTATCCCCGCCTCCCAACCACCAGCCCTGCCTCCCAACCACTGGCTCTGGCACAGACCGTATAAGTCTGCCCAGCACTATCCCCGCCTCCCAACCACCAGCTCTGGCACAGACTGTATAAGTCTACCCAGCATTATCCCCGCCTCCCAACCACCAGCCCCGCCTTTAGCCATATTTTAAATTCTGCCCATGATTTTGCCATCTTTCGTTGCCTTTTTTGAGCTTTATCCTGTATTCCTTTTTTGTGTGTTATTCTTTATTTTTTTGAATGCTATCTTTTGCCTTTTTTTCAGCTACTTTTTAGAGAACCGTATTGGTTTCCCTTTCCTCTTGTTTTTATTTACTTTCCTTACATAAAGATCAGATGCCATGTCACAGTTCAGCTTGGTCCACCGTCTTTCCAATTCTCATCTTGTCAGCTTTTGACAAAGTACTTCGTGAGAGACTCCTGAGAAAATTATGGAGTCATGGGATAGGAATCCGTGGATTAAGAATTGGTTATTGGACAGAAAACAGAGGGTAGGGTTAAATGACCATTTTTCTTAATGGAGGAGGGTGAATAGTGGAGTGCCACTGGGATTGGGCACTGTTAGCAACAGGATGCTAGGCTTGATAGACCTTTGGTCTGTCCCAGTATGGCAATGTTTATGTTCTTATGTGATTACATAAAGGAAGGGAGTTTGTTTTAGGTTGTTTTTTCTATTTTCCCAGTATAAGTGTTTTTAAGGGCTCCTTTTAGTAAAGTGCACTAACAACACGCTAAACACTAAGAAGCCCATTTTATTCCTATCAGCTTGTTAGCACTTAGTGTGCACTACTCGTTAGTGCACACTATCTTTATAGCTCCCACTGGAGGCAGTGGGAGCTATAAAGCTGGAACAATGCTTAGTCTAGCTCTACTGTAGCCTCTGACATGAGGTAATATATTATGGTCTGAAATCTTTCAGAAGCAATAAAAGGTATGCATGCTTTAGGTGAATTAGTGCTTGTAAGAATGCCTATGAGCAGAGTGGAATGTATTAACAGAGCTTATATGTTGGTACCTTCTTCTAAACACGCTAAATAGCTCATTCAAGACGTGAAAAGCAAAATAGTTATTTTGTGGGCTATCTTCCATATATCAGCTTTAATAACAGCTGCTTTCCAAGTGTATTCCTGGTGTGTAAATGTACGTGTATAAATCTAAATTGATGCCAGTTAGCACCAATAATTGATAGGGCTAAATTTGTATATGCAATTTTTATTACCATTTACAAAATTTGGGGGTAAATGTGTAAAAATATGGTATTATCAATGTGGGCTACTGTTAAGACATGTTATTTTACCTCTAACTCGTACTATTTTAGCGCAGTTCCAATTTTATTCAATGAGACCTAGTTACTAATAACTGGAGTTAACAGTAATATAACAAAGAAAACATTTCTTCACTCAAAGTATAATTAAGCTCTGGAATTCATTGCCAGAGAATGTGGTAAAAGCAGTTAGCTTAGCAGGGTTTAAAAAAGGTTTGTCAAGAGTAGCCCATGTTGATAACGTCCCCCCCCCCCTTAATTCTCCTTTTCAATATCTATGTTGCTTTAGTCATTCTCATAATAAATTAAACTCCCTAATCTCTTAATTGCTCTGGCTGTCTGTCTTGAATAGACTGTAAACTCTGTTTAGCAGTGATTGTCTCTTCTGTTTTTATATATAGCGCTGTATACATCTAGTGCTGCTATAGAATTATGTACTGTAGTAGTGGTGTTTTTTCTGCCGGATAAGCTGCCCTAGAACTTCTATTTTCTTGGTGAAATTAGTTAGGCTATCTAGATAGCGATAGTTTCTCTTGTAAAACCAGAAGCCTGTTTTGTTGGAAGACATCACAGAGATTGATTGACTGAAAAAGTAAGTGTTCCTTTTGGACTCTAACCATCAAGATACTCCCTCCAGCAAAACCACAATTTCCTTTGACAGAGCAAAATATACAGTATGTCAAGCCTACCCTGATGACAGAGTGCACTGTCCTAACTGTACGTTAAGCACAGTCATTTTTTTTTCCCTTTTCATCATTGTCAAAATCTTTAAAGAAAAATGTGAATGTTTCTAAAGCTTATTTAGTTCACACAATGAAATTGCTGTTAAATTTTCAAAGCGTTCCCAAGAATCTTCCTGATGAGTGATTACTAAAAGTGAAACAGGGCTATCAAAGAACAAAACAAAAAAAAAAACCTGATTTGACCACGCTCCATCTAAAAACAATTCCCCTCCCTCACACTCAAAGAATAACAGAAAAAAACCCCACAAAGTTCTACTCTAATCAACTTTATTGCTATGTTTGTCACACATACTGCACCATGTTTTTGTAAGAATCGATTCTTTTGTCAAGAAACTTCTGCTCTATCATTCTTTTAGTACTGTGAACTTTTTTTCATTAAAGAATCTAACGTGAAGTATCTTCTAAAAAAAAAACCTAAGTGTTTGCAGGAAAAAGAACTTCTGTCCTAAGTAGAGAACTCTTTAGGTGGAAAAAAGAGAGAGTAAAGTCAGAGAGAAGGTTTGATCTACAGTATTGCAAAATAAATGGAAAATGGGCATGCTAGGTGGGCCTTGTGATTAAGTAGTCACCACTGCTCCCCTCCCCTCATTTCCAAACACGTATTGTATTATATTTCTAGTTATTAGCTGCGTGCAGCAAGACAGCAATGGTCACACAAGGATGGATGACTTTCTAGTCAGTAAAAACAGTTTATTACAGATTAATCTGCACTCGACACAGCTGTGTTTCGGCCGGCAGTAACTCCAAGAATAAACTGGTATTTGTTTTTTTTTTAACCAAGTACGAGTTTATTCTCGGAGTTACTGCTTATCAACGTTTTTTTCAAGACCAGAGCATACGCTTCATTACTTCCTTACATTGTGACAATTTAACAAGTGGATGACCCTATTTGACGTATGACACTCCTGATGCAGACCTAGCTGGCCGAAACACAGCTGTGTCGGGTCCAGAACAATCTGTAGAGCACAGAATAATCTGTAATAAACTGTTTTTACTGACTGGAATGTCGTCCATCTTTGTGCCAGTTAGTGGAGTTGCACTTACCGTCGCCTCTTGAGGTGATGGCAGTAAGTTCAACTGCACTATTGGTAGTCAGGACAGCTAATACAAGCAGTGGCGTTCCTAGAGGCACTGACACCCGGGGCAGATCGCCGATGTGCCCCGCCCCCCCCGGGTGCAGCGCCCCCCCTCCCCTGTGCACCGCATCCCCCCTCGGCGAAAGGACACCCCCACCCCGGTGAAAGAACCCCCTCACCCCCGGGTGTACGCCGCTGGGGGGGTGCCGCACGCCAGTCAGCGTCATTCGTTTCCATGCTCTCTCTGCCCCGGAACAGGTAACCTGTTCCGGGGCAGAGGGAGCATGGAAACGAACGACGCTGACCGACGCGCGGCACCCCCCCAGCGGCGTGCACCCAGGGCGGACCGCCCCCACCGCCCCCCCCCTTGGTACGCCACTGAATACATGGTAAAGACCCATGTGCTAGCTATCACAGCTAGCCACACCTCCTCCCTCCCCTGTCATGCCCAGATCCCGCCCACTCCCATGTTAGGCAGCTAACACAACATTTGTAATGCAAAGCCTGTTGTTTTAGTGCAGTAGACAGTAGAATAGACTTCTGCTACTGCCTACCACGCTGGTAATGCGTCATTAGCTATCTAACACAGCTTAATAATCCCTAAAAACATTTTCTCCCTATTCTATGTAAAATAGGGTTTCATGAGAACAAACAACTGATCTGTTGTTTGTAAAGAAAGAACGGTTAGTTGTGGTAAAATATAATTTAATAAAGCTGTTGTGAGTACGTTTTTAATTTGATTTTTCATGCTTATACGATTACATTTGATATGAATTTTCTAACTTGTCATGGAGTATCGAACTGTACACCTAGGACTGGTATGAGATTGTGGTATCCCCCCAAAATATAACCTTTAACCATGAAAGAACCCGCATGCACTCTTGGTAAATTTGAATCATCTCAAAGATGTGTCACTCTACTGAAGAGAAAAGTATAAGGCATATCTTAGTCCCATGAGTACTGCGCTTCCAATTCTATCCATATGCAATGCTGTTAAAAGGTCAGGCATGCACATAATTTAGAAGAATGATTCATATCCAACTGGTTCAGTAGTTCATAAAAAAAAAGTGGAGGAAGGAAAGGGAAAGAGCATAGTTTCAAGGAAGCCCAGCCAAGCAAGGGAAGCATTCAACTTTACTCAGCATTATCGGAATAAAAACTAGCTCAGCACAGAAAGAACATACAACTATGGAGTATATCTGAAATGAAACAATTACTCTCTTGATATGAAGCTACCCAACAGAGCAATGCCATTCAGAAAGTGACAGTGACAACCACAAGAAAAATAGTTGCTAAACACATCATTATACTGACAACTAATGAAGGACTTGAGGATTTTTTTTTTTTTTAAACTGCAAGTCAATAAACTATTGTGAAATGCCCGGGTTTCCAAACAAACATTTAAACATGGCAATAGCAGACTTTCTTCTGGAAAGGGTGAGTTTACTGAGTGTTTCATTGATTTAAAGCCTCAGTGGAAGTCTATCAACAGGAGAATGAGCAAATTAGAAGTAAAAACAGAAGACTTCAAGAGGTACAGGCTTCCTCACTAATAAACATGTCAATGACTGATACAAGAATATGAATGAAAGAAATAGACTGAAACTGTACCACCATTTAAATACTAAACAGTTACTTTTTTTGAAATGACAAAAAGAAAAGAAAAACCTGAAAAATTTCTAAATTGTATATGAGAAAGCTTTGCTTCTCTATCATCCTTATATGTTGAGATGGTTAGTTTTGTTTTATTTTTTCCCTATGGATAGGCTGTTGTTTACACTGATAAAGGAAAATAGCAATAGCATATCCTATGTTACTGCATGTCATTATCAAATAGAAATGAGCAGGAAAAACACATATTCAGAATTCTATATATGGCACTGAATGTTAAGCACTACTTCCACGCCAAACATTTTGCACAGAAAAGTGTTCTAACAGATGCAAAGCAGTGGATCTGCAGAGGGAATTGAAGCTGGTCCCCCAGGATCTCAACCTAGTGCTGACTATCAGGCAGCAGTGGAAAACAAATCTGGTTCCCCAGGTCTGCAACGCACTGCACTAAACATTAGGCCACTCTCCTCCACTCCTGTTTTGTTGCTCGTATTTTTGCAGTGTTGTTACCAGCGAGTAACCCCCTGCGGACATTTTTTTTTCCAATATTTCTGCTAGTGCCGGATATGGCGCACTCTGGGGTGGAACTACTACTGGCACCCGTGTTGAGCCGCCTGTAGTCCTGGGTTGCAGTGCGGCAATCCTGTTGCCCAACCCTTTAGTAAAAGGGTCCCCAATTTTTTTTGTTTTTAATATTTACTATAGTTAGATTAAAAGATTTCCTAACCTGAAAATCTTTCATCATATCTAGATTATAGCTTTAAAACTACTACCAGGCTCGTTTTCGAAAGAGATGGACGCCCATCTTTCGACACAAATCGGAAGATGGGCATCCTTCTCACAGGGTCGTCCAGATTGGTATAATCGAAAGCAGATTTTAGATGTCCCAAACTACTTTCCGTCGCAGGGACAACCAAAGTTCACGGGGGGGTGTCGGAGGGGTAGCAAAGTTGGGATTTGGGCGTGCCTAACACATGGACGTCCTCGACCCATAATGGAAAAAAAGGGCGTCCCTGACGAGCACGTGGACGACTTTACCTGGTCCGGTTTTTCTTACGACCAAGGCACAAAAAGGTGCCCAAACTGACCAGATGACCACCAGAGAGAATCGGGGATGACCTCCCCTTACTCCCCCAGTGGTCACTAACCCCCTCCCACCCTCAAAAAATATCTATAAAAATATTTTGTGCCAGCCTCTATGCCATACTCGGGTCCATCACAGCAGTATGCAGGTCCCTGGAGCAGTTTTAGTGGGTACAGTGCACTTCAGGCAGGCGGACCCAGGCCCCCCCCCCACCTGTTACATTTGTGGTGGTAAATGTGAGCCCTCCAAAACCCACTGTACCCACATCTAGGTGCCCACTTTCACCCGTAAGGGCTATGGTAGTGGTGTACAGTTGTGGGTAGTGGGTTTGGGGGGGTAGGGGGCTCAGCACACAAGGTAAGGGAGCTATGTTCCTGGGAGCATTTTATGAAGTCCACTGCAGTGCCCCCTAGCATGCCCGGTTGGTGTCCTGACATGTCAGGGGGACCAGTGCATTACAAATGCTGGCTCCTCCCATGACCAAAGGGCAAGATTTGGGTGTCCCCAACCGTATTATCGAAACGAAAGAAGAACGTCCATCTTGTTTCGATAATACAGGTTTCCCCGCCCCACCATCGGAACGTTTTGCAAGGACATCCTCAGCCAAACTTGGACGTCCCTTTCGATTATGCCCCTCCACGTCAAGCAATCCAGATAGAATACAAACAGCTTTTTACTTGCATGGCTGATCTACTGATCACAAGATCCAAGCAAGAATGTGCCTGAGCTTTCAGCACAAACCCTACTTTCACATGTCCTTTAGGTTTAATTAACAGTGCTTTTGAATTTTTTTTTTCCATGACAAAGGAGCACCACACTGATACTTCATATGAGCTTGTTCTGTAATTCTCTGGAAGCCTGCACGTGCTGTTTGTACACTCCACAATTCTGTTACTGTGGTTATTTCTATGCAGAGCCACCCTTCACAGCCAGTCAATGCTGTGGGGACTTGAACAATGAAGTGAAAAATAAGCAGATCGGTTAGCGCGGAGATTGCTTTAAACCTTTTCTCGGACAAAGTAGCGTGGTTGCCATTTTAATCCACTTTAAAGATAATAAATAGAAATAAAACAAAACATCAAACATATTCTCCATGCAGAATTGGGACTGGGAGAGGGTTGGAGGAAAAGGATTCTGTAAAAATATTAAATCAGTCAATTAGACTAGCTGGTTTTACTTTCATGGACTAGGATCCCTGTAGCAGGGGAGTACACAGACAAAAGAAGCTATTTGAATTTGATTCACTGTGATGTGATTGGGTCTGAATTCCTGAGAGTTACAGCAAACCATAGACACAGCCCCTGGTTTCCAGGAGGAGGGTCAGTGGCAGATTCAGTGACAAGAATTGAAAATTCTGCCGCACTATTGTAGAAACGTTTGAGGATTTGCATATTTCATTATGCAAATTTCATTCTACTTTATAAAATAAAGGCATTCTCTAACCTTTCTCCGGCATCCTGATAATGTATTCTATTCTTTTCTTAAATTTTATGCTGGGGGGTAGAGGGGTCTCAGTGGCTGGTCTGGGAATGGAAGGAACATAGGTATAATGATGGATTCTTAGGATGAGAAGAGTGTATCAGAGATAAGTTACAGGAAAGGAGTAGGAGCTGGTAAGGGGATGAGACTGGGGAGGGGATAAGTACAGAGGGTGAAAATGGAAGACTACAAAGCAGGTAAAGACAGGGAGAATAATACAAGGCAGGTGTGGAATGAGAGGACTATGGAAGTAAGAAATGGAAAGAAATTGGTGTAGAGGAAAAAAAGATAGACTAAAGAATGGTGAGGGGTAAAGGAGAAATGAAATCTAGGTACAGGTAGATAAAGCAGATGAGAACAAAATGAGAAAAAGATTAAACAAAAGGATCAACATAAGGGACGGATGTAGGCATAGAATGGAAGGAGAGAGGGAGGGGAAGAAACAAAAAATGGAAAACGGATCCTGGAGAGACCAGGACCAATCCAATTGGAAAAAAAATAAAATGATCAGAAAACACAAGTACTGTCATGTTGTGGAGCCATTCTGGCAGTATGAGCTGGATGGGGGTGCAAAAGCAAAAGATGGCTCAGGGTGCCACAACCTTTTGAGCTGGTCCTGGTACAGCTGCAAACTGAGCTGAGGATTCTACTATATTCTCTGCATTGACTTCAGGAACCCAGCATTGTGTCTGTGTGGTACATCACTATACTCTTATCCACAATGAATTTTGCTATTTAGGTGCTCAGGTCCTCCTCCTATTCCCCATGGTTTTTGTGTTTTCACTGCTTTGAATAATTTTGTATCGTCTTCATTTTTTTTACTCCATTTCCAAGTTAAACACTATGTAGTATGTAACAGAACAGCGAAGATGACTCAAGAATCAGTGGATGACGCTCCGGATAATAAAACAGTTTATTAAAGCATGAAAGAGACTCTACAAAGCTCACTCTCCACATTTTACTGCTTGCGAAAGCCTTTGTTCTTTTTCGGTGCACGGAGCGCTTGACTTGTTTTTATGCATTTCAAGTGGATGATTTTATTTAACACAAGAGACTCCCGATGCAGGCCTAGTTGGTCAAAACACAGCTGTATCACGTCCATTTTAGGCCTGAGACCTTATCGCCACCCACTGACCTAGCGGCAAGGTCTCACACGCTACCCACGTGGTAAACATGCAGCTTGCGCCAACTGCTGTTTACAGCCGGGTAAGCGGCCTGTGGTAGAAAATAGAAAATTGTTTTCTACCGTGGAATTTGGTGCATGCCAAATTTGGAATTACCGCCCGGCTCACATGCTAGCTGGGTGGTAGAGCCGATTTGGTATGTACTGTATGTGCGTAGGCCCTTACACAGCTTAGTAAAAGGCCCCCTACAGTACAGAGGAAAGAGGGAGGCAAGGGGGCGAGTGAGGAAGGATGTGAGTGTTAAGAGAAGGGAAAAATGAACTGAGTAAAGGAATGAAACATATAAGTCCATGTGTTGAAATGACGCAGTGAATGAGAAATGATGTGCTATGATTGTAATATTTTTACATTTGACTAGGGGGGTTAGTTATTGAGGTGCAGTAAGATTTGGGCTTTTACCACACCTTAATTTATCACAGGAGTGATTTACTTGCAAATGCTCACTACTACAGTTTTAGTCACTTGCATGGTATATGAATAATGCCGATTGCGAACTACCTCACAAGTTGCGCTGTTCATAGGGTGTGGAAGCATTGGGCCACAAAGTTGCCTCTTAAAGGGGCCAAAGTGTGATGTCTTGAGCTGTCCTCAGTGTATATATCTGTCTCTTATATCTATTTACTTATTCAGATATAGATATAAATAATAATAATTCTTAAGTTAAACATAGATATAAACTATCAAAAGTTTTTAATAAAGTGATTTGTAAACTAGTTGATAGAGATCGGGTGTATAAAAGCGAGACAGTACTCGACAATCAACAAATACAATATTTATCATAGAGCCTGTGGACCATTTTGTAAGCGCCTATGTACACCAATTTTGAAATAAACTGCAGTATACTTTATTGTTAATACAATTGTCTGCTTGGCAGAGCTCATAATGAACTCCATTGAATCTAAAAGAGCACGTCACCCCTGGCAGGCCTTCAGACTTCAAAGAAGCACAAAAGTTACTGGGACACTGGATGAAAAATTTCCCCATCACTGCATTTGAGTAATTGGTCCCCTGTCATGCTGCATTTGTGACATCCTCTTTCACTTGGCAATTTGGATGCCAAGGATGATACATGTGTCATTTCAATGGCAAAACAAACTTTCCAAGTAAGGCCAAAGTGAATTATCCATGGCTTAGTAAGACAGCGTTAGAGTTGATTTAATGCCATATGTTTCAGGACTGTCAGAATTTTGCAATTTGTCTAAAACAAACATTGTTCATTGGCAAGTTCACAGCTTGGCACAACTTCTAGAGCACAATGGATGCAACAGTAAGGCCTGAGTTAATAAACTGGCAATTTCTTGCCTGAAGAACTATGCATAGCCAATACATAATCTCATAGGGGCCCTTTTACAAAGAAGCGGTAAGCCTAACGCCTAGCGCACACTAATCCGGAGCTACCGCCAGACCAGTGTGGACGCCGGCTGTAGTTTCAGCCTCAGCGGGTACCATTTCCCACACTAGGGAAAATCACTACCCAGTTACCTCTGGGTTAGCACGAGAGCCCTTACCACCACCTCAATGGGTGGCGGTAAGTGCTCCCCCTCGCTTGGTCATGCGGTAAGAGCAATCTTAATGCATGGTCATGGCTATTTTCAGCCTTTTTTAACCTGCTACAGTAAAAATGGCCTCGGCATGTGGCAAAAACGGCCCACACCACTACCACAGGGCCCTTTTTATCTCATCTTGGTAAAAGGACCCCATAGTTCGGTCTAAACTAGGACTTGCCTTTTCTAGAATATTGGGGGAGGAGCCCCTCTTTCACCCCTTCAAAAGTCTTCATGGATGGACCTGCTCCTTAGTAGATAAGACACAAGTAACATTTAAATGTAAAGAAGGAATGTGTCAAAATCTAAATTTGATTACAAATGAAATTTAATGCAAAAGTTAAAGGAAGAGGTTAAGTTCATCTATGAAACCATTATTTTAAAAAATTGTGTATTTCAGCAACAGGCCAGCTAACTTCAAAGTGACGGGGAGTGAGATGGACCTTCAAACACATAAGCCCCATGTTTAACTTTGTGCGTTCATATTGGAGCTACGCATGCAAGTAAATTGCCAGTGATTGGAAACAACAATAATTGGGTGCTATCAATCAATTATTGATGTTAATTGTCAGCCTTAAAAATCTGCATGCGCATCTCACTGCGCTCCATTCTAACAACTAACATGCACAGCGCCTAAAGGGAGCATGTTGGTGGTGTTCCAAAAAGCTGCACACAGATTTAAAAAATTTACCCGAAGTGTGCCTAAGTTGGGTGCTGGTATTCACACCTGCTTTTACTATAGGTACAGTGCCCAAAAATTAGGTGCAGGATCTGTGCTGAATGGTATTGTATAATGGGCACATTCCCTTTATAGAATAACATATTGTGCTGAGGTTTCCATGTGTAAATCGAAGCATATTCAAGAACAATGCGCATACCTTAATTAGTTAACAAAATCAGCGCTAATTGCCAATTAACAACCAATAATTGACACTAATTGGCATTAATTAGAATTTACACGCAGAATTGTCCAAGCATTTCTATAACATGCTACGCATAAATTGTAAGTTGCATAGTTCAAAAGGGGACATGGTCATGGGCGTAGAATGGGTGGGTCATGGACATTTCTAAAATCTATGTGTGTGGTTATTGAATACACCCGTTTGTACTTAATTTAGGCGTTGGGATTTACCCCAGGTTTTAGTTGACTTAACTGCCTGCAACTAAATTTAGTCTTGCGGATGGATTCTATAAACCATATGGAAATTTAGGCTTATTCTTTAAAGTATGCCTAAATTAAGTTTATAGAATGCGCTTAAGCGAATTTCATTTTGGTGCCAAATGTTTAGGCGTGATATATAATATCTAGTCCATAGCGCTCAAGTTTTTCGGCACCTAAGTTTCAGTGCTGTTTATTGAATTCCCTCCAAGGTGGAAATGTAAAGTGATAAAACCCTACCAGCAGGCTGTGTTTCAGTTCCTAGGGTCTGTGTTAAAAAGGAACATTATGGTGGTGGATATGGAAGCCGATGTATTTAATATTTAGGTGCAATGATTGGGGAAGTTGGAGATAAATTGTTTGTGTTGGGTATGACAACTGCTCAGATTGTATTAATGGTGCATTGGCTGTAGTACAGGAGAAACCTGAATTTCTTTGTGAGATGTATAGGTCAATAGCATTTCAGGACAATAGATGTCATTGATTTGAAGAAATGTGGAACTACCATTTAGATTGGGTAGGAAAACAATGAAACCAAGGAGTAAGAATGTGAGAGGTGCGAAAAGGTGGTAGGGTGACAAATAGAAGTTGGGAACAGATGCATTATAGATGTAGTGCCCTGAGTGGGGAGATGATGTGGAGGGGGGAGGAAGGAAGGAAAACAGCTAATGATGGGGTACTGGGTTTATAATGTGAATATATTTTTTTTTATGAAAGTTAAGAAAAAACAAGACCACAGAAGTACATCAAAGAAAAATACGGATATAAAAAAAAAACCAAAAAGCAAAAATATTTAAAAAATATAGTATGAAAATAAAATGAAACAAAACAGTAGATATGACATAAAATCATACGCTCCAACATTTAGCTGCACTTGACCGGGTGCCGTACCACTTACTGTTTCCATGCCCAGATTATCCAGTAATGCTACTGAAAATCTTTACTGACCATCTTGACCCTATCTGGGTAACGCTAGGGCAGTCCAGGGATAGAGCCAAAGCAAGCCGGCAGTTGTCCAGGTACTGTGGATCTTCAACGCTGGGCCATAGATAACTATACAACCATCTTAGTATAGCAAATTAGCTGCCCTAACTTGACCGGACAGTTCTCTGCGTACTGGCCCTGAATATTGGCGTATATCCAGGTACAGCCCAACCCTGAATATCCAGTTATAACTTTAAACACCACAGTCAGCATTTTAAGGCAATGCTGACCACACAAACTGGATAGGTGGCAACTAAGCACTCTCTTTTCATGCCACCCCATACAAGACAGATATCGACACCTTCCAAGTTGTCTGAGAAAAGAGTGGAATTTATTATGGCCGCAGCATTTTACAACTTAATAAATGTAAACACATTCACAGTATTGATCAATTTCATTCAAGTGTACATTTTACAGTAATAAGCAATTACCTATATACATCAAATTTCTAACTACAGCATTTAGGGCAACTGGCCTAGTCTTTAGAGTCACCCAGCTCGTTTGGTCCACCTGGGGCATATGCCGCTGACATGCCCAGGTGCCAAGAACACAGTTTTTGATCAGGAGATTGCCGATAATCCCCTTCTCAACCATTCTCTTTCTTGCAGCCTTCAGTCTCCCCATACCGTCCAAGTCTGTGCTAGGCCCCGCTGATCGGCTGTTACTCTGGCCATGGTCCCTCCTCCCTATAAGAGGGGAACTGTCCCTGGTCTTAGCCATAATTCAAGCCACTACTAGCATGGGCCAACACCACTTGACACTTGACCTTGATTTGGTCCGCAACGTACTGCTGTGTACTCTTATCAACTAGGACCTGTCAAATGCTATGACCTAGAAATGGGGTGGGTGGGGTGGGTGAGCCGGTAAAATGGCAGTTGTACCTTTGCAATTATTGGCCTTATTGCTTCCAGAGGCCACCTCCTTTTTTCCATCTTATGTCCCTCCTCCCTGGCTATATCTCCCCCCCCTACATTTCCTACCTCCCCTTCCCTATCCTTAAACTGACTTCCTTAAGTCTACTATCCCTTCTTCAGCTTCTCCCAGCCTCCTTCCCACCCGAAGCCCAACTTCTCTGACTGCGCTGGGCCACCGCCCATTTCTGCTTGTGACCGCCTAAGCGTCTGGGTCACTCAGGGGATACATTATACTTCAATTTAAAATTGTGTTTTACATTGCTTCTAAAAAGATATGAGACATCATTCTAATGTTGCATGCACATGAACTGCACAGCAACAGAGCCTTGTTTGAGATAACTCTTTTACAGATCCCTATGCTTATTTTTAGAAAAGAAATATGTGCACCTAAGTGCCTTTATAAACTAACTTTCCATCAAAAATTACATCTGCTCTAAGGCAGACATAACTTTTCCATATAAGTTTCAGCATTTATGCACTTACTTTATAATATATATTCTGTATCTTTCCATTTGGTAATGGTGCCTGCCATTACGGCATAATGTAAGCCACATTGAGCCTGCAAAGAGGTGGGAAAATGTGGGATACAAATGCAATAAATAAATAGGGAAGGCCTCTGGCAAACGGTTCGCAAGTTCCAAAAGGAGTGAAAACATTGAAGCAAATGGCAGATGAAGTTCAACGTTGACAAGTGCAAAGTGATGCATGTGGAAAGGAGGAACCCAAATTACGGCTATGTCATGCAAGGTTCCGCGTTAGGAGTTACGGACCGAGAAAGGGATCTGGGAGTCATCGTGGATAGGACGTTGAAATCTTCAGCTCAATGTGCTGTGGTGGCTAAGAAGGTGAACAGAATGTTGAGTATTATTAGAAAAGGGATGGAAATCAAGCATGAGGATGTTATAATGCGACCGCACCTGGAGTATTGTGTTCAGTTCAGGTCGCCTCATCTCAAAAAAGATATAAAGGAATTGGAGAAGGTGCAGAGAAGGGCGACGAAAACGATAAAATGGATGGGACGACTACCCTATGAGGAGAGGTTAAGACAGCTAGGACTCTTTAGCCTGGAGAGAAGGTGGCTGAGAGGTGATATGATAGAGGTTTATAAAATAATGAGCGGGATAGAGCGGACAGATGTGAACCATTTGTTTACGCTTTCTAACAATAATAGAACCAGGGGACACAAGATGAAATTAGAATGTGGTAGGTTTAAAACAAATCGGAGAAAGTTTTTCTTTACTCAGCGTGTAGTTAGACTCTGGAACTCATTGCCGGAGAAGGTAGTGACGGCAGCTGGCCTTGCTGAGTTTAAAGGGGGTCTGGACAGATTTCTGAAGGAAAAGTCCATTGATCGTTATTAAATTTTGGGTTTTTTGCCAGGTTCTTGGGGCCTGGATTGACCGCTGTCGGAGACAGAGTGTTGGGCTTGATGGACCTTTGGTCTTTTCCCAGCGTGGCAGTGCTTATGTGCTTATGACACAGTGATAAAAGAAGCAGGAGATTTTATTAATAAATAATTAATTAAAAAGTGTGCCCAACACAGCTGAGTTTTGCCAAGAAGAGCTACTTCAGGGGCAAAACATATTGTTTTAAACAAATAAAACCAACATATCAAACATAAAGTCATAATATCATAATGAATCAAATAATACTAAAACAACACAAATATAGACATCACAATACATATCAAGTAATAAATAACTGAGTATACAAAAGTACATATCTGGGCAATTCTGTAACTGCCCATGTCAACATGTAACACGTGGTTTTATCTATAAAGAAGGTTTATGAAATTATCCTCTATCTGAAAATTACTGTAGCTTATTTTAAAATTAGCTAGTGTTAGCAATTTGACTCCTAAAATATCAAAAGCTTATAACAGAAAACTGTAAACAAAACTTATTTTACCAAGTCTAAAATGATAAAATTAGCTATTGCAAAGTACATGTGCTATTTGTGAAGGTAGCAGAGAAGAGAGGAGAAGGGAAATCATGCCTCTATATTTTGAAATTTTAATGCATACATGTGCTGTTTTCTTCCTTACCCTATGTATAGTCTTGCAAGTGCCTAGAAGATAAGAATGCAACATAAGCCAGGCTAAGTCAGACTAAGGTCCGTTGAATCAAGCATCCTGTCTCCAACAAGCAGCCAGTCCAGTACAAGGCACCTCTCAAAAAAAATAGATCTATTTCTCGTAGCTCATTTCCAGAGATATACAATGACTCTCCTATGTCTACTTGACTAATAATTTTTACAGACCTTACCTCCAAGAACTTGTCCACACCACTTTTGAATCGCAGTTTGTCAGTCACCTTGACAGAGTCCTCCAAATGCAGAATTCACAGCTTAAATATGCACTGCATGAAGATACCCTCTATGATTTGTTTAACCCACCAAGAGATAATGCGGGATATATTTTTAAATAAAATTAATCAGGTGGATTTTAGTTTCATGGCATATCCTCCTGTTTGAAAGGTTAAACAACCATCCTCTATTCAACCATTCCACTCTACTCATGATTTTACAAACTTCGATCTCATCTGCTCTCAGTTATTACTTTTCCAAACTGATGAACACTAACCCGGTTATGCTTTCTTCTTTATGGAAGTGTTCCATTCCCTTTAATATTTCTTTTCCCTTCTCTGGACTTTTCTAGTTCTGTTAAATCCTTTTTGAGATGAAGCAACTAGATCCGAACAGTTTATCAAGCTTTTGATGTACCAAAAAACTCTACAAAGACATAAGATTATTCTCAGTTTTGTTCTCCATTCCTTTTTGAAAAATCCCTAACATTCTATTTGATTTTTTTTTTGGCAGCTGTACAGCACACTGAGCTGAAAATTTCAAAATAGTATCCATAATGATTCCAAGATCTATTTTTCTTAAGTGATGACACTTCACACAGAACCCAGCATTGTGTACCGGATCTATAGCTGAGATTATTTATTTTTCCTCTGTGCATTACTTTGTATTTGTCCCAATTAAATTTCATCTGTTGTTTAGAGTAGTCTAATGGTTATTGCAGTGAGCTGAGATCCAGGGGAACAGGGTTTGATTTTCACTGCAGCTTCATGTGACTCTGGGCAACTCACTTAACCCTCCATTGCCCGAGGTATAAAAACTAGGATTGCGAGCCTAGTAAGGACAGAGAAAGTACCTGCATATAGTAAATGTAAACTGCTTTGATTGTAATAATGAAATAGTTTTTCCTTGCTCTCTCTCCGAGAGAGAGAGAGAGAGAGAGAGAGAGAGAGAGAGAGAGAGAGAGAGAGGCAAGGTTTCCTTTCATTCCAACTATGCATTAATGCATGCTGGGTGGTGGAGATGGAAAACGGTAATGGAATTTTAAAAATGTGTGGGATAAACACAAAGGAATCCTATTTAGAAGGAATGGATCGAAAGAAGCTTAGCGGAGATCATGTGGCAACACAGGTAAATGGGAAGCAAAGCCATTGCTAGGCAGACTTCTATGGTCTGTGCCATGATCATGGCTAAATAGATTTGGATGGGTTAGAGTGGAGCTTTTCATGGGCTTCAATGACAAGTTCTAAAGTTTTAGAACAAGGGCCATGCTGGGCAGACTTCTACAGTCTATGCCCTGAAAATGGCAAAAACAAATCAAGATGAGGTATACATATGAACTATCACATCATACTTTATGTAATTAGTTTATCTTGTTGGGCAGACTGGATGGACTGTACGGGTTTATTTTTTATTTTTGTTACATTTGTACCCCGTGCTTTCCCACTCATGGCAGGCTCAATGGCTTACATGGGGCAATGGAGGGTTAAGTGACTTGCCCAGAGTCACAAGGAGCTGCCTGTGCCTGAAGTGGGAATCAAACTCAGTTCCTCAGGACCAAAGTCCACCACCCTAACCACTAGGCCATTCCTCCACTGTTGCTACTATTTGAGATTCTACATGGAATGTTGCTATTCCAACATTCCATGTAGAAGTCGGCCCTTGCAGATCACCAATGTGGCCGCGCAGGCTTCTGCTTCTGTGAGTCTGACGTCCTGCACGTACGTGCAGGACATCAGACTCACAGAACCAGAAGCCTGTGCAGCCTTCTACATGGAATGTTGCTAGTGGAATAGCAACATTCCATGTAGAATCTCCAATAGTATCTATTTTATTTTTGTTACATTTGTACCCTGCGCTTTCCCACTCATGGCAGGCTCAATGCGGCTTACATGGGGCAATGGAGGGTTAAGTGACTTGCCCAGAGTCACAAGGAGCTGCCTGTGCCTGAAGTGGGAATTGAACTCAGTTCCTCAGGACCAAAGTCCACCACCCTAACCACTAGGCCACTCCTAGGTCTTTATCTGCAGTCATGTATATTATCCAGTACAAAGAAGTTTACAAGCCTCCCTGAAACAAATGAATATGCCATCTTAGGGAACTTAGATATGCAAAGGACTGAGGCTTACACACCCTACTCTTGGTTAGAAATGCCTGTGTTTCACAGAAGTCAGGGAAAGAAAGAGTGTAGGTGAACCTTATGCGCATGGAGACAAACTGTAAAAGCAGAGTAATCCCTTGACAAAGCGATGAACGCGAAACAGGGACCTGTTGGGTTTACAGCTACACAGAAGCCTGCGCACAGATAAGTGGCATTAAGTTGGCTCCAGTATTATGAACATTGAATAGTTACATTGTCCATATGTACTAGGGACATTAAGAAGTGCATGATTGTGTTGGAACTGTAATTATACACGATATAATACCTTGAACAGTGTTATTATTTTGCCTCCTGGCAATTAAGGAATAACAACTTTACAAGTGTCACCATATTACTTCTACATAGGAAGGAATCACAAGATTGTGTGAGCACACAGGATTTAAAGAATAACAGTAAAGTATGATATTTTGACAGTATTTCTAGGATAAGCAGCATAAAATGTATTGCACTGTTTTGAGATCTTGCCAGGTACTTATAACCTGGATTGGCCACTGTTGGAAACAGGATGCTGGGCTTGACGGACCGTCGGTCTGTCCCACTATGTCAACACTTATGTTCTTATGGCTTTAGCACACGGGAAAGACCCATGTAAGGGTGCACTAAGGACACTTTTTCCCGCTGCTTAGTAAAAAAGGACCCCTTTATTTGTTTTATCATAAGATGGTCCATATTTACGTTGAGAAACCAGTTCACATTTTTTTAATAATAAAAATGATTCGCAGAAATTTTTAGTGCTTCAATCAGAAAAAAATATAAACCCACACCAATATCTAGGGACATGGCATCCATTTTTAAGCTGTTCCATATGGACTGCTCTATTGGCTAAGAAATATCTTTCTCAGAGTTTCTGCTCATTACAAAGTCTGCTATTTAAGTTATTCCCCTAGTAAACACATTTCATAAAGAGAATGAAGGAAATAAATAAGGAAAAATGTTGATGCGAAATATCACTCAGCAACAGAAGAGATATACAGCTTAAAGTCCCAGTAGTAGAAGACAGCGCATTTCTCTGCAGATCCACCATGAAGAAAATGTACCCTGCAGTCAAGACACTGTGTAGGCATCACTCAATACAGTTAATGAAGTGACCCAACTGTGTCCATCTTCTGCTGAATGCAATACCCAGTAGTGGTCATTTTAAGCAACTGGCAATTGGTGGAATCCTGCCATCTACTCCATTGATTTCAATGGAGCCACAGGAGGTGACGGCTAGAATCCATGGACTATCAATTGCTTAAAGACTCTGGTTGTGGTAAAAAGGCAATTGAACTCCAGGCGGCATCCCAGATACGCGGGCCGATGCTATTTTTAGTAAGCAGCCCTGCTGTTTTTACACCACATGCAATTTCAGCAAAACTGCAACCAAATGGAAAAAAAAAAAAAAAAGAAAGATCAAATTATTTTAAATGTATGCAAGAGAAAACCCCTATACAAAGTCAGGCAACCAGTACTATAGCTGAAGACATTCTAGTGTGATTTTTTATGAGAGATACATGGAGTAATTGGGAAATGACCCAGAAAAGATTTGAAGCTGTCAAATGGATGTAATGTGGAATTAAGGACGGAATCTAGAGTACATTCTCCTTTGTGATCATGGTGTTTTTCAAAGCAGGCATCAATTACAGGTTCTAAATAGACACGCACACACTCTAAAACGTAGCGCACACTAATGCTAGAGACACCCAGAGGAATATAATGGGTGTCTCTATCAGCATGCGCTAAAAAGTTAGCGCGCCTACAGCGCAGCTTAGTAAACAGGACCCAAAATGTCACAAAAAACCTAGAGCAATAATTCTACAGATATCATCTCACGTTTACTCACAAATTATTTTAAAACGTTTCAGTTCTCCAAGAGGTAATGAGAGGCAGCATTCATTTCTTTGTACCTCTATTGGCTACTTTATGGCTCTTTTACTAAGCTGCAAATGCGCAGTTTAGCCCGCTGTAAAAGCTAATCCAGTAAAAACTCCATTAGCGCGTGGTAAGTTGGCCTTAATGGAGATTTTTCTTGGGAGGTGTTACTTGATGGAGCATGGGTGGAGATGTGGAGTGCTCTTTGCAGTTTGGGACTTATTCTATAAAGGTTATGCTCCTAACTTTACTCTTATAAATTTAGGAGTGTAATTTACGCTCCAAGTCACTTCACTGGCTCCCTGTCCGCTTCCGCATACAGTTTAAACTTCTCTTACTGACCTTTAAGTGCATCCACTCTGCAGCCCCCCCCCCCCCCCATTACCTCTCCGCTCTCATCTCTCCCTACATTGCTTCCTGTGAACTCTGCTCACTGGACAAATCTCTCTTGTCGTCCCCCTTCTCCTCTACTGCTAACTCCAGGCTTCATTCCTTTTCTCTCGTGGCACCTTATGCCTGGAATCAACTTCTTGGACCTATACGTCTAGCTCCATCTCTACCTGTTTTCAAATCCATGCTGAAAACCCACCTTTTCACTGCTGCTTTTGGCTCCTAGCCTCTACTCATTTGCCCTCCCTTGTTCCTTCCTTCCTTCTCACCCAGTACTTTCCTCATCCGTAACTGTCTTGTCTGTCTGTATTATTTAGATTGTAAGCTCTTTTGAGCAGGGACTGTCTCTCTTTGTGTCAGGTGTTCAGCGCTGCATGCGTCTGGTAGCGCTATACAAGTGCTAATAATAATAATAAAATGTATGTAGGAACATAGATTGCACTTGCAATTTAGGAGCATAAATTCTGCTCATAAATTTAGGAGTGTAAATTTAGGAGCATAACCTTTATAGAATAAAGCCCTTAGGGCCTTTTTACAAGGCGGTGGTATTGGCTTATTCCTCGCTAAAAAGGAAGTACCACCAGGCTACCGCAGCAGCCCAGCGGTAGTTCCCATCCCCAGTACGCGTCATATCTGATGCTACAAAAATATTTTTATTTTTGTAGCGCTAGTGTGTACCCGGCGGTAATCAGGCATTACCGCACGCTGCCCAGTTACCACCGGGTTAGCATGGGAGCCCTTACTGCCACCTCAATAGGTGGCAGTAAGGGCTCCCCCCCCCCAAAAAAAATGGCCACACAGCAAGTGCTTCACTTGCCATACAGCCATTTCCGGAAAAAAAGAAAGACCTACCTTTTACCCGCTGTGGTAAAAGGGGGCCTCAGCATGTCAAAAACACGTGGCGATGCCAGTGTAGGCCCCCTTTTGCTGCAGCTTTGTAAAAGGAGCCCTTAATACGCTGAACTTACCATATGCTAAGCATTAGTTTTGGCCTTACCATGTGTTAAAATCTAGCATTATTGTGCATTAAGCCTTCAGTAAAAGGACCCCTTAGTTTCATACCCACTGTTAATACACACAGCCTAATGTTTATAACAGAACACCTAAATGAGATGCTCCAAAAAGCAGCCTATTTGAAGCCGATTTTACAAAGGCGACGTGGAGGGGCATAATCGAACGTGGCGCCCACGTTTTCCTGGGGCTATCCTCGCAGGACAGCTCCGTGAAGGGGCGGGGAAAGGGCATCCATCTTTCGTTTCGATAATACAGTTGGGGATGCTCAAATCTCAACATTTAGGTCAAGCTTAGAGGGTTGAAAGGGGGGACCTACATGTAGGTACAGTGGGTTTCTGGTGGGTTTTGAAGGGCTCACATTTACTATCACAAGTGTAACAGGTAGGAGGGGGGGAGTGGGCCTGGGTCCACCTGCCTGAAGTGCACTGCACCCACTAAAACTGCTCCATGGACCTGCATATTGCTGTCATGGAGCTGGATATGACATTTGAGGCTGGCATAGAGGCTGGCAAAAAATATTTTTGAAGTTTTTTTTTTTTAGGGTGGGAAGGGGGTTGGTGACCACTGGGGGAGTAAGGGGAGGTCATCCCTGATTCCCTCCAGTGGTCATCTGGTCAGTTCGGGCACCTTTTTGAGGCTTGGTCGCAAGAAAAAATGGACCACGTGCTCATCAGGGACGCCCTTCTTTTTTCCCCCATTATCGGCTGAGGACGCCCATCTCTTAAACACGCCCCAGTCCCGTCTTTGCTACACTGCCAACAAGCCCCCATGAGCTTTGGTCATCCCCGCGACGGAAAGCAGTTGAGGGTGCCCAAAATTGGCTTTCGATTATGCTGATTTGGGCGACCCTGAGAGGCCCAGAGGGAAGCAGTAATACCCAACTGCATTTGCCTCCACCACCTACCTGTAAATTGCAACTGCTACAGTAAGGTAGGCCAAGTTCAACTAGAACCTTGCAATTTTGGACTTTGACCAAAGCAACTGCTAGACACTATATTGAACCAGGCCAGATACAAATAAAGTGCACTGCTGTGCTGAGAAACAGTAATGTATGCCAGAACCTTGTTACATTTAAAGCAAGTTTTTGTATTTACTTTCATTCCCCTACCTGTGAATGGACCAGGACCCCTACCTGATACTTATAATAAAAAGTATTTTCTTTCATCTGCAACTGCCCTGTGGCTCTGTCTTACCTGGGTTCCGAGCCCACCCTTGTTCATGATACCAGACCTCTATATTTAATTGGTAAGCAATGAGATTTCATCAGAGGTGTCATATGACCCCATTGCCCTAAGTCCTCCTAACAGTTTATTTATTTATTTATTTATTTATTTATTTATTGCATTTGCATCCCACATTATCCCACCTTTTTGCAGGCTCAATGTGGCTTACAATTCATCGAGGATATAGGAAATAGAAGAAAAAATACATTTGGTTACAAGGAGTTTTGGGTAAAATGATAGTATTGAAGCAAAGATAGTATAGAACACTTCTGGATAAATCAAAGATTGTGCTGTTAAATTTGTTGATCCTTGTGATATATCTTGTCGAAGAGATAGGTTTTCAATAGTTTGCGGAAATTGGTCAGTTTGTAGATGAAAAGTTTTCAAGTTGCGTGGCAACGCGTTCCAGATCTGCGTGCTCATGTGGGAAAAGGTAGATGCGTGCAATGATTTGTACTTCAGGCCTTTACATTTGGGAGGACGAAGATTGAGGAAAGTGCGAGAAGATTGTTTTGCGTTCCTTGGTGGAAGTTCTATTAGGTCTGACATGTAAGCTGGGGCGTCCCCATGGATGATTTTGTGGACTAAGGTACAGAGTTTGAACGTGATGCGTTCTCTGAGTGGGAGCCAGTGTAATTTTTCTCGCAGGGGTTTTGCGCTTTCGTATTTAGATTTGCCGAATATTAATCTGGCTGCCGTGTTTTGAGCTGTCTGGAGTTTTTTGAGTATTTGCTCTTTGCAGCCGGCATAGAGTGAGTTGCAATAGTCCAGATGGCTGAGTACCAATGATTGTACTAAGCTGCGGAAGACATTCCTTGGAAAAAAATGGTCTAACTCTTTTTAGTTTCCACATTAAATGAAACATCTTTTTAGTTATATTTTTCGCATGATTCTCAAGTGTTAGGTGTCGGTCAATGGTAACTCCAAGAATTTTTAGGGTATGGTGTGGTGATGGTGGTAAATTTATTCTTATTGTATTGCGAGGTGAGTACTAGGCATTGGGTTTTTTCTGCATTTAGTTTCAACTGAAATGCATCTGCCCAGGAATTCATGATGTGTAGGCTTTGGTTGATTTCATTAGAGATTTCCCTTAGGTCTTGCTTGAATGGGATGAAGATCGTTACATCATCAGCGTATATGTAAGGGTTTAAATTCTGATTCGATAGTAGTTTAGCCAATGGTGTCATCATTAGGTTGAATATGGTCGGTGAGAGGGGGGATCCTTGTGGAACTCCGCATTCAGGTATCCATGTAGCTGATGTGTTCGAATTTGATGTCACTTGGTATGAGCGTGTAGTTAGGAACCCCCTAAACCAGTTGAGAACGTTACCTCCAATTCCGAAGTATTCGAGGATGTGTAGTAAAATTCCATGGTCGACCATGTCAAATGCGCTTGACATGTCGAATTGTAACAGTAGTATGTTTTTGCCGTTTGCTATCAATTGTTTGAATCTGGTCATGAGCGTAACTAGTACAGTATCTGTAAGGAGGCTTTAGGCAAACTTTGTAACAATGTGATCCCATTATACAACCTAGACAAAACCAGAGCTTGAGTTACTATTTCTAACTGTCCACAGACAAGTAAAACCTAATCCGTAAATGAGTGTCTGATCTAGGGGTAGTACTGTATGAGTAGTGATGGAGACTAATACATATATATGAGTCATAGTTTTTGGATTAGCTCCAATATTTCCTTTATTGTTCTTGAATTATCAGGGTTTGCTTGTGGATGTATGTCAACAGATTTTCTTCCCATTATGATGACTAAACATTGCAGGAGTTATTTTTTTATTTTATGTGTATTTGTTTTGACTTTGTGATACTCTCTATTCATTTGCCTTTTTTAGGTTCTGTATTTGTTGGAACTTCTTATAGTAACAAAAGAAACAAAACATAATAAAATATCGACTGAGCAAGCTTCAAAAAATACACCTGAAGGGGCATCTCCATATCCAACTTTAAATTTCTCGCAGCCCTTTGTCTATGAAACTCCAGTTTTCAACTTAAAATCTTCCTCCTGCTTTCCCTTTCAATCCGTTGTAGCTCTGTCTGCTTTTGCCAATTTGCCACAGCCTCCAACTTCCAAGAAATCTGAAGAGCTTTCTGTAAACCACTGCTCCCTAATAGAACAAAAGTCAGAATATGATCTGCATATAAATGAAACCTTAATCTCAGCACAACAAGCACATAACAAAGAGTGGCTATAAAAATATTAAACAACATAGGTGATAATGAGGGCCTCGAGATACACTACAAGTTAGATCAACATTTCAAATATAATGTACACTATTCTATCCTTCCAACCAAAGAGCAAATACTCAAAAAACTCCAAACAGCCCAGAACACGGCAGCCAGACTTATATTCGGCAAACCAAAATACGTAAGCGCAACACCCCTTCGCGAAAAACTACACTGGCTCCCGCTCAAAGAACGCATCACGTTCAAACTCTGTACCTTGGTCCATAAAATCATCCATGGTGATGCCCCAGCCTACATGTCGGACCTAATAGAACTACCACCCAGAAATGCAAAAAAATCCTCCCGCACATTCCTCAATCTTCATCCTCCCAAATGTAAAGGCTTGAAATACAAATCAATGCATGCATCAACCTTTTCCTATACAAGCACACAGCTCTGGAACTCACTGCCACGTAACCTGAAATCGGTCTACGAAATGACCAATTTCCGCAAACTCCTGAAAACTTATCTCTTCGACAAAATATATCATAAAGAACAACACGCGTAACTCTACTTTCTTTAAGATATCCAGGAATGTTATTTAATGTCTTTTGCTTTCACACTATCATGCACCTAACGTCTATGGCTTTAACACTAACATGTATTTTACCATCATGTAGCCAAAACTTCTGCTAAAACAAATGTATACTCTTTTCTATTTCCAATATTATGTATTTCACCATCATGTACCCAAAACTTGCTGTAAAACCAAATGCACATTCTTCTCTATTTCCAGTATCCACGATGAATTGTAAGCCACATTGAGCCTGCAAAAAGGTGGGATAATGTGGGATACAAATGTAATAATAATAATAACAACAGAGTGGCTAGAAAAATATTAAACAACATAGGTGATAATGAGGGCCTCAAGATACACTACAAGTTAGATCGGCATTTCAAATATAATGTACACTATTCTATCCTTCCAACCAACCAAAGAAGACCTAAACCGATTCAAAACTGTCCTTGCCATGGCAACATTCCTCAATCAATCCAACAACATGCCATCCGATGCGGCTGATAAATCTAAAAAGATCATCAACACCCTCCCCCTTGGTCCAACACCCAATAAATATCATTCAGTAAAGTCTCAGTATTGTTTGACTTACAAAACCCAGATCAATACTTACCCAGCAATTGATATGACACTACAAATTCCTTGACCTGCATATTTACAATGTTTTCCAACACTTGGAAAAGAAATAAAAATAATAATAGCAAATCAGAGTTATCTATGTCAATTTTGTTGGTGTTTGATAACCTCTATAATTTTTTTATCTCCTGAATTGCTCAAACAACTTAGGTTGAAAAATGTCAGTAAAAAAGAAAATAAGAACATGACTACCCCAACCTCCCCCCACCCCTACCTCAGGCTCCAAAGAGAAAGCTGTTGCAAAGTATACTGGAGGAAACCTGGTAACATTATAAAAAAAAACAATTTTTAAAAAACCACTATGGCATTATCAGCTACATGAAATGTTCTATTATGACAGTGTAATACTTTACTTCAACATTGTTCTGGCTTAAGAATTTCTGGATGTCTTTCCAAAGTAATGTTTTGTGTTAGAAGGAAAATAATTATAAAACAGCAAAGAGAAATAAAGACACTCACTAGGTACAAACTGATGTTCACTATTGTTTCTGGTTATAGTATATTTCTGGCCTAATCACAAGGCACCACATTCTGCTGCTGTAGCTCCTGTTTCTTAGGTGTCATGTTGGGTGATATTCAAGCAAAACTTCTCCTCAAAATATTTCAAGACCCAAAACATCATATTTGATGATACGCGATTAAAAGTTGTCTAATTTCTCAGTTTACTCCCACCTACCTAAGGGGCCCTTTTACTAAGGTGCGCTGAAAAATGGCCTGCACCGGTCTAGGCGTGTGTTTTGGACACGCACAAGTCCATTTTTCAGCACGCCTGCAAAAAGGCAGACTCAGGAGTAATGTCAGGAAGTATTTTTTCTCACGGAGAGGGTGGTGGATATGTGGAATGCCCTTCCATGGGAGGTGGTGGAGATGAAAACAGTAATGGAATTCAAACATGTGTGGAAAATTCAAACACGTGTTTAATATTTTTCTAGCCACTCTTTGTTATGTGTTCGTTGTGCTGAGATTAAGGTTTCATTTATATGCAGATCATATTCTGACTTTTGTCTGTCCTTCCTGCCTCAGTCGGTTCTGATCGTGCCAAGCTTATTTCTCCTGGTCTGGATGGGAATTACAACCGCTCCCCATCATGGATTGCCTTGCCAATAGCTGTTCAAGCCACTCTGAACCATCTCAGCATCTGGAATCTACCTAAGACCAGTCTATCTCAGAAAGTGGAGTGGAGGAGTGGCCTAGTGGTTAGGGTGGTGGACTTTGGTCCTGAGGAACTGAGTTCAATTCCCACTTCAGGCACAGGCAGCTCCTTGTGACTCTGGGCAAGTCACTTAACCCTCCATTGCCCCATGTAAGCTGCATTGAGCCTGCCATGAGTGGGAAAGCACAGGGTACAAATGTAACAAAAATAAAATAGATACTATTGGAGATTCTACATGGAATGTTGCTATTCCACTAGCAACATTCCATGTAGAAGGCTGCGCAGGCTTCTGTTTCTGTGAGTCTGACGTTGTGCAGGACGTCAGACTCACAGAAGCAGAAGCCTGCGCGGCCACATTGGTGATCTGCAAGGGCTGACTTCTACATGGAATGTTGCTAGTGGAATAGCAACGTAGAATCTCCAATAGTAGCAACAGTGGAGGAGTGGACTTTGGTCCTGAGGAACTGAGTTCAATTCCCACTTCAGGCAGAGGCAGCTCCTTGTGACTCTGGGCAAGTCACTTAACCCTCCATTGCCCCATGTAAGCCGCATTGAGCCTGCAATGAGTGGGAAAGCGCGGGTGTACAAATGTAACAAAAAAATAACGTGTCCATTGACCTTTTTTAGTCTCTCTTACCCTTTTCCTTTTTCTTCTTACCCTGTTCCTTCTCTCCTCTTTCAAGTAATTGTAATTGTATACCACTGGTCTGGCGATAGTCTTTCAGTCCATTCTAAGCCACCTTAAGTCTGCATACATGTGAAAAAAAGTGGGGTATAAATATGCATAAATAAATAAATAAATAATCACAAAGGAATCTTGTTTTGAAGGAATGGATCCGTGGAATCTTAGTGGAGATTAGGTGGCGCCGCCGGTAATTGGGAAACAAAACCGATGCTGGGCAGACTTCTACGGTCTACGCCCTGATCGTGACTGAATAGATAGGGATGGGTGGAGTGTAAATTTTAAGGGACTTCAACGTTAGCTTCAGAACTTTTAGTACAAGAACAGTGCTAGGCAGACTTCTACGGTCTGTGCCCTGAGAAAGGCAAGGACAAATCAAACTCGGGTATACAAATAAAGTATCACATACCATGTAAAATGAGTTTATCTTGTTGGGCAGACTGGATGGACCGTACAGGTCTTTATCTGGGGGGGAGGGGAACACAAAATGGACATTTGCAATATTGAAACCAGCGCGCATCCATTTTCGGCATGAGACCTTAAGAGCCATGATCTTGTTGTCTTAACTCAATGCCTCATTAGGTTTTTGTTGTCTATCATTTCTGTCTTTAACTAGATTTTAAGCTTGAAGAGGTAGGAGCTGTCTATTTTGAAGATAACTGTCAAAAGCAATTTTATAGGTAAAGCGATTTGGAATAGATTCTTTAAAAGAAAAAAAATGAACACTAAACTCTAATCTATAAAGTGTCCATATTTGCGCACCGTTTATACAATAGCAGTTAGCACCAGAATCCCGCCTGGTTAACCCTCACTGAGCCACCTGGTACCTGATGCTTAGTAGCACTTAACTGATTAGTGCTGATGAATATCACCACTAACCAGCCACCATCTCCTAACTGGTTAGGTTGAGGGCAGAGCGTGGATGGAGAACCTATCTAGCTGGTTAGCAGCGATTTTCAGTCTGCTAACTGGCGAAGTAACTGCTTAAAATTAGGAGAGCAAAAAGGCTATCCAAACTTTATGGACCAAACTTAACCGGGCACCGGTTTCAATATCAGCCGGTGCCTGATTAACTTCTGGGTGTTCACTGATATCTGGATATTCAATGCTAGGAGTTGCGTGTGCCCCAGAATTGAATATCTGGGCTCTGGTCAGCCTGTGGCGATGAGCAGCTCCGATGTCACATACCACTGCGGGCTGAATAGCTGGCAAATAAAGTATTACTCTAAGAACTTGTACTCACCTCACCTCACAACATAACACAAAACACTTCACCATAACCACATAAGTACATAAGTAATGCCATACTGGGAAAAGACCAAGGGTCCATCGAGCCCAGCATCCTGTCCACGACAGCGGCCAATCCAGGCCAAGGGCACCTGGCAAGCTTCCCAAACGTACAAACATTCTATACATGTTATTCCTGGAATTTTGGATTTTTCCAAGTCCGTTTAGTAGCGGTTTATGGACTTGTCCTTTAGGAAACCGTCCAACCCCTTTTTAAATTCTGCTAAGCTAACCGCCTTCACCACTTTCTCCGGCAACGAATTCCAGAGTTTAATTACACGTTGGGTGAAGAAAAATTTTCTCCGATTTGTTTTAAATTTACTACACTGTAGTTTCATCGCATGCCCCCTAGTCCTAGTATTTTTGGAAAGCGTGAACAGAAGCTTCACATCCACCTGTTCCACTCCACTCATTATTTTATATACCTCTATCATGTCTCCCCTCAGCCGTCTCTTCTCCAAGCTGTATAGCCCTAGCCTCCTTAGTCTTTCTTCATAGGGAAGTCGTCCCATCCCCGCTATCATTTTAGTCGCCCTTCGCTGCACCTTTTCCAATTCTACTATATCTTTCTTGAGATGCGGCGACCAGAATTGAACACAATACTCAAGGTGCGGTCGCACCATGGAGCGATACAACGGCATTATAACATCCTCACACCTGTTTTCCATACCTTTCCTAATAATACCCAACATTCTATTCGCTTTCTTAGCCGCAGCAGCACACTGAGCAGAAGGTTTCAGTGTGTTATCGACGACGACACCCAGATCCCTTTCTTGGTCTGTAACTCCTAACGTGGAACCTTGCATGACGTAGCTATAATTCGGGTTCTTTTTTCCCACATGCATCACCTTGCACTTGCTCACATTAAACATCATCTGCCATTTAGCCGCCCAGTCTCCCAGTCTCGTAAGGTCCTCTTGTAATTTTTCACAATCCTGTCGTGATTTAACGACTTTGAATAACTTTGTGTCATCAGCAAATTTAATTACCTCGCTAGTTACTCCCATCTCTAAATCATTTATAAATATATTAAAAAGCAGCGGTCCTAGCACGGACCCCTGAGGAACCCCACTAACTACCCTTCTCCATTGTGAATACTGCCCATTTAACCCCACTCTCTGTTTCCTATCCTTCAACCAGTTTTTAATCCACAATAGGACATTTCCTCCTATCCCATGACCCTCCAATTTCCTCTGTAGCCTTTCATGAGGTACCTTGTCAAACGCCTTTTGAAAATCCAGATACACAATATCAACCGACTCCCCTTTGTCCACATGTTTGTTCACTCCTTCAAAGAATTGAAGTAAATTGGTCAGGCAAGATTTCCCCACACAAAAGCCATGCTGACTTGGTCTCAGTAATCCATGTCCTTGGATGTGCTCTGTAATTTTGTTTTTAATAATAGCCTCTACCATTTTCCTAGGCACCGACGTCAGACTCACCGGTCTATAATTTCCCGGATCTCCCCTGGAGCCTTTTTTAAAAATGGGCGTTACATTGGCCACCCTCCAATCTTCCGGTACCATGCTCGATTTTAAGGATAAGTTGCATATCACTAGCAGTAGCTCCGCAAGCTCGTTTTTCAGTTCTATCAGTACTCTAGGATGAATACCATCCGGTCCAGGAGATTTGCTACTCTTCAGTTTGCCGAACTGCCCCATTACGTCCTCCAGGTTTACCGTGAAGTCAGTAAGTTTCTCCGACTCGTCCGCTTGAAATACCATTTCCGACACCGGTAACCCACCCAAATCTTCCTCGGTGAAGACCGAAGCAAAGAATTCATTCAGTCTCTCCGCTACGTCTTTGTCTTCCTTGATCGCCCCTTTTACCCCTCGGTCATCCAGCGGCCCAACCGATTCTTTTGCCGGCTTCCTGCTTTTAATATACCGAAAAAAAATTTTACTATGTTTTTTTTGCCTCTAATGCTATCTTTTTTTCATACTCCCTCTTGGCCTTCTTAATCTGCGCCTTGCATTTGCTTTGACACTCCTTATGCTGTTTCTTGTTATTTTCAGACGGTTCCTTCTTCCATTTTCTGAAGGCGTTTCTTTTAGCCCTAATAGCTTCCTTCACCTCACTTTTCAACCAGGCCGGGTGTCTTTTGGACTTCCGTCTTTCTTTTCTAATTTGCGGAATATGTATGGCCTGGGCCTCCAGGATGGTATTTTTGAACAGCGTCCACGCCTGTTGTACAGTTTTTACTCTCTCAGTTGCCCCCCTAAGTGTTTTTTTTACCGTTCTTCTCATTTTATCATAGTCTCCTTTTTTAAAGTTAAACGCTAACGTATTTGACTTTCTGTGTACAGTTACTTCAAGGTCGATGTCAAAACTGATCATATTATGGTCACTGTTATCAAGTGGCCCCAGTACCATAACGTCCTCACCAGATCATGCGCTCCACTAAGGACCAAGTCTAGAATTTTTCCTTCTCTCGTCGGCTCCTGCACCAGTTGCTCCATAAAGCTGTCCTTGATTTCATCAAGGAATTGTATCTCTGTAGCATGTCCCGATGTTACATTTACCCAGTCTATATTTGGATAATTGAAGTCACCCATTATTATCACATTGCACATTTTGTTCGCGTCTCTGATTTCTTTTATCATTTCTGTGTCTACCTGCTCATCCTGGCGAGGCGGACGGTAGTACACTCCTATCACCATTTTTTTCCCTTTTATACATGGAATTTCAACCCACAGTGATTCAAAGGTGTGATTTGTGTCCTGCTGAATTTGTAATCTATCTGAGTCAAGGCTCTCGTTAATATACAATGCTACCTCCACCAGTCCGGTCCACCCTATCATTACGATATACTTTGTACCCCGGTATGACAGTGTCCCACTGGTTATCCTCCTTCCACCAGGTCTCAGTAATGCCTATTATATCCAATTTTTCATTTAGTGCAATACTGCTCTCTCTCTCCCTATCTCAAAAAACTTGAAAATTCTTGGAGTCACCATTGATCGAAACCTCACCCTTGATGACCACGTGAAGAACACAACGAAAAGGATGTTCTATTCCATGTGGAAGCTTAAAAGAGTAAAACCTTTCTTCCTGAGGTACGTATTCCTGGTACAGTCAATGGTAATAAGTCATCTGGACTACTGCAACGCACTATACGCTGGATGCAAAGAACAAACTATCAAAAAACTACAAACTGCCCAGAATACTGCCGCCAGACTCATATTTGGAAAAACTAAATATGAAAATGCAAAACCCTTAAGAGAGAAGCTCCACTGGCTCCCACTTAGGGAGCGCATTACGTTCAAGATCTGCACGATTATACACAAAATCATTCACGCAGACGCCCCAATCTACATGCTAAACCTTGTAGACTTACCTCCAAGAAATGCCACAAGAGCATCCCGCAAGTTCCTCGACCTGCACTTCCCCAGCTGTAAAGGACTAAAGTACAAGCAGATGCACGATACTACATTCTCGTACTTGGGCACGAAATTGTGGAATGCACTGCCTACAGACCTGAGAACAATCAACGAAACAACTATTTTTCGCAGATCTCTAAAGACATATCTCTTCAACAAGGCATACAATGAGAACTAACGGCCACACAAATCCGCCTGACAACCCACTCAGCCAAGATAACTCACCTACTATAATTTCCACTCAGCCAAGATAACTCACCTACTACAACTACCTAATCACTATATCTACCTAATCACCCCTTTCTTCTTCCTCCTACCCTTACCTAACCTCGACACAATATTAAATGTATCTGTCACCCTGCAATGACTTTGCTAACAAAATATGTAAGCCACATTGAGCCTGCAAATAAGTGGGATAATGTGGGATACAAATGCAATAAATAAATAAATACTTGGATCAAGCCCAGACACATGAATGGTTAAGAAGTCGAGAAACGAAACCTAAGGATGAGAGATTGATAGCTGCAGCTCAAGACAGTGGATTACAAATGAGATGGTTCACAAGCATTAAAAAAAAAATTTTAGAACCAATGTTTGTAAATTATATAAGAAAGAGTTGGAAACGATTACTCATCTTCTAGTTGGCTGTGAAGTGCTGCTGGCAGAAAACTTTTATATGGAAAGCCACAAGATGGTACGTCTCATTCATTGGAAACTCTGTAAACATTACAACATGGCTGTACAGAAAAGAATTGGGATCATCAGCCTTATAGAATTTTGGAAAACGAGGAAGTTATGATCACCTGGCACATTCCTTTCCTGACAGATAAAAGCTGGATGCAAGAACACCAGACATAGTGGTAAAAGAGAAAAACACTAAACATCATTAATCATAGATGTGTCAGTCCCAAGTGATTACTCTGTGAATCGCATGGAGAGAGATCCTGAAGGACTAAGAAATGCAGACCAAGACCAAGTAAATGTTGCAGAAAGATATACAAATATTTCTCATCATTTTGGGTGCGACAGGATTGATCACAAAGAATTTCCAAATGCAACTGCATAGGTTGCCCATCCTGCTTATAATCGAATGAGAAAAACGCCCAAGTTCCGACCTAAATCGGGAGATGGACGTTTATCTCAGAAAAACGAATAACGCGGTATAATCGAAAGCCGAAATTGGACGTTTTCAACTGCACTCCATCGCGGAAGCGTACAAAGTTGACGGGGGCGTGTCGGAGGCGTGGTGAAGGCGGGACTGGGGCATGGTTATCACCCGAACAGAGATGGGCGCCTTTCGCTGATAATGGAAAAAAAGTATGCGTTTGTAGCTAGAATTTAGGGCACTTTTCCTGGACCCTGTTTTTTCACGAATAAGGCCCCAAAAAGTGCCCTAAATGACCAGATTACCCCCAAAGGGAATTGGGGATGACCTCCCCTGACTCCCCCAGTGGTCACTAACCCCCTCCCACCACAAAAAATGATGTTTCACAACTTTTTATTTTCACCCTCAAATGTCATACCCACCTCCCTGGCAGCAGTATGCAGGTCCCTGGAGCAGTTGTTAGGGGGTGCAGTGGACTTCAGGCAGATGGACCCAGGCCCATCCCCCCCTACCTGTTACAATTGTGCTGCTTAATGCTTAGTCGTCCAACCCCCCCAAACCCACTGTACCCACATGTAGGTGCCCCCCTTCACCCCTTAGGGCTATAGTAATGGTGTAGACTTGTGGGCATTGGGTTTTGAGGGGGATTTGGGGGGCTCAACACACAAGGGAAGGGTGCTATGCACCTGGGAGCTCTTTTACCTTTTTTTTTTTTTTTTTTGTAAAAGTGCCCCCTAGGGTGCCCTGGCATGTAGGGGGACCAGTGCACTATGAATCCTGGCCCCTCCCACGAACAAATGCCTTGGATTTATTCGTTTTTGAGCTGGGCGCTTTCATTTTCCATTATCGCTGAAAAACAAAAATGCCCAGCTCACAAATTGTCGAATAAAACATAGACGTCTATTTTTTTCGAAAATACGGTTCGGTCCGCCCCTTCACAGACCCGTTCTCGGAGATAAACGCCCATGGAGATTGACGTTTTCGTTCGATTATGCCCCTCCATATGTGTTACATCTTATGAACTTCAAAGGGAAGCTCTCTTTTGCACAGTGTAAGTTTTAGAACAAGCGTTAGCAGAAAATTTGAGAGACTGAGCTCATACTTCACGTGCCCTGGCTTAGAAGTTAGGTTCAATCCTGTCATGGTATGTGGAAAACTAACCCTGTTCTGCCCCCATTTGCATAGAGGCAGAGAATTGGATTGTGCCCTTGAACTACAAATCTCTGTTATTATCCTGTAGTTCCCTGTAATAGCTTTTTTTTCAGAGCACATGTTCAGTTCCCTGTGTCTTATGTGACTCTGTTGGCTTGCCTTTTTCTCTAAGCTTGCTGGGCAACTTCCCCCTCCTCCTTCTCTCTCCATCAGGTCTGAAAGAGTTAGTCTGCAGCATATCCTCTCTGTGAACTGAAACTGCCTATGCTGTATTCTGTTGTATGATCTTTTCAAGCTACTGTAACTCTATCAAGATTTTCATCAGTGTAAAAGTATAAACAGCATTGCTACTCAGCATGTTGTTGAATTCCTACCAGCCTCTTTTGCCTGAAAGAGAGCTGGTTGAGAACAGACACCCAGTTTGCAAGGCAAAACTCTTGGCTAGCACATCTGAACTGTATGTTAATTTTCCTTGTTTAAGAACTGCATTAAACAAGATTTTGGTTCAAGAATTCTGAGTCTTCTCATAGTGATGTTCTATACTCTGGTTTAAACTCAATGTCAAGCATGGAGGGGCATAATCGAATGCAAACGCCTATCTCCTTGGGCGCTTATCTCCGAGAACGGGTCCGTGAAGGGGCGGGCTGAACCGTATTTTCGAAAAAATGGACGTTTTTGAGCTGGGCGTTTGTTTTTTTTAGCGATAATGGAAACTAAAAACGCCCAGCTCAAAAACGTCCTAATCCGAGTCATTTGATCGTGGGAGGGGCCACGATTCGTAGTACACTGGCCCCCCTGATATGCCAGGACACCAACTGGGCACCCTAGGTCAGTGCGGTGGACTTCAGAAAAAGCTCCCACATGCATAGCTCCCTTACCACGGGTGCTGAGCACCCAACCCCCCTCCCCCAAAACCCACTACCCACAAATGTACAACACTACCATAGCTCTTAGGGGTGAAGGGGGCACCTACATGTGGGTACAGTGGGTTTTGGAGACCTCCCATTTACCAGCACAAGTGTTACAGGTGGGGGGGGGATGGGCCTGGGGCCACCTGGGTGAAGTGCACTGCGGTACCCACTAAAAGTGCTCCAGGGACCTGCATACACGCAGGCCTCTAGGACTGGTTGCTGCTGTATAACATTGGCACACCAGTTGACACCTGAAGGCTAATCTCTCCGAAAACGTCCTTTATTGGAATAACCGTGTTTACTCACAGTTAACTGCAGATCAGAGGTTGTGCCCCACTGGCAACGAGTCTCCCTGGTACTGAGATGAGCAGTAGGTCAAAGCTGGCAGAATGCTGTACAATGCCCTAATTCAGCCACATTCAAGGGAAGAACTAAGTTGTCTAACGTGGCTAACACAGGAAAGGGAACTAAAACTGGCTTACAAAAATGGCCACTACCGCATGGACTACAACAGGAAACACAACAGGGCACACTCTGACCTAGTAGGCAGGGGGAAAAGCACCATGGGAGAAGAGCCTACCAACTACCAACATCTTGAGACTGTAACACAAGCTAATGAAATCATGGAGCCCAATACCCTACACCCACCACAATGCAATGCTGATGTGACCCTGTACTGCACCCGAGAGCCACATCTGACCCAGGGAAAGGCTGTGACAGGATCGACCGCATTCTGCTGTCATGGAGGTGGGTACGGCATTTGAGGTTGGCATACAGGCTGGGAAAAAAGTTTTTAAAGTGGGGGTTTTTTGGTGGGAGGGGGTTAGTGACCACTGGGGGAGTCCGGGGAGGTCATCCCTGATTCCCTCCAGTGGTCATCTGGGCAGTTGGGGCACTTTTTTGGGACTTGTTCGTGAAAAAAAAGGGTCCAAAAAAAGTGACCCAAAATCGTGGTAAAAACGCCTTTATTTTTTCGATTATCAGCTAAAGACGCCCATCTCTCCGCGGCTGATATCCACGCCCCAGTTCCACCTCCACCACGCCTCCGACACGCCCCCGTCAACTTTATTCGTTCCCGCGATGGAGTGCAATTGAAAACGCCCAAAATCGGCTTTCGATTATACCGATTTGGGCGCCTTTGCGAGACAAACGTCTATCTCCCGATTTAGGTCGCACTATAGGCGTTTTTCTCTTTCGAAAATAAGCTGGATAGTGTTAAGAATACTTTGCAAGGACAGAACAAACTGATTTGGAGAAATTGCCCCCAAACTCCCTCCCTGAACACACCCACTCTAAAGTCACATGTTAGTACATGCCTAATTGCAATGTGTGTACTGTTACAAATGGGATAATTTTATAAGATGTAAATCATTATTTTATGAATGAAAAAGATCCAAAAATTATCATCTGACTGCCACAAAAGGTGCCGGTACTCAAATGCCAGGCCACCCTTCAGGGGTGGGGTGATCACTGAGGGACCCATCCCAACCAGTCCCCTGCAACCAGTCACAGAATCTATAACAAGGCTGAATTGGTGTGTAGGGCCTGAGCTCTTTCATTAAAACTTGGGGTCCATGGGTCAATTTTAGCAGACAATGGAAAAGGTGCCGGTACTCAGTACCCCCAAGTACCCCCTCAAAAAAAGCCCTGCATTTGGGAATGTATAAAACATGGGCACAGAACAGGCAAATAATGGGTTGAGAGATAAAAACAGCTTCAAAACTCTGCACGTTTAGCAAAGATTTGAATAGGGCTGGAGAGGGAGCATGACGTACCGAATCAGGAAATCTGTTCTGCAAACTATGAAAGTAACAGAGGAAGCCACAATGCATCTGTTTGAATCTGTCTTCAAATGACTATCGCTGTGTTAAGAACTACAAAATAAAAATCGCTTCAAATTTTTTCTCAGCAATTTGAAACGGCTCATCATCTCTTTCGTATGTGAACTCCTTCCTTTGTTACCCAATGTAGACCATACATAGTTATCTCCCACTTCCCAATTCACATGCATTTGCCTGTTCTTTTGCAAACCCTTCATCACTCCTAGCTCTCTACTTTCTCTCAGTTGCTTAATGGCATTGTGTGTATAAAACTCCTGCACTTGAAGATGTTTGCTAATCATTGATCTCAACGACAATGTCAAGCTACTCAACAAGAGAAACTACACACTTGAACACAGATGTGCCTTTTGCAAGAGTTTGTGCATCAGCCTGTAAAATATTGCCAGACAATCCTTTCAGAGTAGTGTCACCGGAGACTTCAATTAGCGCATTAGAGATGTCACCTAACTCATAATGAAGAGGCTTCAGAACATGAATAAGACTTTCCTATCTTGTTGTACCATAAAATTAGGCACATGACACTTTAGAACTTCCCAGTGATGTGTTGAAGCTGGTAAGTATATATAAACATGTTGTACTAGGTCTAAAAAGTCATTGCCTCCAAGCAACACTTGACAGCATCACTAACAAAGAAATTCAAAGAATGTGCACTGCAAAGAACCCTTATGAATTAACATCCAAAATTCTCTGTTGGACACCATTTTCTTCCCTCTTCATATTCTTTCTGTTAGTATAGCTTGGATATGTAAGTTTTCAACATACAAATTGCATTTCTTTAACTGATGAAGTATAAAGTCTGCCATACCAGCACCAGTTGTCTCCGAGTAGAACAAATTCTCAAAAATGTTCCTTTATCATTACGGCTCACAATTATTAGGGTCTGAAGCTATGCATACAAAACAAAGATACATAGGAACATGTAGGTAGATAAAGATCATATGGCCTATCCAGTCCACCCATCCATGCCATCTACTCTCCCTATCACTCCCTTAGAGATCCTACATACCTGTCCCAAGCTCTCTTGAATTCAGATACTGTTTTTGTCTCCACCATTTCCACTGGGAAGCTGTTCCACTAATTCACTACCCTTTACTTCTGAGTCTATCCATACCCCCTCATTCCAGAGCTTCCTTTAAATTGAAGGAGACTCGCCTCATATGCTTTTATGCTGTACAGGTATTTAAATGTTTCTATCATATCTCCCCACTCCCACCTTTCTTCCAAAGTACATATATTGAGATCTTTAAGTATGCCTCCATACACTTTATGAAGAAGACCACTGACCATTTTAGCAGCTGTCCTCTGGACCAACTCCATTCTTTTTATATCTTTTTGAAGCTGCAGTTTCCAGAACTGTACAAACTATTCTAAATAAGGACTCACCAGAGTCTTACACAGGGGCATCATCACCTCCTTTTTTCTACTGGCCATTCATCTCCCTGTATACCCAGGCATCCCTCTAGCTTTTACCATCTCATTTTCTACCTGTTTGTCAACCTTAAGATCATCTCATATGATCACATCCAAGTTTTGCTCCTTTTTCAGGCTCAAAAGTTCTTCACCTCCTAAACTGTACCGTTCTCTCGGGTTTTTGCAGTCCAAATGCATGACCCTGCCTTTTTTAGAATTAAATCTTAGCTGCCCAATTCCAGACCATTCTTCTTGCTTTGCTAAGTCCTTCCTCATGTAATCCACACCATCAGGGGTGTTTCTCCTATTGCAGATTTCGGTATCATCCATAAAGAGGCAAACTTTACTAGACAGCCCATCAGCAATAACACTTCCAAAAATGTTAAAAAAGAACCAGCTGAAGAAATGAACCTTCTGGCATGCCACTGGTAACATCCTTTTCCTCAGAATGAGCTCCATTTACCAATACCCTCTGTCGCCTTCCGCTCAACCAGTTCCTAACCCAGTCAGTCACTTTAGTGCCCATACTGAGGGCACTCAGTTTATTAGTCAACTATACAGAACCATGTCAAAGGCTTTGCTAAAATCTAAATACATCACAACTAGTGCTCTCCCTTGATCCAATTCTCTGGTCACCCAGTCAAAGAAATAATCAGATTTGTCTTACAAAAACTGCCTCTAGTAAAACCATGTTGCCTCGGGTCCTGTAATCCATTAGATTCTAAAAACTTTATTATTCTCTGTTTCAAAAGCATTTTCATTAATTTGCTTACCACAAAAGTCAGACTTACCGGCCTGTAGTTCCCAACCTCTACCTTTCTTCTGTTTTTGTGGAGAAGGACTACATCTGCTCTTCTCCAGTCCTCCAGGTCCACTGCTGACTCTAGAAAGGCACTGAAAAGGTCAGCCAGCGGAGCTGCTAGAACTTCCTTAAGTTCCTTCAGTACCCTTGGATGTATGCCGTCCAGCCCCATCTCTTTGTTCACCTTTAGTATAGCCAGCTCCTCATGAACACAGTCCCCTGAAAGTCATTCAGGGACTTCCACCCCTCCATTTCTATTTGTTTTTCTATTCTGCAGTCCCGCTCACGCCCCTTCATCTGGAGGCTTTGAACACCCTAATCCAATGATTCTAGTTTAAAACCCTCTTCAGTAGGTTAGCCAGTCTGCTGCTGAAGGCACTTCTTTCCTTCTTTGATAGATGGACATCATCTCTGCTCAGCAGCCCTTGGAAAAACATCCAGTGGTCCAGAAAGCCAAAATGCTCTTGCTGACACCATCTGCACAGTCACATATTCATCTCCAGGATGCAAGCTTCTCTGCTTTGGCCTTTACCCTCAACAGGGAAGATCGACAAGAATACCATCTGTGCACCTGTCTACTTCACCCCCTTTTCCAGAGTCATGAAGTCACTTCTGATACATTTGGATGGGTACCTGGCAGTATCATTTGTGCCAATGTGGACAAGCAGCATTGGATAATAGTCATTGTCATTTGTTCAACAAATTTGGCAACATGAGCAGATACTGGAATATTTTCTCTTATGGCAGCAGCTAAGTCTGTAGGTATGTTTAGTGGCTGAGTTTGGTTAGAGCATAGGTGAAGTCATGATGTATACATGTAGGTCATAACATATGCACCTATACTTATACACCCATGCTATTTCATAAAGGCACATAAGGCACCTACGTGTCTTTATGAAATGGTCTCAAAATAAGTGCCGATCCCAATCTAGGAGACCTGTTACCAAATTACCCTCCTTGGCTTTTCTTGAGCAGTGATTTTTTTCTTGCTACATTTCTACTCAGGCCATGCTTTTTGAGTAATCTTGAAATTGTTAAAGTCAAAATTCTCCCCATTATCAGCCAGAAACTTCTGTGCTTCTTTTAAAGTAATCTTATGCCTCACGGTGACCTTCTTCAGCAGTTTCTTTAATCCACAGCTACTAACCTTGGAGGAATGGACTGGTCAATGCAATGTCTTGGTGGTGTCAAATTATTTTCACTTTATAAATATGGATCTTAGTGTCCCAAAGAATATTCAACACAATGAAATTTTCTTACAGCCTACCCTTAAACTGTAAGCTTTGAAAAATCTTTATCCTGAAGTTCCTGTGGCAGCTCTGTATTTGGCATGTTTAGGCCTTTGATTCAATTTCACTTCATTCAACAAACACAGCTTGATTTTTCATTCAAGACTGTTCAGATGAGCTCAGCTACTGTGATTTACACATAGATAGACTTTCTTTAATTTATTAGTTTAATTTTTCACAAGATTACAAGAGAGCCGTATGAGACTGGGAGATTGGGCATCCAAATGGCAGATGACATTTAATGTGAGCAAGTGCAAAGTGATGCATGTAGGAAAGAGGAACTCATACTGTATCTACATGATGCAAGGTTCCACATTAGGAGTCACTGCCCAGGAAAAGGATCTAGGTATCGTTGTTGATGATACAGCAGCAGCTAAGAAAGCAAATAGAATGTTAGGAATTATAAAGAAAGGAATGGAAAACAAAATTCCACTCTTACTTCCACCTTCCAGGTGCTGGGACTGAACCAAGCTCCTACAAAAAGGACAGGTTTATTCTGACTCCTAAATCCCATACTCTTCTCAAATTGACTGGCATTAGGTGCTGGGACTGAACCAAGCTCCTACAAAAAGGACAGGTTTATTCTGACTCCTAAATCCCATACTCTTCTCAAATTGACTGGCATTAGGTGCTGGGACTGAACCAAGCTCCTACAAAAAGGACAGGTTTATTCTGACTCCTAAATCCCATACTCTTCTCAAATTGACTGGCATTAGGTGCTGGGACTGAACCAAGCTCCTACAAAAAGGACAGGTTTATTCTGACTCCTAAATCCCATACTCTTCTCAAATTGATTGGCATTAGGTGAGAAACCTACCTGATATTGTCTAAACTTTTTAAGGCTTGTTGCTTAATCAATTTAATTAGCACTGGGAAACCTCTCTTTGTCTTATTTTCTTTCTTTCTGTTCCTGCCAAACTCTGATAGAGGGGAGGGGCATTTTTACATAGCTGACACTGCTATAATTATTGGCAATATCTAGATTTATTTAAAAGGAAAGTTATTAATATCTTAGGGCAGTTTTAAAAAGTATAATAAATTGTAAAGTGCTGGATCAGACACTACCATTTTGGTCCATTCAACTAGAGAATTCCCTTGATAGCAGCACTTAAGCTGACCCATTGGGACTTATAATCCCACCCACCCCAGGGTTGTCCACTCATTTATAGACAAACCAAACCTTATTAACTTTACTCCACAGTCATACACAGGCAGTCTTGCAGGCAGATACTCCAACATAGTACACCTGTTCATACCCATTTCAACCAATCAGGATGACTTTTATTCTCTGCAATAATTGTGCTGCTTTGGTTTCAAGGCCAATCATCTGGAAACTTAAAGCTTGTCCTATCTGCCTTCAGCTATCTACTTTAAAACAAGAGCTATATAAAGTAATGCAAGAATTAGATGCAATTAAAGCAACTTATAGGACTGTGCAGAATCATAACTTCTCACCACTGCCTCAGAGAATAAAACCACAAAGGAACAGATGGCTCACAGTAGGCTCAGGCAGAATTCGTCATGTGACACAGAAGCATCCACCCGCACAAGTGTTGCCACTACAAAATTCTTTTGCTCCACTACAGCACTGTGATGTTCCTGAAACTAAAATTGAAGCAGAAAAAAAAGAAAAAGCAAAGAAGAGGGAACAAAAAGAGGAGAAGGTACCCAAAGACAAAAGACACTCACAAATCACTAAACCCAAAACACATACAAGGAAATGTAGTTGGAAAGCAATGACCACAAATGCTCACAGTCTAAGCAATAAAATTCATGACCTTCAAGCCCTGATGTTGGAGACTGACTTGGACATAGTTGCAGTCACAGAGACATGGCTCCATTGTTCCCATGAATGGGATGTAAACATACCAGGCTATAATCTTTTTAGGAAGGATAGAGAGGGACGTAAAGGTGGAGGAGTAGCTCTGTATGTGAGAGATGATATCGCAGCAACTGAAATGACAGGGAAGTGGGGAAAGGAAGAAGCAATATGGATCACCTTAAAAAGAGAGGATAGAACCTTGGTCCACGTGGGTGTTGTCTATAGACCCCCGACACAATTGGAAGAACTAGATAAAGATCTGATCGCTGATATTCAAAAGTTGGGGAAGAAAAGAGAGGTGCTGCTGTTGGGAGATTTTAATCTGCCAGATGTAGATTGGAAGGTTCCGTCTGCAAAATCGGAAAGAAGTAGAGAGATTGTGGATGCTTTCCAAAGTGCTCTGCTCAGACAAATGGTGAACGAACCCACGAGGGAGGGAGCCACGTTGGATCTGGTGCTCACGAATGGGGATAGTGTGTCAAATGTCCGAGTGGCTGCACACCTGGGAAACAGTGACCATCAAACGGTTTGTTTTGATGTAACAGCTCATGTGGATGGCGGCCACTCCAAACTCAAAGTCCTGGATTTCAAGCGAGCTGACTTTAACAAAATGGAAGAATACCTGAGGAAGGAGCTGATGGGCTGGGAGGACATAAGAGAAGTGGAAGGACAGTGGTCCAGGCTAAAAGAAGTAATAAACAGGGCCACAGACCTTTATGTAAGGAGGGTAAATAAAAGCAAGAGAAAAAGGAAACCGATATGGTTTTCAAAGCAAGTGGCTGAGAAAATAAAGGCTAAAGAGTTAGCGTTCCAGAAATACAAAAAATCTCAAGTAGAGGAACACGGGGAGGAATACCGGATGAAACTGAAAGAAGCCAAGAGAGAGGTACGTCTGGCGAAGGCGCAAGCGGAAGAACAAATGGCTAGAAATGTACGGAGGGGAGACAAGAACTTCTTCAGGTATATTAGTGAAAGGAGAAAGACTAAAAAGGGGATTGTGAGACTAAAAGATACAGCAAAACGCTATGTAGAAAATGATGAAGAAAAAGCCAATTTGCTAAATAGATACTTTTGTTCTGTTTTTACTGAAGAAAATCCTGGGGAAGGACCGAGAGGGACTGGCAAAAGTACACCTGAAAACGAAGTGGATAGAGCACCGTTCACGGAAGAGAGTATATATGAACAACTTGGAAAGTTAAAGGTGGACAAAGCCATGGGGCCGGACGGGATCCACCCCAGAATACTGAGGGAGCTCAGAGAGGTTCTGGCGGGTCCTCTTAAAGATTTGTTTAATAAATCCTTGGAGACGGGAGAGGTTCCGAGGGATTGGAGAATGGCGGAGGTGGTCCCTCTTCACAAAAGTGGGGATAGGGAAGAAGCTGGAAACTACAGGCCGGTAAGCCTCACTTCGGTTATTGGAAAAGTAATGGAAGCCATGCTGAAGGAAAGGATAGTGAATTTCCTGGAAGCCAATAAGTTGCAAGATCCGAGACAACATGGTTTCACCAAAGGGAAGTCGTGCCAAACGAATCTCATTGAATTCTTTGACTGGGTGACAGGAGAACTAAATCAAGGACGTGCTATGGACGTCATCTACTTAGATTTCAGCAAGGCTTTTGACACGGTTCCCCACAGGAGGCTCTTGAATAAACTAGAAGGGCTGAAGATAGGACCCGAAGTGGTGAACTGGATTAGGAACTGGTTGACGGGCAGACGCCAGAGGGTGGTAGTGAATGGAGTTCGCTCGGAGGAGGGAAAGGTGAGTAGTGGAGTGCCTCAGGGATCGGTGCTGGGGCCCATTCTGTTCAATATATTTGTGAGTGACATTGCCGAAGGGTTACAAGGTAAAGTTTGCCTTTTTGCGGATGACACCAAGATTTGCAACAGAGTGGACACCCCGGAGGGAGTGGAAAACATGAAAAAAGATCTGAAGAAGCTGGAACAATGGTCTAACGTTTGGCAATTAAAATTCAATGCGAAGAAATGCAAAGTGATGCACTTAGGGAGTAGAAATCCAAGGGAGGCATATGTGTTAGGTGGGGAGAGCCTGATAGTCACGGACGGGGAGAGGGATCTTGGGGTGATAGTATCTGAGGACCTAAAGCCTATGAAACAGTGCAACAAGGCGGTGGCCGTAGCGAGAAGGTTGCTAGGCTGTATAGAGAGAGGTGTGACCAGCAGAAAAAAGGAGGTTTTAATGCCCCTGTATAAGACGTTGGTGAGGCCCCACCTGGAGTATTGTGTTCAGTTTTGGAGGCCATACCTTGCGAAGGATGTTAAAAAAATGGAAGCAGTACAAAGAAAAGCTACAAGGATGGTATGGGAGTTGCGTTCCAAGACGTATGAAGAGAGACTTGCTGACCTGAACATGTATACTCTGGAGGAAAGGAGGAACAGGGGTGATATGATACAGACGTTCAAATATTTGAAAGGTATTAATCCGCAAACAAATCTTTTCCGGAGAGGGGAAGGCGGTAGTACGAGAGGACATGAAATGAGATTGAAGGGGGGCAGACTCAGGAAAGATGTCAGGAAGTATTTCTTCACGGAGAGGGTGGTGAACGCTTGGAATGCCCTCCCGCGGGAGGTGGTGGAGATGAAAACGGTAACGGAATTCAAGCATGCGTGGGACAGGCATAAAGGAATCCTGTGCAGAAGGAATGGATCCACAGAAGCTTAGCTGAAATTGGGTGGCGGGGGGAAGAGGGGTTGGTGGTTGAGAGGCTAGGATGGGGGAGGGCAGACTTATACGGGGTCTGTGCCGGAGCCGGTGATGGGAGGCGGGACTGGTGGTTGGGAGGCGGGAAATACTGCTGCACAGACTTATATGGTCTGTGCCCTGAAAAAGACAGGTACATATCAAGGTAAGGTATACACATGAGTTTATCGTGGGCAGACTAGATGGACCGTGCAGGTCTTTTTCTGCCGTCATCTACTATGTTACTATGTTACTATGTTACTATGTAAAATTGAGAATATTTTATAATGCCTTTGTACTGCTCCATATTGCAACCACACCTTGAATACTGTGTGCAATTCTGGTCACCGCATCTCAAAAACAATATAGCAGAATTAGAAAAGGTACAGAGAACAGTGACAAAAATGACAAAGTGGATGGGACAACTTCCCTATGAGGAAAGGCTAAAGAGGCTAGGGCTCCTCAGCTTGGAGAAGAGACAGCTGAGGGGAGATATGATAGAGGTCTATAAGGGGACACGCAATGAAGCTACTAAGTAGTACATTTAAAACAAATCAGAAAAAAAATATTTCTTCACTCAATGTGTAATTAAACTCTGGGATTTGTTGTCAGAAAATGTGATAAAAGCTTAGCAGGGTTCAAAAAAGGTTTGGATAATTTCCTAAAATAAAAATTCATAAGCCATTATTAAGATGGACTTAGGAAAATCCACTGCTTATTTCTAGCATATACTAGTGGCTATACTCTACTATATCATTTACAACATACAATACATTTACTAGTAGAGGTGAACTCGGGAGTAGAATAACAAGTCTGTTACTATGAGATCTCAAACATCAGTAGGAGGGGGTCAGTCTATGATTATAAGCGTCACTAAATAGGAGCTCACCTGTATTGGTGTCAAATATCACCCCAGTGACTGTATGAGACTTTCCCCGTGCATGGCAATAATACATGGTAACAGACTTGTTATTCTACTCCCAAGTTCACCTCTACTAGTAATGTATTGCATGTTATTTCTAGCATAAGCAGCATAAGATCTGTTTTACTCTTTGGAATCTTACCAGATACTTGTGACCTGGATTGGCCGTTGTAGGAAACAGAATACTGGGCCTGATGGACCTTCGGTGTGTCCCAGTATAGCAATGAGTTCAAATAGGCAAAAGAAGGTGAACAAATATATTTCATCAAGGTTGATACTACTCACTATTATATCTTTGAAAAATGGTTTTACAATTAGACGCCCTGTATACTAATATTAAAGAGGAGTAGTTACTAAAAAGATCTTAAAATCCATAATTTGGAAACACTTTGAGGACTATGGGTTAAAGTTAAAAGGAAGACATGACCAAACTGGGCCAATGAAAACCCCTTCTTACAATAATGAAGATGCATGATTTGTCTCAAGAAGAAGATTTCTGGTTTGCAATTATTATTGCAACAAAATAAATTATTTTCATCGTACAGGTAATGAACCTCCTTGGCTGTGATGGGGTAAAGCAAGAATACTTGTTAATTTTCCTTCCATCATCATTGTTTTATGAAGCAGGGGTAATAATCCTCATATTACATGAGGTAGCTTTAATGAAGGGACGTGTTCAACTTTCTCTCAACGTGAATACTGAGGCACCTTGCATGACCATCATTCACTTCGTAAATATCACCATTTCTTTTTCCTATTTAAATCCTCCCTGGTTGATTTACATTTTATTTTTCACTGCAGAAGCTGCCTACATGGCAAGATTTCAATGTGAGCTCTAATATCAGATTCCTTTAATTATATATTGGTTTTTGTTACTAAGGAAACTCATTTTTTCAGTGTTACTGAGCAATCGTGTAATTTTCCATTATTCTAATTTTCAGAAATCTATTTTGAATACAATTCAAAAGGCAGCAGATACAAAACAACAATTTTAGAGACAATGGACTGCTGCAACACAATAAACTTAGCACAATGGATAGATAGATAGATATAAACACACACCATAGAACTATTGTGAGAGATACATTTAGTAAAATACATTAGTACATAAGTACATAAGTAGTGCCATACTGGGAAAGCCCAAAGGTCCATCTAGCCCAGCATCCTGTCACCGACAGTGGCCAATCCAGGTCAAGGGCACCTGGCACGCTCCCCAAACGTAAAAACATTCCAGACAAGTTGTACCTAAAAATGAGGAATTTTTCCAGTCCATTTAATAGCGGTCTATGGACTTGTCCTTTAGGAATCTATCTAACCCCTTTTTAAACTCCGTCAAGCTAACCGCCCGTACCACGTTCTCCGGCAATGAATTCCAGAGTCTAATTACACGTTGGGTTAAAAAAAAGTTTCTCCGATTCGTTTTAAATTTACCACACTGTAGCTTCAACTCATGCCCTCTAGTCCTAGTATTTTTGGATAGCGTGAACAGTCGCTTCACATCCACCCGATCCATTCCACTCATTATTTTATACACTTCTATCATATCTCCCCTCAGCCGTCTCTTCTCCAAGCTGAAAAGCCCTAGCCTTCTCAGCCTCTCTTCATAGGAAAGTCGTCCCATCCCCACTATCATTTTCGTCGCCCTTCGCTGTACCTTTTCCAATTCTACTATATCTTTTTTGAGATACGGAGACCAGTACTGAACACAATACTCCAGGTGCGGTCGCACCATGGAGCGATACAACGGCATTATAACATCCGCACACCTGGACTCCATACCCTTCTTAATAACACCCAACATTCTATTCGCTTTCCTAGCCGCAGCAGCACACTGAGCAGAAGGTTTCAGCGCATCATCGACGACGACACCCAGATCCCTTTCTTGATCCGTAACTCCTAACGCGGAACCTTGCAAGACGTAGCTATAATTCGGGTTCCTCTTACCCACATGCATCACTTTGCACTTGTCAACATTGAACTTCATCTGCCACTTGCACGCCCATTCTCCCAGTCTCGCAAGGTCCTCCTGTAATCGTTCACATTCCTCCTGCGACTTGACGACCCTGAATAATTTTGTGTCATCGGCGAATTTAATTACCTCACTAGTTATTCCCATCTCTAGGTCATTTATAAATACATTAAAAAGCAACGGACCCAGCACAGACCCCTGCGGGACCCCACTAACTACCCTCCTCCACTGAGAATACTGGCCACGCAATCCTACTCTCTGCTTCCTATCTTTCAACCAGTTCTTAATCCATAATAATACCCTACCTCCGATTCCATGACTCTGCAATTTCTTCAGGAGTCTTTCGTGCGGCACTTTGTCAAACGCCTTCTGAAAATCCAGATATACAATATCAACCGGCTCCCCATTGTCCACATGTTTGCTTACCCCCTCAAAAAAATGCATTAGATTGGTGAGGCAAGACTTCCCTTCACTAAATCCATTAATGTTGTTAATGTGCATTAGTAGTAAATAGGTCCTATAGCTGCAAATAATGGGCCCCTTTTACTAAGCCACGTGTCGAATGCGTGCCAAATTGGAGTTACCGCCCAGTTACCGCGTGGCCCGTGCGGTAATTTCAGTTTTGATGCGTGTCCACTACGCGCGTCTGAAAAATATTTTTTTATTTTCTTGCACGCGTAATGGATGCGCGCTGAAGCATTTGATGCACGTAGGTCATTACTGCCCAGATTCTTTACCGTTAGGTCTATGGCTGGCGGTAAGGTCTCAGACCCAAAATGGACGCGCGGCAATTTTGATTTTGCTGCATGTCCATTTTCGGCAAAAAAAAGAGGCTTTTTTTTTACAGGTGTGCTAAAAAATGGATCGGCGGGCGCCCAAAACCCACACCTACACTACCGCAAGCCATTTTTCAGCGCGCCTTTGAAAAAGGACCCCAATATGTGTTAATGCCTGCTAGTGCCTGCTAAACAAAATCCAAAACACAAGAAAAAGCACCAAGAGACTTCAGAAACAGGACACAGTTCCTTTAGTTGTGAAACTTAAAAGTCAATCTTCCAATATGGACCCGACACGGGCCATGTGTTGGCACACAGCGCCTGCATCAGGGGTCAAATGTATTCTGATATAAGATAGATGCCATAGTACTAAATGTGCATTTATCAGAGAACGAGGGGTGTGACTTTGTTCCTAACGTGACAAGCGATTACTTCATAAAGGGCATGGAATCTTTTTATTTCAGAAGGAGGAACTTTTGTTGCTGCACATGGCATCTATCTTATATCAGAATGCATTTGACCCCTGACGCAGGCGCTGTGTGCCGAAACACGGCCCTTGATGGTCCATATTAGAAGATTAACGTTTAATTTTCACCAGTGAATTTTTTTCTAGCGAAAAAGGTGCCGGTACTCAAATGCCAGGCCACCCTTCAGGGTTGGGTTGATCACTGAGGGACCCACCCATGATCACTGAGGGACCCACCCACCCCACAATAGCCAGTCCCCTGCAACCAGTCACAGAATCTATGACAAGGCCGAATTGTTGTATAGAGCCTGAGCTCTTTCATTAAGACTTGGGGACCATGGGTCAATTTTAGCAGACAATGGAAAAGGTGCCGGTACTCAGTACCCCCACAAAAAAAGACCTGAGTTTCACAATTAAAGGAACTGTGTCCCGTTTCTGAAGGCTCTTGGTGCTTTTTGTTGTGTTTTGCTAGTGCGTGCTAAGACGGCAGCTTCCTTTATTTAATATCGTCTTAAGTCAGTTCAATGTCAGTAGTTATATAAACACACAAAAAAATGTTGGGCATATTAGAAAGGCATGGTTTAAAATGCGCGTCCTGTAACAGCGGCAGCCTTTCACCTTGCCAGCATTGGCACTATTTTGCTCACTAATCACAGCTCACAGTGATCAATGAGGTGTGATCATCAATTTGCCCTTGCCAAACTCAATCACTTTGTGTGTGAGGCTGAATCAATTCCTTTGCTTTACAAGGTGATTTTCTAGTCCCGTGGAAGAACAGCTCGAAAGGAAAAAGCCCAGCTCTGTTCTGTGGTTTTGGCAGTAGGAGCCAGCACAATGCTGAGCAGTTGCTGAAAATAGCAGGCCACGTTTTCTTTTCTTTTGTTTATGAAAAACAATAAAGTGCTCTTTGTGCACCCCCTTTTCCTACTCAGAGAAAAAGGGAAAAGAGTCCTCACAAGGGGAAAAATACTTTAAAACTCTGGTTCTCAGGTCTATCCTGAAGCATATCTAACTCATCTGAAAAACCTATTCCCTACTGGGTCACTACTGGGGTCCAATAGAAAGCCCACAATAATAATTGCAAACTTCACTTTCTCCATTCCTAACTTATCCAACCCATCAATGGGATTCAATGAATAGGACTACCAAGTATTGTTGAGATAGGCCTGGAGGCCTGTGTGTGGGGGTAAGGGGGTCTTTGTTAGGAGGCCCAAGGGATCCTACAGGGCATGGGGGCAGGGCTTGAACTGAAGATACATAATGGAAAACCTCTGCAGATTGCCATGGTGTTATCCAACCATATTCAGCACCAGTATCCAAATAACAGAGGAGAGCTAAGACTGTCCAACACTTTTGAGTGATCCTCAATCATTAGCTTCTCACCTGTACCTAATTCCAAACACTTAGTTGTCAGATTATCATAATCTCCAAACCAACCAACGTTAGGGGCCCTTTTACATTGCGGTGGTAAGCCCGGGCTTATCACTCGCTCTTCTGGGACTACTGCTGGCCCAACACGGCCGCTGGTGGTAGTCCTGCCCCGAGCGCACACCATTTCCGGGGGAAAAAGAACCGCCCTCTGAAATGGCTTGCGTGGCGGTAACCTGGCGGTAGTTGGGCATTGCCGTGTGCTGCCCAGTTACCGCCGGGTTAGCCAGGGAGCCCTTATCTCCACCTCAATGAGTGGCGGTAAGGGCTCCCCTGTTGCATGGCTATGCGGTAAGAGTTCTCTTACCGCATGGCCATGTGTGCCTGGGGTATTTTTACTCACTGCAGTAAAAAGGGACCTGACATGCGGGGAAAAATGGACCCCACCACTAGCCTCTAGCGCAGGGCCCTTTTGCCCAAAGCTTGGTAAAAGGACCCCTTAGTCTTTATTCAATTTCAGAAAATTAGCTTTAGCCCAGTTATCAGTTTTGGTGACAATCTCCCTCAAGAAAGTCATAGCATCTTCACACTTTTCTCAAGCTTTACATAGACAGCACTGTTCCCATCATACTTAAATAGATGTTGAATAGAGAAGGTGACCCTTAAGGAACTCCGCAATCTGCATTCCACTGTAAGGATACCTTAGAATTAGGGTTACCATATGGCTCCAGAAAAAGGAGGACGGATTGAGCCAGCCGGGTTTTACTTCCATTGCTTTCCATTGAAAGTAATGGAAGTAAAACCCGGCTGGCTCAATCCGTCCTCCTTTTACTGGAGCCATATGGTAACTCTACTTAGAATCCTTTCTTACACTATATATTCTCCTCTGTAAAATCTCACTAAACCATTTCAAAACAGTACAATTCACTCCGATCTGACTAAGATTACTCAACAGTTGATCATGGTTCACTGCATCAAAGACGACTGATATATCGAATTGTAGCAAAATCATTCGCTTTCCCTTACTAAGAGCCAGTATGATTTCAGTTACCATGTCCAGCAACAGAGTTTCAGTACTATGTAGTGGTCTGAAACTGTGTGGTGAAATATGAAGAATGTCAAATTTGCTCAAGTAGTCACATAATTGAGCATTCAAAACAGATTCAATAAGTTTAGCAAGCCATGGTGTGCTTGCCACTGGTCTACAATTTTCAGGCTTAGACAAATCAGCTCCCACTGATTTGGGAATAGGAGTCAGCATAATATATGCCAAATCAAGGACATAACTCTCAGTATTCAGAATAGAATTAACAAACATTCTGGCTCATTTGCAAAACAGAAAAACATCTAAAAAGTGGAATAAAGCAGCATTTGGACGTCCAAATCAGTATTTTCGAAACCTATTTTTAGACATTTTTCTACGAAGTCCATCAGAAGTACGTCCAAATCTCAAGGGAGAGTGCCAGGGGCATGTTCAGGGCGGAACTTGGGCGTTCCCAAGACTTAGATGTTTTTCAGCCATAATGGAACAAAACAAAAATGTCCAGGACTAAAACTAAGACGTTTTGAGCTAGACCTGTTTTTATAATGAACAAGGCACAAAAAGGTGCCCTAAATAACCAGATGACCACTGGTGGGAATCAGGGGTGACCTCCAGTTATTCCCCCAGTTGTCACTAACCCCCTCCCATCCCCCAAACACGTGATGAAAAACATTACTTGCCAGCCTCTATGCCAACCTCAGATGTTATACTCAGGTCCATTAGAATAGCATGTAGGTCCCTGGAGTAGTCTAGTAGTGGTACAGTGCACTGCAGACAGGTGGACCCAGGCTCCTACCTCCCCCTACCTGTCATACTTGTGGAGGAAACTGTGAGCTCTCCAAAACTCACCAGAAACCCACTGTACCCACATATAGGTGCCCCCTTCACCTGTAAGGGCTATGGTAGTGGTTTACAGTTGGGGGTAGTGGGTTTGGGTTGGGTTTTGGGGGGCTCAGCAGACAAGGTAAGGGAGCAATGGTGAGATGTGTACCTGGGAGCTTTTTATGAAGTCCACTGCAGTGCACCCTAGGGTGCCCTATTGCTGTCTTGGGATATCAGGGGGATCAGTCTACTAAAAATGCTGGCTCCTCCTACATCCCAATAGCTTGATTTTGTGCACTTTGCACTTGGACTTTTTTTTTTTTTTTAATGGACCAAAAAAGCATTCAAATCACAAAACATCCAAATCATAAAACAGTATTTTCAAATAAAAATAGACGTTTTTCTTTTTCAAAAATGACCTTCTTTCCTATTTGGATTTTGAATGTTTTTTTTGCAAAATGTCCAAAGTCGTACTTAGATGTCATATCAAAAATGCCCCTCATTGTCAACCAGACCACTATGTCAGAGGGTGCTGTCTTAAGTAAATAGGAAGAACAAACATCTAAGTAACTAGCTTTCTTAGACAACCTTTTGACGTAGATATTAATAGGATTTGTATCAACTTCCAGAAATTCATTCCACAGCATGTCTCCTTTCATAAAGTTATCTCTTCTCTCCTCCTGTCGCTCCCACCATTGGCAATTCTGTCTGTTTTCAGCAAGACTTTGCCTAATAATATCTATTTTAGTGGATCTGGGGGTTCCTAGCCCATTATAAACCATAAAGCTGTATTTCTCTGTTGATCACCCCACCCCTCACCTATCCACACCCATCCTGTTAGAATATCAATGATATGCTTTGATGTCCCCATGCATACCTCCTACCCACCCCCATCCTCCCACCCTGTCAGACTGTCATAGTAATGCTTGAATGTTTTCACTTATATACACTGTCAGCTAGCACATTTGCTTGTTTCCGATCTGACGAAGAAGGGCAACCTTCGAAAGCTAATCAAGAAATGTATTAAGTTATGTCCAATAAAAAAGGTACCATCTTATTTTCTTTTCCGTTTTATTTTGTTTGATTTCTATTGATAACCTTAAGAGTGGACTAACACGGCTACCACACTCCTCTATTTTAGTGCAGAAATAATTTGCCAACTCATCCCACCATAGGTTGTATTTCTTGTGAAATCGTCTGCACCTTATCGGTTGTTATCAATGAATTGAAAATTTGGAAAAGCTGTTTTGATGAATTTTCTGGATCAGCTATCATTTTTCCATAATATTCCCTTTTTGACACATCAGAATTTTTATATATTTTAATCTCTTCTTTCCACTGTCTATAAATACCAGAATCTTTACCTTTACTCCAGGATCTCTCTAGCCTCCCCTCTTAAGATCTGCCAACTCTGGTGTATACCACTGATTCCGTTTTATACAACCATTCCTTTTTTTCAGAGGTGTTAATTCGTCTAAAGATAAAGACACTGCATTATTCCAAACTTGCAGCTGTTGTTCTGGTTGTTGTATCTCTGACTTTAGTTCTCCCTCCCATCGGCGGTCGGTGGCCCAACTGTTTGGGGAGGCCAACGGGGGTGGGATTAGGGGTGGGGCCAGGGGTGGAGCTTAAATCCATAATTGTCTGTTAACACGCAGAAAAAAAAATAAAAATAAAAGTCACAATTAATACCTTTTATTAAATTTAGATATTAGATATGTATCATATGTCAAAGAATAAAGTGGTTGCTCAAAGCATATTCTAACCACAATCGCTCAACTGCAAAACACTATGCACAACTTTGTCCAAAAACACACTCAGAACCTTACTGTACCATAAATATTACACTGGGCAGAACTAATACACCAATATACCACCCATACAGAAAATGCAGACTGTCAACAATATGAAACAAGGGATCATATCATCACAATTCTCATGTACAGCCACAAAACACCCTAATTCATGTTTAATGTGGGATAAAATGCCATAAATAAGTAAATAAATATAAACTTTTAATGTTGAGCACCTGATTCTCAAAGTGGACATATTCCAAACACTATAATGAAAATAAAATGATCTTTTCTACCTTTGTTGTCTGGTGACTTTTTCTGATCATGCTGGCCCAGTATATCTGTCCTCAGTGCAGGTCAGGAAGTCATCCTTCTTAAATATCTCCCTGGCAACCCAGGACACCTCCAGCCAACCCCCCCTGCTTTCACAGCAGTAAGGTAAACAAACCATAAACCAATTTCTACAACTGCTAGAGGGCTTTTACTGCAGCTCCTGCTGTGAGGAAGGAGGTAAATCAACAATTTAATCCCCTCAGAGCAGCTGGACTCCACAGCTGATCCATTCTGCTGCAGCAGTGGGGAGGCTTAGCCTCTCCAAGCCTCTTATACCGGGCACCTATGCTCCCTCCACAGTTCTGTATCAATTTTTCCCTGGTCAAGACGTGTTAATCTTAGACCTGGATTGAAAGCTCTTAAATGGTCTTAGAAAAAAATTCAAAATAAAACAATCTGGCCAAGGAACTGCATCCCACTTCTGATGACCTATTAGTGTCTCTGACTCATTCCTTTTGGTGAAAGCCAAAGAAATCAAGCGTATGACCATCTTTATGTGTCGCTTGATCAGTATCAATCCTAAAATCCAATTGCAACAAAAAAAAAATCTAAAAACTGCTGTACTGAAACATCACTATAATTTTCCAATTGGATATTCTTATCTCCTAAAATGATTAATTCCTTAAAAACAAGCATATATCGAGCTATGATTTCGAGTATCCATTCACTAATGTCATTCTAAAATCCGGGTGGCCTACAGATTAAAATTGGGACCATCTCGGGAAATGACACTAAAGTAGCAGATCCAAAATGTTGAGAATAGCTGAGTTTTCATGTCATGGGTCCATAAGCAGTCTGCAAAAGTTACTTGAGCGTCTATAACTTTTTTTTTTCACTTAAAGGAAGAAATTTGGACTGTTGTATTACAAATTGTTTGCTTTAAATGAACTCATTATAATCTCATTTTTTCTTTCTGGTGACTTTAGGCACCTTCTCCCAGAGAATACGGCTGCTCGCTTAATAATATGGCTTAGAAAAGTATAACGAGGCTAGTTCTTTACTGCAGCAATTACATTGGTAAAGAATGGAAGCACGTATTAAATTTAAAATTGCATATTTAGTTCATAAAAGTGTTTATGGGAAGAATTTGATTATGGTGGGCCAAAATGTTACCACCTTTGGGTGTTAGAGGACAATTGAGGAGTTCAAAAAATCTAACACTAGATACACCTATTATAAAGAATTTGAAGTTCAAATCTACTACTACTACTATTTAGCATTTCTATAGCGCTACAAGGCGTACGCAGCGCTGCACAAACATAGAAGAAAGACAGTCCCTGCTCAAAGAGCTTACAATCTAATAGACAAAAAATAAATAAAGTAAGCAAATCAAATCAATTAATGTGAACGGGAAGGAAGAGAGGAGGGTAGGTGGAGGCAAGTGGTTACAAGTGGTTACGAGTCAAACGCAATGTTAAAGAGGTGGGCTTTCAGTCTAGATTTAAAGGTGGCCAAGGATGGGGCAAGATGTAGGGGCTCAGGAAGTTTATTCCAGGCGTAGGGTGCAGCGAGACAGAAGGCGCGAAGTCTGGAGTTGGCAGCAGTGGAGAAGAGAACAGATAAGAAGGATTTATCCATGGAGCGGAGTGCACGGGAAGGGGTGTAGGGAAGGACGAGTGTGGAGAGATACTGGGGAGCAGCAGAGTGAGTACATTTATAGGTTAGTAGAAGAAGTTTGAACAGGATGCGAAAATGGATAGGGAGCCAGTGAAGGGTCTTGAGGAGAGGGGTAGTATGAGTAAAGCGACCCTGGCGGAAGACGAGACGGGCAGCAGAGTTTTGAACCGACTGGAGAGGGGAGAGGTGACTAAGTGGGAGGCCAGCAAGAAGCAGATTGCAGTAGTCTAAACGAGAAGTGACAAGGGTGTGGATGAGGGTTTTGGTAGAGTTTGGGAACAGTCTTTCTCTTTCCAGGGTCCTAAGTTTTGGAATTCTATTCCAGTCTCTTTACGGACTATCACTATTGCCAATTATAGTTTATTCCGGAAAGTTTTAAAAATCACATCTGTTTTAACCTATTGAACATTAGAAGTTTTGTTCAAAAATGTTGTTCATGTCCAATTAGGATATCTTAATGATTGTAAACCACTTTGAAGACACTGTTAAAGGCGGTATAGAAGTATCACTATAGAATAGAAGAGAATAGAATGATCACATATCTACTAATGCTGCAGTTGGCCACAAACTCAGCACGGTCTGCAGGCTGCGGGAATTTAGGCCCTATGCAGTTGAAAGGCTGCCGCAGGGCACAGATGGGTCAGTGACAGCACTGAGTGTTTTCACCTTGGCAAGCTCCAGCACCAGTGAGTCAGTGAAGTGCACCTGCTGGCAGCAGGGAAGACAACTGGTGTACAAAGCCTTTCAGAGGAGGTAGACTGGAAGCAGATCCAATAGTGCTGCCTGATGGACCACACGTGGAGGTCATAGCTATTAGTGGACCCACAGTCCAGACTGTCTGCTGGCCTCCCGCTCTGCTCCAGGACTGACACAGCCCTTGTGCTGGGGGGCAGCTCAGGCAGGCATGAACTCTGCGACTATTCAAACACAGTGCCGGTCTATCTCTACCAGAGCGCAAAGTGGCAAGGGAGAGAAGGACCTAGGATGTAAGTAAGATAAATACTGAGGTTTAAGCTCGGGTGAGGGGGCAAGTATTAGAAACTCAGGAACTGATGAGGGGAAATGCTGGGATTTAGGAACAGTTTGACGAGGAAAAGAGTGGGAACAGAGGGATTAGGACTAGGAGGAGAGAGAGTGAAGACACAAGGACTGAGGGGTGGAGAACAAAAGGAGGGGCACAAGATTGATGATTCTCCTAAGACACCTCATAGTCTTGCACCAGCCTTGACAGTATGCTGCAACCAACACAGAACTGTCTTTTTAACAGCAACCAGATGCAGCCTCAAGTGAGATGGCTTTTTTGAATACTATTCCTGACACATTTCACTGAAACTAGACAAAGTATAAAACAAAAAAATTACAAGCTTTCTCTCACAGGAATATATAGGAGCCAGACAGCTATACAGTATCCAGAGGTGTGCTGGAGTTCCTTCTGCTCTGAGCTAGCATAAATGTATTTGATAAAGAGACCACAAGAATCAGAAAAACAAATAAGCTGCAGTCCAAGCAGGGGCAGGGAACATCCTGAACATGGAACATGTGGGTGAAATGTCTTTTTTTTGGGTGCTTGCAATTAACTTTTGCCTAGTGTGCGGCGCTGGCCAAAAAAGCAAACAGGATGCTAGGAATTCTTAGGAGAAGGATGTAAAATAAGACCAAAAATATTATAATGCCTCCGTATTGCTCCATGGTGCGACCTCACCTTGAGTATCGTGTTCAGTTCTGATCGCCGTATCTCAAACAAGATGTAGCGGAATTAGAAAAAGTTCAAAGACGAGTGACCAAAATGATAGTGGAGGAGTGGCCTAGTGATTAGGGTGGTGGACTTTGGTCCTGGGGAGCTGAGGAACAGAGTTCGATTCCCAGCACAGGCAGCTCCTTGTGACTCTGGGCAAGTCACTTAACCCTCCATTGCCTGTCGCATTGAGCCTGCCATGAGTGGGAAAGCGCGGGGTACAAATGTAATAAAAAATAAATAAATACAAGGGATGGAACTGCTCCCATATGAGGAAAGGCTAAAGAGGTTAGGGCTCTTCAGCTTGGAAAAGAGATGGCTGAGAGGAGATATGATTGAAGTCTACAAAATCCTGAGTGGTGTGGAGTGGGTGTAGGTGAATCTATTTTTTACTCATTCAAAAAAGTTCAAAGACCAGGGGTCGCTCAATGAAATTGTATGGAAATATTTTTAAAACAAACAGGAGAAATTATTTTTTTCACTCAAAAGAATAGTTAAGCTCTGGAACTCATTGCCAGAGGATGTGGTAATAGCCGTTAGAATATCTGGGTTTTAAAAAAAGGGGTTTGGACAAGTTCCTAGAGGAAAAGTCCATAGTCTGTTATTGAGATGGACATTGGAGAAGCCACTGCTTGCCCTGGGTTTGGTAGAATGGAATTGGGTTTCTGCCAGGTACATGTGACCTGGATTGGTCACAAGTGGTCTGACCCAGTATGGCTATTCTTATGTAATTTTAAAAAGTGTAATAACTACGGGATATGCCCATTTTGACATTACAGATTCAGGAGAACCAAATATATTCAGGTTCTCATCATCTCCTGGAGGCCAAAACTGCCAAGGGATGAATTGAGTTTCTAGTTACAACTTTGTTTTTGGAACGCAGACTCCAGCATCTGTTCATGTTTTCTCTGAATGGCTTGAATGTATTCGTGTGATTTGTCATGCTCTGACATCTGTTTACCTTTACCAGCAATGAGTTTATAAACCTAATCTGATATGTTTCCCCAGTAAGAACTCTAATCATTAAAGAACACCGTAAATTAAATTGACTAGAGTTTTCTCAATTAAGAGCCTTCCAAATGAGATTGGAAAGGTGTACACCACGGAGTACAGAAAATTTACTGAGGCATTCTTCGCCTTTAGCAGTTCTTTCTGAAGAGCTAAATAAACTTGTTGTGCCTGGTGGAATAAGTGCTGCTATGCCATTGTAATTGTCAGGTGTGTGTAGGGGGAGGGTGTAGGGCAGTGGTTTCCAAACCTGTCCTGGGGGAACCCCAGTCAGTCAAGTTGTCAAGATATCTGAAATGCCTCTCATTCTAGTCCCAATCCCTGCCTCCACTGCATGCAAATCTAACTCATGAATATTCATTGTAGAATGTCTGGGATTCTCCCAAGACAGGTTTGGGAACTGCTGGTATAGGGTGTAATGCATATGAGTGCTGTCTGCCAGATCTACTTTAATAAAACTCACCCTCAACGTTCTGAGGACACTGACGTCAGTGAAGCCAAGCCCTGACTTCCTTCAAAAAGGTTTGAAGGTTCGTGGTGGTGAAGCCACCAAAATCGCTCCGGGACTCGCCCTCGCGTCAAACGTCATGACGTTGTGGGCGGAGCAATGGCAGAACAACGAAGGGGTTGGCCAGGGAGGGGGGGGGGTGATGGCGACGAAAACCTTGCTAGCGCCCGTTTCATTTGCTCTGAAACGGGCCTCTTTTACTAGTTCTATATAACATGCCTACAGATCCACGTCAAAATTCTGGTGTATTTTATAACAACGCACGTAACTGTCTTAACAAGCTAATCAGCGTTGATAACAGCACTTAACAAGCAATATTGAGCACTAATTGGCAATAATTAGAATTTACGCGCACAACTCGCTAAGCATATTCTGTAATGAACCGTGCCTAAATTCTAATGTGTGCAGTTCAAAAGGGGCACAGCTATGGGCGGGAAATGGGTATTTCATGGGCATTCCAAAATTTATGTGCATAGTTATAGCATATAGCCCAGTGCGCGTAAATCTATTTGCAGGGATTTACACCATGTTTTCATTGGTATAAATGGAGGCATGTAGTTTTAGGTGCTGGGATATCAACCAAGCGTATTCTGTATACTGCACCTAAATCTAGGTGTTGCTTATAGAATACGCTTGGGGGAAACGTTTACCGCACGGAATATTTTAGGCACCTTATATAGAATCTGGTCCTGCATGTGTCATGGATGTTTGCTGTAGCCACCAGTGCGGGAATGTAGGAGGGGAGATTGGGGGAAAGAAGGGCCCAAACAAACTCACCTCAACAAAGAAACGACAACTAACAAAAGTCCACTTAACACCAAATACAGAAGACCCATTCCAAGTAATCCAAGTGGGCTACGTCAACGCCAGATCCGCTGTAAATAAAACAGCAATACTAACAGACTGGATCATGTCAGAAAACATCGACCCACTCTTCCTCACTGAAACTTTGATCCATGACGAAAAGGACCCTATAATCCTAGACCTGTACCCTCCAGGATACAAAATCACACACTGGACCAGAAAAGAAAAGAGAGGCGGAGACATAGCACTAATCTATCGATCCCACTTTACCACCAAAACCACTGCCGAGTCCATAACACCTCAACTTGAAATTGCCTCAATCAGAATCCACAACAAAACCCTATGCAATCATTTGAATTGTGTCTTGTTTTACAGACCTCCAGGTAATTGGAACAAAGGCCAGACTAACTTCATGGACTTCATTTGAAACACATGTGTAACCAACTCCAATACACTAGTACTTGGAGACATCAACCTTCACTTAGAAGACCCAAACTCTATCAACGCACGAGAATGTAATTATGCTCCATCAGGAATTCTTAAAGATCAAGAATACCTATGTACTCTAGCATACGCTTATATTACAACATGATATGATTACTGTAACAGTATCTATATTGGCATTACGAAAACTAACCTAAAATGTTTACAAACTATTCAGAACACAGCCGCCCATGTTATCTGTCAAGCCTCAAAATATGATAGGGCCACCCCTATTTTAAGCCGTCATCACCGGATTCCAATAAACTTCAGAGTGAAATTTAAATTTCTCATTATGACACATAAGGCGCATTATATGGCAACCCCATCTTATCTTGCAGCCCTAACCTTTCCATACACACCGACGTGAATGCTCCATTCACGCACAGACAATAGATTTGTCATACCCCCCACCTTCAAGCCCTAAATTTGAATCAACCCGTGCATCAGCATTCTTCTTTTTATCCCCAGCATTATGGAACTCTCTACCACAGTCAAATGGATTAGAACAATCATACTTTCTTTTCTGTAAAGCATTAAAAACTCATTTTTACCAAACAGCCTTTGATATTTAACACTACATTTTAGTAGGAAGACCACACAGGTGTCTAGAGTGCTTTAGACTGTTGTAAGGAGATATTAATATTAGGTAATTACGTATGACTGTTATGGGAGTTGAGTGTTTATGCTACTGTCTTCGGTATGGAAGTTTTGTTTGTTCTTTCCTACCATTCAATGGAATTCCTAGTTTAAATAAATTTGTGTGTTATTGTACAATTGTAAACCATTCTGACCTGCTATGCAATAAGTGACGGTATAGTAAACAAATAAATTATATCTGTGCCTACATTTAAGCGTGGGTATTGCACCACGTTTTAGTTGGTGCAAATGGCCACGCCTAGTTAGGTGTGATTCCCAGGCATAAGTGCATTTTGTAGAGTAGCGTTGTTATTGGCACCATATATAGAATTTACCCCATAGCACAGTTATGCACGTGTAAACATGGCCTTTCAAAAATCAGATTTTACACATGTATGTGATATACAGAAACAAAATGCATATATTTACTCTCTATTTATATATATATATATATTTTTTTTTAATATCTATATTTACTCTCTATTGAGCAGGGACTGTCTCTTTCTATCAGGTGTTCAGCGCTGCGTGCATCTGGTAGCACTTTACAAATGCTAATAATAATAATAATAATAATTTACAAATGAAAATTGTGAATAGCATTTCTAAAACTAGAGCCATGTATTCACTGAAATGCTGTGGTGAGCATTTAAAATAGAATGCTGACCACTACCACTGAGTATTATCCTAAATATGTTTTAAGTATTGAGAAATAACGATACATTATTAAGACTCAGTCAAACTAGTTGCACTTAAATGAGACTTCAACTACGATCAGGAAAACACCTGGCAAGTTCAGATTCAGCCCAGAAAGGAAACAGAATTAAGACCTGCAGGGCATTTCTATTTATGGCTCTGTGTTATACGTGGAGGGGCATAATCGAACGAAAACATCTATCTCCATGGGCGTTTATCTCTGAGAACGGGTCCGTGAAGGGGCGGACCGAACCGTATATTCGCAAAAAATAGACGTCCATGTTTTATTCGACAATTTGTGAGCTGGGCATTTTGGTTTTTCAGCGATAATGGAAAATGAAAGCGCCCAGCTCAAAAACGAATAAATCCAAGGCATTTGTTCATGGGAGGGGCCAGAATTCGTAGTGCACTGGTCCCCCTCACATGCCAGGACACCAACCGGGCACCCTAGGGGGCACTTTTACAAAAAAAAAAAAAAAAAAGGTAAAACAGCTCCCAGGTGCATAGCACCCTTCCCTTGTGTGTTGAGCCCCCCAAATCCCATTCAAAACCCACTGCCCACAAGTCTACACCATTACTATAGCCCTAAGGGGTGAAGGGGGGCACCTACATGTGGGTACAGTGGGTTTGGGGGGGGTTGGACGACTAATAAGCATTAAGCAGCACAATTGTAACAGGTAGGGGGGGATGGGCCTGGGTCCACCTGCCTGAAGTCCACTGCACCCCCTAACAACTGCTCCAGGGACCTGCATACTGCTGCCAGGGAGGTGGGTATGACATTTGATGGTGAAAATAAAAAGTTGTGAAACATCATTTTTTTGTGGTAGGGAGGGGGTTAGTGACCACTGGGGGAGTCAGGGGAGGTCATCCCCGATTCCCTCTGGGGGTAATCTGGTCATTTAGGGCACTTTTTGGGGCCTTATTCGTGAAAAAACAGGGTCCAGGAAAAGTGCCCTAAATTCTAGCTACAAATGCATACTTTTTTTCCATTATCGGCGAAAGGCACCAATCTCTTTTCGGGTGATAACCATGCCCCAGTCCCGCCTTCACCACACCTCCGACATGCCCCCGTCACCTTTGTACGCTTCCGCGATGGAGTGCAGTTGAAAACGTCCAAGTTCGGCTTTCGATTATACCGCGTTATTCGTTTTTGTGAGATAAACGTCCATCTCCCGATTTAGGTCGGAACTTGGGCGTTTTTCTCATTCGATTATAAGCAGGATAATGTTACAGTGCCTAACTACACTAGTAATCACGTGAAGGCAGTCCTGCTTGCTTCCAGCTTTTTGGTTAGCTGTTGTTATAGTTCTGGCACTTCATCTCCTGATTAACGGTGGTATGAACCCTGCTGCTGCCTTCTTCTGACATAACAATAAGATATTTTCTTTCATACCTGCAAGATCCTGGTACAATGGCTTAACCATTGTTCAGACTGAGAGAAACAGGCCTATATGGGAAATCTTGTCAGCAACACTTAGCTTTAAAAGAGAGCCCCACAAAACAACAACAGTAGTACAGCTGAAATATTTCTCCAGAATGTAATATACTGCAATAAGACAAGCGTCCTTTATACTTCAGAGCCCCTTCGTTCCATTGTTTGCTGTTGTAATTCTTTTATAATAAAAAAAATTTCCTCAACAATGTAATAAAAAGTGTAACCCTGAAATAGTGTTTCTCCCCTATAGGGGAATCCATTGATCTGAAGAACCTTTCTGTGATTAGGCTCCATGCCCATGGGTTTCAAAGGCAATGAAACCATTTTTCAGTGAATGACCTTACTCATCTCCTCAAGTTATTGAACGGCACATGCTTATTTACTGAAAATGCCACTCCAAGCTTCACTGTTGTTAGTTTTTCTGTCTAAACAGGTTATCAATAGAAATCAAACAAAATAAAACATGGAAAAGAAAATAAGATGATACCTTTTTTATTGGACATAACTTAATACATTTCTTGATTAGCTTTCGAAGGTTGCCCTTCTTCGTCAGATCGGAAATAAGCAAATGTGCTAGCTGACAGTGTATATAAGTGAAAACATTCAAGCATTACTATGACAGTCTGACAGGGTGGGAGGATGGGAGTGGGTAGGAGGTATGAATGGGGACATCAAAGCATATCATTGATATTCTAACAGGATGGGTGTGGATAGGTGAGGGGTGGGGTGATCAACAGAGACATACAGCTTTATGGTTTATAATGGGCTAGGAACCCCAGATCCTTGTTAAGTCCTTTCTGTTGGGTGTTAAAATATTCAATCATTCTGACTTCAAAGATCTTACGTTCTTGTATGGTTTTAAAGTTACCTTTCAGGATTCTCACTGTGAAGTCACTGGTACAGTGTCCTGGTCCTGTAAAATGTTGACCAACAGGCGTGGGAACCCTGCTGGCACCAGTATTGTTCATGTGATGTCTATGTAAATTGAACCTTGTCTTAAGCATCTGGCCTGTTTCTCCAATATAGCATCCTTTGTTACATTTTTTACACTGAATGATATATACCACATTGGAAGAAATGTGGTGTAACAATTTTCCGATAATCTGAACGAAGTCTTCGACTGCATCCTGACCACTAGCACTGCTCTGGCTGTCTTGAGCTTTGAACTGTGCGAGTCTCTGTAATCTCTCAAGACCTAGTAGCCTTTTATGGTTCAAAAAACGAGACAGCTAAAGTGATGCCAAGAGATTAGAATGCATTTGGCAGGCCCCTCTTCCTTAGCTAAGCAGCAACATTACATGGCACATTACTGAAAAATATATGATGAAATGCAAGGTTCTGTTCATTGTGTGATGCGCATTTCATTCTGCATATTTCACACCCATGCTTGGGAAACTGCAGGTCAGTCATGTGAGTAGAGACAAAGAAGAGAATCGTACAGAAATAAATAGTGTAGGTGTTCTTTGGGAAGCTCAACTAGGGAACCACAACCATGTTGTTGACCTCTCATTGCTTTAAAAAGACCACAATGCTGATTTCAAAGTTCACTGCTTTCTGCCTCAAATAATGTAGGATCTGTGCATGGGGAACACATATTAATGCAAATTAAATGAATTGAAAAGTATTCACTAATGATAGCTGAACAGCCTGCAGTAGTAAATCGAAACAACCAGGTTAGCTAGAAAACTAAATAGAGTACACAGCTAGTGGAGGCCTGGAGACCTTCATAGCAACAGTGGCATTTTAAGGATTAAAAATTTCTTTTTAACAGGTATTTTGAATTTGTTTTTGCTATTCCATTTTTTTTTTTTACCAGAAATAAAGTGGCCCCAAAGATTGATTGGATTGCCAATTATATGCCCATGGCTCCACTGGCAATATATAATGTCTTTTCATCCTTCTCTGTCATATGGTTTTATTAGGAACTGATGCCTTTCTATTCAGTCCAGTGGCGTAGCCAAGGGTGGGCTCGGGTGGGCCCAGGCCCACCCACTTTGGGCTCAGGCCCACCTAGTAGCAGCACACCTATGATGTGACTGGCAGGGATCCCCAAGCCCCACCAGCTTAAAATGCCCAACAACTGTCTCTCCTGCATACCTTGTAAACAGCAGATCTTCTCCTGCAGTGAGACGCAGCTGATACATACTGCTTACTCTGGCCCCACAGCCTTCCCTCTGATGTATTCCCACCTATGCGGAAACAGGAAGATGCATCAGAGGGAAGGCTTTGGGGTCAACATAAGCAATGTGTATTAGTTGCTGCTCGTTGCCGGTGAAAATTTGCTATTTAAAAGGTATGCAGGAGAGGGGGGGGGGATGTTTGATAGACCATATGGCATGCAGGTGAGAGAAGGAGAGACCAAATCACTTGTGGGACAAGGCAGAGTTCTTCTGCCCACCCATCTTAGACCAAGGCCCACCCAAAATTGGGTGTCTGGCTACGCCCCTGATTCAGTCCCTTCTTCGTTTATTCTTCCACTGTTTCTGTTATCTGGGGTTATGTTATCAGAAAACTGGTATGATGGCAAATTCTGTTTGAATGGCAGTATATTTTGCATAACTAAAATAACATAAAATAAATAAATAAATATCAGCTACAGGCAAATTATACAGTGATTTCCTAGTACTAGCTTAATCAGTAGAGGAGTAGCCTTGTGGTCAGAGCAATGGGTTGACAAGCAGGGAAGCCTAGTTCACAGCTTAACATTGCTCCTTGAGATCTTGGGCAAGTCACATAGGGGGCTATTCTATATCTGTACATCACAGTTCAGCCACCCTATTGTCACAGGAAACAAGCATTTTCTACAAGAAATCTTACACTTAAAAATTCAGGGGCCCTTTTACAAAGGCATGATAGGCGCTACGCTCATGCAGCGCATGCCAAAATGAGACTACTGCCAGGCTACCGTGCCTCCCTGGTGGTAATTTCAGATTTGATGTGTGCCCATGCCACCTGGATGATTTATTTATTTATTTCCTCCTACACGCGTCTTTTCCGGCAGTAAACAGCACTTGGCATGTGCTGGCCAGTCACCATGCGTGTAGCACATGAGCCCTTACTGCTAGATCAATGGGTGGCATTAAGGGCTCAGGTCGGTTTTTGGGTGCACGCTGGTTTCACTTTTACCGTAGGCCCTTTTCCCGTCCCATTCAAAAAAGCCTTTTTTTTGCAGAAGTGGTAAAAATTGGCCCGACGCGTGCCCAATACACGTGCCTACACTTTTTACTGTGGCTTAGTAAAAGGACCCCACAGACTTTGCAGATTGTTCAGAATGCGGCAGCTTGCTTGCTTGCACAAACACAAAGATTTGAGCATGTTTCTCCTACTTGAAATGTTTATATTGGTTGCCAGTGAAATTTTGTGTACAGTACAAAATATTGACATTGATTCATCAATGTATATATGGTGTTACTGCACAATATTTTATGGATTCTTTGATCATGTATGAACCAGCCGATGACTGTATGGATGAGCCCCATCCACTGGGAAGGTAAAGTGATTCCGGTCGCATGCTTACTGCCCCATTCGCTGTTGACTCGCGACCACAATATGCTGATACGTCTGTTCGGCTCCAAACTAGCTGAGTCCTGTGTTGCTTTCTCCGGAGCGGAGGGCACAGGACCCGTCCTCGGAAACCACCAACCAGAGCCTAGGCACACCACACTACCAAAGATTAAAGACTGCCGTTAATGATAATATCTTCTGGAACAATAAAGACATCAAGGTAGATGATAAGCCATCAACTGGCAGCATTGCGCATTAATGACTCTTAGGAAATCCTACTTCAATGGATCTTCATCTCTAGACCCTACAGGGTTACCACAAAACAACTAGAACTGGATCATCTATTATATGAATGTGGAGGGGTGGCCCGAGTTGGAGGGGGGTCAACCCAGGTGGGGGGTAGTGGCGGCAGGTTGCAGTCCTGCCCCAGGCCCGGCTGTGTTTGTCGGCGGCCCAGGGCCCTAACACTACAATTCCTCCTTAGGCACTATACTGCCATGTATGCACATCAGTGTGCACTTATCTGGATGGATGGCAGTATTCTACAACCTTTTTTTTTTAATTAATAAAAGAAAACCTGTATTTGTTACATCAAAAAGAAACACAGGAAAAGGGCCTGAAATATATCATCAAGCGATAAAAAGAAAAAAAATCACTTTGGAATCACTTTATTTCCCAACAGACCATTAGAACACCAATTTAAAGCAATCAATAAGAAAACAGAGAATATGCAGGCTAATATAATCAAACTCCTATCTCTGTACTCAAAAGAAAAACAAAACTTAGGTGTATGTTTACTAAGGTGCGTTAGCATTTCTAACGCACCTTTAAATTTAAGGCGCATTAAACGCTAATGCACCTATACATTTCTATGGGTGCATTAGCATTTAACGCACGTAAACCATTTACAAACATAGTAAACATAGTAGATGACGGCAAAAAAAGACCTGCACGGTCCATCCAGTCTGCCCAAGAAGATAAATTCATATGTGCTACTTTTTTATTTGTACTGTCCTCTTCAGTGCACAGACCGTATAAATCTGGCCAGCCCTATCCCCGCCTCCCAACCACCAGCTCTGGCACAGACCGTATAAGTCTGCCCAGCACTATCCCCTCCGCCCAACCACCAGCCCCGGCACAGACCGTATAAGTCTGCCCAGCACTAGCCCCGCCTCCCAACCACCAGCTCTGCCACCCATTCTAGGCTAAGCTCCTGAGGATCCCTTCCTTCGGCACAGGATTCCTTTATGTTTATCCCACGCATGTTTGAATTCCGTTACCGTTTTCATCACCACCACCTCCTGCGGGAGGGCATTCCAAGCATCCACCACCCTCTCCGTGAAAAAATACTTCCTGACATTCTTCTTGAGTCTGCCCCCCTTCAATCTCATTTCATGCCCTCTCGTTCTACCTCCTTCCCATCTCCGGAAAAGGTTTGTTTGCGGATTAATACCTTTCAAATATATTTGAACGTCTGTATCATATCACCCCTGTTTCTTCTTTCCTCCAGGGTATACGTATTCAGGTCCGCAAGTCTCTCCTCATACGTCTTGTAACGCAAATCCCATACCATCCTCGTAGCTTTTCTTTGCACCGCTTCAATTCTTTTTACATCCTTAGCAAGATACGGTCTCCAAAACTGAACACAAAAACGCTAATGCGCCCATAGCGCACCTTAGCAACATAGGCGTTAATTTCTTATCTGCAAGGAAACACTCGAAATGCATAGGATTTAAAAAAAAAAGGAACTGTTATCCCACATAACTAGGCATTTATAAGGAAATTTTAGAAAGAAAGTGCCCCCACTGTCAAAACTCTAGGCCTTAGCAGTAGGAAGGCCTTAGGTCTCATCTGAGTATGCCAAGAGATGTCAGGATTTGTATAGGCTGACCACAAAAAGGTACTGCCTTTTTCTGGAAATAAGTTTTCAGAATTAACCCTTTCTTTTCCACAGCTGACAAAATAACCAACAGAGTTGCTCTTTTGGCAATAATGTCCTGAGAGGATTTCAAAAATTTTGGAAGATCAAGACTATCAGGCGAATTTATAGCATCCGTTTCCCCTTCTTTATTAGCTGCTCTGGTACCTCTAGGAATATGATAAACATTCACTATCTCACAGTCTTCCAGGGACAGCTGTAAAATATCTCTCTGGTCCATTTTAAGAAATTCTCTTGGGGAAAGATAATGAGTCACAGGAAAGTTAAGGAGTCTTAAACTGACTGCCCTAGCGGTATTCTTGAGTGCCTTGATCTGAAGATGAATAAGCAAATTGTCTTTAGAAGAAACCAATGCAGCTGCATGGCAAACCTTCACTTGTGATTCAATCTTTTTCAAAGTTCTTCTCGACAGAAGAGATTCTGTTGTCCTGTTCTAGAAATTTAGCTGATGCCTCCTCAGTAAATTTACTATAAAGTTTCAAATTGTCCTGCAAGTTATTATCCATCTTATTAATAACCAATAAAAAAATCTTTTAAAGTAATATCTTGCTGTGCTAAAGTAGGCTCTGGTAAAACATGTAGAGAAAAGGGACAGAAATTGGTACCTTCACACTTGGAAATGCAAACATTCCTTGCTGTAAATCCAGAGGGCTTCCCTCATCAGATGTCAAATTGGGAGACAACACTCTTTCCTGATCTTGGGCATGGTCAAGCCATCTGGAAGGTACAGGTTTAGGAGGTGGAGTTGGGCCCCTAAATGACAATGAGATATCCAGAGAGCAAAGCGATGCCAACTGGGGGGACTCCAAAGGAACTGAGACTACCAACAGATGTCTATCTAAAGGGCCCTTTCTCCACAATTGGAGTTGGAAGTTTCTTCAATCGTCCTTTCCTCGTCTTCACTGGAGCACAGCAGAGTGCCACGTTCCTTGCTCCTCAAGCTCGGAAGGGGCTCCAAAGCGGCAGGAATGCATTAGGAATGTCCAGTTAAAGGGTGATGTCAGGACCCACTCCGATGGCACTGGGAGCTCTGGGTCATCCAGTACATAAGCCAAGGGCAATGAATCCCCTAGGTTTCTACAGTCATCACTTGCATTTACATGCCTAAATGCCAGTAGTTAGGTGCATTCATTTAAACAATCCCAGCACTTTTTGTCAAATTTAATTTATCCAACTTAATATCAATTATAGCCATAATACATCACATCAGAATGTCCCATATAAATATTTAGAGGTCACTTCAGTCTTCTTATCAAATCAATTGTTTAAATATTTATAACAAATCAGTAGTTTAAATATTTATATCTTCTTAAGAGCATAGCACTTGCAGTTATTCATTTAAAGTACTAAATTTCAATCATGCAGACCACTGACATGGACTATAATTCGACTCTACATCAGGATAGGTCCTGCAGTGCATGATAGTAGATATAAAATTACTAAAATACTCAACAATAACCACTGTAAAACAACTACAATCTTACCAAAATAGTTAAAAATATCAAAACTTACATCGGTACAGTGTTTCTCTCACCATGGCATCTGCTCTATTATCTACTATGGTGCTGATGTGAGGGATGCTAACTTAATTAGTGTCCAATGTTCCCGTAATAAGCCATATGGGAACAGATTGATGGAAACATTGGACACTGAAGGGTTAAACAAAACAGCCAATGGACACCAAACAATCAGAATTCAGAAAGAAAAGACGTCCAATCAGGTTCTAAATTAAGTCTATTAGGACACAATTTTTGAAGCGTAAAAATCCAAAGCTGCTCCTTGTAGTTCAAAATCTGATTTGAATACCTACCCTCCCACCCCAATGTTAGTTTGCTAATAACTCTCCACTTGATGCCCATTAAAGTATGCTCATTTTGTTGCCATTGAATCACTAATGGGGCTGACAACAATCCATTTTTTATCCCAGATTTATGTTCACTCAAGCGTGTTTTTATAGGACAACTTGAACACCCAATATAAATCAGTTGGCAAAGTCACTGAATCAAATATATAATGTTATCAGAATCACAATTAGAACTGTGTCTTGCATTAATCACATACACCGTGATGGGATGACACCAAGTATCACCTTCTAAAGTCAAATCACAGTATTGGCAATGTTGACATTTCTTATGTTCCTCAATTATAATGTTGACTTTTGGATAATCAATGTATGTATATGAAAGCATTTCTCACAAGATTTTACCTCTCTTGTTGCTATCATTACAAAATCCTGAAAACAGTTATGTAAAGATAACACTAACCAATATTTAAACAATAGTCCCACCACCTGATTCACATGTCTCATGTATGGAAATACAGCCACCAATTTATTACTACTATTTTGAACTTTGTATAGCAACAAAGCTTCTCTATTTAGCACATAGATAAGTCGTTCTTATAACTGATCTAGGAAAACTCCGTGGTACAAATCTCTGCCATAATTCCCTTGCATGATTCAAAAATTCCTCTTTGGTAGAGTATATCTGTCTTATTCTTAGAAACTAACTGGAAGACTTACTCTAAGATTGTATGGATGGAAACTCTGAAAGTGAAGAAATGTATTTCTAGCTACTGGCTTTCTATATTAAGTTGTCAATAGTTTAGCATCGTGTTCGTAAGTATGGACATCCACAAAATCAATAGCTTGATTATGGTATGACAAAGTAAATTGTAAATGGGGGGTAAGGGTATTGAGCCAATCATGGAACCAAAGTAGGGACTCAACAGATCCTTCTCAAATAAGATATCATCCAGGAATCTCCTTCAAAATGACACTTGTTTAAACCAAACAGAAGTGAACACAAATTTATCCTCAAATTGTACCACGAAAGAATGACTACAGACAAAGCTAATGAAGCGTCCATAGCCACCCCTTATGTCTGTTCATAGAAGTGACCTTGAAACCAAAAGTAGCTCCTCCTAATCACTAATTCAGCCAATTCAATGACAAAGGTGTTAGAAATTCTTAAACGACTCTAACAATCATGTAGTACTCTAATAATAGTGGTTAAGGCTTCTGATTGAGGAATCTGGCAGGCTTATTTTCAAAAGAGAAGGGTGCCCATCTTTCGACACAAATCAGGAGATGGGCGTCCTTCTTCCAGGGTCGCCCGAATCGGCATAATCAAAAGCCGATTTTGGGCGTCCTCAACTGCTTTCCGTCGCGGGGACGACCAAAGTTCATGGGGGCATGTCGGAAGCATAGCGAAGGCGGGACTGGGGCGGGCCTAAGACATGGGCGTCCTCGACCGATAATGGAAAAAAGAAGGGCGTCCCTGACGAGCACTTGGGCAACTTTACTTGGTCCATTTTTTCTTACGACCTAGCCTCAAAAAGGTGCCCAAACTGACCAGATGACCACCGGAAGGAATCGGGGATGACCTCCCCTTACTACTACTACTTATCATTTCTGTACACTCCCCCACTGGTCACTAACCCCTTCCCACCCTAAAAAGAAAACTTTTTAAATATTTTTCCAGCCTCTATGCCAGCCTCAAATGTCATAACCAGCTCCATGACAGCAGTATGCAGGTCCCTGGAGCAGTTTTAGTGGGTGCAGTGCACTTCAGGCAGGCGGACCCAGGCCCATCCCCCCCTACCTGTTACACTTGTGGAGGTAAATGTGAGCCCTTCAAAACCCACCAGAAACCCACTGTATCCACATGTAGGTGCCCCCCTTCACCCCTTAGGGCTATGGTAGTTTTGTACAGTTGTGGGTAGTGGGTTTTGGGGGGGGGGGGGTTCAGCATCCAAGGTAAGGGAGCTATGTACCTGGGAGCAATTTCTGAAGTCCATTGCAGTGCCCCCTAGGGTGCCCGGTTGGTGTGCTGGCATGTCAGGGGGACCAGTGCACTACGAATGCTGGCTCCTCCCACGACCAAATGGCTTGGATTTGGTCACTTCTGAGATGGGCGTACTTGGTTTCCATTATGGCTGAAAACTGGGGATGACCATCTCTAAGTACAACCTTCTACTACTATTTAACATTTCTAAAGTGCTACTAGGGTTACGCAGCGCTGTACAATTCAACATAGAAGGACAGTCCCTGCTCAAAGAGCTTACAATCTAAAGGACAAATGTACAGTTAGTCAAGTAGGGGTCATCAAATTGGGGCAGTCTAGATTTCCTGAAAGGTATAGAGGTTAGGTGCCGAAAGCAACATTGAAGAGGTGGGCTTTGAGTAAGGATTTGAAGATGGGTAGGGAGGGGGCTTGGCGTAAGGGCTCTCTAAGGTCGACCTAAATTTTGCAAATTGGGCGTCCCATCTTGTTTCGATAATATGGGTTTCACCGCCCCTTCGCCGGGATGTCCTGCGAGGACGTCCTCAGGAAAACTTGGGTGCCCCTTTCGTTTATGCCCATCCACAGTATACAAGACCACCACATCTAGAGAAACTAAAACTCTATTAGATGAAATAGTGACAGACTGCTATTCTCCCAATAGATGTGTAGTGTCCCGTATAAATTTATTTATTTATTTATTTAGATTTTGTTCGCACCTTTTTCAGTAGTAGTTCAAGGTAAGTTACATTCAGATACACTGGATATTATCTCACTTCTCTAGCTGTAGGCTTCAAAAATAAGTCCACAAACTTTCTAAAGGGTTCCAATACTGTAGAAGAAATTGAAACTATTGGATGGCCCGGAGGTATCTGAAGACTCATGAATTTTAGGGACAAAATAAATCCAAGGTGTTATAGGATGATCACAGCACAAAAAGGCCATCTCTTTACTAGTAATCATGTTTTTCATGAAAGCCTCACTCACTTAACTTTCTGTTTCTTGTAAGTTGATAACAGGATTACCATCTAACCTTCTAAAAGCATTAGTATCAGACAGCTGTCATATACCTTCTTGAACATATAAGTCTATAGATTGAACAGTCGTTGCTTCACCTTTTTCAGCTCTTAACATAACAAGGTTTTTATCAGAGCTCAGGTACAAAATTAGAGCCCTCTAGGGACAGAGAAATACCCAGTGTACCTGAATATAACTCACCTGGAGCTACTACTGAATAAGGTGTAAACGCAATCCAAATAAATAACTTATTGTAAAGATGTTTTTTCTACCCAGTTAATATTACTTCCATCCCTAGTGCAACTGCCATTCCTGTAGCTGATATGAGTTTTAGGGGACTTTCGGCAGAAGGGAATGCTTTTTGCCTGTGATAGTCTACATTTGCTGTTCTTGAGATGGTGGGAGCATTGATTATGAAGATGATAGTTTAAGGAATGTATAGTCTGGTATGGTCTGCTGAAATACTACTACTTCAAGAAGCATCTGTGACATGTGTCTAGAAGAATTTTAGTATTTTAGCATTCAAGCTCTATAACCTTCCTAATAAGTTATTTTTCAGTAATGCTGCCTTTATTCATCTCACCAACTCCAGTATTACCATTGAAAGTGCATAATAATAATGTCACAGTGTTACAGTTAATGTCTTTATCTGCTAAGTGCCTAGCACTACGTCGCTTCTTAAAGCATAATAGATTAGAGAAATAAAAAGATCAATGATTTGATCTACGAATCTCTTACTGCATGCACTTTGCCACTGGTATATATAATGTTGGCTGAACAATGGTGTACTACATTTGAAGTTGGAATGCCTATAGAGATGTAGCTAGTGGTACATTCCAGTGTAGTAGCACCAGGCTAACAACCTGGTTCAAATCCTGCAGCTGCTTCTCATGATCTTGCGCAATACACTTAACCCTTCATTGCCTCAGGTACAAATATAGATTGTAAGCCCTCCAGGAACAGGAAAATAACTGGTGTAACTGAATGTTGCTTGCCTTGAGCTACTACTGAATAAGTGTAAGATAAATCTAAATAAACTTATCAGTCAGAGTTACAGTAAACTGTGTTATTAACTGATTCCTGTCTCTTTTCTGCTGCTGCTGCTGCATACACAAGGCCACATGCCTGCATCCAACATGGCAGTGGATAGCAGCAGGGGCGTAGCCAGACAACAGATTTTGGGTGGGCCTGGGCAAGAAGTAGGTGGGCACCAAGTGTTCTCCCTCCCCCACCACCATGAAAAAAATATCTCAGCTGATGGGAAAACACTTCTTTCCACCTTGGCCGTCTGCAGCAGGCATACGCTGAAAACTGAGCATGGAGAGTAGCGTTTTCATTACCATCAGGGGGAAGTCTTCAGCTGGCGGAGCTTGGGATCCCCACCAGCTACTGCTAAACATGTGCTACTGATGGGTGGGGCCTGAGTCCTAAATGGGTGGGCCCCGGCCCACCCAGGCCCACCTGTGGCTACGCCACTGGATAGCAGTCATGTGTAAGTAGCATTTCAGGGGGTTTTGAGTATTGAAGTTGGTACTAGTATGGGGAAGTGAAAGGATTGACTTAAAGGACCTTTCCCCATTACCTCACAGGGGCTTACAACGGATTGATTGATTAGCTTCAGGCTGTTTCCATCAGGTCAGCTGTTCAGTGGGGCAACTTGTGGCTGTTTAAGGAACAAAGTTTTCCTGAGATCAAATAGGTGTTCTGTCCCAGTAAGACTAGGAGATGGCAGCATGGCTGAGAAGCTGCATCAAGTGCAGGAATCACTTGACATAAAGGGAAGTTGATCAAATCAGTGTTACTGGATTCTATCAGGGGCATTTTCGAAAGAGAAGGTCGCCCATCTTTCGACACAAATTGGGAGATGAGCGTCCTTCTCTCAGGGTCGCCCAAATCGGCATAATCGAAAGCTGATTTTGGGCGTCCCCAACTGCAGTCCATCGCGAGGACGACCAAAGTTCCTGGAGGCATGTCGGCAGTGTAGCGAAGGTGGGACTGGGGCGTGCTTAAGAGATGGGCGTCCTTAGTCAATAATGGAAAAAAGAAGGGCGTCCCTGACAAGCATTTGGTCGACTTTACTTGGTCCATATTTTTTCACGACCAAGCCTCAAAAAGGTGCCCACACTGACCAGATGACCACCGGAGGGAATCGGGGATGACATCCCCTTACTCCCCCAGTGGTCACCAACCCTCTTCCACCCTAAAAAAAAATTTAACTTTTTTTTGCCAGCCTGTATGCCAGCCTCAAATGTCATACCGAGCTCCATGACAGCAGTATGCAGTTCCCTGGAGCAGTTTTAGTGGGTGCAGTGCACTTCAGGCAGGCGGACCCCGGTCCATCCCACCCCTACCTGTTACACTTGTGGTGGTAAATGTGAGCCCTTCAAAACCCACCCAAAACCCACTGTACCCACATGAGGTGCCCCCTTCACTCCTTAGGTCTATGGTAGTGGTGTACAGTTGTGGAGAGTGGGGTTTGGGGGGCTCAGCATACAAGGTAAGAGAGCTATGCATCTGGGAGCAATTTGTGAAGTCCACTGCAGTGCCCCCTAGGGTGCCCGGTTGATGTTCTGGCATGTGAGGGGGCCCAGTGCACTATGAATGCTGGCTCTTCCCATGACCAAATACCTTCGATTTGGTTGTTTTTGAGATGGGCATCCTCGGTTTTCATTAATCGCCGAAAACCAGGGATGACCATCTCAAAAACGACCTAAGGACGACCATCTCTAAGGTCAACCCAAATTTCATGATTTGGGCGTCTCCAACCATATTATCGAAACGAAAGATGGACGTCCATCTTTCGATAATAAGGGTTTCCCCGCCCCTTTACGGGGCCATCCTGCAAAGACGCCCTCATGAAAACTTGGGCGCCCCGTTCAACTTTGCCCCTCTATGTCTCTTACAATGCTGATAGTTCTAGTCTTAGATACCAGAAGATAATGAGTACCCCAAAAGGCTCAGGTGCAGTGCATATGAAAAGACCATGCACTGTTGGCTTAGAATGGGAGAGTATACCTAGTCCTGTTGGAATCCCTGCCTTCAAATCCTTGGTTGTAAGCCTGCTTTCCCTGTGGAAGGCCATAGCAGATAGGAACCTTAAGAGGACTGACTGCACCTTTCAAGTGTATGTAAGGATGCAAATAAAGCTTGATGGCTATGAGCAAAAGCCAAGAAGTAAGGTAACGGTGTTCTGTTTTGATTCAACAAGTGTCAGGCTTACTGGCTTGTAAACAGGCACTGATTAAGGATACATTTTCTGTTCATCATATGTTGGAGATATTATAAAACCATTCTAGAAGAATTTCAGGTTTTTCAACACCTGCAAGTCTCCTATTGGCATTCAGTAATAACTTCAAGGAGATTTTAGAAGTTTCAGAATAGTCCATTCCTCCCAAAATTAAAACTCTCCACCTGCCTACTAAGAAAACAAAGCCAATCAAGGCGGGGGATAGAGTTTCATGGTCAGCTGAATACAGGACCCATAGATTTTAACTAATTATGAGGCTTCTCTAATGCAGTGATCTTGGCTTGTTCAAGGTTCCTTCAGTTTTCCTATTGAAAATAAACTCCTGATTGACTCTTTTATGTTTAAGGAGTTATAAATTTTAGAACCATCAAGACCATCTTGTCCAGGAGATTTTCTAGAACGTAATAGCTGGTTGAATCTCATCCTAATGCATTTCAACTTCGAAGTGTACCCTGTCTACAGATGAAACATAAGGATATTAAGTGCTTACAATTTTTAAAATCCCCTCCTATTTATGTACTCTTGGGGGGAAAGTATCAATGCTGGCTCTTGTTAAGATGGGTTATTTTACCAGTAACTTGTGCTGTTTTAGCACAGGTCCCAATTTGTGGCACCCACCCCCCTTTTATAAAGGCTCGGCTGGCAGTGAATGGGTTATGTCGGCATTGCCACATGGCTTTGTAAAAGGGGTGGGGGCTAGTTACTAATAGCCCATATTAAAAGTAAAATAACCCATCTTAACAGGAGCTCATGTTGATAGCTTCTCCCTTAACCTATTACCAGTGGAGTGGAGGAGTGGCCTAGTGGTTAGCGCACTGGTCTTGCAATCCAGAGGTGGCTGGTTCAAATCCCATTGCTGCTCCTTGTGATTTTGGACAAGTCACCTAACCCTCCATTGCCTCAGGTACAAATATCCACTGTACCTACTACTGAAAAAGGTGTGAGCAAAATCTAAATAAATAAATAACAGTCCTGATGGTCTATGTATTAACTGGCACTAAATTTCACAAATCCATAATTGAATGATTTTCTGAAAACATGTGTTGTTTACCACTTTTATTAGGCATTATTCAATATCATAAAAACAAGAAATAAGTAATGAGGTAAATAATTGTGTCCATCAATTCATTACCTTTGAACAAAGAGTTAAATTTTATGCAATAAAATATGTGAATGCAATCTCACAGTCATTACAGCTAGAAACTTAACTACACCTTGGAGAGGTGTAATTTTTGTTTTTGCATTAACAGGCTAACTTTAACACATAATATTTAACGCAGATCTGTATGCAATATCCATGAGCCATTAACGCACAATGGCCTATGACTGTTACCACAGTTCAGTACATCGGCCTTTAAGTATATTGGGGAGCTGCTGGACAAACTCTGTACTGTTGCATGTTAAGCATTAATCCAACTTACCCTGAACTGCTGAAGAGTACAAACAGGAAACATGGCCAAAGTAAAAGTTGCAGAACTTATATTTCAAAAGTATAATTATTCATGAAATAAACTATGGCAAGATAAACAAAGACAGGGAGAGCTGGAAGTAAGCAACAGAGTAAGTAATGAAGTCAAGATATTGGCATATTGTTATTTTAATGAGTAGGAACTATAGATTTTTTAAGTTATTTCCACTCTGTTTTAAAACTAATTAGTCTTTTGTTAATGTCCTATGACTTCACAACATAAAGCAAGCGCTTGCCTAGTTTTTTTTTCACCCCCTTATAATCAGATTAATAGTTTAAGTTAGTAGCCTTTCATTCTAGTGGCTTAAATTGCATTTCATGCTAAACCCAATCTTTAAACACTTGCTTCATGTCTAATATTTATGAAAAGATAAGTCATTTATATTAGTAGTTTCTATGATTTAACATTGACCTGTTGTATCTGTATCAACCTTGAGTCGTGTAATTAGACTAGAAGGTTTGGGATTGAAATATGTATAATTAATACAACACATGATCAAGTGCAGCAAAGTGGATAGATCACAAGGGGCAATGAACAGACAAAAGCAGAATAATATCTATTTATATACTATAGTCAGAATCATAGCTCCAGATGTTTCCATATGATTTGATTCATCATCGATGAAACTTGGCTTGTGCTTTGCTGGCACCTCACTTTGGTGGGTTTTTGACGCAGTGTTATTTGTTTACTGGACATTGTGCTCAGCATTTTTAGGGAAAGGGGGAAATGGGACTTAATATACCGCCTTTCTGACGTTTTTTGCAACTACATTCAAAGCAGTTTACATATATTCAGGTACTTATTTTGTACCAGGGGCAGTGGAGGGTTAGGTGACTTGCCCAGAGTCACAAGGAGCTGCAGTGGGAATTGAACTCAGTTCCCCAGGATCAAAGTCCACTGCACTAACCACTAGGCTACTCCTCTACTAGCAACATTCCATGTAGAAGCCTGCCCTTGCAGATCAGCAATGCGGCCGTGCAGGCTTCTGTTTCTGTGATTCTGACGTCCTGCACATACGTCCTGATGCAGGTGCATTGTGGTGCTGAAACACAGACTGCGTTGAGTCTTTGTCATTTTACTGTATCTTTTAATAAACATCCTTTGTTGGAACCATTAGTCCACCCCCTTCTTTACTATTAATTCCTGACTCCATTCCTTTTATCTTGCTGCACCTCACGCCTGGAATAAACTTCCCGAGCCTTTACGTCTAGGCCCCTCTTTGGCCGTTTTCAAGTCCAAACTTAAAGCCCACCTCTTTACCACTGCTCTTGACTCCTAACCACTGCTCACTTGCCCTATCCTTTATCCTCACCTCTTTATTCTCCTACCCTTAATTGTTCTGTCTCCTGTCTTATCGAGATTGTAAGCTCTTTGAGCAGGGACTGTCTTTTTGTGTATGGTGTGCAGTGCTGCGTATGCCTTGTAGCGCTATAGAAATGATAAGCAGTAGTAGTTTTTAACTGTGTTTTGATTTTTGCCTTTTTCGACTAGGGGCTTGTTTTCTCTTTCCTTTGGAGTCTATATAGATTGATAAAGAGTCTAGAACTGCATGTCCACATTTAGTGGCCACCTGTCTGTGTACAGGTACAGAATACTGGCACTTTTATGGGTTCATGTACACTTACCCCCAGATTCTATATACACTGCTCAAAGTTGCATGTGCAAATTTGGGTGCTTGCCCAACTTATAATGAGTCAATTAGAACCGAAATTGGGCGTTGGCAAGCAATTATTGGTGCTAACTGGCAACAATTTGGATTTACAAGCGCATCTTTCTAGGCACTATTCTATAAAGATGCGCTCGCAAATCTTTTAGCGCACAACTGAAAAGAGGGCATGGCAATGGGAGCAGCATGGGTGGGTCAGGGGCGTTCAATAAAGATGCATGTACTATTATCGAATTCAGGGGATCTGCGCCTAATTTACATGTGAGGATTTACACTGGGTTTCAGTTGGGTGCGAATCCCGGTGCTGTGTCTTATTCTATAAACCACCCAATAGAATAGCGCTCAGTGCTAATTTTTCTTTGGGTGCTCAAATTTGAACCTAGTCATTATTTGCTATACCGCGTTTTGAAAAGTAAATCAGAGCAGTTTATAAAACATTAGACAATTTGAAACATAAAAATAGAGCCAAGGAACTCCAGTAAAAACAGGAAAGATTAAAACATCTATTCACAGTTGCAAAGAGGTGTACAGTAGGTGCTGTATTGTGGCCATGCACCAAGCCATGTGGCCCATAAGTATAACCTAGGACATGCAGCATTTAGCTTGCACTAATTCCATTAGCGCACTAATCTTTAGTAAAATGGCAGTTTAGTTTGTTATATAGAGAAATACAGCTAACTTTTATGAAAACATGATCAAGTCTCCATTGAGCAAAACATGAGAAATGAACACCATCATTATCAGAAATGCAGCAAGGCTATATCCTGTTCTAAAACACATGTGAGGTGGACGTCCCATTTGTGATGTTCTGACTTGGATGTCCGTATTCTGAGTCGTGTCCTTTCTAAAATGCCCCTCCACATTTAACTACATATACAAGGCTCAAGTTATCTGCTAGTGCCCTAACCCTTTAAGATCATCACATTTGATTGTTGATACAGAAGGGAAGACTTTCCACCTTACCCCAAATTTATAAATCCTTAGCCTCTATCCCAATATACTTCCTCCCCTTCCTGACCCCAAGACAGAGCTTCTTCCAAAAGTCTGATTTTTCCTCAACCTCTCCAGGTCTTCCTCCACCATCACCCTCTCCCCAGAATTCCAAATGGTGTTGGTAAAAAGCACCTACCAGAGCCACATTATACTCAATACTAGACTAAACATGAAATATAAGAAGATCCTCCTACAGGTAGGATGTTTATCATTTATTTAAAAACTTACTATACCGCCTTTCCAGGATAAGGTCAAAGTGGTGTACAGACAAAAATCAGCACAGGAAAGAATATTATAATCAAAAGAACAGAACCATATATATCAAGTTCATGCAGATCAGGAAAGAGCTAAAAATACGGCACAGGACCACCTTATTAAAAAAAATAACAATAAAAATAAAAAACTAGGAGGGACTAAAACTAAGCAAAGCACGAACAGTGTGGGGCAAAGAATTCTACACATTGAGAGCTAAAAAGAAAAAAAGCAGAGTGCCTAGTTGATTCATAATTAGCGATCCGAAGGGAAGGAAGGACTAGGCAATATGCATCTAAAGAATGAAGCTGTCTAGTAGGAGTATACGGCAGATGGGGTACCAGAATGAAGGGTTTTAAAAGCTAAAGATAGGACCTTAAACTGGATCCGCTGGCGAACCGGAAGCCAGTGCAAAGATTTCAACAGAAGGGAACAATGATCAAATCGATTAGCATTACATAAGAATCGAGCAGCTGTCTTGTGTAAGGTTTGCAAACATTTTAACTCTGATCGAAAAAGACCTGCATAAACTATGTTACAGTAATCCAAGTGCGAGACAACAAAAGTATGGTTAAATGTATGTAATGCAGAAAAGATCAAACAATTTCTTCAAGGGGCGCAATCTAAGAAGTGTTAAAAATCTAGATCGTACAACCTTGGAAACCTGTTTGTGAAAAGACAGTGAGGTATCAAAAATTATACCCAAATATCGAAAAGAATCAACAATAATAACTGGAGAGTCGGAAAGAACTGGAGTAATAGTCGGACGAAATGAACAGCCTGTTCAGAAGGGATCAATGTTTTATATTGTCCCTTGCATGTAAGGAAAAGATGACCTGCAAATCAGCCAGCACCATATTGAATATTTATGTCACTAAGGCAGGAGCGATTGGGTATCATTCCTTTTTCTCACTCCCATGGAAATCTGGTTATAAAGAGGGGGCATCAAGAGTCTCTTATTTGGCTAAAATTCAGGTGGGAAAAGGACTCGAGAAGGGATGTGGCTTAAACTGGACAAGAGCATGGGGCTTCTAAAAACAGGGGTTATGTTGGGAGGAGGGATGGAGGCTACTATGGTCAGGCGTTTTTGTTATTCAGATATTTGGGACCAAGATGTTAGAAAAGGCGTCAGAGCCACAGGCCACTTTATATTTACTCAGCCAGGCCATGATAACTTATTGCTATGGATGGGAACCTGCAGACTTAAATTCCCAAACTACAGTACTGAGGTATTACAGCTTAGTAAAACCCACAGGAAATAATTCATAGTAAAATAGTGTGAGAACATGCTATTTTACCACAGTTTAGTAAATAGCCCTATATAATAAGGCTTGTCATTTCTTGCAAACAATAAAAACAACCTTTCTGATGTTGGCAACAAACAGCAAATAATGTCTTATGATAATGTGTACTTCCCAGTGTTAAAGTTCTGTCATTGCCACACAATAATCTAAGAACATACTGTATGTTGCCATAATGAATGAAATTTGTTCTTAAATGTTTCCAGATGAAAACCACTATACTAAGACTGGAAACCTACCACTAATGCAGTTAAAAATTTCTTCCTATTAAAAATATCAACAAAACTGGGTTCACAATCTAAAAGTGGAAATTCGCAATAATACTCCCAAATACAAATACCACTTATAAATTACATAAAATACATACTAAATATTTATTAAATTCACATAATTTAAAAACCACACACAAACATTTCTTCAAGAAAATCTGATACCCAACCCCACTTGGCTTCCAAATACACGTACATGTACAAATGTTTACAGCAAAGTCATTCTTTGCATTGTACTCATTTATTTAGTACATTTATTTATTTTATTTATTTGTTAGATTTGTATCCCACATTTCCCCACCTATTTGTAGGCTCAGTGTGGCTTACATAGTACCGGAGAGGGCGTTTGCAGACTCCGGTGTGAACAAATACAAAGTGATGTTATAGTAAGATAAAGTTCATGTGGAACAGCCACATTAGGGCATCGTATAACGGAAGTCCATTACGTACTTTAGTTTTGTTGTGTTTTAGAGATCAGGCATTTATGTTGGGTCGGCCGGGTATGCCTTTTTAAACAGGTTAGTTTTAGTGTTTTCCGGAAGTTTAGGTGATCGTACGTAGTTTTCAAGACTTTTGGTAATGCGTTCCACAGTTTATTTATTTATTGCATTTGTATCCCACATTTTCCTACCTATTCGCAGGCTCAATGTGGCTTACACAGTTTTGTTATCACAGTCATTACGTGATAACAAATATAATTAGTAATGTACAAAGAATGTACAAAGAATAAGAAAGGGAAGAGAGAAGGAAGGTGTTATGGAGGATGATATAGAAGGTGGACTTTAATAACTGGGTGGATTGGTGAGGTAGTTTTGTGAGGCTATGGGTTCTCTTTGTAGGCCTTGTTGAAGAGGTGTGCTAATGTAGGAAAAACTGGATGTGTAGCTTGATTTGTATTTGAGTCCTTTGCAGCTTGGGTAGTGCAGATTTAGGGCCCTGTTTACTAAGGTGAGCTAGCGTTTTTAGCGCGCGCTATAATTATCATGTGCTAAATGCTAGCGACACCCATATATTCCTATGGGCATCTCTAGTGTTAGTGCACACTAAAAACACTAGCGTGCCTACAGCTCGGTTTACCAAACAGGGCCCTTAGGGAACCCAGGTGATTTACAATAACCTACAGCTCTACCCACAAAACGTAAAAAGCACACGCTGTATATGATCAATAAAATACTAATTAACATGAAAATACTACCTCACCCACCTTCCCACCAAACATTTCATTAAACAGCAGTCAGGATATGCTTTTGAATACTAATAAATGGTAGTAACTGTTCTACTCTTCTTTCTTATCCAACTCTCTCCACTCTCTCTCTCTCTCTGTCTCTCAGGTTATATAGGATAGATTGTTAAAATAGCCATGTTTTAACCAGGTGCCTAAATTGTAAGTAATCCTTCCTTGAAGTCATTTCATGTGGCAGGTAAGTCCCAGTCAAATGGGACAACAACAGAGAAAGCTCTACCTATCATTCATTCTCAGTTTCTGATGTTCATGGAAAATCCAGCAATCCTCTTGCTTATGAGCATAACCTTTGGCTCTACGTATTTCAACTCATTCCATAGTGTGGTGCCTAAAGTTAGGCACCCCTCCCCCAGATTCTATATAGGGTGCTCAAATTTGGGTGTGAACCTGAGATGCGTGTACAACTAAATTGGATAATGAGACACTCAATGGCAATGGTTGGGTGCTAGTGCAACAAAAGGGAAAAACCAAACACTGCCACAAGAGCCAAGACAAACAAAAAAAAAAGGGGTGGGAATGACCAATGCAGTAAAAGCAGAGTCCTTGATTAAGCACATACAGTGATGCTTGCTTGAAGAAACAAAACATCAAATAGATATAAGACACTTGTTTGGAAATGGACTCAACATGGTCCGTGTTTCAGCTTATATGCCTTCATCAGGAGTCCTTCTGGTTCATAAAACACATCTGATCCAAAAATAATGTCCAAGGGCAGTAGTGCCAGAAAGTGCTAACAATTATTGATGCTAATTGGCACCGATTTGGATTAAATGTGCGTAACTTGCTATACTCTATAACACTGGGCACTTCGGTATGCTGCCGACACACCCCTGGGAACTTGGTCGTCCACGCGATGGAAAGCAGTTGAGAACGCCCAAAATCAGCTTTCGATTATGCCGATTTGGGCAACCCTGAGAGAAGGACGCCCATCTCCCGATTTGTGTCGAAAGATGGGTGCCCTTCTCTTTCGAAAATGCCCCTGATAGCATGCAACCCAAAAGGGGGTGTGGCTATGGGAGTGGCATGTGGAGGGGGGGGGGGCAAGGACATTCCAGAAATTTGCATGCAGTGTTATAGAATACCATGGATGTGCACCCAAATTTGGTGCCAAGAATTATACCTGATTTCAGCAGACATAAGTTCTGGCACCCAAATGTGGGTGAGGGAATCAGAGCTACAGGCTATTCTATTCTATAAAGGGAAATTAACCCTAAGTTCCTAAGGGCCTGTTTACTAAAATTTAGTAAATTTTTGCATTAGACGCATACATTAACATGCAGTTGGGGCAGGTTCTCATACAGTTACCAAACAGAAAAGGTCTTTACTGTGGAAGTGTATTTATAGTTAGGACCCAATTCTTTTAATGTGCCTAAAAAATGTACACTGATTGAAAACATGCTTAGGCGCAGTTTGCAGAGTACGCCTAAGTCCATCCATGTGACTAGAATTTGGGTACAGAAAATTACCACATTCTGTGGCAACGAATTCCAGCGTTTCCTTCCATACATTACAGTACTTAATTACCCAATTAACATCCATTTAAATACATTTCAATATGATTTGCAGCCTTCTTCACTGCACACGTTAACACCTGCGCTCGAGCCCTTTGAGCATTCACAGCAGAGTACACGTGCGCAAATCAGGCATTAACCGCTGTTTAATGCAGGTGATAATTTTGAGCATTGGCCCCAAAAATGTCTTCAGACAATACAGAACTGGACCCGAGATGAAGCAGGGAAGGGGAGAGGGAATGCAGGACAGCACAAGAAAAACCAGGAAACAACCATGTAGCTGAAACACAACAGCTGACAGAAGATAAGTGTAGATCATAAAATACAGAGATCAATCGCAGCATTAGGTGAAGGCCTGGGGGGTGGGGGAGACCCAAGCTTAAATTTCTTATCTCGCTGGGTCCAGGTGAAGACTGACAGGGAATACATTTGACACAGAGGGGGCAACGGAGTGAAAGGCTGTGGTGCAAGAGATATCCAAACATATCACTAAGGAACCCTTTTACTAAAGGCAACCCGGAACTACCACCAGCCCAGCACGGGTGCTAGCGGGAGATCCAGCACCAACACGTGACATTTCCAGTACTAGAGAAAATCATCTGATTTTCAATCACAGGGGTTATCCAGCGGTAATCGGTTAGCTTAGGAGCCCTTACCACAACCTCGATGGGTGGCGTTAAGCCCCCCCACACCTGAAACGGTCACAGGGGGGGGGCAGGGGGAGTGGGGGTTTGGGTTTGAGAGGGAAGGGGAAAGTACAGGGGTAGTTTTTGGAAGGTATACAGATTGGATGAAAGAGGATGAGGATTCAATGTCATACTGGGATGGGGGAGGAGGAATAGTAATTATCCAAACTTTTCAATGCCAGTGAGAAATATAAATTTTGGCTCCTGGAATGTTAGGGTCCTCAATAGCCCAATTAAAAGAAAAATAGGTTTGAATATGTTGCATAAGGAACAGTTAGATATAGTGTTATTGCAAGAGACAAAACTCACACCAGAGGAATCAATGAAACTTAAAAGATGTGGGTAGGGGGATATTTACTTTTCCTGTGGGAGGGGTCCAAGAAAAGGGGAGCAGTTATTCTTATTACGAAAGCTTTTCCATTCATATTGATAAAGTCTGGGTCTGACACACAAGGCCGATGGGTTTGGGCTAAAGAGAGAGTGGATGTCTTAGATATTACTATTTTGAATTTGTATGCCCCAGTAGAAACTAAAAAAAAACACTTTTTCGAGAAAACTTTTGGGCAACTATTGCCTCCTGATAATGGGATATTGCTTATTGGGGGAGACTTTAACTGTATATTGGGACCCTTGGATTCCTCTAAGGGATGTGCCAGAGCACAATCTAAAGACAGTAAAAGAATCCAAGCTCTTTTACATAGATGGCAATTGATTGACTTGTGGCGAGTACAAAATAAGACATCTAGAGAACATACATTTTATTCTGCTAAGCACAATTCCTATTCCCGATTGAATTATCTATTGTTCCTCCTCATGGCTCTCCTCTGAGCCCTGTGTGCCTCATGCAGAATTTATGGCTCCTGACTCCCTTCACCTGCATCCTGTGAAACACTTCACCTGTACTATGACAACCACCACACACACTCATATACTTCTCTCTCTCTCTCTCTCTGTCACACACACACGCACACATACACACACACGCACTCACACACACACACACACACACACACACACACGCACTCACACACACACACACACACACACACACACACACACACACACACACACACACACACCTTGAAAGGGGTGTATCTGGGTGGGGGGAAGTATTTTTCAATTCCTAAGTATTAGGAATTGAAAAACCATAGGAGGTTGAAGGAAGAATCTACAAATGGTAATAAGAAGAACACACCAACCATCTGTGTCCGTGGCTACCTATCAGGTCAAAGACACAATCAGATTTCCTCTAGTCAGCAACACCATAATCAGTCCTATAATATAAGTGAAGTCAGCACTTATAATTTATAGCAGCCTTAAAAGGGCACATTTCATGTTAACATGTTTTGGGAAATATGTCTTACAAGTATAAACCACAGCACTGCCCATACCACACCTTCAACGCATTTCTAAAACCAGGGTTTTCCATATGGAAGTTGCAAATAAGCCTTCTAAAATGAGCTCTACAATGTTTAAGTAAGCAATACTAATTTTCAATCAATGTAACATGCAACTAAATATCATTTAGATATCAAAGAATATTGCTGGTTGTTGGCCACAAACTCAGAGAGAACTATTCATAAAAGTGTTGGATGTTTATTCTTAACTAGTAAAAAAGCCCCGTTTCTGATGCAAATGAAATGGGGGCTAGCAAGGTTTTCTTCTGTGTGCATGTGGGAGTGTGTGTGTCCCTGCCCTCTGCCCTCTCTCCCCTCCCCCCTCTGAGTCCTTCACTGTTACAGAGAGAGCGATTTGATTTTGTGCTTTGCTGTGTTTTCCTTCACTGTTTGTGTTACAGAGAGAGCAAGGGCGGGGCAGACACTCATGGGGAAAACGGATATCTCTCCCCCTTCACACTTCCGGCTGGAGGCTTCATAGAACGTTGGTGGTGCCTTTTATATAGAGAGATTTCTTTCTTTAAGAAAAAAGCATAACATTGTCTTATGTGTACAGTGGTTTCAAGGTTGTGTACAAGTGAATAGCCTTAAAATTGCAAAACTACCATACTATCAGCTTAAAATTACCTGCAATCCAAGTTATTCTGCACCATGATGTTCTTCAATGGCTTTTATAGGACAACTAAGGGAAATCAATACAATAAAATACAACTTTTGTATACTGCTATTACCCAATAATCTGGATTCAGTATGGTTTACAGCAAAAAGAAGCTGGCACAATATTAAGAAAAACATATGTAATGAATAATAATTAATAAATAAAAATGGTCAATAACATTTGGAAAACGTTTTCAGTTTACTCCTGAATTTCAAATAATTGGTCTCTATTCTAAGGTCAACAGGCAAAGTATTGCACAGATTGATAAGATAAAATTTGAGAGTGAGGATTTTTAAATTTATCTTGCTCTACAGATGGTAACTGAAGAATTTGTGTGCTAGAGTATCACACATAGCTATTCCTTTTGTAAAAGTTTGAATAGCACCCAAGATTGAATTGGCAACCAATGTAATTCTATTAGGAGAGGGGTTATTCTTTCAAATCTTTTTTCTTTTTTTTTTATAAATCAAGCATACAACAGTTTTCTGAACCATCTGCAATCTTTTCAAAAACTTTCTTGAACATTCCACATACATAGAGGGGCATTTTCGAACGGGGACGACCATCTCTAAGGGCGCCCAACTCTAAGGACGGTGCCGCAAAGGGGCGGGGCAACGCGTATTATCGAAACAAGATGGACGTCCATCTTTGGTTTCGATAATACGGTCGGGGACGCCCAAATCTTGACATTTAGGTCGACCTTAGAGATGGTCTTCCTTAGGTCATTTTTCAGATGGTCGTCCTCGGTTTTCGGCGATAATGGAAACCAAAAACGTCTATCTCAAAAACGTCCAAATCCAAGCCCTTTGGTTGTGGGAGGAGCCAGCATTTGTAGTGCACTGGTCCCCCTGACATGCCAAGACACCAACCGGGCACCCTAGGGGGCACTGCAGTGGACTTCAGAAATTGCTCCTAGGTGCATAGCTCCCTTACCTTGAGTGCTGAGCCCCCCCAACCCCCCCCCCCCCAGGTCCACCTGCCTGAAGTACACTGCACCCACTACAACTGTTCCAGGGACCTATATACCGCTGTGATGGACTTGAGTATGGCATTTGAGGCTGGCAAAAAAGTATTTTTAAACTTGTTTTTTTATGGTGGAAGGGGTTTAGTGACCACTGGGGTAGTAAGGGGATGTCATCCCCGATTCCCTCCAGTGGTTATCTGGTCAGTTCGGGCACCTTTTTGAGGCTTGGTGGTGAAAAAAAATGGACCAAGTGAAGGCCAAGTGCTCGTCAGGGATGCCCTTCTTTTTTCTATTATCTGCTGAGGACGCCCATGTGTTAAGCACGCCCCAGTCCCGCCTTCGCTACCCTGCCGTCACGCCCCTGTAAACTTTGGTTGTCCCCGTGACGGAAAGCAGTCGAGGGTGTCAAAAAATCGGCTTTCAATTATGCCAATTTGGACGACCTTGCGAGAAGGACGCCCATCTCCCGATTTGTGTCGAAAGATGGGCGTCCTTCTCTTTCAAAAATAAGCGTGATAATATTACAGTAATCAAGCTGTGATATAACTATCCGCTTGAACTATCACCCTAAACTGAACGAAGAGGAAGAATTTTCGTATTCAATGAAGGATCCTCATTTTTTTAAGATGCTTTTCTAATCAATATAATTGGCCTGTGATTCCGTTTTCAACTCTGAGTCCAGAGTAACTCCTAATATTTTCAGCTAAGATTCCAATTTAAAGTTCTCACTATCTAATATTAAGAATGGCAAAGGAACCCGAGTTCCCAGGGCTGGTGTTAGACATTCAGAGGTCCAGAGAAGAAACTGGTGAGGGGGCCCAAAAGCTGGCCTTCAGCCTATTCCTCATTTAGCCTGAGGCAGATTTGGGGCCCTCTATGGTACAGGGCCCCAGGGCAATTGCCCTGTTTGCCACCCCCTAACGCCAGCCTGGAGTTCCTAGCCATAAAGATTTAGGGATCCTTTTACCAAACTGCGGTAAAAATTGACCTTAGTGCATGCTTATGTGGGTCATTCCCGCATGCTAAGGCCATTTTTTCCACATGGGTAAAAATGATTTTTCCCCCATTTTTTGAATTAATGGCCATGCCCCTACTACACACTACTCACGTTCTAATTGGTTAGTGTGCAGTAATGAAGCTGTACTAACTAATTAGAGCAGAACATGCCTACTCTCTGTCCCCAACCTGCCCCAGCGCTCAAAAATAAAATCACTGATATTATGGCACTGATGCCTTAAGTACATAAGTATTGCCACAGTGAGACAGACCAAAGGTCCATCAAGCCCAGTAACCTGTTCCCAACAGTGGACAATCCAGGTCACAAATACCTGGTAATCCCAAAAAAGTTCAATACATTTTATGCTGCTTATCCCAAAAATAAGCAGTGGATTTTTCCCAAGTCAGTTTAATAATGGCCTATGAACTTTTCATTTAGGAAGCCGTCCAAACCTTTTTTAAACCCCACTAAGCTAACCGCCTTTACCATATTGTCTGGCAACGAATTCCAGAGTTTAATTACATGTTGAGCGAAGAAAAAATTTCTCCGATTTGTTTTAAATTTACTGCTTTGTAGCTTCATCGCATGCCCCTTAGTCCTAGTATTTTTGGAAAGAGTAAACAAATGATTCACGTCTACCTGTTCCACTCCACTCATTATTTTATAGACCTCCATCATATTTCCCTTCAGCTGTCTTTTCTCCAAGCTGAAGAGCCCTAGCCGCTTCAGCCTTTCCTCATGGGGAAATCGTCCCATACCCTTTATCATTTTTTTCGCCTTTCTCTGTACCTTTTCTAATCCCACTATATCTTTTTTGAGATGTGGTGACCAGAATTGAACACATTAATTGAGGTGCGGTCGCACCATGGACCGATACAAAGGCATTATAACATCCTCATTTTTGTTTCGCCATAATTACTGCAGGATGCCTGAGCACATCCAATGGTAAGGCATTTTAAGCTGGGGTAAGCACGTGTTAGTGCTTAGCTAAACTTAGTAAAAAGACCCCTTAGTCTTATCTCTATTTAATTTTCAACACCACTGTTGCTGACCAAATCTCAAGTTGCTGTAGACATAGACAAACCATATCATGCAATTTGGATAAAGTCTTTGGAACTGGGAATCATCTGCGTAAGAAAAGAGGTGAATATCCTTTGAAAAATAGAATCCTCCCAGTGTAGCCATCAGAATATTAAACAAAGATTGGGGACAGTGGAGAACCTTCCATTGCTATTGGGTTTCACATGTCCCTGAATTTACTGTTACCTATAAAACTGACTGAGCATAAGAACAGCACAAAGGAAATAAATGTTCTTTAAAAAATATATTTGTCCAGGGGAGCATCTGCACAGCTCAGACAGTTTTTGATACTGTGGTCCAGTTTAAGCAGCAGCTACAGAGAAAAAAAGATAAGTTCATTTGAAAAAGACAAACTCTCAAGAACAACAAAGCCAGTTTTCCCTTGCGGACCATTTCTTGTAGAAAATTATGGAGAAAATATGCAGAAATTGCAGACTGCAGGCAGCTGAAACATTTATTGTTTTCAGCACTTGTTAATAGTGTGAAAGAAGACACAGAAATTGGTCTGTAGAGGGATAGGGATTAGAATAAATATTAGTGTTTGACATAAAAGAGGGTACTGGTAATTTCACTAGATTCCATCCGAGCAATACCTTCCTCCCTCGCGTTTCATTGTCTCTGAATTCTTAACAGCATGAGGAGTTTTAGTATTATTATCTTATGCAATATTTTTTTACACTTCCTTTTCCTGTTATTATCCCCTACACAACTCGTCTTAATACCTTGAGAAACTGTCTTATTCTGAAGCTCAGTAAATATATTTTCCCCAGAAAGTATTAGTTAAAGAAAGGAAAACCATTACTATTATACGTTGAATCCTACCAACAATATAAGATATGCCATGTTATATAAAGGGGTCCTTTTACTACGCCGTGGTAAAAAGTGGCCTACGGTAGTGCGAGCATGTCTATTGGGTGCACGCCGGGCCATTTTTTACCGCATCTAGGAAAAAGGGCCTTTTTCTAAGGGACCAGAAGAAGGACGTGTGGTAAAATCGAAACCAGCGTGTGCCCATTTTTGGCCTGAGACGTTACCACCACCCGTTGACGTAGCAGTAAGGGTTCATGTGCTACATGCGCAGTGACTGTTTGGTGCGTGCCAACTGCCGATTAACACAGGAAATGCCGCATGCAGCAGGAAATTAAAAAAATTATTTATCCTGGCTTTACAGGTGCATGCCAAATCTGAAATTACCACCAGGGGGTGCACTAGCCTGGCGGTAGTCTCATTTGGTGTACACTGCACCTTGGTAAAAGGGCCCCAGAATGAGTAATACCAATCAAAACATGGAGACCATTTTCAGAGAGGTCGATATGCAAAGTGATTTATCTGGGCAGGAGAGGCTCCTGCCTGGTTAAATTAGTTGTGTGGGGCTATCTGTTGATAACTGCTAAAGCCATAGGCAGTGATTCTGCGGGTGGTCTGAGGGCCAAGTCATGGTAAACTGTCAGTAATGAGTACTTAACCACCTATGTTATCTGGACAAATCAGACCGCATAAAACTGTCCTATCTGTGTCTGGTTTCACTTAGGCAGTAAAGTGATGAATATTGCACTTAACTGGAGAAGGGATAGCTGGCCCGGAGTCAATATCTGGGCATTCCCCCAGGTACTATGGTTCGCCCCGAGATTTCCACATGGAAATCAAAGCATATTCCATAACAAAGCGCATAACCTAATTGGTAACAAGCCAATCAGCATTGATAGTTGCCAATTAACAAGCAATTATTGACACTAATTGGCATTAATTAGAATTTACATGAGGGACTATGTAGGCATAGTCTACAGCATGCTGTATGTAAATTCTAAGTCGCATAGTAGAAAATGGGGCGTGGCCAGGGGTGTGGAATGGGCATTTCTAAAATCTATGCACGTTGTTATAAAATATGCCCGGTCTGCACCTAATTTAGGCATCGGCAGTTACACCATTGACCTAGTGGTAAGGAATCCGGGCGGTAATGACCTACGCACATCAAATGCCACTTGGCGTATGTCCGTTCCGTTATGCACGTCCAAAAATAAAAAATATTTTTCAGGCGCACATATCAGACACACGCCAAAAATGAAATTACCGCAAGAGCCATGCGGTAGTCGAGCAGTAACTCCGTTTTGGCACGCGTTGGGTGCACTTAGACACTTAACACAACTTAGTAAAAGGTTTCCTGATTTCCTTTAGGTACTGGAAAATGCACTTCAGTGGGTGGTGGTAAGGGCTCCCCCCCCCTCCCCAAAATCATCATTACGCTGCGGTAAAAGGGGGCCTCGGCATGTGTGAAAAACATGTGCCAATGTCAGCGCAGGTCCCCTTTTGCCGCAGCTTGGTAAAAGGGGCCCTGAATTTCTGGGTTTCTGGAGCCAGCAATACCAAAGCCGGTTAAGTGCGATATTCTTCTATGGAGCACTGCATAGAGATAGGACTGACTTTTATGCAGTTATCTTGGCCGGTTAATTGCTGAATATTGGCACGTAACCGGCCAAGTGCTGACTTCGCTCCCGAATCGCCCCCAAGATCGCTGGTTTTGCTTCAAGCGCTAACAGGTCATTTTCAGTGTCGCTATCCAGTGAAGTGTCGCTGAAAATGACTGGTTAGCCTTTAACAGGCAATTTAATCCTCTAGGAGCCATTTCTGGGTGATTAAATCACTTTGAATACCGACCTAAGTTTAAACATAAGTAGCCATCTTAAATACTAAATAATAAGACTATACACGACCTAGACATAGCCGAAATCTTATCATTTGACTGATTAACCTCTTTGCTATTAATGAACAAGCATTACCACTTTATTCCTTATGTCGAATATGTTCTCTCCATATTCAATGACCTAATGTATGCTACAATCCAATTCATTACTCAGGAACCTTCATGCACTACCATAACGTATTCTTCTTTACCATGTATGTATGCACATGGTATATATACATGTATGTTATGTTCCATGTATGTATGCACCTTAATGCAATACCAACTGTAATTTTGTTACCCGGAAGGGCAACCGCCACCACGGCAAATGTAAGCCACATTGAGCCTGCAAATTGGTGGGAAAATGTGGGATACCCATGCTACAAATCAGTGGCGTAGCCACAGGTGGGCCTGGGTGGGCCAGGGCCCACCCACTTAGGGCTCAGGGCCACCCAACAGTAGCACATGTTTAGCGGTAGCTGGTGGAGATCCCAAGCTGAAGACTTTCCCCTGATAGTAACACAATTCTACTCTCCACAATACTGGCACCTGCGCATGCTCAGTTTTCAGTGCATGCCTGCTGCAGACTGCCAAGGTGGAAAGAAGCATTTTAATGCCAGCTGAGATATTTTTTTGGTGGTGGGGGATGAGAACATTTGGTGCCCACCCACTTCTTACCTAGGCCCACCCAAAATCTGTAGTCTGGCTATGCCCCTGCTACAAATAAAATAAATAAATAAATAAAAATGGAGATCTTGGCCTTAATGCAAAACTGAGGTCAATTTTACAGAATCCCCAGTTAAAAAAAAAGAATGATAATAGTGACAGTCATAGAAGATCCATTAAAAGATAGCACCAGATACTTCAGTTATCACAGTGAAAGGTTTCATCTGTACTCTGTACTCCTTATCACAAAGCATCAACTCCTTGGACTTGTAACTAATGAACAGTAACTAATATTAAAGAAAAAAAGACTATTGTGATATTATCCTAATTATGAAGCAGAAAAAAAAGAGCTGCCACGCTTTATTGGTTTTATGAAAGACATGCTACTATATCATGCGCACTGAAGAACGATTTAAGATTTACAATAAATCTGGTGATGCTTCTGGAGGAACAGCGGCAATCTGTTGGCTAGCACAAGTGCAAGTGATTATCTAGTGAATGGTGAACGTTGTGGATATAATCAGTTGCCACATTCATGTGCATGCAGAGTTTCGCTTCTAGATTTTGTATAGGTCATCCAAAGTTGGGTGTACAAATTTGGAAATGAATCCCTGATCTGCACTTAAACTAATTAGCCAATTAAAAGTTGTAACAATCAATTATTGGCATTAACAAGCATTTCATTGGCGGCCATTTTTTGACAGATATAGGAGCACGTTTGGAGAAGCAAACCTCTTCCTTGAAGAAGTCTTACGAAACCTGGCCAAGTCGGCGGAGGTTTGATCTGGTTGAAAGATCGCTGCCAAAGCTAAGGAGCGTTGTTATGTATTTTAAAAGTAATAAGTAATTTTTAGACAAAAGAAGAAAAAGAAAGAAGAAAATTAGTTAAATAAAAGCATTGCATGTCACGGGTGAATCAATGAAGATCTATTCAGCGCCATTAATATAGGGGAAGCTGCCCCCGCATGGTGAGGCTGATAATACTATGAAGATTCCCGTTAAGATATAAATGAAATGTAAATGAAGTATACATTATTGGATGTTGGACTGTGTACTTAATAGATATTGTGATGATTGGGACAGAAGAGGTTTCAATTTTAGTGCACGTCCATTTTCCGGCCCCTTAAAAATGGCCCTTTTTCCTAGATGCAGTAAAAAAATGGCCCAGTACACACCTAAAAGATGTGCTCGCACTACCGCAGGCCACTTTTTACCACGGCTTAGTAAAAGGACTCCTGAATCTAGTCCATAGTATATACAGATGTGCTTAAAAACTGCATTGGTTCTCTGTTTACTAAGCCACGTTAAAGGCACATTAGCATCTTTAACCCGCATTAACCATGTACTCGTATTAACCATGTATGCGCCTACAATATCCCTATAGGCACCTACATGGTTAGCGCACATGCTGATTGTAGGAGCATTTAAAATGCTAACATGCCTTAGTAAATAGGGCCCATAGTGTTCTTTTTACAAAGCTGTGGTAGTGATTCCCAGAGCAGCAATTGCAATGAAGCCCATTCAATTCCTATGGATTTTGCTGCATTTGCTGCGTGGGAATCATTGCCATGGCTTTGTAAAAGGAGCCCATAGTTGCACATTAAAAATGAGCTTAAATGATTTTTTTAACCTACATTATTACAATATCCAGAAAAAATCATGCAAAACAGGAAGGCATTACTTTCCTCCACTAATGCATTTTAATATCTAGTATATTCTGCCAGATAAAGACTGCACTCAGTATATATCAATATATTTTAAAGATCATTCCACTTTTTAGCTCAGGATGAGGTCTCCAGGCATGTCAGAATGAATATATAATGACCAAATGGTACACTGAACCAGACCGCACATTATTCATTATTCATCATATAACACATTGGACCTCAACCCAGTTTACAGAACAAGCTGAATTTAGAGGTCAATAGTTTGAACAAAACTTAGATTAGATCCTCGGTTCTTCATAAATGTAATAAATGTTTGTCATATTACATCTGATTAATGCGGGGTTGCACAGAGTCTATTTCTGCCTATTTCCTTCTTTCCAACCTTATTTTGTATTGTTACCTGGCAACTAGGAAAGGTTTCTAGAAGAAGACGCAGAGCTGTGAAATATTATGCCACTGCAGACACCAGCAAGCCAAAAAAAAAAAAATTATCAGTTCTCTTGACAGTGTCCATAATAATTACCCTGACATCTACCGATACAGCCAAGTCATTATCACTGCAGCAGAGGGCTTCCTTTCCTGATTAATACAAAATGTGACAGGGTGAGTTCTCTTCCTTCTGAGGAGTAAGTCACAGAAAAGACAGAACGTTGCCGCCTGGCATGATAAACAAAGTGTTTGATGTGAAGAGCGGTGCCAGGACTTCCAATAGGGTCCTGCCGAGCGGATCAGGAAGGTCGATGCATCAAATTCCAAGCCACGCATTTCACCTGGCTCTTCTACAACTCGGTTAAAACAAGACTTATGAAAAACAGCACTGTGGTCTTTGACACACACACACACACACACAAAGATCAATTACAATTAGAGTTTTAGTTTACCATGAAATGAAAACAATTAAGAAAAACTGGAGTGAAGCTCCCAGTAACTAATGGAATTTATCAGCTAACTCTTAAGAAATCAATGTTCATTCTGATTCATCGTGAACAGGACACATACTGTCCCTTTCATCCTTTTAAAGTATACATTGGGCAGACATATTCCTATAAGATAAGACCCGCTGGATTCGGGCAATGCAACTTAGTGACATCCTTCAAGCTGTTGTTTCTACTGTGCAGTGTTAAGAGCTAAAATACGCATGGCAACTAAGATTATTATAGAATAATTCAATATTTAATGGAAAACTACTTAGAAGCATCGGGGTTGTTTTATTCTTGGCAGTCCTCCGAACATGCATGTGCAAAAACAAGGGTGAAAAAAAAAAAACTCCAGGGGAATCAGACAAGAATGAAGCTCAGGCTTCTGAAAATGCTTTATTCTCAAACGGTTAAAGAAAAGTACAGTCTTGGCATAAACAAAACCGACCCTACACGGGCCGTGTTTCAGCACAAACCTTCCTCAGGGGTCAACGAATAATCAAAAGTAAGCAACGTCAGATAATTGATAAATGGGTCCAGAGCAAGGATAAACAAGCTTTTGTATAGAAGAGCCTCGGAAATAGTAAAATGCTGGTGGGACGATTTTTGCACCTTTTTTTTTTTGTTTCTAGTCCTCTGAATACGCCATATATTTATATTTTCAATTTAGAAATCAAGATTTTGGTCTGAAATCTCATGGGGCCCCAAACTATAAGGATGCATGTGCAGTTGGTTGTGCCATTTCTTAAATGAAATTGACATCCATCTACATATTAAAGGTTTCCACAAAAAATTATGACTTGTAAAGTCTATGTTCCCCATGCCAGTCCTCTCCAATGTTCAATAAATATGAACAGCTTATGTCGTTTCAGACAAGTTGATTATTTATCCAGTAAGACAATGCATCAACCAAAATTCTATAAAAGTTGCTAAAAATTACATGTGAAAATTTGGGTGTGCACCCAATTTGTCCATGCAATTTAATTGAATAACAAGTCAATCAGTGATAATTGGCTTCTTAACAAGTAATTGGCGCTAATTGGATTTAATTAAAAATTTACGTGCATAAATTTAGGCGCAGGATCCTTGTGTAAATTTTATGCATGGGTCCAAAAAAGGGGCACAGTCATGGGAGGGTCATGGGTCGATCAGAAGTATTCCCACAATTTTGCATTGGTCAGAAAGGGGGCTTCTAATTTGAGATGTTCACCACTTGCAGTATTTTCTAGAAAAGGTTTGTGAAATGCAGAGCATTTTATTCGTTAAATTTGAATGCATTTCAGTAGTAGTGCTGCTTTGATCGGCTGTCCAGAAAGGAGGTATATCAAGTGCCAAATAAACACACAGAAACACAAATTACTTGCAGATATTGTAGGTATTTTCTTGTTCCTAGTGGGCTCACATTCTAAGTTCTCACCTGAGGCAATGGAGGGTTAATTGACTTGTCAAGGTCACAAATAGCATCAGTGGGATTAGAACGCTGTCTTCTCTGGTTCTCAGCCTGCTGCTCTAATCATTAGGCTACTCCTTACAGGCATGTTTGGAAAATAACTACAAAGCCTTGGGAAAAACATGTGCACTTGGCAGCCTGTAAAGCATTAACAGCCATTTTACAAGTGACTTCACACATGTGCATGTTGGCACCTAACATGTGTAAGTGGTACATTTTGCTAACTGTACATCCAAGTATTTTTTTACTTTTGTTACATTTGTGCCCTGCGCTTTCCCACTCATGGCAGGCTCAATGCGGCAATGGAGGGTTAAGTGACTTGCCCAGAGTCACAAGGAGCTGCCTGTGCCTGAAGTGGGAATTGAACTCAGTTCCTCAGGACCAAAGTCCACCACCCTAACCACTAGGCCACTCCTCCACTCAACATTCATACGCATAAGTAGTAGTACATTATCTAAAAATGCACATCCACAGGGAGCCAGTGAAAGAGCCAAGCCGCAAATATCATTTTGTTTTTTTGAGTTGATAAGAACAATTGCTACCTCAATCACTCAACCACACCCACAATCACTTACTGGATATGCAATCAACTTTGTCAGAAACGGCGTCAGCCTGTTCATATATACTGAACATTAGAAAGGACTGGCATAGACATTGCAAAGTATTTTTTTTCTGGAGACCTTTAATTTGAAGATTGGTGTCAATCAAAATCTCATTTAAGAAATGGAACTGTCGACTGCACACGCTTCATATGATTTAGGTCCCCGTGCTATTTTAAACCAAAATTAGCTAACCTAGTTTAAAGAACAGGCTACATTTAGAGATCAATAGATTGACAAAATCAAGTTTCTTTCTCTTTTCATGTATTCAAAACTTAGATTAGATCCTCAGTTCTTCAGAGTTCAGAAAAAATATAAACTAAATGTAATAAATGTTTCTCATATTCCATTTTGTTAATACAGGATTGAATAGAGTATATGTCTGCATATTTCCTTCTTTCAAACCTTATTTTGTGTTCTTACCTGTCATTCTATGTGTATGTGAAGGAAAAATCTATGCCAAGAACTCGTCTATTTGAAGCCTTTTCTGTAAGAAAATGTAGGCATCTACTTTTCTTTAAATAGAATACTAGGTCAAAAATGAGTCATTGAGCTTATAGTATTTTATGGTATATGCATGAAAAATGTGCACCCTGCCTATGTTTCACTTATTTATTTAAAAATCTATATTCCACTCTATCTATAGTCGTCTAGGTGGAGTACAGCAAACACAGACATAATAAGAAGATCTAATACATAACATCTAAGCCATTAATATAAACTTGAGCTAAACAAGACGAAATACAGTTCATAATTTAAATATAAAGTAAATACAACTAAATCCCCCACACAAAGACCCCCCCCCTCTCAGTAAACATCAGTCTGCACTGTATGCCTGACAAAACAGAAATGTTTTTAACGATTTCCTGAATCCACTCATCTCCTGCCAATCTCTAATGCATGAAGGGAGCTGATTCCAAAGTTGCGATCCTGTGATATAAAAAAATTGTGTGCTGAAATTTCTCCAACCTAACATCCCGATAATTGGGTGCATGTAGAACAGCAGAATTCATGGAATATAACAATCTCTTTGGCTGATAAACAAAGAGCTTGGCAGTAAGAATAGTAGAAACCCTATCATGCAATCCTTTGAAAATCAGGTACAGGATCTTGAATCGAATTCTATATTCCATAGGCAGCCAATGTAGTCGTTGAGCACAAGTGTAATGTGCACGAAGCGACTACACCAACACCCTTGCCACAGCATTTTGGGCGACTTGCACTTATATGAATATCCACCTGCAAACTATGTGCCGTCAAATATTGGCATGTATTTAGAGAATAATACATAACCAGAAAATGATCATTTACACGGATATGTCAACATAGATGCGTACATGACTAGAATGCTGCCATTTACACATGTTCTTGCCACTTAAATCTAAGCAGCTATTATCCATCTAATTCTATAAAAGTTGCCAAAAACTATGCGCGCAAATTAGGCCACATGCCCAATTTGCACTGACCCGTTGTCGGCTAAGTGAAAAGTCGGGTAATATAGAAAACACGGCATGCCCATCAAACAATGCATAAACATAGATTTCCTGATTTTCAAAAATCGTTCTACCACAAAGATTTTTAATAGAAATAAATATGATGATGTCACCGGGGGGGGGGGGGGGGGGGTCTGTTGGATATGCCAGATGATCGGATTAGCGAAGGTCAAATAATCAAGACTGTACTGTACTAGCACTTGCATATGTGGTTGGTGCCAATAATTGGCATTTACATGCATGTAACTGCAAGGGGACGTTAACATGGGTGGATCATGAGCATGTTATATATATGTAACCTAGTGACATGCGCAATTTATAGAATACAACTGTTGTGTGTATTGCATGGCACATAAAGGTGCACCCACTTATGCCTGCTATTCAGATGACATAAGTGGCTGCACCTAACATTTTATGCACCAAAGTAGCTTTGTATTAATATTCTATAATGGTTTAGGCATGCTTTTAAGTTGTTATAGAACTGGCGCCACAAACACCCCTTTGAGGCATCTAAAACTTTACAAAAACAAGGGAGAGGGAATCCAAAGCATCAAGAGAGCACCAAGGGTCTCCATGAAGAGGATAGCAAAAAGATCTTTATTATGCAACCCAACACGGGCCGTGTTTCGGCATCTACATCTGCATCAGGGGTCTGTTAAACCGACCACTAGAAACTAAACTTGTCCCTACACTGGCAGAAGAAAGGCTTACAACGAACACAAGAACACACATCTTACAGCACAAGCAGGGCCGTGCCAACCCGGTAAGCGGGGTAAGCACCACAGGGGGGCGCCTGCCTTCAAGGGCGCCTGCTGCCAACAAAAAGAACAAAAACGTAGATGCAGCCGCAACTAGGTTTGGTTTGAGTGTACGCAGAACGACGGCTGCGCAGGAAGGGGAAACATAAACTGGATTCTTTTGGAAATTACATTTTGAGATCTCAAAAAACTAAAGAGCACTTCTCTGAAATATGTGTACAGTATGTAACTATGTAAACATAGGTAATGAGCTGATTTGCATGTTGTAGCCACATGGAAATCTCTGCACAATATATAGAATCCTGGGGCTTGTGGCTACTAGGAAGAGTGCCTATTTTTATTTGGTAATAAATAGAAATAAAACAAAAAAGGGAAGATAAGGTGATACAGTTTAAGCTTTCAAAGACAGAACCTTCTTCTTCAGATTGAGTCTTTCAGGGGGGAACATAAACCACTGAGGGGCCCTCTTACAAAGTGGTGGAAACCCAGCATGGACTTATGGCATGCTATCCCGGAACTACTGCTGGCCCAATGTGACTACCAGTGGTAGTTCTGGCTCTATTTGTTCAGCAATCCCACAAAGATGCACTCCATATTTCAGCTCCTATTTCCTTTGCATCTTGTGCCATACGGGGGGGGGGGGGGGCGCCAACTGATAGTCTGCAGGGGGGCACCAGAGTCCCTAGGCACGGCCCTGAGCACAAGAGGTTGAGTAGACACGAAAACATTCTGGCAACTGATATACAATAGCGAATGGACAACACAAACAGACTCAATATACTACCTCAGAGAATGGGATGAAAGATGTAAAAGCATACTAGATATAACAGCACCCTTACAAACAAGAACCTCACGCAAGCACAACTCGATACCCTGGTTTAATGATGAACTAAAAAAGCTAAAAACACATACCAGGAAACTCACACGAGCATGGAGAAAAATAAGAGATGAACAATCACTCAACACATGGAAACAAATAGAAAGAAATTACAAATACGCAATAAGACAGGCCAAAAGATCATACTATAAAGCTAAAATAGGGTCAGATTACAAGGAGACAAAGAAATTATATCAACTTGTAAACAAACTCCTAGACACCAACTTGGTCACTACAATGAACACAGACATCCCATCTGCAGAGAAACTTGCTAAGTATTTCAATGATAAAATTGTAAACCTTCAGAACAACACCAACATCGAAAACTTCCTTAATGAGTTGGACCCCACCACTGGTGAATACCCAGCTGACTGGACTTGGTTAAACTTCGCCCTCCTTACCGTCAACACAGTCACCCAGACGATTGGCAAGTTCTCCAACACTCACTGTAAACTAGATACCTGTCCCAGCTACCTAATGAAATCTGCCCTGGACCACTTCATAGCAGACCTCACAGCCCACCTGAACTACATGCTTCAGCAAGGTCTCTTCCCCAAGGAAAATGGCAATATCCTACTCACCCCAATACCAAAAGATACCAAGAAAAAAACAAACAAAATCACTAACTACCGCCCAGTAGCATCGATCCCGTTGGTAGTCAAATTGATGGAAAGCATGGTAACCAAACAACTTACAGATTATATAAACAAATTCTCAGTACTACACTAATCACAGTCAGGTTTCCACCCCCTCCACAGCACTGAAACAGTACTACTCACTCTCCTAGCCAAATTCAAACAGGAGATAGCAATAGGCAAAAAGATCCTTCTCCTCCAATTCGACATGTCCAGTGCATTCGACATGGTAAACCATGATATATTAATAAAACTACTAGATAGGTTCGGGATTGGTGGAAACATACTTAGCTAGATTAAGGGCTTCCTAACTACAAGAACATACCAAGTAAAATCAAACACAAGCATATCATCACCATGGAAAGCAGACTATGGAGTACCACAAGGATCACCGCTATCACCGATCCTCTTCAACCTAATGATGACCCCACTAGCCACAACCTTATCCAACCAAGGCCTCAACCCTTTCATATATGCAGACGATGTCATAATATACATTCCTTACAAAGCCAAATTGATAGAAATCACCAACGAAATCACTCTTAGCTTGAACATCATGGACTCATGGGTAAATGCATTTCAACTAAAATTCAATAAAGAAAAAACACATTATCCCATCCTTTCATCCCAACACAGTGTGGACAACCCCAAAAGTATCGACACCCCAGATCACACCCTTCCTATCTCAGACAGCCTGAAAATCCTTGGCGTGACAATAGACCGACATTTAACACTAGAGAGCCAAGTGGCATCCACAACAAAGAAAATGTTCCACTCAATGTGGAAACTCAAACGCTTGAAACAATTCTTCCCGAGGGTCACATTTCGCAACCTGATACAATCAATGGTACTAAGCCACGCAGACTACTGCAATGGAATCTATGCGGGATGCAAAGAACAAACCTTAAAGAAACTTCAGACAGCTCAAAACATGGCAGCTAGACTAATATTTGGAAAAACGCTCCACAAAAAGCTACATTGGCTCCCAATCAAAGAACGCATTGATTTCAAAATCTGCACCCTGGTTCACAAAATCATTTACGGTGAAGCCCCGGGATGCATGATAGACCTAATCGACTTACCAACTAGAAACACATCTGAATCAACACGAACATATCTAAACCTTAACTACCCAAACTGCAAAGGCCTTAAATACAAATCAACCTACGCATCCAGCTTCTCCTATGTAAGCACATAACTGTGGAATGCACTTCCAAAAGCCTTGAAAACAACGTACGACCACCTGAACTTCCGGAAATCACTAAAAACCAACCTGTTCAGAAAGGCATACACCACCGATCCAACTTAAATGCCTGATCTCTGCAACACAACAAAAATAAAGAACGTAATGGGCATAACTCAACTCTTCCGCTGTACGATTCCCTAATGTGGTTATGCCACACGAACTCTATCTTACCACAACATCACTTTGTATTTGTTCACACCGGAGTCTGCAAATGCCTCTCCAGCACTATGTAAGCCACATTGAGCCTGCAAATAGGTGGGAGAATGTGGGATACAAACAGTGGTGTGCTGGAGCTGGCTCGCACCGGCTCGCAAGACTTTCTACCGACTTGCGAGCCAGTTGTTAAAAATCGTGAGCCGGCTCTGGCTCTCCTCCCTCCCTCCGCCCTCCTTCCGGATCCGGTCCCTCACCGACTCCTTCTCCTTCTTCGGGGTAGGCAGTCTAGCCTGCCCGCTGCCAGCTGACTCTCCCCCGCTGCCGATTCGCGCTTTAAAAATGGCCACCGAGACTTCCAGAGGCGGCCTCGCGAGACTTCTGCTGAAGTCTCGGCGACCATTTTGAGGCGTGAACCGGCAGCGGGGGAGAGTCAGCGCTGGCAGCGGGCAGGCATGACTGCCTGCCCCGAAGATTTAAAAGGACAAGGAGTCGTGAGGGACCGGATCCGGAGGGAGGGAGGAGAATTCACTGAAGGGAGTCAAGAGTCACTGGGCATGGGTGGATGGAGGGGGAGAGAAGGGTCACTGGGTATGGGTGCATGCAGGGCAGGGGAGAGGAGGGTCACTGCTGGACATGGGTGGATGGAGGGCAGGGGAGAGGAGGGCCACTGCTGGACATGGGTGGATGGAGGGCAGGGGAGAGGTCACTGCTGGACATGGGTGCATGCAGGGCAGGGGAGAGGAGGGTCACTGCTGGACATGGGTGGATGGAGGGCAGGGGAGAGGAGGGGAGAGAGAAGAAATGCTGGACATGGATGGAGGGGAGGGAAGAGTGAGGAAGGAGATGAGATGAGGGGAAAGGAAGAGAGGAGAAAAACTACACATGGATGAAGAAAATAGGCAGAAGCTGAGGACCAGAAATGAAGAAGAAAGGAGGAAAGGAAAGAAATAAATGGAAAGGAAGCCCTGGAAACAGAGTTAAGAGGACAGATAGCAGCAGAATCGGATGCTGGCCAGCATGATCAGAAAAGCAGTCACCAGACAACAAAGGTAGAAAAAAATCATTTTATTTTCATTATAGTGTTTGGAATATGTTCACTTTGAGAATCAGGTGCTCAACATTAAAAGTTTATATTTATTTACATATTTATGGCATTTTATCGCACATTAAACATGAATTAGATTGGAACCTGGGCTCATTTAATTTTTTTTTCTGGAGGAATGCATTGCCCCCCCCCCCCCAGGCTCTCTCCCCGGCTATAGCCAGCTCTGCAATTTGGGGGGGGGGGGGGCGCAGAGGGGGACCGGGGAGAGAGCCTGTTGTTAAACATTTACCAGCACAGCACTGGATACAAATGTAACAGGAAAAACCTCTACGACGAGAAAGCACAACAGGCTGTTGTGGATACAAATGTAACAAATAAAATAAATAAAAATAAAATAAACATATACAAAACTATGTGAACACAGAGAAACAAATCCTCAAATATAAACCATTACATATATACAGACTGAAAGTGTAAATATGCACTTTAACACTTAAAGCAGACAGAAACAAAAAAAAAGGCAAAGATCTGCCACAGAAATAGCTAATCAAAAGAAAAAAAGCAGATCAAAAAAGACAAAAAAATAGAACAGGAGGGTAACAGAAGAAGTGGTTTATTACAAGTTACCCGACGTGGCCACGTTTCGCCCTCAGGCTGCGTCAGGGGTAAAAAAACTAATAGGGGTAAAAAAGCAAAGTGAACCCCTAAAAGTAGTCATACAACCACCTTACATAAGTGCTTCCCAAGCTTACTCAGCAAACTTCACAATGCTATGTTGACTGGCAGCACTTATGTAAGGTGGTTGTATGACTACTTTTAGGGGTTCACTTTGCTTTTTTACCCCTATTAGTTTTTTTACCCCTGATGCATCCTGAGGGCGAAACGTGGCCACGTCGGGTAACTTGTAATAAACCACTTCTTCTGTTACCCTCCTGTTCTATTTTTTTGTCTTTTTTGATCTGCTTTTTTTCTTTTGATTAGCTTTAACACTTAAATACAATGAACAAACAGATTCCATACACAATACAATTAAACAAATTGCAAAATGTGAAATAAAATCTTACTGGGGCTCCATTGTAATGGTTGGTGATTAAAAAGTCAATCATTTGTGACCAGCAATCCATTCACATAAATGTGAATTAAAGTGTCTGAGTGATAAACTGTTTCCCACCAATCTGTGTAATCCATTTTATAAATGAATGCTAACCCAGATTAAAGTACAGACAATCTTAAGAGATAATAAATGAATAGGCTAAAATCAACGAAGTAGACAAAATAAACACTCTTAATGAAAGACACTAGTCAAAAAATTGCTAAACTGTATCTAAATATTGGCTCATTTGTGCGACTTCCCCTATCCAATGTCCAGGCACTTAATCAGCTGTGCTATAAAATCATCAACAAATCTATATATCAGGAAGGTAAAAAAAGGAAACCGATATGGTTTACCAAACAAGTCGCTGACAAAATAAAGGCAAAAGAGATGACGTTCATGAAATACAAAAGAATGCAAGAAGTGGAACACCAAAGAGATTAAAGGCTAAAATTGAAAGAATTGAAGAGAGAAATATGACTGGCAAAGGCTCTGGCTGAAGACCAAATAGCTTTGAAAAGATAAAGAAAAGTTACAAGACTTTTTCCAGGTATATTAGTGAATGCTAAATTAGTAAATACTGAACTCTCTAATTTGACAACTTTAATCATACGGTTATTATTGAACGTTATACTTTATCCTGATCTCATATCCCTGATATGAATTATTTACTTATTTATTTCTAATTTACCTGATATTTTATATACCATAATTGCAACAATACTCTGTACTTCTCATTCCGTTAATGGCGATCGCCATTGCGGCATAATGTAAGTCACATTGAGCCTGCAAAGAGGTGGCAAAATGTGGGATACAAATGCAGCAAATAAAAAAAATAAATAAATGGAGGAAGGCTAGAAATGGAATTGTGAGACTGAGAGATGCTATAATGCCACCTTCTTAATGCCATCTCTCCTGCTCTTATTCCTTTTATCTGTCACATTCTCAACCTCTCACTTTCCACTGCGACTGTCCCTGCTGCCTTTAAACATGCTGTGGTCACACCTCTCCTTAAGAAGCCTTCACTCGATCCTACTTGTCCCTCTAATTACCGACCCATCTCCCTCCTTCCTTTTCTCTCCAAATTACTTGAGCGTGCTGTTCACCGCCGCTGCCTTGATTTTCTCTCCTCACATGCTATTCTTGACCCACTACAATCTGGTTTTCGCCCTCTCCACTCAACCGAAACTGCGCTTACTAAAGTCTCCAATGACCTATTACTGGCTAAATCCAGAGGTCAATATTCCATCCTCATTCTTCTTGATCTTTCCGCTGCTTTTGACACTGTCGATCACAGCATACTTCTCGATACCCTGTCCTCACTTGGATTCCAGGGCTCTGTCCTTTCCTGGTTCTCTTCCTACCTCTCCCTCCGCACCTTTAGTGTTCACTCTGGTGGATCCTCTTCTACTTCTATCCCTCTGCCTGTCGGCGTACCTCAGGGTTCTGTTCTTGGTCCCCTCCTCTTTTCTATCTACACTTCTTCCCTTGGTTCATTAATCTCATCCCATGGCTTTTCCTACCATCTCTATGCTGATGACTCCCAAATCTACCTTTCTACTCCTGATATCTCACCTTGCATTCAAACCAAAGTTTCAGCGTGCTTGTCTGACATTGCTGTCTGGATGTCTCAACGCCACCTGAAATTAAATATGACAAAAACCGAGCTTCTCATTTTCTCCCCAAACCCACCTCCCCGCTCCCCCGTTTTCTATTTCTGTTGATGGCTCTCTCATTCTCCCTGTCTCCTCAGCTCGAAACCTTGGGGTCATCTTTGACTCTTCTCTCTCCTTCTCTGCTCATATCCAGCAGATTGCCAAGACCTGTCGTTTCTTTCTTTACAACATCCGTAAAATCTGCCCCTTTCTTTCCGAGCACTCTACCAAAACCCTCATCCACTACCTTGTCACCTCTCGTTTAGACTACAGCAATCTGCTTCTTGCTGGCCTCCCACTTAGTCACCTCTCCCCTCTCCAGTCGGTTCAAAACTCTGCTGCCCGTCTCATCTTCCGCCAGGGTCGCTTTACTCATACTACCCCTCTCCTCAAGACCCTTCACTGGCTCCCTATCCATTTTCACATCCTGTTCAAACTTCTTCTACTAACCTATAAATGTACTCACTCTGCTGCTCCCCAGTATCTCTCCACACTCGTCCTTCCCTACACCCCTTCCCGTGCACTCCGCTCCATGGATAAATCCTTCTTATCTGTTCCCTTCTCCTCTACTGCCAACTCCAGACTTTGCGCCTTCTGTCTCGCTGCACCCTACACCTGGAATAAACTTCCTGAGCCCCTACGTCTTGCCCCATCCTTGGCCACCTTTAAATCTAGACTGAAAGCCCACCTCTTTAACATTGCTTTTGACTCGTAACCACTTGTAACCACTCGCCTCCACCTACCCTCCTCTCTTCCTTCCCGTTCACATTAATTGATTTGATTTGCTTACTTTATTTATTTTTTGTCTATTAGATTGTAAGCTCTTTGAGCAGGGACTGTCTTTCTTCTATGTTTGTGCAGCGCTGCGTATGCCTTGTAGCGCTATAGAAATGCTAAATAGTAGTAGTAGTAGTAATGCTATGTGGAGAGTGATGAGGAATAAACGGATGTTTTCACTGAAGAAAATCCTGGAATAGGGCCATGGTTGGCTGATAAAGGTACATATGAAAATGAAGTTGATATTGCACCATTTATGAAAAAACCATTTATGCACAACTAGAAAGACTGAAAGTGGACAAAGTCATGGGGCTCAGAGAGGTTCTGGTGGGTCCTCTTAAAGATTTGTTTAATAAATCCCTGAAGACAGGAGAGGTTCCACGGGATTGGAGGAGTAGATGTGGTTCCTCTTCACAAAACAGAGAAGCAAGGATGGAAAGTCTTACTTTAGTGTTTGGAAAGGTAATGGAGGTGCTGCTCAAGGATAGGATGGTGAGTTTCCTGGAATCCAACGGGTTACAAGATCCAGGGAAACATGGTTTCATCAAACAAAAATCATGCCAAATGAATTTGTTGATTTCTTTGACGGGGTGTCCAGAGAATTGGATAGTGGATATGCGCTGGATGTAGTCTACTTGGATTTCAGTAAGGCCTTTGACATGGTCCCTTATTGGAGGCTCAAAAACTCAGTGGGCTAAAGTTAGGACATAAATAAAGTGGTGAGCTGGACTGGGAACTGGTTGACTCACAGATGGCAGAGGGTGATGGTAAATGGAGTCTACTCAGAGAATAGAAAAGTAAGCAATGGTGTTCCTCAGGGCTCAGTACCAGGGCCGATTCTATTCAAGATATTTGTCAGTGACATTGCTGAAGGATATTCGCATAAGTACATAAGTATTGCCATACTGGAAAAGACCATCCATCAAGCCCAGCATCCTGTTTCCAACAGTGGCCAATCCAGGTCACAAATACCTGGCAAGATCCCAAAAATGTACAAAACATTTTATACTGCTTATCCCAGAAACAGTGGATTTTCACCAAGTCCATTTAATAACGGTCTATGGACTTTTCCTTTAGGAAGCCGTCCAAACCTTTTTAAGCTAGCCACCTTTACCACATTCTCTGGCAACGAATTCCAGAGTTTAATTACACGTTGAGTGAAGAAAGATTTTCTCTGATTCGTTTTAAATTTACTACATTGTAGCTTCATCGCATGCCCCCTAGTCTTAGTATTTTTGGAAAGCGTGAACAGACGCTTCATCTACCCGTTCAACTCCACTCATTATTTTATAGACCTCTATCATATCTCCCCTCAGCCGCCTTTTCTCCAAGCTGAAGAGCCCTAGCCGCTTTAGCCTTTCCTCATAGGGAAGTCGTCCCATCTCCTTTATCATTTTTGTCGCCCTTCTCTGCACCTTTTCTAATTCCACTATATCTTTTTTGAGATGCGGCAAACAGAATTGAACACAATATTCGAGGTGCGGTTGCACCATGGAGCGATACAAGGGCATTATAACATCCTCATTTTTGTTTTCCTTTCCTAATAATACCTAACATTCTATTTGCTTTCTTAGCCGCAGCAGCACAATGAGTATCATCAACGACAACACCTAGATCCCTTTCTTGGTCCGTGACTCCTAACGTGGAACTTTGCATGACATAGCTATAATTCGGGTTCCTCTTTCCCACATGCATCACTTTGCACTTGCTCACATTAAACGTCATCTGCCATTTCTTACAAGGAGAAGAGAGTATGAAGGAGATAAAGAGACTTTGTAAATATTGTTTGTTTACTGCTTCTAAGCATCACAGAGAGGGTTCAAAGAACAGATAGTAAAAAGAAACTCCAGGAGCCTTCAAAATTGGGACACAATTCCTTTAATCATGTAACTAGAACATCAATTCTTTACTTGATGACCCGACACGGGCCGTATTTCGGCGCATAGCGCCTGCGTCAGGGGCCAATTGGATTGTGATATCTATGGAGCAACAGAACTTTCTCCTTCAAAGATAACAAAATGAATAATTGTCCCGCTTAGTCCAGACAAAACGCACTTAATCGTTCAGCGAAACTGGAGCAAAGACAGTCCCTTCATGCTCTGATTCAATTCTGATTCGCTGCACTAAGCAGGGCAATTATGCAGCTTATCACCTTTGAAGGAGAAAGTTTTGTTGCTTCATAGATGTCACAACCAAATTGACCCCTGCCGCAGGTACTGCACACTGAAACACAGCCCGTGTCAGGTTACTAAGTAAAGAATTGATGTTCTAGTTACAGTCTCACTCACACACACACACACACACAAGGAATGACGCAGACTGCACATACTGCAGCAGGACATGTTTATCTACTACCCTAGCTGAGATAATATTTAACCGTCTCTCTGATCTCATGTGCACCTTTCTTTAAATTAGTCACCTTATTTTCTAACTCCTCTTACTCTCTTACCCATGTATATGTTCCATCTTTGCTTATACCCTTCACTGTCAATTAAAATGTTCTAATATGTATTGTATTGACATTGTAAGTAGTATATTATGCCATACTTTGTATTGTTATTTGAATATTTTTACTGCTGTAATTGCCTATTGCTCGTTTGATTTATTCTTACTGTCCACCACCTTGAGTGAATTCCTTCAAAGAGGTGGTAAATAAATCGTAATAAATAAAAAATGATTCAAGGAACTGTGTCCCGATTTTGAAGGCTCCCGGTGCATCTTTTTGCTATTTGTTTACTCCTGCCATATTTGCCACCTCTGTTGTTCTTTTCTCAGTTAATGAGAAAAATGACTTTAACGTAAATCTGCTGGCTCAGGAACACCTAACTTGTAGTGATCTGCCTCCTTGAATGAAAAGAATATGCAATATGTGTGGAGTAACTGCCTACAGCCTTCCGGCTTCTGCCAGTCCATGTCCTGGTCTCAAACCAAATTAATTCTTTAAGCGAGGGATCCCAACATACATCTCTAGGCCTACACGAGGGACAGCCTTACATTATATTACTATTATTTCTACAGCATCACTGCACTTTAAGAACACACACGGTAAACAGTTCCTGCGTCTTGAAGTTTACAATCTAATAAAGGCAGAGAGACAAGCAATACAGACAAAACACCCATGGGCTTCCAAGGTTCAGAGCAAAAGTATATGCATATTTTCACAGATCGGCAGACATTTCTACTTCTTTTCTATGCAGCAGTGGCATAGCCATGGCAAGGGGAGGGGAAGGGCTGGAGAGGCCAGGCCCTTCCACTTTTGGCTCGGGCCTTGTGTGGTCAGACTGCACCTTTGCAGAAGCTTGCAGGTATCTTCAAGCCTTGCCAGCTGTAGAAATACTACTACTTATTTCTTTTTTTAGTTTTGTTACATTTGTACTCCGCGCTTTCCCACTCATGGCAGGCTCAATGCGGCTTACATGGGCCCATGGAGGGTTTAAGTGACTTGCCCAGAGTCACAAGGAGCTGCCTGTGCCTGAAGTGGGAATCAAACTCAGTTCCTCAGAACCAAGGTCCACCACCCTAACCACTAGGCCACTCCTCCACTGTTGCTACTATTTGAGATTCTACATGGAATGTTGCTATTCCAACATTCCATGTAGAAGTCGGCCCTTGCAGATCACCAATGTGGCCGCGCAGGCTTCTGCTTCTGTGAGTCTGATGTCCTGCACGTACGTGCAGGATGTCAGACTCACAGAAACAGAAGCCTGCGCAGCCTTCTACATGGAATGTTGCTAGTGGAATAGCAACATTCCATGTAGAATCTCCAATAGTAGCAACATTCCATGTAGAATCTCCAATAGTATCTATTTTATTTTTGTTACATTTGTACCCCGCGCTTTCCCACTCATGGCAGGCTCAATGTGGCTTACATGGGGCAATGGAGGGTTAAGTGACTTGCCCAGAGTCACAAGGAGCTGCCTGTGCCTAAAGTGGGAATTGAACTCAGTTCCTCAGTTCCCCAGGACCAAAGTCCACCACCCTAACCACTAGGATCATTTCTATAGCGCCACTAGAAGTGGACGAGTGGCCTAGTGGTTAGGGTGGTGGACTTTGGTCCTGGGGAACTGAGGAACTGAGTTTGATTCCCAGCACAAGCAGCTCCTTGTGACTCTGGGCAAGTCACTTAACCCTCCATTGCCCCATGTAAGCCACATTGAGCCTGCCATGAGTGGGAAAGCGCGGGGTACAAATGTAACAAAAAAAAATGTACGCAGTGCTGTACACTGGACATGAAGAGACAGTCCCTGATCGACAGAGCTTACAATTTAACTAGGATAGACAAACTGGACGAATAAGGGAATTACAAAGGAGGGAATGATAAAAATGGTTGCTGAACAAGTGAGTAAAGGTTAGGAGTTAAAAGCAACATCAAAAAGGTGGACTTTTAACCTAGATTTGAAGACGGACACATATGGAGCTTGACGTACAGGCTCAGGAAGTCTATTCCAGGCATAAGGTGCAGCAAGATAAAAGGAACAGAGTCTGGAGTTAGTGGAAGAAGGGTGCAGATAAGAGAGATTTACCTAGTGAACAGAGTTCCCGGGGAGGAGTGTAGGGAGAGATAAGAGTGAAGAAGTACTGAGGAGCTGCAGAGTGAATGCAATTGTAAGTCAATAAGAGGAGTTTGAACTGTATGCGGAAACGGATATGGAGCCAATGAAGTGACTTGAGGAGAGTACACAGAAAAGTGCAGGTAGCAGCTCAAGCTTTTATCAGAGTATCATGAGCATCTTTTAATATTAGCTAGCGTTTTTCCACATAATATTGATTTGTTGGTTCTTCAGAATTCTTTAGATACAGTTTCATGCTGGTTAAATGAAAATCACCTAGGGCCTCATTTGCAAATCTGCACTAGTGATTCCCGCGCAGCAAATGAGAGGAAGCTCACAGGAATTGAATGGACTTCCTCTCATTTGCCACACCAGGAATCAATAGCATGGTTTAGTAAAATATGCCCCTACTGTTGAATAAAAATAAAACAATTGCACATTAGATTTCAGGACCTCTAGAACGACCCTCATTGATTCTATCTTCATTTGAGAATCCCATACAAGTGGTTGATACTTTTAAATATTTGGGTTAATAATAGATTACAAATTGTCTTTCAATGAGAAAATATCTATATTAATTTACAGGTTTTTGTACTTTACAGCAAATTAGGGTTGTGAAATATCTATTGGATGAGAAAATTTTTACATACAGTTATTCATGCATTATTTGTATCTAGATTAGACTATGGGAACAGTGTTTATTCGAGTATTTCAGGTGTTAATTTGAAACGTTTGCAAACTTTACAGAATTCAGCACTTAGGCTCTTGGGTAATATACGTACATTTCATCATATTACACCTCTGTTTTTACAATATCATTGGATTCCTATTAAATATCAAATACATTAAAAAAATTTAAACCTGGCTCATAGAGCTTTTTATCTAGAAGAATTTTCATACTTGTGTTTTGACTTTTCCTTACTTTCTAAGTAAAGTTTTGAGATCCTTACAAGACCATTGGTTGGTCATGCCCTCTTTATCTAAAGCACACTGGGAATTTACACAAGAAAGGGCCTTTTTTTGGTCAGCCCCTTCTTTCTGGAATGGACTATCAAAGTACAATAGGGCTGAGGAAGAGAGATATTTGAGGGAAAAAATTGACAGCCTGAAAAAAGATGACACCCCCCCCAAATACCCAAACCATTTAACCAGCCAGGACGGCACCTGGCCGGTTAAATGGCACTTAACCAGCTATCCGGCAATATTCAGTAGGAGATAGCCAGTTATCCCCCGCTGAATATTTCTGGTTAGTGTCTAGCACATAATCGGCTATATCACGTGATATAGCCAGCTATCCCCGAATATTCAATTCATATCTGGCTACTGTAAGAGGCCACATCAGGGTCACTAAAACAGCTGCTATATCTTTAGCCGGTTTACAATTAACCAGCTATTTTTCAATATCGACTTAGCCGGTTAACTGGCTAAAAGTAAACCAAATATTCAATGCCGGTCACCTGACTGCGGATCACGGGAATCAGCCGAGCTCCCTCCTGCGATCTGAGTATTAGCCATGAAGAAAACACAGGAGGAGGAAGCACTGGGGGGGGGGGGGGGGGGGGGGAATTCAGTATACAGCAACCAAAGATAGGCGTCGGGGGGAATCTGTGCTAAGCTAGTATTCTGCAAAGGGTGCACTGCGCAGAGGGTCTTCGCAGGACACTAGCTTAGTGCAGGTCTTGCACCTAACTTTGAGCACCAGCACTTACACTTGCTGAAACCTGATATAAATGCTGGCGTGAACTAATGGTGGTTAAGAATGTAAATGGCAGTATTCCATAACATTGTGCCTAAATTCTGGGAATGGCCTTGACTCGCCCATAATACCCCTCCCATGGCCATGCCCCCTTTTGTAACACAGTAACATAGTAGATGATGGCAGAGAAAGACCTGCACAGTCCATCTAGTCTGCCCAACAAGATAAACTCATATGTGCTACTTTATGTGTATACCTGACCTTGATTTGTATCTGCCATTTCAGGGCACAGACCGTAGCAGTCTACCCAGCACTAGCCCCGCCTCCCAACCACTAGCCCTGCCTCTCAACCACTAGCCCCGCCTCCCACCACCGGCTCTGCCACCCAATCTCCGCTAAGCTTCTGAGGATCCATTCCTTCTGAACAGGATTCCTTTATATTTATCCCACGGATTTTTGAATTCCATTACCGTTTTCATCTCCACCACCTCCCGCGCACCATAAAATTTAAGTATGTATGTTCTAGAATAGGGCACAGTTGAGTGCCAATTATTGATTGTTAATGGCTCATTAAGTGGTCCTTTTACTAAGATGTGTTGAAAAATGGCCTGCGCTAGGGTAGGCACATGTTTTGGAATTGTGGCAAAATAAAAATTGGCATGCATCCATTTTAGGTCTGAGACCTTACCGCCACCCATTGACTTAGCGGTAAGGTCTTATGCGTTAACCGGGCGGTAATTGTCAGAGCGCATACACTGCTGATTACCACCCGGTTAGTGCTGCGCGTTGGAAAATAAAAATATTTTCCAGTGCACGTATCGGATGCACATAAAAAATTGAATTTCCGCCCGAGCCATGCGGTAGCCAGGCAGTAGTTCCAAACTGGCGCATATTGGATGTGCATAGGCGCCTACGCGGCTTCGTAAAAGGGCCCCTAACTAATTTGTTTGCGCATGGATCAGTGATCTGCATCCAAATTTGGGCAACCTATATAGAATCTATCCTTTATAACATCTATTTCAATCAATTATACTCTATAGCAGGGATGTGCCCCAGGCAAAACCTTTTGGTTTGTTTTCAGTCCTTTTAGGCTTCCCCCCCCCCCCCCCTGATTTTTAGACACTTTTCAATTTGTTTCACACATTCCTGTTAAGAAAGAAAATTCTAACACACACCAAAGGGTCCTTTTATGAGTGTTAAATGGAAATTAAAGCCTCCACTTCCATAACTTGTTTGTTTAAAAAAAGATATTGTAACAAATAAAAAGCAAAAATAATGCTTGAAACTTGCTCTTTTATTGCATATATTTACTTTTCTAAAGTGAAGTAAAATCTGGGCTTAAGATTGAATTCTATATAAGGCGCCAAACAAATTGGGCTGAAAAAAAGCGCTATTCTGTAAGCCACGCGGAAAGTAACACGCCCATGAATCACAACTAACTTTAGGCGTGCAAAATCTGTACCAACTGAAATATGGTGCAAATCTTTGTGCCTAAATTAGGTGCATTTCCTTATTCTATAACTACATGCATTCTGCCCATAACCCTGCCATTTCTGCACCCCCTTTTTAACTCACATAAAAAAAATATAAGTGCATATATTCCAATTAAATCTAATTACTGCCAATAATTGCTTGTTGTAAGCCTATTATTGGCGCTGATTTGCGCACTATTCAATTAAATTGAACATACAAATTGGGTGCACTTCCAAATTTGTGCATGCTGTTTTTAGTGACTTTTATAGAATTTGGGGGTAAATGGACAGGATTTTACTGAGCCCTAAGCTCAGATTTAACATGGTACCTTTTTAGGATTTTTTATCTTTTCTCTTTTTAGGAGTTACTAAGTGTTAGTGTTCCTGCTTTAACCCTACATTAGCCAGTTAGTGTGCACAAATTAGCGTGCACATTTTTTAGCGCTTTTTATAGATTTAGGGGATTAATGCCCATTAGTTAAAGGGTCCCTATTTGACTTAATGCATGTTCACTCATAGCTTAACATGTATTAAATTCATGCTGCTCCTTGTGATCCTGGGCAAGTCACTTAACCTCCCATTGCCTCAGGTACAAACTTAGATTGTGAGTCCTCCTGGGACAGAGAAATATCCAGAGTACCTGAATGTAACTCACCTTGAGCTACTACTGAAAAAGGTGTGAGCAAAATCCAAATAAAAATAAATAAAATAAATAAATTGAAAGCTCTACTTCACAATTTACACATGGAAATACCTGAATCCCACCTACAAATAGAAAACTATGAACGCTATATAACTTCCCTCTCTACGATTCCCTGATGTGTCTGTACATATTTATTTCATTGACAATAACATCACTCTGTATTTGTTTTCCACTGGAGGTGGCTATCACCTCACGGTACTACGTAAGCCAAATTGAGCCTGCAAATAGGTGGAAAAATGTGGGATACAAAGGTAACAAATAAATAAAACCCCATTTTAGAAATCTGTAAATATATAAATTGCAAATACATGCATATGGCAAAGGAGCGTGATTTGGGCAGCACTAGGGTGAGGCTAAGAAATTCATAAATATTCCCCATTTCAGAAGGGTTATGCACGCCTATGCTGTCCAAGATCAACATCAAGATTTGCAACTGCTCCTGGGCATGTCTAAGTTGTTTTTTGAAAAGTGCTCATTGCTCCCCTGCAGGTTCATCACCTGTACTGTTGAAAAACTGACCATTTTGAGAACAGTCTGTAAAAACAACCCCCTCAGCCCTCATGTTCTTTGCATGTTTTGAAATATTTTTGCAATTTTTGAAGACATCAACCTATGGGAACATTCAGGCTTTCTGTGATGGTCATTGAATCTAGTTTCCTATCTCTGACAGTTGTCAGAATAGGGTGGAAATTTCCTGCCATATCCCCAAAATAGGTCTTTTCCCATAGCCCATTCAGTAACGGATCCCCTATCTACTTGGCTAATAATATTTTATAGAGGTTTCCTCCAGAAATTTGCCCAAACCTCTTTTGAATCATTTTATGTTAGAAGCTTTTACTACAGCCTCCATCAAAAGATTCACCAGCTTAATTATGCACTGTATGCAAAAAAAATAATAATAATTGCACTTTTTTTCAGCCTGTTGGGTCATGAGTTCCATGGAGGGTTCTTGTTTTTGTGTTGATTGAAATGTTAAGCAACTGCTCCCGATTTAACATTCTACCCCATTCATGATTCTACACACTTCAATATATCTCTTCACAGTCATCTTTTTGATTACGTGTCTTGCCTTGATAAACTATCTGGAAAATGTATTCAAATTTACAATACTATGGTGAGTAAAATATCATTTTAAAAGCTTTTACAGTCTTATTTACTGTTCTGTAGGCTGTTCCTTCCAATGATTTCCTTGATGAATTTCCCAAAGAACTGCCATATGTTTAACGCATGTGACTGGAAGTTTCTTTATTATTCCATTAGTGGCTTAAATACATATTCAAAGCTAGTAAATTCCTTCAAACGCTTAACAAATTGGAATCTTAACTAGACAACCAGATGTAAATAGGTTACAAAGACATCGTAAAATCATTTCCCACTGCATTTTAAAAATGTTTATTTTTAATTAGACTTAATTTTTAAACAACTTACGTGAAACTTCTTTATATATTGTTAGGCATAATCTATTTATTGTTTTAGATGATCATGAAAGTGTGATTTTAAGTGAAGGAAACCATTTTTAGTATTTTTAAAAAATGTTTTTAAAAGCAAATACAATAAAGTCTCGATTATCTGCCCTCAATGGGACCAACTCATTGTTGGATAAATTAAAAGTAAGATAATATAGGAAACAATGATAACCCCTCAAACAATGCAGAAACAAGGCCAATCAAAAGCAGGGTTCCGGGGGGCGGAGCAAGATGGCGGCAGTAACACCACTCCACGAGAGAGCCGTTGGATAGTGCTGTGTTAAACCCATACCTCCTGGTTGAATTTTCTACTAAAAATTTTACCTTATTCCTTTTTGCTGATGCCGCATACCAAGAGGAAAGGGGTTTTGAGAACCGGAACCCTGCCGGTTCGAACTTCGACTCCGACGCAGCTTTCTATCCAAGGATTCCTTGCAAGAACCCCTGTTACAACGCCGGGAAGCCCTGCTGAGCTGGACGCCCGAGGAGAGGCTGAGCTCCAGGGGCAGGACGTTTCATTGTCCCCCCCGGTGCGCCCACCACCACCGCAACCAGCTGACTTCGATGATGGGCGAGTAGCCCCTAATCGTAGAAACGAGAGAGGAGAGCTACTACCGGGTCCCCACTTCGAAGATACAGCTGAGGCCTGTATTACAGCAAAGGCTGAGAGTCAGATGGCACAGAGGCCAGGAAAATCTTTAGTCTCCTCGCCGGCGGTGACTCTTGAGGCAATAATGGAGACTCTACAGACGGTGATGGAATCAACTAGCAAGATTGAACCGCTTTTGGGTAAAGTAAATGAATTAACTTCTGCATTTTCCTCTATGAAAGAAGAGGTAACTGAAAAGATTCAAAATCTGTCTAATGAAACTTCTAAATTGAAGGAAATTTCAGTAAAATTAATACAAGATAACATGCTGATACATAAAAAGTTGGAACATTTTGAAAATCATAATAGGAGGTTAAATTTACGATTTTTGAATTTCCCACGGACTTCTATATATTCCCCATTAGAAATTTTTAAAAGGTATCTGATGGAAAATTTGAAATTTACCTTAGAAAATATACCTCCAGTGAATAAAATTTATTATCTTCCTACAAAGAAATCACTACAAGAGTTGGAACAACCGAATTTAAATGTATCAGACTTACTAGAAACTTCGTTAACTGATATAACCGACCGGCAAACCTTGCTGGTATCATTCATATTTCCTCAAGATTTAGAATCCGTTAGAAAGATGGCTTTGAAGAACTTGCAAACCCCATTTTATGGGGGGAAAATCTGGGTATTCCCAGATGTCACTAAACTAACTCAAAATAGAAGGAAAGACTTTTTAGCACTTCGTGTTGAAACTTTGTCTTTAGGAGCCTCATTCCACTTGAACTATCCTTGTAAATGCAACATTAGATATTTAGGGGTAAAATATGTTTTCTTTGAACCCGAACACCTAAAACAATTTATTCTACAGAAAAAACTATTATAATGTTTTTTGAATCTAAACCGTTATGTTTTGCCCTAAGATTAGGATGTGGGGAGATTATATATATATTTGGGGTTTGTTTAATCTGCTATTGCTTTATTTCAATCTTGTGATATAACTTACTAAATTTCTTTCTCCTAAGATAATGGCTCTTAGCCCCTCCAATTTGGTGGTCTAATATAAGTTTGTAATATTTTCCTCTTTTATTTTGCCTAATTATGTGATCATTTCTTAACTGTATTACCTATTCAAGTAGTAAATGCTTGTAAAAATGTGAAAATGAAAAAAAAAAAAAAAAGCAGGGTTCCGGCTCACAGTGAAGGTAAAAATAGGGACCCAGGTTCGGAAAACAGAAAGAGGAGTCAAACAATGAAGAAACAAAGGCAGGAAAACCAGGGTCCTGGCTCACAATGGTTCGGAAAACAGAAAGAGAAACCATGTGATGTCACTGGGGGTCTGTCGGATAGGCTGGACCAGTTGCTCCAAGAAGCAGTCATTTATTACATCTAACTATTTTACCTCCCTTGAACTCCCTGATGTAGCATTTATCCAGTCAATACTGGGGTAATTGAAATCAAAATACGAAATATTCCATTGTCTTTCAATGCGATGCTGAAATTATACGACGTTCAAAAAGTGGAGAAAAAAGACCTCAGTCAGCAGGGAGCAATACCACAGCAACTCATAATAGTCCAAATAGGTATGCTCACCATTAATAGAGGTTTTTTTTCTAGCCTATGATTAACGGAAGAGAGAGGAATATTTAGTATTTTGGTTTTAAAACCACTCTTACCCCTTGTGTATATTCCTTGGGTAATTGAAATCACTTATTATTATAAGGTTGTCCAACTTGTCTGGTTTCCTAATTTCTGTAAACATTTCTTTATTTGTCTGTTCATTCTGTCCTGGCAGATGATAGTACAGCCCTACCAGTATACTTTTTCCCTTCAAACATATAATTTCTATCCACAGGGATTCCATGCTGCTATCTGGTTCATATAGAATAATTTTTTTGACTCAATTCCCTCTTAACTTATAGCACAACCCTCCTTTCCAATCTGATGCACTCTTTCATTGCGATATAATTTGTACCCTGATAACACAGTGTCCCATTGATTGTCCTCCTTCCACCAGGTCTCTGAGATGCCTATTATATCTACCTCCAAAGAACAAAAAACCCAAAGGTACCAGGGGCTATATACTCCAACTCTCCCATCTTATTTTGTAGGCTGCTTTAAGAAGAATGTCCAAAGTAGTAAAAGTTAAAAGACACATATGTAAGAAGACCGATGATGACTTTAGGGCATAATTTTAAAAGACATGAATTTAAGAGTCTTATCAGGCTCATTTTCGAAAGAGAAGGACGCCCATCTTTCGGCACAAATGGGAAAATGGGAGTCCTTCTCACAGGGTCGTCCAAATCTTTATAATCGAAAGCTGATTTTGGACGTCCCGAACTGCTTTCCGTCGCAGGGATGACCAAAGTTCACAGGGGCATGTCGGAGGCGTAGCGAAGGTGGGACTTGGGCGTGCCTAACACATGGACATCCTCAACCCATAATGGAAAAAAAGGGCGTCCCTGACGAGCACTTGGACGACTTTACCTGGTCCTGTTATTCTTACGACCAAGGCACAAAAAGCTGCCTGAACTGACCAGATGACCACTGGAGAGAATCTGGGATGCCCTCCCCTTACTCCCCCAGTGGTCACTAACCCCTTTACTAGGTTACTCATAGTAACATAGTAGATGACGGCAGAAAAAGACCTGCACGGTCCATCCAGTCTGCCCAACAAGATAAACTCATATGTGCTACTTTTTGTGTATACCTTACCTTGATTTGTACCTGTCCTTTTCAGGGTACAGACCGTATAAGTCTGCCCAGCACTATCCCCACCTCCCACCACCGGTTCTGGCACAGACCGTATAAGTCAGCCTAGCACCATCCCCACCTCCCAACCACCAGTCCCGCCTCCCACCACCGGCTCTGGCATAGACCATATAAGTCTGCCCAGCACCATCCCCGCCTCCCACCACCGACTCTGCCACCCAATCTCGGCTAAGCTCCTTAGGATCCATTCCTTCTGAACAGGATTCCTTTATGTTTATCCCACGCATGTTTGAATTCCGTTACCGTTTTCATTTCCACCATCTCCCGCTGGAGGGCATTCCAAGCATCCACTACTCTCTCCGTGAAAAAATACTTCCTGACATTTTTCTTGAGTCTGCCCCCCTTCAATCTCATTTCATGTCCTCTCGTTCTACCGCCTTCGCATCTCCGGAAAAGGTTCGTTTGCGGATTAATACCTCCTAGGTCTGTACTTACAGAATCCTGCTTAGCCAGAAACTGCTTATTTGTACACATGTTCATATACACACGTAAATGACCCGGGGGGGGTGCGCAGCGGCAATCCGCCCCAGGTGGCAGCCGACCTAGGATCGCCACTGGACTCATGACCAGGCCATGCCCCTCCCATGCCCTGCTCATGCCCTCTTTTGTAAGCCACACACATTAGGATTTACGCACACCACTTTACAGAATATGCTTAGACAGCTGTGCGTGTAAATTCTAATTAGTGCCAATTAATGACGATAATTACTTGTTAGTGGCCAATTATCAACGTCGATTAGCTTGTTAAATAATTAAGTTGCATATGCAAATTGGCTATGCATACTGATTTCTATGGTAAATAAATCCTAATAAATAAATAAATACACTTTAGTCACCGTATATAGAATCCAGGGTTTGTGTCTAACTTTGGGCACAAGCATTTATGCCTGTCAAAGGCTGATATAAATATTCACACACGACTAATGGCAGTTAGGCACAGAAATGACAGTATTTTGTAACACTGTGCCTAAATCCCAGGACTGCCCCGACTCACCCATGCCCCTCCCCTGGCCTTGCCCCCTTTGGAGTTGCATGCAAGGTAAGCTAGGTGCTCAGGTTAGAGAATAGCGCTGTCGAGTTGATCCAAATGTAACTCCTAATCGCTGCCAATTATCACCTAATTAGCCAATTAATTTTATGCATGGACCTATGATCTGTGAGCTACACTGAATCCGGTGGAATATGATCTGCTACTCTGCCATGGAAGGTTCTGTCAAGTTACTATTTCTGGTTTTGATATGCTGTAGGCCTAACTTGAGGCCTGTGTCTTTACAAAATAATCTCATAAAATTGCAAAATATCTACTCAAATGCACCTGCTCACAAGAAGGTGTAAATGTGCACAAGCATGTGCATAGGTGCATGCTTTACAATCATGCACGTACTTTGAGACAGTGCTGTGCACCGCCCAAACTACGCCCCCAAACACACTTGTATGCAGGGTGCATAAAAATATTCACCTTCTTGTCACCACCTGTACTTTTACCCAAGCAACCCCTGTGTAATTTTAAAACCCTTCTGTTTCATCTGTAGCAATTAGGAAACAGTTTCTAGAATACTGCAAGCCAGTTTGTCATGTTAAGCTCTGATAGATTTACACTGGTGTCAAGAGGAAAGGTTTCAATTTATTGGGGAACTTCAGCCAGAAATATTGCCAAGTTTGTAGAAGCTGTAACTTTAATAGACATAAACTTGCCCTCTGAATTCAGAGCGGGAGCTCAGGATGTCATGTTTATGTGGCACGCACTTTCGATAAGAACAGAAAAGCATTCTGTCAGTGGTCACAGCAGGTCAATTGACTGATTTCCACATATCATCATGCTGCTTTTTCAGAAATGTGAAGAAACCCCAGCTGCATTATTATCATTCTTCTATTCTTCTGTATAACACTTATATAATAAACACTAGCATAACCTTTCTTATTCACTATCTAATATTTGTAAGATCTGTTTAATCTGCACTGACAGTTTTAACACAGCACACTAAACCCACATAAATAACCTTATTTGCATGAGAAAGGATAACAATCCTAAGTACATATGTTGTGTATACTGTTCCCATTTTTGTTTGGGTGGGTCATAAAAATATATTTTCCTTCTGTTTGCTTTCATACACAAGTTAAACTGTAAGCACAGGGTTAGCACAAAATATTATGAAAAACTACTCAGGATCTGTTGAGATATAGTTGTATCATAACACTGATGATAAAGGGGATGCAATATGTACTTGTGATGGGGTGTACGTCTCATCACAAAACAGAGGAAACTCCCAACCCTGAGAGAGTAGCACTAATAGCACGACTTGTTTTTCGCCAGAATCGTTATACCCATACTAGCCCGCTCCTCAAGTGACTTCACTGGCTCCCTGTCCGCTTCCGCGTTCAGTTTAAACTTCTCGTACTGACCTTTAAATGCATCCACTCTGCAGCCCCCCATTACCTCTCCGCTCTCATCTCTCCTTACATTCCTCCCTGTGAACTCCGCTCGCTTGACAAATCTCTCTTGTCGTCCTCCTTCTCCTCCACTGCTAACTCCAGGCTTCGCTCCTTTTCTCTCGCGGCACCTTATGCCTGGAATAGACTTCCTGGACCTATACATCTAGCTCCATCTCTACCTGTTTTCAAATCTATGCTGAAAACCCACCTTTTCACTGCTGCTTTTAGCTCCTAGCTACAATTGCTCTCCCCTTGTCCCTTCCTCCCTTCTCACCCATTACTTCCCTCACCCGTAACTGTCTTGTTTGTCTGTATTACTTAGATTGTAAGCTCTTTTGAGCAGGGACTGTCTCTTTGTATCAGGTGTTCTGCGCTGCGTGCGTCTGGTAGCGCTATACAAATGCTAATAATAATAATATAGTCCCCATTAACACAGGAGGAACATCTGGACCTTTGCTTGGGTGGTTGTAGCTAGTCAGGGAAGGCTACGTGGGAGGTAGCAGGGGAGGCCTAACCCATCCAGAAGTTGTTTGGATAACTCCCTGAGCATTGATAGTGATAGAGCACTCAGAAACTGAACTGCATCCTAATTAGCAGAGTTTTGGCTTGTCCACAAGACCCAAGAGGAGTGGAACAAGATTCTGTTAGCCCTAGAGAGGACAGGGTAGGAGTACTGGTGCCCCACCAGACTGCACTGAGCCCAGAGGTGGGTGGAATTTGAGGATCATGGACTCACCCTGTGTAAAGAGTGGAGCTCTGATCAGGTTCCTGACAGCTGGGGAGCCCAGGAGATTAGAGACTGATCTTTCCCTTCTAAGAGGTTGGTGTGGATGGATTGTTTGCTTGCTAAGGATTGCCACAGACTAACCCTTGGTCTATATCCTCAGGTAGGTGATGAATGGTTGCTAGATACTTGACCTACACTTTCACGTAGGCAGTGGATGGTCACTGGATACTCGGCATACTTGGGTAGGTGGCAGCAGCATCACAGTACTATATTACCATGCTAGCTGTTACATTTCCTTATATGACCTTATCAACACATTATTACTAAAGTACATGATGGCAAATAAAGAGAAGCCTGGTCCATACAGTCTGGGGAGAACATTTAGTGACTCTCCCCCCATTTATCCTTAAGGTTCTAACCATCACTCAATTCAGTTTACTCCCACTCTACACCTCGTTATTTTTTAATAAGTGTGAAAGTCTTTTATGTTTTGCTTTGAGTGGAAATGTTCTATACTTTTATTCATCCTCCTGCCAGAAAGGTTTGTCTGTGTTTATCCTATGCCTTTTGAATTATGTCACCATTTTGTTCCACCATTTCCCATATAACATTCCAAGCATCCACTATCCTTTCACAAAGTATTTCCTAATATTGCTTTATGTTTTTCTCTTTACGGCTTCTTTTCACGTCCTCTAATTTCAGTACCCTTCCTTCCTGTTTTTGGAAAAGGTTTGTTTCTTTATGAAAATCCTCCAAGTATTTAAACATCTGTATCATATCTCTACGTATTTAAGTTCTTCCATCTCTTTATAAATGCCTTCTGGTGCAGACCTCATGCCATTTAGGTTGCTTTCCTCTGAACACCTTCAAGTCCTTTTTATGCCCTTGGCAAGATACGGCCTCTAAAACTGAACACAGACTCCAAATGGGTTCTCACTAATGACTTGTACAGTGGCACTATTACTTCCTCCTTTCTGCTGGTCATGCCCCTCTCTGTGCAACCGAGCATCTTTCTGGCTTTGGCTACCACCTTGTCACATTGTTTCGCCACACTGAGATCCTCAAACATTATCATGACAAGGTCCTTTTCTGAGGCAAGAACATTTGTTCAAATGTTTATTGAAGCAACAGCTAAGAACAAACAGCTAGGACCCAACATGGGACTGTGTTTCGGCATAGTCGCCTGCATCAGGGGTCTGCTGAGTACTACGAGCGGTTGTCCCGAACGCTGGCGATGAGAAACACTACACTTTGGCACTATACTTCGACAGTCAATACACAAGCAATCCTCGCATTGAGTTCTATGTGGAGATGTCACTACCATTTTTTGCCTGGAGGAACATTAGCCTATGAGTGACATATCAACAGACCCTGAGGCAGGCATCTATGCTGCAACATGGTCCCGAATTGGGTCCTGGATGGTTGTTATCAGCTGTTGCTTCAATAAACAAAAAAAACCTCTATAACCCTACTTCTCTCTTTCCTATCATGACACCATAGTGGTTTGTTGGTTCCTCCACCCTGGTGGTCCTTTTCTTCAAAGGTCCTTTTATGAGGCATACTTTTCATTCTAACTCTTTGACAATATTGCTCTCAAATACATTGAATAGAATCGGCCCCCAGGATGGATCCTTGAGGCAATCCACTATTCACCTATCTTTCTTTTGAGCAAGTTCTATTTACCACCACCCTCTATCCTCTGCCAATTAGCCAATTTCTGATCCAGTTTTTCCACCCTGGGACCCATTCCCAAGTTGTTCAGTTTGTTCATGAGCCTCCTATGAGGAACAGTATCGAAGACTCTGCTGAAATCTAAAATGGAGCACATCTAACGCATGTCCTCCATCCATTGTCAACCAGTTAAAAAAATAATCTATCAGATTTATTTCGTAATGACCTACCTTTGATAAAGCCATGGATCTTGCAACCCTTTGTGTTGTAGAAAGCTCACTATCTGTTCCTTCAGCAGCATTTCCATTATCTTTCCCACCACCAAGGTAAGGCTTACTGATCTGTAGTTTCCCACTTCTTTTCTGTTATCACTTTTATAAAGAGGGACTGTGAGGGAGTGGATAGTATAATGAAAAGCACTCCCTCACGGATGATGATGCAGTTCAGTCTCTTTGCAGCAGGAGGCACTAGTCTGCCAAGGCTGAGAAAGTTGCTGAATCAGAGAGGCAGGGCTCAGATCAGGATGGAGATAAAGGCCCTGAGGCTGAGTAGATCATGGAGGCCCTGATACAGAGGCCTCAGGAGGAGAGAAGCTGCCCTGTAGTGTAAGGGTTCCCCTGTTGATGTGCATGATCGTGACCTGGCTGAAGTATGCCACTTTTGCTATTTGACTGAGACTTGCAAGTTGTGTTTTGAGGACTTGGAGAAGAACCAAGAACTTGCAGGCTGTGTTTGGTGCGTGGCAGCCCACCAGCCACAGACTATATTTGGGCCTGTCGGCCAGAGGTCTACTTGAAATTGTGTTTATTTAATGGAGGAAGGTTTTCCAGCTTATGTTCCTGGCCCTGTGAAATAACAAGCCTCAGGACTCAGGTAAATAAATACTTATTTTTGTTTATATCCTGTTGTCCGACTGAGTTCTTCCACCAGCCTGCTCTCAGTTCTCACTCAGGGTATCACAGGGACCAAATCAGTCTTTCTCCAATCCTGCAGAAATTCCCCCACCTCTAAGGATTTCCTAAACACATCCTTAAGAAAACCCACTAAAACCTCTCTGAGATCCCTCAGTATCCTAGGATTTATCTAATTGGGTCCCAAGGCTTTGTCTACTTTCAGTTTTTCAAACTGTTAATAAACACTTTTATTTCCTGTGAACAGTGTGGTATCTTCGCCATCCCCATCACACAAATAGGAAAAATCTGTGAATATTCTAATTAAAATTTCAAAACAGTTATGTGTATGTATATATATATATATATATATATATATATATATATACACACACACACACCACCTTAACAAAATAATTTTAAAGATATTTATAACAATTATATAAATGGGCAGGCCCCTTTTTTTTTTGCACTGACCATGCACAATTGGTACTAATTACATCCAATTGGTGATTATTTGTTACTAGCACCTGATTTGCCAATTAAATTACACATGTAACTGGATTTATTCTATAACCTGCCCACAGGTGTCTCTCTTGTTCCTAACAGGGCCTCTGGTTTGGCTGACGGGGTTACCCCAGGCCCCGCCAGCAGAAGAGGTCTTCCTCCAGCACTGCTCTTCACTTTGCCGCATTGCCTGCCAAGCAGCTGCTTTTCCCCTCAGGCTGCGCATGAGAGAAAACGCAGCTATGAGGCAGGGCAGGCAATGCAGCGGAGTGAAGAGCAGTGCTGGAGGAAGACTTCTGCTGGTGGGGCCTCGGGATCCCCGCCAGCCAAGGTATTTGGAATTGCGGCTGGGGGGGGAGGAGTGTGGCAGCGGCAACGCTCCTGGGGGGCCGCAGCCCTGGCTCGGGCCCGGATCAGTCTCTCAGTGGCCCTGGGTCAGAAAACAGTTGCACTCACTTACTTAGGGGCCTTTTAACTAAAGTGTGGTAAAATCTTGACTTATTTCTTTCTAACATGAGGCTTTCCCCTGTTCATGGCTCCTGCATAAAATTAACATGGGAGCACTTACCACCTCCTATTTAAGAAGCTCTAAGTGCTCCCACATTAACCCTGCATTATCCAGTTTGTGCCAGATTCTATTTATGGTGCTGGAAAAAAACATAGTTAGTGCTATTCTGTAAACCTCACCTAAACTTAAGCATGGTTTTTAAAATATGAGTAGAGGCCATTCCGTGACTAGAATTAAACTCTGGAATTCATTGCCGGAGAATGTGGTAAAAGCAGTTAGCTTAGTAGGTTTTTAAAAAGTTTTGGATCATTTCCTAAAAGACAAGACAATAAGCCATTAGTAAGATGGACTTGGGGGAAAATCTGCTGTGTATTCTAGAATGAGCAGCATAAAATCTGTTTTACTGTTCTGGGATCTTATGACCTGGATTGGCCTGTGTTGTAAACCTTCTGTCTGTCCCAGTATGGCAATGCTTATCTTCTTCATGGTCGTAGTAATTTTTATTAAATTTAAAAATAGAATAACAGAAAACAATTCAGTGTAACAGTACAACAGCATACAAATGGCAAAAATCATGAAAAGGACAGAAGAGAGAAAGAGTGAAGAAAGGAAAAAAGAAAAACACTTCTCATCAAACATCTCTAAAGTAGGACAATAACAAAGACCACTTCTCCTTATAAGTGATATAGCGGCATGACTTTTTAGCCAGAAAGGTATCATATTTATAAGTCTGAAATACCAAATTCCACCATTCTTGATATGTGACTTGACCCAGGGTCTTCCAGTACCCAAACACTTCTTTCAAGGCTAAAGTGAGCAAAGTATTAACAAGTAAGCATTCATTATGGCTTAACGAAGAGCGAAAACGTTGGTCTCTGAGCAACACAAATTTATACAGCATATGACCATGGAAATGAAATATATCTGTTAAAGTGAACCAGACATCAGTCCAAAATGATTCAAACACAGTGAAAAACAAGGTGTCTGATAGTACCCTGTTGAGCATATGCCTAGAATAGACTTCCTGAGCCGGTACGTCAAGCTCCATCTCTGACCGTCTTCAAATCTAAGCTAAAAGCCCACCTTTTTGATGCTGCTTTTAACTCCTAACCCTTATTCACTTGTTCAGAACCCTTATTTTATCATCCTCACTTTAATATTCCCTTATCTCTTGTTTGTCCTGTTTGTCTGTCCTAATTAGATTGTAAGCTCTGTCGAGCAGGGACTGTCTCTTCATGTTCAATTGTACAGCGCTGCGTATGTCTAGTAGCGCTATAGAAATGATAAGTAGTAGTAGTAGTAGTAGCATGACAAGACCAACATAAACTGGGAATGGACGGATTAATGGTATGTGACCTGAGGGGCATCCATAAGGACCGGTGCATAAAAAAATAAAGGGACTGCGTGATGGCCGCAGACCTGGAACACTGAAACACTGAGCGCCAGATCTAATGCTTATGTTCTTATGTTAAAATTTAGGTGCAGCCACTTAAACCAACCAGTGGCGTAGCCACAGGTGAGCCTGGGTGGGCCAGGGCCCACCCACTTAGGGTTCAGACCCACCCAACAGTAGCATACATTTAGTGGTAACTGGTGGAGATCCCAAGCTCTATCAGCTGAAGACTTCCCTTTGATGGTAAGCCAAGGTGGAAAGAAGCGTTTTCTCGCCAGCTGAGATATTTTTTTGGTGGTGGTGGTAGTGAAGAACACTTGGTGCCCTAGCATTTCTATAGCGCTACAAGGCATACGCAGCACTGCACAAACATAGAAGAAAGACAGTCCCTGCTCAAAGAGCTTACAATCTAATAGACAAAAAAATAAATAAAGTAAGCAAATCAAATCAATTAATGTGAACGGGAAGAAAGAGAGGAGGGTAGGTGGAGGCGAGTGGTTACAAGTGGTTACGAGTCAAAAGCAATGTTAAAGAGGTGGGCTTTCAGTCTAGATTTAAAGGTGGCCAAGGATGGGGCAAGACGTAGGGGCTCAGGAAGTTTATTCCAGGCATAGGGTGCAGCGAGACAGAAGGCGTGAAGTCTGGAGTTGGAAGTAGTGGAGAAGGGAACAGATAAGAAGGATTTATCCATGGAGCGGAGTGCACGGGAAGGGGTGTAGGGAAGGACGAGTGTGGAGAGATACTGGGGAGCAGCAGAGTGAGTACATTTATAGGTTAGTAGAAGAAGTTTGAACAGGATGCGAAAACGGATAGGGAGCCAGTGAAGGGTCTTGAGGAGAGGGGTAGTATGAGTAAAGCGACCCTGGCGGAAGACGAGACGGGCAGCAGAGTTTTGAACTGACTGGAGAGGGGAGAGGTGACTAAGTGGGAGGCCAGCAAGAAGCAGATTGCAGTAGTCTAAACGAGAGGTGACAAGGGTGTGGATGAGGGTTTTGGTAGAGTGCTCGGAAAGAAAGGGGCAGATTTTACGGATGTTGTAAAGAAAGAAACGACAGGTCTTGGCAATCTGCTGGATATGAGCAGAGAAGGAGAGAGAAGATTCAAAGATGACCCCAAGGTTTCGAGCTGAGGAGACAGGGAGAATGAGAGAGCCATCAACAGAAATAGAAAACGGGGGGAGCAGGGAGGTGGGTTTTGGGGGGGAAATGAGAAGCTCGGTTTTGGTCATATTTAATTTCAGGTGGCGTTGAGACATCCAGACAGCAATGTCAGACAAGCACGCTGAAACTTTGGTTTGGATGCAAGGTGAGATATCAGGGGTAGAAAGGTAGATTTGGGAGTCATCAGCATAGAGATGGTAGGAAAAGCCATGGGATGAGATTAATGAACCAAGGGGAGAAGTGTAGATAGAAAAGAGGAGGGGACCAAGAACAGAACCCTGAGGTACGCCGATAGGCAGAGGGATAGAAGTAGAAGATGTTCCACCAGAGTGAACACTAAAGGTGCGGAGGGAGAGGTAGGAAGAGAACCAGGAAAGGACAGAGCCCTGGAATCCAAGTGAGGACAGAGTATCGAGAAGTATGCTGTGATCGACAGTGTCAAAAGCAGCGGAAAGATCAAGAAGAATGAGGATGGAATATTGACCTCTGGATTTAGCCAGTAATAGGTCATTGGAGACTTTAGTAAGCGCAGTTTCGGTTGAGTGGAGAGGGCGAAAACCAGATTGTAGTGGGTCAAGAATAGCATGTGAGGAGAGAAAAGCAAGGCAGCGGCGGTGAACAGCACGCTCAAGTAATTTGGAGAGAAAAGGAAGGAGGGAGATGGGTCGGTAATTAGAGGGACAAGTAGGATCGAGTGAAGGCTTCTTAAGGAGAGGTGTGACCACAGCATGTTTAAAGGCAGCAGGGACAGTCCCAGTGGAAAGTGAGAGGTTGAGAATGTGACAGATAAAAGCAATAAGAGCAGGAGAGATGGCATTAAGAAGTTGGGTGGGAATGGGATCAGAGGAACAGGTGGTACATTTTGAGGAAGAAAGGAGAAGTGTAGTTTCCTCAATAGTAACTTCAGGAAAGGAGGAAAGGGAATGAGGGGAAGGAGAGAGAGGGTAACGGACTAGTGGAAGGAGAGGTGGTGAGGTAGAGAAAGCAAGGTTTATCTTTTGAACCTTGTTATGAAAGAATTCAGCAAGGGCCTGAGGAGATAATGAAGGGGGAGTTGGGGGAGGGGCACCTTGAGGAGAGAGTTCAATGTGGTGAAGAGAAGTCGAGGATTAGAGCCAAGAGAGTTGGTCAGTTGGATATAATAATCCTGTTTGGCACGTAAAAGAGCAGAATGGAAGGAGGTCAGCATGAACTTAAAGTGTAAGAAATCAGCAAGGGCCCGAGATTTCCGCCAGAGGCGTTCGGCAGAGCGGGTACAGGAACGTAGGTAGCGGATATTAGAAGTCAGCCAAGGTTGGGGCTTTGTACGCCTTACAGGGCGGGTCATCAAAGGTGCAAGGATAGAGTATTGTTGTAAGAAGAAACAGCCTCGTTGACAGACGTGGATGGTGCCACAGTAGAGAGGAGGTTTGAAACATGGGAGGATAGAGATGAAGGGTCAATATCGTGAAGATTCCTAGATAAATTAGATAAGATAGGACGGGACTGGGAGGGAGGAGATTTAAGTGTGAAAGTTATAAGATGGTGATCAGAGGAGGGAAGATCAGAGGCAAGGAAACTAGAGGGTGAACAGTTGGAGGAGAAGATGAGATCAAGACAGTGACCACTTCTTGTCTAGGCCCACCCAGAATCTGTTGTCTTGCTACGCCTTTGAAACCAACTACAACCTGGTGTAAATGGCCACATTTAGGTGCAGATCGAGCATATTCTCGTAATTTTCAGAAATGCCCACGATCCGCCCATACACCTCCCATGGCCATACTCCCTTTTGTGATCCACACATTAGAATTTACGTGCACTGCTTTACAGAATACACTTAGAAAGTTGCACACGTAAATTCTAATTAGTGCCTAATGCTGATAATTGCTTGTTAGTGGCCAGTTATCGGTGCTGACTAGCTTGTTAAACAATTAAATTGCATGCGCAAATCAGCTACACATGTAACTTTAGTCACCATTTATAGAGTCTGTGGGGTTAGTGCACGCTAATCCTAATGCACTAGTTGGATAACCTAGAAACACCCACTCTACGCCCCATTCTAAAAATATATTTTTAAAAAAAGGTAACGTGCTTGTCACCATACACAAACAAGCAAAATACTGCTGACCACTTTATAGAATTAACACCACATTGGCATGCTCTGGTATCTCTTTATAGGCGCACTGTTACAGAAGTAGCTCCTGGAATGGGGCAGGAAATGAAAGCAAACCAAAAGGAGTTGAAGAGTAACATCCTAGGAAATCAGTCTAAAAAGGTGTGAAGTCCAAAGTACCTTAAAATTCCTTACTCTTCAGCAAATACTCCAATATACATAAGTACGTAAGCATTGCCATACTGGGAAAGACCAAAGGTCCATCGAGCCCAGCATCCTGTTTCCAACAGTGGCCAATCCAGGTCACAAATACCCGGCAAGATCCCAAAAATGTACAAAATATTTTATACTGCTTATCCCAGAAATAGTGGATTTTCCCCCAAGTCCATTTAATAACGGTCTATGGACTTTTCCTTTAGGAAGCCGTCCAAACCTTTTATTAAACTCCGCTAAGCTAACCGCCTTTACCACATTCTCTGGCAACGAATTCCAGAGTTTAATTACACGTTGAGTGAAGAAAAATTTTCTCTGATTCGTTTTAAATGTACTACATTGTAGCTTCATCGCATACAGTCTTGTCCCATCGAAAGCTTATGGAATCTTGACCCTACACGGGCCATGTTTTGGCATAAAACATCTTCATCAGGGGTCTATAAAACAACATCAAAACAACATATTATACAACAGAGAAAACAGATATAGAAATGGTAATAAAAGGATGTGTATGAAAACAAAGCAAAAAAATGAATAATTAGTTGTGAAACTGAAAAGGAAAAACAAACAAATAAAATACCTCCCATAGACGCTTCAAGGGAAATAAGTGCAATTGAAGAGCGGAGCAGCTAGCACCAATCGTTTTAAGAAGCTTTGGACTTCACACCTTTTTAGATTTGATTTCCTGAAACATTACTCTTCCACTCCTTTTTTGTCTGCTTTGAGTACTGTGGGAGTTTGCTGTTCCCTTCTTGCCGACAGGAAATGAAAGAACAGATCTGGACTTGCCTTGCAGTTGGCGCATGGTAACTAGCTCCATCCAATGCAGATGGCACAGATGCACTTATCACCATCTAAACAGGAGATGATCTAGTGGCTTATTTGGGGGCAGGAAAGAACCCCACTCTTTCCAGCCCACTACCACTATTCTACCTGGTGCCGCCGTGTTTTCAAAATGGGTACCAAGACTTCCCATGGTAATCTTGTGGGTCTCGACAGTCTCACGAGACTGCCACAGGGAATCTTGGCAGCCATTTTTAAAACATGACGGTGCTGGGCAGAATAGTGGCAATGGGCAGGGAAGAGTATTGTTCTTTCCTGCCCCCGCAGAGACCACTAGACCACCAGGGTCCTTCGAGGTGGGACAAGGGCGCTGTTGTGGGTGGTGGCAGCAGAGAAGGGGGGGAGCTTCTGGGCTCCCCAGAGCCCCTGGGCCCTCAGGAATTGCCCAGTTGCCCAAATGGTCAGTCTGTCTCTTGCATTTAGGCAGTATTTATGCATCAGTGGTCGCGCCTAATTTGGCATGTAACTGTGGGCTTATGTTAGTATTCTATAACAGATTTGGCATGTAATTCTGCTGTTACAGAATACCAATTTTTGGTGCCTTTTAGTGTTATTTATAGAATTTCTCCCCCTGTCAACTAATATAAGCACGTGAATTTGTTGAGTTACCTATTTTTACTAGAAAATGCAGTTTCCAAATTCTGGGGCTTTTGAGTTGTTGACATCAGAATACAATTTCCATTTACCAAATCCATGAAAACCATACCTGGAAAAATGCTCCTGCAAGCCACGCATTTGCACCTTGCTGCGGTCAAACTCCAGTGTTACCTCCTGTAATCTCTTTTCACTTTCAAGTCTCAAATGTCTCTCTTCCTCCAGCTCATGCATCAGCTTCTCACGCTGGAAAATACATCAATGGTCATATGTTTAATTTACTGAGCAGAGGGTAGGGGACAGAAGAATACACAGTAAGGGCATGGACTGAATGTAGTTTCCACCTCTCCATATCAAGCAAATATTTACTTTAAATTATATAACTGTAAAAACAAAACAGCAGACACCAAAAAGCTGCAGATTTCGATGGTCAGTCCACATAAATTGCATTGCTTTAAATGGAAGCCTTGGCAGATTTCCATAACTTAACATGGCACAATAAGACTTTTTTTTTTTTTTTTTTAGCATTCTGCACTTTAGAAAAACAGCTGCAGATGCATATATGAACAGAAATCAAAACAAACAGATTCAGAGATTAGAAATCCATGGATTACAGCAGTGGTTTCCAACTCAGTTCTATGGGACCACCTGGCCAGTCAGGTTTTCAGGGCATCTGCAATGAATATGCATGAGATAGATTTGCATGCACTGCCTTCTTGGTATACAAATGTGGATATCCTGAAAACCTGACTGGCCAAGTAGTCCCTGAGGACTGGGTTGAAAACCACTGGTTTATAGCAGAGTTATGGACTGCCGATAGATAAAAGCTGGAATGTGATTTGTTGAATAATAACATAGGAAAACTGCAACTACATAATGAAGATTGAATCTTAATACTATATCACCTGTGATACATTAGAGTGACAAAAAAGCATATAGTATTCTAAAATAGATTACAATTGCAATGCCAACAATATCAATTGAAGTATAATGACGTCAAAAGACCTCAGCTGTGCTACTCAATGAATATAACCAATCTCATCGAGGCTCAGGCACCATAGTCATCTTTGGTCTTTTCAAATGTTTATCCAAATGTATTTCTTCAGATATACTTTTTAAATTATAGAAACTTTATATCTAATAAATGCATTTATCCTATGACGGCTCAGGGATAAATCATCAGACATGAGTCATGTTTTCGCCATTTGCTGTATCCTAACATTAAGACAGATCCATCTTGCCAACAAACCTTGACCAGGAGAGCATTTGTTGGCAAGATGGTTCTGGCTTAATGTTAGGGGGTATATCCTTGATATACTGTAGCAAGTGGCGAAACAAGACTCATGCCGGATAATTTATCCCTGAGCTGACATAAGATAAGTGCATTTATTAGATATCAAGTTTCTCTAAAGTAAAAAGTATATCTGAAAAAATATATTTGGATAAATGTTTGAAAAGACCAGTGACAACGATGGTGCCTGAGCCTCGATGAGATTGGTTATATTCATTGAGTAGCACTGCTGAGGACTTTTGATAAGTCATTATACTTCTTTTGTCAACTTCAGTATTTTGTTTGAAGTGAATATTGGTGAGCTGGTTTTTAAAAGTTTAGCCATCAGTTACAAGTTTAATAATATCAAAGGGACATATAAGGAGTCAATTAAAAAAAACCAGCAAGTTTACTTTATTCATTTAAGTGCCAATACTTCAATTATTTATTCAGCACCACTATCCCCCTAATTCTATAAATGTCGCCAAAACCTAAACATGCAAATTTGCCTAATTCGTGTGTGTGGGATCTGTGCCTAACTTTTACGCACGAGTAAAAAAAAGGGGCACGGAAATAAGAGGGCCATAGGCAGAACAGGGGCGTTCCTAGCATTTACACGCATTGTTATAGAATAAGGGGGGGGGGTACATGTTTCAGGCGTGATTCATGGCCATAAGCCGTATTCTATCAACCACACCTAACTTCAAGCATGGCTTATAGAACAGCGTTTTGTTTTTGGCACCGTATATACAATTTGGCCCTCTGTGTATATATTCTAAGGAGCTGCAGTGGGAATTGAACTCAGTTCCCCAGGATCAAAGTCCACTGCACTAACCACTAGGATATTATATTATATAGCTTCCTCCTGATAAAGCAAGCCACAGTGTCAAAGCGCAGATTTGTGTAGAGGAAGTGAAGATGTGACCACTACAAATACAAATATACTTATATTCTGCAATAACTCATAAATTGTATGCGGACTACACTTACAAGAAATTCAGGCAATCCCTTAAGAACTACAAAGTCACATTAATTAATAACAATCGGCATCATAAATACTTTCTAAAAAGAAAAGCTTTTAAGAGCTTGTGAAACAGAATATAAACAGTAAGAGATCTAATCAGAACTGGTAGAGCATTCCAAATTGGGATGCTAAGTATGTAAAGCTGGCAGAAAAACTAAACACCCCTAGGACTGGGGAATTACAATAAAAAAGGGTCTCTCGATATCATTGATCTATGCATGCCTGGAAAGCCTATTAAATCCAACATATATAATGCAGTTCTACCATTAAGAACACTGAAAACCATTGTGTACAATTTAAACTGTATACGAGCCTCTACAGGCAGGGAAAGTCTCTCTCCTTTATGAACAGAAAATATCAATTGAGCCGCCGTGTTTTGAATCATCTGCATGCTCCATGGTACGCCATTTTAAGCTGCGGTAAGTATCCGTTAGTGCTTTCTGCATCTTGGTAGAAAGATCCCGAAACCAGTGATGCAACCCGTTTCCCATCCCAAAATGTTCCTGATAATGTGAAATATCTTTTTTGGTATACTCTGCTGCTGCACTTATCTTGCTTTTGCTTGTCTTCAATTTCTGTTTTCTCTTGCAATTTTGGTTCATTGGATTTTTCCCGTTTCTTTGAGACAATCAGCAGATGAATTATTTAGGGACCCTTTCACAATTAATGCATGGAAGCATTAAAAGGTTTTGCGGTAGCTGGCCTGTTTGTGTGTGTTAAATTGGGCTTTATTTTATTACATTTGTACCCTGCACTTTCCCACTCATAGCAGGTTCAATGTGGCTTACATATTATATACAGGTACTTATTTGTACTTGGGGCAATGGAGGGTTAAGTGACTTGCCCAGAGTCACAAGGAGCTGCCTGTGCCGGGAATTGAACCCACCCCCAGACCAAAGTCCACCACACTAACCACTAGGGCACTCACTGCATTTTCTGATTTTTTTTCCCCCTCAGGGGGCATAGCATGGGTGAAGACTGATCATGGAAGTGTTAGCCAACAAACATGTTACACTTACCACGTACTAATTCGCTAAAGCTGAGTTAACATGGCACCGCTCAGGAGGAGTGGGCCTGAGTTAACTTTCAGCAGGTACTACATGTTAATAGGAACAACCCGCAATAAAGAGTGGAAACACCTCCAAATGGTGCCACTTAAGAGTTGCAGCTTCTGCACAGTAAAATCCTACGTTAAACCACAGTAAGTGCAATGTTTAGCTTATTTTAGTAAAAGGGTCCGTTTTGGTATCATGGTGTGGCCGTTTTACTAAAATAAGCAATTCAGAGTTACCGCATGGCCCGGGCGGTAATTTCATTTTTTACGTGCGTCCGCTACGTGTGCAGGAAAATAATTTTTATTTTACAACGTGCAGCGGAAACTGGGTAGTAATCGTCATTCTAAGCACGTAGACCATTACCAACCAGTTAATGTGTGAGACCTTACCGTTAACGGGTAGCAGTAAGGTTCCAGACCCAAAATGGACGTGCGCCAATTTTGATTTTGCCGCATGTTTTTTTACAGGCTGCGTGTGCCCAAAACACACGCCTATACTAGCGCAGCCCATTTTTCAGTGCACCTAAAAGGACCCCTGTGCTTCTTATTGGTTCATGATATTTCTGTGATAGTTTTTATGTCAAGAGATTTATCTTCCACTCTCTGAAAATTGATAAAAGATAAACATAACATTTCTAATAGGATGAAGGAGGGGGGAGATGGGAAGATGCCAATGAAATATTTGACAAAATGGAGCTTCAAATAATTACAGACTTTTCCTCAAACAAAGTATATTTGAAGCAGCATCAGAGTTGCAAAATTCAGCTTAGCTGAAACGTATCTATACATCACACAAATCCGGAAATACCGCTGGGTTACCACAGAAGCTCAGCAATAGTTCCTGCCCCTAGCACAACCCACTTCTGCTGCCACAAAAATATGATCTATTTTTGTAGCGCTGAAACTTAACCGGCGGTAAACTGTCCAGTTAGCACTGGGTTAGCACGGGAGCCCTTACCGCCATCTCAATGGGTGGCGGTAAGAGCTCTCCCACACCCGAAATGGCCGCGCGGTGTTTCACTTACCGCACGGCCATTTCTTTTCCTCAAAAAAAAAAAAAAAGACAGAATCACACATAACTGTTGGCGTGCTATATAAAATCCAGGGAAATTGGCTATATACCCAAATTTACACAACTTTGGACGCCATTTATAGAATCTGGAGGATAGTGTGACTGAATGCTTTAGGCTTTCACCTGCTTCCTGAAGTAGAGGTTGCCTGAGGTCCACTTTGACTAAGCAGCGGTACTTCCCACCCCTAGTGCGCCGTCATATCCGGCGCTACAAAAATATATTTATTGTTGTCACGCCTAAGTATACCCGGCAGTAATCGGATCGCTGCCTGGTTACCGTTGGGTTAGCACGGGAGCCCTTACCGCCAACTTAAAGGGTGGCAGTAAGGGATTCCCCCCCTGAATGCTCATGCGGCAAGTGCTTTACTTGCCGCATGGCCATTTCCTGCAGGAAAGTGAGACTTCCCTTTTACCCGCTGCGGTAAAAGGGGGCCTCGGGGCATGAAAAGCACACACCGATGCCCGTGCAGGCCCCCTTTTGCCTCAGCTTGGTAAAAGGGTCCCCGAGTTAGATAAAGCCTCTCCAGCACAACTTCTAACCTACGTGTTTACAACATGCCCACAAAAAGCATGAGAGGGGAGGCATGATGTTTTCCGTCTGGTCTAATTAAAAAAACAAAATAGCAAAGGTTTGTAGATGTTAATCTTTTTAAATATGGAGAACATTTGCACACATTTCATGGCTATAAATCTTACCAGATAATAATTTACAATACAAGTAACCAAGGGACCAAAATATGAACATTACCAAGTGGAAAGAGGACGATAATGACAATGATAAATAAGCAGGTGCCAACAGAGGGGGCTGTAAGGGATTAAATGAAATTATTTCCATGCAAGGAGAAATATGAGGTATTAAGCAGTGCATACAGATTTTCTGTCCACCCACTTTCACATAATCTATAAAGAAAGTGAAAGTTTGAAATGGGGGAACAAATGGCTAGAAAAATAAAACAGGCCTGAATTTAAAGTGCATCAAAGCTCAGCCAATTCTTTCTGGGGACACTGTTCAGAATAATTTTGCCTAAGCAATTGTCCAATCAGTACACACATGGGTCTGAGAAAGATGGAGTCAATCCTTTTTCTATACATGATTTATGTTGCTCCTCAAGACCTGAATTCAGGAAAGATTTTTTAGAATAGCTGCAGAACAAAAGGGGGAGGGGGGGGAAGCTTTGCCACCAGCTGGGTGCTGAACCATCATAGAAAGACAAAGGCTGGTCCTAATAAGTCAGCTCTCATCAGGAACTCAGCAATATCTACCTTCCATAGAAGAGGCAGGGCACTGCTGTACAATTTACATGCTTTATTTATAGCAAATACATGGATGCTTCACTATCAAACATATAAACGGCGAGTGACCGAACTAACTCGCAAATGCGCAGTAAAGACCCTCTCTGTCCCACCCCCGCATCAATACGTGATGACGGGGGCGGGACAGAGAGGGTCTCTACTGCGCAAGGGGAGGGACGAAACCGCCGTTGCTACTGCTCCCCCCCCCCCCAAGTTCGCCGCCACCACTCCCCCCACCCGGAGTCGCTGCCGCCACCCACCCTCCAACTGGGACGGGCTCTCGCTCCGCTATAGAAACAGCGTCAACGCAGCACACAGCTCAGCTGAGCTGCCGTCGGCCTTCCTTCCCTGCCTCGTGGGCAAGGGTGGGACACAGGAAGAGAAGAAGAACGGCAGCTCATCTGAGCTGTGTGCTGCGTTCCCGCGCTGTTTCAATAGCGAAGCGAGGGCCCGGCCCGGGTGGAGGGGTGGCGGCGGGGGGCATAGCAGTGACCTCGGAGGGGCAGCGGCGAGCTCGGCGGTGGGGGGTCTTGCAGCGGCGAGGAGAAGGGGCCTTTCAACCCCCCCCCCCCCCGTCCTATACTAGCCCGTTTTTACGGGCTCAACGGCTAGTAAACTTCTAAATAACAACTTACATGACTATCATACAGCTTTCCACTGGCTCCCACTCAGGGAACGCATTACGTTCAAGATCTGCACAATTGTACACAAAATCATTCACGCAGACACCCCAATCTACATGCTAAACCTCGTAGACTTACCTCTAAGAAACGCCACAAGATCATTCCGCAAATTTCTCGACCTGCACTTCCCCAGTTGTAAAGGACTAAAATACAAGCAGATGCATGCGACTACATTCTCGTACATGGGCACGCAATTATGGAATGCATCGTCTACAGACCTGAGAACAATCGACGAAACAACTATCTTTCGCATATCTCTGAAGACATATCTCTTCAACAAGGCATACAATGAGAACTAATAGTCACACTAATCCACCCAACAACCCACTCAGTTAAGAGAGCACACCTACTATAACTGTCTTAATCATTCCTTTCCTTCCTCTTTCTACCCTTATTTAACCTCTGCACAATATTAAATGTATCTGTCACCCTGTAATGACAATGTTAACAAAACCATGTAGGCCACATTGAGCCTGCAAATAGGTGGGATAATGTGGGATACAAATGCAATAAAATAAATAAATACATTACTATCATACAGCTTTCTGACCACAACAGAATTCTAAACTAGGCAATAAAGGTCCCCTTATCACAGCTTTTCTTGCCCTCTGTTGTAAACCTATGGGCTTTAATGTGACCTTTTACTTTCCTTAGCAACTTCTCAATTCCTAACTGCAGCTCTTGCCTGGTTTTTCCCTGCATATCACAAAACTTAGCTTCTCCGTGTATTTTAGAATAGGTTCTACATTGGCAATTCCTGTTCTAAGATGCTGGCGGAACTTGAGATGCCCCAACCTGGATGCCTCAAGTCCCATGTGTACATCCTTTTTAAAATGCAGCTCCACATTTCTCCGAGTGCCCAATTCCGATATGAGCACTCGTCATTTCAGTTCAGGACTCTCAAGAACTACATCTGCCAGCATTACCATAATGTGTGCATGCACAGAGGCTGGCCGTATTATTTATTTATTACATTTGTATCGCACATTTTCCCACCTATTTGCAGGCTCAATGTGGCTTACATAGTACCGTAAAGGCGTTTGCCAAGTCCGGTAGAGAAATAAATACATGGTGATGTTGTGGCTGTGCAGGATGTAAGTATTCTTTCTGCAGGGAGGAGGTCTTTAGCTGGCGGGACTTGCCGATCTCCACCAGCTCAGTTATTTCTTTTGGTTTTATAAGGGGGGGGGGGGGGAGTGAGAGAACAGGAGGGGACTGAGGAGGGTGAGCACCTAAGAAGCCCGAGGAAGGCAGGGGAAGAGCACCAGAGGGTGCTGAGGAGGGTGGCGAAGAGATGAATTTTCGGGCCCACCCTAAATTTGCCACCTGGCTACCAGTGGCGTAGTTACAAGGGGCCACGGGGGTCTGGGCCCCCTCAAATTTCCTCTGGGTCCCTGGTTTTGTTGGTGGGGACCCCCAATCCCCGCTAGCTGAATCCTTCTCCTTTTAATGAAATTTCACTAAAAGGAGCGTACAGGACATGAGGGGGAAGAGAGAGCAGGGCAGGCAATGCGGCAGCACCGGAGACCGGCGCTGGAGAAGGTTTCAGATGGCAGGGGTTGGGGACCATCCCCAGCCAAGGTATTTGCTGTAGCAGTGGGTGGGGACTGGCAGGGGGGCTGCAGGGCGGCAGACCAAAATTGCCCCCCCACCTCGGGCTCTGGACCCCTCCCACTGCAAGGTCTGGCTACGACCCTGCTGGTTACGCTCTTGCCATAAGCTCACTTCCTTTCAGAGATCTTAGACTCTGTCTTCAGTTGCTTCTAGTGACAACCTGCAGTGACCTGCCTAGCATGTCACTCCTACCCTAGTTGAGATAATATTTTACCATCTCTCTGACCTCTTGTGCACCTTTCTTTAAATTAGTCCCCCCCTACTTTCTAACTCCTTCTATTCTCTTACCTATCTATATGTTCCATCTTAGTTTATACCCTACACTGTCTATTAAAATGTTTTATTACGTATTGTGTTGACATTGTAAGTAGTATACTATGCCATACTTTGTATTGTTATTTGAATATTTTTTACTGCTGTAATTGCCTATTGCTCATGTTTGATTTATTCTTACTGTACACTACCTTGAGTGAATTCCTTCAAAAGGGCAGTAAATAAATCCTAATAAATAAATAAAATATACAGCATAGTGAGAGAGAAATAGTTCAGTTTATAAAATATAAATGCACATTAAAGATATATTATGCATCTTTGACCATTCACTTAAGGGTCCTTTTACTAAGGTGCGCTGAAAAATGGGTTGCGCTAGTGTAGGCAGATCCATTTTCAGGGCGCCTGTAAAAAAGGCCTTTTGAAAATTTTTTTTGCCAAAAATAGACGTGCAGCAAAATCAAAACTGGAGCCGGTCCATTTTGGGTCCGAGACCTTACCGCCACCCATTCACTTAGTGGTAAGGTCTCACTCGTTAACCTGGCAGTAATGGTCAGCGCACGTACAATGCCGATTACCACCCGGTTTTTGCCACGCACAGGAAAATAAAATATATTTTCCGACATGCGTAGTGGACATGCATAAAAAATGAAATTACCACCCGGGCCACGTGCTAGATGTTTTTGACATGTGTTGGGCGCACACAGGCGCTTAAACGGCTTAGTAAAAGGACCCCTCAGAGCCCTGTTTTCTAAGCTCTGTCGGCTAACACATGCTAACAGTTAAGGTAGTGCCTAGGAGGTACCGTGTAACAATTTCAAGAACAGGGAGGAGAATGAGTGGGTACCAAGCTTTTCAGTAAATGCATGTTAAGTTATTGAATATTTACTGTTATTAACTCAACAGATAACACAACACCTGGATAAGGGTAGCTAACTGCTAACAGCAATGAAGTGAAAGAATAAAAGAAAAAAGCAACAACTCTCTCCATGTTAGCTGGACAGGAAACTGCTTTGAACGCTGCTCCACTTAATGAAGATGTTTACAGTTATCACACTTTATAATTTTGTCAACTAATGACAATTTACACTTTAGTAAATAGCAGCCTTAATCTTTTTGACCTGTTAACAGCAAACAACAAGACATATTTGGGGTCTGCTGAACAGCTGGTTTCCTAAAGGAGATACCTGCAAAGAGTAAAATGTGAGCTCAGTTTGCAGGTCTGAAACTTTCCCTCTTCTGCCCGGCGAACGGAATGTGCAGGCTTTCATAGTGCTTGTACTTTACGCTTCATTAAAAAGAAGTGTTCCCATAACTGTATTTAGCATCTCCAAAAATATGTGCAAAACTTCTAACTTGGTGCACATACAAATAACAGATGGAAAGCATATGTGCATTTTCAGAGAACAGTGCATGCAGTAAAAGTACGTAGATATTTTGCGATCTGCAGGCTTTGCACCAGTTTTCCAAAGGAAAGTGTGAGCATACTGTGGGTATTAGTGTAGGCCAAAATAGTTTTTGAAAGGTTCAGTGGCAGAGAAAAGTGACACAGGCCTTTTAAAAGTGTTGTTTTCCCTAGCAAACTTGGCACAAAGGGGCATTTTCGATATGATGTCTAAGTCCAACTTGGACATTTTGCTCATAACATCCAGAATCAAAATGACGAATATAACAATTTTCAAAACAGTTGGGGAGTCCTCCAATGTGGGTACAGTAGGTCTTTGGTGGGTTTGGGGGGGGCTGGCGGAATAGGGCAGTGCAAATTACCTGTCATGCAAAGAAACCTGACTGTGTTACCCCCCTGTTGAAGCAACAACATTGGTTACCCATTCAATCCCTACGTTAGCTCACAAAGAACTTCATAATGACACTTCATCTTATTTATCAACTGTCATACCCCACACTTTGCTCTTTGCATGATGGCCATTTACGTATTCCCCTGGCATGTTTGGCAAACTATGAAGCCATGTATTAGAGTGTGTTTTGTGTGTGTGTATGTGTTTGTGTGTGTGTGTGTGTGTGTGTGTGTGGCCCTTCTCCTTTAGAATTTGATTCCCTTGCCCCTATGTACAGAACATTCATTTCCTAACTTTAGATCATTACTGAAAACCCATCATTACCAGACCCTAGGGATGGCCAGAAGTAGTGTGACAGTTACTGCTCATTACTTTCCCCTCTCCTTTAATTAATGGTGTTCCTTTCCTTCTTTCCGGATTTTTATTAATGCACTCTGCTCTGTTATGTTACCGTGAAGAGTGGTATATCAAGTTCAATAAACCATAAATAAACAAACTATTTGGGTGGTGTTTTCTGATTAAAGGAAGGCTATCTTTAAACTAGCCTTTCTGTCTTTATATAAGTTTAATAAAATTTTATATATGACAACATTTCTCCCAGAAGAACTAATGGGGCCTGTATGACCATGGCAGCTGTCTGCCTCTGATTTACTTAGCTTTGAAAAGGTGTAAATTTATTAGGATCTGAGTTCTCCCTGAGTCAAGGAAGAATTATATATATGTATTTAGATAAATTGATATTTCTGTGGGCAGCAGACTGTGTTAAGTGATTGGTGACTCTATCACTTGCTTTCTCCCAATTGAAGGAACACCCCTAAAGTCTGAAGCTTCTTACTGCTGGAAATACATATGATGATTTCTCATACAAGTAGCTCTATCATTAGGCAGAGTGAGGTAGTCGCCTCAGGTGTCAGATTTCTGAAGTGGCAAACTGTGCCCCCCACCAAAAAAAAACCTTATAGTGGCTGCCACACTCAGCTTCAGGACAGGAAGAGGCTATTTTTGTTTTTCTCCTCCTCTACCTATCAGTGGGAGGAGAAGAAAAATAGGACAGCAGGAAGGAAATAGAAGCATATGGCCTTAGATCCCATGCACATGCTCAGCATCTGTCTATCCACTGTGCCTGGGCTCCAAAGCCTCACAATGTCATTTTCTGTTTCTGCCACAGACTCAGGCATGTAGACTACAGCAGTGTGAAGAGGGACATGAGGGGAGATGCTGGACATGGAAGAGATGGGAGATCAGGCAAGATGGCATGGACAACTGGAAGAGATGCTGGTCATGAGGAGGGTGGAATGGAAGATTGTACACGGGAAAGAAAGAAGGAAAGATCGGGGGAGACACTGGACATGGAGGAGATGGAATGGGAGATTGGGGGATGCAGGGCATGGGGAAGGTGGAAGGGGAGATCAGAGGAGATGTTGGACATGGAAGAAATGGAAAGATCAAGATATACTGGACATGGAAAAGATGAAAGGAAGATCATGAGAAATGTTGGACATGGGGAAGATGAAAGAAGAGATTAGAAGAGGCGAGACAACAAGTCAGGGAAATTATGGACATGGGGAGATAGAATGGAAGATTGGAGAGATGTTGGACATGAAGAAGTGGAAAGAGAGATGAGGAAGATGCTGGAAAAAGAGGAGCTGAAAGTAAAGAGCAGAGGAGATGCTGAACATGGGAGAGGTGGAAGGAAAGATTATGGAGATGGTAGGAAGGGGGCAGAAATGGATAAACAGAGTTGCTAGACACAGAGGAAGGGAAGAGAGGACAGATGTTTGACATGAATGATGAGGGAGAAGAGATGGGAGATTTTAGATGTGTGTGTGTGTGAGATGGAAAGCTATAGATCTGTAAAAAGAGGGGATTTGAAAACATTAGCACATCAGAATACATTCATAATAGATTTAAAATATATTACTGTACTCCTATTTTAAAATCTAGCCCTATCCAGTCATCATTTAAATAAATTAATCAATTGGGAAAACTATCAAAAAATAACAATATCTTTAAAGCACTTCTAAATTCTATTCAAGAAGATAAACATCATAAGACAAGAGGAAGGTATTCCTGATCTCTGGACCTTGTCCTAAAATTATTTTAATTTACGTTTCCCTTGATCTTAACTCCTTTTCAGTAAATATTCTAAAAACTAATATCTTACTTAGAATGTAACTCTCTTTGTGGCACATATAAACTCGCAAACAAACTCATATAAGTTGGCACTACCCATACAAGATCTTGAATACAAAAGCAGAAAACTGAATTTTATTTTAACCTGTCCTGGAAGCCATGCAAAATAATTAAAATGGAGTAGCCCTATACATCTTAGATCTTCTTATAATCAATTAGAAACTGCAGCCATCATAATTGCTTTTCTGGTAAAGCTAAAAGAGTGATGTTACAGTAATCTAAAAATTCGTACATCTTTGGACCATCTTCAGGTCACCTAAACATTTCAGGCATTGGGTCAGTATTGGAGCTTTTGGCAATTTAGATGAATCAGTTGATATGATTTGAACTGCATTGAACTAAGTCACATTTAAGAGTTTTACCTCATCTTATAAATCTGTTAGCTGAGATCTAAGAAATGGAATTACACTGGCCATTGGTAATTTTGCATATAACAGCTCTTTACACAAATATTCTATGGGAAGTATCTATTGAGTTAGATAACACACTGAAACCTTCTGCTCAGTGTGCTGCTGCGGCTAGGAAAGCGAATAGAATGTTGGGTATTATTAGGAAAGGTACGGAAAACAGGTGTGAGGATGTTATAATGCCGTTGTATCGCTCCATGGTGCGACCGCACCTTGAGTATTGTGTTCAATTCTGGTCGCCGCATCTCAAGAAAGATATAGTAGAATTGGAAAAGGTGCAGCGAAGGGCGACTAAAATGATAGCGGGGATGGGACGACTTCCCTATGAAGAAAGACTAAGGAGGCTAGGGCTATTCAGCTTGGAGAAGAGACGGCTGAGGGGAGACATGATATGTGCCTGATTCAATGATGGTATATTAACCAATTCAACAAATACATCTTTAAGAAAAAATGTTTTGTTTCATCAAATTAATGGAACAGCTATGGGTATACAATGGCACCCTCAATAGCCTGCCTATATGTGGCAAATTAGAAGAGAGATATGTTTCTCCTCATTTTGGCCTTACACAGGAACATCTATGGAAACAATTCACCAAAGCTATATTCTTGATATGGAAGGAGTGTTTGGATTGTGTAAATGATTTTATAAATTGATTCACAGAATGTTAATGTTCAGCTTTTTATGCATGTGCATCATAAACAAATTCCTTTTCTGGACATTTTAACAATAAAATCTTGTGATGCCTTTCAAATATCCATTTATCAAAAAAGCACAGATAGAAATAACCTATTAAGGTATGGCAGCAATCATCCTAAATCTCTTACAAATAATTTTCTACGGACCAATTTTTGCTATGTGTTCTACTGTTCAAGGGTATTATAATCAATCCACCTTGATGGGTAATAGATTTGTGCAGAAAAGTTATCCTTTTCTGATAGCCAAGAATGCATACACATGAGCACTGTGTTCAAGCTACAGTCTGTTCTTACAAACATCACCAGAAGCTTTGGAAAACCAAAAGTTTTTTTTCCAAATAAAGCATATAACATAGTAGATGACGGCAGAAAAAGACCTGCACGGTCCATCCAGTCTGCCCAAGAAGATAAATTCATATGTGCTACTTTTTTATTTGTACTGTCCTCTTCAGGGCACAGACCGTATAAGTCTGCCCAGCACTATCCCCGCCTCCCAACTACCAGTCCCGCCTCCCACCACCAGCCCTAGCACAGACCGTATAAGTCTGCCCAGCACTATCCCTTCCTCCCACCACCGGCTCTGACACAGACCGTATAAGTCTTCCCAGCACTATCCCCACCGCCTAACCACCAGCCCCGGCACAGACCGTATAAGTCTGCCCAGCACTAGTCCCGCCTCCCAACCACCAGTCCCGGCACAGACCGTATAAGTCTGCCCAGCACTAGTCCCGCCTCCCAACCACCAGCCCCGGCACAGACCGTATAAGTCTGCCCAGCACTATCCCTTCCTCCCACCACCGGCTCTGGCACAGACCGTATAAGTCTGCCCAGCACTAGTCCCGCCTCCCAAACACCAGCCCTAGCACAGACCGTATAAGTCTGCCCAGCACTATCCCTGCCTCCCACCACCGGCTCTGGCACAGACCGTATAAGTCTGCCCAGCACTATCCCTGCCTCCCACCACCGGCTCTGGCACAGACCGTATAAGTCTGCCCAGCACTATCCCTTCCTCCCACCACTGGCTCTGGCACAGACCGTATAAGTCTGCCCAGCACTAGTCCCGCCTCCCAAACACCAGCCCTAGCACAGACCGTATAAGTCTGCCCAGCACTATCCCTTCCTCCCACCACCGGCTCTGGCACAGACCGTATAAGTCTGCCCAGCACTAGTCCCGCCTCCCAAACACCAGCCCTAGCACAGACCGTATAAGTCTGCCCAGCACTATCCCTGCCTCCCACCACCGGCTCTGGCACAGACCGTATAAGTCTGCCCAGCACTAGTCCCGCCTCCCAACACCAGCCCTAGCACAGACCGTATAAGTCTGCCCAGCACTATCCCTGCCGCCCAACCACCAGCCCCAGCACAGACCGTATAAGTCTGCCCAGCACTAGTCCCGCCTCCCAACCACCAGCCCCGGCACAGACCGTATAAGTCTGCCCAGCACTGTCCCTGCCTCCCAACCACCATCTGATTGTAAAGCACTGGTTGAGTCTTCAAGGCATGCAGTTTTTCAGATTTGTTCTTGTTGTGCATTCACCTGAGGATACAACTTATGACAGTGGTTCCCAAACCTGGTCCTGGAGGCACCTCAGCCAGTCAGGTTTTCAGGATAACCACAATGAATATTCATGAGGGAGATGTGCATGCAAATCTCTCATGAATATTCATTGTGGGTATCCTGAAAATCTGACTGGCTGGGGTGCCTCCAGGACCAGGTTTGGGAACCACTGACTTACGGGGTCCTTTGGTTTCCTTGCACGTGCATTGTTTGTCATTTCATAAACATAGCCATGCAGACGTCATCTATGCGGTGGATGTGCCGTCTGTAAAATTCCTTTAACAACCACACAGCTTATTCATCTCTGATTGCTATTCACTCATTATTGCTGGTCAGAAACAGACTGTAACATGGCTCAGATTAAGCAGACAATTATTTGTTTACTGAGACAGCTCAATGACAAAGACATATTGAGACAACATCCCACTAATCCTAGAGAAGTCACAAAAAACTGCACATGCAAATTAATTAAATGAGCTAATTCGTGCCAATAATTGGCATTTTAACAAGCAATTATTGGCACTAATTAGATTTTAACTGGATCTTACGGGGTCTTTTACAAAGCGGCGGTAAGCCCAACGCGGGCTTACTGCTCGCTGATATGGAACTACCTACCGCTGGCCCAATGCGGTTACCGGTGGTAGTTCTGGCTGTACTGCATGCCATTTCTGGCACTCTGGAAAAATTTTTTCTGTAGCACGGTGCTAAACCGGCGGTAATCGGGCATTGCCATGCACTGACCAGTTACCGCCGGTTTACTGTGGAAGCCCTCTCTGACACCTCAATGGGTGGCAATAAGTGCTCCCCATCATATGATGATATGATAAGGGTTACCTTACCATGTGGCCCGTATTTTGGGAGGGCATTTTACCCTGGCATGCGGGAAAATGCCCCCCTTTTCCCACAGCTCAGTTAAAGGGACTCCTACATGTGCAAATTTAGGTGTGGAATCTACACCTAAATTTTACACATGAGTGGAAAAAAAAGGGGCATGGAAAAAGGAGGGACATGGGCGGAGCGGGGGCATTCCTAGCATTTACGCTCACTGCTATAGAATATGGGGGATAGATGCCTAATTTAGGCTTGTACTTTTACACCACATTTCAGTTGGTGCAAATAGCTGCACCTAAAGTTTGGTACGACTCCAGGATGTAAGCACTATTCTATAAACCACAGCTAACTTTATAGAATAGTGCTTTTTTCAGTACCAGATCTTTAGGCACCATATATAGAATCTAACCCCATATGTTATTAAATTACATATAATAAAATTGTAAAAAAAAAAAAACTTACCACCCCCCCCTCCTTTTACAAAGCCAAGCGGCAATACTGACACAGCCCATTTTCTTTGAATGGGCTGTGTTGGCATTACCGCACCGGCAGCCGCTAGCGCAGCTTTGTAAAATGGGGGGTTAGTTAGTACAACATTAAGGTTATTTACAACATACCGTGGAAGATTTTTCATTGTAGGACCATCTTCAGTTTAATAGGGGAGAAAAAATGTCACAGGCGCTGAGGCAGAAGGAACAGCAATATATTTTTGAATGGCAAATTAATAACATCTGGTCTTAAGAAACTGAGTGGCAAGTATTTTTCTCAATGGACTTATTTATTTATTAGAAAAAATAAAGCAATGGCAGGGATTTTTTTGTGAATGATTGAAGGAAGTACCATAGCTCTCATCTAATTTCATTTATTCATTTATAACTATCATTCCACTGGAAAACATGAAACAGCAAACGTTAGTAATTATTAAAACGAATCTATAGAAAAGACATACATTTCACTCCAAGCAATCCACCTCCTAAGAGCTGTATATATTCATTAATCTTTCAATGACTCATCTGCCCTATCTCAGCTCAGGTCCTCTTTCCTAATAAATTGGAATTTCATAAAAAGCCATATGGGCAGATATTCAGCCCACAGCAGTCAGCAGTTTTTTAAGCTGATTACAGCTGCAGGCTCAGTTAATCGTGGATACTCAATCCCGGGCCATGTGTAGGCATCGACATCGAATATCCAGTTCAGTGCAGCTACCCGGAAGTTATCTGAGCACCAACCCATATTCAGACTGGTACACAAGTAGCTCAGTAGATAAAACGGTCCTTTTACCAAGCTGCGGTTGACGCTGGTGCGCAGGATTGTCGCACACCGAGGCCCCCTCTTACCACAGTGGGTAAAAGGATTTTTTTTTAAATGCAAAAAAGGGCAAGCGGTAAGTTAAGCATTTGCAGTGTGGCCATTTTGGAGGGAACCCTTACTGCCTCCTATTTAGAAGGCGGTAAGGGTTTCCGCGCTTGCCTGGCGGTAACCGATTAGCAATGGATAAGCCCCGGTGCTAAAAAATACATATATATATTTTTTTTCAAGTGCTAGAAATGGTGCGTAGCACACACCGGAACTACCTCCAGGCTCCTGCGATAGCCCAGCGGTAGGGCCGATTTGTCACACGCCATTGGCGCGATAGCCCTATCGCAGCTTTGTAAAAGGGCCTCAAAGTTAGGAAACCTTTTTGCCATCCTAACTTTATCCACTTACTTACCCAGGTAGCAGACTGAATATCGCCACTAACTAGGGAAATCCTGGCTCTGCCCTGACTCCACCTCTGGATCGCCCCAGCACTGCCCAGCCCAGACAATGCTGCTGCTGCTGCAGTCAGAGACAATGAATAGGAGCTTCTAGCCTGCTCAATGGGGTTTAAATGAGCATAAGCTTCTACTGACCAGTTAAACCCTTTCGAATATCAGGCCCAAAGTATGTAAATGTGTCTTCAATTTCTTTTGAAACTCTGATGGCTTTCAGGCAGTATATAAGAAATTAAATATTGTAAACAAATAAAATAAAGGTACGATCTGATATCCAACTCAGTTATTTTTAAATGTCTTTTTAAATAACAGTTTACTACTAATATGTATCATTTCTATAGTGTTACTAGACATACATAGTGCTGTACACGTTATATGCAGGTACTTTTTCTGTCCTTAGTGGGCTCACAGTCTACAGTTAGTTTACAGTGGGTTACATCTAAAATACAAGCACATCTAGGATGTAACAAAGATACATCCGGAGTCCTTCTACTACTACTTAACATTTCTAGAGCGCTACTAGGGTTACGCAGCGCTGTACAATTTAACAAAGAGAGACAGTCCCTGCTCAAAGAGCTTACAATCTCTCTGCTGCGCCCTGCCCCCTTTGATGTAACTTCCTGTTTCTGCAGGGGCAGAGAAAAGGACTTTGGGGCCAATGGTCACAGCTGAATATCAATCACTAAATATCAATTACTAAATCACAATTTTGCAATTAACATAAAGAATCAGAGATAACATCCTAATTGTAAAAACTATAATCTCACTTCCTTGACACATATTTATGAAACAGACAAGCTTTTAATCCTTTTTTTTTTAACTAGCAAAACTAAATGTGTGCCTTCATATAGGTGGAAAAAAAATCCACAAACTAGCTGCCTGATAAGCAAATAAAGAAGTAAACAACGTCTTTGAAGTAGGAAAAGAAAATGAAAATAAACTTTGGGTGTTGTAATACTACTACTACTACTACTATTTAGCATTTCTATAGCGCTACAAGGCGTACGCAGCGCTGCACAAACATAGAAGAAAGACAGTCCCTGCTCAAAGAGCTTACAATCTAATAGACAAAAAAATAAAGTAAGCAAATCAAATCAATTAATGTGAACGGGAAGGAAGAGAGGAGGGTAGGTGGAGGCGAGTGGTTACAAGTGGTTACGAGTCAAAAGCAATGTTAAAGAGGTGGCCTTTCAGTCTAGATTTAAAGGTGGCCAAGGATGGGGCAAGACGTAGGGGCTCAGGAAGTTTATTCCAGGCGTAGGGTGCAGCGAGACAGACGGCGCGAAGTCTGGAGTTGGCAGTAGTGGAGAAGGGAACAGATAAGAAGGATTTATCCATGGAGCGGAGTGCACGGGAAGGGGTGTAGGGAAGGACGAGTGTGGAGAGATACTGGGGAGCAGCAGAGTGAGTACATTTATAGGTTAGTAGAAGAAGTTTGAACAGGATGCGAAAAGGGATAGGGAGCCAGTGAAGGGTCTTGAGGAGAGGGGTAGTATGAGTAAAGCGACCCTGGCGGAAGATGAGAGGGGCAGCAGAGTTTTGAACCGACTGGAGAGGGAAGAGGTGACTAAGTGGGAGGCCAGCAAGAAGCAGATTGCGGTAGTCTAAATGAGAGGAGACAAAGGTGATATTGAAAAACATACTAGAGAGATCATATATTGTAATACGCTGTACGCTGGCTGCAAAGAACAGACTATAAAAAAACTCCAGACAGCCCAGAATACCGCAGCCAGACTCGTATTTGGAAAACCGAAATACGAAAGTGCGAAACCATTAAGAGAAAAACTTCATTGGCTCCCTCTCAAGGAACGTATTGAGTTTAAGATCTGCACGACCGTATACAAAATCATTCACGCGGATGCCCCACTCTACATGTTAAACCTAGTGGACCTACCGCCCAGAAACGCCAAAAGATCAGCCCGCAAATTCCTCAATTTGAACTTCCCCAGCTGTAAAGGACTCAAATATAAGCAAGCATATGCCACTACCTTCTCATACAGAAGTACACAGCTATGGAACGCACTACCCACAGCCCTGAAAACCATAGACAATCTAACTAACTTTCGCAAATCCTTGAAGGGATAATGTGGGGTACAAATGTAATAAATAATAATAATAATATATTGAGGAATTTGACCAAATTTAAACTTGAATAGTAGACAACCCAATTTAAACAACACCCTAGCTTCTATAGAAACCCAATGCAACGCAATAAAATAAGGTGTAACCCTTTCTGGTGGTTTTTAAAATAAAAAAAATCATATGTACAGCCAAGTTTTGATATCCCCAGATACACAATATTGCAATAATTGTCACATCCCTCGCTAACTCCGTCTGTGCTCACCTAGAGGCCGGCCCGCGGCCATGGCCGGCCTTAATCCCGTCGCCGGGCGATGCGCCTGCTCCTCGCCCTGATGGCCGGCCATTCCGGTCTCGAGGCGATATCGGCCAAGAGCAAGGGCCGGCTGCCGCCGAGACTGTGGCCGAAGACCGGCCTACTGTGACTTCCAGTTCTCCATCGCCGGCTATGGAATCCACGCTTGCTCCGGCAGGGAAGATGGCGCCGGGAACCTGGAGCCAGCGTCTCTTCCGCCTAGTGAACGCGGGAACCAAGACCCCGCCCTGGAGGACCCTGATTGGGTGGTTGGAACCAAGGCTCCGCCTGAAGACCGGCCTTGAACCACTCCAAAGGGTTCCTCGAGGGAGATCATCCGAAGTCTCCACCCCTGTCAGCTGAGGCTCGCTTGCTGATCACTGGTAGTATTTAAGGCATAGCCTCCTGCAGGCATATTGCTTCGGCTTCTGTTTCGTGAGGCTCCAGCCTAGTGGTGATTCCTGGACTACTTTGCTTGTCGCCTGCCTTGACCTCCTGCCTGTCCCTGGACTACTCTGCTTGCCGCCTGCCTTGACCTCCTGCCTGTCCCTGGACTACTCTGCTCGCCGCCTGCCTTGACCTCCTGCCTGTCCCTGGACTGCGCTGCTCACCTTGCCTGCCCCTCTCCCCTGCTGGGGTTGGGAGGCTAGTCCCCTGGTGTCCGGTCAGTCCATCTACCCCCGCTGTTCCGGAAGTCCCGTTGGCCACCTGCAGCTGGGGGCTCAACCCCTGGTGAACGGTGGTCGCCGCGGGTGAAGTCTCGGGGTGCTCGGCTGTCCTTTGGGGGAACATTGAGGCATTCCTTACGCTCTCCTGGGGGACCCAAGGGCTCACAACTCATCAGTCAGGATAATAATCTAGATTGCTAAGCACCATGGATTGTTCCACTAATTTAAACAGATCTTCTGACAAATATTTTCAAATAGATTTTTTTTTTTTTTACCTGGAGCAATGGAGAGTTAAGTTTCTTGCCTAGGGTCACAGAGAGCTGTAGTGGGAATTTAACCCAATTCCAAAGGATTGCAGTTCACTGCACTAATCATTAGGCTACTCCTCCACTCCAATAGTTTTTGTGTCATGGTTTATTACAGGTTAAAGAATTTTTAGCAAATCATGCTTGTGAGCAAGACCAGGGCTTTTTTTGTCCAGTATGTGCTGGTATGGCACACCGGCACCTTTTTTTACAAGCTCCACATGAGCAAGCCTCTGTTCTGACCTGGTTTCTCTCTCCCCTTTCCGGTGTACCTTTCAAAGCGACTTTCCTCTTCAGAGCACTTACAATGGCAGCATTTCAAAGTCAGCTGTGCACATTGGCCCTGGAGTCCTTCTTTCTGCCACGCCCTGCCCCCTTTGATGTTACTTCCTGTTTCCACAGGGGTGTGGCAGACAGAAGGACTCCAGACAGCTGAATGGGAAAGGCTGCTGCTGTTAGTGGTCCAAAGAGGAAAATCACATTGAAAGGTACCCGGGGGGGGGGGGGGGGGAGGGAGGATGCTGCATGGGAAAATGTTTACCCAACCTGGGCAGGGGGCAGCAGGAGAGACATGCTAGACCGGGGTGGGGGAGAAAAGATTAGGGAGAGATACTGGACCCAGGGCACAGGTGGAAGGGAAGGTGAAATACTGGACTTAGGGCAAAGGTGGAGGGGAAGGGGAGATACTAGAAAACAGAAGGGAGGAAAGAGAGGGGGAAACATGCTGGATAATGAGGTAAAGGGGAAGAAGGAAAAAAAGTGAAGGGGAGGCATGAAAGAGAGAGGAAAGCATGCTAGATGATGGGGTGAAGGGGAGGGAGGAAAGAGAATGGGAAACATGCTGGATCATGGGGTGAAGGAGAGGGATGACACAAACCAGACCAACAAAATTCAGACACTCAACCTGAACCAACTCATGGTATTACTCAAATTTGGAGCTTCTTGTTACACTTAGCCAAAGGCATAGGCATTGCTATTGGGGGGGGGGGGGGGGGAGGCAAGGAGGGGCAAATACCTTCAAATAAATCTTAGTTCCCTCTCCCTTGGCACCCCCAGTGAAAGTTAGGGCCAAAGCTGCACGTCTCCTTTCCTGTGGGCCCTACAGAGACCTATGAGGAGTCAGGCGAGTCAAGGGTAATAACGCCCTTGTGAAATGAGTTGCCATTGAAATCTTAAAACAAACTTACATGAGCCTGCTTAATATTGAGAAATAGCATTGAGCTGATGTTTGGCGCTGGCTTTAGTTCATGTTGTAATGGAAGCAGAAAAAACAGCACAAAGGGCCTTTAAAAACGAAGGGAACACAGTTCTTTCATTTAAAAAAATCCTTTAATAATGAACTTTGATTGAAGAAAGACCTGACTCGGGCCGTGTTTCGGTGCTACCGCACTTGCGTCAGGGGTCAAACCAATGACAAGAGAGGTTTCTACAGACAAAATTCAAACGTCTGATGTTTTCAAAAGTTGTCTATGATATATTCCTCCGAATATCATACAATGTGGAGCTCACGCACACCATCAATGTGATTATCAATTAAAATGGAAAACATAGTGCATAATCTGCAAAGAAAATAAAAGAAAAAGCCCTAAAAACGGTCACATTAAGGGGCACTTTTACCAAGCAGCGCTAGAAAGTGGCCTGCAGTAGCCCCCACGCTGGTCTTTCCCGTGCGCTGAGGCCACTTTTAGTGCTGCTGGTAAAAGGCAGCTTTTTTCTATTTTTCTGATAATGCCCACTCACTAATTTCCCCACTGGGGACCTTCTGGGTGGAGGGGACCTTCTGCTATGGGAGGGACCTTTAATATAGCTGAGGTCTTGCATAGGGGGCCATTTGGGAAGGGGTTTTGATTTGTGGAGGGCTCATGGGGCACCTTGGTTGAACTGTGGCTGGCTCCTTTAAGCCATGCCAATCAACACATCGGACTGCAGCTTTGCAGTCCGATGCTCCTGGAATGGCAAAATAACCTCAGCTTTTGGACTATTCTATTCAAACCATGCTAAGACTTTAAATAGTAATGAAGCAATTGACATGCATTTGCATGTTTTGCATCTCATTACTATGTAACCTGTGGTGACTTAAATTTCACGGGGTTACAGATAAAAACTGTGCATTAGTGGAGGAGTAGCCTAGTGGCTAATGCAGTGGACTTTGATCCTGGGGAACTGAGTTCAATTCCCACTGCAGCTCCTTGTGACTCTGGGCAACTCACTTAACCCTCCATTGCCCCTGGTACAAAATAAGTACCTGAATATATGTAAACCACTTTGAATGTAGTTGCCAAAACCTCAGAAAGGTGGTATATCAAGTCCCATTTCCCTTTAAGTCACATTAAAAGGCAAATGACATACTTTATAGCCATCACACAGCTTTATAACTAAGGGGTCCTTTTACTAAGGTGTGCTGAAAAATGGCCTGCGCTAGTGTAGGCATGTTTTGGATGCACACAGATCCATTTTTCAGCGCACCTGTAAAAAATGCATTTCTAAAATTTGGCCAAAAATGGACGTGCATGTCTATTTTGGGTCCCAGACCTTACCGCTACCCATTGACTTAGCGGTAAGGTCTCACGCGTTAACCGGCCGGTAATGGTCTATGCACATAGAATGCCTTTTACCGTCCGGCGCGCGTAGTGGACGCACACAAAAAATGAAATTACCACCCAGGCTACGCGGTAGCCAGGCATTAATTCCAAATTCATGCTCATTGGGTGCATGTAGGCACCTATTCAATTTAGTAAAAGGACCCCTAACCCCCTAAGGAGCTTGTTTACTAACAGGCTTATTAGTAAAGGACACCCATCTTTCGACACAAATCGGGAGATGGGCATCGTTCTCCCAGGGTCGCCCAAATCAGAATAATCAAAAGCCGATTTTGGGCGTCCCCAACTGCTTTCCGTTGCGGGGACGACCAAAGTTCCCGGGGGCGTGTCGGAAACATAGCAAAGGCGGGTCTTGGGCGTGTCTAACACATGGGCATCCTCGACCCATAATGGAAAAAAAGGGCATCCCTGACGAGCACTTGGACGACTTTACTTGGTCCTTTTTTTCTTACGACCAAGCCACGAAAAGGTGCCCGAACTGACCGGATAACCCCCTCCCACCCTCAAAAAAATATTTTAAAAATATTTTTCCAGCCTCTATGCCAGCCTCAAATATCATACCCAGCTCCATGACAGCAGTATGCAGGTCCCTGGAGCAGTTTTAGTGAGTGCAGTGCACTTCAGGCAGGCGGACCCAGGCCCAACCCTCCCCTACCTGTTACACTTGTGGTGGTAAATGTGAGCCCTCCAAAACCACCACAAACCCACTGTACCCACATCTAGGTACCCCCTTCATCTGTAAGGGCTATGGTAGTGGTGTACAGTGGTGGGTAATGGGTTTTAGGGGGCTCAGTACACAAGGTAAGGGAGCTATGTACCTGGGAGCAATTTGTGAAGTCCACTGCAGTGCCCCCTAGGGTGCCCAGTTGGTATCTTGGCATGTCAGGGGGACCAGTGCACTACGAATGCTGGCTCCTCCCATGACCAAAGGGCTTGCATTTGGACGTTTTTGAGATGGGCGTCCTTAGTTTCCATTATCGCCGAAAATCAGAAATGACCAAGTCTAAGGACGACTATCTCTAGGGACGATCTAAATGTCAAAATTTGGGCGTCCCCGACCGTATTATCGAAACTAAAGATGGATGCTCATCTTATTTTGATAGCATGGGTTTCCCCGCCCCTTCGCTGGGACGTTCTGCGAGGACGTCCCCAGGAAAACTTGGGCGCCCCTTTCAATTATGCCCCTCCAAGGGGTAAAGGGATGGAAGGAATTTAATATATACTTTCTTTCTGTGGTTGCAATCAAAGCAGTTTACATATTATATACAAGTGCTTATTTTGTACCTGGGGCAATTACTTGTCCAGAGTCACAAGGAGCTGCAGGGGGAATTGAACCCAGTTCCCCTAGTTCTCAGGCTGCTGCATTAACCATTAGGCTACTCCTCCACAGCTGGATCAATATTCAGCCAGTGGTGGTCACTGTTTTTTTTAAATGCTGACTGTGGCTGGCTAAATTAGCCCCAGATATTCAGTGCCAGGCCAAGTGCGTATGTTGGCACTGAATATCTGGGGCCTAACTGTTCCAGTAGTGGCCGCTGGAGCTTTTGCGGGTCCCGGCCGATATTCAGCCAGGACCTACATAACAAAAAAAAAAATCAAATAGCAGAGACCCTCTGATTTGACCCTCTGATCCCAATCCCACTCCCCTCTGTCAATGGACTCTGATTCCCCCCCCACCCCTTTATAGAATAGCACTTAGCACTGATTCCCGCACCTAACTTTAGACTCCAGACTTGCGCCTGCTGAAAGCTGGTATAAATGCTGGCACCCAAGTAAGGCGCACCGAGGCAGTATTCTGTAACTATGCGCAACTTTTCAGAACACCCCAGACACACTCATGGCTACACTCCCTTTCGAGTTACTCACTAACCACCGGACTCTATATAGTGCACTTAGAGACTGGCACTGAAATCAGCATGGATTCTGTAACAACGCATGCAATTTAACAAGCTAATGAGTGCTGATAATAGCACTTAGCAAGCAATAATGAGCATTAATTGGCACTGATTATAATTTAGGCGCACGCCTCACTAAAAGTATTCTGTGATGATGTCCACCGAACTTCTAATGTGTGCAAGCAAAAAAAAGGCGTGGTTATGGGTGGGGAAATGGGCGTTTCATGGGCATTCCAAAATGTAGGCGCCTAGTTATAGAATATGACCCAGTGTGCCTAAATCTATACACAGAGATTTACACCATATTCTCATTAAGCACAGATTTAGGTGCTGAAATATTAACTACTACTACTAGTACTACTACTTAACATTTCTAAAGCGCTACTAGGGTTACGCAGCGCTGTACAATTTAACATAGAGGGACAGTTCCTGCTCAAAGAGCTTACAATCTAAAAGACAAGTGAACAGTCAGTCCAATAGGGGCAGTCAAATTGGGGCAGTCTGGATTTACTGAACGGTAAGAGTTAGGTGCCGAACGCAGCATTGAAGAGGTATTCTAGATGATAGAATGCTAGATTATATTCTAGATTATAGAATGCTAAGCGTATTCTATAATCGGTGCCTAAATTTAGGCGCCGATTATAGAATACACTTAGCACTGATTTCAGAACCAATTTTTTAGGCACCATATTTATTTATTTATTTAGAACATTTATATCCCACATATTCCCAACATAGCAGGCTCTATGTGGCTAACAATGTTTATAAAGAATGAACATCAAACAAAGGCAAGGGGGGAAAGAGAAGAAGGAACATCTAGGGGGGGAAACAACAGGGGAAACAAATTAGGGGCGGTAGGAAGTTAATTAACAGCGGAATAAGTTCTATCACATAGATAGGTCTTGAAGAGTTTCTTGGTCGGTAGTCTCCTTTAATGCTGATGGCAGAGCATTCCAGTAAGGAGGACTCACAAAGCAAAAAGTGGAGGCGAAGAGCAGTTTGTACCGTAGGTTCCTGCAGTCAGGATAGTGGAGAGTTAGATAAGTACAGGACGGCTTCTTGGAATTTCTTGGAGGGAGGTCAATCAGGCTGAACATATACAGTGGAGCATCCCTGTATACGATCTTGTGGGTTAGAGCACATATTTTGAATTCAATTCGCTCTTTTATCGGGAGCCAGTGGAGCTTCTCTCTTAGTGGTTTTGCTGCTTCAAACCGAGATTTACCAAATAGTAGTCTCAACGCCGTGATTTGCGCCGTCTGGAGCTTCTTTAGAGTTCTTTAGGGTATGTAGAGTCGAGCCCTAAATGTCAGATTTTATGTATGGTGCCTGAAACTCCACACGGAATAAATTTCCACCTAAGCGTATTCTGTAAGCAGCGTCTGTATTTAGGCAAGGTATATAGAATACGCTTAGTTGATATCACAATGCTTAAAACTATACACATCCAAAAACACCAATGAAAACACGGCATAAATGCCGGCACACGTGGATTTAGGTGCACAGGGTCTTATTATATAACAGTGCGTGTAAATTTTGGAATGCCCACAAAACGCCAATTTCCCCCACTCATACCCATACCCTTTTTTGGCTGTATGCATTAGAATTAGGCGCTGTGCGTTACAGAATGCACCGATTGAGTTGTGCGTCTAAATTATAATCAGTGCCAATTAATGCTCATTTATTGCTCGCTAAGACCTGTTATCAACGCTGATTAGCTTGTTATTTATTTTTATTTGGTACATTTATACCCCACATTATCCCACAAGAGCGGGCTCAATGTGGCTTACAACATTACAAAAGGTTACAATTCAGGGTGGGTACAGCTTCAAGAAATCAAAGGGATGGGTAAGAACATGAGGATAAGACAAGGGTGCATGACGAGGTTAGTACAATAGGTGGTCAGGTGGGCAGGCGGGTTCAGTCGATAAGAGGAAGGTTAGGACTTAGTATTGGCAGTGGAGTAAGTTTTCTGGAATAAAAATGTCTTTAAGGATTTCTTGAAGAGCTGGTGGTCATCAGTTTCTTTCAGCTGCCGTGGCAGAACATTCCAGGATTTCGGGAGAACGTAGGAGAAGGTCGATGCAAAGACCAATTTATATTTAACGTTCTTGCAACTTGGATAGTGTAAATTGAGGAAGGATCGAGCAGTCACTGAAGCATTTCGGGATGGTAAATGAATCAAATCTAGCATATAGTCAAGGGCTTCCCCATATATTATCTTGTGTGTCAATGAACAGATTTTTGAAGGTAAGACGGTCTTTAATAGGAAGCCAGTGTAGAATATAAGCCAATTAAGTTACGCATGTTGTTATAGAATACTAGTAAAAAAGGCCCGTTTCCAAAACAAATGAAACGGGCGCTAGCATGTGTTTTTTTTTTTTGTTTGTTTTCTTTTTCTGTTTGATATTAAGGGATATATTTTTTTTTAAAAAGGAAAAGAGTTTTTTTTTTAAGTTGTAAAGTCTGTATGAGTGTTTGTGGTTTTGAGGGGGGGTTGTGGGGGTCTATGGGTGTATGCTATTTTTTTGGGGGGGAGGAGTGTTTGTGGGATAGGGTAGCGTTGTTCTGTATGAGTGTTTGTGGTTTTGAGGGGGGTTGTGGGTGTCTGTGTGTGTGTGTGCCATTTTGTGGGGGGGTGTTTGTAGGGGGGTGTTTGTGGGGTAGGGTTGTTCTGTATGAGTGTTTGTGTTTTTTGGGGGGGGGGATTATGGGAGTCTGTGGGTGTTTGTAAGAGAGAGATGTAGGTTTTTACTGTTTCAGTTTTTGTATTAAGGGGGTTGGGGGAGGGAGTGTGTGTGTATGAGTGTGAAAGCAAGATGTTGTCTGTCCATGGCAGTGTGTGGCATTTTGAGTGGTGGGCAGTTTGGTTGTATGTATGTGTGTTAGTGAGTGATGCTGATTGTCCATATTAGATGTGGGGTTTTTTTGTGGCTGGTAGGGGGTGATTCTCTGGGTGTGAGTGTGATACAGTAATCTTAATTCAGCAGGGCACTCTGATGTGGTATTTGTAGGCACTTGTATTTTTGTTGAAACCAGAGGGATCCGTTGCAGGCAGGCAGTAGGAGTAGATATGGGTTTTTTTCGAGTGTGGAATGTGGGTGGTTTTTTGTAGGGGGGGACGGGGCTGAGGGCGCATGTGTCTGGAGGTCTCCTTGTAGGCACTGATTTCAGCTGGGCACTCAGGTGGGCTGTGATCCGTTTTTTTTAGGGGGGGGTTGGGCGCCGGAGGTTTGGGTGGTTTTTTTTTTGGGGGGGGGGGGGGGTTGGTTTTAGTGTGGAATGTGGGTGGCGTTCTGTAGGGGGGGCGGGGCTGAGGGCGCATGTGTTTGGAAGTCTCTGTTGTAGGCACTGAACGCCGGCTTGGAGACTCACCGCATGAACAGCTTGCAGAGTAAGGTCCGCGATGTAGTGGTTCTTTAGTGGCGTTCTTTGTTCGCGCTTTCCTCGCGGTTTATCCCCGTGCTGGTAGCTACCCCCTCCTCAGGAAGGGGCGGGACTCATATGTGTTTGGTTTTTTTTCCTGAACGCCGCTGCATTTTCTTCGCTGTCCCACTCCTGCTCCTCTGCAGCACCAGTCCCATTCAAAGGCTTGGTGGTTTCTAAGTCCATGTGAGTGTTTGGGAGGTGGAACCGTACTTTGTGTGCATCACCTGAGGCATAGCCAATCAGCAGCGCGTGGGCGGGGCAAACACTGATGTTCAAAAAGTGGTCTCTGCCGCCTCACTTTAGAACGTTGGGAAAGTGAGGCTTCATTAGAATGTTGGAGGTGCGTTTTATATAGAGAGATGATTGGCTTTCGACGCAGAACACTAGGCGCAATATGTGGAATCCAAGAGTAATTGCATTAAATAGCACAGTCAGATGCGCACACAAATTTTAATGAGTGCCAATTAACATCAATAATTGGGACAAATGATTGTTAAGAGTTCGTTAACCAGTTAATTTGTGTGCACATCTGGGCAGCCCAGGGTCACAAGGAGCTACAGTGGGAACTGTCTGGGCCTGGTTCCCCAGCCTCTCAACCCACTGCACTAACCATTAGGCACCTTTGTGAAAATATGAGCTTACACTTTAAATAGCTGGTCCCTGGTTGTCATTCAGGCCTGCACTGAAGGATGTCCTACTCTTTTTCCCCTCTCTTCTGTAAACAATCAGAACATCTAGAGCAAGTAATTTAATGTCAATTATCATTTATATTGCTTTGTTATGAGCCAATGTGCTACACACCCACATCTCTGCCTTGGTTTCTCTGGTTTTTTTGTTTTTTGCACATTAAAAAGAACAGTCGAATCTTTCACGTTTAAATTTTGAACTAGCCATGACCAGAAGAACCTCAAACCTTGAAAGAACGAATGGACTGCTTGGATCACCATAAATCAGCCTCCACAATTATAAACCAAACTGAAAGCTCATTATTTCCACAGCTTTCACACAGCCTTGTTCAAACTGAAATGACAACCTGCTCTATTCCTTGAGGAGCTATTAAGACTTACAAGCATATATCAATAATTTAATTACCTGTAGGCCGCAGTACTGCAATACAAATGGTTTTCTTGAATTACTCCATGCTACTGGGTCACATCAAAAACAAAAAGAAGTTATACTACAGACCTTAGCATTCACCAGTTGTCATTTTATTAATTTATATTGCTTTATATAATTATTTTCTATAGCCAAAGCTAATCAAAGCAGTCTGCAACATTCATTTAACACCACATAAGCTACGATTACAGCAAAACATTTAGGGGTCCTTTCACCAAGGAGGCGTGTCTGGGGGGTGGAGAGAGGGCATGTCTAAGCTAATCAGTTAATGTAGTCGCATTGCCACACGATAAGGGGTCCTTTTACTAAGGTGCGCTGAAAAATGCCCCTTTTTTTGGCTGAAAATGGACGTGCAGCAAAATAAAAATTGGTGAGCATCCATTTTGGGGCTGAGACCTTACCGCCATCTATTGATTTAGCGGTAAGGTCTCACGCATTAACCAGACGGTAATCGTCAGCGCATGTACACTGCCGATTACTGCTCAGTTAGTGCCAAACAGTAGAAAATAAATAATAATTTCTGCCGCACATATCGAACATACGTAAAATATGGATTTACCGCCCAGAGCTCGTGGTAGCCAGGCGGTAGTTCCAAACTGACACACGTTGCACACGCGCCTTAGTAAAAGGGCCCCTAAGTGTCAATATTCAGCGCTTAACCAGCTAAGATAACCACACAAATAGGTTCACATAAAGCACAGTCCTATCTTTGTGGGCCTTTTGTTAAGGCGCACTATCGTTTTTAGCAGACACTAAAAATAAAGATGCGCTAAACGCTACACATGCCCATATATTATCATGGGTGTCTCTAGCATTTAGCACGTGCTAGTCAGACTCAGGGGAACTCCAAAACAGACCTGTTACTCAGATAAATCCTTAAGTACATAAGTATTGCAATACTGGGACAGACCAAAGGTCCATCAAGCCCAGCATCCTGTTTCCAACAGTGGACAATCCAGGTCATAAATCTGGAAAGATACCAAAAAAGTACAAAATATTTTATGTTGCTTATCCCAGAAATAGTGGATTTTCCCCAAGTCCAATTTAATAATGGTCTATGGATTTTTCCTTTAGGAGGCCGTCCAAACCTTTTTTAAACCCCTCTAAGCTAACCGCCTTTACCACATTCTCTGGCAACGAATTCCAGAGTTTAATTACATGTTGAGTGAAGAAACATTTTCTCTGATTCATTTTAAATTTACTACTTTGTAGCTTCACCACATGCCCCCTAGTCCTAGTATTTTTGGAAAGCGTAAACAGACGCTTCACATCTACCCATTCAACTCCACTCATTATTTTATAGATCTCTAACATATCTCCCCTCAACTGTCTTTTTTCCAAGCTGAAGAGCCCTAGCCACTTTTGCCTTTCCTCATAGGGAAGACGTCCCAACCCCTTTATCATTTCCATCACCCTTCTCTACACCTTTACTAATTCCACTATCAGGCTTATTTTCGAAAGAGAAGGACGCCCATTTTTTGACACAAATTGGAAGATGGGCATCCTTCTCACAGGGTCACCCAAATTGGCATAATCAAAAGCTGATTTTGGGCGTCCTCAACTGCTTTCCGTCGCGGGGATGACCAAAGTTCACGGGGGGGGGGGAGGGGTGTCGGAGGTGTAGCAAAGGCGGGACTGGGGCGTGCCTAACACTTGGACGACTTTACCTGGTCCTTTTTTTCTTACAACCAAGCCACAAAAATGTGCCCTAATTGACCAGATGACCACCGGAGGGAATCGGAGATGACTTCCCCTTACTGCCCCAGTGGTCACTAACCCCCTCCCACCCTCAAAAAAAATTTTTTTTTAATATTTTTACAGCCTCTATACCAGCCTCAAATATCATACCCAGTTCCATAAGAGCAGTATGCAGGTCCCTGGAGCAGTTTTAGTGGGTGCAGTGCACTTCAGGCAGGCGGACCCAGACCCAGACCCATCCCACCCCCTACCTGTTACACTTGTGGTGGTAAATGTGAGCCCTTCAAAACCCACCACAAACCCACTGTACCCACATGTAGGTGCCCCCTTCACCCCTAAGGGCTATGGTAGTGGTGTACAGTTGTGGGGCATGGGTTTTGGGGGGGGGGGGTTGGGGGGCTCAGCACACAAGGTAAGGGAGCTATGCACCTGGGAGCAATTTCTGAAGTTCACTGCCGTGCCCCCTAGGGTGCCCGGTTGGTGTCTTGGCATGTGGGGGGGACCAGTGCACTACGAATGCTGGCTCCTCCCATGACCAAATGGCTTGGATTTGGTTGTTTCTGAGATGGGCGTCCTCGATTTCCATTATCGCTGAAAATCGGGGACGACCAGCTCTAAGGACGACCAGCTCTAAGGTCAACCTAAATATCATGATTTGGGCGTCCCTGACCATATTACCGAAATGAAAATGGACGCCCATCTTTCGATAATACGGGTTTCCCCGCCCCTTCGCCGGGACGTCCTCAACAAAACTTGGGCACCCCTTTCGATTATGCCCCTCCTTATCTTACTTGAGATGCGGCGACCAGAATTGAACACAGTATTCGAGGTGCGGTTGCACCGTGGAGCGATACAAAGGCATTATAACGTCCTCATTTTTGTTTTCCATTCCTTTCCTAATAATACCTAACGTTCTATTTGCTTTTTATTTGGTTAACTTGATTCTCATCGTTAATCTGTACTCCATCTCTCTTTCCTAACACGGACACAGATCATCCCATCAAATGTAACTACTCTGTTTTGTTTCTAAGCCACATTGAAACAATGTCAGTTGTAAAATGTGGGATATTAGTGCTAAACTAAATAAATGAATAAATAAAATAAAAATTAGCTACGACGCCTTTGTAAAAGATTCCCTAAATGAGGTTTATCATAGTCAGTTAAGAGATGAACATTTCACTTAACTAGCAATGTTTTATCTGCCCGTGTATTCCCAGACATTGCCTGGCATTGAATATCTAGGAATAAATCTGGCATCAGTCAACAAAACACTGACTTCTGCCAGCTAAGTATTGAGCCTTCAACTCTCAAATTTAGGAGCATAAAAAGTAAGTGGTAATGGGGGAGATATAGTGTAGGACAGGGAAAAGAAGTTAGGAGTTTAGCACTGATTTTCAACACTAAGGGCAAACAAATCCTTTGAATACTAACATAGTAACATAGAGGGGCATAATCGAACGTCGCTGGCCAAATAGATCGCCGACGATCTATGTTGGCGGCAGCGCTACAACTGGCCGGAACCGTATTATCGAAAAAAATGGCCGGCCATCTTTTTGTTCGATAATACGGTTTAGCCTGGCTAAATGCCTTGGATGTCGCCGGGTTGGAGATGGCCAGCTTTGTTTTTCAGCGATAATGGAATAAAATACCGGCCATCTCCAACCCGGTGACATCCAAGGCATTTGGTCGTGGGAGGAGCCAGCATTTGTAGTGCACTGGTCCCCCTCACATGCCAGGACACCAACTGGGCACCCTAGGGGTTAGTGCGGTGGACTTCAGAAAAACCTCCCACATGCATAGCTCCCTTACTTTGGGTGCTGAGCCCCTCAACCCCCCCCCCCCCCAAAACCCACTACCCACAAATGTACAACACTACCGTAGCTCTTAGGGGTGAAGGGGGCAACTACATGTGGGTACAGTGGGTTTTGGAGGGCTCCCATTACCAGCACAAGTGTTACAGGTAGGGGGGGATGGGGCTGGGTCCACCTGCCTTAAGTGCACTGCGGTACCCACTAAAAGTGCTCCAGGGACCTGCATACACGCAGGCCTCTAGGACTTGTTGCTGCTGTATAACCTTGGCACAGCAGTTGACACCTGAAGACTAATCTCTTTGAAAAAGTCCTTTATTTGAATAAGCACATTTACTCACAGTTAACTGCAGATCAGAGGTTGTGCCCCACTGGCAAAGAGTCTCCCTGGTACTGAGATTAGCAGTAGGTCAGAGCTGGTAGAATGGTGTACAATGCCCTCTTTTAGCCACATTCAAGGTAAGAACTAAGTTCTCTAACGTGGGTAACACATGAAAGGGATCTAAAACTGCTTTACAAAAATGGCCACTATCTCATGAACTACCGAAAACACAACAGGGCACACTCTGACCCAGTTAGCAGGGGGGAAAGCACCATGGGAGTAGAGCCCACTACCCTACACCCACCACAATGCATTGCTGATGTGACTCTGCAGTGCACCTAACAGAAAAGGTGTCACACTCACCCGAGAGCCAAATCACAACCAGGGAAAGGCTGTCAGAGGATAGAACACATTCTGCTGTCATGGAGGTGGGTACGGCATTTGAGGCTGGCATACAGGCTGGCAAAAAAGGTTTTTATTTTTTAGTATGGGAGGGGGTTGGTGACCACTGGGGGAGTATGGGGAGGTCATCCCCCATTCCCTCCAGTGGTCATCTGGTGAGTTGGGGCACCTTTTTGAGGCTTGGTCATGAAAATAAAAGGACCAAGTAAACCCGGCGAAATACTGCTTAACGCCGTATTTTTTTTTCCATTATCGGCGAAAGCCGGCTGTCTGGTAGCCACGACCATACCCGCCCATGTCCCGCCTCCGCTTCACCGCCGACACGCCCCTTTGAACTTTCACCTGCGAGGTGACGGGAAAGCGGCGATGCTGTCAAGAAAAGCAGCTTTTGATAATACCGATTTCGCCGCTTTTCCGAGATCGCCGGCAATCTCCCGATTTGTGTCAGGAAATGGCCGGCGATCACTTTCGATTATGAGCTGGATAGTATCATAGTAGATGGTGGCAGAAAAAGACCAGGCCCTGAATTTATCCACACCTAGAACCAGAGAGCTGTCCATTATAAAAATTAATCTTTGATTCTGACAAAAGTGACGCACTATTGAATACCGACTTACAAATACACAAACTGTGAACTATTGCACCGAAAATTAAAGAGCTGGAAAAATATACAAAATGAGTTGTTATATTCTAGTCAGCAAAAATTAAAGTCAAGCAAAATTTAAACTAACCTTTCAGGATTGGTTTCTTAAACAAACAAACAAAAAAAATTCTATATTTCATTTTATGAATGTTATTAGTAAGTCATCTTAAGATCTGTTCTAACAAAACATCATTACAGATCTATCCTTCGAGAGTTGTAATAATGATGATTTCAACTGTTTAAATTCAGTATAGTACACAGGGTCAGGAAGGGTAATGAAAATTTTACTTTGGAAATTGCAAAATATTCTAGCTGCTAGTGAATTATCCAAGGGTAGTGGAGGATAGCATAGGTTCTTTTGCATCTGAAGAAGTAACATAGCACAGTTTCATTCTGGCTATAACACAGAGGTTCTCAACCCATGCCTGGGGGGAACTCCAGCTATTCAGGTGCTCAGGATATCCACAATGAATATGCATGAAATAAATTATGCATGCACTGCCTCCATGGTATGCACATGTATCTCTTGCATATTCATTGTGGATATCCTGAAAACTGATGGGCTAGGTGTGTCCTGAGGATTGGTTTGAGAATCCCTGCTCTACCATGTCAAGTGGTGATTAGAAATTGGAGGAGTGGCCTAGTGGTTAGGGTGGTGGACTTTGGTCCTGGGGAACTGAGGAACTGAGTTCGATTCCCACTTCAGGCACAGGCAGCTCCTTGTGACTCTAGGCAAGTCACTTAACCCTCCATTGCCCCATGTAAGCCGCATTGAGCCTGCCATGAGTGGGAAAGCGCGGGGTACAAATGTAACAAAAATAAAATAGATACTATTGGAGATTCTAGATGGAATGTTGCTACTATTGGAGATTCTACATGGAATGTTGCTATTCCACTAGCAACATTCCATGTAGAAGGCTGCACAGGCTTCTGTTTCTGTGAGTCTGACGTTCTGCACGTACGTGCAGGACGTCAGACTCGCAGAAGCCTGCGCGGCCACATTGGTGATCTGCAAGGGCCGACTTCTACATGGAATGTTGCTACTATTGGAGATTCTACATGGAATGTTGCTACTATTGGAGATTCTGCATGGAATGTTGCTATTCCACTAGCAACATTCCATGTAGAAGGCTGCGCAGGCTTCTGTTTCTGTGAGTCTGACGTTCTGCACGTACGTGCAGGACGTCAGACTCACAGAAACAGAAGCCTGCACGGCCACATTGGTGATCTGCAAGGGCCGACTTCTACATGGAATGTTGCTACTATTGGAGATTCTGCATGGAATGTTGCTATTCCACTAGCAACATTCCATGTAGAAGCCTGCGCGGCCACATTGGTGATCTGCAAGGGCCGACTTCTAGTGGAATAGCAACATTCCATGTAGAATCTCAAATAGTAGCAACAGTGGAGGAGTGGCCCAGTGGTTAGGGTGGTGGACTTTGGTCCTTGGGAACTGAGTTCGCTTCCTGGCACAGGCAGCTCCTTGTGATTCTGGGCAAGTCACCTAACCCTCCATTGCCCGCCGCATAGAGCCTGCCATGAGTGGGAAAGTGTGGGGTACAAATGTAACAACAACAAAAAAAAATCCCACCCACGCCAAGAAAGCATTTTCCTCGATTTTCAGCTCACAGCAGTAACCGCAGCCTGAATCAGACCCAGATATTCAATTCTAGGCTATGTCTGAACAATGGCATTGAATATCCGGGACTGCCAAGGACCAGGAAGTTATGTGGCTGCTGGCCAAGATTCAGTGCCAGCGCCCGATAGCTAAGTGGTAAAAAGATATAAGAACATAAGCATTGCTGTACTGAAACAGACCAAAAGTCCATCAAGTCTAGCATTCTATTTCTAATAGTAGCCAATCCAGGTCACAGCCGGAGAGAAAGCTGTGAGACAGTCCTGAGTGCATTGGTCCCTTGAAAAAGCAGTGCAAAGCGAAACAGGCACCTGCCGGGGCCACACTAGCACCTGGACTAACAGATAAGTGCAGTTTCTTATATGTGTGATGCTTTGGGAAGAACAAGCAGACCCGTGGCACTACATACACAGCCTGATATAAGACTTCAGCAGGAAGCCGATAGTTGTAGAAAGAAGATATATTGACAAAATTGTGATAACGAGAATAGTGATATCAAGAATACGAAAAAAGAAAAAATCTTAATTAAGTTTTGCTTGTTTGACATTGGTAGTAGAGTAAAGCCATAATAGTGTGACAGCTATCTTACAAATAAGCAGTGGATTTTCCCAAATCCATCTTAATAATGGACTATGGTAGTGTTGTTCAATGCAAGGCCCGGGGGCCAATGGTGGTCCCTGGAGACCTCTGGGGTGGCCCAGGTTGTCTTTCTGGGTTTTTCTTTTCCTGCTACTCTGCCTCTCTACCCAGGCTCAGGACAGAAAGGGGAATGTGAATGGGGGAAAAAGCCATACACTTGAAAGACAAGGCATTTCTCAATAGACAAAAGAGAATGCATTTGGAAATGCTCACAACCTTGAGGATACCCCCAATGAAGTTTGAAGGTGAGCTGGTGAGGATGGATGTGATTGACACACACACTGGTCAGAAGTCATGGCCCCACATGGGAAATTATTTGGTGGCTCTCCTTCAGCTTGTTAGAATCCAAAGTAACCCCAGCTTAAAAATTAATGAACACCAAACCATTTTTAAGCCCTGCTGTTTGTGCAGTCCTATCTGTCTGCTTAATTATGCACTGAAAATGGTGAGTAGCAGCATGTCTGTGGCTCTTTCCCTACTCTACCACCAGACTACCCCAGCATTAAATAGACTGTGACAAAGCAGTAAAAGGAGGACATTCAGAGGCACTGCCCAGTTTAGTGCTTCTGGATATTCCCTCCCAGCCTGCCAGTTGAGGATCTTAAGCAGTCAGGAACCCCTCCTGTCCTTTTGAATGTCTACCCCATAATGTAAATGTAGTAAGTATATGATGATTTTCAGTTAAAAATGCAAAGGGGCTTCCAACATCCCATTTGAATCAGAGAAAATATGTCTTCACTCAGTGAGTAATTAAACTCTGGAATTCATTGCCAGAGAATGTGGTAAAAGCAGTTAGCTTAACAGGGTTTTAAAAAAGGATTCAATAATTTTCTGAAAGATAAGTCTATAAGCCATTATTAAGATGGGCTTGGGAAAATCCACTGCATATTCTAGGATAAGCAGCATAAAATCCATTTTGCTATTCTTGGATCTTGCCAGATACTTGTGACCTGGATTGGCCACTGTTGGAAACAGGATACTGGGTTTGATGGACCTTTCGGTCTGTCTCAGTATGGCAATGCTTATGTTCCTATGTTTTTACAACACCCCATTTCTTATAGTAAAACATGATTCCTGATGCAAATTCCTTATGCAACCACAGGCAAAGTAGCCAAGTTCAATTGCCAAGCCTGGCTTTTCCTGGAACTGGCCGGGAAAAGGGCTTCTTGTGGGGCAGCATCCATAGCACAAAGATTGGAAGGAGTCACAACCATCACACAATGGTGGTGGCTTGTGATTAAACTCACTGTGTACATGTAGCAGGTTAAGAAAAGCAACATGCGCTGTAGACGTATCACTGCAGTGCCTAAGTTATTTATTTATTTATTTATTTGTTCGTTTATTTGTTACATTTGTACCTCACATTTTCCCACCTATTTGCAGGCATAATGTGGCTTACATAATACCATAGAGGCGTTTGCCAATTTGATTGATAGCAGATATTGTGGTCAGATGAGGTAGGTGTGGATCAGGCATCAAGGGTCGAAGGAAGTGAAGATTATAAATTGTCCAGTTATGCTGTGTTGCTGGGGATGGGTTAAAGGGGATGGCTCTTACGGAAATGTGAAAAAAAAATCTAAGGAGCTGCAAATGGCATCATTATGGTGGGCAAGCCCTGAAGAAACCAGTTCCATTTGTGATGGCAGCTGAAGCAGTACAAAACCACCAGGCCAAAAACTGAGTATATAAATAATGTGAATTATGCCAATAAGCATTTTAAAATGCTGCTAAAAATATATTCACCTCTCTCAGATAATGGAAACAAATCTTGAAAAGTCCATTAGCCATTATTAAGATGGACTTGGGAAAATCCAATGCTTATTTCTAGGATAAGCAGTATAGAATCTGTTTTACTTTTTGGGGATCTTGCAGGTATTTGTGACCTGGATTGGCCACTGTTGGAAACAGGATATTGGGCTTGATGGACCTTCAGCCTGTCCCAGTATGGCAACGCTTATGTTCTAATGTAGTATGCTGAGATTAACAAGTGTTAATGCTGAATTTTAGCACAAGTGTTATCTACACCAAAAAACTGTGTTAAATGCCCATTGTAATAAAGGGTGTTAATCTCTGAGCTTTGAAACAGATAGCGGTAGCATGCGTGGCCACGAAGGCCCCCCACCGTGAAATACGTAACGTGCCCAGTGGTCTTATCCTCCCAGAATGCATAAGAGTAGAGCTTCATGGCCTCCACCCACTCCCGCACCTATTACTTCTCTCTCCCAAGCACATCCCATCTAAATTTGGATCATGACCAATGTGAGCAAGAGGGAATCCTTCTCCCTGTTTCCCCTCTAGCTCCAAAATTCAAAAGGATGCCAACTGACTGTATTCAGTACTGGGGGTAATAGAGAGGATGAGTCTCTTCTGCTCCTGTCAAAGGGTCAACTTTAGGTAGGACCTGTCTTTAATTCCAGAGGCTACACGAGGAACGTTGTGGGCTACAACTGGTTTTTCATTTGCTCCCAAAACGTAATACAAAAATATTACTGTACCTGTAGCGGTTTTTCATTACCAGCAGTAGCTTACCCTCTGTTTACTGAGCTGCACTAGCGGCTGCCGTGCACTTCTGCACGGCTTAGTAAACACGGGGGTTATCTTGATATTTATAAACTGGCATGAATTCGCAAGCGGTGCAGTTCATGAACAGTTTCCATTTACATTAACCCCTTCATTTTATAAACGGTGCTTTAAATTGTGTGAACAAATATAGGCGCACACCCAATTTCCATGCGGCAATTTAATTGAATAACGTGCCAATTAGAACTGATAATTGGATGTTAATAGTTAATGATGCTGAAATTAATTAAAATTAATGTGCGTGTATTTACGTGCCCAGATCCATACGGCTCCAATAAAAAAGGGTGAGGCTATGAGAGGGACATGGGCGGATCAGGGGCGCTTATAGAATAAGGGGGATCCACGCCTAATATAGGTGCAGGGAGTTACATCAAGGTTTCATTGGTGTAAATGTTCATGCTTAAATGTAATCATGGGTTCCTGGCACTTAGCATTATTCTTTAAATGACGCTTAGCTTTGAACGCTGTTTACAGAATAGCACTAAGTGCAATTTTTTGGCATTTACCCCTAACTGTGTCGAGGAGTGGTCTACTGGTTAGAGTACTGGCCTTGTAATACAGAGGTGGCTGGTTCAAGTCCCACTGCTGCTCCTTGTGATCTTGGGCAAGTCACTTAACTCTCCATTGCCTCAGGTACAAACTTAGATTGTGAGCCATCCTGGGACAGAGAAATATCCAGAGTACCTGACTGTAACTCACCTTGAGCTACTACTGAAAAAGGTGTGAGCAAAATCTAATAAATAAATAAACATGAGCTAACTCAGAAGTGCATTAAAGCTAGTGCAGAATTAATATTTATGTTAATGAGGCCTAATGGTGAATCGGTAGGTCACTTGCTTACTGAGGGACCCTTTTATGGAGCAGCAGTAAGCCCAACGCAAGCTTACTGCACGCTAATCTTGAACTACCATTGGCCAAATGCAGCCACCGGTGGTAGTTCCAGCCCCAGCACGCGCCATTTGCCACACTGCGGAAAAATCGGCCATGATTTTCTAGCGAGGCGGTAACCTGTGGTTACCACCAGGTTAGCACGGGAACCCTTACCGCCACCTCAATGGGTGGCAGTAAGTGCTCCCCCTTGCACTGCCACACAGTAAGAGCTAGGCCGTGTCTTTTTTCAGGCATTTGTACCCGCTGCGGCCAAAACGGCCCCCACCGCTAACGCAGGTCCCTTTTTACCACGGCTTGGTAAAAGGACCTCTGAGCCAATAACCTGACTTTAAATCCTGCACTGGGATTTCTGTTGAGTAGCCAGCATCTGGCCAACTCAGCCAGCCATCCGCAGGCTTTTTTTGAGGGGGTACTTGGGGGTACTGAGTACCGGCACCTTTTCCATTGTCTGCTAAAATTGACCCATGGTCCCCAAGTTTTAATGAAAGATTTCAGACTCTACACACCAATTCTGCCTTGTCATAGATTCTGTGACTGGTTGTAGGGGGCCTGACTATTGAGGGGTGGGTCTCTCGGTGATCACCCCACCCCTGAAGGGTGGCCTGGCATTTGAGTACCGGCACCTTTTTTGCTAGAAAAAAACACATTGGCTTTTAGTCAATAAGGGATCCTTTAACAAAGGCGCACTAAAAATAAGCTTGTGGTAAATGCTAGAGACACCCGTATATTCCTATGGGTGTCTCTAGCATTTAGCACGCACTAAAAATGTTACCCTGCTAACAGTCTGTAAGAAACTGTCACACAACTGGTGGCCCTCATAGGTCATCCACTACTTGATACATGTGTGTAGGCTGCCACCTCTATTTTTAATGTTATGATAATCTTAACGCACTAGTGCACTGGCCCCATTTATCCTCACTGTAAAACATCCACTTCATTTATTTTTCATTTAATGTTTTTTTCTGACATGCCTATTTATACAGTACTACCCCTGAGTTTCTTCTGTTCCTAAATTATTTTTCAACAGTGACTTAAAAAATACAAAGAATAATGGAAACGTATCAGTCTTTTCTTACTGAGAACAAAGGAATGTTATCAAATGAATTCAATGAATAATGACTTTGTTTATCTTGGACAAAGTTACTCTGCTACTGCAAAAAGATGAGCAAAAAAGCTAAAAAAAACAAAAAAAAACAAAAAGAGTTTTGCTGAATATATTTCTGTAACAAGTGCATTTCTCAGGCAATAATAACCGCCCGATGGACTCTAAATCGGGAAAACCTTGAAACAATCTCCCAAGCACCACTAAACCCGAATTCGGTTTAGTGCATGGAGACAGACTTGTTTCTAAAATTCCAAAAATTATAAACAAGTAACAGGAAAACGTACAATTTACTGGATCATTACACTGAACTGAGCTGTTATGAATTACTGGGTAAAAAGCAGCTCTTTCTGAAAGACTCATTTTCCTCCAAAGTCCCTATGCCCACATTAGCCCTCTCCTTAAGTCACTTCACTGGCTCCCTATCCGTTTCCGTATTCAGTTCGAACTTCTCCTATTGACCTATAAGTGCATTCACTCTGCCGCTCCCCAGTACCTCTCCACTCTTGTCTCCCCCTACGTTCCCCCCTCGAGTACTCCGTTCTGTAGATAAATCTCTCTTATCCGTTCCTTTCTCCTCTACTGCTGCACCTCACAGCCTGGAATAGACTTCCCGAGCCTGTACGTCTAGCCCCGTCTTTAGCTGTTTTCAAGTCCAAACTCAAAACTCACCTCTTTACCACTGCTTTTGACCTAACCACTGCTCACTTGCCCTGTCCTTTTATCCTCACCTCTTTATTCCCTTACCCTTATTGTTCTATTTACCTGTCTTATCTAGATTGTAAGCTCTTTGAGCAGGGACTGTTTTTTTGTGTATGGTGTACAGCGCTGTGTATGCCTTGTAGCGCTATAGAAGTGATAAGAAGTAGTAGTAGTAGTAATGTAGAAGCCTGCCCTTGCAGATCAGCAACGCGGCCGCGCAGGCTTCTGTGCAGGACGTCAGACTCACAGAAACAGAAGCCTGCGCGGCCGCGTTGCTGATCTGCAAGGGCAGTCTTCTAGATGGAATGTTGCTAGTGGAGGTGTAGCCTAGTGGTTAGTGCAGTGGAACATGGGATGTTGCTACTATTTGAGATTCTGGAATGTTGCTATTACTTGAGATTCTACATGGAATGTTGCTACTATTGGAGATTCTGTTGCTACTATTTGAGATTCTACATGGAATGTTGCTATTCCACTAGCAACATTCCACATTTAGATTGTGAGCTCTTTGAGCAGGGACTGTCTTCTGTGTATGGTGTACAGCGCTGCGTATGCCTTGTAGCGCTATAGAAATGATAAGTAGATAGATAGAAAGCATCAGATAAACAAGCAGGTAAGACTGGGCTGCTCTGAGCAGCTGGCGCAAAATGCAATAACATACATGGTAGGATTACGTCACAGATGAACTAGGCATGTGCCTAGGGTCCAAATGTTTAGTGGAGGCTGTCTGCCTAGGGTCCAAATGTTTAGCGGAGGCTGTCTCAAATGCACTAATTCAATGCCTCCCAAAGCAGACTTTTATACTGGTAAGACAGTCGTTGCTGGAAAGAAGAGTGGAGGAGTGCCTGTGAAGGTCTGTCTATTCTCGTTTCTTGTGCATTATCTTCTAATTGGTAGGAAGCCAGCTAGTGACACCTCTTCCCTGATTTTTCCTCATCTGCTGGTTTTCCTCTACCACCTTAGCAAGAGGGCCTTGTTTCTTAGAGTTTTAAAATGTATTTATATTACAATGGAGGTCCAATTTGCTTGTTTGAGTAGGACCCACCAAAGTATTCATCTGTCCTGGAAAAGTTGCTCTCCAAGGACAGCAGGAAAGTAGTCTTCACAAGTGAGTGACATCATCTGACAGAGCCCAGTAATCAAAGCTCTCAAAACTGCCAGACCTACCAAGAGGAGTGAATCATGCATGTGCAGGGCTTATCATCTTTGCATCATCTTGCAGGGCTGACTCAGTTGCAACTTCTAAAGGAGGTAGATGGATTTTCTGAGGATCACCATAGGATGTGGTAACAGCAAGTTCCAGGAGGAAAAGTCCTACTTGACCTGGGATTGGTAGCATGGATTGTTGCTACTATTTGGGTGTCTGCCAAGTACTTGTGACTTGGATTGGCCAATGTTGGGAACAGGATACTGGGCTGGATAGATCATTGGCCTAATCCAGTATAGCTATTCTTATGTTCTTATGCTACCCTTGGAAATCTGTTACAGGTGTAATCTCCCATTATAATGGAACTGGTCGGTAATGGACAGTAAGAAGCCCAGCACCAATGGGGAGTGTTCATGGAAAAGTGCTGAGAGACATGTTTCTATTTGTTGAATGACAGTAGGGGAGGAGTTTTAAGTTAATAAATGTTGTTGCTGGGGATAGAACAAGGTCTTTGGCTGCCTCTACCCCTGCCAGGACTCTTGAGAAGAGGGAAGGGTCCTGGATGAGTTCAAGAAACTAAGGCTGACTAAAGTGGAGGTTTCTGAAAGTAACAGCATTAATCGTGGAGTGAAGCGGAGGAGTGTTCCAGCTGGGGAGGCAGGTAATCCCAGTCTGGGAGCAGGAACAGGAAAAAGCCTGTTCGGAGCCAAAGGTGGTAGTCCGGAGCGGTACTCCTTTTAAGGAGTGTGGACAGACAGGGAGGTCTGATCCAAAAGAGAAGATTGCTTGTTGCATCAGTGCAGCAGGCAAAGGCTTAGGTTGTTGACCCAGAAAGGATGGGTAAATGAACAGGAGGAGCTGAAAATATGTATATACTGTAGGATCTAGAAATTGGATTAGAGGATCTACACTATATCCCTAAGGGTGTCTTTTACTAAGGTGCACTAACATTTTTAGCTGGCGTTAAACTTTGAGATGCCTATTATATTCCTACGGGCATCTCAGTGTTTAGCATCAGCTGATTTTTAGTGCAAGCTAAAAACACTAGAACACCCTAGTAAAAGACCCCCCTAATTTGGCTTGAGACTGTTTGCATAAAGACATCAAGTTGGATTACAGATTAACTAGTTTGATTCCAAGGAGATTTGAACTGCCTGTTGCAGAAGTTCAGTAAAGTTCTTGTTTGCTTCATAAAAACCTGGACTCAGTGGCGTAGCGGGGGCGGCTGCCTCCCGAGGCGGATCACCGCTGCATCCCCCCCCCCCCCCCGGGTGCAGACCAACACGACACCCCCCCCCCCCACCGGTGTCGACACTCCCCTCCGGCATAGCGCCACCCTGACACGGTCCCCACCTGCGTACGAGCTCCATCCATCTGCAGCGCTGCTGTAAAGAAGAAATCGCTTCGTCGGTCCTTCCCTCACTCACTGTCTCCCACCCTTGAGGAAATAGGAAGTTACATCAGCGGGACCGGGGGGGGGTGGACGGATGCACCCCCCCACCCGTTGACACCCGGGGCGGACCGCCCCCACCGCCCTGCCCTTGCTACGCCACTGCCTGGACTGGAGTCTTTTCTTTGTGTGAGACGGGAACTTGCTTGCTCCCACACTTGCAAAGAAAAGTGAGGAGAGAAAACAGAGAATAAAGCCCCAACTCATTTACCTACAGCAGCCTTACGGATATTTATCAGGCCCCGGCCTATGTCCAGCTCAGTGAGTTAGAAATGACTAAGAGAGACTCCCCCTTTCTGTGTGTTGGTTTCTGTGGTCTTGGTCTCGGGTGCTGAACCGCAACGAGCTAGCTGATGCCCAAACTGTGTGTGTGGTGAGACCAGGGTTACACAGGTAAGCAATTTTATGTTCTCTGAGAACAAGTCTGTCATGTGAGAATCCTTAGCCACAAAAAAATGGGAAATTGAAAAAAAAAAAAACAGAATGCTAACCGGCATTAAACAACTTACTGGGTGATACTGAACAGACATTTTAAGACAGGAAGCTTAAGAAAGCACCTAACTGAATTAGAGCCAAATAGTCACTGGTATTTTTTATTTATTTGTTACATTTGTTCCCTGCATTTTCCCACCTATTTGCAGGCTCAGTGTGGTTTACATAATACCGTAATGGCATTTGCGAAGTCAGTTGATAACAAATACAAGGTTATATTGTGTTTGAAAGAGGTAGGTGTGTACCAGGCAGATACAAGGTTATATTGTGGTCGAAAGAGGTAGGTGTGTATCAGGCAGCATGAGGATCGAAGGGAATGAGGATTATATATTGTCCAGTACGATCATTGGTTATGCTGTGTTCAGGGCCAGTCTTAGGGCGAAGCAACCGCATAGGGCCTCGCGCTCAAGGGGGGCCCGCGCGGCGCGCCTGAAGTCGCCCCACCCCGACCGCCCAAGCTCCAGTCCCCCCGCCCTCTGAATGTTAAAAGTGACCTCGTCGTCGATGTCGGGTTACAGGCAGCGGCCGGCAGGTAGCAGCAGCAGTGAAAAGCATGCGAGCTGCTGGGCGGCGCTTCGGGAGACTTCCTTTCCCTCGTTCAGCTCTGGTCCCGCCCTTGAGGCATATCTAACTGGACTGCATAATGTGCAGGCCTATCTGCCTGATTAGGTATGCGGCACTGGCACCGAATATGGCCGGTGCCCAAGTTATCTGCCAGTTCCACCCTAACTCTACTCCCGTGTTACCCCAGCACTAATCCCACAGTGTCGCAGTGATCAGAGGGGATATTTAGCAGCATCAGAGGCATAGACAAGAGGGGACCTCAGGGGCCTGGACCTCCCTCACCTTCGGTTCAGGTTCCCTCCGCTTTATTGGCCGACAGGGACGCTAAGCCCTGCCAGCGAAAGAGGTCTCCTGCGCAAGTCACGCCTGTGCTGTCTGAGCAGCACTCAAGTCAGCAGGGCGCAGTTTGGCTGTCGATGCCGGATCTCTCATGTGGGAGTGCCAACATTGGCGGCTGATGTGCTCCGCCAAGTTGAGCGCTGCTCTGGCATCACAGACTCTGGCATCCCTGCCAGCAAAGGTATGCCTTAATGTGATAATGGCAACGACAGCAGTGGGGGAGGGGGAGAGAATAACTGGCCACTTTTTCTCCCCCCCCCCTCAAAAAAAAAGGCTTCTGGCTATGCCCCTGACTACGGCATTGTCTGTTTGGGTTTCTGCCAGGTACTTGTGACCTGGGTTGGCCACTGTTGGAAACAGGATGCTGGGCTTGATGGACCTTTGGTCTGTCCCAGTGTGCCAATACTTATGTACTTGGGATTCTGAATGGAATCTTGTTACTCTTTAGGATTCCGGAATCTTGCTATTCTTTGCAGTTCTACATGGAATGTTGTAACTCTTTGGGTTTCTGCCAGGTACTTGTGACCTGGATTGGCCACTGTTGGAAGCAGGATACTGGGCTAGATGGACCATTGGTCTGACCCAGTATGTCATTCTTATGTTAAGTATGTTGAATATCCCTTTCTGGTTCACAGATCAGGGTTTAAGCGACAGGAGCTTCTCCTACCCACTTGAACACTTTTGCACATCAACTTCAACGTTTTTAGGTAACAACTGGCCATTTTTGTAATTTTTGTTCTCTTTTTTTTTTATACGTAAAGACGGCCTGGAAATTTAAAAAAAGGGATCCTAGAAGGGATGGAGTTAGACTCTAAATAAACTGCAGAGACTCCATAGTACAGATTTTGACCAAACTTTACTATTGGATTGGAAATCTCTCTTCAAAAGATAATATGTAAACAAACATCTCTGCAGATCTCTTGACTCAGATACAAGTCAACCTACGCATCAAGTTTTTCATACATAAGTACGCGAATGTGGAATGCATTACCAAGGAGCATTAAAATAATGCCCGCCCATCAAGACTTTAAACGAACTTTAAAACTTACCTGTTCCGCAAGGCCTACCTTCTTGATTCCAACTAAATTACCTCAACCCTTTACTGCATCTTTATATACATTGTAATTAATTTTGGAATTTAAACTCCACGTCCTTATTGTATCCATTTACCTCTACCTACCTGACACTTTTAATTTTTGTATTTGTTTATTACCTGCCATAATTGACATCCACCTTGACGGTATTTGGTAAGCCACATTGAGCCTGCTAATATGTGGGAAAATGCGGGATACAAATGTTACAAATAAATAAATAAATCTCTTCCAGGGGAGGTGATCTTGAGTGGACCATTGATGCCACCATACTTCTGACATTATTTATTTCTTTGTTTATTTATTTATTTATTTGTGCACATTTATACCCCACTTTTTCCCCACATATATACATTCTTTTTAGTTATTTATTTGTCCCTGACAACTGTGTCCCTTCAAAACCTGATGCAATGTACAATCTACATCAATACACATAAGCTTACAATGGCAGGGAAATAAAACAGCAGCTCCTGTCTGCCTGGCCATAACAAATGCTGTATACAGTGTCAGCATGGCTGTGTTAGTCCAGGCCTACTGGGGTCAAAAGAAACAAATGGTCGGGAGACTTTAAAGGTCAAAGCTCCCTTGCAATCCAGGTTGAGCAAAACACCATGGGGGCAATTCTATAAAGTAGGAGCTACCATGGGATTTAAGAACGTAAGAATAGCCATCAGGGGCGTAGCTACGGGTGGGCCTGGGTGGGCCAGGCCCACCCAATTTCAGCTCTGACCCGCCCACCCCTCAAGGCCCGTGCCAGCCCCAGCTTCCATTGCCGGCCACTGCTGCTTTCCCTGATGAGCAGCAGGGCCGGCGCTACAAAAAGAAGAAGCGCTCAGCTGACCGAGCTGAGCGCCAACGCTAACGCGACAAGAAAAAATGTTTTTTAAAAAACGCGGCACCGCAGGCAGCCTCGAAGCATTGGCTGCTGGCTCTGCAGGCTCCTCCCGTCTCTTACGTCACTGCCCCTGGAGCGAAGCAGGGGCAGTGATGTAAGAGACGGGAGGAGCCTGCAGAGCCAGCAGCCAATGCTTCGAGGCTGCCTGCGGTGCCGCGTTTTTTTTTTAAACATTTTTTCTTGTCGCGTTAGCATTGGCGCTCAGCTCGGTCAGCTGAGCGCTTCTTCTTTTTGTAGCGCCGGCCCTGTTGCTCATCAGGAAAAGCAGCAGTGGCCGGCAATGGGAGCTGGGACTGGTGGGCCTGAATCGGGAGAGGGAAAACGGATGGCAGGATGGGGAGAAAGAGGGGAAAACGGAAGGATGGGGAGAGAAAGAGGGAAAACAGATGGGAGGATGGCAGAGAAAGAGGGAAAACAGATGGGAGGATGGCAGAGAATGAGGGAAAACGGAAGGATGGGGAGAGAAAGAGGGAAAACAGATGGGAGGATGGCAGAGAAAGAGGGAAAACAGAAGGATGGGGAGAGAAAGAGGGAAACGGAAGGATGGGGAGAGAAAGAGGGAAAACAGACGGAAGGATGGCAGAGAAAGAGGGAAAACAGATGGATGGGGAGAGAGACACTGGATGGAAGGATGGGGAGAGAAAGAGGGGAGATGGATGAAAGGATGCAGAGAAAAAGGGGAGAGACTGGAAGGATGTGGAGAGAGAAGGGACACTGAACAGAAAAGGGTAGAGAGATAGACACTGGTTAGAAGGAGGGAGAGAGACATTAGATGGAAGGATCAGGAGAGAGGGTAGATGGGTAGAAGGATGGGGAGAGAAAGAGGGAAGACGCTGGATGGAAGGATAGGGAGAAAGAGGTGACACGATGGAAGGATGCAGAAAGAAAGAGAGGAGACTATTGGAAGGATGGGGAGAGAGAGAGGGGAGACACTGGAAGGATGGGGAGAGAAAGAGGAGAGCTGCTGCATGGAAAGGGGGAGTAGTGAAAGATTGGAGAATAAGAGGAAGGGGCATGGGGAGAACAAGGGTGAGAAAAAGATGAAAAGCCATAAGTAGATGAAGGAAATTAAAGAATGGATAGTAAGAATGAATTAAATCTGGACACAGAGAGAGGCAGAAAAATATTGAAGAAAGCAAAGAAAAAGGAGAGAAAAATGACAAATGGCCAGGAAACCCTGGCAGAAGAGTCAAGCGAAAACGAAGGAAAGCAGAATCTAGAGACTGGGAGCAACACAATGAGAAAAAGTAAATGGCCATACAACAAAGGTAAAGAAAATAATTTTATTTTAAATTTAGGATAAAGTAATATGGTGTTAATAAAGTTTCAGAGACCAATACTTCCTTCCTTAGGTCAGGAGAGGATACCGTAACAGCATTATACTGACCTGAGGCAGGAGGTTTTGGCCTCTGAAAGCTCACTGAAAAGGATTAGGCTATTAAATAAATTGTCTGAAATCGGATGCACTGAAAAGCAGCACTTTACCCTGTGTGACAAATGCATCTGAGTGTGACTAAATTTTGCTGGGGGGGGGGGGGGTAGAGAGAAAATTTTGTGCCCACCCACTTTGGGTTCAGGCCCACCCAAAATTGGCAGTCTGGCTACGCCACTGATAGCCATACTGGGTGAGACCAATGGTCCATCTAGCCCAGCATCCTGCTTCCAACAGGATTTTATGGACTCCTATCTATCATTGATTCTCAAGGGTTTTATAGACTCCCATCATAGCTCCTCTCAGCCATCTTTCCTCCAAGCTAAAGGGTAAAAGGGTCAGAGACTTGATATACCGCCTTTCTGTAGTACAACCAAATTGGGTTTACATATTCTGTGCAGGCACTTTCTCTGTCCCTTCTGGACTCATTCTAAGCGAAAAGCCCTAATCTGTTTAGCCTTTCTTTTAAAACAGGAAAACTGTTCTGTTCCCGCTATCATTTTGATCACTCTTCTCTGTCACATTTTGTAATTCTACTAGAACACTTTTCAAATGGGGTGACCACATTTACACACAGTACTCAAGATGTGGTAGCATTATGGATCAATACAGAGGCATTATAACATTTTACATGATATTCTCTATCCCTTTCTGAATAATTCCTAACATTTTATTTGTGTGTGTGTGTGGGGGGGGGGGGGGGGGGGGGGGGTTGACTGCCACACACTGGAGGAGTGGCCTAGTGGTTAGGGTGGTGGACTTTGGTCCTGGGGAACTGAGTTTGATTCCCACTTCAGGCACAGGCAGCTCCTTGTGACTCTGGGCAAGTCTCTTAACCCTCCATTGCCCCATGTAAGCCACATTGAGCCTGCCATGAGTGGGAAAGCGCAGGGTACAAATGTAACAAAAATAAAATAGATACTATTGGAGATTCTACACGGAATGTTGCTACTATTGGAGATTCTACATGGAATGTTGCTATTCCACTAGCAACATTCCATGTAGAAGGCTGTGCAGGCTTCTGTTTCTGTGAGTGCAGGACGTCAGACTCACAGAAGCAGAAGCCTGCGCGGCCACATTGGTGATCTGCAAGGGCCGACTTCTACATGGAATGTTGGAATAGTAACATTCCATGTAGAATCTCAAATAGTAGCAACACTGGAGGAGTGGCCTAGTGGTTAGGGTGGTGGACTTTGGGCCTGGGGAACTGAGAAACTGAGTTCAATTTCCACTATCAGGCACAGGCAGCTCCTTGTGACTGTGGGCAAGTCACTTAACCCTCCATTACCTACTGCATTGAGCCTGCCATGAGTGGGAAAGTGCAGGGTACAAATATAACAAAAAAAAAAAAAAAAAAACACCGAGCTGATGATTTCAATGTATTCTTTACAATGACTCCTAATAATGTACCTATAGTTTGAATTGTTTTTCCTACATGCATTACTTTAAACATGTCTACACTGAATTCCATCAACTAAATAGTTGCCTAGTCCCCAGTCTTGCCAAGTCCCTCTGCAACTCCTCACAATTAGTTTGCGATCCAGAAAGGTTAAATAATTCTTACCTTTTTCAGATCATTTATAGATATGCTTGAGAAACACTAGTCCTACCACAAATCATTGGAACATACCATGATTTACTTTTTTTTCCAATGGAAAACTCAACATGTAGTCCTACTCGCAATCTACAATAAAATATTGCTTCCTCTCCCATAACTTTTTAATGTCCCTTTTGAATCTAATGAGGAATTTGTCAAGTGCCTTCTAATACGTCACCCTTATCCGCTAGTTTATTAACACCTTCAGAAAACATTTCACAGAGTGGTAAAGCAAGACTTCTTTTTACTATATTTATTTATTTATTTGATGCATTTGTATCCCACATTTTCCCAATGTGGCTTGCATTATATCGCAATGGCTATCACCATTAACAGAATAAGAGGTTCAGCATATTGTTACAATTAAGGTGCGAATAATATCAGGTAAATTAGGGTAAATAAAAAAGATAATACATAACATATAAGTGAGAGCAGGATAGGATATAATGTTCACTGATGATAATGTGATTAAAATAATCAAATTAGAAGAGATCAATATTGGTTGGTTCTGGTGTACATTAGGAATCAAGTCATTATGGAGGATTCTTTTTGTAAGTCTCTTTGAACAGGTTTGTCTTCAGTATTTATTTATTGCATTTGTATCCCACATTTTCCCACCTCTTTGCAGGCTCAATGTGGCTTACATTACATTATGAATAGTGGAAGTCTATAAGAAAATATACATTTAGTATTGCTTAAGGATCTTGGGTAACATGATAATAGTAATAGATAATCTAAAGAAAATATATTCATAATGACTCTGCTCCACCAAGCCAAAACTTGACTAATATTAACTTCCCATTTATCTATTCCTGTCAAGGGACACTTCAGCTTCTGACTCAGGCATTCAGGGACCTATGTCACTCTATAAGCTTGACCCTTCCCCCCCCCCCCCCCCCCCCCCCCCCCCCCCCCCCCCGTCCCACGATCAAGCTAGAAAAGACTCCATAACAAAAATGCAGGTTAGATTTACTGACATGCACTGGCCTAGTGGTTAGGGTGGTGGACTTTGGTCCTGAGGAACTGAGTTCAATTCCAGGCACAGGCAGCTCCTTGTGACTCTGGGCAAGTCACTTAATCCTCCATTGCCTACTGCATTGAGCCTGCCATGAGTGGGAAAGTGCAGGGTACAAATGTTACTACATGCTTTCATGTGCCTTATTTATTGAAGGTCCCTTTTTAAGCAGTGGCATATTAGCACATACTAATACGGAAGCACACTTTAGTACAGTGATTCCCAAACCTGGTCCTGGAGGCACCCCAGCCAGTCAGGTTTTCAGGATACCCACAATGAATATTCATGAGAGAGATGTGCATGTAGTGGAGGCAATGCATGCATATTTCTCATGAATATTTATTGTGGGTATCCTGAAAACCTGACTGGTTGGGGTGCCTCCAGGACCAGGTTTGGGAACCACTACTTTAGTAAATCTAGCCAAACACAAAAGTATGCATCAAAAAACATAATAGATGTGCATGCACACGCACACACACAAAACATGCATAAACATGAAAATATGATTTGATGATATGGGAGAGAGGGAAACAACCTTGGAAAGAATAATTGGAATACAGAATTAAGAGGACCCCAGAAAGGATGAAACAAGGGGAACACAGGGAGGAGAGAGAACATGAGAGAAGAGGTCATGGCAATAGCAATTATGGGGATGGACCTGAGATGAAACCATGAAAGGGGATAGTATCTAAAGGGGTCAGAGAGGCAAAAAGGGAGAGAGTACAGGAGAAAGGCTACAGAACAGGAACTATTAAGCACGAAGACCAAAGAAGGAGCCAAAGGAAAACACGGAGGGAGGGAACCTGGGAAGGACACATAGAAATGGGACATGAGGGTAGGTGGGATAAGAATATAAGAGTCAGACAGATGGTCCTTCTAGCCCAGTATCCTGCTTCCAACAGTGGCCAATCCAGGTCACAAGTACCCGGTAGAATCCAAAAGAGTAGCAAGATTTCATGCTACCAATCCCATGTCTACCAATAGCAGATTATGCACATTTCCTCCAGGAACTTGTCCAAACTTTTTTTTAATCAAACACACTCTTCCGGGGTAACTAGGTACTGTCCGTTTTCTACCTGCTTCTTTCTAAGACCTATATCAAGAAACCTCTTAGCAATAAAACCTAACTATACCTTATCCCAGTGCACTGTGTATAACTAATTGTTTTTATTTTTAAATATGCTGTGCTCAGTGGAGGGGGTATCATCCACAGGACTCACGTGCAGTCTTCACTGCTGCGACCCCTTGTTCAACATCATCAAACTTTTTTTAAACCAAGATACGGTATGATGGATGACCAGAGGGGGAAATCATGAATGAGAAAAGAGGGGGTAAGAAGGGTTCATACAATGAGGAACGCTAGAGAGTACTGAATCTCTGCAGCTGTACTGAGACTGAAAGCTCCACCATCGTTCTATCCCAGCCACTATCTTTTGCATCGTTTTCCCACCCGTTACAACACAACTGGCCTTTTACTAGTTTTAGTTCAACATTTCAAATAAATCAAACTTCAAGAATGTCCCTTTGTCCATTATGTATTGATTGCTGTTAAACTAAATGTTTCTCATTCTCTAATCAATACTTCTTTACAAAAATAAACGCAGGCATTGACAAATGTCTCTGCAGCATATTACAGTTTTCCTGGTTCTGGTCTTTGACAGCAAGAAAAACTATTAGACCAAAGAATGAAAAAAAAATGTTCACTACTTTTTGTCTTTAATACAGTTTGTACAAGCTGCTTACAGATGAATCATCCCTTTGTAAGAATGCTTGATTAAATTATGCACCTACTGAATCTCATGCATGCCAAGCAAGTAGAGAGTAATTCTAAGGGAAGTAGAGAGTGACACAAGACTGTTAAGTCGGGCTCTTCAGCCAGGCCTTGTTAGTCTCACTCACACACACAAGGAGTGACATGGGCTGCACATACTGCAGCAGGACAGGCTTATCCACTCCTACCCTAGCTGAGCTAATATTTAACCATCTCTCTGACCACATGTGCACCTTTTGTTAAATGTAGTCACCTTATTTTCTAACTCCTCTTCTCTTACCTATCTATATGTTTTTTTAATGTTTTTTTTATTTATAATTTTAATACATTTTTAACAAGGATAAACCTTGCAAGAGAAATACAGGCAAAAATTAATATAAAAGAATAATGTTCCATTCATAGTAACAACTTTAAAGAAAAATATCTATTGGTACATTTATACAAAATAATACCTATCTATATGTTAACCATCTCTTTGTCCTCATGTGCAACTTTCTTTAAATTAGTCACCTTACTTTCTAATTCTTCTTACTCTGATACCTATCTATATGTTCCATCTTTGCTTTACCCTTCACTATCAATTAAAATGTTCTATTTCGTATTGTGTTGACATTGTAAGTAGTATACTAAGCCATACATTTATTGTTATTTGAATTTTTTAGTGCTGAAATTGCCTGTTGCTCATGTTTGATTTATTTTTACTGTACACTGCCTTGAGTGAAATCTTTCAAAAAGGCGGTAAATAAATCCTAATAAATAAATAATTATTAGGCAACAACACCAACAAGTAAAATACCCGACACGAGCCTGTGTTTCGGTGGAATCCCACCAAAAGGGAGCGTTCAAAAAAAGTGCTGTGGTCACAATGACATATTTGAGATGACAGCACTTTTTTGAATGCTCACCTTTGGCGGGATTCCGATGTTGCATGGCAATATTACACAACTTAAGTCACTCATAGGTACCACGCATAGATACGAGTATTTGATTAAGTCTTGTGACCCCTGAAGCAGGCAGTCTTCCACCGAAACACAGGCCCATGTCGGGACTTTTACTTGTTGATGCCTAATAAAGAGTTCAAATTGGACTTCTCCTGGCTTGAGAGTCTTGTGTCATCCTCTACTTCCCTTTGGTTACTACCTATCTCTCGTAGAGGGCATTTTCCTGTTTTTCTAGGCACTGAGAGTAATTTTAAAACAGGGCGCCTAGGATAAGAGGGTAAGAAGGTACCTATTTAGGCCCTATTTTATAAAGAAAAGTAGGGGCCTACTTTTCTTTATAAAATACCAGAGTAAGCGTCAGGTATGGACATTTTCAGTGGTCCCAGGGCAGGTGTAAATGCCCACATCAATATTTGTCACTTATGCAACTTCTGTGCATTCTTGTCCATGCCACCCAAACTCCACCCCTATACACACTCATGTTATGTCATGGCACGAACTTTGCAGGTAGTCAGTATCCTGTAAGGGGACATTTATATGCATATGTTACCGCATCTGCATGTAAATGATTAAATTACCCTAAAGAGGCACATATTTTACTGCTTACAGTACACGCCTCTTTGTAGAATTACCCTGGTGGTGTCTAATATAACTGTACCAGTATTACATCTGTACAAGGCATTTATGATAAATTAAATTCTGAGATAGTAATAAAGAATTTATATTACATTTAGATTTGTTGTTATTGTTATTTATAATCCACCTTTAGGAATACAATTCTATATTTCTCAACCATAAATTAGTACCCTGTCAGCCATAAGGCCATGAATTTGTGAGAATTTGAGTTTTTAAACATTTTTAAGTCATTGTTTTCTCCTTTTTTTTTTTTTTTAAGAAAATCACTTTTTAATATAATCTCTCTTTCTCAGAACATGAAAAAGAGAAAGCCTATGACTAATCTAAACCACTATAAATAAGCCAAGGGAGAAAGATAAAGGGAGGACACAGTTTGCTATGGGACAACTGCCCCCTTTGCCCTTTGGTTACCAGTGAATTGGTGGTAATTGTTAATTACAGCTCAATGTAACTCACCTTGAGTTACTCAGTGCATTTTTTCTATCAAAAAAGGTGCCGGTACTCAAATGTTAGGCCACCCCTCAGGGGTGGGGTGATCACTGAGAGACCCACCCCATAATAGCTAGGCCCCCTGCAATCAGTCACAGAATCTATGACGAGGCAGAATTGGTGTGTAGAGACTGAGCTCTTTCATTAAAACTTGGGGACCATAGGTGAATTTTAGCAGGCAATGGAAAAGGTGCCACTACTCAGTACCCCCAAGTAACCCCTCAAAAGAAGCCCTGGAGTTACTACTAAAAAAATCCTCTCTTGCTAACAAGGCTGCCTCAAGAGATCGAATGGGATACAAAGAAAGTTGTCCAAAAGCATTTCAGAACTGACTGTAAAAGTTAAAATAAGATAATACTTGCTGTGGAAACTTTAAAATTATTGTGTAAGTACACAAAATGTAATGTTTTACATAGTAACATAGTAGATGACGGCAGAAAAAGACCTGCACGGTACATCTAGTCTGCCCACGATAAACTCATATGTGTATACATTACCTTGATTTGTACCTGTCTTTTTCAGGGGACAGATCGTATAAGTCTGTCCAGCAGTATTTCCCGCCTTCCAACCACCAGTCCCGCCTCCCATCACCGGCTCTGGCACAGACCCCGTATAAGTCTGCCCTCCCCTATCCTAGCCTCTCAACCACCAACCCCTCTTCCCCCCCCCCCCCCACCCCCCGCCACCCAATTTCAGCTAAGCTTCTGTGGATCCATTCCTTCTGCACAGGATTCCTTTATGCCTATCCCACGCACGTTTGAATTCCGTTACCGTTTTCATGTCCACCACCTCCCGCGGGAGGGCATTCCAAGCGTTCACCACGCAAGAAATACTTCCTGACATCTTTCCTGAGTCTGCCCCCCTTCAATCTCATTTCATGTCCTCTCATTCTACCGCCTTCCCATCTCCGGAAAAGATTCGTTTGCGGATTAATACCTTTCAAATATTTGAACGTCTGTATCATATCACCCCTGTTCCTCCTTTCCTCCAGAGTATACATGATTTTCAAATAGTGGAATTCCTTTTTGGTTGGAGGGCAAACAACTTCCACCTCCCTCCCCAAGCTCTCTAGTTGCTGGTGCATTATGTGGAGTAAAATGTTGGTCAGGCCATAGGCCAGCGGCCCTCATGTTCCAACACCTAACGCCTTCAGCAAGAAAATGAATACAACATTGCTATGACCTTCCATCTTTATTTTATTTCCATTTTGTTCACACCTTTTTCAGTAGTAGCTCAAGGTGAGTTACATTCAGGTACACTGGATATTTCTCTGTAAGCCACATTGAGCCTGCAAATAGGTGGGAAAATGTGGGATACAAATGCAATAAATAAAAAAAAAATAAATAAAGATTCTTTGAAGACCCAAGAGGCTTAGAGGCAGATGCACTAAACCTTAATGAGCCTTTAACGACCCTCCAACGAGGAAATTTTGATCCGTTGCATGCATCAAAGGGCTTTTACTGAGGAAGCTAGCAGCTAACGAAAACGGAATGCAGATGAGCAATTTGTGTACAAACCCCATTGAAACGCGATGCACTAACCTTTTCCGATTGCCTTTACGCAGGAAAAAGGCAGGAAATCTAACGAGAGGTCTGTACCTCTCGTTAGGACAGCTCTGTGCCAGGAAAAATCGTAAAGTGAAAAAACAAACTGTGAGCCAATCCCAGCGCATTAGCAGAGGTAAAAACGCTGTGATTGGTCAAAAGGACGTAGCATTACATATGTCCAAAAAAGCTGTGTTTAAGCTTAAAGAAAACGTGTCATAAACCACATCAATGTAGTGTTTGCGTATCCAGAGCATGTTTGAGCCTTACCCAACAAAAATCAAAAAACGAATCGGGAGGGGGCAAAGGCGCTTGTGAGGAGCGTCCTGTATGGCCGTCCTTGCCCCCCCGCCTGAGGTCGCCGTTCCCCCCCCCCCCCCCGCTTCCCCCTGGCATTATAAATTAAAAAGCAAAACATACCTTTAGCAGCCCCGGCCCCCCCTCCCTTCCTCACTATTCTGTCTCCCCTCAGCTCCGCTTCCCGACATCCTCCGCCCTGTGCCCCGCCCCCTCTTGGGGTTGTCGCCGCCATTCCCCCCCTCCACCGGGCCCCCCTCCCTCTTACCGGGCCCATGCAGCGCCTCTCTCCTCTGTCCGAAAGGCGCTGCACGGGCAAGAAGAAAAGCTGCCTGTCTTCGCCCAGCTTCGGTCGCGCGTCTCTCTCCTCCTGGACCCGCCCCCGTCTGACGTCAGTAACCTACGTAGGTTACTGACGTCAGATGGGGGCGGGCCCAGGAGGAGAGAGACTTTAACGATTTAGATTTTTTAACGTTTGCTTGATGCATCTGCTTCTTAGTCACTAAAGCACAGTAACCCATATTGTCATTAACATGCAAGTTAATTGCCACAACCGCATTAGTGGATTCACCATGCTATGTGCATTAACTCACGTCAATGGTAGCACATATTAACACAGTGCTGTCAATTAGCCCCCAAAGACATTAAACATTGCTATTCAAAGTGGTTGAGCCTAACTTTCTAACACACCGTGGGGCTCATTTTCGAAACACAAAAATGTCCTAAAACGGCACAAAGTGATAGATGAACTTTTTTTTTCTTCACAAAAACATCCAAACAGCTATTTTTGAAACTCATTTCTAAGACGTTTTTCTATGCAGTTCATCTAAATCTCAAGGGGGTATGTTGGAGGTGTGCTTTGGGTGGGACTAGGGTGGGCTTACAATTTGGACGTTTTTCTGCGATAATGGAACATTGTAAAAATGCCCAGGGCAAAAAATAGGGTGTTTTTGACGAGATCCGTTTCAATAATGACTAAGTGCCAACAAGGTGCCAAACTGACCAAATAACCAATGGAGGAATAAAGGCATGACCTCCCCCCCAATCCCCCAGTGGCCACTGACCCCTTCCTATCCCCACCCCCCAATAAGAGATGAAAGTGACAGTACATACCACCATAGGCACCGACTCTGTGGGTGCTTGAGCACCCCCAATTATTGAAAAAATTCCTTGTGTGTCCAGGGAGGGGTTATTTCCACTGGGCTTAGCACCCCCAATATTTTTGAAAAGTTGGCTCCTATGCATACCAGGCTCTATAACATCTGCAGATATAATGGCCATTCATCTTAGAACAGCAAGCAGGTCCCTGGAGTAGCCTAGTGGTCAGTACAGTGAACTGTAGAGAAGAGAACCCATGCCCATATCCCACTGTAACTGGTACACTTGTAGTGGAAAGTATGAGCACCCCAAAACCCACAAAATACCTACTGAACCCACATATAGGTAACACCTGCAGGCATAAGGGTTGTTATAGTAGTGTGCAGTAGTTGGGTACAGTACATTTTTTCCTATTCCTGGAAGGCTCATCATAAAATATAAAGAGGTTATGAATGATATAATGTGTACCTGGGACCTTTTATGTGAAGTTCACTACAGTACCCCCCTAGGCTGCCCCACTACTCTGCTGGGATGTTTGTATGGTCAGACTATTTATTTATATTTTGCTCACACCTTTTTCAGTAGTAGTTCAAGGTGAGTTACATTCAGGTACACTGGATATTTCTGTGTCCCAAGAAGGCTCACAATCTAAGTTTGTACCTGAGGTAATGAAGGGTTAAGTGACTTGCTCAAGATCACAAGGAGCAGCAGTGGGATTTGAACTGGCCACCTCTGGATTGCAAGACCGGTGTTCTAACCACTAGGCCACTTCTCCACTCTACTAGTGAGCCTGATGGACCCTAGATATCCCAATGACTTGTTTTTGTGCATTTTTCCCTCAGATGTTTTCTTTCTGAAAATGGCCCTTAAAGACGCATTGAGAACAAAAACGGCTGAAACACCATTTTCAAACCAAAATGATAGACTTTTTCAGGCTTGAAAATGACCACGTTTGGCACTGGATTTTTGGACTTTTTTTACAAAATGTCCAAAATTGGATTTGGACGTCATATGAAAATGCCCTTCCACGTTTCCATCTGCCACATGTAAACAAAAATAATTTTTGGAAGCAGAGACTGTAGTTAGTACAGCAGGCCATAAGTGTCCAAAAACCAACCAGGTCAGTTCTAGTGGGTTCATGGTAGCCAGCAGACCTACTACCAGCCAACTGGTGCCCTGGGCAGTCTAGTGGGAGTCACCCTGTGAAGTTTTGTTTAATGATGTATCCCTCTCAGGACATGGCCATGCAACTCTTGATGAAGAACTCCTACTGCAAAAGTGCCCATATGGTGCACTAACAGCACACCCTCAGCCAAGGTACACTACTGCCCCACACAGCTTCTCATCTCTCTCGCTTCTTCCAATGGCTCAGAAGTTAAAGAGAAAAGAAGAAGCGGATAAAAGACAAGGACAATCAAGGTTTTAGAGTAGCCTGGCTGGTAACAGTAGACTACAGCTCCCCAGAAACAGTCAAGTAAGTGCCAGCAGCTTGTCGGTAGTTGGGTACCCAGGCAGCTACATATTTAAGCAGCAACCTCTCTGGTTTTGGTAGCTGCTTGAATGGTTGCAGGGCTTGTGAGTGTTGGATTAAATATGGGATCTCGGTGCTCCTCTGCCCATGGAAAATCTGACCTGGAGAAGGTGAAGTAGCTTAATGGCTAGCATAGTGCGCTGAGAACCTGGAGAACCGGGTACAATTCCCACTGCGGCTCATTGTGACTCATGGCAAGTTGCTTAACCCTTCATTGCCTCAGGTGCATAAACTTCCAGTAGACCGAGCTCATCAGAAACAAAGAAAGTACTTGTACATAATACAGCGTAACCCCTTTATAAATGCATTGCTTGAGATCCCAAGAATCGCATTGCATTATAAGAGGGTTTGCGTTGTAACAGATCACATTTTAAAGGGATTGAGCTGTATATATGTAAAACCACTTCCATTGTATCGCAGAAAGGTAGTATATCAAATCCATAACCCTTTATCTCCACTAGCGTAAAAGTAGTCAAATTTTTGTAGGTGGCAGCTGGAATACACTCTTAGCAATATGGACTAGAGCAATCGGGCAGAAAGGATTGGCGAATTGGTCTTTTTCTACCATTAGCTTTTATGCTACCATGCAAATATTAATAACAAAGTATATTGATTGCTCTTCCTTTTTTTTATGCTAATGCATAAAGATTGAATCTTTTGTAAGGAGATCATTTTGGTTTGAAACTGATTGACAGACTAAAGTACAATAGTGTACTTCAGTCTTTCACAGCTTATCTAAGTTCTCTTACAAACTTTTTCTCTACTTTTCTTTTGTTCAAATTTGAAAGAGGTCTTTTTGTTTAAATTTGACACAATACAAACATCGAAACAGTGGCAACACATCCCACGTTACATGTGATTTTTAGCTACGGACTCCAGGCAGAGAATATACAGTGAGGGCAGTGCTCTTGTGCCTTTGTTCTTTATCTCGTTTCACAAATATTCTAAAGAGTAACCTTTTCCCTTTCACAAACTCAAAACAAGGGAGGGAGTGAGGCTGCCTCTGTTGTGCTGCAGTGCCACCAATGGCTAGGTTAAATATGTCAAAAATAGAACAAAATTGGATATTCAGAAAATCAAATCCCGCAGTCTTTGGCAACTGATGGAAATATATTAAACTAGAACCAAGACTAATTGCCGCTACATTAAAATGGCTACCAGCAATACATTTTCTCCGATTCGTTTTACATTTACTACATTGTAGCTTCATCGCATGCCCCCCAAGTCCTAGTATTTTTGGAAAGCCTGAACAGACGCTTCACATCTACCCGTTCAACTCCACTCATTACGCTATAAGATTCATGCGTGGATCTTTATAGAATAGCGCCTAGCAAGACGCATGTACAAATCCAACTTGTTGCAACTCGTGGCAATAACTGATAGCACCCAATTATTGACACTAAATTGGCTCGGCCAATTTAGTTGCGCACGCATCTCAGAATAGCGTGTAAATTTTCATGCCATTTATAGAACTATCCTCTTAATGTGCGCGAAAAAAAGGCTTACCGCAAAATGCATGAAAGTGTTTTGGGGTAATTTGCTTGTCAGCACGCACTAGTTATGCGCTTCTGAATTTTTAAACATTTTTTGGAAGGGGTGTGACAGAGACAAAAAATTTATTAATTTATAGCATTTATACCCCGCTCTTTCCCGCTCGATAGCAGGTTCAGTACAGAGATAAAACAGAGTATGGTACAAAGTATCACAAAGGTAACCCAGTTATAGAGAGTAGGACAATAGGACGAGACGTGGGGGAGAGGATTGGAGTATGGGTGGTGCTAGTGGTGTGGATTAGGTTCGAGATTTAAGTTGGGTTGTTGGGGTAGGCTTGTTTGAAGAGGTAAGTTTTCAACAGCTTTCGGAAGGGTAGATGTTCATTGGTTGTTCGGATGTGTCGAGGTATTGCGTTCCAGAGTTTGCTGCCTATAAAGGAGAAGTTGGATGCCTAGTAGGTTTTGTATTTGAGGCCTTTACAATTGGGAAGATGAAGATTGAGATATGTCCGAGAAGATTTGGACCCGTTCCTGGCTGGTAGGTCGATCAAGTCGGCCAAGTAGTTTGGAGATTCGCCATGGAGGATCTTGTGGATCATTGTGTGGGCTTTGAAGTTTATGCGTTCTTTGGTAGGGAGCCAGTGAAGTTTTTCACCTAGTGGTGTTGCACTTTCAAATCGTGATTTGCCAAAAATGAGTCTGGCTGCTGTGTTTTGGGCGGTATGAAAGCATTATACACTTGGTGTATAATGCATGCTAACTGGATAATACTGATTTAACTGGGGAGCACATAGCACCTCCTAAATAGGAGACAGTAGGGGGCGCACCACAAATCTTTTTAGTGTTGTTGGCATCTGCCCTTCCACAAAAGAGGAGTTAACAATTTTAGTGGCCTCTTCAATGACGCCTATGCTCGCTCGTTATACTATCTTTGCTGGGCAGGTGTCAAGAGGGCTGGTTGTAGGCCATATACCTTTCAGGATTTTATCAAGTGCTTCCTCTGTGACCTGGTTGAATGAGGTGGGGTGAAAATAAAAAGGTGGGAATATGAGCCAGGCTATCAAAAACTGGAACCAAAATGAAATTTAAAATAAACAGTGTTTACTAATTTTCAAACTAATAATAATAATAAAGCAATTCCACATTAAAAGTGACTTTTAATGTGGAACTGCTTTATTATTATTATTAGTTTGAAAATGATTAAACGCTGTTTATTTTACATTTCATCTTGGTTCCAGTTTTTGGCTAGCCTGGCTCATATTCCCACCTTTTTATTTTCATTTTACGCTTCGTGGGATCTATTGAGTTCTCCATGCACGTGGATTCTCTCTAGACTGAATGAGGTGGGGGACAGGAGTTGTTAGCTGGTGGGGGCTTTTTAATGGGACTATCTGTAGGTCCTCATGGAGACCTTTAATTTTGTTGGCAAAGCATGTGGAAAAAGCATTGCTGGTTAGTTTTGACTGAGAAGGCTGGTTATGTTGTGGAGTTTGCAGTAGGCTGTTTACTATTTTAAATAGTTGCTTGGTTGAATTTGCAACTTGCGTTGAAGGGACCACTAAAATTGTTAACTCCTTTCTCGTGGAAGGGCAACTGCCAACTCCCTACTGAAACAGAGCTCCCTTGACCAGGACAAGCTCGAAAATTACTGACCAGTCTCTAAGATTTCTTTCTTGGTAAAACTTATAGAACATACAGTCTGCATTCAACTCAATGACAATTGAAAGTAATTGGTTTAGACTCATGTCAAATCTGGCTTCAGACCTGGGTATGGAACAAAGACAGTTCTTGTGTCCCTTCTTGATGGTTTGCACAGAAACCATGACAGGTGATCTGCCTCAATACTACTGTTGCTGGATTTCTCAGCAGCCTTCGACACTGTGTGGCATAATATCATGCTTACAAGACTGGCAGAAACAGGCATCAGTGACACTGTATTTACATGGTTCAAATCCTGTTGTCAAACAGTCAACAATCCGTTCTGTTCAACAACAGCACATCATTACCTTGGGCACTGAACTGCGAGGTGCCACAAGTATCCGTACTGTCACCTATTGCATTTAATATCTACCTCAAGCCTATAGCTGAGCTGCTTCGGTCGATGGACACAAAATTCTCTCTATATGTCAATGACTACTCCTACATATTGAATCAGATCCATCCACAGTGTTGCTGGAGTTTTCAGCTGCCTTTGACGTGATGGATCAGAATATCATACTTACAAGGCTGGCAGAAACAGTGGCACAGTATTTACATGGTTGAAATCCTATTGTCAGTCAGATAACAATCAATTCTGTTCCAACATCAGCACATCATTACCTTAGGCACTGAACTGTGGGGTGTCACTAGGATCCTGGACAGAGGTGCAAAGAAGTCCCATGGTATGAGGAACTGAAAGTGACAAAAACCCTCTGCAGAAGGCTACAATGAGCATGGACAAAAAATAAAAGTGAAACAAACAAAACCGCATGGAGGAATGCTCGACACATTTTACAAAACCCAAATGAAACAGGCTAAAAATAAATACTATAAAAAGCAAATAGGCGCAGACAATAATGACATGAAGAAATTATACAAAATTAAAAACAACATTACAAACACCGAGCCTCTGATGACAGTGAACAAGAACCTCCCCGTCAGCTATCAAACTCACCAGATTCTTCAAAGGAAAGATCCTCAAACTAAGGAACAATATAATACAAGATGACATAAACTTCAAAACCTTCATTGATGAACTCAACCACCCACCAGAAGAAGCACCAGCTGACAGGACATGGACCACCTGCACACAACTAATAAATCAGACAGCGGTACAAGCGTTAAGAAAATACTCCTCTGCATACTGCATGCTAGATACATATCTCAATCACATATTAAAAGTTGCCCCTGATCGATTCATAGACCAACTCACATCCCATCTGAACTACATGTTCCAAAGTGCATTTGACATGGTCAACCATCAAATCCTCATAAAAATACTCAACAAAATTGGCAGAGGAGAGAAAGTGCTCAAATGTCTCCTATGATTCCTAACTACCAGATCCTACCAAGTAAAAATATATTCATCTCTCTCCCCTCCAAGAAAAGCTGAATGTGGGGTCCCCCAAGGCTCAACACTTTCACCAATACTGTTCAACTTAATGATGCCCCCCCGGCCCGAACACTATCCAAACAAGGATTCAACCCCCTCATATATGCCAATGACATATCAATCTATATACATTTTAATGATAAAGTGTACAAAATCATGACCAGGATTACAGATGGCATAAATATAATGGAATCCTGGGCACTGATGTTCAAGCTCAAACTGAACAAAGACAAAATACAATGCCTGATAATCACATCATCACACAATACAGACCAATTCCCAAATATCTCCACCATGGGTACATCCCTCCCAATACTTGACAGTCTAAAAATCCTAGGAGTCACCATAGACCGAAACTTGACCCTGGACAAACAAATCTCAAACGTTACAAATAAAATGTTCCAATCCATGTGGAGACTGAAACGCATTAAAAATTACTTCCAAGTTTCAAGTTTATTAAAATGTTCTATCCCGCCTATAGGAAGGTCCTGCTAGGCGGTTTACGATCTAAAATTAGAAAAGAAAGAAGAAAAGTCTAAAATTAAAGGGTAGACAATTCTTGATGAAACATACTGTACACATTAGGAAAGGGGGGGGGGGGGGAGAAACACAATTTTGTAATAGTAAAGCAAGGGGTGGGTAAAAACATAAAGTATCCTATCCTGCCTTCCAGTCTTGCAATAGTCCTACTGTGCTTCAATACGAAGGGTATATGGATTACGGATTAGCAGAATAGGCGTCTTGGATAAGAAACCTTTTTAGATCAGTTTTGAATTGATCAAGAGATTGGGAATGTCGCAGATGATTTGACAGAAAGTTCCAGAGTTTTGGGGCCTGTATCAAAAAAAATCACTTGCTTAATGTGTTCATGATGGATCTCTCTGTAAGATGGTACATTCAAGTGAAGAAGTTGTGCGGACAGAGATGTATTCCATACACTGGTCCAATCCATGGTCCTCACCCATGCTGACTACTGCAACAGAATCTATGCCGGAAGTAAGCAATAATCACTAAACAGACTACAAACAGCACAAAGCACAGCAACAAGACTTATCTATGGAAAACAATGATTCGAAAGCGCCAGACCACTACTCCAAAACCTACACTGGCTACCAGTCAAAGTACAGATATCCTTCAAGATATGCTCCCTCACTTACAGAATAATATTTGGACTTGGAATGGAGTACATGACAAACCTAATAGAACTCCTACACGCAATGCAATCAGAGGAACAAGAACCTATCTCAACCTCCACTTTCCAAATGTCAAGGCCTGATATACAAATCTTCATACTTAACCAACTTCACATACATCTGCCTCAAGACATGGAACGCACTATCAAAAGCCCACAAAAGTATGGATAACTACTTATTCCAAAAACACCTGAAAGCCCACTTCTTTAGAAAACACTTCTCCAACGATTCCACATAATCAAACTGACCACCAACTGCCACACCACGATACCAGAGCATTAACAGCACATGATTCAAGGACAAAACTAACTTCTAACGGCTATTGTAACATGTCTATATGATGTATCTTTGTAAGCCATATTGAACCGACTGCCTGATTGGAAAATGTGGGGTACAAATGCATAAATAAAATAAAAAGTAAACAAGAAATAAAATAAATTATTATGTTTTAATTTGCTGTTCTCAGGTTTACCTCATTTATTGTATTTACTAGTAAAACATGTCCGTTTCTGGAGCAAATGAAACGGGCGCTAGCAAGGTTTTCCTACCGACCCCCCCTCCCTACCCACCCCTTCGGCGTTGTGAAGCCACTCACCGCCATTGCTCCGCACCTCGTCAACGCACGCCACCTTCATCCACTAACGCCATTGCTCCGCCCTCGATCTTTGACGCCATTGCTCCGCCCTCGACGTCATCACATTTGACGCGAGGGCGGGGCCCAGACACAGTGATTTCGGTGGCTTCACCACCACGAACCCTTCGAACCCGAAGGAAGTGCCCGCAGGAAGTAACACTGACGTCAGTGTCCTCAGAACGTTGAGGGTGAGTTTTATTATATAGGATGTTTATATTTGGTCATTTCACCATTGCTATGCTGTTAAAAAAATTTTCTTTTATGTTAAACTGTACCTACTGTACACCACCTTGGGTGAATCTCTTCATAAAGGCAGTTAATAAATCGCAATAAACAAACAAACAAATAAATAAATAAATAAATAAAATAAATGCTCCTGTGTTAATTTTATGCAGGTTCCTCACACTAATGGAAAACTTAGTGCAGGATCTGCAAAAATAATATAGATTAAAAAAGGACCTCAATACTGTCAAGTTAAAAATGGGCTTAGCATACGAGAAAGTCCCACATTAGATTTTTCTGTAGCTTAGTAAAAGGGTCCCTCCGTTTTCTCAAGAACAAAAAAAGGCTCCAATTTCAAATAGGCAATACAGGCATCTATTGGGTCCTTTAACTAAGCTGTGGTAAAAAGTGCCCTTAGTGTGCCCCTGCACATGTTTTTCAAGCGCATGAAGGCCATTTTTACCGCAGCCATCAATATGGTCTTTTTGTATTTTTTTGTATTAATGGCCATGTGCTAATGTTCAGTAAATAGCAAAAAAGAGAGGAAGCAGTCTGAAACTCTAAACACGTGATTTCTCAAAAACTCTATGAAGAGTCCAGTGCTCTGGTGATATATAATTCTAAAAAAGATGAGGAAAGGACTTCAAAATGCCCTACCGCTTACTTTCAATTTTTGGCGGCTTTAACTGGAGGTATGGTGCTCATCACTGGTCATAAACAGGGCCGCCGAGAGACTGGGCCGGGTCCGGGGCCCCGCCCCTGCCGCACTTACCCCCGCCCGCCCCCTCCGAGGTCACCGCCGCCGCTCCTCAATCCACCCCCCCCCCGAGGTCGCAACCGCTCCCCCCCCAGATCACCGCAGCCACTGCTCTGCCCCTCCACCCCCCCGAGGTCGCCACCACTCCCCCCGAGATTGCCGCAGCAACTGCTCCACCCTCCACCCCCCCTGAGGTTGCCGCCGCTCCCCCCCCCCTCCGTCTGCCACCGGGCCGGGCCCCCTGCATTGAAATTACAGTCTCACCTCTGTGAAAGCAGCGCTGCAGGCAGCAGAATGCCTCCCTTCGGCCCTCCTTTCCTCCTTGTGTCCCGCCTTCATGGAAGTTACGTCAGACGAGGGCGGGATACAGGGAGGGAGGGAAGGAGGGCCGAAGGGAGGCATTCTGCTGCCTGCAGCGCTGCTTTCACGGAAGTGAGACTGCGATTTCAATGCAGGGGACAGACGGTTGACGACAGAGGGCGGGTGGGACTGCGGTGCCAGGCCCCCGTTGGAGGCCCAGGTCCGGGGATTTTTGCCCCCCCCCCCCCCCCCCCTCGGCAGCTATGGTCATAAAAACCTCATCATTTCATTTTTAATTAATTTTTTCAAATTTTTAGAAACTTATTTAACTTCTATTCTTAATTAAGAGTTTTCAATGCTTTTTGTGACCAATTCTTCAAAGACAATTGTCTTATATGCTGTTAAGGCCATTTTTTAAAATAGGGCAGTAAATGGCCATACACTAAAATAAAAAGTAGTGTGCGGCTATTTACTGCCTGATCCCTTAATGCGACCTATTTACTTGGCGGTAAGGGCTCACGTGCCACTCCTGTGGTAATCAGGCAGTGTGCAACAATGTGGCCTTGCTGCCGATTACTGCCAGGAACGCCCCTGCGGTAGAAAATGATTTTCTACTGCGGGAAACTGTGCGCACCAACTTTGAAACTACCGGAGGGTGTCCGCACTACCCCTGCAGTAGGGTCAATTTGGCACATGCTACCTGCGTGTAGCCCTACCGTGGGGCTAACACGCAGGTACGGCCCCTTAGCATGTGTGAACTTACCGCCACCCGTTTTGTAGATGGTAAGGGCTCACACCCTATTTCAGTGCTAACCAATTAGAACACAGTAATGTAGCTACACTAACTGATTAGCACAGAAACACCCGCTCTCTGCTGCCAGGCAATTAAAAATATTTTAGCACACAGTTAGCATGCACACATATGCGCTTACTGCAGGATGCCTGAACGCATCCCTCAATATGCCATTGTAAGTTCAGTTAGGCATGACTTAGCACCTAACACAGCTTAGTAAAATGGCCCTTTGTGTTTTTTAAATAGGAGCCCAGATTCAGCCCAAATACATTACAACCCTTCTTCCACGCCACCCAGATTATGCTGCTCAGAAAAGCTACATGCAGATTGCTCAAGAGTAGGTGCACGCTTCTCATGCATCTATTTTTCACATGCATATGCCATCGCATTTGTATCAAAAAAATCTTTTCTGCACATTACACAATCTGTGCATGCAAAAAAGGCTTCATAAAATTACTTTCTTCGATTGTAAGCTCTCTGGGGACAGGGAAATGTCAGCAAAATCCAAACAATTAAGAAATGATACAGAAAATGGAATACAATAACAAACACTTAAACAAATAACTTCTATTGCTTTTCCAGATACAGGTACCGACTATTTGCCGCACAAAATTCATGCACGGCATAACTTCTGTGTGTGCAAATTATTTTTTTCATTTGCATATCCATCCAGCTTTTTCTATAGCTTTTATTTCAGCACACGGGGCCCTGCTTGCCCTCTTCTAAAAGAAGTTTATGAACTCACTATTATGGCCCAGATAAAGGAAACGTTTAGCCAAAGAGAGAAACCTCGGATTTCCCCCCCATCAACGTTAACTATTGCATTAGAAAATCTTTGCAAAATCCATTGAAGGGTACATCCTTTCTGAATAGATCCTTTATTACCTAGCCACACAAAAGTTTTCCAGGTAAATTATGTACAACACTGAAGACAAACAAGAGTAATTTAGGTTTTAAATCTGCATAGATTGCCTTGGATGACAGCTTGTATTCATTGATATAGGTAATCTACACAATCTCTAATGACAGATCAATCAGAGGAGTCCCCGTTTACCACTAGAGTTTCTGTAAAATGAAAGCAGTCTCTTACTATGTCATAGCTCAAAGCTGCCACCAAGTGGCAGGAAAATGACTTGTTTTGTCTGTATTTTTAACAGTGGTTTCATTTCCACCTTATCATGCACATATGCACACCTGTTATATTTAACTAGGAAAACATTCTATAGCAGGCTACAAAAATGTTCCTTCCTTTGCAGTTCTATTATTAGGTTTCAATTTGCTGTTTTCAAGTTTACCTCATTTATGTTTATACTTGGTTATTTTACTATTGTTATGCTGTTAACATAATTGTAAGTTTTATGTTAAACTGTACCTGCTGTACACCGCCTTGGGTGAATCTCTTTATAAAGGTAGTTAATAAATCACACTAAATAAATAAATAAAATCTGAGAGATCTATGTAGGACAGGGAAGTTCCGGCCCTGTGATGAGCAGCATCCAGAAGTAAAAGCTGATGGCTATCAGGCTTATTTTCGAAAGGGATCGCCGGCGATCTTCCGACACAAATCGGGAGATCGCCGGCGATCTCTCAATCCCGGCCAAATCGGTATTATCGAAAGCCGATTTAGGCCGGCCCCAATTGCTTTTTCGTTGCAGCGCCGGCCAACCTTCAAGGGGGCGTGTTGGTAGGGTAGCGAAGGTGGGAAGGGAGGCAGGGCGGGATTACGAGATGGCCGGCTTCACCTTATTATGAAAAAAAAAAGGTCGGCTCAAACGAGCATTTCGCCGGACGGACTTGGTCCATGTATTTTTAGGACCACGCCCCAAAAAAGAGCCCCAACTGACCAGATGACCACCGGTGGGAAACAGGGATCACCTCCCCTTACTCCCCCAGTGGTCACCAATCCCCTCCCACACAAAAAAAAACAATTAAAACATTTTTTGCCAGCCTGTATGCCAGCCTCAAATGTCATATCCAGCTCCCTGACAGCAGTATGCAGGTCCCTGGAGCAGTTTTTAGTGGGTGACCTGCACTTCAGGCAGGTGGACCCAGGCCCATCTCTCCCCCTACCTGTTACACTTGTGGTGGTTAATGTTGAGCCCTCCAAAAAAAAACCAAAACCCACTGTACCCACATGCAGGTGCCCCCCTTCACCCCTTAGGGCTATGGTAATGGTGTAGACTTGTGGGCAGTGGGTTGTGGGGGGATTTGGGGGGCTCAGCACACAAGGGAAGGGTGCTATGCACCTGGAAGCTAATTTTGTTTTGTTTTTTAAGATTTTTTTAAGTGCCCCCTAGGGTGCCCGGTTGGTGTCCTGGCATTTCAGGGGGCCCAGTGCACTACAAATGCTGGCTCTTCCCATGGCCAAATGCCTTGCATTTCGCCGGGTTTGAGATGGCCGGGACCGGTTTCCATTATGGCTGAAAATCGGAGCCAGCCATCTCATCTAAACCCGGCAATCCGCTGGCGATCCTGTTCCAAACCCGGCGAGTGATTTGGCTGGTGCCAAGCGTATTTTGAAAATACGCTTGGCTCCGCCTGCTCGCGGAGCAGGCCTCGAAGATTGCCGGCCATCAATTTGGTCAGCGCCGTTCGATTATGCCCCTCCACGTTACAAACCTGGCAAAGGCTGTTGATATTCTCCTGGAGCAACTACAACGATGAACATTTAGCACACTTAAACCAGTAAAGCCAGGACAGAAGTACACTGATGTCGTTTCAGTAGACTTTCAGCTGTGAGGTCTTAAGAGTATTTACAGGCATTGGAATCAGTGTTTTCAAATATACCTGAACTTAATTCACAAAGATACTCCAGAGCAAGTTCCTCTCCTACTCCCTTCACCCTTCCCCTTCTCTACCTACCTATCTCTTTTATTATTCTGCTATAATTAACTTATATTTTCTCTATCAATACTCTGTAATCCATATTATTATGTAAGCCGCATTGAACCTGCTTTAAGTGGGAAAGTGTGGGGTACAAATGTAATAATAAATGAATAAATAAATAAAACTCTTGATTTTAGGGATAAGCATGGTCTTCCGTCCCTAGAGGAGAACCAGCAAAGACAGATCTAGAACCATGGCAGATAGATCTTTACATTCAGGGGCTCATCTGAGCCTTGGCTGCCTGCTCTAGGGGCTAAGGGGAAATGAGAAAATGCTGAGAAGGAGAGATTGATCAGTGGGCAGATCTGATCCTTATTCACAGAAGAGATAGAGTGAAGCTGGGGAAAGGATTGGATGATGGAGAGTAATAGCTCTAGTGAAGAGATAGGAGGTAAGGCCCATGCCTTGGGTATTGCATGACCTGCCTGATTTAAAAGAAAAGGAGAACTAGGGAACATAGACCCATCAGAGAGAGAGAGAGAAAGAGAAAGCACAGAAAAGTGTGACTGGAGCACAGAAAACCTGTTTTCCTATTAAAGTGAGTGAAGAGAGAATTACAGGGTTTAGCCTATGCCCAGAAGCTAAAGTAGAATTGCAAAGGTCAAGCAAAGAGAAGTGAGGCTGCTAACCAACTTAAAAGAGACAAAAGGCACTTACAAAGGAGAAGGGCCAGCCTAATGGTCTCTGACACCCTAGGCAAACCTTCAGCTCTGTGTGTCCCCATCAATGGATGGCTCAAAAGTCATCCCCATGCCAAGCATCTCCCCTTCTCTTCCCTACCTCTCCATAGTACAATATTTCTTCTTCTCTACCTCCCAACCCCAAGGTGTCCAGCCTCTCTCTGCTTCCCTATCTCCCCCCCCCCCCACACACACACACCTATAGTGTTTAACACCTCTCCCCTCCCTCCATATCCAGTATCTCTTTACTTCCCTATCTATTTATTTATTTATTTATTTATTTGGATTTATTTACCGCCTTTTTGAAGGAATTCACTCAAGGCGGTGTACAGTAAGAATAGATCAAACATGAGCAATAGGCAATTACAACAGTAAAAATATTCAACTAACAATACAAAGTATTGCAATGTCAACACAATACATAATAGAACATTATAATTGATAGTGAAGGGTAAGGCAAAGTTGTAACATATAGATCGATAAGAAAGTAGGAAGAGTTAGAAAGTAAGGTGACTGATTTGAAGAAAGTTGCACATTAGGTCAGAGAGATGGTTAAATATTATCTCAGCTAGGGTTAGGAGTGGATAAACATGTCCAGCTGCAGTATATGCAACCCGAGTCACTCCTTGTTTGTGTGAGTGAGTGAGACTAACAAGTTAGTTAGTTCTTCCATTAAAGGACTGGTTGAAGAGCCAAGCTTTCACCTGCTTCCTGAAGTACAGATAGTCTTGTGTTAAGAGGAGTATTCCAGAGTGTGGGGGTTACTCCAGAGAAGGCTTGCTTGTGGGTATCACATCGTGTAATGTCTTTTGGAGAGGTTGTGGTTAGTGAAAGTCCTTGGGAGGACCTTAGTGTCCTTGGTGGCGTGTGGAGGATCATCCTATTCTTCAGATACTCAGGGCCATTTCCTTTCAGGGACTTGAAGATCAGACATAGAGTTTTAAATTTAGACCTGTATTGTACTGGTAGCCAATGAAGTTTTTGCAAAAATGGTGTGATGTGGTCACACCACTTGCAACCTTCTATGAGTCTTGCTGCTGCATTCTGAATCAACTGGAGCTGGTGGAGGCCCTTTGTAGTCAGACCATTGTATAGTGATTTGCAGTAATCCTGTCTTGATGTTACCATGGCATGCACAACTGGGATAAGATTTACCTTCTCAATGTAAGGAGAGAGGCAGCGTAGCTGTCACAAATAGTAGAAGCAGCTCTTGAAGGTTGCTTGGATTTGGGGAATCAGAGTAAGTGTTGAATCTAACTGCATTCCAAGGTTCCTGACTTGTGATTTGAGGAGGAGTTCATACTTCCCAAAAGGGATTTTGATGTCAGGTATGTATCCACTTGTGTTAGGGACCCAGAGAAGCTTGGTTTTACTTGGGTTCAGGCAAAGTTTGCTGTGTTTAGCCCATTCTTGAATTGATACTAGACAGGTAATCAGTTTATTCAAGACTGTAGGTAAGTCAGGTTGAATGGGAATGAGTAGCTGCACATCATCCGCATAGATGTAGAACTGAGTGTCCATTGACCGAATCAGCTCAGCTAGTGGCTTGAGGTAGATATTGAACAGAATAGGTGACAGTATCGATCCTTGTGGTACCCCACAGGTCAGTGTCCATGGTGGTGATGAGTTGCTGCCAAACATTATGGATTATTGCCTGTCTGATAGATAGGATCTGAACCAGTACTGTTCCATTGATACCTGTTTCTCTCAGTCGTGCTAGCAAGATATCATGATCCACAGTGCCAAAAGCTGCAGAGAAATCTAGCAGTACTAACATTGAGGTGAATCCCTTGTCTCTCGTATAAGGACAAGCTAAAGAGGTTAGGGCTCTTCAGCTTGGAAAAAAAGACAGATGAGGGGAGATATGATTGAGGTCTACAAAATCCTGAGTAGTGTAGAACGAGTGGAAGTAAATCCATTTTTTACTCATTCCAAAAGTACAAAGACTAGGGGGACACATGAGGAAGTTACATGGAAATACTTTTAAAACAAATAGAAGGAAATATTTTTTTTGCTCAACGAATAGTTAAGCTCTGGAACTCTTTGCTGGAGGACGTGGTAACAGCGGTTAGCATATCTGGGTTTAAAAAAGGTTTGGACAAATTCCTGGAGGAAAAGTCCATAGTGCGCTGTTGAGACACTCATGGGGAAACAACTGCTTGTCCTGGGATTTGTAGTATGGAGTGTTACCATGATTTGGGTTTCTGCCAGGTACTTGTGACCTGGCTTGGCCACTGTTTGGAAAACAGGATACTGGGCTAGAAGGACCATTGGACTGACCCAGTATGGCTACTCTTATGTTCTTATATGCTGTCTCCCCTTTGAAAAACAAGCTAAAAAGGGAACAAGGACAACGCTCAGGCGAGGGTATCTGACAGTTTGAAAGTAGAACATATTCTGCACTGCTCACCTTTTCAGTACTTACTATCTTCAGACCACGTTTGCCACAGATTCATGGCACAGGATGCAAATATATGTTTGAAACAAGCATTTACCAGCTTTATTTATTTATTTATTAGGATTTATTTACTGCTTTTTTTTGAAGGAATTCACTCAAGGCAGTGTACAGCAAGAATAAGTCAAACACAAGCAATAGACAATGACAGCAGTAAAAATATTCAAACAATACAAAGTATGGAATAGTATTCTACATTACAATGTCAACACAATACGTAATAAAACAATTTCATAGACAGTCTAGGGTATAAGCAAAGATGGAACATATAGATAGATAAAATAGAGTAACAGGAGTAAGAAAATAAGGGGATTAATTTAAAGATAGTTGCAAACGAGGTCAGAAAGGTGCTTGAACATTATCTTAGATGGTTAGGAGTGGGTAAACATGCCCTGCTATAGTATGTACAGCCAGTGTCATTTACTTATTCCATTAAAGACCTGGTTGAAGCAGTGGCGTAGCCACAGGTGGGCCGGGGCCCACCCTCTTAGGGCTCAGGCCCATCCAACAGTAACACAGGGAAATGAAAATGCTGCTCTCCACAATACTGGCACCTTCGCATGCTCAGTTTTCAGCGCATGCCAGCTGCAGACTACCAAGGTGGAGACTGGAGAGAAGCATTTTCCCACCAGCTGAGATATTTTTTTGATGTGGGGGTAGGGGTGGGGCAGAGAACATTTGGTGCCCACCCACTTCTTGCCTAGGCCCACCCAAAATCTGCTGTCTGGCTACGCCCCTGGGTTGAAGAGCCAAGCTTTCACCTGCTTCCTGAAATAGAGATAGTCGTGTGTTAAGCGAAGCCTTTCAGGCAGTGCATTCCACAGCGTGGGGATTACTCCGGAGGAGGCTTGCTTGCGGGTATCACATGGTGTGATGTCCTTTGGAGAGGGTATGGTTAGGGAAACTCCTTGAGAGGACCTTAGTGACCTTGAAGGTGTGTAGAGGGAGATCCTGATCTTCAAGTACATAAGTACATAAGTACATAAGTACATAAGTACATAAGTACATAAGTAATGCCATACTGGGAAAAGACCAAGGGTCCATCGAGCCCAGCATCTTGTCCACGACAGCGGCCAATCCAGGCCAAGGGCACCTGGCAAGCTTCCCAACGTACAAACATTCTATACATGTTATTCCTGGGATTTTGGATTTTTCCAAGTCCGTTTAGTAGCGGTTTATGGACTTGTCCTTTAGGAAACCGTCCAACCCCTTTTTAAACTCTGCTAAGCTAACCGCCTTCACCACATTTTCCGGCAATGAATTCCAGAGTTTAATTACACGTTGGGTGAAGAAAAATTTTCTCCGATTTGTTTTAAATTTACTACACTGTAGTTTAATTGCATGCCTCCTAGTCCTAGTATTTTTGGAAAGCGTGAACAGACGCTTCACATCCACCTGTTCCACTCCACTCAATATTTTATATACCTCTATCATGTCTCCCCTCAACTGTCTCTTCTCCAAGCTGAATAGCCCTAGCCTCCTTAGTCTTTCTTCATAGGGAAGTCGTCTCATCCCCGCTATCATTTTAGTCGCCCTTCGCTGCACCTTTTCCAATTCTACTATATCTTTCTTGAGATGCGGAGACCAGAATTGAACACAATACTCAAGGTGTGGTCGCACCATGGAGCGATACAACGGCATTATAACATCCTCACACCTGTTTTCCATACCTTTCCTAATAATACCCAACATTCTATTCGCTTTCCTAGCCGCAGCAGCACACTGAGCAGAAGGTTTCAGTGTGTTATTGACGACGACACCCAGATCCCTTTCTTGGTCCGTAACTCCTAACGCGGAACCTTGCATGACGTAGCTATAATTCGGGTTCTTTTTTCCCACATGCATCACCTTGCACTTGCTCACATTAAACGTCATCTGCCATTTAGCCGCCCAGTCTCCCAGTCTCGTAAGGTGCTCTTGTAAGTTTTCACAATCCTGTCACAAGTTAATGACTTTGAATAACTTTGTGTCATCAGCAAATTTAATTACCTCGCTAGTTACTCCCATCTCTAAATCATTTATAAATATATTAAAAAGCAGTGGTCCTAGCACAGACCCCTGAGGAACCCCACTAACTACCCTTCTCCATTGTGAATACTGCCCATTTAACCCCACTCTCTGTTTCCTATCCTTCAACCAGTTTTTAATCCACAATAGGACATTTCCTCCTATCCCATGATCCTCCAATTTCCTCTGTAGCCTTTCATGAGGTACCTTGTCAAACGCCTTTTGAAAATCCAGATACACAATATCTGTACTCTGGGCCATTTCCTTTCAGGGCCTTGAAGGCCAAAGACAGAGTTTTAAAATTTGGCCCTGTATTGTACTGATAGCCAGTGAAGTTTTTGCAAAAATGGTGTGCTCTGGTCATGTCACGTACATAAGTTTAGTGCACAGCCTGGATACGGCAGGAAAGCGCTCTTATGGCCAAATAGCTTCTTAATGAGAGTGATACAGACAGCTGGGCCACATAAAACTAGGTACCACTTAAAGCACTTGCAGCCTCCTCGAGAGCAATAAATTGGAGCCTACGATGTGGATTTCTTTTACAATTTTTCTTAGAGAAACTACGCTGGACTTAATAGCGGCAATAAATAACCCACTATAGTAATATAATCCATTACTAGGCATGCTAGTTGCATGAAGAGCTGCTGCATTTATAGCTAGTAAATAGAAGCTCTCATACTTCTTTTCTTTAATAACAAAACATTGCAAGTTGGCCTGTAACACAAGGACGTCCGGGACAACATTTCACTGACTTAGAATTCCTTGTATCAAGGTCTCAAAGGCCACAGAAAATAAACACAGAGCTACACTGTCGATTCCCTCACGCAAATTTAGCAGGTCTGATTTAAGAAACAATAAAAGAGGGGCTTCCATTTTAATCTCCTCCTCCATAATCCCCATCCACAGCTCAGCCTTAGAGTAACCCACTTAGCCAGTGCAAACAGCTGTGCCCAGAACATGCTTTCAGAAGTCATTGTGGATGGTAACAGGATCAGGGCTTTTTTTTGAGGGGGTACTTGGGGGTACTGAGTACCGGCACCTTTTCCATTGTCTGCTAAAATTGACCCATGGGCCGCAAGTTTTAATGGAAGAGCTCAGGCCCTACACACCAATTCTACTACTACTACTACTACTATTTATCATTTCTATAGCGCTACAAGGCATACGTAGTGCTGTACACCATACACAAAAAGACAGTCCCTGCTCAAAGAGCTTACAATCTAGATAAGACAGACAGAACAATTAAGGGTACGGGAATAAATAGGTGAGGTTAAAGGACAGGGCAAGTGAGTACTGGTTAGGAGTCAAAAGCAGTGGTAAAGAGGTGGGCTTTAAGTTGGACTTGAAAACGGCCAAAGACGGGGCTAGACGTACAGGCTTATTCTGCCTTTGTCAAAGATTCTGTGACTGGTTGCAGGGGGCCTGGCTATTGTGGGGCGAGTCCCTCAGTGATCACCCCACCCCCTAAAAAGTGGCCTAGCATTTGAGTACCGGCAGCTTTTTTTGCTAGGGAAAACGCACTGAACAGGATACACTTTAGTCGGGAATATGAGACTTCAAATTCAGGACGAACTTATTTTCACATTTCCTATTCTCATCCCCAGCAAGTATGTGGAGAATGAAAATGTATTTAAAAATAAAAAGGGTACGTTACTATCGCTAAGCTTTAAGGTTTTAAGGTCTAATTATCTAATTATGTTCCTGTAGTGTCTCTCCTTCACTCCACCACAGGGGAAAACAAAAATCTGTATCCAAACTAAAGAGAAAAGTGCATTTTACATATTGGATAACTCATTTGCATATAAATCTAACAATGTGGAATAGAGTTCCCATTTCAATCATCTTGAATCATTTGCAACAATGCAAATGCATTTCTGTCTATCTTATGGAAATTATATGTTTAAAAAGAAATGGCTGAATATATGGTCTTGTAATTAAATGCAATTTTGTACAGGTGAGTGGACTGGCAGCTGGAGAAGCTAGAGGAGATAAAAGAAGATGATTCAGAGAAAGAGACTGGAATGAGGGAGACTGAAAAAACTGGGGAGAATAAGAGGAAAACCAGAACAGATATATGCTGTCATTTCAAGGTCCAACTTGAACAAGGTAGATTTTCAGCCTGCTTAGGAGTTTGAAAAAAAAAATCTACATATCCCTTGGCAACGTCAGGGATTCACAAATTTTCCAGCACGCTTCACGCATGGGCCGATGCTCAGAAGCAAACACGGGCACTAGAGGTGATTAGTGCTGGACTAGTGCACAGAAGGCTGAGAGGCTCTAGTGCGGGAGACATCAATCACGCCAAAGATTAGCGCAAATAGCATGCTAATGAAGTCAAACGGATGTTAATGAGGTAATTTCCTATTCCCTCCCAATGTTCAGAGAACAGTGCACAAAATAAAGCCACCCCACTGCTGAAAAATAATGCCGGCTCAGAGCAGGTGCTAGGGTGTTTGCAGAGAGAATTTCTCATGACTCTTTCTTTAAAATATGCCAGTTTTTATATAATTTGGAAGCAGAAGGAAACACGTGCTGGTAGTAAGAGACGAATGTGTGCGAGTCAGAGCAAACCCAAAAATGAAAACTCACATTGGCGCCTGTTTGCTGCATTTAAATATAAGCCTTTCCAAGTAAAAAAAAAAAATGAAATGCTTATATTTAAAGACGCAGAAAACAGACACCAATGTGTGCTTCACTTTCAGGTTTGCCAGGCGCATGCGCACAGGAGCTGAGCTTACTATGTAACTCTTCTGAGCATGTGCCAACAAGCACGTTCCCCCCCCCCCCCCTTGCATTCACTTTTACGGCGCGCACATAATTTGAATACCATTTCCTTTGAGCACTAGTGAGCTAGGTTTCTGTGTTGTTCCATCGGTATGGGTTCTGCGCTGTTGGCTTACCACAGAAGTTCTGAGCATCGGTCCATCAGATTTTAAATTCAATGGCGCTTCCTCTAAAACAGGTTTAGCATCTGCTCCTTATGCGGGAGGATTGTGAAAAATTACAAGAGGACCTTACGAGACTGAGCGTCTAAATTGCATGACATTTAATGTGAGCAAGTGCAAAGTGATGCATGTGGGAAAGAGGAACCTGAATTATAGCTACGTCATGCAAGGTTCCACATTAGGAGTCACAGACCAAGAAAGGGATCTAAGTGTCGTTGTTGGTGATACATTGAAACCTTCAGCTCAGTGTGCTGCTGTGGCCAAGAAAGCAAATAGAATGTTAGGTATTATTAGGAAAGGAATGGAAAACAAAAATAAGGACGTTATAATGCCTTTGTATCGCTCCATGGTGCGACTGCACCTCGAATATTGTGTTCAATTCTGGTCGCCGCATCTCAAAAAAGATATAGTGGAATTAGAAAAGGTGCAGAGAAGGGCGAAGAAAATGATAAAGGGGTTGGGACGATTTCCCTATCAGGAAAGGCTAAAGCGGCTAGGGCTCTTCAGCTTGGAGAAAAGGCGGCTGAGAGGAGATATGATAAAGGTCTATAAAATAATGAGTGGAGTTGAATGGGTAGATGTGAAGCATCTGTTTACGCTTTCTAAAAATACTAGGACTAGGGGGCATGCGATAAAGCTACAAAATAGCAAATTTTAAACGAATCGTAGAAAATGTTTCGTCACTCAACGTGTAATTAAACTCTGGAATTCGTTGCCAGAGAATGTGGTAAAGGCGGTTAGCTTAGCAGAGTTTAAAAAAGGTTTGGACGGCTTCCTAAAGGAAAAATCCATAGACCACTATGGAGTTGGGGAAAATCCACTATTTCTGGGATAAGCAGTTTAAAATGTTTTGTACTTTTTGGGGATCTTGCCAGGTATTTGTGTCCTGCATTGGCCACTGTTGGAAACAGGATGCTGGGCTTGATGGACCTTTGGACTTTCCCAGTATGGTAATACTTATGTACTATGGAACACCAAAATCTATATATACACATATCATCATAGTTGACCAGCAAGTAGGTGAGAGTGATTGTGAATAATGATGTGAAAATATGAAAAGTTTATAACTACATGAAAAAGAGAGTTCTAATAAACTATAGAGTATTACAAGGTAACGTGTGAGAGCTTATGGAAGCAATGAGCGTATGAAAATGAACAGATGTGTTACTGGCGGAGAAACATGAATGAGTCACCATAACAAAAGGAATGTACCTTAAAAACATAAATGAGGGTGGTAATCTGAAAGCATATTATTGTGCTTATGAAGAAATGATATATTCCCAGGTAACAATACTCAGTAGGGGAACTACCACTCAAAAAAATCCAAAATATCAAACAAGAAAAGAGCGGGTTTATATGAATGGGAACCCTGTTCAAAAACAGTGATAAGGAAAAGTGGAAAGGACCTCAGATAAGTGACATACAGCAATAATGCTGAACAAATTGTGCTCTACATGAGCGTCACTACAAATCAATCACTGGTCACTTTCTCACCATCCTCCTATGTGCTCAAATTTTGTAACAAACAAATCAAATATTAAATATCAAATATTAAATATCAAAAGCTACACTGCCCATAATGTTAAACATCACTTAGCTGCAAAGCAGTCGCCATCGGGCTTCCCTGCCCAACGGACCCATTTCACCACCACAGGGCTTCTTCAGGGGCAAACGGGGGGACCCTCAGCATGACCATACTTTGACAACTGGACAATCTTGCCTTCAACAAAATGCACAATTAATTAAACACACTGAAAGAACAAGGACCCACTCAACCCAAACCAAAATTCCAAATACTTGTTAGAAGTCTCAATAAGAGGCTTGACACAAACCATTTATACGCTCAGGAAGATTTAGATTAAAAACTTTTATTGTACAACACTAAAATGCACTCAAATTATATAATATTTAAAAAGAACCATAATCGCAATGTTAATAAAACCCCCATTGATCGAGATTATTGTTTTTCCCAGAGTTCTGGGTATGACTCCTAAAGTTTTCTCAGAAATATTTCCTCAAATTATTACTTTAAAAGGAGTGAAGCCTGTGAAAACTGGTATTACATTAATCAGTGGGATTTGAATTAGAGACTTAAGTATATGTATTGTTAAATAACTTCTGGTTTTTAAAAGAGAGAATGTAATCAGATGTATTATTTCTAACTAATATTGGACAATAAGTTATGTTTTTCAATGAAATGATTTGACTATACACCGTATTGGCCTTGAAGAAGCCAACCAGATGATCAATGTGGAATAATGAATTAGACGACTAATATCTGGGGATAATCAGGTTAATACCACGTTTTTTTTTTCTGTTTACTGTTTAATTGATCTCCTTATCTTGTTTCACTCTCCCTATTTAGTGGTCTAAGGAAGAGAATAGAATTACCTGACTGAAATAATTCCTACCTTTTACTTTCTCTGTATTTCCTGCAAGTTGTTTTATCGCTTGTAAAAATTTAAATGGTTATAAACCCCCCATTGAATCCTTTGTATAAATGTACATAAAGTGAAACCACTTTAAAAAACATTGCTAGCAGTAAACTAGAGTGCCTATTGAGCATATGTATACCTAACTAATTTGAACAATGACCAATCTGAGGATTAATCAGAAAGAGGTAATGAATAACTGTTAAACAAAGAATATTTCAGAATAATACCTCGTTATGGAGCCCTTTTTCTAAGCAGCACTAATGCGGGGTGCCCTGAGGGGTCGGGCAGACTGGATGGACCATACAGGTCTTTATCTGCCCTCATTTACTATGTTACTATGTCCCGCGGTATTTCTGAGATCAGCGCGCGCTGATTCCCACGCTAGAAAATAGAGCCTATTTTCTAGCACAGGGGCGGAGAGTGACGTGCCCAACAGTAATTGGCTGGGCTGGAGTGTGAATTTTAAGGGGCTTCGACGTTAGCTTCAGAACTTTTAGTACAAGAACAGTGTTGGGCAGACTTCTACGGTCTGTGCCCTCAGAATGGCAAGGACAAATCAAACTCGGGTACACATGTAGAGTATCACATACCATGTAAAATGAGTTCATCTTGTTGGGCAGACTGGATGGATTATACAGGTCTTTATCGTCATTTACTATGCATAAGTCTGCACATCAGCATTTTTGAAACCTATTTTTAGATGTTTTTCTCTGAAGTCTGCCAGAAGTGCGTCCAAACCTCAAGGGGGAATGCCAGGGGCATGTTCAGGGTAGAACTTGGGTGTTCCTAAGACTTGGACGTTTTTTCAGCCATAATAGAACAAAATAAAACCGTCCAGGATTAAAACTTAGACGTTTTGCGCTAGACCTGTTTTTATTACGAATAAGGCACAAAAAGGTGCCCTAAATAACCAGATTACCACTGGAGGGACTCAGGAATGACCTCCCCTTATTCCCCCAGTGGTCACTAACCCCCTCCTACCCTCCCAAAAATGTGATGAAAAACATTATTTACAAACCTCTATGCCAGCCTCAGATGTTATACTCAGGTCCATTAGAACAGCATGCAGGTCCATGGAGTAGTCTAGTGTTGGGTGCAGTGCACTGCAGACAGGTGGACCCAGGCTCCTACCTCCCCCTACCTGTTACACCTGTGGAAAAAACTGTGAGCCCTCCAAAACTTACCAGAAACCCACTGTACCCACATATAGGTGCCCCCTTCACCTGTAAGGGCTATGGTAGTGGTGTACAGTTGTGGGTAGTGGGTTTGGGTTGGGTTTGGTGGGGCTCCGCAGACAAGGTAAGGGAGCAGTGGTGAAGTCCATTGCAGTGCCCCCTAGGGTACCCTACTGCTGTCCTGGGATGTCATGGGGACCAATCTACTAAAGATGCTGGCTCCTCCTACATCCCAATGGCTTGATTTTGTGCGTTTTGCACTTAGACGTTTTTTTTTTTTTCCGAAAATGGACCAAAAAACAAAACGCCTAAACTTTAATCACATGAACAGCGTGTGAGCGTATTCAATGAACTATGGGTGAATTTAGATGTGGTTTATAGAATCATGTTAACTGTGTGGTTTTACAGCGCCGATTTTAAAGATACCACATATAGAATTCCCCCCTGTGTGTATGGGATAGCTGCAATAGCATTCAATAGTATCATGGAAGTACTGAGCAGCACATTGTGAGCAAGCACAAAACTTGTATCTAGGGGTTCTTGAGGATGTTTAGTGGTCCATTTGCCTCAAAAGCTGAGTAACACCATATTTCTTGCAGTTGAAAAAAAAAAACCCAGTGCATATATCCAATAAACAAATGTATGTACTCTCTGGGGTTCTACATAGAATGTTGCTACTATTTGGGTTTCTGCCAGGTACTTATGACCTGGATTGGCCACTGTTGGAAGCAGGATACTGAGCTAGATGGACCATTGGTCTGACCCAGTATGACTATTCTTATGTTCTTATGCGTTACCCCCCCCCCCCCACACACACACACACACACAAAAAATGTTTGGACTATTACATTTTGATATCATATTTCCCGTGCAATGCCAGGTACCTCTGCTAGTTGATACATAAGTAGATGAGTATGCAGAAATACATTCCAGCCAATAATCAGCACTGTTTAATCAGCCAGGAACTACTCCTGGCCAGATAAATAGTGCTTAGTCAGCTAAGTTCTAATATTCAGTGTGAGATAGCTGGTTATCTCATCGCCACTGCACACCCCTCCCCCCACCAGGTGCAGCCGCACAACACCCCCCCCCCCCCCGGTGCATCAACACCTCCCCCCCCCCCCCCCCCCCGGTGTATCACCCAAGCCCCCACCCCCAGGTGCATTCTTATCTGTTGGGAGCAGCCACGTGGCTGTTGGTTCCTCTGGTTCCCTGCTCCCTCTGCCCCGGAACAGGAAGTAACCTGTTCCGGGGCAGAGGGAGCAGGGAACCAGTGGAGCCCATAGCTGCACGGCTGCTTTCTGCACCCCTCCAGCAGCATGCGCAATCTTTTGTGAATGCCACTGAATCGTCAGTGCCCCTCCCAATGCCACACCTCCTTTTGAGTAGTGTGCAATGCAGTTTAGCCACCCATTGTTACAGGTCGGCACCCAAATCGTATATAGTACCAATTACGGGTTTGTTATCTCCAATAATTACATCATTGGAGCCCATTAACTAATTATTTTGGGCACTCAAATGTGGGAGATAGTTATAGGATTATAGAATAGGTCATAAGGCACAATTGCCATTTCCCATGCTGGAGAAAATAGGGCTGTATTTTTTTAGCACGGCGCTAACCTGGTGCTAAATCAGTAATGGGTAGCGGTAAGTGCTTCCCCTCACATTTTCAGGGAGGTAAAAGCATAGCTGTAAGGAACTGATAGGCAGTCTGTGGGGACTAAGACAGCGGTGCGGAGAAGAAGGATCAACCAGCGGATTTGGGGAAAATGAATGTGTTTAGTTTCTTTCTGAACCTAAGGTAGTTGTTGTCCCTTCTAACGGCAATGGGGAGTTCCATAAGCAGTGCGTTTTTTCTAGCAAAAAAGGTGACGGTACTCAAATGTTAGGCCACCTTTCAAGGGTGGGGTGATCACTGAGGGACCCACCCCACAATAGCCAGGCCCCCTGCAACCAGTCACAGAATCTATGACAAGGCAGAATTGGTATGTAGAGCTTGAGGACCATGGGTCAATTTTATCAGACAATGGAAAAGGTGCCGGTACTCAGTACCCCCAAGTACCCCCTCAAAAAAAGCCCTGTCCATAAGGTAGTTCTGGCTACAGGGAAGATCGAGTTGAAAGTCTTCAGATCCTAGAACCATTGCAGGGCTGGGAAGATAAGAAGAGCTGGTCTTTTAGTCTTTTTGAACAGGCCAGATTTAGTGATGTTATCTTGGGTCAGCAGATTAGATGTTATTTTCATGTCGAACTTGAAAAATAATAAAGGCAGCTTTAAATCTGATTCTTTCAGTTGCAGGGAGCCAATGGAGTTTAGTCAGGTATGGTGAGATGCTGTTTTATCTGTTTAGTTTGAAAATTGTCTTGCTGCCATATTCTGAGTTATTTGTAATTTTCTTACATATAGAGGTCTGATACCTAAGAACAGGATATTGCAGTAGTCCATAGATATCAACAGAGTTCCAGTACCCCATAACTAATTGGAATCATAAGTACATAACTAATGCCATACTGGGAAAAGACCAAGGGTCCATCGAGCCCAGCATCTTGTCCACGACAGCGGCCAATCCAGGCCAAGGGCACCTGGCAAGCTTCCCAAACGTACAAACATTCTATACATGTTATTCCTGGAAATTTGGATTTTTCCAAGTCCGTTTAGTAGCGGTTTATGGACTTGTCCTTTAGGAAACCGTCCAACCCCTTTTTAAACTCTGCTAAGCTAACCGCCTTGACCACATTTTCCGGCAATGAATTCCAGAGTTTAATTACACGTTGGGTGAAGAAACATTTTCTCCGATTTGTTTTAAATTTACTACACTGTAGTTTAATCGCATGCCCCCTAGTCCTAGTATTTTTGAAAAGCGTGAACAGACGCTTCACATCCACCTGTTCCACTCCACTCATTATTTTATATACCTCTATCATGTCTCCCCTCAGCCGTCTCTTCTCCAAGCTGAAAAGCCCTAGCCTCCTTAGTCTTTCTTCATAGGGAAGTCGTCCCATCCCCGCTATCATTTTAGTCGCCCTTCGCTGCACCTTTTCCAATTCTACTAGCTAGCTTTGTTGCTGTCCTAAGATAGCCATATAGTTATCTGGCCATCGGTGCTGAATATCGCCACTATCTGGATATTTTCTGGCTCTATCCAAGTTCTGGTCCGGACCACCCTGACCCTATTTCAGTCTGCAGCACTTTTTAGCAGCGTTTTCGAGCCCTGGTCAGCAACATTATCTGAGCAGCAGGCACTGCTACCTAGATAAATGCTTTTAGATATCAGGCCCATCATTTTTCAGCAAGTAGAAGGCTACAAGAAGAATCAGAACTTAATGCATTTCCTTGATCCATTCTGAGAAACAGACCAATAAACCAAAGTGCCAGATAAGTAAGTAACTGGTCTGCATGAAAATGGCTGGTGGAATCTTCTGTTCCGTCTGCTCCTCCTAAATCATTTGTCAAATACTCCCAAATAGTGAGTCTCTAAGGATTAATGTCAAAAGGAGTTGGGAGGGAGTAGGAGCTACTGCCAGCCATTATGCAACATTTTCAATTAGCACATTTAAAAATATTTTAATTCACCTTCCTCTCCCCCACCATTAGCCTATCTGTTAGGAAGGAAAAAGCACTGGCAGAATTCATGCTCATTAACCACATTGATAACGATAAAACACATTAGCACATTCACATATCATCAAAAATTTCAGTGACCTGCACGTGCATCAATGCGTAAAGCACAGTTGGAAATAATTCATACTGGATCAGACATACTAAGCATTTTTCTACCACAACATGATAATAATCTGTTCATACATGTGCCCGATAATTAGAAAGTCCAAGGACTCTATATATTGTCCCACAAGATTGTTCATTTCTGTGAACCTTAGCTACAAGATGCAAATGATCTCTTGGCTACAGCAATGTATGAAAAAAAAATGTCCATTCGCATAGTGGTGCCACGAACTGAAGGGTCCAGCAAGCTGGAGACCACCAGAACCTCCCCCAGGTGGACTTTTGTTTCCTAGTGGCCCAGTATGCCTGATACTCCTCCTCCCCAGCCCACACGTGGTGCTAAGATTTTGTAAAGAAGCCTCCCCTCCTCCTTGAAGTCCTACTACCCCTCTGGCCCCCAACTCACTCAAGGGGTCTGGTGGGCAAGGGGACAGGAATGATTCCACTCACTCCTGGCCCAATGGCTGCCTGATTCCCACTGCAGCTCCTTGTGACTCTGGGCAAGTCACTTAACCCTCCATAGTCCCTGGTACAAAATAAGTACCTGAATATATTGATCTAGGTGTTGTCGCTGATGATACGTTGAAACCTTCTGCTCAGTGTGCTGCTGCGGCTAAGAAAGCAAATAGAATGTTAGGTATTATTAGGAAAGGAATGGAAAACAAAAATGAGGACGCTATAATGCCTTTGTATGGCTCCATGGTGCGACCGCACCTCGAATATTGTGTTCAATTCTGATCGCCGCATCTCAAAAAAAATATAGTGGAATTAGAAAAGGTGCAGAGAAGGGCAATGAAAATGAGCCTAGTGGTTAGTGCAGCGGACTTTGATCCTGAGGAACTGGGTTCGATTCCCACTGCAGCTCCTTGTGACTGTAGGCAAGTCACTTAACCCTCCACTGCCCCAGGTACAAAATAAGTACCTGTATATATGTAAACCACTTTGAATGTAGTTGCAAAATACCACAGAAAGGCGGTATATCAAGTCCCATTTCCCTTTCCCCTTCCCTATGAGGAAAGGCTAAAGCGGCTAGGGCTCTTCAGCTTGGAGAAAAGACAGCTGAAGGGAAATATGATAGAGGTCTATAAAATAATGAGTGGAGTGTAATGGGTAAACGTGAAGCGTCTGTTTACACTTTCCAAAAATACTAGGACTAGGGGGCATGCAACGAAGCTACAAAGTAGTAAATTTAAAACGAATTGGAGAAAATTTGTCTTCACTCAACGTGTAATTAAACTCTGGAACTCATTGCCAGAGAATGTGGTAAAGGTGGTTAGCTTAGCGGGGTTTTAAAAAGATTTGGATGGCTTCCTAAAGGAAAAGTCCATAAACTGTCTCCTCTAAATAGTGGGTAAAACCCACTATTTCTGGTATAAGCAGCATACAATGTTTTGTACTGTTTTGGGATCTTGCCAGGTATTTGTGACCTGGATTGGCCACTGTTGGGAATCAGGATGCTGGGCTTGATGGACCTTTGGTCTGTCCCAGTATTTCAATACTTATGTACTTATTCTCAGTGATTCTCTTAGAGTGTGTAGCATTGAGGTTTTAAAATATGACTTGCTTCAATCAGCTCTCTTTCAGATATGCACTCCTGGAGACAGAAATGCACAACGGGAGATCAGACTTTTCACGTGAGTGTGCTTCACAGTATTATTCATCGGAGATTCCTGAATCAAAAGATCAAATTGGCTGATTTGGGTTATACTGGTAAAAAGCTCTAATGTGTTACTAGTAAAATTTCTGAATCCATTCTTAAGAAGTCTCCATGTATTTTCATTTTCATGTTTCATGATGAAAATGGATTCAGACACCTGCAGCTGTGCTGAAAACCGTGCAGCATAAAACACCTAATTTAAAAAATTGTAAACACCGCATAATTATGGTAATAGGACTGCTTATTACGTGGTGTTCAATTATAAAATGTCAGAAGTATGATTTCTTACTAAAAGCATGCTACGAAAGGTTGGACTAAATTCTGTGCTGACTGGGTTATTGCTGATGATTTCAGCTCCCTCTTCTGGTGAAAAAGAAGAATTTAATTTGAACACAAAAATAATGCATTGTATTATTTATTTGCTCACATCTTTTCAGTAGTAGCTCAAGTTGAGTTATATCCATGTATAGTAGGCATTTCCCTGTCCCTGCAGGGCTTACAATCTAATTTTGTACCTGGAGGGTTAAGTGACTTGCCCAAGATCACAAGGAACAGCAGTGGAATTTTAGCCGGGATTTCCATGGTTGTCGGCCAGATGCTATAATCACTAGGCTACCCCCTTTACTCCTTTTTTCTTGGAAAGCCAGCAAAGTTGCTTACCTATAATATATGTTCTCACAGAACAGCAAGATATTAATCAATTTGCATGGGTAACATTCATTGGAGACCAGCCTGGAAAAGTGTAAACAAAGTATTTCATGCTTGTAGGCCTTTCTGATACTGGGAATTGAGGGTCCTGCCATGCTGATGTCATTATTATTATTTTTTGTTACATTTGTACCCTGTGCTTTCCCACTCATGGCAGGCTCAATGCAGCTTACATATTGTATACAGGTACTTATTTGTACCTGGGGCAATGGAGGGTTAAGTGACTTGCCCAGAGTCACAAGGAGCTGCCTGTGCCTGAAGTGGGAATTGAACTCAGTTCCCCAGGACCAAAGTCCACCACCCTAACCACTAGGCCACTCCTCCATTGTTGCTACTATTTGAGATTCTACATGGAATGTTGCTACTATTGAGATTCTGTTGCTACTATTTGAGATTCTACATGGAATGTTGCTATTCCACTAGCAACATTCCATGTACAAGTCGGCCCTTGCAGATCACCAATGTGGCCGCGCAGGCTTCTGCTTCTGTGAGTCTGACGTCCTGCACGTATGTGCAGGACATCAGACTCACAGAAACAGAAGCCTGCGCAGCCTTCTACATGGAATGTTGCTAGTGGAGATTCCATGTAGAATCTCCAATAGTAGCAACATTCCATGTAGAATCTCCAATAGTATCTATTTTATTTTTGTTACATTTGTACCCTGCACTTTCCCACTCATGGCAGGCTCAATGCAGCTTACATGGGGCAATGGAGGGTTAAGTGACTTGCCCAGAGTCACAAGGAGCTGCCTGTGCCTGAAGTGGGAATCAAACTCATGCCTGTGCCTGAAGTGGGAATCAAACTCAGTTTCTCAGTTCCCCAGTACCAAAGTCCACCACCCTAACCACTAAGCCATTCCTCCATTCTGTACATAGTTAACATCAGTTGACGTCAACTCCTAGGAGAGGTATGTGCGTTTCTCTAATTAACAAGAAAATCAAACAAACAAAAAAACTTTTTAGCTAGTCAATATTCACAACTATTTAACCATCCAGAAACAGCTGCTTCAGTTAAATCGCATGTTTGGGGCAATCTGTTAATTTTCTGTGGCTCTTAACTGGTTATCACTGCTGAAAATTAGCGGTAAACGCCTAATTGAAAATCAGGTATTTTGGGGGCATTCCAGGGGTGGAGTCAGCAGTTGGCTGGTTAACTGCCAAGGTAACCACATAAAACACAGTCCTAATTTTATGCGGTAACCCATAGCCACTTAAGTTCTAAATATTGGCTTAAAACTATGTGTTAACCGGCTCCACTTGAACTGGATATTCAATGCCGAAGCCCCGGCACTGAATATCTGGAAATAACGCCAGTGGCAATCGGCAAAACTCTCACCACCGCTGGCTGAATATTGACCCCGTTTTTTAAAAAAGTTTAAACAAAATTCTCACAAGAACATAACTTTTTACAGAAATAAAGTCACTCCCTTCTCGTAGCACGTCTTCAGTCTCTAGGTCTCTGCGATACATTCCTACACTGGTTCTCCTCCTTTCTCTCTGACAGGTCTCGCTGGTTGGTCTTGCTGTACACAGAGAGACACATCAGCACATCTATGTCCCTCCCTTGAGAAAGCGGTGGAGCGAAACGGGTCCCAGTCGGGAAATAAGAAAATAGACGTGAGACCATCCAGCATACAAAAGCTAAGTCAAAGAAAATTTCTTTTTGAGAAAAGTCATTTGAATAAAATTGAAGGAGGTTTTTTAGGTCGATGATGAGTTCAGCCTAAGATATGCCTTATGATATACTCATATAAATGGGCAAACTGGTATTTTGAGACCTTTTTCCTCCATAATTAAGTGAACCTCCCAACACATAATATATATAATTGCAGTCACTCCATTTTCTTTTATGCAGATGACATTCTCTTAGTGTTTTCACTCAATCCTTATAACCCTGATCTGACTCCATAACAAAATTGTCTTTCTTAAGTTGTACTTTGGTTGCCTCCTCTCGTCTTCAGGGCCAGTGCTATGGACTCTGGCACCTCCGTGCAAACTACCAGTCAGTACCACCACACCCCCATTCCAGTATCTCCTTTCACTCTTCTGCCTCACCCATTCTCCCACCCGCTCCCTTTTTCCAAGCCGATTATTTCTTCCAGCATCTCCTCTCTTTGAACCCTTACTCGACCCCCACCCCGGTCCAGCATCTCCCTAACCTGCACGGTATAACTTTAAAATGTTTTTTTTTCTAAGCAGAGAGTTTCCATCGCAGGAGCAATTCAAAAATGCTGCCTTTGGCCTCCTCGGCACTCTCCCTCTGCCGTGATCCACACCCACTTCCTGTTTCTGCCTGAATGGACCGCAGCAGCAGAAGGAGAGTGCCGAGGAGGCCAAAGAAAGCATGTTTGAATTGCTCCTGCACGGGAAACCCTCTGTTTAGAAAAAACAAAAATTGTAAGTTAGACTGGGCAGGTGAGGGAGACGCCAGACAGGGGTAGAGAGAAGGGGAAGATATGCTGGCCCAGCGCACGCCGTTTCTGCTGCCCCAGAATTTTGGTGTCTCCCCCCCCCCCGTTGTATATACCCTGCTTACTGCAATCCACCAGCCCTGTTCGTCTTCTCTTGAACCAGCAAAAGACAGTTAGTCTCTGGGTTACAGGCCACTGTTCCTATTCCTCCCTCTCCCCTACTATTCATGTTACTCCAGTTTGTTCATTCCTTCAAATACCTTGATGTCCATCTAGATGCCGCCCTTTCATTTGCTACATTTCTGCTACTGTTAACAGTTTCTTCTACTAAGTTTGCCTTATCCTCTCTCTCTCTGTCCTTATCTTACTGATGACAGTAGAGCTACACTCCTTTATGCCTTGTTGGCATCTAAATTAGATTGGTCACTGTTGGAAATAGGATGCTGGGCTTGATGGACTTTTGGTCTTTCCCAGTATGGCAATACTTATGTACTTATTAATGTGATATTATTTATGCCAGTCTCCCATTCATTGCCCTAAAGAAGCTCTAAATTGTGCAGTACACTGCTGTTCGTATCTTATCCCATCTTAGGCGATAAGACTACTACTACTACTTAACATTTCTAGAGCGCTACTAGGGTTACGCAGCGCTGTACAATTTAACAAAGAGAGACAGTCCCTGCTCAAAGAGCTTACAATCTAATAGACAAGTGAACGGTCGGTCCGATAGGGGCAGTCAAATTGGGGCAGTCTGGATTCACCGAACGGTAAGGGTTAGGTGCCGAATGCAGCCAGTAGTCCAGGCGAGAGGTAATAAGACCATGTCTCTCCCTTCTGAGACAGCATCATAGGCTTCCGATTAAGTCTCGAATTATGCACAAGGTTCTCACAATTATTTTTGACACTCTTCACTCCGGTACCCCATCTTAACTGGCTGGTTTGATTACTCAGTACTGTCCTCCGTGCGTTCTCCATTCTGCATTTGACTCTCATCTTGCTATACTGTCTGTTCTCATTTGTTTACTCTTTCCAAAAATACTAGGACTAGGGGGCATGCGATGAAGCTACAAAGTAGTAAATTTATAACGAATCAGAGAAAATGTTTTTTCACTCAACGTGTAATTAAACTCTGGAATTTGTTGCCAGAGAATGTGGTAAAGGCAGTTAGCTTACCGGGGTTTAAAAAAGGTTTGGACAGCTTTCTAAAGGAAAAGTCCATAGACCATTATTAAAATGACTTTGGGAAAATCCACTGCTTATTTCTGGGATAAGCAGCATAAAATGTATTGAACTTCTTTGAGATCTTGCCAGGTATTTGCGACCTGTATTGGCCACTGTTAGAAACAGGATACTGGGCTTGATGTACCTTTGGTCTGTCCCAGTGTGGCAATACTTATGTACTTAAGTACTTACAGTTTGAGTCTACTTAGCACCATTCCTTTGGAATTCTCTTCCCCCAGAATTATGCTCTGAGCTCTCTTACCCTCGTTTCTGCTGTTATTTGAAAGCCCATTTATTTTTCCAAGCATTTCAAGACCCCCGCTGACTCTCTCTGACTGAAGGATGGCACAAGTCCTCTTCTTAAGCTCCCCAAGAGGTGACTCTAGGCTTCTATGCAGTATGCCATACACAGTTTCTCCTCACAGGCTCTTGGAAGGATGGCTGGGCAGACTTATATGGTCTGTGCCAGAGCCGGTGGTGGGAGACAGGGATAGTGCTGGGCAGACTTATACGGTCTGTGCCAGAGCCGGTGGTGGGAGGCGGGGATAGTGCTGGGCAGACTTATACGGTCTGTGCCAGAGCCGGTGGTGGGAGGCAGGGATAGTGCTGGGCAGACTTATATGGTCTGTGCCAGAGCCAGTGGTTGGAGTTGGGGATAGTGCTGGGCAGACTTATACGGTCTGTGCCCTGAAGAGCATAGGTACAAATCAAAGTAGGGTATACACAAAAAGTAGCATACATGAGTTGTCTTGTTGGGCAGACTGGATGGACCGTGCAGGTCTTTTTCTGCCGTCATCTACTATGTTACCATGACGACAGTACTCTCTTCAAACACAGCACTCCTTAACTGGGTTGGCTTGGTGAGAGTCCACACTCAAAAGGATCTGAGGATTCTACTAAAACCACAACCTGGATCTTGAGAGGTTAGAAAACAGTAGCTTTGATTCAACCCCTCTTTTTCCTTTTCCTGGACCTAAGCTAGCATCCTGAACCCCACTGATTAGGAAAGGTTTGGCATCCCCTTAGGTTAGGTAGGCAGAAAGAAAGTGAAAGACATTTTACCGTGCAAAACAGCCCTTCCCTCGCTTTACATGTAACGATTTATTCAAAATTCATCAAGAGACTTGACACAGCAGCTGTGTTTTGACGCAAAAGCACCTGCCTCAGGAGTCCGAGAAAACGATGTGCACTGTTCATCAAATCCTTAATGCAATGAGGAGGAAAATGTTGTAAAGCAACAATCTACCCCAAACAAAGATTGCTTCATATCTACGGAAATCACCAATAGTAACCATTGGACAATGTTCCAACCTTAAGGATTTTAAGAACAGTGTACATCATTTTCTCAAACTCCTGAGGCAGGCACTTCTGCGCCAAAACACAGCTGCTTGTCAAGTCTCTTGATGAATTTTGAATAAAACCGTACGTATCAGTTATATCATGTCTCTCTTGTGTCTTTTGGAAGTGTCAATTTATCCTACTCCTGGATTGGTGTCTTGCTAAGTTCGTTGGGATACAGTGTTCCTCCACGCTCCTGTGGTCGATCTCTTCTTTCCATGTAGGAAGCCAGCTAGAAAATCATCTCAGTTATTCCATTATACATTGGCTGGGGAAGTTGTATCTTTGCAATATAAATTAGTATACCCACTCCATTACACAGAAGTTCAAAGTACTGTTAACTACTAAGGCACATGAACAGCGGCTCTATAACCGGGCACCCCCATTTACAAGCCCCTTGTGTGTGGAAATATATAGAAAACTAGCATGCATGTCTCTTAGGTGCTATTCTCTAATGGTATATGTGAGTGGCATAGTGTGTAAAGGCAAGGGGGCATATTCATGGGTAAAGCATTGGTGGTACTAATATCAAAAGTTAGTTGGGGTGAGGACCTTAAAACATTCAGATTAAGGTAAATACTTATGAAGGTACTCTTATAAGATATGACTGTTGTAATAGCAACAGAACTACCAACAGATTGTAATGAGGAAAAGGCCTCGAGAAACCCCGTGACACTACAAAAAACGAGGGTCACTCGGGGTTGGGCTTTCTCATCATAAGCATTGGTGGGACATGAACTTCTTTTTACATAAATATCCATAGTTCTATCCGGCACAATAAATTAAACATTTGTGTTACCTGAGACACATATGTGAACAACTGGATACCAGGGGCGTAGCCAGACCTTACGGTGGGAGGGGGCCAGAGCCCAAGGTTGGGGGCACATTTTGAGTGCCGCCACCCTTCACCACCATGCCTCGCTTCACCCCACCTCCCCCAAGTCGCCACTGCCTCGCGCCTTCTCGCACCCCCTCACCTCCAAGCACCCCCCTCACCTCCAAGCACCCCCCTCACCTTGAAAATACCTTTGCTGGCAGGAGTCCCCAACCCCCACCAGCCGAAGCCTTCCTTCAGCGCCATCTCTGGCGCAGCCGCGTTCCTGCCCTGCTGTTCTTGCTCCTCCTGTCCTATGTACGCTGACGCTCCTTCTCAGTTTCATGTAAAGGAGCATCAGCGTGCACAGGACAGGAGGAGCAAGAAGAGCAGGGCAGGAACGCGGCTGAGCCGGAGACAGCACTGAAGAAGGCTTCGGCTGGCAAGGGTTGGGGACTCCCGCCAGCCAAACCAGGGGCCCAGACATAATTTGCGGGGGCCCAGACCAGTGGTGTGCTGGACCCGGCTTGCTCCAGCTCGCAAGAGCCGCTTGTTAAATTTTGACAGATCTTGCAAGCCGGTTGTTCTTCGGGGCGAGCCGACTCCATTACACGAGGTAAGCATGGCAGGAGGGCGCCATCACAGGCCATGCTTACCTCCCCTCCTGCTCCCAAACATGTCCAGTGATTGTCCTTCACCCTCACCCTCCTCTCCCGCTCCTATCCATCTTTTTCCATTACCTCCATTGAAGCGCCTTGTTATTTAAAGCCCTGCTGCCCGTCTCTAGCCTTCCCTGTTTGCTTCTGATGAGTTTGTGCCCTTAGTCCCGCATTCTGACGTCATTTCCTTTTTCCGCAAAGGCGGGACTGAGTGCACGAACTCATCAGAAGCAAACAGGGAAGGCTAGAGATGGGCAGCAGGGCTTTAAATAACGCGGCGCTTCAACGGAGGTAATGGAAAAAGATGGATGGGAGCGGGAGGGGAGGATGGGGGCAATGGAGAATCACTGGACATGGATGGGAGCGGGAGGGGAGGGAGAAGAATCGCTGGACATGGATGGGTAGAGTGGGGCAGGGGAGAGAAGACAATTGCTGGGCATGGATGGGTACAGGGGGGCAGGGGAGAGAAGACAATTGCTGGGCATGGATGGGTACAGGGGAGCAGGGGAGAGAAGAGAATTGCTGGGCATGGATGGGTAGAGGGGGGCAGGGGAGAGAAGAGAATTGCTGGGTATGGATGGATAGAGGGGGGCAGGGGAGAGAGGAGAGTTTCAGGACATGGATGGAGGGGAGGGCAAGAGAAATTCTGGACATGGATGGAGGGGAGGGAAGGGAGAGAGAAGAAATGCTGGACATGGAGGGAAGATACAGGAAGGAGATTAGATGACGGAAAAGGAAGTGAGGAGAGAAACTGCACATGGATGGAGAAAATAGGCAGAAGCTGGATCCACTGTACAGTGAAGTCTGCAGAGTACCAGAAATGAATAAGAAAGGAGGAAAGAAAAGAAATAAATGGAAAGGAAGCCCTGAAAATGGAGTCAAGGGAACAGATAGTAGCAGAATCAGATACTGGGCCAGCATGATCAGAGAAACAAAGTCACCAGACAACTAAGGTAGAAAAAAATAATTTTATTTTCATTAGTGTTTGGAATATGTCCACTTTGAGAATCAGGTGCTGAATGTTAAAAGTTTATAGATTGTAAGCTCTTTGAGCAGGGACTGTCTTTCTTCTATGTTTGTGCAGCGCTGCGTATGCCTTGTAGCGCTATAGAAATGCTAAATAGTAGTAGTAGTAGTATATTTATTTACTTATTTATGGCATTTTATCCCATATTAAACATGAATTAGATTGGAACCTGGGATCATTTAATTTTTTTCTTCCTGGAGAGAGTAATGCATTGCCCCCCCCCCCCCCCCCCCCCCGGCTATAGCCAGCTCTGTAATTTTTGGGGGGGGGTGCAGTGGTGGACAGAGGTGTGCCGAGGTGGACCGGGGAGAGAGCCTGTTGTTAAAAATTTACCAGCACACCACTGGCCCAGACCCCCGTGGCCCCCCGTAGCTACGCCCCTGCTGGATACTGTATACGCAAAACAAGTGATCTTTTCTCTTTGAAGCAAATCTTTCAAAACATATCATTTAATGATACAAAGGTTACTAGTGAAGCAGCTCTGGGGGAAATCTTATTGTCTGAACATTCCAGAAATTCTGCTAAGTTCAGAGCAGTTGTGAGTACACTTTTTTAAGATAATGAGGTAAATTCTATAAGTAACACCTAAAAATTGGTGCTGATGTGACGTGCTTAGTGCGATTCTAAAACGACTATGCTTCCTTTATAGATTCACGCTTAGCACTAAGGTGAACCTAACTGTAGGTAGCTGCAATTGGTTCTGCTATAAGCAGGTCTAAATGCTGGTGCTTAAGTTAGGCAAACTTAGGCGTGATTCTGTATCAACATGCGTAAAATCCAGGAATGCTCCCCCTAACCACTCCCCCAAATTGTTATGCACGTTAGGATTTAGGTGCAATCAGATATGCACCTAAATCCTAATTATTACCAATTAGTACTGATAATTATCTCCCAATTAATAGTGCTAATTAGCTTGTTGTTCAATTAAGTTGTGCTCATTCTTTATAGAATCCCACTAAGCGTGTCTTTAATCGATTAATATATAGAATTTGGCCCAATGCCTACAGATGTACTCTGCCTTTCACTCTTGTTTAAGTGCACTGTTAGAGAACAATACCTCCTTTTGTCCAACAGAGGACATCGAAACACAGCATCATATTCAATCGTGTTTCAACATATAAATCCACGAAACACAGAATTATACACTAATAGAGAAACAGGATCCAGGCAGATTTACATTCATTTCTATATGAAAAGGAGCTAGAAGACTATACCAAGCATATACTACAGAGAAAATTAAGTTGGACACAAAAGTAGCAGTGGAAATTATTTATTTATTTATTTATTTATTTATTTGTTGCATTTGTACCCCACATTTTCCCACCTATTTGCAGGCTCAATGTGGCTTACATTAAATTAAAACTGATAAACTCCGCCAATTTATAAATACATTTATTCCATGAACCCACACAAAATGCATTTGACCTAACACGTTTGCATGACATTCTTAAGTATCATAAAGTGTAGATATGTATATAAGCTTAGCCCTAAATATTTAGATACATCACAGATTCAATTAGTATTCCAACTAATGATTCAAATGCAAGACCATTTCTGCAAACATTTCCATAGTATTTCAGCTCTGGAAATGTCAGCTGAAATTGTCTAGCATTTGAATCATTAGGCATTATTTTTCAATGTCGGGAGAATCCCTGGGCTTAATTTATAAAGGTTTTGTTTTCCCTCATGGGCACGAAATAAGGGAAACCCCTTTCTTGACCAAGACCATTGAGAAGTACAAAAGGCCACATGGATACGGCCTCTTGAGGCTCATTCTTTTTAAAACTTCATTCACCACTGAATAACATCTGCTTTCAAATGACCCCCAGTGCATCTGGGATGGCAGTCCTGCCAGTCAGGCTAATACACAGATTTGTATCTTCCGATAAAGGAGCTGCCAAGTCAGATAGCGCATTGCGCTGCCATGTGGAAAGTCAAAGAACGTATAAATCTCCAGACTGGCGAGTTCAGAAACAGAATATTACCATACAAAGTAGCAGAGAGGCCTGTGGCATAAAACCACAAATTTCTTCGAGCCCTGTGGTAAGAGTAACCAAAACTGCAAAGGATGTGACAAGTCCTGTTTTGAACACCATAACTGAGACAGGAGGACAGCTGGGGACTGAACAGAGGAGGGTCCATGAAAAATCAGCACCCATTAAATTTACAAATAGAGTTGCAAAATTAACTATTGAAAAAAAGAAACCCTACATCTTAAGAAGTTATCTTCTGAAATATTATTTATCATTCAATCGTTCAGGAATGGAATGGAATCGACTCACTTTAAAAATAACAAACATGCAGCTCCAAAGAGAACACTCAGGATTCAATATTCAGCCAGCGGCAGACTTTTTATTTTTTTTAACACTGACCGCCCGGTTAACACATGAGACCTTACCGCTAAGTCAATGGCTGGCGGTAAGGTCTCAGACCTAAAATGGACACGCGCCAATTTGTTTTTTTTTTTGCCGCACGCCCATTTTCGGCAAACATTTTAAAAAGTCACTTTTTACCAGCGAGCTGAAAAATGGATCTGCGCACGACCAAACCCGCGCCTACACTACCGTAGGCCATAAAAGGTCCCCCTAATGCAGCAAAGTCTAACTTGCTGAATATTTCCAGGGTCCCATAAACCCCCAGCTCCACCCTGACTTTGCCCCTGAACTGCTCTGGCACTAACTAGTGAATAGACAAAAAAAAAAAAAAAAATACAACAACAAAAACCGAGAAGAACAATCCTCCACAGATCACAAGGTACAAAAGAAGCTCACCGAAAGGGATGCAAACATGTGAAAAATTTTATTTATTTTATTACATTTGTACCCTGCGCTTTCCCACTCATGGCAGGCTCAATGCAGCTTACATGGGGCAATGGAGGGTTAAGTGACTTGCCCAGAGTCACAAGGAGCTGCCTGTGCCTGAAGTGAGAATCGAACTCAGTTCCTCAGGACCAAAGTCAACCACCCTAACCACTAGGCTACTCCTCCACTGTTGCTACTATTTGAGATTCTACATGGAATGTTGCTACTATTGGACATTCTACATGGAATGTTACTATTCCACTAGCAACATTCCATGTAGAAGTCGGCCCTTGCAGATCACCAATGTGGCCGCGCAGGCTTCTACATGGAATGTTGCTAGTGGAATAGCAACATTCCATGTAGAATCTCCAATAGTATCTATTTTATTTTTGTTACATTTGTACCCTGCACTTTCCCACTCATGGCAGGCTCAATGCGGCTTACATGGGGCAATGGAGGGTTAAGTGACTTGCCCAGAGTCACAAGGAGCTGCCTGTGCCTGAAGTGGGAATTGAACTCAGTTCCACAGGACCAAAGTCCACCACCCTAACCACTAGGCCACTCCTCCACTCACTGGCATCAGCATCTGTTTTGCTTGTTTAGAGCGGGTTTCTTGTTGTTTTTTTTTTTTTTTTTGCAAGTCAAAGGCATCGTTGTATGCAGTTGTTTTTTGTGAGATGCATTCTCCTCATATCTACTACCGTGTTTCCCCTGAAAATAAGACCTAGTAGAGGTTTTGCTGAATTGCTAAATATAAGGCCTCCCCTGAAAGTAAGACCTAGCAAAGTTTTTGTTTGGAAGCATGCCCGCCGAACAGAACACCAGAGCATGCAGCTGTGATCATAAGCGCCGACTTCGTGGGTGCTCAAGCACCCCCAATAATTTGGCAGTGGAACGTGACGTGACAACGTGAAATGGAGCATAAAGTCCCTCCCGCCCGGTCCCGCTCCGCTCCGTGCACCGTCCCGACCCGACTCCTTGCCTGCCTGCACTGCTGTGTCCGTCCGCTCCGCCTCCTACCTCCTATGTTCCAGAATCCAGATTGACTCTGTCTCCGTCTCCATGTGCAGACACACACTGCCTTCGACATTGTCGGAAGCTTTCCCTCTGGCTGCTCTGTTAGTTTCCGCTCCCGCACAGGCGGGATGATCATCATGCTGCAACAGTCAGAGCGAGGCAGAGCACAGAGGAGCTTCCGGAGTCTCCGAAGCCCGAACTTAGGCAGTGGTGGTGGGCCCGCCTGGATGCCTGAGTGCATGTCTGTCTTGTCCCTCCCGCCGGGCCGGCTCCTGCTGCAGTCCCTGCATGCTCCTCCTTGGACCGACCTGCACAGCTTCATTGTTCCAACTTCCGGGCCCCGAAGCTGTGCAGGCTACAGTGCAGTTTCCTTTTCCTGTCCCACATAGGAGGGACACTGCAGAGGAAGAGCGCGGGAGCGCCAAAGGCGAAGGAAGCTGTATCATACTGTAGGTAGGTACAACAAGTAAAGGTGCCAGGCTGCCAGCCCAGCCCCAGACGATGACGTTAAAAAGCTGAAGTAAAGAAGGAAGGTAACTAACTTTTTACTTTTCCCTCCTTCGCTCTGCTGTCGTGTGTCTGCAGAATAAAAAGAATGGATGGGAGTGTCTGAAAAGGAGGCTAAAGATGGTAGAAAACACTAATTAGAAGAAGGTGCCAGGTAGTAACATTATTTTAGTTGTAAATGTGAAGAGGGGTGTATTGTAGTTAAGAAGCAAGTCTTATACCTTGCAGTTTAGGTATCTCATCTGCAAGGTTACTAAGAAGCATGTCATACCATAGTATAAAAATAGATCTGTTTTCATAAATATTTAAAAAAAAACCAAAAACAAAGGTCTGACAGTGTAAGCTAGACTTTACATGGTGTTAGTACATCTCAGGCTTCTCTATCCTTTGCTGCTACAAATCCTCCCTTTATCTGTACAAGAAGCTTACCGTGTTTCCCTGAAAATAAGACATCCCCTGAAAATAAGACCTAGCGCATCTTTGGGAGCAAAAATTAATATAAGACACTGTCTTATTTTCAGGGAAACAGGGTATATTTTTCAATACAGACTCCTGATGCAGGCCTAGTGGCTAAAACGCAGGCTGTGTCAAGTTTTGTTGATAATAAAGACCATTTTCAGCACCTTTAGAATGTTGTGTGGTATGTTTGCATTACCTTCGCTATGTTTCTGTTTTTACTAACTGGTAAATACCACCATGGTCAGACTGGATATTCCGAAGCAACATGGTCTGGTTAAGTGCCATGGCATATCTGCTCCTGCCCGATCAAGGCAATTTAACCGGGAAAGAGCCTCTTCTGCCTGGTTAACTTGCTTTGAATATCAACCCCTCAGTTTAACCAAGAAGTCAGCATCTTCATCATATCAATGGCCTATCATTTTTCAAATGACCCATTTCTAACTAAAACACAGCAATATCTAATGGCACATTAATCCCCTTTCAATCGAGTCTGTTGCTTTTTTATGAGGCACTGATACCCCAGCCGGATTATTTGGAAGTCCTAACCCGGACTTTAATTTTTCCAACGAGAGCTTTAAATTAATTAGTGACTTACTTCAGTAACAAAGAATCATATATGCTCATAAATCAATTTAATGTCTAGAGGCAATAAAAGGGTAGGAGGCAATCCCAAAGGGACCGCACATTTAGTTAACGTGGTGTGATAGTAAGAAAAGGGTGCAGGTGTGAAATGGATGAATGCGAGGAAAAAGCCGTGATCATCATTTTGAAGCACTTAAATGCACAGTAGGAAACATGACAGACCAAAGCCCCAGGCCCAGCTTAAGTGAAACACATGCTGACATGAGAGACAATATCATAACACTTTAACCTTCATAAATAGACTGTTTGAGTTGCATGATTTATTTTGAACGGGTCACAGGGCAAATGTTAAAGAAAGATTAATGAGACTTAATGCACTCAGCTCCAGAAGATTTAAAAAATAGAGAAATATGCACTCATACATGCTCTGCATACATAGAACTGCTCGGAAGAAAGGAGGCTACATAAAGCAGACGATAATTCAGATTAATTCAACAACTAAAGAAATTTTTGGAAGCTGAGACAATTAAGAATAATACAGAAATATCTTTCTTTCGATTACTTCGCATTAGTTGTTCAAGCTCTTCCAATGTCAACTTGACTATTGCAATCTGCTTTATGTAGAGTGTTCCAAATTATTATAGCGATGGTTGCAGACACTTCACAATACATCAGCAAGGTTGCTTTGTCAGGTTACAAAACAGATTGCAAAAATGGGAAAGTGCAACTCCTCTCCTCAAGACGGTTGCATTGGCTCCCTATAGAAGCAGATATCGTTCAAATTACTTGTGCTAGTATTTAATGTCATAGCACCAGTATCATGTATGTCTATATTGCATTTCCCTTCATCAAGGAAAGGCCTCCACTCTGAAAGTCAGTTAGGGGGACATTCTAGTTATGGTGCCTAAAAATTGGTGCTGAAATCAGTGCTGACTAAGTGTATTCTATAATCGGTGTCTAGATTTAGGCTCGGATTATAGAACAAGCTTAGTTGATATCTTAGCGCTTAAAACTGCACATCCATTTATACTGATGAAAATGTGGCATAAATCCCGGTGCGTAGATTTAGGCGCTCTGGGCCATATTCTATAAATACTCATGTAAATTTCGGAACGCCCATTTCCCCACCTATAACCATGTCCCTTTTTTGCCTGCATACATTAGAAGTTTAGCGCACTTCATTACAGAATACGCTTAGCGAGTTGTGCACATAAATTCAAATCAGTGCTAATTACTACTACTACTACTCCTTATCATTTCTATAGCACTACAAGACGTACACAGCGCTGTACACTTGAACATGAAGAGGCAGTCCCTGCTCGACAGAACTAACAATCTAATTAGCGCTCATTATTGCTTGTTAAGTGCTGTTATCAGCACTCATCAGCTTGTTAAACTTGTTAAGCTTGTTAAGTTATGCGTATAGTTATAGAATCCGCGACGATTTCAGCACGGATCTCTAGGCGCACTATATAGAATCCAGGGAATATGCTTAATTTTCCCTCAGTTTCTCAGATGAAATACATACTCTCCTATCAGTCTGCTACGATATGGAATTCCCTGCCAAACGTGGTTAGATTAGAATTAAATTATACACGATTCTGGAAGAAACTGAACATGTACTCGTTACTTAAACAACTGAATTTTGACGGAACTTTAATTCTGTAGTTTCCCAGTTTAAGTTGACCGGTTATTCTTATAGTAATCCGTGTTGAATTTAAGAAGGTAACTGTGGAATATAAATACAGTTGTAAGTGTAATTTGGTTTTGGAATTCATACTGAGCTCACCTTTAGTTCCTTCAGTTTGAAGTTTCTGGATAAATATCCTGTTGTTGGAACAATTAAGGCACAGATTTTATATTGTATTATACGTTGCTTATGGTCCATTTTTACCCCCTGTAAGACCTGAGCTGCGGATGCTGCCAGGTCACAAATTATAAACAGTCTAAGCTATTCAAATTGTATATAATAACATAGTAACATAGTAGATGACGGCAGAAAAAGACCTGCATGGTCCACCCAGTCTGCCCAACAAGATAAACTCACATGTACCATTTTTTGTGTATACCTTACCTTGATTTGTACCTGTCTTTTTCAGGGCACAGACCATATAAGTCTGCCCAGCACTATCCCCGCCTCCCACCACCGGCTCTGGCACAGACCGTATAAGTCTGCCCAGCACTATCCCCACCTCCCAACCACCAGCCCTCTTGAGGGATGGTTACTGAGCTGTGAGCAGAGTAACCACATTTTACTGCAGCAGTCATATGTAGGTTTGTGACTCCCGGGTAAATACAAATTTGTGTTGCTGTAGTTCGGAACATTGTGTGTTCCTGGCTGTAATAACTGCATTTAAACTGAGCTGGTAGTCCACATTAACCCACCCACCTACTCCCTACATCTCTGACACCAAACTCTCCACCACCCCAATAATGAAATTGCTTTCCTCCCACTTCAAAAAGCCCAACCTCAGTACCTACTAAGGGTTTTACCTATTGGCTAATGGGGGGCAGGAACACGCCCCAATTGACCCTGCCCTGTTTGTCACTGGGTTCAATAGTCTTGCAGGACTACTGCTATGGGTCAAGTTGACCAATATAGACTCAATCCTGCCTCTCCCCCCCACCCTCCACTAGCTACCAGGGAGTCATCTAGTAGGTTCCAGGGTAGAGATTTTGGAGGATGGGAAGGATGGAATTTTCTTTGAGTATGGATGGTATTGGGGGATGGCATTTGACTGCTGAGGAATACTGGGGGATGGCGTTTCAATGCCAGTGGGGTGGGGGTGATTGGGAGGTTCATGTGCAGGTACCGGCCCCTTTAAGAGGGGTTAAGATGCCAAATAAGGGAGGGTTTTGAGTTTTTTTTCTTTTTTTAGCACAACAAAAGTTAAATTAAAAAGCTTCAAACCGCTCAAAATACAGCAGCCAGACTCATATTTGGGAAAACGAAATACGAAAGCGCCAAACCCCTAAGAGAGAAACTACACTGGCTCCCACTAAAAGAACGAATTGCGTTCAAAGTTTGCACCCTGGTCCACAAAATCGTTCATGGGGAAGCCCCGACCTATATGTCAGACCTTATAGATTTGCCTACCAGGAATGCAAAGAGATCAGCACACACATTCCTCAATCTCCATTACCCTAACTGCAAAGGACTATAATATAAATCCACATACGCGACCAGTTTCTCATACATCTGCACGCAGCTATGGAACGTACTACCGAAGGCCATAAAAATAACGCAAGACCTAACTATCTTCCGAAGGCTACTGAAAACAGATCTGTTCAAGAAGGCATACCATAAACACCCATCTGAAACACCAAAAAATAAGACTTTACATGACATAGACATAATTGAAATCTTATCACTTGACTGATCAACCTCCTTACCACTAATGAATAAGCATAACCACTTCAATCTCTATGTCGAATATGGTTTCTCCATAGTCGATGACCTAAAGAATGATACAACCCAATTTCGTATTCAGGAACGTTCATGTATTACTATAATTTATTCTTCCAATTTCTTACTCAGGAACTTTCATGTGTTACCATAATTTATTCTTCCTTAACATATATATGCACATGATATATATCTATACCATGATCTGTTCACGTATGTTATGTTACATGTATGTTACCATGTATGTATGCAACTTAACACATTACCATTTGTAATTCTGTTACCCGGAAATGGCAACCGCCATTACGGCAAATGTAAGCCACATTGAGCCTGCAAATTGTTGGGAAAATGTGGGATACAAATGCTACAAATAAATAACAATGAGAATGCAAACCCCACAAATGATTGCAAACCAGCTCATTGTCTTCAGCCAGCCCAGGGAGCAGAAGGCCTGACTTGGATCTCAAACCAAGACTGCCAACACAAAATGAATTAACATACATAATCCAATTAACTGGTTTGCCTAGTGGTTAGAGTGGTGGACTTTGGTCCCGGGGAACTGGGTTTGATTCCCACTGCAGGCACAGACAGCTCCTTGTGACTCTGGGCAAGTCACTTAACCCTCCATTGCCCCATGTAAGCCGCATTGAGCCTGCCATGAGTGGCAAAGCGCAGGGTACAAATGTAACAAAAATAAAATAGATACTATTGGAGATTCTACATGGAATGTTGCTATTCCACATTCCATGTAGAAGGCCCTTGCAGATCACCAATGTGGCCGCGCAGGCTTCTGCTTCTGTGAGTCTGACGTCCTGCACGTACGTGCAGGCGGCCACATTGGTGATCTGCAAGGGCCGACTTCTCCATGGAATGTTGAATGTTGCTAGTGGAATAGCAACATTCCATGTAGAATCTCAAATAGCAGCAACAGTGGAGGAGTGGCCTAGTGGTTAGGGTGGTGGACTTTGGTCCTGAGGAACTGAGTTTGATTCCCACTTCAGGCACAGGCAGCTCCTTGTGACTTGGGCTAGTCACTTAACCCTCCATTGCCCCATGTAAGCCGCATTGAGCCTGCCATGAGTGGGAAAGCGCAAGGTACAAATGTAACAAAAATAAAATAGATACTATTGGAGATTCTACATGGAATGTTGCTACTATTGGAGATTCTACAAGGAATGTTGCTACTATTGGAGATTCTACATGGAATGTTGCTATTCCACTAGCAACATTCCATGTAGAAGGCTGCGCAGGCTTCTGTTTCTGTGAGTCTGACGTCCTGCACGTACGTGCAGAACGTCAGACTCACAGAAGCAGAAGCCTACGCGGCCACATTGGTGATCTGCAAGGGCCGACTTCTACATGGAATGTTGCTAGTGGAATAGCAACATTCCATGTAGAATCTCAAATAGTAGCAACAGTGGAGGAGTGGCCTAGTGGTTAGGGTGGTGGACTTTGGTCCCGGGGAACTGGGTTTGATTCCCACTGCAGGCACAGGCAGCTCCTTGTGACTCTGGGCAAGTCACTTAACCCTCCATTGCCCCATGTAAGCCGCATTGAGCCTGCCATGAGTGGGAAAGCGCAGGGTACAAATGTAACAAAAATAAAATAGATACTACTGGAGATTCTACATGGAATGTTGCTACTACTGGAGATTCTACATGGAATGTTGCTATTCCACTAGCAACATTCCATGTAGAAGGCTGCGCAGGCTTCTGTTTCTGTGAGTCTGACGTCCTGCACGTACGTGCAGAACGTCAGACTCACAGAAGCAGAAGCCTACGCGGCCACATTGGTGATCTGCAAGGGCCGACTTCTACATGGAATGTTGCTAGTGGAATAGCAACATTCCATGTAGAATCTCAAATAGCAGCAACAGTGGAGGAGTGGCCTAGTGGTTAGGGTGGTGGACTTTGGTCCTGAGGAACTGAGTTTGATTCCCACTTCAGGCACAGGCAGCTCCTTGTGACTTGGGCTAGTCACTTAACCCTCCATTGCCCATGTAAGCCGCATTGAGCCTGCCATGAGTGGGAAAGCGCAAGGTACAAATGTAACAAAAATAAATAGATACTATTGGAGATTCTACATGGAATGTTGCTACTATTGGAGATTCTACAAGGAATGTTGCTACTATTGGAGATTCTACATGGAATGTTGCTATTCCACTAGCAACATTCCATGTAGAAGGCTGCGCAGGCTTCTGTTTCTGTGAGTCTGACGTCCTGCACGTACGTGCAGAACGTCAGACTCACAGAAGCAGAAGCCTACGCGGCCACATTGGTGATCTGCAAGGGCCGACTTCTACATGGAATGTTGCTAGTGGAATAGCAACATTCCATGTAGAATCTCAAATAGTAGCAACAGTGGAGGAGTGGCCTAGTGGTTAGGGTGGTGGACTTTGGTCCCGGGGAACTGGGTTTGATTCCCACTGCAGGCACAGGCAGCTCCTTGTGACTCTGGGCAAGTCACTTAACCCTCCATTGCCCCATGTAAGCCGCATTGAGCCTGCCATGAGTGGGAAAGCGCAGGGTACAAATGTAACAAAAATAAAATAGATACTACTGGAGATTCTACATGGAATGTTGCTACTACTGGAGATTCTACATGGAATGTTGCTATTCCACTAGCAACATTCTATGTAGAAGGCTGCGCAGGCTTCTGTTTCTGTGACGTGCAGGACGTCAGACTCACAGAAGCAGAAGCCTGCGCGGCCACATTGGTGATTGGCAAGGGCCGACTTCTACATGGAATGTTGCTGAGGAACTGAGTTGGATTCCCACTTCAGGCACAGGCAGCTCCTTGTGACCCTGGGCAAGTCACTTAACCCTCCATTGCCCCATGTAAGCTGCATTGAGCCTGCCATGAGTGGGAAAGCGCGGGGTACAAATAAAACATACAAATAAACAATAAGAAAAAAAAGAGCACTAAATAAAAAGGCCCCCTTTTTCTAAAGGGCATTAAGCTCTAACGTGTGCTTAATACATGAGAAAATTAAACCAAATTAAAGCGATTTGTGGTAATTTCCCCGTTTCTGCACATAACCACATGATATTTAATTTATTTTTATCTATCTATCTAGATATCTAGGCATTTCATAGGTGGGGGATGGGCATAGAAGTCCCTATTCAACTAGCGTATTCCAATTAGTGTGCGCTAGCTGGATAAATCAGACAAGAGAGAACTTAACGACCTTCGAAATAGGAGGCAGCAAGTGTTCCTGCATTAACTTTTTGCAGGTAAAGCAAGCTAACGGCAACATTAGCACATGGTCTGCAAGAAAAAAATGAAACCTATTTTTTTTTAAAGTGTTGCCTTGAATCTGGGAAAGTCCCATGTTAAGAAACGCTACGCCTAGGTTCCTGCGCCTTGATATTCTTATGGTGGAAAGTGCTATGAGAGTGGGATGCAATAAAAACTCAAAGGCATCTCCTTTCACAGAATAGCAGCAGATACAACAGAAGCTCTCAAATGTGGAATTTGGGGGGAAATATATGAATAAATAAATAACCCCCTTCAAGCTGCAGAAACATCTGGCTTCCATTTAGAAGTCACCTTGTTAGTTTGTGTGTTCTTTTCAAATGGAATGCATAACGATTTGAAAACGTGACACATATCAAACAGCTTTGAAGGGAATTTGTTTCCTGAACTTTACAAGTCTGCAGCATAAAACAAAATTCGAGTCTTCCCGCACCTCGAATGAAATACTGGCCAGGACCTTTAAAAAAAAAAAACTCTATGGGTGGTTTCCAGCACAAAGTAAAACATGTCTCCTTTTTAGCCAACCAAAACCAATTAAAATGACACTACACATTTTAGACGTCTTGAAAATTTCAAATGAAAGAATGCATAAAAATCCATTCTAAATAATTTCAGATTTTAAAAGTGGGAAAAACTGTTCTTTACATAGCTACCTAAGAAATTGTTTCTTAATCTGCATTCTAAAGTTTTGGAAGGTGGGGGGTACCTTTTCTTTAAGACTCCCTTTTAAATGCCTTATAACTTGAAAAGGGAAACAGTTTGTCTTTTTTGACCTATCACACTTAGGGGGGTCCTTTTACCAAGCTGAGGGCCACCTAGTCACAGCCCGATGCTCCCAGCCATGACCCCCAGTTTTCCCTCCTCTGAAGCAGAAGCCCGTCGAAAAAGAGCCCCTAATCTAGACTTCACTGAAGTAGAGTCCCCCAATCTAATCTTCCCCCAATCTAGCCCCCTGAATCAGAGCCCCAAAAATATTCCCTACAATCTGCCGCCTCACCCATGGAAGTAGAGGCCCCCCTCCCAACAAGATTCCCCCTGAACAATTCTCCCAAAGTAGAGGCTTCTTTCCAAAGGATACCCAACCCCCATTCTCAGGTCTGGACCAATCTCCAGTCTCTCCTGCCCTTCTGGTGCCATCCATCAAAATGGTGCCCTTAGTGACCAAATAATGTGATGTAAAGCCCTAACGCAGCTTGACAACATTCCCACTTATTTGATTGGCAGCACCTGCTACTCAGATAATTAGCTTTGAATACCAGCTGGTCTGTTTTCTGAACAAAATAAGTATAGTTAAACTCTAAATGCATAATTGTCATTAGCAAGTTCTTATCTGACTTGGTAGATATGGCTATGCAAGTTTAATGTGGTTTAAATGTCAGTGTCTATCAGAGACTCCATTTCTACTCTCCTCCATCCATCTCTACTCTCCATCCTTTTTTCTCCTCTCGACAGCAATTTGATTTTGTCACAAAAGACAGTAGGCTTTCATTTTCTGCAATTAAAATCCCCTTTGGTTCATTTCTTCGCGTGCTCTCAGACTGTCTTTGCAATGTCATAAACACAACATCTCAAACAATATTAAGCCCTCATGTGATTAATACTTCAACAGAAGTTATCTGTTTTTGGATTTTATGATTTTTAATTGTATTTGTTTTATTTGATTATGTATGTTATTTGTAATCTGCTCTGGGCTTTACTGGGAGGACAGGCTTAATATCGAAATAAACAAATAGATGCAAGACAAAATGTACTGGAACATGCAGTAGTCGGCTGGAGAGTTTTAATGTTGTTTCCATCCCACAATAACTGGAATTCCAAAATATAAAAGCTGAGGCTTTACCATTGTCTCTTCACTTTTGCTTCGTGCAACCTCCCGCTGCAACCGGGCCACTGCCAGCTTCTCCCTAAAAAAACAAAAGAACGTGACCAATTGCTTTACACTTATGCACCAACTGCATGTTTTAAGTTTCTGTTTATTAGATACTTGATATATCGCCTTTCTATGGTACAACCAAATTGGTTAGAGCAAAAAACCAGAGACAGTCTGTAGGATAATGGCAGACCATAAAGGAGTAAGGGATCCTTTTACTAAGGTGCGCTGAAAATGGTCTGCGGTAGTATATACACGTGCTTTGGGCGCGCACAGAATTATTTTTCCGCGCACCTACAAAAAAATGCCTTTTTAAAAATTTTTGCCAAAAATGGACGTGCGGCAAAATGAAAATTGCCGCGCGTCCATTTTGGGTCTGAGACCTTCACCACAAGCCATTGACCTAGCGGTAAGGTCTCACGTGGTCACCGGGCGGTAATGGTCTATGTGCATCAAATGCCACTTGCCGTGCGTAGCTGCTGTGCACCAGAAAATAAAAAATATTTTTCAGGCGCGTGTAGCGGATGCGAGCCAAAATTGAAATTACTGCGAGGGCCACGCAGTAACCGGGCGGTAACTCCAATTTGGCGCACGTAGGCACCTACGCAGCGTTGTAAAAGGGCCCCTAAGTTTGTGAAGATTTTCTGTCTCAATGCCATTTTGAATAGTGTAGCAATATTTGCTGGCTCAAAGGCTAAGGTTTGTGAGCACACTGGTGCTCATTTTCAAAGCAAGTGGATGTCTTAAAATGCCTTTTAAAAAAGTGTATCTGCTAAAAACGTCCAGATCCTGATTTTGGAAAGTCAGAATTTGGACGTTTCACACTGTAGTTCATCCAAATAGCAAGGGGGGAGTGTTTTGGGTGTGATTAGGGACGGCCCAAAAGTAGGACATCCAACAGTGATTTTCGAATGGGAAGAAACGTCCATGTCGAAAAAAAATCTCAACCTGTTTCAGTCACATCCAAGGTATAAAAAGTTGCTCTAACTGAGCAGCTGACCACTGGAGGGATTAAGGTACGGCCCCTCCTTAATCCCCCAGTGGTTGCTGTCCCTTTCCCTCTCCCCTGAAAGTGAAACAGGAAATGAAAATCAGGCTGTATGTCAGCTGCAGGTATTATGACCATTCTGAATAAAGTAGGTCAGACTAGCAGTCTAGTGGTTAGTGCAGTACAGGGGCATAGCTACGGGTGGGCCTGGGTGGGCCCAGGCCCATCCAATTTCGGCTCAGGCCCGCCCACCCACCCAAGCGCACACACTGCAGCAGCCTTTTTTCACATGTTTTCTACTGTGTGACGTGAGTCATCGTGTAGCGTACCACGGCAGACGGCACCCGCTCAGCTGATCTCCAGGCTCCAGCGAGTCCAGCCCACCTACCTTTCGGGCTTGCAGAGGCAGACTCGGAATCGGCAGTTGGCACTGAAATGCAGGTCGTGGCGCAGCTCGTTGTTCCATCCTACGCGGTATGACCCGACCGTATGACGTGGCTGTGTGCGGCAGCGTGCTGAGCCTCGCTCTCGCTCCGCTCCGTCCGCTCGCTCGTGGCCATCAGGGCAGGCTAAAAAAATAGCTGCACGCAGGGTTGAGCTGCTGAGCATTGAACTAGTGCGAGCCTGGCCCTGGAAACGTGGGAAAGGTTCTTCGAGAATCGAGTTCCAGTCTCGTCGGTACCGAACCGTGGTGCAACTTTACTGCCAAGCAGCTGCCAGCCCAGCCCACTAGCCCAGCACAGCAGGTAATAAAATTGTAAATGCTTTTTTTTTACATCATAATTTTAACATCATCATGTCTCTCTCTCTCTCTGTCTGTGTGTATATATATATTGCCCACCCATATTAGCTCTGGGCCCAGCCAAAATGTCAGGTCTGGCTACGCCACTGGTGCAGTAGGTAAGTGAACCAAGGGACACAGATTCAAGCCTTACTTCAACTTCTTGCTTTTCTTCTTTTTTTTTTTTTTAAATAATTGTGAGCCTTTCAGAAACAGAAAAATACCTACTGTACCTAAATAGCTACCTGAAGTAGTGTTCATTCAGGTGTAGTATGTGCTTTTTCAGGTACTGGAGGGATCACATTTATTTTAAAAAAAAGTTATAGTAGGACTTGAACCTGTGTCCCTTGGTTTACCGTCCACTGCTCTAACCACTAGACTACTCCTCTGCTCTACAGGATTGTCTGGGGTTGGCCGGGGTTGGCCATATTTTTGAAAATGATGCCAGGCAGACGTTCATGTCCCTGTTTTTTTTTTTTCTTTGGGGGGGGGGGGAGTCGCATTCAAAAGTTGGACTTTGGAAAATAGATATTCGTCTTGGACATTTTCAGTGCAAAAACATCCATCTCACTGCCATAATCAAACAGGAAATCTAGGCATTTCCCTGTCTGATTATGGTTGTGAGATGGACATTTTCTTTGGACGTTATGAGCAGGACACGTTTTTATTGAAAATGCAGGCAGTTGCAGAAACATGGCTATGCTAGGTTAACAAAAATTTATAACTAGAGTGTGGCTCCAGTAACATCGCTATCCCCCGGCCATTTCATTCACTCACATTTTCATAGTCGGAAAATGTGCATACAGAAGTTTGCTTTTTTTGTTTTATATTTTTGAAACTTTTTACAGCTTGGAGGGAGGGTAATTACTGAGACAGTAATGCACAATATTGGCCTCTTCATATGTGTTAAATGTTTCAATCGTGTTATTTTACTGTAATGCACATTAGTTTAAGGTGCTGTAGAAAACATAGTAATGTGATATAAAGGCATGGAACTATGTGCAATGCATCTCATTATTATGTAAACAGAATAACAGCTTGTGTTGAACTTATGAACTTTGCACGTTGTGTTTTTCCAAGAAAAATAACACTAACTCTGGGGCCGATGATCAAAAACCCCGTGCTGTTCTGAACAGCACTGCAAAATCAGTGCTGGAACAGCACGGGGCAATAACCCTATGGTCAAAGCCAACAGCATGCAAATTTATATGTGCTATTAGCTTTGATCATCAAGGTACTTCTGCGGGAAGATAGTGCTTGGCATGCGACCAAGGTACAATCCTCCCACAGAAGTTGTTTGACAGGTCCAGGCTGTCAAAAAAAAAAAAAGCCTAGACCTGTCAAATCAGCCCGAAAAGGGGCTGGAGATCCAGTGAACCTCCAGACCCACCTGACACAAAGGGGCAGGAGGTCAGGTGGACCTCCAGACCCAACTGACCCCCCCCCCCCCCAACACAAAGGGATGAATCCTGATGACCCCCTGCCCCACAAGCAGAAGCCCTTCTTTGCCGCAGAGCACTGACAACCCCCTAGCAAAAGCCCTCCTTTGCTGCACCCTCCCTCCCTCCCACCCTAGTCTGGTGGTCTAGTGTCTCCCTCAACCCCCCCCCCCCCCCCCCCCCCCAGTACCTGGAAGCAGGAGGAGGAGGGAGTAAGCAATGCCAAGTAAGCACTCCCTCCTCCTGCAAGCACCACCTCAAAATGGTGATGCCCAGCTCTGCCCGGTGCATCCTGGGATGCACTGGGTGGGGCTTCAGTACTCCCTTATATGGTGCTGAAGCGCCCCAATGCACACCAGCATACATTTGCATACATTAGCATGCTACTTGCGTAGATCTGCTGCGTGCTCTTTTATTCCAGTGCTCCAGAAGGCTGATCATGAAGCACAGGTAAATGCGGGCGCTAGTCAGACGCTAATGGCCTCTAGTGCCTGCATTTACCTCTGATCATCGGCCTGTGAAAGCTGGTGTTATTTTGCTTGCCCAGTAGCATCAGGCCTCTAATATACTGCTAATGCTCCTGGGGAGCCTTTCTTAAAGGGATCAGTGTCTCTAAAAAATGCATAGACCCCCCTTCTCCTCATCAAGATCCCAAATCCCTCCAGAGGGTTTCTCTCATATCCCCAGTCCAGCTCCCTACCTCCCAAAGTCATCCCATATACCCTCTCTCCCCCCCCCCCCCAAAAAAAAAAAAAAATCCCAATGGAGAACATGTTCATGAAGAAGCTCTCATCCTCCTATGAACTCCCCAGTTGCCCCGTCCCCCTTTGGCTTTGAGTTAAAAATGACACTGGGCAGGAGATAAAGGGAGGGAGTCAATATGACAGCAGCATGTGAGAAGTAGCTCCCATTTGCTGGTGATTATGACAAAAAAGATGGGAAAACTACAGGTTTATCCCTCTGAACCCCAGTCTATACCTTCAACTTTGGTTGTTGGACTGATGGATACTTTTGTCCAGCACAAGGGCATTGCTTCATCGGAAGTTGACGAGTTGCTGGCAGTCTCCAAGCCACTGCCAGGAAGAGTGACATTTTACTTATATCTGTCCCTTGACATGAAGACCCCCCCTCCCCCACCACAGCCTTTTTTGGCCAGCCTGATGGGCTCAGGTGAAGCAACTATGCACAAGCTGCTGAAAGCCACCCTGCCAGAATAAAAGTCTCCACAGGCTGCTCATGGAGCAGAGCTTCTCCCTCCAGGTCAGCAAGTGACATCATTAGTGGGAGGAGTAATGGCTACCATGGGGCTGGAGGCAAGACCTGCTGAATGCTGAGGGATGGCTCTACCGAATGCAGGAGTTCCAGAGTTCACCTTACAGCATCCTCCAGTTTTTACACTTGAGTCAATATGGACAGCGGTGTCTGAGCTAGGTAAAGGGCTTTCTGCTCAATTTGCTACAATGAATCAGAATAAAAAAAGCAATGCTTCTGATATAAGGGTAATTGAGGCTCAAATGGAGAAAATAAAAATTTTGGTAAATGAACATAGTGTTCAAATTAAATGTATACAATTAGTTACTCTTCTTCGATAAGAGAATAAATTATCGAGACAGAAGGTTGAGAACCTGGAAAATATGCTGAGATATTCTAACCTTCGTGTAATAAATTTTCCAAAAGCTCAGTTCATCACTGCCAAAAGCTCAGTTCATCACTGCTAGAAATTGGAAGACTGGGCATCCAAATTTACTGTGGACAAATGCAAAGTGGTGCACATTGGGAAGAATAATCCAAATCATAGTTACCTGATACTATGGGCCAACTTTGGGAGTCAGCACCCAAGAAAAAGATCTTGGTGTCATTGTAGACAGTAAGTTGAAATCTTCTGCCCAGTGTGTGGTGGTGACCAAAAACAAGAAGGCAAAACACACAAACAGGAAGAAGCCTCTGCGTAAATCCAGCAGGAGTCAAGAAGTAGTAGAGGATGACACAAATGACGACCAACCAAGGAGATGAATTAATGTTCTTTAATAAAAGCACCAGAATAGGGACCCGACACGGTCTGTGTTTCGGCAGACGTAGCTGCCTGCATCAAGGTTCGCAATCAAACTCTAGCAGTCAAATCAAACAAAGTGTGCCTGGTGGAGGAGTGCGGGCAAGCTTACTGGTTATGACTTGCTGTTGGGTATATTGATGACGGGAGCGTAATGTAGTCAACGTGGGCTCACTGTGGCCAAGAAACAAACAGGATGATAGGAATTATTAAAAAAGGGATGGGAAATAAGACCAACAATACTATAATGTCTCTGTGTCACTCCATGATACAACCTCACCTTGAGTATTCCTTTCCATTCTGGTCACCGTATCTCAACAACAACAAAAAAATAGCAGAATTAGAAAAGGTTCAAGGAAGAGCGACCAAAATTATAAAGTGGATAGAACTCCTCCCATATGAGGAAAGGCTAAAGAGTTTAGAGCTCTTCAGCTTGGAAAAGAGACGGCTAAGGGAAGAGATGGCTGAGGTCTACAAAATCCTGAGTGATGTAGAATGGGTAAAAGTGAATAGATTTTTTACTCTTTCAAAAAGTACAAAAACTAGGGGACACTCAATGAAGTTACATGGAAATACTTTTAAAACAAATAGGAGGAAATATTTTTTTAATAGTTACTCATTGCAAGAGGATAGGGTAACAGCAGTTAGTGTATCTGGGTTTTAAAAAGATTTGGACAAGCTCCTGAAGGAAAAGTCCACCATTTATTGAGATGGACATGGGGAAGCCACTGCTTGCCCTGGGACTGGTAGCGTGGAATGTTGCTACTATTTGGGTTTCTGCCAGGTACTTGTGACATGGATTGGCCACTGTTGGAAACAGGATATTGGGCTGGATTGAACATTGGTCTGACCCAGTATGGCTATTCTTATGCTTTCATGTTCTCTCTCTTTTTTTTCCCTTTCCCCATCATCCTTTGCTTATGCCTCTTATCCCTATTACCTTCTCCTTTTCTCTAGCATCCATGCACTTACCTCCTTCTCCAGTATTTATTTACACCATCTTTCCTCCACCTTAACTCCAGTACCCATCTCTCTGCCCCTCCATCTTCACCTTCCCTTGTATATACCCTTCCTTCTCCTGATCCCCCACAAAGTATGCCTTCCTCTTCCTTCTCTCAGCCCCTGCATTAGACCCCTACCCCTTATATCCCATCTGCCCCTTGTTAGGCCCCACCCCCCTTTGCTCATGCAATAGATCCCTCCTCCCACCCCTATTCCCAACCCCAATCTAATAGCTGAGCACCCCCTTTCTCCATGTCTTAGCATAAGCCCCTTCTTGCATCTTCTCCCAGTATCAGACCATTTATATTACCCCTACCATCCACCAGCATCAGCCCTCTTTTGCTATCCCCAGCCACCTTCTCTTTGTCCCTAACTCAATACTATTTTTGAATCCCAGCCCTCTTCTTCCACCTGTCCCCCTTTTCAGCTCTTTGCTCTAGCTCCAGCTCCTTCAACCACCTGCCCCTCCCCTTTTCAGTCCCCAGACTAAGCCCCTTCTCCCAACATGCACGCGACGTGAGGGCAAGCTGGGCAGGCAATGCACAGAGAATGGCACTGGAGAAAGGCTTCAGCTGGCGGGGGTTGAAGACCCCTGTGAGCCAAACCAGGGGCCCTGGATCCAATTTGGGAGGGGGCAGGCCAAAAGGCCCCTTGTAGCTACGCCACTGAGCCCTAGTAGTAAAACAGGCTCTTAATGCACAAAACGTTGTCTGGGGCATGTCTTTTTGCCAGGAGAGTATCACATGATTTTGTTCCTCATTGTTTTTCAAACCACTACTTCAAGCAGCCCTCAAAGCATTCTGCCTTTTACATGGTCCATTTATCTTAGAAATAATAAAAACAACCTTAAAAGGCACTAAAATCACCTCTTAAGTAGGCTTAAACTTGGCAAATACATCTTCCTTGAATCTTTACTCATTCTTGCAACTCTAGACTATGATTATCAATTCAGTTTGCAAACCTACTGTTCACATTTCAAGAAATGACAACCCATTCCACATATCGCAGGCAAAATCCCTGGAACTGATTGTTTCCACATAAGTGAAAACCCATTGACACTAATTCATTATCACAAACACTTCAACACCAAAACACAATACAGGTCTAGACTACGACCAAGGATTCTCCCCAATGATATACAGCTATCGGTCAAGGATTCAGAACAAATAAGGGCCAGGAAGGTCCACAACACAGGAAAAAAGCACAGCAATGTTCACTAGAAAACCAGAAAAAAAGGGGAAAAGGACTGGAAACCGGAGAGATAAATGCAGAAAGGTGCAAAGGAAACTAGATGAAAGAGTCAGTTACATGATCCCTGTGTGAAGATTCTTAGCTGATAATCTGTAGAATAGCAGCCTTGCTCTCTGCCGTTGCTATCTCGTGTCCTGCAGGCCTGTGAAATGTCTATCCATCACTTTTCTCAGCGTTGTTCAATATGGCCCCTATTTGAGAAGCACCCCAACATTAAATGGCATCATTTAAACATCTGGAAAGGCCCATAAGTTTAAATGCCATTTCAAAACAGGCAGTGTGGGTAGGCAGGGTGAGGGAGTGTTCTGCCAACCTTGCAGAGATGGGATGAGAGATCACATCAGGGGTTGTTGGTGAGATGGTAGTGGTGGTGGTGGGGGGGGGACTGAGAACCTGTGACATTGACCCCTGGATTCTATATACAGTTCCTGAAAATCTCTGCAGAAACGGAAACGTATTCTATAACAATGCACATAACTTAATTGGTTAACTAGCTAATCAGCACTGCTGACTCCAGACTCTGTTCCTCTTGCTGCACCATATGCCTGGAATAGACTTCCTGAGCAGGTATGTCAAGCTCCATCTCTGGCTGTCTTCAAATCTAGGCTAAAACCCCACCTTTTTGATGCTGCTTTTAACCCCTAACCAGGGCATTTTTTTCCAGTGAAAAAGGTGCTGGTACTCAAATGCCAGGCCACCTTGCAGGGATGGAGTGATCACTGAGGGACCCACTCCACAATAGCCAGGCCCCCTGCAACCAGCCACAGAATCTATGACAAGGCAGAATTGGTGTGTAGAGCCTGAGCTCTTTCATTAAAACTTGGGGAACGTGGTGAAGGCAGTTAGCTTAGCAGAGTTTAAAAAGGGGTTAGACGGTTTCCTAAAGGACAAGTCCATAAACCACTACTAAATGGACTTGGGAAAAATCCACAATTCCAGGAATAACATGTATAGAATGTTTGTACGTTGGGAAGCTCGCCAGGTGCCCTTGGCCTGGATTGGCCGCTGTCGTGGACAGGATGCTGGGCTCGATGGACCCTTGGTCTTTTCCCAGTGTGGCATTACTTATGTACTTATGATCATGGGTCAATTTTAGCAGACAATGTAAAAGGTGGTGGTACTCAGTACCCCCAAGTACCCCCTCAAAAAAAGCACTGCCCCTAACCCTTACTCACTTGTTCAGTACCCATATTTTATCATTCCCACCTTAGTAATTCCCTTATCTCTTAATTGTCCTGTTTGTCTGTCCTAATTAGATTGTAAGCTCTGTTGAGCAGGGACTGTTTCTTCATGTTCAAGTGTACAGCACTGCCCACGTCTAGTAGCGCTATAGAAATGATAAGTAGTAGTAACTAGTAATTAGCAGCACTAATTGGCATTAATTGAGATTTACGTTTACAACTTGCTAAGTATATTCTATAATGTGGTGTACCTAAATTCTAAAAAAAAAAGAAGGAAGTGGAAAACACAACTTCAAGAGATCAATCCGAGACACCAGGGTGAGATGCTCCAGGAAAACTATTTCAAATCGAATCTGTCGGTGCGAGGCAGTACACTTCATTTTATTCAGAGACGATATTTCATGTGCTCCATTGTCAATCAGTATATACTTTGTGCATCCACTGATCGACCCCTGATGAAGGCTTTTTTAAAAGCCAAAACACGGACCATGTAGGGTCCTAATAAAGCTTTCCTGGAGCATCTCACCCTGGTGTCTCGGATTGATCGCTTGAAGTTGTGTTTTCCACTTCCTTCTTTTGTTGAATTTTTGTGGAAACTGCGAACCCCTTTTGTTTCTGCGGTACCTAAATTCTAAGTCACATAGTTGAAAAGGAGGAATGGCCATTGATGGGGCATGGGCATTATTATAGAATACACCCGCTCTGTGCCTAATTTAGGTGTCGGGAATTACACCAAGAAAAACATGGCCTAAATGGATACAACCAAATTTAGTCACGTGGTGACCTGCTCAGTGTATTCTATATACCGTGCAGAAATTTAAGTCTATTCTATAGAACGTAGGCGTACTTTAGAGAATACACTTAGTCGTAATTTCTTTCCGTGCAGATTTTTCAGGCGCCATATATAGAATCTAGCCGAGTCTGTAACCATGGTACCAGACAGCACAGCTGAACTTACAGCCTCCTCTTGAAATGCCAATACTGTATGTGCAGCTACAGTATCAGCTGTCCATAGCCAGCCATACCTCCAACCTGCCCATGTCACGCCCAACTCCCATTCCTACTTGTATTAGTCAACTGTTGTGGCTTGCTGTACTGCATTGCTGGTTTTAATGTGTGGTAGATGTTAGAGCAGGTCTGTGCTAATACCTGCCGTATTGTAAAACCCACAGTAGCTGCATAATGCAGCTTAGTTAAAAACGCCTTAATTTTATATTTGAGGCAATGGAGGGTTAAGTGACTTGCTCAGGATCAGAAGAATCAAAAGCAAGATTTCAACTAGATTTCCCTGTTTGTCAGCCTAGTGCTCTAACCGTTATTTGTTCTGTTTTTTTATAAAGGTTTTTTTTTTTTTTTTACAACAATTGCAAGTGGCGATATGGAATATCAGTCGTTTGTGGTTGGAATCACTGTCCTGAGCACACATTTTCTATTTTAATCACGTTAAAGGGTGAGGTATGTAATGTTTGAGAATCATTTATGGGTGCTTTACTTTTTTGTTATAAGCTGTACCTGCCACTTCCCATCTACTGTAAAGAAACGTATTGGGAATGTGCAAGTAGTTACTGCATTCAGAGGGGTATTTTCGATATGACGTGTAAGTCCAACTTTTGATATTTTGCTCAAAACATCCAGAGTCCAAGTGGCAAATAACGATTTTTGAAACAGCAAAACATCTATATATATATATATATTTTTTTTTTTTAATGACACTTCCTAGATCAGCGTTTTTCAACCGGTGTGCCACGGGAAGTCCGGGAATCCCCTCCAGATAACCTGGCAATTGCGCAATCTAGGATGTTCTTCCTCCCACACCTAGGGTCTCTCTCCTCTCCACTATGATCTTCAAACTTTGCGGTTGACGGAAGTTATTAGAATAGGCCTTCCTCTGGCTAGCCCCGGGGTCCTTCCTCTGATGAGACTTTTTACCGCATGGGAGGGGCACAACAGAGGGAAAGCTTGGCGATAGCCAGAGGAAGTTGCCGGAAATGCAAAGTTTGAAAGAATTGGAGTGGAGAGGAAAGAGAGGCCGAGGGGTGGGTGGAGGAAGGTTGGAGAAGAGAGTAGACCCAAGGGAGAGGGGAAACAGGCTGCACATGTGTGGGAGGGAAGAGAGGAGGGGAGATGGACTGCACATGTCTGGGAGAGATTGAGAGTCAGGTTGCAACATCTGTGGGATGGAAGGGTAGAGGGGAGACAGGCTGTCCATGTGTGGAAGAGAAGGGGATATAGGCTGCACGAATGTGGGAGGGAAGGGGAGGGGAGACAGGCTGCATATGTGTGGGAGAGAAGGGAAGAGGGGAGACAGGCTGCACATGTATGGGAGGGAAGGAAAGAGGGGAGACAGGCTGCACATGTGTGTGGGAGGGAAGGGAAGAGGGGAGACAGGCTGCACATGTGTATGGGAGGGAAGAGAAGAGGGGAGACAGGCTGCACATGAAGAGAAGAGAGAGTGAAAACAAGATACATTTGAGAAGGAGGCAGAGAAATTAAAGAAAGCTGAAAGTAAAATATCAGAACCAAACAGACAGGGCAGGAGGTTAGAAAAGAAACTGCAAATGGAAAGGAAGCGCTGGAAACAGAGTTAAGAGCACAGACAGGGAATGATAAAATCACCAGACTACAAAGGTAGGAAAAATGATTTTATTTTTAGTTTAGTGATCGAATTATATTAATATTGAGAATTTACATCTGTTGGCTTTATTTGCACTGCACAGAAGGTCATACTTTTCTTTCTATTTCTCTGGTGTTGCATGACATGCAGAGTCTGGTATCTCTGCTTTCAGTTTCTGTCTGCATATTTGTTGTGATTCCCTATTTTGCATCAGATAAGAGTCATGTTCTGCATCTGCAACTAAGGTGAAGGAGTCTGCTGGTATGTGGTGTCTGTGCAGGAATCTGTAACAGTCCATCTTGTTGCAGTTTCCCAGTGGCAGGTATATTGGTGCTCAAATGCATTTCAGTAGCATAATTAAATGAAATAACTACTTCTGAAGGTTACAGGTACAGATTGGGATGGAATGGATCTTAGCGGGGACAGGCAGGTATGGGTTAGGTTCCAGTGGTGTGCCTTGACAATTTTTGTGCCATTTAAGTGTGCCATGAGATGAAAAAGGTTGAAATTCACTGTACTAGATGTTTTTGTGCTCTGTACGTTTATTTGTTTTGGTCCAATTAAAAAAAACAAAAACAAGCCAGGAGTGGCCAAACAGACATCCCAGCAGAGCAGCGGGGCACCCTAGGGGCACTGATTTAGATTTCACATAAAAGGTTCCAGGTACACATCTCACTATTACCCTTTTATATAGTATTGTGAGCCCTCCAAAACACACCGTACCAAACTATACACTGTTACAATAGCCCTCATGTCTGCAGGTGTCACCTATATGTGGGTAGAGTTGGGTTTTGGGGGGGCTGACACGTTCCACAATAAGTGTAGCAGTTAGAGTGGATTATGGCCCTAGGTACCCTTCTCCAGTGCCATCCACCGACCACTAGGTGACTCCAGGGACCTGCTTGCTGCTCTAATTGGACTGGCCATAACATCTGAGGCTGTCACATCTTTAGTGGGTGGGAAGGGGTTAGTGACCAATGTGGGAGTAAGGGGGGGGGGGGTCATTCCTTTATTCTTCCAGTGGTTATCTGGTCATATAGGGCACTTTTTTGTGGCTTAGTCATTACTAAAACAGGTCTAGCTCAAAACATCTTAGTTTTAGTCCTGAAAGTTTTGGTTTTGTTCCATTATGGCAGAAAAACATCCAAGTAAGGTGTTAAGAATGCCCTAATCCCACCCCCAACATGCTCCCTTGTGATTTGGATGCACCGCAGATGAACTGCATAGATAAACGTCTGCAGAATAGGTTTTGAAAACAGCGATTTGAACATTTTGGCAAACAAAACATCCAAATTCTGCTTCATGTCACTTTTTAAACCTTTTTCTCTTTTCAAAATGAGCCTCTTAGTCCACTGAAGTGTTAATTCGGTAAGATCCAGCTGCTCTTTCAAGTTCTAAACTGCTCATCTTCCCTTTGTGCTGTCCTTATTAATTAGCCCCTGAGAGATGCATAAACAGTTCTATGGTGCTGGAGTATGCTATGAAATAAAGATGGTTCTATCCCAATTGCACTGCTATTTATTCATTAGAACTTCATTTTTCGTCAAGCCCATAGATATAGCTGACTTCTGGGTTTTGCAACAGTGATATAAGCTTATTATACCCTCATTACTGTTTCTGTTGGCAATAGGAGCCCACAAAAGGGGGAGTCATTTTGAATCTGGTTATTGGTAGCATGCAGGGTATAGTGCGAGAGGTGGCAGTGTTGGGTCCCCATCAAGTTTGAGCTACTATCTGGGATGAACCCGCAAAGGAAATCTACTGTAGCTGCATTCAATTTTCGAAAGGGTGACTATAATAAAATGAGGGAAATGGTTAAAAAGAAACTAAAAGGATTGGCTGCAAAGGTTAGGGCACTAAAATAGACATGGACGTTATTCAAAAATACCATTTTGGAAGCCCAGCCCAGATGCATTCCTTGTATTTGCAAACGTGGGAAGAAGAGAAAACGAGAGCCAGCATGGTTAAAAGATAAAGTAAAAGAGGCTATTACAGAAAAAGATTGTCCTTCAAAGAATGGAAAAAGGACCCAATTGAAGAAATAAGAAGCAACATAAGCACTGGCAAGTCAGATGCAAAGCATTAATAAAGAAGGCTAAAAGAGAATGGAGTGGAGGAGTGGCCTAGTGGTTAGGGTGGTGGACTTTGGTCCTGAAGAACTGAGTTTGATTCCCACTTCAGGCACAGGCAGCTCCTTGTGACTCTGGGCAAGTCACTTAACCCTCCATTGCCCCATGTAAGCCGCATTGAGCCTGCCATGAGTGGGAAAGCACGGGGTACAAATGTAACAAAAATATGAAGAGTAACTTGCCATAGAGGCTAAAACTCACAGTAACAACTTTTTCAGGTACATCAAAAGCAGAAAGCCAGTGAGGGAATCCGTGGGACCATCAGATCACAAAGGAGCACTCAGGGAGGACAAGGCCATAGCGGAGAAAGAAATTGAATGAATTCTTTGCTTCTGTCTTTACGGAAGAAGATATAAGAGATCTGCCTGCACCGGAAATGATTTTCAAGGGTGATGATGCAGAAGAAATGAAAGAAATCTCAGTGAACCTGGAAGTTGTAGTGAGCCAAATTGACAAATTAAAGAATAGTAATCACCTGGACCGGATGGCATACATCCAAGGGTACTCAAAGAACTCAAGCACGAAATTGCTGGTCTGCTGATAGTAATACCCTGTTTCCCCGAAAGTAAGACATCCCCAGAGATGTCTAGTAGAGGTTTTCCTGAATTGGTAGATATAAGGCCTCCCCTGAAAGTAAGACCTAGCAAATTTTTGTTTGAAAGCAGGGCCGCCGAGAACCGGACAAGGCCGCCCCACCACACCCGAGTTCGCCAGGCCCCCCCTCCACCCACCCTCCGTCGCTCCCGGAACTAACCTTAAACGCCTCATTTCACCTTCGCAGCAAGCAGCAGCAGGGCAGACCTCTCCTTCCTTCCGTGCCCCGCCCTCGTGGATGTTACGTCAGGCGAGGGCGGGACACGGAAGGAAGGAGTGGCCTGCCCTGCTGCTGCTTGCTGCGAAGGTGAAAGGAGACGTTTAAGGTTAGTTCCGGGAGCAACAGAGGGCGGGCGGGCCAACCCCGATGCAACCCCGATGTTTCCCCGAAAAATAAGACAGCCCCTGAAAATAAGACCTAGCGCATTTTGGGGGGCAAAAATTAATATAAGACAGTGTCTTATTTTCAGGGAAACACGGTATGTAACCCGTCGTTAAAATCATCTGTAGTACCTTAAGATTGGAGGGTGGCCAATGTGACGCTGATTTTTCGGGATGATCCGGGAAATTACAGACCACTAAGCCTGACGTCAGTGCCGGCCAAAATAGTGGAAACTATTATAAAAAATAAAATTGCAGAACACATAGACAAACATAGTTTAATGGGACAGAGCCAGCATGGGTTCAACCAAGGGAGGTCTTTTGCCTCACCAATTTGCTTCATTTCTTTGAAGGAATGAATAAAAGGTGAGCCGGGTGAGCCGGTTGATGTAGTGTATCTAGATTTTCAGAAAGCTTTTGGTAAAGTCCCTCATGAGAGACTCCAGAAAAATTAAAGAGTCATGGGATGGGAGGCAAGGTTCTAGTGTGAATTAGGAATTGGTTATTGGACAGAAAACAGAAGGTAGAGTTAAATGGTAATTTCTCTCAATGGCGGAAAGTGAACAGTGGAGTGCCGCAGGGATCCATACTGAGACCGGTACTATTTAACATATTTATAAATGATATAGGAATCGGAACAACGAGTGAGGTGATCAAATTTGCAGATAATATAAAACAATTCAAGGTTGTTAAAACAAATGTGGACTGTGAAATATTGAAGAAAGACCTTAGGAAATTGGAAGACTGGGCATTCAAATGGCAGATGAAATTTAATGTGGACAAATGCAAGGTGATGCACATTGGAAAGAATAATCTGAATCATTGTTACCTGATGCTAGGGTCCACCTTGGGGGTCAGCACTCAAGAAGAAGATCTGCAAATTCCACAACTTGCAACTGGATATCGTTGTAGATCATATGCTCAAATCTTCTGCTCAGTGTGCGGCGGCAGCCAAAAAAGCAAACAGGATGCTAGGAATTATTAAGAAAGGGATGGTGAATAAGACCAAAAATACTATAATGCCTTTGTATCACTCCATGGTTTGCCCACACCTTGAGTATTGCATTCAGTTCTGGTCGCCGTATCTCAAAAAAGATATAGCGGAATTAGAAAAGGTTCAAAAAAGAGCAACCAAAATGATAAAGAGGATGGAACTCCTCTCATATGAGGAAAGGCTAAAGAGGTTAGGGCTCTTCAACTTGGAAAAGAGACGGATGAGGGGAGATATGATTGAGGTCTACAAAATCCTGAATGGTGTAGAACGAGTAGAAGTAAATCCATTTTTTACTTGTTCCAAAAATACAAAGACTAGGGGACACTCAAGGAAGTTACATGGAAATACTTTTAAAACAAATAAGAGGAAATATTTTTTCACTCAATAAATAGTTAAGCTCTGGAACTCTTTCCTGGAGGATGTGGTAACAGCGATTAGCGTATCTAGATTTAAAAAAGGTTTGGACAAATTCCTGGAGGAAAAATCCATAGTCTGCTATTGACACAGACATGGGAAGCAACTGCTTGCCCTGGGATTTGTAGTATGGAGTGTTGCCACGATTTGGGTTTCTGTGAGGTACTTGTGACCTGGCTTGGCCACAGTTTGGAAAACAGGATACTGGGCTAGATGGAAAATTGGTCTGACCTAGTACTCTTATGTTCTTATGTAATATCAGTGGCTAATCCACTGAGCGTGATTTAAATGGGCAAGAGCCTCTCCCATATACTTAAATCATTTTGTATACTGAGGCCTTAAAAGTCAAGAAATGCCATCCATCCTGTAGGGTAGTCCTTCAACTTCCCCCAACTTACAAGAAACACCCCATCTTCCCCACAATGCATCCACACTGGCTTCCACAACTTGCATGTTTCATCCAACCTACCATGTACTCTTGCAGACAGTAGCTTCATTTTCATTACTCTACTCACTTCCAACCACCATTCTAGTGAGCTGATAGGGTTGATCCAGTGCTGGGTTTACTCTATTGACGCAGAAACTTGTAGTTCTGATATCCACCATTGCATTCCTTAAGAAAAGCAAAACTACAAGTCTGCGCGTGCAAGGAGATAAAATCAGCAATGGATCAACCATATCGCATGAATCTGGATTCAGCTGGCAATGGAAGGAGAGAGGCGGGGAAGCTAAGAGAGGGCAATAGTGATGGCTGGGGGCAGGGAAGGAGGGAGGGTCTAAGAAAGATGGCTGGCATAAGAGAGAGGGAGGGGGTTGAGAGGAAGAGACTGCTGATCTCAGCCTGTAGCTGGGGAGGGGGGTAGAAAGGAGAGGAAATGATGAGGAGAGACGAGGGGAGGCTACAGGCTTTTCTGGTGAATTTCACTGAGCTTCAGCTAGTACGACATACAGAGGCACTGAACCAAAATCAACAGTGTGGGCAAAACGACGAAATTCTTATCTTCAAGCCACAGTCATTTATGCAGAGGCACTGAACCAAAATCAACAGTGTGGGCAAAATGAGAAACAACGCCACAGGAGAACGCCCCAGAAGAACGCCGTGGGAGAACACAAAATTAGCAGCGTGGGCACGCCGACGAAATCCGAGACAACAGACGAAAACCGAGACAAATGTTTCGCAAACAATTTTGACGAAAACTGAAAACGGCGAAATCCGAAGTCAACGAAAACCGAGGTTTCACTGTACATTCTTTTTAGAAGTACAAGTACAAGCACAAGCTCCAGAAGTTTTGCTTTGAAATTAAACTTGTTACAACCCAAAAAACAAAACAAAAAAACCTAATAATTGAAACAAAATGAAAGACGACATTTCATTTAGTATTTAAGGACTTGCATTCCCATATGGTTCTTGAGTAGTAAAGCCACCTTTGCCTGGAGACAGCTCAGCTATGTGCTAGATAATATTAGGCTGTGTTTCATTTAACCACATGTACAGGTAGACAAACTGCCAACAAAGCCCCAAACGTAGGCATAGGGGTACCTTGCACGTACTGAAAGAGAACACCGTGCACAACATTTAAGGTGATTGTCCAGCCAATAAAAAGTAGCTCTCTAGCCAAAGCCCAGGGTTTGGGATCCAGCAAAACATATGACAGCTTATCTTATGAGAAATGCCTTAAGATGAGGAAGGCATCACTCTTCTTGCTGCTAGCCATGAAAGGATTATCTTAAGGAACGTATTGCATTCAAAATTTGCACAATGGTACACAAAATCATTCACACAGACGCCCCAATTTACATGCTAAATCTTGTGGACCTGCCTCCCAGAAACGCCACAAAATCATCCCGCAAATTTCTCAACCTGCACTTCCCCAACTGCAAAGGACTAAAGTACAAGAAGATGCATGATACCACCTTCTCCTACATGAGCACGAAACTATGGAACGCATTACCTAGAGACCTGAAAATAATGAACGAAACAAGTATCTTTCGCAAATCCCTCAAGACATATTTCTTCAACAAAGCCTACAATGAAAACCCAGAACCTTACTAATCCACCTCTGAAAACCCACCGTCTAGTATAAGTAATAAATTCCTTCCTTCTTCTCTATACTTCTTCCCATTTAAGCTCTGCACAACAATAATTGTACCTGACATCCAGGATTAACTGTATTTAACAAAATTATGTAAGCCACTTTGAGCCTGCAAATAGGTGGGAAAAATGTGAGATACAAATGTAATAAAATAAATAAAAATAAAAATTATCTGAAAAACAGCAGAAAGGCAAACAACGCTTTTTCTCACAGTCTGCTAATAGTCAAGGGTTTCTTTCACTTGGTTAGACAATTGGTCACCTTGAACGTGAAGGCAATTTTAAAATAAAATGCATGACAGATATATTATAGCACCATGGTGGTTAGGTCAAGTTTGGATACCCCAGAGTCATTGCAAAAGAAAGCACATCTTATTTCCATTTTTTTTATTAGGTATAGGGAATGGAGAGGAGGGGGGAGGCCAGTGTGTTGTTGGGATGGTGAAATGGGAGGTGTTGCTGAGTAATCAGGAGAGTTTGGGGTTCTCTTTGAGCAGCTGTGTTTGGGGAGGATAACTCGGTATTATTACATGATCACACCATGTACCAATACCGTTGTGCTATATTTGTTAAAGGTTTTGTATGTCAATGTTGTTTTTGCTTAGTAAGGGCTGGGGGTTCAGAGGTATGCTCCTACCCTTGCTTTACAGTACACTGGGTAGGCTGAACACTAGGATAACTTCCTGGAATGTTTCTGCTGTCACATCTCCTGTAATGTGTAGTAAAATCCCTATGATGCTTAATCATTACCAAGCTGATCTAGCTTGTCTACAGGAAACCAAACTTAGACATAAAACATTAAAAATTAACACTGCAATAGGTGGGAGAAGTCTATTTTTCCTCCCCTGCTGGAAAGAGGGGAAAGGTGGTGGTGCTGGTCCATAAAAACCTTTTTGGTAATGTTTCTTTCATCACTTAAGATTCAGAGTGCTGTTATTTGCTGTTGAAGGTCCTCCTACAGCAGGGGTGAGCAATTTCAGTCCTCAACAGCGACAACCCAGCCAGGTTTTCAGAATTTCCCCAATGAATATGCATGAGATCTATGTGCATGCATTGCCTCCATTGCATGCAAATAGATCTCACACGTAATCATTGGGGAAATCGAGAAAACTCAACCAGGTTGCAGCCCTTGAGGACCGAGGTTGCCCTCCCTTGTCCTACAGGGACTAGAGTTCCATCTACAGGTTGGTATGCCCCTAACAACTATGGCTACTCATTTTATAGAAGGTGGATACACTTGCATGTCCCATCACTTGCTGCCCCATTGATAGTGGCTGGAGACTTTAATCACATTTTGGATGTGAGCTTTGTCAGGTCCCAGGTGCAGAGGGAGCAAACTATAGGACCTAATAAGGCACTGCCATGCTTTTGTTTCTCTATGGAACTCGTGGACCCCTGGTGTTTATACTGCATCCAAGTGAGTGAGTGAGACGATGAGGCATATTTTCAAAGCACTTAGCCTTCCAAAGTTCCATAGGTTTCTATGGAACTTTGGAAGGCTAAGTGCTTTGAAAATATGCCTCTATGTGCATCTCTCGCAGGTACATGGCTCCCTGTCCTTATTTCCAGTTGTTACCAATGCAGAAATCAGCCCTTTGGAAGTCTTAGGACACCCTTTGATCTGGTTCAACCTTTAGGAGGCCTGGGGCTCACTTGAGCAGGGAAGCTGGCATTTGCCATTTTATTTAAGTCAGGGTCAGGGTTTCTAAAAATACCTCATGCAGAAATGGTCAGACTTTTCTGCTAATAATTCTCGATATATTCAAGAGACATTACCTTTTTTTGGAAGCATCTAAAGATGTTATGAGGGGGGACACAATAGCCTATACTAGTGCTAGAAATAAACATATTACTCAAGGCATCTTACTATTAGAATAAAAGCTGAGAGCAGTGAAACACACATATGTCTGATGTCCCTCCCCTGCCACTAAGAAAGATCTAGTATCCATCTAACACACCTTAAATCACTAATATATGAGCGCACTGAGAGAATACTCTTATATAAGAAACACAGTTACAAGCAAGACAGCAAAAATGTAAAAAGATACCCTGTTGAAATTAAACATAAGCAATTTAAAACAGGAGGAAAAAGACCTCAGCAGTGAAATGGCCAGTTCCATATGTGGTCACTTAGAAATTTCTCGTGACCTTTCTTATCAGTTGACTTTAATGACTCTCTTTCATTCATAGGTCTTCAAAAAACCTCCTCTTTAAAGTTTGTCTTATTTTTATGTTAATGCTGCATTTGTTTAAACGTATATTAATATATTGTGAACCACACTGAACACCTCTAAAAACCCCATGAGAACTTACCTTGCATGACACTGCAATCCCAATGGAGGCCCACTGTTTCGCAACAGCTTCTTCAGGGATGGCCACTCTCATTGTGCTCTTTGACATAGTCAACCTAATTTTATAAAAAGCGCTAAAAAATGTGCATGCAAACTTGGGCATGTGCCCAATTTGCATGCACATTTTAATTGAATAACAAGCTAATTAGCGCCAATAATTGGCTTTTTAACAAGCAATTGTTGACACTAATTAGATTCAATTAACATATATACACATAAATGTAGGTGTGTGATCCACGCCTAAATTTTATGTGTGAGTCAGAAAAGGGGGTGTATAAATGGGAGGGCCATGGGTGGATTGGGGCATGGCTTAGCTATGTGTGTAATTCTAGAATAGGGGGTTCTGCGCCTGAATATAGGTGTGGGCATTTGCACCACGTTTTCACTGATGCAAATAGTACCCTTCTCCACCACCGCCAACTCCAGGCTCCGCTCATTCTGCCTCGCCTCACCCTATGCTTGGAACAACCTTCCTGAGCCCTTACGCCAAGCCCCCTCCCTGCCCGTCTTCAAGTCTTTGCTTAAAGCCCACCTCTTCAATGCTGCGTTCGGCACCTAACCCTTACCGTTCAGTGAATCCAGACTGCCCCAATTTGACTGCCCCTTTCGGACCGACTGTTCACTTGTCTATTAGATTGTAAGCTCTTTGAGCAGGGACTGTCTCTCTTTGTTAAATTGTACAGCGCTGCTTAACCCTAGTAGCGCTCTAGAAATGTTAAATAGTAGTAGTAGTAGTAAATGGCCATGCCTAAATGTAGACAGAATCCCTAGACTTAAGCGCTATTCTATAAACTGAATACTGCTATGTGCTTTTATCAGCACCATTGTTTTAGTCACAATTCATTGAATTCCCCCTCCCCCATTGTGCTCACTATTCTGTGTTTTGTGTTTGCTCTAACTCTCTCAAATATAAAATATTAAGGGGTCCTTTTACAAAGTCATACTAGTGTTTTTAAAGCATTCTAAAAATAAGTGTGTGCTAAACGCTAGAGATGCCCATTGGGCTCATTTTTGAAAGAGAAGGACGCCCATCTTTCCACACAAATCGGAAGATGGGCGTCCTTCTCCCAGGGTCGTACAAATTGGTATAATTGAAAGCAGATTTTGGACGTCCCCAACTGCTTTCCGTCGCAGGGACGACCAAAGTTCAAGGGGGCGTATTGGAGGCATAGCGATGGCGGGACTTGGGCGTGCCTAACACATGGACGTCTTCGACCCATAATGGAAAAAAAAGGCATCCCTGACGAGCACTTGGACGACTTTACCTTGTCGTGTTTTTCTTACATCCTCAACAAAACGTGGGCGTCCCTTTCGATTATGCCCCTCCATATATTCCTATGGGCATCTCCAGCATTTAGCGCATGCTAATCATTAGCATGCACTAAAAACACTAACGCACCTTTCTAAAAACTTCCTAAGATCTATGGATATTCTTTAACAATCTAAGCCAGAGATTTCCAACCTTTTTCATCTCAAGGCACACTAACAAGATGCTAAAATTGTCAAGGCACACCATGAGTTTTTTTAAGGATATATGTCCTCTCCATCCCCTTTTTGCCCTGTCCTGCCCCCTCGAGTTGATCCTCACCCAACACACACACTTAACTTAAAAAAAAATATTAGTCTATAATATTGTTTCATAAAGGCAAGATAAAAATTTAAGAGCTCCTAAGAATTGAGAAAAAAAAAAAGAAAAATCCAGCAGTCAACTACAGGGGAAAGTGGCTTCAACAACTTTGATTGGCACTTCACTTACCCTGACCCAGAGAAGAAAAACGATTTTTATTTGTCCCCAACATTGGTACTCTGCACATATGTGAAAACTAAATTTTAATTTAAAACTAAATTTAGTCCAGAGCTTAACTATTCGTTGACTGAAAAAAAATATTTCTTCCTCGAGTGTCCCCTAGTCTGTGTACTTTTTGAAAGAGTAAAAATTTGATACACTTCTACTCTTCTACGTCATTCAGGATTTTGAAGACCTCAAAAGATTAGCTCAAGTTATTTGCCGCAGGATCTATTTTATTCCTATGGGCCTTGCTGCAGATAACTTGCATTAACGTTTAGTAAAAGACCCCAATAGTGCATATTTTAAATGGGCAGTACATGGGTGGGACCCACACTTATGCAGGTAACTTATAAAATACTATAAGTTACATGAGTGCCTCTGGTACATAGGCATGAGCATTTACACCAGTTCTACAGCTAGATTTAGTGCTTGTGCCTAAATTATAGGTGCATATTTCACATATTCCCCTGGATTCTATATATCACACTGAGATTTCTGCATGATCATCGAAGGGTATTCCATAACAATACACATAACCTAATTGGTTAACAAGCCATTCAGTGCTAATTGTCAATTAACAAGCAATTATTGACAATTGGCATTAATTAGAATTTACGCATGCATACAACTGTCTAAGCATCCTATATACATTCTATATAATAATTTGCACTTCCAACATTCTACGTCTGCATGCCTGGGTTCGTAACATCCATTCCCACTCATTGCCCTGCCCTCGCATCAAAACATAATGCTGTCAGAGGGCGGAACATTGAGGGGGAAGAGAGGAGAAATGCTGGACATGGATTGAGGGGAGGGAAGAGAGGAGAAATGCTGGACATGAATGGAGTCTGCGTACTCTTTATCTTTTAAAAAATAGTATAAATAAAAATCACAAAAAAACATAGATAAAACAATCCATATCTCATATCCCTGGAGCATACTACTCATTATACACCCTTCCCAATTATTACTTATCATGACCAGTGCTTTTTTTGTGCCGGTACGCAACGGTAAAGCGTACCGGCACCTTTTTTTTTTGCTCCCCCCGCCCCGTGACAGACGCAGTGCTAGCCCCCATTTCCGGCCGCTGCTGCTTCTCCTGTTGAGCAGCAGCGGCCGCTACACAAAGAAAAAGATTTAAAAAAAACTTCAAACCTGGCTGAAACGCAGCACCCCGGCACTGTAGACAGCCATTAGGCATTGGCTGTTGCCCCGCAGCCGCTCCTCCTCTTGCCTCTACGTCACTGCGCTCCTCCGGGGTCTTCCTCCAGGGGCAGTGACGTAGAGGCAAGAGGAAGAGCGGCTGTGGGGCAACAGCCAATGCCTAATGGCTGTCTACAGTGCCGGGGTGCCGCGTTTCAGCCAGGTTTCAATTTTTTTTTTTTAAATCTTCTTTTTCTTTGTGTAACGGCCGCTGCTGCTCAACAGGAGAAGCAGCAGCGGCCGGAAATAGGGGCTGGTGCCGCGTGCATCGCGACTTCGCGCCGTTCGCGGGAAACTTGGCAGGGAGAGGGAAACCAACAGAGGGAAGGATTGGGGAGAGAGAGAAAGAGGGAAACCAACAGAGGGAAGGATTGGGGAGAGAGAGAAAGAGGGAAAATAACAGAGGGAAGGATTGGGGAGAGAGAGAAAGAGGGAAAACAACAGAGGGAAGGATTGGGGAGAGAGAGAAAGAGGGAAAACAACAGAGGGAAGGATTGAGGAGAGAGAGGGGAAAACAGATGGAAGGATGGGGAGAGAGAGGGAAAAACAGATGGAAGGATTGGGGAGAGGGGAAAAACAGATGGAAGGATGGGGAGAGAGAGGGAAAAACACAGATGGAAGGATTGGGGAGAGAGGGAAAAACAGATGGAAGGATGGGGAAAGAGAGAGGGAAAAACAGATGGAAGGATGGGGAGAGAGAGAGGGAAAACGGAAGGCTAGGGAGAGAAAGAGGGAAGACGCTGGATGGAAGAATGCAGAAAGAAATAGGGGAGACACTGGAAGGATGGGGAGAGAAAGCAGAGCTGCTGGATGGAAAAGGGGAATAGAGAAAGACTGGAGAATAAGAGGAAGGGGCATGGGGAGAACAAGGGTGAGGAAAAGATGAAAAGCCACGGGTAGATGAAGGAAATTAAAGAATGGATAGTAAGAATGAATTAAATCTGGACAGAGAGAGAGCCTGAAAAATATTGAAGAAAGCAAAGAAAAAGGAGACAAAAAATGAAAAATGGCACAGAAGAGTTAAGCGAAAACAAAGGAAAGGAGAATCACAGACTGGGACCAATATGGAAAGAAAAACAGTCACCAGACAACAAAGGTAGAAAAAAAATCATTTTATTTTCATTTTAGTGTTTGTAATATGTCCAATTTGAGAATTTACATTGGCTGTCTTATTTTGCACTGGGTATACTACTACTACTACTTAGCAAATCACGTTATTTTTTTCTCCTATAGTACTGTAATATTTTCAATGACGTCTGTTTATATGCGCCATGGCTGGTATAGGGGGTGTGGTTAATGTGGGTGTGGCTATCATAGGGGTGGAGCCATATGTGGTGACCCCGCCCATAATGAGTACCGGCACCTTTTTTTCTACAAAAAAAGCACTGATCATGACAGAACATTTCTCCTAACGGTTCCCTTAAAAACATAATTGCCTCTCCTCAAGACCCTTCACTGGCTTCCTATCCGTTTTCGCATCCTGTTCAAACTTCTTCTACTAACCTATAAATGTACTCACTCTGCTGCTCCCCAGTATCTCTCCACACTCGTCCTTCCCTACACCCCTTCCCGTGCACTCCGCTCCATGGATAAATCCTTCTTATCTGTTCCCTTCTCCACTACTGCCAACTCCAGACTTCGCGCCTTCTGTCTCGCTACACCCTACGCCTGGAATAAACTTCCTGAGCCCCTACGTCTTGCCCCATCCTTGGCAACCTTTAAATCTAGACTGAAAGCCCACCTCTTTAACATTGCTTTTGACTCATAGCCACTTGTAACCACTCGCCTCCACCTACCCTCCTCTCTTCCTTCCCGTTCACATTAATTGATTTGATTTGCTTACTTTATTTATTTTTTGTCTATTAGATTGTAAGCTCTTTGAGCAGGGACTGTCTTTCTTCTATGTTTGTACAGCGCTGCGTAAGCCTTGTAGCGCTATAGAAATGCTAAATAGTAGTAGTAGTAGTAGTAATTGCCATTACATGATGACCTTGCTAGCACCCGTTTCAGAGAGATGTTGTTCCGATACCATGCTTTCACTAAAAAAGCTAAGTAAATTTATAGCATAATATAATTTTAAAGAAAAGAAAAATAATAAATTATAAGAAAAAAAGAAAGGAAAAATAATAAATTATAAGAAAAAAGGGAAAAAAAGAATTTTCTAAAAACTTGATTTCATTACAAACACGAGCACATTAAAGGGACCACTGATGAGTTGGGTGCCTTTAAGTATTCACTGTAAATAATTGGTGTGCTTGAAACCCCAAACTGAGGTCTCAGTTAGACAAAAAATTACACTATAAGCAACACAGGCACCCTGTTGTTATAGTTGTACAAATTATTCTGTAATATTGGCACATAATTTCTATCACATGGAATTGTAAGGGGGTATCCAAATGGGAGGTGAATGGATGGGGCAGGGGTGGGCCCCATCCATGCTAGCTTTATAGAATAATGTCATTTACACATGCAACTGCCACATTTAAGCGCAAGAATTTACACCTGCTATTGACAGAGTAGATGTTTGCAACTAATACATTTATGTATTTATTTGTATCCCACATTTTCCCACCTATTTGCAGGCTCAATGTGGCTTACATAGTACAGTAGTGGCAGTCGCCAATACCGGCATGAACAAATACAAAGTGAGGTTATGACAGAATAATGATCAGGATTGATAGACACATTGGGAGTCATAAGGGGAAGAGTAGGTCATGTCCAGTACGAGCATTTATATTGTTGTGTTGCGGGGTTAAGACATTTAGGTTGGGTTGCCATGTAAATGCCAATTTACATATCAAATTGCTATTATAGAGTTCACGCTTAGCATGAGACAGTTTGGCACTCAACTTTATGCTACCTATCTTCAATTGGCGCCCATGGGCTTGATTCTGTATAAGGCGCATGAAAAATCCACACAGTAAAAAAAAATGCCTAGGCACGGTATTTAGAATATGCCAAGCACCTCTCCACATAACCAAATTTGGTCACATCTACTACTACTACTACTTAACATTTCTAGAGCGCTACTAGGGTTATGCAGCGCTGTACAATTTAAGAAAGAAGGACGGTCCCTGCTCAGATGAGCTTACAATCTAAAGGACAAAATGTCAAGTTGGTGTAGTCTAGATTTCTGAGTATAGGTGTGGTGGTTAGGTGCCAAAGGCAACATTGAAGAGGTGGGCTTTGAGCAGTGATTTGAAGATGGGCAGGGAGGGGGCTTGGCGCATCCATTTAGGCCACATTTTACATAGCGTAAATTCCGATGCCTAAATTAGGCACAGAGTGGGTTGTATTCTAAGTATAGATTTCAGAAATGCCCCTGCCCCACCCGTGGGCATGCCCTCTTTTCAACTATGCAACTTTATAATTGAGGCCCACCACATAACAAAGTAATTTTAGTGAGTTGTGCGCGTAAACCTTAATGCCAATTAGTACTGATAACTGCTTGTTAACATCCAATTAACAGCGCTGGTTAGCTAGTTAAACAATTAAGTTGTGTGTAATGTTATAGAATACGCTTCGGTTTCCGTGTGGATTTTCAGGCGCCATCTGTAGAATCTGGAGGCATGTGTGTAAGTGCCGGATTTCACTAATCTGGACATCCAAGCAGAGACAATTAAGAAGCCAGCCTACAACATTTTAAGTTTTGTGTTTTTGATATGGTTTCTAACACTGAAGATAGCACAATTGTTCCCTCAATTAATCCTGTAAACCCTACATCTATACAATCAGCATGACTTGGAGCAGTCGTAAATGGAGATAAGAAAATATGCTTAAAAGTATGCCTATTTGGATGTTGCATAATAGGAACTACATACATACTTTTCAGGCATGCCCAAACCATACCCCCTTCGAAACAGGGCATGCTGCAACCATGTGTAAGCAGTGGCTTTTCTAAAATCATTACTTACTGGTCATGCCTAGGGACAGTTTTCTGTACACATAGAAGCCTACTATACTTCACAAACCCTTTTAGCACCAATCATGTGTGATTAAGCATGCTTCAAATTTAATTCTTGAAGGCATGTGTAGAAACTCGTGCACTGTTAGCCAGGAACAAAAAATTGGAAATGTCAAAACAAAGGAGTCCTTTTTCTAGAGAAAGGGAAAGGGGATGGGATTTGATATACTGTCTTTCTGTGGTTACAATCAAAACAGTTTACATATTACGTACGGGCAATTATTTTGTACCCGTGGCAATAGAGGATTAAGTGACTTGCCCAGGTCACAAGGAACTGCAGTGGGAATCAAACCTGGTACTCAGGCCCCTGCTAAAGTATATTCAGGGCTTTTTTTGAGGGGTTACTTGGGTGTACTGAGTACCAGCACCTTTTCCATTGTCTGCTAAAATTGATCCATGGTCTCCAAGTTTTAATGAAAGAGATCAGGCTCTACACAACAATTCTGCCTTATCATAGGTTCTGTTACTGGTCGCAGGGGGCCTGGCTACTGTGGGGTGGGTCCCTCAGTGATCACTCCCACCCCTGAAGGGTGGCCTGCCATTTCAGTACCGGCACCTTTTTTGCTAGAAAATATGCACTGAGTATATTAAACCCTTAGTGCACAGTTAGCAAGCGGAAACAGGCTAGCATGTGACCACATAAAGGGATTTTGAAGTAGTTTGCTTCTTTCTACGCATTAAAATATGCATTATTGCATTTTCAGATTTTCTTCCTCAGTGGGCCTGCATGGGTGGAGACTGGGTATGGAAGCATTAGCCTGCTAGTGCATTACACTTACCGTACGCTATCTAGCTAATGCAGGGTTAATGTGGGAGCATATCACTTCCGAAACAGGAGGCAATAAGTGCTCTCACATTAACTCACAGCAGGTACCGTGCGCTAAGAACTAGATTCTATATATGGCACCTGAAAAATGAGCGCCAAAAAAATACGCCTAGGTGTATTCTATAAAGTACGCCAAAATTTCTGCGCAGATTATAGAATATGCCGAGTGCCTGTCTGCGCAACTAAATTTAGTCATGGGCGGTTATGAAAATGTAAAACTTGGTGTAAACGCCAATGCCTCAACTAGGCGCAGACAAGGTATATTCTATAACAACGTGCACAGGTTCTAGAAACGCCCACAGCCCACCCATTTCACACCTATGGCCATGCCCCCTTTTCAACGATGTGACTTAGAATTTAGGCACATCACATTACAGAATAAGCTTATAGACAGTTGTGCATGTAAATTCTAATTAATGCCAATTAGTGTCAAAAATCACTTAAGTGGCAATTATCAATGCTGATTGGCTTGTTAACTAATTAAGTTGTGCACACAAACTTCTATTTATTTATTAGGATTTATTTACCGCCTTTTTGAAGGAATTCACTCAAGGCAGTGTACAGCAAGAATAAGTCAATAAGGAATATGACCAGATTTGCACATGCAATTTAAGTCATACTATATAGAATCTGCTACTACTACTACTTATCATTTCTAAAGCACTACTAGACGTACGCAGCGCTGTACACTTGAACATGAAGAGACAGTCCCTACTCGACAGAGCTTGCAATCTAATCAAGACAGACAAACAGGACAAATAAAGGATAAGGACAAAGAGTACAAGATTCCGGAATCCCAAACAATAGCAAGATTCCATGCAGAATCCCAAAGATTAGCAGGATTCTGGAATCCCAAAGACTATTACTACTACTTATCATTTCTAAAGCGCTACTAGACGTACGCAGCGCTGTACACTTGAACATGAAGAGACAGTCCCTGCTCGACAGAGCTTACAATCTAATCAGGACAGACAAACAGGACAAATAAAGGACAAGGACATAGAATAGCAAGATTCCAGAATCCCAAAGAGTAGCAAGATTCTGTGTAGAATTCAAAGAGTAGCAAGATTCCGTGCAGAATCTCAAAGAGTAGCAAGATTCTGGAATCCCAAAGACTACTACTACTACTTATCATTTCTAAAGCGCTACTAGATGTACGCAGCGCTGTACACTTGAACATGAAGAGACAGACCCTGCTCAACAGAGCTTACAATCTAATTAGGACAGACAAACAGGACAAACAAGAGATAAGGGAATATTAAAGTGAGGATGATAAAAGAAGGGTTCTGAACAAAGTGAATAAGGGTTAGGAGTTAAAAGCAGCATCAAAAAGATGGAATTTTAGCTTAGATGAGAAGACGGCCAGAGATGGAGAATCTGGGGGTAAATGACCCGCAATAAAAATAGTAGGAACACCCCAAAAAGGTGCTGCATAAAATTTGCAGCTACCGCACAGTAACATCCCACGATAAGCATCAGTAACTGCATCTTTTAACACATTTTACTAAAAGGATCCCTAAGAGCGCACAACTAGAAAACCTTTTGCATCCAGGCACTAGGTTGATACCCCTTTCCCTCAACATTACCTTTGACTTAAGTAAAGACTAATGCCAGAAGCCAACACAAACAATAAACCAGAGTATATGAAAGCAGACCATGTGTATCAATCAACGATCAAACTGTAAAGAATACCCCTTTGTATCAAACACATGATTTGCGGAACTAAATGCAATGAACTGCTTCCATAAAAAGAACATACAGTATATCTTTACAAAACAGACTGAGCAAACACATACGTGATCTAGCATGCTAATTTTTCATGACAAAAGATTCTTTGCTTTTTACGCAGGCTAAAAAAAGAACTTGCTGGAGAGAAGTGATAAATGGCACTCTGGTTTTATTGCCCCAGAGTGTATCTGGACAATCTGGCATGATCAGCAAGAAGAGAATGAGCACTAAGCATTAAGAGCATGGTAGATGAGTGGGTTAGGATCACCTGGGACATCCCATAAGAATATAAGCGATGCCATACTGGAACAGACCGAAGGTCCATCAAGCCCAGTATCCTGTTTCCAACAGTGGCCAATTCAGGTCACCAGTATAAGATCCCAAAACAGTACAATACATTTTATGCTGCTTATCCTAGAAATAGGCAAAAAATAGAAAGTAGAAAAGTGAGTGCCAACAGGTACTATTCTAATTGAATCTTAGGGACGTCTCATATAATATCATTTGGCTGTATATGTGACAAAATGCTCTTGTCTATCAGCCATAACAGTCTTTAATCACTGACGACCCCCTCCATCCAAATTTTATGAGTATTTTAAATGCAAAAATATATATATTAATGTGGAAAGTACTTAAAGCACACACTTAAAAAAACAGTAGGAAGGTATCTATTTAGACCACCACTGTTTAACTATCACAATCACTTATCTTGTGCATCTTGTATGTGTATTGAGGAGCTGCATAACCCTAGTAGTGCTTTAGAAATGTTAAGTAGTAGTAGTAGTAGTGAATTGAATGGAATAAGCGAAGAACCTCAAGTACCAAGAAATGCATTAATCATGTTTTCTGTATTTCAAAACCACTGAAATATACCCTTCTGCTTGAGATAACTGTCAGTCCGTTCATTTTCAGTGTTACCCTATTGCTCCCGATTTCCGAGTGTTCTCCTTAAACTTTTCACAGTGATGGGTATGAAGTATGACTAGGCCTAATTAAAGAAAGCAAAAAGCGACTCCCAAATGTATATACAATAAATCATAAAAACAGAAGACCATCATTAAAACTCACATATAGTAGGGAGCTATATACTAAGCTGCATGAGCTCTTTACAGGGCAAAAAATCATATACTAACAGTTAAGAGCATGAAGTAATTCCCACATTAAACAGCTAACTCAGATAGCGGTGTGGAATGTGTGGGGACTGCATCTCAGTTAATGTGGAGGTTACTACTACACGTTAACTGTTACCATAGCAGATAACGTAGAACAGTTAACACAACCTCAGGAGTGCAGCTAACTCCATCACATATACTTCTCACCTGATCTAAATTACAACACATTCAGGTGGTTATTTTAGAAGCCCACCCTTTTTGTGATTTGGATGCACATAAACCAACATTTAGGGGGAAGTCATCAACGTAGGCTACTGTTAAGGCGGGTTGTTTTAACACAGGATTTAATTGCACCATGACATGATCCAGGATCACTTGGGAGGCATCGCAGACCACCTGCATATTCAATGAATGGTATGACCTCTGGTTTCTAAAAGCAGCTTCACTGCCTGCAGGTGGTCTGATGGTGATGTGCATGTGGTCTATAGCACCCAGGACCGATGGGAAACCCTCCATCTCATAGAATGCTGTCATGGTCCACTGCTAATCAGCCTCCTCCATGGGGAATGTTACGTACTGGGTGTCCCTCCTCAGAAAACTGTTCAAGATATGTGGAATGCAGTGCGATGCTGCTGCTTAGCTGATGTTGGCAGCATCTCCCAGAACTGTTTGAAATGTGCCAGTAGTCAGAAATGCCAGGTCCATGGTCACCTTTACTTACAAAGGTAGGGCATGTCCCCTCCATGTGCTGGGCTCCAGATGTTCCAAAAGCTGATAGCAGAGGGGCATGATGGTCTCCCTACTGAACAAACAAACAGAAGTAGAGACTAGCCAACAGACACTCCAATGCAGAAAACAGTGCTAAAAAGATGCTTTATTCGCTGCTTGGGCAGAGGACTCGGCACGGCCCATGTTTCGGCACAATCAAACGTCTGCCTCAGGGGTCACATTAATATTCAAGCAAGTCCTGAACTAATGAACTTGCCCAAAAACCTCAGTTTGGAAGAAAATCCAGACACACAGAGGGGCACAATCGAATGGGGCGCCCAAGTTTTCCTGAGGGCGTCCTCACAGGATGTCCTCGGGAAGGGGCGGGGAAACCCATATTATCGAAACAAGATGGGCGTCCATCTTTCGTTTCAATAATACGGTCAGAGACGCCCAAATCTTAACATTTAGGTCGATCTTAGAGATGATCGTCCCCGGTTTTCAGTGATAATGGAAACCGAGGACGCCCATCTCAGAAACGACCAAATCCAAGCCATTTGGTCATGGGAGGAGCCAGCATTCATAGTGCACTGGTCCCCCTGACATGCCATGACACTAACCGGGCACCCTAAGGGGCACTGCAGTGGACTTCACAAATTGCTCCCAGGTGCACAGCTCCTTTACGTTCGGTGCTGAGCCCCCCAAAACCCACTACCCACAACTGTACAACACTACCATAGCCCTAAGGGGTGAAGGGGGCACCTACATGTAGGTAAAGTGGGTTTGTGGTGGGTTTTCAAGGGCTCACATTTACCACCACAAGTGTAACAGGTATGGGGGTGGGCCTGGGTCTGTAAGCCTGAAGTGCACTGAACCCACTAAAACTGCTCCAGGGACCTGCATACTGCTGTCAGGTAGCTGGGTATGACATTTGAGGCTGGCATAGAGGCTGGCAAAAAATATTTTAAAAGTTTTTTTTAGGGCGGGAGGGGGTTAGTGACCACTGGGGGAGTAAGGTAAGGTCATCCCCGATTCCCTCCGATGTCATCTGGTCAGTTCGGGCACCCTTTTGAGGCTTGGTCGCAAGAAAAAATGGACCAAGTAAAGTCAGACAAGTACTCATCAGGGACGCCCTTCTTTTTTCCATTATCAGCCGACTACGCCCATGTGTTAAGCACGCCCAAGTCCCGCCTTCGCTATGCTTCCGACAAGCCCCTGTGAACTTTGGTCATCTCTGCAACGGAAAGCAGTTGAGGACACCCAAAATCAGCTTTCGATTATGCCGATTGGGGCGACCCTGGGAGAAGGACGCCCATCTTCCAATTTGTGTCGAAAGATGGGCGCCGTTCTCTTTTGAAAATAAGCCTGACAGTGTCACCCTTTGGGTGATTTTCTCCCATACTGAGGTTTTTGTACAATTTCATTAGTTCAGGACTTGCTTGAATATTAATGTGACCCCTGAGGTAGGTGTTTGATTGCGTCAAAACACGGCTCATGTCGGGTCCTCTGCCCAAGCAGCACATAAAGCATCTTTTTAGCACCATTTCCTGTGTTGGAGCGTCTGTTGGCTAGCTTCTACTTCTGTTTGTTTGTACTGCCCTACGTGGAGGTGTTTCCTGTTTGCAGTGCCTGGTCTCCCTATTGAACCAGTACCTGGCTATATACTGTTCGTCAGTGAGGTCCATGAGCTTTGTTCTAGGCCTATAGACCCACTGCACCTGCCATCTCCTCTGTTGCCTCCACCTCTGCCGTGCCAGAAGCCAGATGGCAAATAACTCTATTACACTCATGGATTCTCCCTCTAGCAATGCAGAAGAGCACACCAACACACTCTCGCAGTCCCAAAAGACAAAATCACCCCAACTCGAGTATTGTTTACAGCAGGTATAGAACTGTGAGTGGAATATTGGCATCATCATGCTCCACGCCATTTACCGAATACTGTACGATATTTGCACCAAAATGGAGACCATTCCTTCATCTACTCATGCTCTATCCTAACCACACCTCCATTTTCTGTGAGGATACACGGGTGTTCTCGACTTGCAAGCCACTTAGCATACTTCTTGTTTTTCCACACTGAAAAGGGTCATCTGCATCCAAGTTCTGTGCCAGTCTTTTATGGATTTTGGGGGTTAGCACGTGCAGTTAGCAAAACTAACACTGAACGCTTTAGCATGTCCAGCGTTAAGCCATTTTTATAGCATTAGGCACACATTAGCACCTAATGCAGCTTAGTAAAAAGGCCCCTAAAAGAATTAAAAGGTCACTCAAAAAATAAAAAAACTTTCATAATAAATTACAGAAGAAAAAAACTTGACAATGGCTAGGTTTTGGCTGAGGCTACATGAGAGCTAACAAAACTATAAAACAAAAATATTCACATTTCAAATCAATATGAATAGCTAAACAATAGCCTAGTGTTTAGAGCACCAGACTGACAGCTAGTGAAGTCTGTTCAAATCCCACTGCTTCTCTTTTAATTTTCAGGCAGGCCCCTTAATCCTCCACTGCCTCAGGTACAAACTTAGGAGCCCTTTTACTAGGCCCGCCCCCTCAAAGAAATATGTTTTAGTGATAGTTAAAATGTGGTTAGTGCGTGAAAACAGGGAAATTACCACAGTTTTTTTTGTTACATTTGTACCCCACGCTTTCCCACTCATGGCAGGCTCAATGCGGCTTACATGGGGCAAAGGAGGGTTAAGTGACTTGTTCAGAGTCACAAGGAGCTGTCTGTGCCTGAAGTGGGAATCGAACTCAGTTCCTCAGGACCAAAGTCCACCACCTTAACCACTAGGCCACTCCTCCACTGTTGCTACTATTGGAGATTCTACATGGAATGTTGCTATTCCACTAGCAATATTCCATGTAGAAGTCGGCCCTTGCAGATCACCAATGTGGCCGCGCAGGCTTCTGCTTCTGTGAGTCTGACGTCCTGCACAGGACGTCAGACTCACAGAAACAGAAGCCTGCGCAGCCTTCTACATGGAATGTTGCTAGTGGAATAGCAACATTCCATGTAGAATCTCCAATAGTAGCAACATTCCATCTAGAATCTCCAATAGTATCTATTTTATTTTTGTTACATTTGTACCCTTTGCTTTCCCACTCATGGCAGGCTCAATGCGGCTTACATGGGGCAAAGGAGGGTTAAGTGACTTGTTCAGAGTCACAAGGAGCTGTCTGTGCCTGAAGTGGGAATTGAACTCAGTTCCCCAGGACCAAAGTCCACCACCCTAACCACTAGGCTACTCCTCCATGTTGTAAAATGTTTTGTGGGTAAGAATTTTCTCATGCACTAACCATGTGACAGAGCTTAATACCCTTTAGTACAAGGGACCCTTAGATTGCAAGCCCTCTGGGGACAGGGAAACACCTACTGTACCTGAGTGAAACTCATCTCGAGCTACTAGTGAAAAAGGTGAGCTAAATTTAAATAGATAAATATAAACTTAAAGGGGTCGATATTCAGACCACGGGAGTTAGACTGGCTAACTCCTGCGGTCAGTGCTGAGCCCAGATATCCAATGCAAGGCTGTTTCCAGTGATCGGCATTGAGTATTTGGTTAATTTTTGGCTGGTTTAAAAATATCCCATGTTGTCACAAGGCCAAATATGGCTGTTAGCCCGGCTTTAAACATTGGTGGATAGCCGGTTATATCAGGCGATATAAACTGTTATCTACTAGCCACAAACTGGGGATTTTCAGCGGGGTATAGCCGGCTATCCCCTGCTGAATATCAATGGATAGCCGGTTAAGCATTGTTTAACCACTCAGCAGCCTTCTGACCAGTTAAATAGCTTTGAATATCAGGGGGAAAACACAAGCCAAAGGGTGTCTTATAATCGATTCCAGAACCACACCAAAGACAACTGCTATACAATCCCCCGCATTCTGTATATTGCAACAAAATTTCAGCATGGACCCAAGATGCATGCACAGCTAAATTGGTTAATGAGCCATTAGCTATTAAATTGTCCTTAATCAATTCTTGAAGGTAATGCCATTTACACCAGGTTTCAGCTGGCGTAAATACTGGCGCTCAGCTTTAGGAACAGGAATCGGCTCTAATCGCTCCTCCTGGAGCCTCTTTTATAGAATAATGCTTAGCGTCAATTTTTTCCAATGCCGATTTTGAACACCTTTTATGGAATTCCTCCCAATATGCCAAGAACTGCTGTTGGTTATACTTTTTAACATATGAATAAAAGCAATCGATAGTAAAACATATTGGGACAGATTCTATATATGCTCCTAAAAAAAAAATCAGCGCCAAAACCCCCTTGCTATTCTATAAACCTCACCTTAAGTTAAGCGCTGTTTATAGAATACGCACAGGACTAGATTCTATACATCACACCTACAAAAATTGGTGCCGAAAGAAAACAGGCCTAGGCGTATTCTATAAAGTACACCTAAATGTAGGCATACTTTATAGAATAAACCTAAATTTCCGTGCGGTTTATAGAATACACTGAGCGCTTATCCACATGACTAAATTTAGTCGCAGTCAATTGGTAGGTGCAGACCAGGTGTATTCTATAGATTTTAGAAATGCTCATGACCTGTGCATTCCACGCCCCCTTTTCAACTATGTGAATTTATGTGTATCACATTATAGAATATGCTTAGACAGTTCTGCATGCAAATTCTAATATCAATTAGTGTCAATAATTGCTTGTTGAGTGGCAATTATCAGTGCTGATTGGTTTGTTAAGTAATTAAGGGGTCCTTTTACTAAGGTGCGCTGAAAAATGGCTTACAGTAGTGTAGGCGCGGGTTTGGACATACGCCAAACCATTTTTCAGCGTGCCTGTAAAAAAGGCCTTTTTTAATTTTTGCCAAAAATGGACGTGCGGCAAAATCAAAATTGCCAAGCGTCCATTTTGGGTCTAAGACTGTACCACCAACCATTGACCTAGCAGTAAAGACTCACACGGTAACCGGGCGGTAGTGACCTACGCGTGTCTGATATGCACATCCAAAAATAAAAATTATTTTTCAGACGCGCGCCAAAAATGAAATTACCGCAAGAGCCATGCGGTAGCCGTGCGGTAACTCCATTGTGGCACACATCGGGCATGCGTAGATGCTTACGTGGCTTAGTAAAAGGGCCCCTAAGTTCTGCGCGCAAATCCAGAATACAACTGAATTTGCTTGCACAACTTAAGTCATGCTATATAGAATCTGGGGGTTAGCGCCTGTTCCTGCATATAAATTTAGGCGTGACCATTTACGCCAACTAAAACCTGGTGTAAACATCTGCGCCTAAGATCGGGCATATTCTGTAACAGTGTGTGTCATTTTTAGGAATGCCTGTGACTTGCCCATGCCCCTCCCGTGGCCATGCCCCCTTTTCAAATCCACGTGTTAGAATTTATATGCACCACTTCACCGAATAAGCTTAGAAAGTAATGTATATATATTCTAATTAATGCAGATAATTGTTTGTTAGCGGCCAATAATCGGCGCTAATTGACTTGTTAAACAATTAAGTTGAATGCATAACTTGGCCACACTGCCCAACTGTATTCACAACTTTTGTTGCCATGTATAGAATCCGGGGGATTATGGAAATGGACAGATGTTTTAATTGATGAAAACTGTCTATTAAATACATATATTTGTAAATAAATAAATAAAATGAAGTTCCTTTGAACATGGCCCAAATATTGTTACAATAATAAGGATAACTAATGAACAAGAATAATTTGCTTAATACATTGCTGATTTAAAACTGTTGCTTCAACTGATGCACTGACATTTCTAGCAGACTCAACCGTATCTTTTCTCTGTATATTTTGATGTTCTCAGAGTCCCCTGCCCCAGAGAAATTTGGAAACTCAGTAGCAGCCAAAGACCTATAATTTCTGCAACTGCAGCCTTTGGAAAAAAATTGTTATTTCTTTTGCAAGGGATGCATTTATAGAAATTGTAGCTCCATTTCAGTCAGCATCAAATTTATCTCATATAACTGTTATACCCACTTGCACTTTAGTACAATCTTGAGAATTGAAGATTATCCACTGCAGTTCTCTTAATTGTGTATTGTGAGAGAGGTTTTTCTTTTTTTTTTTTTTTGGGGGGGGGGGGGAGGGAATGTTGTGAGATACTGCTGTCATAAAATCCACCCAAAGTCATATCAGGCTCCAAAAGTCTATACAAAAGTTGTAATATCAGAAGTTTTGATGACAAGCCTTCTTGAAATGAGAACGTTACAACCTGGAAAAAAATATAAGCCTGTCATTTTGCTCAACCTGAAAATTGCAGTTCTTGTACATGAGATTATACTCACACTGCCTCTCCAGCACACTTGACCTTCACCAACCAAAAGAACACAACTGAGATCTCCATGAAACCACAATGCATTTTGTCTTCCACTGTCTCACAGGGTCTCAACCTGCATTCAAGCACAATGCTCTTAACAGCACATCCTGCTCTAATTCACAGTAAAAAAAAGGTATTCCTTCAACAACCTTGTGAAACTTTTGCTTGGATTTTCTTTTTATGCATAGACATTCACTTACTAGAAGTGTGTCTTCAAACCATGTCTGCACGTCTTGAATAGACTTTACGCTTGGAATGTCTATTGTGTTTGTGTAGAGCACTGCATACGCCTAGTAAATGTCTCCCTCTGTACACAAGTACCAACTTGCAAATAACTTATGGGGGCCGCCATTTGTGTGATGGTTTCTTGGCAGAATTTTGGCGGGGTGGTTTGCCATTGCCTTCCCCAGTAATATCCCCCCCCCCCCCCCCCCCCCGCTAGGTACTGACCAAAAGTAAGTAAAAGGCTGAGTTGGCTAGAAGCCAGATGCCTGACAGGAATCCCAGTCCAACTTTTGAATTCAGGTCATGTAGCACAGTAGGCAAGTGACCTACCAAGTGCCTCACAAGGCCTCACTATATCTAGTAGCACTACAGAAACGATAAGTAGTAGTAGTAATAGTAGTAGTAGTTTAATAGGAAATACAGTGCAGAAATAAAGAAAATGACAGCTGGGCTGCTCCTAGTTGGGTGGAGTAGTTTAGTGGTTAGTGCAGTGGACTTTGAACTTGAAAGAGCTGGTTTCAATTCTCATTACAGTTCCTTGTGACTCTGAGCAGGTCACTTAACCTTCCATTGCCCCAGTTACAAAATAATTGCCTTTATATAATATGTAAAACACTTTGATTTGTAACCACAGAAAGGCAGTATATCACCTTTTCCTTTATACATGACCCCTCTGGCTCCTTCCCGTTCCTTTCCTTCATACATGACCCCTCCTGATCTCTGACTTTACCCTATTATTCCCACTAATCCTCTGTCATGCTTTCTAGAATTCCCATACTGGTTTTATCTCTATCACCTCCACCAACAGAGTGCCATATATCTACCAGTCTTTCTGCAAGGAAACAATTTGTTATGTTACTGATAAGTCTACCTACTTTACAATCAGAGCACTCTGCACTGTCCTTTGATCTTTCCTGGTTATCAGGGAGCCTGTCTCCCTCAGAGTTACTACCAGGGAGCTGCAACACAGAGAGACAAGAGTTTTAAACAGGATGGTATGCAGCTAAGGTTAGTTTATTCCAGTGGTTCTCAATGTAGTCCCAGGACACATCGGGCCAGTCAGGTTTCCAGGATCACTGCAATAAATATTCAAGAAATCGATTTGCATGAGCTACCGTTCTTATCTGCAAATCTACACTCAGGACTTTACCTACTTATCTTTCTTTTTGTAAAAGTTTGAAAACCTTTCTTTTTCAGAAATCATATTCTTAATTTGATGGGTTTTGTTGTTGTTGTTGCAGAGCACTTCTTAGAACTCACTTTGAACTTAACGTAATTTTCTTTTGCAAAATCTTAATGATTTAACTTTCTGAAATCATTTTCTTAATTTGATATTTTGCTGTAAAGTATATTCTGGAATACTCTTTGAATCTAATTGCTGGGGGTTAGCAGAATAGAAATACTATATCACATTATAACATATCATATCATACGTTATGTATGTTCATTCTGGAAATCTTTTTGCTGTGTTACAGAATTGTATTTTTATGATATATGGGAATTGAGTTTTATCCAGACTATGTTCTGGACAGTTTCTTAAACAAAATAAATATAAATAAATAAGCTTTTCAGCCCCACATTGACGTTAGATCTCAAGACTCAGAATGCTTACATGATCATTGTCTGTACTAACAATATTAACAACTCTTCCATTTTGTAAATGAATCGGAATAGAAAATAGCAACATAGAATGACATTTTTGGAAGGTCATCCAACTCAAAATAAGAACATCCAGGTCAGTACGTCTCTGGTGGTGTGAGGGGTGTAAACACTGGTGGAGTATAGGTGGGTATGGGTGCGTTTCCGAGCTATACATCTACAGAATATAAGTTATGCACACTTCAGGGTGCACTTAGATGCCAACAGTTACAACTGTTATTGACTTGGCGTAACTGTTGGCATCTGAACCTTTAAGCACACTAACTCTACCTTATGCTACGATGCCACTATAGATATGGTGTTCAGCGAATGGCACTGGGGTACCTAAATCTTGGCACCAATTTAAAGAATCTTAGTTTGTTTATGCTAAAATGTTTCAACGACAAAGAGCTTTCAAAGTGAAAGATTTTCTTTGGGCCTTCCCACATCACAAATGCAACTGCATCTTTCTCTCATTTTTCATATTCCCTATATAACAGAAGCTTAGGCTGTTTAGAGCTAGGGTAGGTAATTACAGACCTTCATTGATCAAAGTCAGTCAGGTTTTTCATGCTCTTTAATGAATATGCATGACATGAATTTAAATGCATTATTGTAGAAATTAATGACATTAATTTGCATGTGTCTTGGCTAACTTGACTTTCTGATCACTAAAGGATGACGTTGTCAACCCCAGACATAATGCAATTCCAATACGGTCTTTGGAAACCAGGCTATCTGAATTTGCAGACTGAAACCCTTTCACCTTCATTCTTTCACTATAACTATAAAGAGCTCATAACTATTGCAATTTCATGTTCTATGATCCCACTATATATATTATTTTTTAAATTTATTTTATTTGATATTTAGCCTATCCTACCAAAAATATCCAGTGTAGGCTAAAATAAAAAATAGATAAAAAGTGACAAACAAAACACTATTTCTACTGTATATTTTAATAAATAATCATATTAAAGCAGATGTACATAATCAGGGCCGTGCCTAGGGTCTCTGGCGCCCCCCTGCAGACCATCAGTTGGCGTGCGTGCGAGCGAGCGCCCCACCCCCACTCTGGACTTTTAAATTTACCTCCCTCCGACGTCTGCGCAGCGTCAGTGAAAGTGCTGCCTGTCTGACGTCTCTCCACCAGCCCAGCCTTCCCTTCACTCGTTCGTTCCCTCTGTGTCCCGCCTTCTTCTGATGCCATTTCCTTGAGGGCGGGACACAGGGAACGAACAAGCGAAGGGAAGGCTGGGCTTGTGGAGAGACGTTAGACAGGCAGCGCTTTCACTGACGCTGCGCAGATGTCGGAGGCGGAGTGAGGTAAATTTAAAGCATCAGGGATGGAGGGGAGCAGAGGAGTAAGGTTTTTTTTTTTTTTAAATACAATGCGACGGCACGGCAACCTTGAAGGCAGGTGCCCCCCTGCAGCGCTTACCATGTTGGCACAGCCCTGTACATAATTATAGGAAGAAGCCAAAAAGCTTAAAGCTGACCACCTGAGGATAAAAAAAACATGTCTTTGAGGTCCATCTAACTGTCCACAAATTGTCCAGTATACATAGCACACAGGATGGCTTATTCCACAACATAGGGACAACACAGGAAAAGACACTCATACATGTCCTTGTCTGTTTAGAAGTCTTCACTGACGGGACCTCTACTAGCCATCCTCCTTAAGAATGCAATAAGCAAGTAGGACAACAGAATAATGGCCTCTCTGATAAATAAACAGAGCCCATGTTATAGAAGGACTGAAGGCTGCAACCAGGATCTTAGAATAGACTCATTCAGCTATCTGTAGCCAATATAAGGAAAGTAAAACAGAAAACGTGTTCCCTCAACCCAAATGTCAGTGTAGCCGCTATTGATCTAGGGTGCCTCACCTCTACTAGTTTAACAACATATCATTTTATAGCACTACTACGGTGGGAGAGACTGGGGATACACACTTAAGGGAGACACTATTTATTTATGTATGATATTTATACCCAAACCAAACCGAGAGGGTAAACAGCATACATAGAAAGTATACAAACAAAAAAAGCAACACTGGGCCTTCAAGAATGAGACAACAGGAGTATTTTATTGATGAATGACCCAACACAGCCGTGCTTCGGCGTTACATACTCCTAGATATTTATATACAGCATCCTACTCAAGTTCATTTATGTCGCAAATGACCATCAGAGACATGTGTAGAGTTTTGCTTAGTTTTCCTTTAGAGAAGGTTGCTTTAGAATATATACCCAAGACAAATGAATCCTGATATCATTTGAGAAGCACTTCGCTGCTTGAAATTGAAACAATAATTGCAGGAGCAGTGAAGCTTCAAATCATCTACAAATAATAGGTGTGATGTTGTCTGTGGATTACATGTGTCTCGGGGATTAAGGCTAAATACCTAACCAAAGGAGCTAATAAGAGTACTCAGTGGATTCAATGCCATAGAAAGCAAGAGTAGTGACAAAGAATCTCCCTAAAATATTCCTCACTGATTCTTGATGCAGTTTGATACATTTTCATGGTAAGCTTGACATATCCTAGCAATCTAGGACCTGATATGCAAAGCGTTTATGCTCCTATATTGACATCTTTGAAAATTTATGAGAACTGAGTGCCTAAATTTATGCTCAAAATTTAAGTAAACTCTTAAATGCAGGGATGCATGTGAATGTGGTGGCTATGTGTGGTGGGATCATCCATTGTACAACTATGAAATGGAAAACGTCAACAGAAGCAACTCGGCAATTTAGACATGTAAAGGCCGAAACACGTGTAAGAGATTATTTTTGTCAGAACCTACACATGTTAAGTGCCAACACATACATGTTTATGTCTGACATTTCAGAAGTCTACACCTGTAAATGTTCCTAATTAAGTACAGACGTTGAAAGCTTAAATGCACTTTGAATTTGGGAAGGAACAATGGCAGATTAAGGAGAAGGCCTCCCTTAACCCCTCCTGTAAACAGCTGCCCAACATGAGCACTTTTCAAAAACCTATTTCTGCCTGAGAGCACATGTACAAACTAACCTATTCAAAAAGGCATACCCTGTCGATCCAACCTAAATGCCTGATCTCTGCGACACATCAAAATGAAAGCACGTAATGGACATAATTCAACTTCTCCGCTGCACATTTCCCCAAATGTGACTGCGCCACAAGAACTTTATCTTACCACAATATCACTTTCTATTGTTCTCACCGGAGCTGGCAAACGCCTCCCGGTACTAAGTAAGCCACATTGAGCCTTCAAATATGTAAGAAAATGTGGGGTACAAATGCAACAAATACATAAATAAATTTAGAAGCATAAAAAGCGAGTGGCAACAGGGCGAATTTACAGCAGGGAAAAGAAGGTAGGTGCCTAGCACTGACTTTTAGCAGTAGATTCATAAATTAGGCACATAAATATAAGCAAATTAATAATGGCAGTTCTAAATTTATAAGCATAACTTTTAAGATCATAAAGATAGCTAAGAAGAGGTGAATTGAAACATAAGGATAAGCAATCTGTAGTTGCTGCCCAGCAGGGGTGGACTGACCATTGGGATAATAGGGCAGCAGAAGGGGGCTGACTCTCCCCTACTCCAGGGGCATAGCCACAGCCCACCCTAACTAGCCCCAACCCAACCAGTGGCGTAGCTCTCCCAAGCGAGGCTCCAATCTTTTCCTGCCTCTTCTGCCCGCTCTCCCCGTCCGTGTGGTCTGCTCACTTTTACTGCCCAGAAGCACCGTTTTCCCTCCAGCACCGGTGATTCCCATAGCCAGCCTTCTGCCAGCGTGCGTCATCGGAGCCTCTCCTTAGGCACGTCCTGCCTACTCTGCAACTTCCTGTTTTCCGCAAAGCCTCCGTTTAGTTTAATTACTTGAGATAGGTGGTTAGAGGCCCATGATCCTAATTGCCTGGGGGCCCAGGTCACTGTCAGTCCACTCCTGCTGCCCAGGACAGCAGATTGTTTACAGCAAGCACAGAAAAAGTTGGCACAGCTGACATTTGCAGATTCTGGAAATGATTACTCCTCTCATAACAGGCTGCAAAGTTCTGATGGCAGAACATTTCAGAACAGAAAGGCACAACAAGACACCACAGCTCAGCCATTGGAAACTTCGTCAACGTTACAACATCGCTATACCACAAAAACACTTGGATCATGACCTTAAACGGATTATGGAGAATGAAGAGATGATGATCACATGGTTGAGGGGTCATCCCCATTCTGAACGATAAAAAGCTAGATGTGAGGAAACCTGACATAGTGGTAAAAAAGAAAAGCATTTATCATAGAGGCATCTGTGAACTGTGTAGAGAGAAAAGCTATTCAAGAACCAGTAAATGGAATCCAAGACAAATAAATCTGGCAAAAGGATACAGAAACATGTCGCATAGTTTTTGGAGCCACAAGCTTGTATAAAAAGAATTTCCAAGCACATTTGGATAGGTTGTCTATAAATGTAACATCTTATGAACTCCAGGAAGTTCTCTTTGGCACAATAGAAGTACTGCATTGAGTATTAGCAGTACATTTGAGAGATTGAGATCATACTCCTGCCTTAGGAGTGAGCTTCATTGCTGTCATGGTATGCACAAATGGACAATGCCCCCTAAGACTTTCAGCTAAAAACTTAGGCTTCTAAATTTGGCTGAAAATAAGGCACAAATTTAGGATCCTAACTTAGGAGACTAACAGGCTCATTTTCGAAAGGGATCGCCGGCGATCTTCCGACACAAATCGGGAGATCGCCGGCGATCTCCTGATCCTGGCCAAATCGGTATTATCGAAAGCCGATTTTGGCTGGCTTCAACTGCTGTTTCGTCGCGGCGCCAGCCAACCTTCAAGGGGACGTGTTGGTAGGGTAGTGAAGGTGGGACGAGGGGCGGGGGCGTGGGTAAGAGATGGCTGGCTTCGCCTTATAATGGAAAAAAAGAGGCCGGCTCGAACGAGCATTTCGCCGGCCGGACTTGGTCCATTTATTTTTAGGACCAAGTTTGGAAAAAGTGCCCCAATTGACCAGATGACCACCAGAGGGAAGCGGGGATCACCTCCCCTTACTCCCCCAGTGGTCACCAACCCCCTCCCACCCAAAAAAAAAAGTCACTTAACCCTCCATTGCCCCAGTTACTAAATAATTGCCTTTATATAATATGCAAAACACTTTGATTTGTAACCACAGAAAGGCACTATATCACCTGTAAGCACCTGTAAGCTATTTTTGTTTGTTTTTTTTTAATTTTTTTAAGTGCCCCCTAGGGTGCCCAGTTGGTGTCCTGGCATGTGAGGGGGGGCCAGTGCACTACAACTGCTGGCTCCTCCCACGCCCAAATGCTTTGCATTTCATCGGGTTTGAGATGGCTGGGCCCGGTTTCCATTATGGCTGAAAAATGAAGCCGGCTATCTCATATAAACCCGGTGATCCTTCTCTAAACCCGGCAAGCGATTTGGCCGGCGCCAAGCGTATTTCAAAAATATGCTTGGCTCTGCCCGCTTACGGCGCTGGCCCCGAAGATGGCCGGCCATCGATTTGGCCGGTGCCGTTCAATTACGCGTCTCTAAGGGCCCTGTTTACTAAGGCACGTTAGCATTTTTAACGCAACTACAATTAGCGCACGTGCTAACCATGTAGGCGCCTATAGGGATATTGTAGGCACGTACACGGTTAACGCGCATTAAAAATGCTAACGTGCCTATAACACAGCTTAGTAAACAGGGACCTAAATTTGGGAGCTGAGCTTTTTTTCTCATATTGGGCCCCTGCAGTTTATTGTCTGCATTTCAAGGTAAGATATTACTCCATCGTTATGAGATGCTAGCAAATGATTTCTCAGAAGATAGCCATACTATGGGGGTCCTTTTACAAAGCTGTGGTAGAAAGTGGCCTTAATGCACCATTATACGGGGTCTTTCTCACGCTCTAAGGTCACTTCTACCTCAGCCAGAAAATGGCCGATTTTCCATTTTCCAAATTAATGGTCATGAGATAATGTTGATTTGATTTGATTTATTGGGACTTAATTAATCGCCTTTTGTCACAAGGATAACAAAGCGATGTACAAAGTTGTCATTAGCATGCAGCCATTAAAAAAAGTTAGCACGTGAGCCCTTATGGCCACCTTATTTTGTATGTCGTAAGGGCTCACGTGCTAATCTTGCACTCATCAGTTAGCATGCAACAATGCCAATGGGCTAACTGGTTAGTGCAGATACTCACTCTCTGCAAACCTATTAACCTGATTTTAATCTTTCCAAATTGTATTCATTTCTTGAGCAGTGGAAGGATTTAGTGACACACTGGGGTCACCAGAAGATATCACCAGGCCCACAGTGAAAAAGGAGTTTGCTCCTGAAGCAACTAACGACTAGCTGTTACCCATATTTGTCATCTTTGCTCAGAACGTTGGACAGGACTTAAAATCTGCTGTTGTTTTATCTAAGCAAGCTATTTTTCTTACAGTTTGCGTTTGAGCAGTGAGAGGAGTTAGTGACGCCCTGGGGTCGCTACAAGATGATATCATCAGACCCACAGTGAAAGGAGAGTCTACTCCTGAGGCAACAAACCTCAGGAGTTGCACCAAAGGAACATGTCAAAGAGGCAGGGCACACCCCTTTGTGCGATAATTCAGGCAAATTCTCTAGAAGGTTTCAGTAATTAGTTTTATTTTAGTCTTGGGATTTACTTAGGTTTTAGATATATACTTGTTATTTTACTAGTGATTTAAATATCTGTCTTTTAAACAAAAGGAAGTTATTTTATCCTTACTTTGGATATTTCTGTTGGGAGGCAAGTGTTTGGTTGATTTAGTGGTAGCTGAGTGGCTTGTTCCTGTTATAGTGTGGAGAAAATGCTGTCTTAAGTTAGGTAGAACAGATTTCTCTCCCGTAACTAATTTGATTGATTGTGCCCAGATTTTACCTCACTCTATTGAGGTAGTGACTGTTCATACATAAACTTATAGAATGGTTAACAAAGATAGAAGAGAGGGACAACAGAGAAAGAAAATGATCCTTGCGACTACCTTCCAGTGCCATGCCTAAGTGTAAAATGCAAGATACATTTTTAATAAGGCTTTTATTATATTGGAATGGATAGGAGAATATCAGCCAAGATTACGGAGACATTGTTAACAAGAAGGGAGGATAGAATAATTCATGATCTTTGTCCTCCAGGTTATAAGATATTGTACGTTCCAAAAAAATGTCGAAGAGGTGGTGGATTGGCAGTAATTTTATTAAGAAAAAATTAGGGTCATTTGAAGAGATTTTATTAGTACTGACAGTTTGGAACTTATGGTTTGTGATATGAATGACAATGCACTCTGAAACGTCGAGTTGTATTTTAATATATCATCCCCCCCCCCCCCCCCCCAGGAAAATGGCAAGAAATAGAGACTTCATTGAATGATTTTTTTTTTTTGTCACAACGTGTGTTAAATTTGAAGAATAATATGTTTTTAGGAGACTACAATTTTACATATGGAAGACACATCTAACCCAATCGTTTGTAATTTAATTTCTTTGTTGGAGTCAATTGTAATGTCACTATCACAGTCTCAGCCAACACATGTTAAAGTCCATCAGCTGGCATTTACTGATATTTACTAGTAACCCTACTCAAAATATGAAATTAGAAAATATGGAATGGGAGGAAGTTATTTGGTCAGATCATTTTTCACTAGCACTTACAATCTATTGGAAAATGATCAGAAATAACAAACATAAAAGACCATTTCGCGAAATAATAATTCACGAGGCAAAACTGATGCTGATTTATACTGCGGTGCTCCGGCCATCACTATTGCCAATGGTTGTCGACCCCTTTAACATACGTCCCAGGAGCAGTGGACTGTGTCTTGGTGGGCCGATGCTCCAGGGCCCACGGAATAATACTGCTTTCAAGGTGGTTTACAAGCAGTGTTATTCATTTGCAACAAGGGTCAGCAACTTGTGGTACTGAGGTACTGGAGGTTAGTGATTCCCAAGATAAATCAAAGTGTACTGAAAATGCCGTTTATTGCACCTTGATAACTTCCCCCCCTTAATTTGAGATAGAAAATTGCAAACAATAAAATCTGTCCACACATCAGACAAATATTGGAAAAAAAGAGAAACGCAAACAGCACAATATATTTCAATCTATTTCAGAGGCAATGGAGCACCTTTTTGGTTGGAGGAGCCAAACAAATCAATCTCCAGCCCCACCCAAATCTTTCTGGCTGGTGATGGTGTGCTGAACAAAATACTGGTTGGGCCATGGCTCTAGTGGCTGACTCCATTAGTGGCCTAATCCATTCAAATACCTATGATCTATTTAAAAACTATAGACAATTACATAGGCTACCATACTGATGAAGGGCAATTCTATAAACTGGTGCCTAAAGATAGTGCATAGTTATACAATAATAGCACTTAAGTGCATGATTGGCGTCTCTAATTGGCAATTACATGCATAAGTGCTAGGCACTATTCTGTAACATATGCGCCATCTCTTAGGACTAGATTCTATATTTGGAGCCTAAAAAATCAGCACTGAAAAAGTGCTATTCTATAAGCTGAACTTAAAGTTAGGCATGGTTTAAAGAACAGAACTTACTCCCAGGAATTGCGCCTAACTTTAGGCATGGCCATTTGTACCAACTGAAATGTGATCCAAATATACTCAGCTAAATTAGGGGAGTATCCCTGTATTCTATAACAACACGCTTAAATGCTAGAAAAGCCCCCATTCTGCCCATGACCCTCCTACTTCCACACCCCTTTTTTACTCACATTTAAAATGTAGGTGCGTAAGTTCCAATTAAATCTAATTATGACAATTATTGACACTAATTGGCTTGTTATTCTGTTAAATTGCATGCGTAAATTGGACATATGTACAAATTTGCATGCACAATATATGGTGACTTTTATAGAATTAGGGGGTTAGTGCATAAGAGTGAGGGGGAGCAACATGGACGGAATATGGGCGGGTAATTGACATGTCTCGGAGATATGCATGCAATTTATAGAATACTATAAGTATTCTCCTTCTCTGCGCATATCCAGCAAATAGCCAAGACCTGTCGCTTCTTCCTCTATAACATTAGCAAAATTCGCCCTTTCCTCTCTGAGCACACCACCCGAACTCTCATTCACTCTCGCCTCGACTACTGCAACCTACTCCTCACTGGCCTCCCACTTAGCCATCTATCCCCCCTTCAGTCTGTTCAGAACTCGGCTGCACGTCTTATCTTCTGCCTGGACCGATATACTCATATCACCCCTCAAGTCACTTCACTGGCTCCCGATCAGGTACCGCATACAGTTCAAGCTTCTCTTACTAACCTACAAATGCACTCGTTCTGCAGCCCCTCCTTACCTCTCTACCCTCATCTCCCCTTATGTTCCTACCCGTAACCTCTGCTCTCAAGACAAATCCCTCCTTTCAGTACCCTTCTCCACCACCGCCAACTCCAGGCTCCGCCCTTTCTGCCTCGCCTCACCCCATGCTTGGAATAAACTCCCTGAGCCCATACGCCAGGCCCCCTCCCTGCCGATCTTCAAATCCTTACTCAAAGCCCACCTCTTCAATGTCGCCTTCGGCACCTAACCACTATACCTCTACGCAGGAAATCGACTGCCCCAACTTGACATTTCGTCCTTTAGATTGTAAGCTCTTTTGAGCAGGGTCTGTCTTTCTTTGTTAAACTGTACAGCACTGCGTAACCCTAGTAGCGCTCTAGAAATGTTAAGTAGTAGTAAGTAATAGTAATGCACAATTATCAACCAACAGTTACAACTGCCTTTGACTTGGCGTAACTGTTGGCGTCAAACTTTAGGTGCACCAGTGTCCACTTCCACTAGTATTTGATAATGGATTCTTGGTGCCAAGATGCCATTGTAGAATTAGCACTAAGCTCATGGCATTGGGGCACCCAGTGGAGGCCTTACCATTAAGCCACCTGAGGCAGGGGCTTGAGGCGGCATCATCTCCCACCCTTCCTTCCCTAACCCCCTTCCGCGATCTTACCTTTTATTGTTTTTTTTTTTTTATGTGGTGGTGACAGCAGCAATGATTCCCATAGGCTGCCCTGTTGCCAGGCCGCTCCCGGCCCTTTCTACTCCACTGTGTCCCGCCTCTCTGTTTCCTCGGAAGTGAGCTGCAGTAGAGAAAAGGGGCCAGGACTGGCTCGGTGACAGGGCAGCCTATGGGAATCGTTGCCACTGCTGCCACTGTCACCACCAACCTTTTAAAAACAAAGAAAAGGTAAATTTGGGAAAAGGGATGGGGAAGGAAGGGGAGAAGTCAGATCATAGCATGGCGGGGCAAAGCAGGGGGTGGCAGAGGAGGAGAAGTGAGGGTGGTAGCTCATTCCTTGCCTCAGGTGGCAAATTAATTTGGGCCTCGCCAGGTATTTGTGACCTGGATTGGCCACTGTTGGAAACAGGATGCTGGCTTGATGGACCTTTGGTCTGTCGCAGTATGGCCATACTTATGTACTTATGTAAATCTTGGTGCCTGTTTATAGAATTGCCACCTAAGAGCTGGATTAATCACGGTCTTTCCCCCACAGACACTGAATGGGAGAAAAGCCGTTGTGAATTGGTTGTTAAATCAGCCGCAGGTCTACATCAAAAAGCAGTTCAGTTATAAAGATTTTCTCTGTAAAAGCTGATCATGTTTTGCTTTAAAAGCAGTAAGAAGTAATTTCATAATCTGCTAAACCAAATGTGTTTAGAGGCACCAACCAGCTGCACAAAACGGTGATTGTAGGACAGAAATGCTAAATGGTTAATGATCCACTTAAACATTTTAAGAAAGATGTTTTCACTGTAGAATGAACTGAAAGATTTCATTCATTCAGAATCCTAGCAACCTGGAAGCAGACAGAAGAGGAAGGATTCGAATATATACAACGCTTCCTCCCTTCCTGGTTACTGTTTCACTGAAAGGTGCTCTCTGATGACAGTTTTTCCGCTTGTTCAATCCTGTTTTTCCCTAGAGATGTGAGGAACAGCATCTCAAAGGTTTTCTCCCATTCCATACCTATGGAAATAAAAAAAACCTTGAATAACGCTCGCTGACTGTATACTAACCTGCCTAACATTGTTGAACTTTTGATTACCATTCACAATAAGGGAAAAAAAGCTTTAAACCCTTTTAAACCCGTTTAGTGGATTATGCTAATTATATAAAATAAACCGGTAATTTGCCTAGGAACTGATATTATCAGATTATGGATCATGTGCTGTAAAATGGCTGTTTTTCTTGTATGTTGTCTTTTGCATTTCTAAATTAAAAAGTAGCTTCTGCCTGAAAAACAAACAGAAAAAAAAATGCTTGGGTTTTGCATTTCACTGGCAGTGAGCTGCTGTTTGGATTCCCTATTATAGGTCTAGCATAGAGGTACTTTTCTTGAAACTACTTCATCTAATTTCTGTTTTCTGTTTAATTTTCCCTTTGTAATCATTGGAAACGTGGTGGTGGTGGTAGGGGAGGGGGGGGGGGGGTTCCACTTCTGTAAAATGTGTTACGCAAATTCCAGTGAAGCTGAGGAACACATACCAAACTATATTATAAATCTTACCAAGAACTGAGGAAGTAGATTGCGCTGACATAGCACAAAAACAGAGTAACTTTAATATTAGGAAATGACAGCATTAAAGTGTGGTGAGCCTTACTCTCCACTCTTAACACTTGTAGTCTAGGAGTGACAATACTTTCTATGGAGGACCAGGTCTCATCTGTTAAAACTACTACTACTACTACTTAACATTTCTAGAGCGCTACTAGAGTTACGCAGCGCTGTACAATTTAACATAGAGGGACGGTCCCTGAACGGTCAGTCCGATAGGGGCGGTCAAAATGGGGCAGTCTGGATTCACTGAACGGTAAGAGTTAGGTGCCGAACGCAGCATTGAAGAGGTGGGCTTTAAGCAAAGACTTGAAGACGGGCAGGGAGGGGGCTTGGCGTAAGGGCTCAGGAAGGTTGTTCCAAGCATAGGGTGAGGCGAGGCAGAATGAGCGGAGCCTGGAGTTGGCGGTGGTGGAGAAGGGTACAGAGAGGAGGGATTTGTCCTGTGAACGGGTTACGGGCGGGAAGGTAAGGGGAGATGAGGGTAGAAAGGTAGTGAGGGGCAGCAGACTGAGTGCATTTGTAGGTAAGAAGGAGAAGCTTGAATTGAATGCGGTATCTGATTGGAAGCCAGTGAAGTGACTTGAGGATAGGGGTGATATGAGTATATCGGTTCTGGCGGAATATGAGACGTGCAGCAGAGTTCTGAACAGATTGAAGGGGGGATAGATGGCTAAGTGGGAGGCCGGTGAGGAGTAAGTTGCAGTAGTTCACTAACCTATGGTTCCTCAGGCAAATTTGTTCATTTCTATGCCCTACTGGGCTAAAGCAGGTAATGAAAGAAGTCTCTCTTTTTTCCATTTTGATTACTACAATATAGTCTGCTTGGCTTACCTAAGCAACCGTCAGCTCATCTACAATTAAGATAAAATACTGCAGCTAAGATTCTTTACTGGGGGAATAGATGGACAGGGTAACCCACTGCCTGTTAACCTGTCTTGGCTGCCTGTTGGGTTCAGGGTCCTGTTTAAATTGCTTATTCTTATCTTAGGGTATTACAAGAGCTTGGACCATCTTACTTGTCAGCCTTACTAGCAAAGGTTCATTCCTACTTGATGCCAGTGCTCTGAACGGGATATCCACCAGGTGATTCCTTCTATGAAGGATCTCAAGCCAGTATCTACAAGTGAGCACACTCTTAGGGGTAAGGCTCCTCAAGTCTGGAACATTTTTTTACTTGATTAAAAATGGAAGTGAATCATATGACTTTCAGGAAGAAACTAAGGGGCCCTTTACTAAGGCATGTAGGCGCCTACGCGTGTCCAATACGCATCAAATTGGCACTACTGCCCGGCTACCGCATGCCCCAGGCAGTAATTCCATTTTTGGTGCGTGCCCAAAACATGAGGTAGAAAATATTTCTATTTTCTACCATGAGGCGCTTACCCGGCAGTAATTGGCAGTTTTGGTGCGTGCTGGACACTTACTGTCCAGTTAGCGCATGAGACCTTACTGCTAAGTCAATGGGTGGCATTAAGGTCTCAGGCCGAAAATGGACACGTGCTGGTTTTCACTTTGCCTAACTTCCATTTTCCGGCACAATAACAAAATCCCTTTTTTCAGGTGTGCTCAGGAAATGGACCAACGGGCGTCCAAAACACACGCCTACACCAGCGCAGGCCACTTTTTGACGTGCCTTAGTAAGAGGGCCCCTAAAAGCTTAGGGTGTTTCAGCCAAACTTAGGGGCCTTTTACTAAGAGGCATTAAGGGCCTTATTCTATAAAGCTTATGCTCCTAAATTTAGAAGCATAATTTATGCTTCTAAATTTATACTCCTAAATTATGAGCATACTCTATGCTCCAAAATACATTATGCTCATAATTTAAGAGCATAACCTTTGTAGAATAAGGCCCTAAGGGCTAGGTTCTATATATGGTGCCTGAAAAATCCACGCAGAAAAATAATTGCGCCTAGGCGTATTCTCTAAAGTATGCCTAAATTTTATAGGATAGGCTTAAAGTTCCGCATGATATATAGAATACGCCATGCAACTCTCCACGTGACCAAATTTGATCGCATCCATATAGGCCACATTTTACTTGGTGTAAATTCAGATGCCTAAATTAGGCACAGGGTGGGAGCATTCTATAATAATGCGCATAGTTTGTAGAAACACCCATGCCCCCTTTTCAACTATGTGACTTAGAATTTAGGCGCACCATGTTCTAGAATACACTTATTGCGAGTTGTATGCATAAATCTCACTTAATGCAGATTAATGCTGTTAATTGCTTGTTAACACTCAATTAACAGCGCTGAGTAGCTAGTTCACCAATTAAGTTATGCATGTTGTTACAGAATACGCTTCGATTTCTGTGAGGAAATTGAGGCGCCATATATAGAATCTGGTGGTAAACCCTTAAAAATATGTTTATTGCATGAGAACGGGCTACCGTACAAACACATTAAAGCATTTTGCAGCATTTAATAGAGAATTTTCAAACATAGTTTTGGGTGTGGGTGTGGTATGGGACGAGAATAGATGTAGAAGCATAAGCCAGCTAGCGCATTATACACAATACATGCAAACTGGCAAATGCGGAGTTAATGTGGGAGCACTTACTGCCCCCTAAATAGGAGGTGGTAAGTGTTCCCACATTAACTCTAAGCAGGTACTGCACACTAATGACAACATTAGAACAAGATTTGCAAAAGAAATATGAAATAAAACTGTTATAAACTACCAATTAGATTTGCAGTTCATACATGGGAAAATCCTGCAATAAGTCACATTAACCACAAAACCTTAACATACTTCAATAAGGAGGTCTTTTATTTAGGTGCACTAGCATTTTTAGCGCTTGCTAGAAGTCACCTGGCACTAAACGCCAAGATGCCCATTGGAATATAATGGACGTCTCAGCATTTAGCGCCAGCTGATTTCTAGCACAAACTAAAAATGCTAGAGCAACCTTAATAAATAACCCCCTACAAGGACCCCTTAATGTTTAATTTCTATTTTCCCTGAATTTATTGTTTAGAAATTGTTGTGTTTTCTATTGTATTTATGCTATTTTGTTTTTGAATTTTTTGCTCTATTTTGCTTTGCTGAATTTCATGTGTTGTCGTTTTATTTTATTTTCATCCTTGTAATCCACCTTGAACTGGGATTTCTTGGCTTAAAAGTATAATATCAATTCTAAATTAAATTAAATCAAGACACCAAAACCATATTGATAGTTCAGTTTGAAGCTTATACAAAGCACGTGGTAACCCCATCCTTTATTACCAACTTTGCTATTTTGTCCTTGCTGAACTTCACATAATTGAAGCAATCTTCTTGTCTGCCAACATGGGTGCAAAGTTGTGGGTACCGATACCCGAGGGTTTTACACCAGTTTTCAAAAAGACACTATGAACATGTTTTCCCTTTCAAAACTGCCCTGGTACCTACAAGTTTGGTACCTATATTTTCTGCTGGCACTTGTCCACGCATAATAGTGTACGTAATTATGAAAACGCAAACAAGTGTGTATTATTGCCTCCCTTGACCGAACAGGCCCCCTACACAACACATGTACTTTTAGCTACATGAAGAGTGGGTAGTTTTCAAAAAGCCCTTTTATTCGGCTAAACTGATTTTTAGCCTTCCGGATTATTTCCTTGCTTCCTAGAAGCAGTAAGCAATATTAATTTCTCTGCATGCAATAGCTCTTGGAGTCAGCCCAAAGTAATCCATTTGAATAGAGGCAGCTGCTAGGAAATTGAAGAGTAAAATCTGACAGATTTCAGTGGCGTCCAAAATCGTTATTAAAACTGTAGTAAAAGTCCATATAATCTCCTGGATTCTATAAAGGGAGCCCAAAACTGAGCATGGAAATTTAGGCGCAGATGACAAATCCATGAGCACAGGGCCGCTGAGAAGGGGGGGCAGGGGGGACAAAATTCCCTGGGCCCGGGCATCCAAGGGGGGCCCAGCGCCACACTCTCCTCCACCTGCCCCCCCTCCATTCACCACCGGACCGGACCCCCTGAATTCAAATCATAGCGCCTCACCTCGACCTTGCTCCGTGTGAAAGAAGCGCAGCAGCGGCAATCTGCAGATCGCCTCCCTTCAGGCCTTCCCTCCCTGTGTCCCGCCCTCATCTGACGTAACTTGCGTGAGGGCGGGACAGGGAGGGAAGGCCCGAAGGAAGGCGATCTGCAGACTGCCACCGCTGCGCTTCTTTTACACGGAGCGAGGTCGAGGTCGAGGTGAGGTGCTATGATTTGAATTCAGGGGGGCCCGGCCCGGTGGTGGACGGAGGGGACGGAGGCGATGATGACCTCGGGGGGGGGGGGGGGGGGGCAGCGGCGGTGGGGCCCCAGGGGGCGGCCTTGTTCCCGGGCCTGGCCCAGTCTCTCGGCGGCCCTGCATGAGCAAAGTAATTAGTTCAGTAGGCATTAACAATTGATAATTAATATTATCAGGCACTTGATTGCCTATAATTGGGAGTTAGGCGCAGATCTGCTCCATTTCCAATTCTATAACAGTACACCTAAAATTTATAGCACACAACTCAAAAAGAGGCATGGCCATGGGAAGGGGAGGGACAGGGGCATTTCCAGGATTTAGGCGCAATGTTATAAACTAATGTCATTTGCGCGCCTAACTTCCATTAGTTGAGCACCAGCACTTACATCAGGTTTTGGCATGTGTATGTGCCACGCCCAAAGTTAGGCACGAGATCCATGCTGAGCTTGTATTCTGTATAGGGAGCTCCGTGCAGAGCACCCTTTGCAGAATACTAGTTTAGCGTAGATCTTTCTGGCACCTAACTCTGGGTCATAGAAAGTGTAACACGAACTCCAACACAGGAAGTGTCCATCAAAATACCTTTATTGCACCAAAGACCTGACACGGGTCTTTTCCGCCAAACCATGGGCCCGTGTCGGGTCTTTGGTGCAATAAAGGTATTTTGATGGACACTTCCTGTATTCAAGCTCATAAGTATATAAGTACATAAGTAGTGCCATACTGTGACAGACCAAAGGTCCATCAAGCCCAGTATCATGTTTCCAACAGTGGCCAATCCGGGTCACAAGTGCCTGGCAAGATCCCCAAAACAGTACAATACATTTTATGCTGCTTTTATGTTACACTTTCTACTTCTCTATTTCCCTTGGACTTCGCATAGAAGTGTTTCCCTGTTTTGTTGTCATGCCTAATGCTGGGTGCTATTTATAGAAGTTCCCCCAATGTGATTCAGATCATTCAGACTATGTTATATTCTGTTCTGACATCTTAAGGTGCAACCCTGAATAAGTCACCAGTAGATCTCTTTCTACAACATTGCTTTCAGGCAGTGGACCATGTGGTACTTCTGCTAGTATAGTTTTGCCCCTTGTTTATATCTTCTAGGTCAATAAGTCTATTTTCTGCTGCCTATTCTTGGGCAGGGTCTGCCCAACTACTAGCCAAAAAGTAGGTGGTTGCCTAGGGCAGTAATTTCTTGGGGACAAGGAGCAGCTGCAGTCAAAGCAAAATAAGTCCTGCCAGCCACACAAACAAAGAACTATCAGCGCATTCTTCAACCTGCATTTTTATAGGATTTTGCCAATGATCCCAATTATCACACTCTTGGGAAGAGGGAGAGGTGAGCTGCAGGCTAGAGGCCTGAAAATAAATTGAGGAGGGGGGGTGTAAGGGTGGAGGTTCACTTGGGGCAACCACTACACTTTCACCAGCTCTGTTCATGGGGAAGAAAAGGGCAAAATAAGACATTTTTTTTGTTGAAGGATTTGGGGATTGGACTGGGTGGTAGATCTGGGGATGGACTTTGTCGTATGGCAGTCAAGTTTCGATGTCACTGCTCTTTTTTACTAATTTCTTTAATTTCTTATATATGGCCCTCAAGTCCAAAAGCTAAAACAATTGGTGTATATTCATGTACAATAGTATTTTTCTGTCCCTGGAGGGCTCATAATCTAGATTTCTACCTGAATGCAGGTTTCATGTCATGTTCAGACATGAAGGTTTCTCTGAGCCCTAAAGGGAAACTGCTACCAATGATCCCCACTGTGATACTGGGGCAATTTCTTCTTCTAGATTTGAAGCTGCAGACAATGATATTGACTGGCAAGGAAGTGGACTGAAAATAGAAGTGCTGAAGCAAAATTCCTGGCTTCTAACAAGCAAGCAGATTTTGACCCTGGCTGTGGAGATGCACAGTTGTATTCAGGCACAGCCCGAATATCATAGGCCATCCTGAGACAATAACTCTGGAAGACCTCTACTACTACTATTTAACATTTCTAGAGCGCTACTAGGGTTACGCAGCGCTGTACAATTTAACATAAAAGGACAGTCCCTGCTCAAAGAGCTTACAATCTAATGGACAAATGTACAGTCAGTCAAGTAGGGGCAGTCAAATTGGGGCAGTCTAGATTTCCTGAAAGGTATAAGGTTAGGTGCCGAAAGCAACATTGAAGAGGTGGGCTTTGAGCAAGGATTTGAAGATGGGTATGGAGGGGTTTGGCGTAGGGGCTCAGGAAGTTTATTCCAAGCATAAGGTGAGGCGAGGCAGAATGGGCGGAGTCTGGAGTGGTGGAGAAGGGTACTGAGAGGAGGGATTTGTCCTGTGAGCGGAGGTTTCGGGCAGGAACGTAAGGGGAGATGAGGGTAGAGAGGTAATGAGGGGCTGCAGACTGAGTGCATTTGTAGGTAAGAAGGAGAAGCTTGAACTGTATGCGGTATCTGATCGGAAGCCAGTGAAGTGACCTGAGGAGAGGGGTGATATGAGTATATCGGTTCAGGCAGAATATAAGACGTGCAGCAGAGTTCTGAACGGATTGAAGGGGGGATAGATGGTTAAGTGGGAGGCCAGTGAGGAGTAGGTTGCAGTAGTCAAGGCGAGCGGTAAAGAGAAAGTGGATGAGAGTTCGGGTGGTGTGCTCAGAGAGGAAAGGGTGAATTTTGCTGATGTTATAGAGGATGAAGCGACAGGTCTTGGCTGTCTGCTGGATATGCACAGAGAAGGAGAGGGAGGAGTCGAAGATGACTCCGAGGTTGCGGGCAGATGAGACGGGGAGGATGAGGGTGTTATCAACTGAGATCGAGAGCAGAGGAAGAGGAGAAGTGGGTTTTGGTGGAAAGATGATAAGCTCGGTTTTGGCCATGTTCAGTTTCAGGTGGCGGTTGGACATCCATGCAGCAATGTCGGATAAGCAGGCCAATACCTTGGCCTGGGTCTCCACAGTGATGTCTGGTGTGGAGAGATACAGCTGGGTATCATCAGCATAAAGATGATACTGGAAACCATGAGATGAGATCAGTGAGCCCAGGGAAGAGGTGTAGATTGAAAAAAGAAGGGGTCCAAGGACAGATCCCTGGGGAACTCCAACAGAGAGCGGGATGGGGGTGGAGGAGGATCCATGAGAGTGTACTCTGAAGGTGCGGTGGGAGAGATAGGAGGAGAACCAGGAGAGGACAGAGCCCTGGAACCCAAATGAGGACAGTGTGGCAAGAAGTAAATCATGATTGACAGTGTCAAAAGCGGCGGATAGATCGTAACTGATAAGGAAGTGGACTGAAAATAGAAGTGCTGAAGCAAAATTCATGGCTTCTAACAAGCAAGCAGATTTTGACCCTGGCTGTGGAGATGCACAGTTGTATTCAGGCACAGCCCGAATATCATAGGCCATCCTGAGACAATAACTCTGGAAGTCTGCTATTACTTCTAAGATTTGCTATGACTCTAGATGTCAAATCCTCTGAACATGACAAAACATCATTTATTAATGGTCTAATTTCAACAATGCGTAGTGCCAATACTTGGTTTTCTGATGAAACTATAATCATTCAGTAGGAAATAGAAAGCTTGGGGAATCTGAGCCAATTGCCAAATATGAGACACATTAACTTCCTAAATTTATGTACACAGATGATATACAGATGGGGATGGGGTGTTGAAAATTGGAGTACTAGATGTGGTAAATCAGTAGCTCTTGGCACAATGTTTTATCGAGATTGTGTTAATATTGTAAGCAGCATGTCTCTAATTATATACTAATGTTTTAATCTATATAGTATGATTTAACAAACTGCAGTCTTTCTAATAATCGCCCAATCCTGCCCCCCTTTCAGGACCAAAAAAAACCCTATAATTTACTCTAAAATCCAAATCCTAGTTTCTTCTAATAATCGTCCACCCCAGAATTCAGCAGTCAGGCAGACACTTTAATTAAGCTCAGCAGGCTTCATATCATCACCAGCATTGTTGGAAAATGTCTTTCCTTCACCCCTCCACCCCATAATAGCCAACATTTCTATCTTCCACTCTCCACCTCCACCCCGTGATGACTGGATTCCTCTTCTTACCTCTTCTCCCAGCTGATGCCGACACCACGGTTATGGCGCTGGGCTGATGTGGGGACTGAGTATCTACGTTTACGAGAATGAATATAGGTATGCTGTTATATCAGGGCATACAAGTTCAGTCCTCGAGGGCTGTAAAAAGGACAGGCTTTCAAGATACCCACAATGTATATGCATGAGATAGGTCTGTATTCAGTGCAGATCTCTCTCATGCAAATTCATTAGTGATGTTCTCTTTGCAGCCATCAAGGACTGAACATATATACACTGCTTTGTTAAACAAATATTTTAGGGGCCCTTTTACAAAGCATCGGTAAGCTCAATGCTAAATCGGAATTACAGCTCGCCCAACACAACCACTGGCGGTTGTTCTGGCTTGAGTGTGTGCCATTTCCGGTATGCCATAGAAAAAATTTTCTAGTGCAGTCCTAACCCAGCGGTGACTCCTGTGCTTAAGCACTAGTCTATAAACTGTGCCTAACTTTAGGTATGGCTTATAGAATAGCGCATAAATGGGTTTATTTCTGCGCCATTTTTTTAGGTGTGATTTATAGAATTCACCCCAATATAGACAGGTTTCTTGTTGTAAAATTACCTTCCCCACCCTTAATCACTCTTACCACTGGACTGTATGCTTAGGTGACACCTATGCATACCCTTCTTAGCCTTGTGAGATAGAGCAACGGTTTTCAACCTGGTCCTTAGGGATCTCCTACTCATTCTAGATTTCAGGATACTCATGATAAATTACATGCAGTTGTGTAAATTCTGCCAAAGCCAGCCCCACGGACAATGGCGTACCTAGGGTATTTGACACCCGGGGCCGGTCATTTTTTAACACCCCCCATTCCAAAATCCTGTAGTAGGCATACCGAGAATACAAAACACTCGGGACCTATGGAGCAATTCTACCATACCATAAGCAGTCATTTCTATGAGTCACACAAGGAAAAGGAAAGCATCTTAAACACAACTGTGAACACTAGAACATCAATTCACCTATTGTAAAATGAAACCAGATAGAATAGTACAGATCGTCAATCCTGCACAGTCCATGTCAACTAAAGCCCTGTCTTTTTCACAGAAACACCCTAATCCACTATAGAATAAATAATCATAAACTTTCTATTTAAACAAAAATTAAACTGAACTCCCAAGATGCCAGATTCCGCATACAATGCAACATACAGAAACAGAAAATGTCCACTAGTACTGTGCAAAATATAAAGATAGCAAATGTAAATTTGAAATAACTAACAAATACCAATCACCACTTTACAAATTAACAAACAGAAATAAAACAAATATAGAAAATAAAATAATACCATTTTATTGGACTAATACATTTAGTTTTCAGAGGCCAAAACCTCCTTCCTCAGGTCAATACAGTATACTGCTGTTACAGTATCCTATCCTGACCTGAGGAAGGGGGTTTTGTTCTCAGAAAGTTAGTCAAAATGTATTAAAATTAGTCCAATAAAAAAAGATTACCTTATTTCCATGTTCTATTTATAAAAACATGTATTAACACAGCTACAATACTACTTTATCCTAAAGCAAAAAAAAGAAAAAATATATATTTTATTTACAGTTTGTTGTCTCTGGTTTCTGCTTTCCTCATCTTCATTTCACTGTCTCCCTTCCATCCAGTATCTGTCTTCGCTCTCTCCCTACCATCCAGTGTCTACCTTCTCTCTCTCCCTGCCCCTGCCATCCACTGTCTGCCCTCTCTCCCCTGTCCCCCTCCATCTACCATCTGCCCTCTCTCTCCCTCTGCCCCTTCCAACCACTATCTGCCCTCTCTCTCCCTTCCATCTAGTGTCTGCCCTCTATCTCTGCCCCGTCCATCCACCATCTGCCCCTGTCTGCCCTCTCTCTCCCCCCCTTCCATCCACTGTCGGCCCTTTCTCTCTGCCCCTTCGACCCACCATTTTCCCTCCCTCTCCCATCCATCCAGGGTCTGCCCTCCCTCTATCTCCCCCTTCCATCCAGGATCTGTCCCCTCTCTCTCTGCCCCCAGTTCCAGCCCCATTATCCCACCTGTCCCTAGTTCCAGCCCCAGCCCATGTCTCCCACCTGCCCTCTCCTTTTCAGCCCCCAGTTCCAGCCCCACTATCCCACCAGTCCCCAGTTTCAGCCCCAGCTTTTTTCTCCCACCAGTCCCAAGCTTCAGCCCCAGCCACTTCTCCCTGTCCCCTTTTCAGCCCCCGGTCCCCACAGTTTCATCCCCTGCCCATTTTCAGTCCCCAGTTCCAGTACTAGCCCCCTTATCCCACCTACCCTCCTTTTCAGCCCCCAGTTCCAGTCCCCGTAATCCACCTGCCTTGCATTAGGGCCCTCCATTTTCAGCTCCAGCCCCATTCTCTCACTTGCCCTCCTTTTCAGCCCCAGACCCCATTCTCCCACCTGCCCCGGTCCCAAGCATGGCCCCATTCTCCCTCCTGCTCCCTTCTCAGACCCCAGTTCCAGCTCCAGCCCCCTTCTCTCATCTAAGCCCCCCCCCTCCGACCCAGTCCCCATCTCCCATCTGAGCCCCCGGCCCAGTCCCCTTCTCCCATTTGAGCCCCCCGACCCAGTCCCCTTTTCCCATCTGAGCCCATCCCCCGAACCAGTCCCCACCTGCCTACCGTCAGCTCCCTCGACAGCCCCCTTCTCTCTGCCACCCGACCAGCTGCAGTTTAAAAATCGCTGAATCGGCGGCACCCCGGGTGTAAGAAAGAGGGGGGGGGGGGTGCTCCGCTCCCGCTGCACCTGACCGAAAGGCTGCTGGCACCGCAGTCAGCTCCTTCGACAGCCCCCCGACCCGCTGCAGTTTAAAAATCGCTGAATAGGAGGCGCAGCTCTAGCGTGCAGTGAACCACTTCTGCCTGTAAAAGAAGCGGATCGCCTCGTCGGGCCTTCTCTCACTGTGTCCCACCCTTGCGGAAATAGGAAGTTACATCAGAGGAGGGTGGGACACAGTGAGAGAAGGCCTGACGAGGCAATCCGCTTCTTTTACAGGCAGAGGCTGTTTACTACACGCTAGAGCTGTGCCGCCGATTCAGAGATTTTTAAACTGCAGCGGGTCAGGGGGCTGTCGAAGGAGCTGACTGCGGTGCTAGCAGCCTTTCGGTCAGGCGCAGCTGGAGTGGAGCACCCCCTATCATTCTTACACCCGGGGCGGACCGCCCCCACCGCCCCACCCTTGGTACGCCACTGCCCACGGAAGAAGGGGACCCACTTGCACCTGACAGACTTTCCCCACAATGGGGGCTTTTTCAAAACTGTTGCTCGGGTGCTCATAATTTGAACTTTTGCCACTAGTTGCATGCAAATGTATCCATGCATATTCATTGTGGATATCCTGAAAATCAAACTGGCAAGATATCCCTGCCAATCCCTGATCAAAAAGATGCCTCATCTAAAGAAAAAACCTCAACACTGCTCATTGGATATTAATATCATAGTAACATCACCACCCCATTGCCATATTGAAACCCTGCTGGCCCATACTAACATGATAAACCAGTGCTTCCACTTTTGTGACTGTTATGTCTCTTTCTAATTTTGCATTCTTTTAAAAATCTAAACTTGCATTAATCAAAAGGATATCAGTACACAGTCCTTCCATATGCCCCACCCCGGCTTCAACGTTCAACAGACTGTCATTTATCAGGCTAGACTTGATTTAACTCAACATTCTGATCTACTATTCCTGAGCTGGAATGCACTACCTCCCTCACCTCAGGTTGAAGACTCTTTTCCAAAATTGAAGCACGCTGTGAAGACACACTTATTTTTAATGACCTTTGGTGACAGGCTGGGGACTTGATGATTGCCAGAGTTTGGACAATGGCTATCTGAATATGACTGTAAGACTTTAAGGGATGATGTATGTTACTATTGATACTGTGCTAAAGGAATCCTGTTCAGAAGGAATGGATCCTAAGGAGCTTAGCCGAGATTGGGTGGCAGAGCCGGTGGCGGGAGGCGGAGATGGTGCTCGGAAACTTATACGGTCTGTGCCAGAGCCGGTGGTGGGAGGCGGGACTGGTGGTTGGGAGGTGGGGATGGTGCTGGGCAGACTTATACGGTCTGTGCCAGAACCGGTGGTGGGAGGCGGGGCTAGTGGTTGGGAGGCGGGGATAGTGCTGGGCAGACTTATACGGTCTGTGCCCTGAAAAGGACAGGTACAAATCAAGGTAAGGTATACACAAAAAGTAGCACATATGAGTTTATCTTGTTGGGCAGACTGGATGGACCGTGCAAGTCTTTTTCTGCCGTCATCTACTATGTTACTATGTGCTGCATGGGAATATGTGTGAATTCCTTTCTTCTCTTCTTCACTTCCTCTTTCCTTCATTATGATGGTGTTCTCTTTGGTTTCCTTTTTTTTTTTTTTGTATAGCATAGTAACGTGCCTTGTTGTATCAACAGACAAACATTGTTTTCTATTTCTACAAATAGTCTATGCTGATACTTGAAGAGAAGTAATTTTATTAAGCAAAAATATTATTGTGAAAAAATTCACAAACTGTACAGAATAATGCATGCTAATGTATAGTGATGTGATAGCGCAATTTAGTAAATTTAGCTCTTAGTCACTTGTCTCATGAGAAACAGAAAATAAAGTTTAGGGAGATCAAAAATACCACAGAGTTGAAGATGAAATTTCCCTCAATCAAAATGGAATGCAAAGATCTGATCCCAGAAACTCAAGCACTACCCATGGCCCTGAAAACCATGACCAATCTAACCAGCTTTCGCAAAGCTCTGAAAACACATCTCTTTAACAAAGCCTACAAAAGTCACCCTCGATGAAACAAATCATTCCTTAAACTACCCAAGTACACCAAAAAACACCTCTCACACGACCTTACCTAACACCTTCCATCTAAACCTTCTTTCACCTCCGCTTGTGATCGACTGTTTTTTAAATCATGTAACGACGTTAACATATCTATACTCTGTAAGCCACATTGAGCCTGCAAAAAGGTGGGAAAATGTGGGGTACAAAATAAATAAATAAAGCATAATCACAAGACATATTATTTTAGGATCAGAAATAAAAGCTACATTTGGGCCTTGGAATAACTGTGCTGTATCTCTGTACCGTGAACAAAGATCATAACTTTTGGGACATGTTAGTGTGAAAATATTGCCACTCCTGGTATTTTAATCAGAGAGACCATTCCCAGGCAAACTCTCATCCTGTCCTTGAAAGATTTCCAATATCTCCTGTACAAGGCAAAAGTCAATGTGACAGAACATGATTTATCAAGAAGAGCCAGTACGTTCTGTGCCAGATAAGAAAAATATGGGATACAATGTAAGCTCCATGAATCACTGAAAACAAATTTTAAATGAGTTTTTTGTTTTTTTTTATTAAAGGGTAGGGGGATAACATCTGACCTAAGTAGGAAAGGTGAATTAAATTTTTTTTTTGTCAAATTCAACTCCCGTTTTGCAACAGTGCTACAAAGACTAATCTGAACACTTCTGAAGTGTCTTCTTTCATGTGTGGAAGATGTTTTCAGTAGCTCCTGCTGCCCAATTCTGTGTTGTATATGTTAGAGTATTTTTACTTCTTGCTAAGCCTCTCATGGGTTCAGGACTGATTTACTACCTTTAAACTTTCTGCCAGTTCTATCTGCTGTGTCCCTAGAGGCCATTCTTCATTCTCATGTTCCATAATTCATGGGGAAGAATATGGCTGCCAAACCTCAGCTAAGTGTCGTAAGTCACGTTTAAGGTGGATGCCCTCAAAATATTTTGAAAAGATTCTGCTACTACTTCTAACACATTTGATTTGAAAGAACAGATTGAATTACTTAGGGGAAAGGGAAAAAAAAGTTCTCACTCATTTGCAGTACTGTCTACAATTCTGGAGACTGTGCTCTCAAAGGGATATAAACTGAATGGAGTTGGCCCAGTGGGCAGCTCCTAACATGGTCAACAGTCTTTGTTATAAAGCATATGGGAACAGACTTAAAACTATAAATGTTTATACTCTGGAGGAAAGGTGGAATATGGGACACATAATAGAGGCATTTAACCATCTCCAAGGTATGAATGAACAGGAAGCAGGCCTCTTTCAACAGAAGGAAGGAAGACCTGAAATATAGGGTCAAAGGTTGAGGGCTAAAGGGGGTAGACTCATGAGTAATCTGAGGAAATATTTCTTTACAGAAATATGGTGGAGGCATATAAAACAGCCTCTCACCGGATCTGGTAAAGGCAAAGACAGTATCTGAATTCAGGAAGGCATAGGAGAAACATAGAGGACTTCTCATGGAGAGGAAGGGATTGTAGAGCTGAGCAGTTGGTTTGGGTGGGCATACTATAAAGGTGTATAGATTGGGTTTTTGTTTCTGCCATCATGTTCTTATGCATTATGACATGGCAAGAAATTCTATCCCACTTGTATAAACAAGCAGTAGTGAGCTCCCTCACAATATATCAAATGTTCCCTTCAACAGGAGCCACAACTTCTGAACATCTTCTGTTTCACATGGTGTGATTTAAAAGCTATCCAGTTTTAAGACAAAATTCAACAGCTGGCCCTGAGTTCTAGTAGCACTGTTGATTCTCTGTAGGTAGTAGACACCATCTATATAAAGCTGAGCATTGCTGTGCTAATCCTTAATAGAACTCCAGCTTGTCTAGCCAGTAAAGGGGAAATTCTATATTGGGGCGTTCCCTGTTAGGTACCCCAATCTGTGTGGGGAGAACTTATTCTATAATGGCATCTGAGAGACCTGGTTCCATTATAGAATAATAGTGTAAACCGATATTGAGGTACCAACATTTAAGCATGTGCATTTATACCAGGCCAATGGCACGCATAAGGGGTAGACTTAAGTATGCCATGAATTACATGTAACATATAATATTCTACCAGTTGTATGTGCAAGGTGGAGACATATCTATGCCCCTCCCATGTTTGACCCATCCCCTTGCAGTTATGCATGCTGTCTTATAGAGTAGCATGTAGTGCACTTACATATACAAGGTTCACATAATTGCGAGTACTGAGTTATAGGATTGATTTTCACGTTCTACTCCATAAGTAGTTGCATGGGGGTTGGGATCAGAGTAGCACTGAAGAAAGGAAGCAAATGGGCGGAAAAGAGAACCCAAGGATGGAGGCAGCAGGGATCCTGGAACTTAAGGATCATTTTTACAGCATTAATGGATGTATAGAGCACTGTACAGTGGTGATAACTACGCAGGTACAACATATCCCTACTATAAAGGGCTTACAGTCTAAGGGGTCAACATTCAGCCCTCAGGAGTCAGCGTTTTTTAAGCTACTTACAGCCGTGGGCTGAACTGAGCCCAGATAGTCAATGCTGGACCATGTTCAGGCATCAGCATTGAAATACCTGGGATGCAGCAGTCGCCCAGAAGCTAACCACATGCCAACTGATATTCAGACTGGTGAGCAGTTAGCTTGGTGGTTAAAGTAAAAATAGAAAAAGGCTTAACTGGTTAGTGGACATAATATCACCACTATGCAGTTAAGTACTGGCTCCACCCAAGACTGCCCTGGCACCAACTGGGAGGTGCTGTGGTGGTCAGAACCAATATTCAATGGCACTGGCTGTCTAAGGGGCCCTTTTATGAAGCGGCAGTAGCCGTGCTGCCATGTCACCGTGCACCAAATCGGCCCTACTGCCAGGCTTGCTCAGGAGCTTGGTGGTAGTTCCGGCTTCCAGCTTCCGGCACACAGCGATTGTGGTGCTAGAAAATACTTTTGTATTTTCTAGCACAAAGGGCATGCCCAGTGGTAATTGGGCAACATCATGAAAGGAGTAAGGGAAAGAGGAAAAGTGAGGGAAATTATTTTATAAATAGAATTGATGAAATAATTAATTTAATGTTACATTTATTAAGGTAGTATGGGATATAAATTGATGTTGGTTTTATTTTTTTATTTAAATAGAGTGAGGGAGGAAAATGTTTTAAGAGGAGAAGGGATAGGGGTTGCATTTACTACTACTACTACTACTATTTAGCATTTCTATAGCGCTACAAGGCATACGCAGCGCTGCACAAACATAGAAGAAAGACAGTCCCTGCTCAAAGAGCTTACAATAGACAAAAAATAAAGTAAGCAAATCAAATCAATTAATGTGTACAGGAAGGAGGAGAGGAGGGTAGGTGGAGGCGAGTGGTTACAAGTGGTTATTTTATTTTTTAAAGGTAACTTGGAAAGGAAATTGATTGGGGCTCTGAGGGGTTGATATAGGGAGTTTTGTTTGGAATTGGGGACGGGGCAAAGGAACACGAGGGACATGGCATTTCTGGTGGGCTGAGGGCTGTGGAGATACAGCAGGTGGGATGGTGGGACAGAAGTGTGAGGACATTGGGAGGCTGAAATTTAATCCCACCTAATTCCTCCCTAATTTTGGTTGGATGTAGGAATAAATTGGGAGGTTATTATTTAATTTTGGGGGTAGGATTGTTTAATTTTATATATTCAGTTACAAGATGGAAAATTATTAAGTCACAGCAGTGGAAAATTTGATGTGAATTTCAAGCAGCCTTCATTTAAGGATAATTAATTAAATGAATTTTAGTTTGTATAACTTGCTTGTGTGTGAAACCACCATAAGTGGGAGTGAGGCCTTAACATCACCGCAGGTCTCATTTTACAAGTGGAGTATTGAGCATAAATACATTTGATAATAAGTATGTCCAGCTAAGTTGGCACCAACTAGCTATTAAAATGAATACAAGAGAATCAAAGGTCGTATTGAAATGTTAACAAGTTATTCTGTTATTTTAGTTAAGTTTATGATTTATTAATAAACCTGCAGCCAAATTAATTATCCAACAAGCAAGTTATAATTGATTTATTTATGCGTAAGATACAAATGAATGCAGTGCAAGTGCCAACCTTATTTATTTAGATTTTACTCACACCTTTTTAGTGGTAGCTCAAGGTGAGTTACATTTCAGGTACATTGGATATTTCCCTGTCCCTGGAGGGCTCACAATCTAATTTTGTACCTGAGGCAATGGAGGGTTAAGTGATTTGCCCAAGATCACAAGGAGCAGCAGTGGGATTTGAACCGGCCATTTCTGGATGTCAAGACCAGTGCTCTAACCACTAGGCCACTCCTCCACAATATTATGGCTTGCCTGGGGTCACATGGAGCATCAGAAACAAGATTTGAACCCTACCTTCTGTGGTCCTCAGCCCACTGCTCTAAATTATTATTTTTTTATTTGGACTTTGCTCACACCTATACTCAGCCATTTCCTCTCTCCTTGGAAGGAGGCAGAGGGGAAGGTAACGTGTAAGATTTTGTGTTAGTGAAGAGGGATAAGAACCACTACTAATCACTTCTATAGCGCTACTAGATGTACAAAGCGCTGAACACATTATATGCAGTTACTTTCTACTACTACTACTACTTATCATTTCTATAGCGCTACTAGATGTACACAGCGCTGAACACATTATATGCAGTTACTTTCTACTACTACTACTACTTATCATTTCTATAGCGCTACTAGACGTACACAGCGCTGTACGCTTGAACATTAAGAGACAGTCCCTGCTTTCTCTGTCCCTAGAGGGCTCAAACCCAGGTTGCCAGGCTCAAAGCCCACTGCACTAACCATTAGGCTAAGAAACTTGATTGAAGAAGGAAAGAAAGGAAACCAGAACGTTTCCTTTCATTTCAGCTGCTTGAAGTTGTCATAGCCATGAAACCATAAAACCTCTGCAAGTGCTAAGACTGGAACTGGGAATTTGTAGTGAAGACACAGAGACCAGGTTTCAGGAACTTAATGGCAGAAGATAGCAGAATGTGAAAGTAAACCTTAGGAGAAAGATCTAGAGTACAGATTTATCAATGTTTTAAAACAAATTGCAGCACTTTATCACACACAGAACATGATTAAGCTGTGGAATTAGTTACCGATGAATGGGTTCAAAGTGACTGACATAGTGCAGTTCAAAAGAGGTTTAGGCAAATTCCCGGAGTGAAAGCCCTTAAAACAATATTAAGGAATTAAGACTTGGCAAAGCCTTTACTTATCCCTGGAAATGAGCTATAAGATATAAATCTACTTTTTGGAATCTGCTGGATACTAGTGACCTACACTGGCCACTATCAGAGACAGGATGCTGGACTCAATGGACCTTTGTCAGACTCAAAATAGAAGAAAGGTTCAATCATTACTCTGGATTGACTGGAAGCAATTCAAATAGTTATGGAGATTACCGTCAGGAAATCAGAAGGAACATTACTACAGCAAAGCATCACTTGTTCATTTCAGGCTCCGAAGAGAACACTTCCAACTGATCTCGGAACTTCACAATTTATTACTTCTAAAAGGATTTTAAAAAAACAAAACACTGAAAGAATGCAAAAGAGCTATTTCCTTGGAGCTGAGTCGGGCACATGTACAGTCTACTTTTGTGAAGGACGTCTAGCTCAGAAAACGGACATTCTGATCTGTGTGTACAGAACTGCAAGAGTGTGTGGAAAAAAAAGGCTGGATGCATGCAGCTCCTTTTATAAAACATACAAAAGGCTGTGGAAAAAGTATGTTGTATATCTGCCATTTTACAAAAGCAAACCTATAAATAAAGAGCAGCACCTCTTGAGGTCTTGTATTTTTAAACAGCACACTTGTAAATGGTCGAATCTGCAAAACTGCAGATGCAAAGGGAGTCAACAAAGGAGAAGATCTTTGCAACTCAAATGCTTAACTTTTCAAGGTGCTTTTGAACCCCGAGGCGGTAAGCAATAGGGATATCCATAGGACAAACATTTTCTGTTTGTTTTCAGTTTGATTGGGCTTTTTCACAGTTTTTAGACTTTTTTTTTTGCTTCATTTCACACATTTACTTAATAAAAATTAGAGGTGGGCATTGATTACAAATTTTAATCACGAATAATCACAGCATGCACTTTGGATATTTCTCTCACGCTTTCCTACTGGTTGTCTCCTATTGAACACAATCATCTCTCTCTGTCTCTCTCACCCTCTGTTTCTTTCTCTCATGCCCTCCTCCCCAGCCTTCACTCAGTTTCTCTCGTGCCCCCTTCACCAGCCTTCACCCAAATTCTCTCATGCCCCTCTTCACCAGCCTTCTCCCAGTTTCTCTCATGCCCCCCTCTCCAGCCTTCAACCAGATTCTCTCATGCCCCCCCCCCCCCGAACTTTTAAACACAGACCCGCCCCATTTTCCCCACATTTACCTCAACAGCAGGGCTTGGGCTTTTCTTATCTTTCTCGCTGCCAGGCTGCCTCAAAGTCCTTTTTCCTGCTCTGCACCAGGCTATGCAGATACTTGAGCTGCACTTCGCAGGAGGTTAGGGAAGTCTTGTGGGACTTGAAAGCTTGAAACTTTCTCAACTTCCTGCACGGTGCTGCTCAAGTATCTGCAAAGCCCAGTGCAGGGGAAGAAAATAGGACTTTGAGACAGTGAGGAAGAAAAGAAAAGCCCGAACCCTGCTGTTGAGGTAAACGCAGGGGGAAGAGGTGAATCTGAGTTTTAAAAAAATCTGCTGGCGTTAAAACGCTATTAACGTGTTAATTGCCCACCCTTAATAAAAATGTTTTAATGCTTATTAGAATTTTTAAACATGTTCCAATCCACTTACATTGCATTAATTGGTAGGTTAACGTGTTAAATTGATTTAGTATGCACTTAGAGAGTAATTCTACGTGGAGGGTGCTAACATTAGGCACCAAATATGGCCATGACCGACCAGAACACTGACATATATGCATGTATGAGAGCACAAGAATGGCACCTAAATGCGATGTGTGTAATTTAAAGGCATTTAAAGGTGGTTGGGAGGTAGGGATAGTGCTGGGCAGACTTATACGGTCTGTGCCCTGAAAAGGACAGGTACAAATCAAGGTAAGGTATACACAAAAAGTAGCACATATGAGTTTATCTTGTTGGGCAGACTGGATGGACCGTGCAGGTCTTTTTCTGCCGTCATCTACTATGTTACTATCCAGCTTATAATCGAAAAAGAAAAATGCCTATATTTCGACCCAAATCAGGAGATGGGCGTTTTTCTCGCAAAAGCGCCCCAAAACGGTATAATCGAAAGTCAATTTTGGGTGTTTCCAACTGCACTCCGTCGCGGAAATGAATAAAGTTGATGGGGGCATGTGGGAGGCGTGGTGGAGGCGGGACAGGGGCGTGGTTATCAGCTGATGAGAGATGGCCGTCTTTAGCTGATAATCGAAAAAAAAGGCGTTTTGACCGCGATTTTGGGTCACTTTTTTGGGACCCTTTTTTTTCACGAACAAGTCCCAAAAAAGTGCCCCAACTGCCCAGATGACCACTGGAGGGAATCAGGGATGACGTCCCCAGACCCCCCCCCAGTGGTCACTAACCCCCTCCCACCAAAAAAAACCCCACTTTAAAAACTTTTTTCCCAGCCTGTATGCCAGCCTCAAATGCCGTACCCACCTCCATGACAGCAGAATGTGTTCGATCCTCTCACAGCCTTTCCCTGGGTCAGATGTGGCTCTCGGGTGCAGTACAGGGTCACATCAGCATTGCATTGTGGTGGGTGTAGGGTATTGGGCTCCGTGATTTCATTAGCTTGTGTTACAGTCTCACGATGTTGGTAGTTGGTAGGCTCTTCTCCCATGATGCTTTTCCCCCTGCCTACTGGGTCAAAGTGTGCCCTGTTGTGTTTCCTGTTGTAGTCCATGCGGTAGTGGCCATTTTTGTAAGCCAGTTTTAGTTCCCTTTCCTGTGTTAGCCACGTTAGAGAACTTAGTTCTTACCTTGAATGTGGCTGAAAGAGGGTATTGTACAGCATTCTGCCAGCTCTGACCTACTGCTAATCTCAGTACCAGGGAGACTCGTTGCCAGTGGGGCACAACCTCTGATCTGCAGTTAACTGTGAGTAAACGCGGTTATTCCAATAAAGGACGTTTTCGGAGAGATTAGTCTTCAGGTGTCAACTGGTGTGCCAAGGTTATACAGCAGCAACAAGTCCTAGAGGCCTGGAGCACTTTTAGTGGGTACCGCAGTGCACTTCAGGCAGGCGGACCCAGGCCCATCCCCCCCCCTGTAACACTTGTGCTGGTAAATGGGAGGCCTCCAAAACCCACTGTACCCACATGTAGGTGCCCCCTTCACCCCTAAGAGCTATGGTAGTGTTGTACATTTGTGGGTAGTGGGTTTTGGAGGAGGGGGGTTGGGGGTTGGGAGCTCAGCACCCGTGGTAAGGGAGCTATGCATGTAGGAGCTTTTTCTGAAGTCCACCGCACTGACCTAGGGTACCCAGTTGGTGTCCTGGCATATCAGGGGGGCCAGTGTACTACGAATCATGGCTCCTCCCACGACCAAATGGCTCGGATTAGGACATTTTTGAGCTGGGCGTTTTTAGTTTCCATTATCGCTAAAAAAAAAAAACAAACGCCCAGCTCAAAAACGTCCATTTTTTTGAAAATACGGCTCGGCCCGCCCCTTCACGGACCCGTTCTCGGAGATAAATGCCCATGGAGATAGGCGTTTGCGTTCGATTATGCCCCTCTATGTATGAGAGCAAAAGAATGGCACCTAAATGCGATGTGTGTAATTTAAAGGCATTTGGCCCACACATTACCACACAGCTACTGAATTAAAAAACCACACCGAAAAAGATAAGTGTATGATTAAACACGCGTTTATGGAGAAAGCATGTTATATAAAATATATGAAAATAGTACTAAAATTGAAAGTTATAATCCTCTTAAGAATGTAGTGAACTGATGATGAGCAATAGCAAGTCAGAGGTGTGCGGCCTATGTGAAAAAAAGTTGCTTCTGATGGTTCAAAGCAGTGGCGTAGCTGCGTGGGGCCAGGGGGACCTGGGCCCACGTAGATTTGGCCCTGGACTCCCCTGCCGACGACCCTCTCGACCCCCTCCCACCGCCAACCCGCCATCGCCTGCCTTTGCTGGTGGGGGACCCCAACCCCCACCAGCCGAGGTCCTCTTCTTGCTGCAAAAGGCTTCCTTCTGTTTCTGACGTGCTGCACGTACAGCTGATATGCAAGGCTTCGTTCTGTGAATCTGACATCTTGCACGTTAAGAAAGCCTTGCGCGGGAAGAAGAGGACCTCGGCTAGCAGGGGTTGGGGTCCCCTGCCAGCAAAGGTAGGCTACGGCGGGTTGGCGGCGGGAGGGGGGGTCGAGAGGGTCGTCGGTGGGGGGTGGCAAAGTTGGTGGTGGCGGCGGTGGCAGCAATGGCGGGGGGGGGGGGGGTTGGCAGCGCCGTGGGGGCTAAAATGTGCCCCCTCACCTCGGGCTCTGGACCCCCCCTCCCGCCGAAGTCTGGTTACGCCCCTGGTTCAAAGAAGCAGTTTGGACTTAGTTGAACATTAATATAAGTCTTTGGGGATCTTTTACTAAAGCTTAGCTCAAGTTATCTGCAGCAGGGCCCGTAGGAATAAAATGGGCACTAGTGCAGAGAACTCAAGCTAAGCTTTAGTAAAAGACCCCCTTTATGAGTGGAGTAGAGTAGCACTGAGATTTTCTGGAAGTATAATTTGAAGGTAGACATACTTGTGGATAGTCTAGGGACAGCACTCATTTATGCATATATATATATATTATATAATATTATTTATTTAAAAATGTATATATCGTCTATTACGTAGGCGATTTACAAAAAATAATATACATAATAAAACAAAACTTAAAAACAGTCGCATTCCACAAATCACAAACAATAAACTACTTGTACTGCTCTTCAGTAATAAACTAAGCAGATTGGTCCCACATAAAAGCTTCCACAAAACAACTGCTTTTTTTCAGCAATGTCTTGAACTGAACCACATTGCTGCACAAAGGGAAGGTGTTCCATACGCGAACCCCAGCAATAGAAAACGCAGACAGATTCGTATCAACATAACAAACTCTCAATACTGTGTCCAAACATAAGCATTTTCTGAACACAGCGAATGTCGCGGACAATATGCACGAACAGATTGAGCAACGTAAAATGGAATCCCTAAATGCAATGTTTGATGAATCAACATCAATGCCTTATATCGAATGTGAAAAAGCATAGGAAGAGAAAAAATATCCGCCAGAAGGCGGAGAACTCTAGACGCCCCACGGACAACAACAAGAAATGAAATAAAAGTGGGAGGACGACCAAGGATTCCAAAGACTGAAAGGATCTATATAAATAAAATCCCCCTCAGACATTCTGAAGCTCACCTCTCTCCAACTGTGGCTCCTGACCTAGGCTATTCGGACTCCCGCACTTAGCCACGCCCATCTGCGCCCTAGGCCACGCCCCATCTGGACATAAAAAGCACTCTCAACGTTCCATTGACCACTGACGTCAATGAAGCCAGTTCGTTTGTTCGAAGCTCTGTAGCAGCAGATGTGGGCCCCGCCCTAGCGTCAAACGTAATGATGTTGAGGGCGGAGCACATTCAAGGAGCCAATCAGTAGCCGAAAGCAGGAGAGAGGCCAGGTTCACACTCTCGCACAGGACGAAGAGGGAGGACGGCAACACGGCGAGCAAATGGCTGCGGCGAGTGTCCAATGTGGAGGAGGCGGGTGAGGGCTCGGGGTCGAGGACCACTGGCGACTCAGAAGCGGGGGGGGGGGGGGAGGAAACACCACTGGCTACGACTCCAGCGCAGCCGTCATCCCATTCACTGAAAACAAAAGAAGCAAACCTATGACATGCTTCAGGATGTTTAATACACAGGAGTGGAAGTGACCCAAGCAAGTGTACAGTAAGCAAGGAAGCCCATTGGTTAATCTCTGTTTCAACTCCCCCACACAGCCGTCATTGCTATACACTCACAAACAAGCAAACCTAGGAGCTGCTGCTTCACATTGTCGTTTTTAAAATGAGGACAAAAGGAGAGGGGACACAGACAGACCCTGCAACTGGGAGGGGGGACCCTGCAACTGGGAAAAAGGGACGGGGGGGAACCCCCCTGGAACTGGGAGGGGGGAATCCCCCCTGCAACTGCAACTGGGAGACAGACCGGGGGGGGGGGGGGAAGACCCTGGCACATACTCTCATTCTCACACACACACTCGCACCCAGTCTCACTCTCCCTCTGTCACACACACACACACGCGCGCACATTCACTTTCTCTCACACACTCACTCTCTCAAACATACACACTCCGAGGAAAACTTTGCTAGCGCCAGTTTCATTTCTGTACGAAACGGGCCTTTTTTTACTAGTATATAATAATAAAGATGTTTATTGAGGTATAAAGACGCGACACAACGTCGTGTTTCGGCCGTTAGGCCTGCATCAGGAGTCTTAATGCCAAATGCTTTTGAGAACTATTTGATGAAGGCAAATCCTCAACAAAGGGAGGTCTTTAGAAAGAGGATTTGTTGAGGATTTGCCTTCATTAAAAAGCATAGGAAGCCAGTGCAACTGCTTCAGCGCAGGTATTATATGCTGAAACTTTGAAACACCAGTTATGATTCTTGCAGCTGCATTTTGAACCAACTGCAATGCCCTGCACTTTACACTAGACAGCTATGATTTTACACATGATTCTTTGGTTCTTAGTAATCTAGGCACGAGCATTTACAGTAGCTCTGTGACTGGTGTAAGTGGTCACATCTAAACTATATGGGTGTATTTGCTCTGCTCTGCTATAAAAGGACTTAGGCGCTTATTTTCCTTTACAGAATAGGCCCCAAAAAGGTGCCTAAAACTGGATGCCCCTGTATAAAAGTACCCACTACACCAGTGGTTCCCAAACCTGGTCCTGGAAGCACCCCAGCCAGTCAGATTTTCAGAATACCCACAATGAATATTCATGAGAGAGATTTGCATGCAGTGGAGACTAGGGCTGCCGAGAAACTGAGCCGGGCCCGGGGCCTCCCTCTCCTGCACTCAGGCCGACAGCGCCACAGTCCCCGCTCTCCACCCGCCCACCCCCAGCCCCGACAGCCCCCCTCCGTCCGCCACCAGGCCCCCCTGCATTCAAATCGGGAGCGCCTCGCCTCCGTGTGAAAGCGGCAGATCGCCTCCCTTTGGGCTCTACCTCACTGTGCTCTGCCCTTGTGGAAACAGGAAGTTACAGCAGATGAGAGCAGGACACAGTGAGGGAGGGCCTGAAGGGAGGGGGGGATGTCAGACTCACAGAAACAGAAGCCTGCCCTTGCAGATCAGCAACGTGGCCGCACCGGAGAAGAGGACTTCGGCTGGCGGGGGTTAGGGACCCCCACCAGCGAAGGTACTCGATGGCGGCGGGAGAGGGTTGGCAGCGGAGGGGGGGCCAGGGCCAAATCTACGGGAGGCCATGCCCCCGTGGCCCCACGTAGCTACGCCCCTACTCCAAATCCTGGGTCCAAACAAGAAGATAGCTGACAGACATACATGGATCAAAGCAGGTTTAAATGCCAATGTGGAAATTTTCCCAGGGTATACTCATATTGCCATTGTAAAATACAGATAGACTTTTAAGGGCCACGCAAAATTATGACCAGAATTCAGAATGTGTCACCGGCATAAATAAACAAGTAACAGCTTTTCTTCAATTGCTATGTATACATATATGCCAATTTATACCATAATCCATCTTTTTACTCATGTAAATGCTACCTTATCCTTCTAAAATCACCTCAATAGTGCATCATTTCAGTCTGTATAACACTAATGTATCTGTAAATACTAAAAGTCTTCTGAACTCTACTAACATGCCTTGAAGCTCCGAAGGCCATGTTGTATCAACATACCCAAATGATTCAAAATAAATCCCACACTGTCTGTACAGTAGTGTCGGGCACCTTTGAAACATTCCACTCACCATTCACTATCTTTACACATTAAGTTCAACTGGATCAGCTTAGTTTTCTCTTTTCCTCAGCTGCCCCGTGTCTCAGATGAGGCCCCAAGTGCAAATGTTGCTCATGAGAAATAGAGCAGCTGCAGGTCAGAGGCCGTTCCAGAAGGTCAAAAGGCATTTGAAAGAAGGAAAAGGAAGAACCCACAGCATTCTGACAGAAAATTTCACTAAAAGTTATGAATTTATTTTTTTTCCTCTGAAGTGAGGAATAATAATATCACACTGGGTATATCACAAGTACAGGAATACAGTGGAGTCCAGGGCAAACCTGGAGCTGGTCAAAACTTCCATTTGCAGCCAAAGAGTTTTAGAAAGTGAAACTGTATTCACTCAGACATCATTCCTCTACAACCATACTGCATGTAAAGTATGGGAAAGAAAGACAATCCTTATTGATATATTATTCAAATGCAATACTCTCTCAGAACTCCAGTTTTATGAAACATAAACACTTAGAAACGCAGCAGAATTTCTTGAGGAAGAGGATTAACATAGGTGATATACTAGCTCAGGTGTCTTGAGCTACTGTAACAAAAGAAAAGATAATTCTCACTTAAAAACAGTAAGGCTGATATAATGTACACAGAAGCTCAGAATATCATTTAAGTACAGTTAATAAATTACCAGTAACTGTACAAGCAGCCAACTCTGGAAAAGATGGCCTCGCAGAATGCACCCAACCAACGGATGGCATGAAAACTTCTAACCGTGATGCCCAATAACAATTGAGTAAATCAAGTTAGATGATGTGACTTTTCAAAGGTTCACAGAAACAGACAGTGAGACGTTCCATAATATAGAGGGTATCTGTTCTATTTTCCTTCCATTGTCTCCTGCTGGGTGTTGCACCAGCCTTTTAACTTAAGAGATTGTGATATGCATTACCTTAATAAAAACTTTGTTAAATTATATAAAAAGAGAGCGAGAGATGTTGGCCTTTCTTTGGTTGAATCATCAATAAAAATTGTTGAAAACTAAAAAAAGAGAGAGAGATTCTCTTTCTATACCGTTATCTTGAACATTCAATTTATGAAAAAGAAGCTCAATAAATCAGGGTTATGTATATCACCCTTTCCTTACTCACAATTCTTGAGTTCTTAAATTTACTGACAGTTACAGTCTATTGTTATATTTAAAATGGCCAAGACTAATATTATTTATTATTATTACATTTGTACCCCGCGCTTTCCCACATAATGCAGGCTCAAAGCGGCTTACATAGTCATTTGAAATACAAAGTTAATAGAATTTTAATAAAACAGTAGTAAAACAATGTAAAGTTGGGCTTAGTAGTGTATGATAAGTTGAGCTAGATAATATATGACTAGGATAAAAGATAAAAGGATAAAGGATAACATTTTGACTAAAGGAATCATCTGTCAACATGGTTAAATAAACTCTTGCAGAGACCCTCGGGTTGTGCTTTCAGCGAGCTTGTAGACACCTAGAGGCTTTACTAAACTGATATACTTTTACTGTACATATTCAACCAGTGGTGGCTAGCGTTTTTTGGTTGCCACTGGCTTTATACTTGAATATCCAATGCCACACTATGTCTGGGCATCGGCACTGAATATCTGGCATATGTGGCTAGCTATTGCATATGCAGTTAAGTGCAATATTCAGCACTTAACCACATAAGCTCATAAAGATAGGACTGTGTTTTATGCAGTCCTGTTTATGTGGTTAAGTGCTGACTATTCACAAAATAGCTGGTTTCAGTTTAGGTGCTAACCGGGCATATTCAGCGGCACTATCTGGTTAAATACCTCTGAATATGCCCAGTTCACATCAGAAAAGTGATTTAAATGGCCAGGAGCCTCTCCTGGCCATTTAAATCACTTTGAATATCAATTTCTTACTTTACTATGACAAGGAGCTTCCCCCGTCACCAGTACTATCGTGAAGGAGATTAATTTGGAGGAAACTTGCCAGGAGTATAAAAACCCTATGGTTAGCTGAAATCTTTGTCTTTGGCTCCATCAACCTGGCCTCTGACCTTCACGTGAGGGGAGGGCTTTTTCCTCCTTAAGTTCCCCAGTCAACTAGCCATAGCATCAGTGCAAAAGAGAGTTCTGGTTACCCTAATCAGAACATCTAATCAAGAGAAACCTCAGAACAATTAGCAGTAACAGCAACCACTTACGCTCTGTGCGGTCATTGGGACTGTGGAAACAGGGAACCCACTCTACCCACTCTTGGGGATAAGGAGAAAATGAGCAGCTTGGCATAATTGTGTATTTCCAACAGGGCAACTTAGACCACCCATCATCTATGCAGGATCCTGGAACAGCTCCAAACGTTGAAGAAACTACAAACCGCTTACAGCTACAGGTCTTCTGGGGACCATCATGCATCCAACCAGGACCTAGTCACCTAAAACACTGCTTTGGAGTCTCAGAGCCCCTGAGTCGCCCAGCACCCCAACAAAAACTGTAAGTGAGTATCTTCTATGAAAGAATACTACCTGCTATACTGTTGCTAGGGAGTAAGGGTTATAGATTTGATAATCTTCACTTGACTCTTTATTTAAAATCTGCACTTGACTCGCATGTGGTCCATTTATTTTTGGCTAGACTGCATCAGGAATCTGAACATAAAATAAAAAAAAAATACATATGACAATAAAAAATTGTATAACGATAAACACAATCTCATCAAAACATGTTCACAAAACTTATAAACTTGTTCTAAACAATAAAAACTGACTATAAACTCAACATCAAAGAATATTCTCAAAACTCAAACTAACAAAATCTTGAACCTACTAACCACTGAGCCATTCCTCCACTAAGAAGGAAAACTAAGATGAGAATATAAACACATTCTAGCAAAGGGAAGGTTGAAAGGGAGATAAAGAAATGTAAATAATAGCTGCATAATACCTTTTCTTTATATACTGCCTCTGCTATTATTATTGTCCCAGTTAATTATTTGAAGAGACTTGAAGTACATTTGTTGGCTCAAAACGTCAGCCTTGGAGTGGTCAGCCTTACTGACTGTGTGCTGTATGACACATGTGTAGAATAACAGTCTATGGCCTCCTGGCATTTGTCCGTCCCAGCCTTGATCCCAAACCAATAAATTATGTGAGTGGTCCCCTCCGTGCAGTCTCTGGGAATATACAAGGAACATGTCCTACACACTGTATTAGACTCTAGGTAAACATGCATTAGTGGGTCCCTACCATGATCCCCTATTTACTTCTTTTTTCAGTTTTCTCAACCTCTCCCCTCCCCCCACCAAACAGAGTCAGATTAAATTATTCTCTGCTCATGACTTGTCCTTCCCCAACAAACACACTTTACCTCTCCAAAAGCAGCCTTTGGAAAAATTCAGGGCCTAGTACTGGGTGCTGCAGCTGTAACAGTAGCAAGTTTTGAGTATGGGTACGGTACAAGCACATGAATTGAATGGAGTGGTCTAATAATTAGACAGTGGTTAGAACACTGAGCCCAGGGCCAGAGAGGCTGAGCCATTATCATCCTCCACTGTCTGGTACAAATCACAGATGCTCCCAAGACTGAGACTGAAGGCCAGAATTTCAAGTTTCCATGTTTATTTAAGCTTTGATATACCGCCCAATCTGAGTGGTTCACAATACACTAATCATTAAGAGGGGAGAAATGGAACTACAATGTCAGACAGGAAAGAAAATAAAGTAAAGTAAAGTAAGTAAAAAGCATGCAAATTAAATGGCAGCAAACTCCTTCCACCCCCCAAGCCAGGGGATAGTAGAATGCGGGATTAAACGGCAAAATAATATAATACTGCCAACTATAGCCAAAAAGTTATAGTTAAACAGGAATATTTTAAGCCATTTTAAAACGTCTGCAATGAGCTCTCTTCCTGAAGAGCGGTGTGGTAGCCGTGTTAGTCCACTCTTAAAGGTTATCAATAGAAATCAAACAAAATAAAACATAGAAAAGAAAATAAGATGATACCTTTTTTATTGGACATAACTTAATACATTTCTTGATTAGCTTTCGAAGGTTGCCCTTCTTCGTCGAAGAAGGGCAACCTTCGAAAGCTAATCAAGAAATGTATTAAGTTATGTCCAATAAAAAAGGTATCATCTTATTTTCTTTTCCATGTTTTATTTTGTTTGATTTCTATTGATAACCTTCCTGAAGAGCTAAAGGCAGGGTGTTACATAGTAACACAGTAGATGACGGCAGAAAAAGACCTGCATGGTCCATCCAGTCTGCCCACGATAAACTCATATGTGTATACCTTACCTTGATTTGTACCTGTCTTTTTCAGGGCACAGACCGTATAAGTCTGTCCAGCAGTATTTCCCGCCTCCCAACCACCAGTCCCGCCTCCCATCACCGGCTCTGGCACAGACCCGTATAAGTCTGCCCTCCCCTATCCTAGCCTCTCAACCACCAACCCCTCTTCCCCCCGCCACCCAATTTCAGCTAAGCTTCTGTGGATCCATTCCTTCTGCACAGGATTCCTTTATGCCTATCCCACGCATGTTTGAATTCCGTTACCGTTTTCATCTCCACCACCTCCCGAGGAAGGGCATCCCAGCTCAGTTGTTGGCTAGTCCTTGACAGAGGAGGAAGTGCTGCCGGAGGCTCTGCCAGTACCAGGAGGGAGGGGAGCGGGGCCTAGCTCCTTCCCCAGCAATGAGGAGGGTCCCTGGGGAGAAGTCCTCAGGAAGGTCCCAGGCCATGGGGCCTACTGGGGCCAGGGACCAGAAGGCCCGGAGGAGTAGCTCTCTTTTTGGATCAGCCCCAGAGAGGAGGGAAAGGAGTCCTGTGGACCGCAGAGTGCAGAAGTCCAGGGGTGGAAGCCGGATCGTTACCCCCTCCACGACTCAGCTGCTCATGGAAGGTGAGCGTGAAGAATGTGGAGAGGGGAGGAAGTTGGTAAAGACCCCTGAAAAACTCTCTAAGGGGATGGTTGGAGAGGAGGGAATGGAGGTGAGCCAGGAGCCTCTGCCTGTTCCTGATCAGGTAGAGAGCGAGGATGGCTGGTCAGAGGAGGAGGAAGAGGAGGAGGTCCAGTTAGAAAGCTGTGATCCAGAAGACACGGCTAAAGGCGTGGTAGAGAGGGTCAGGAAAATCAAGGCCCTGGAAAAGGAGTGTGCAGAGCTGGGGAAGAAGCAAAAAATGGCTAAGGCTTTGAGCAAGTTAGCCCCAGCTGAACACAGGAAGGCTTACAAGAAGGAGGAAGTCCGACTGATAAAACAGCTCCAGCAGAAAGAGAAGCTGTTGGGCTCCTTAAAAAAGGGCAGTGATAATCCCTTGAGGGAGCTTTATTTGAATCAGGAAAGAATGGCCTCTGCTTCTGAACATTTGTGTCCTGAGAGAGAAGTGTGCCAGAAAGAGGCTACAGTGTCTATGAAAGCAGGAGAAAAGGCAGAGTCTGGCTCTGCTTGTATGTTTAAACGTCAGCCTGTAACAGAGGACTTGTCAGGGTCTGATAATCAAGCTACTTTAACTTTTATGAAGGCTTTGGCAAGCCAGCCAGATGTACTCACTGTGGAAAAAGACTCCAGACAGGAGGTGGTTGGACTTGGTTCTGGTGTCTTTTCAGAACCTGTGATACCACCTAAGGGACAAGAATCTGAAACAAGACAGATTCCTAAACTGGTGCACATTGTAGAAACTGAGAAAGGAGACTTGGGAGGCAGTCTGCTTTCCAAACAGGTGTTAGTAGAAACATCCAGTAAGGAGGAAAGCAGTTTACATGTTAAAGGAGTGGATACAGCTTGTGCAGAGATGGCAGGAGGACTGCAGTACTCTGGAAGGCTGGCTCAGGTGCAGCCAGTTGACTCTCTGATTGCAGCAACCGATTTTTCTCAGTCAGGTGTTCAGCTTGCTGTGCAGCCAGGTTCTGAGAAGCTACGCCCCAGAGGGTTGGATGGACAGGAGTTCCCATCCAATCAGGAGGAAGAAGGGGGAAAGCCTAAGGTGAAACTAACTACCAGTCTCCTGCAAGACCTGCCTGTGTGGAGAGGACAGCATACAGACAGCCAGCAGGGGTCAGAAGATGCTCTGCAGACAGAACTAAACACCAGATCTTCAGCCCAGGCCTGTGGGGTATTGCTGCAGGATAAGGACAGCTCTGTAGAGGGATTGAGTTTGGACTTGGGGGGGAGGGTTGCTATGGATAGAGAATGTTTGAAGGAGGGGGGCATATCTGATGTGATAAATATGTGTATTGATAAGAGGGGGGAGGGGGGTGAAGGGGAATTTTCTGAATTGATACATTTGTCTGTTGGGGAAAAGGGAGGTGGGGATCAAGGGGGAGGGGGCACGGCACGTGAAGGGATAGCAGGGGGGCAATCGGAGGGGGGGACGGTACGAGATGGGCAGGATGCACTGAGTTCAGGGAAAGGTGGGAGAGGGCGGTGGGAGCAGGGGGCTAAGTCCTTTGCTGCTGTAGTAGGTAGTGGGGGGAGAAGAGAGGGGGGAGGGTTTCCATGGGGTGGTAGGGCGGGGGCAGGTTTTGGGGAAGAGGGGAGAGGTCGTGGGCAAGTACCCAGGAGGCGGAATGTGGTACAAGTTAGATGGGTGGGGGAGGGGGGGATGCCTTCCAGGGACACAGTATTGAGGTTGGTTTTGGGGCTAGGGTTTATCCCAGAGGACCTTTATGCATGCATACATCCGGTGAACATCCCGGAGTACGATGTCAGTTTCTTGACACAGAGAGGAATGGAGGTCTTCTGGGAGAGGTATGAAGGGGTAAGGGGGAGAGGGGAGTGGAAAAATTATAAAGTGGTCCCGATCAGCAGACCTGACCTGGTGCAGGTGACTCTGTTGGTGCGGAACGAGTCCATTTCAGGGGCAGACCTGGCTTTCTGGTTACAGAGGTATGCAGAGTTGAGAACTCCGTTGACTAAACTCCCGGACCCCAGTAGGGTATGGGCGGGTGGATGGGGGGCTTTGGTTAAATTAAATCAAGTGGACCAGGTGATACAGCACATTCCCTCAGCAGCGTTCATAGGGAGGGACAGAATTTTGTGCTTCTATAAAGGACAGCCGAGGCAGTGTTTTAAGTGTGGGTCCTTTCGGCACTTTAGCATGTCCTGCCCAGTAATGCAGTGTGCAAAATGTGGGGCCAAGGAGCATTCCACGGAGGATTGTACCTCCGTTAGATGCAATCTTTGTGGGGGTCTGGGGCACGCATTTAGAGATTGTCCGCAGGCTTCTCATAATGGGGGAGAGGATGGCACGGGAAGGGATAGTCAAATGCAGGAGGGGGGGAGGGGAGAGGAGGGACAGGGGACAGGGGTCCAGGGTACGGATGGTGTGGAGGAAGAGTTGACAAGTCAGGGGGGGGGAGAAACGGGGGGGAGCTCAGAGGCAGGAGGGTGAGGACGAAGGATGGTTACGGGTCTCAAAGAAACAAAAGGGAAAGGGAAGGGGGATGGGGATGCGGGTAGCTGCTGGGAGGGGGTTAGAGCAAGGGATAGAGGTTGGGAATAAATTTGGGGGTTTGGAAGTAGAAGGAAGGGAGGAAGAGATAGTAGAGGAGGGAAGAGGGGATAATAGAGGATGGCAGGAGGGGGAAGGAAGCAGGCAGGAGGCAGTGAGGGAGGGAGGGGGAAAGGTGAGGGGTAGGAAGAAGGGGGGAAAGGTTAGGATGGAGGAGGGTTGCTTGGAAGAGGGGGGGGATATGGAAGTTGAGAGTGTGGAGGAGGGAGGGGGGAGGGGGGAAGGGGGTATAGGAAGGGGAGAAGGGGGGAAGAGGAAATCTGGAAGAAATAGTGTTTTTCAAGCAGTAGATAAGGGGGGGGAAGGGTCGGAGGACGAAAGAGAGGGGGAGGAGGGTGGGGAGGAGGGGGAGCGGGGAGATGGTTGTGCCTTAGGGGGAGGAGGGGTTGTAGGTGAGGAGAAGAAGAAGAAGGGGAGGAAGAAAATAAGGGGGGAGGGGGGAAGGAAAGAGAGGATTTTGGAATTTGGAGTGAGGGACTGGGCGGAGGAGGAAGATGTGGGGGATGGTAAGGTACAGGATTTAGGTGGCGGGTTAGAGCAGAAGGAAGGGAAGAAGGAGAAGTTTGTGCAGGGGAGGCGTTTCTCTAGATAGAGGTGATGGCGGGAGTGCTGTTATTCTTTGCCACGCTTAATGTGGCTAGTGTCTCCTCCCAGAGGGCGAGATGTGTGGCCTTCGATGGCCTCTCTGCTATACAGGCAGATTGTTTCTTGATTCAGGAGACGAGATTGCAAACATTGGATGCTGTCAGGCGGGCGAAACAGGCATGGAGATGGGGTCCTTCAGTTTGGGGGCTGGCAGGGGAAAGGTATGGGGGGGTAGGTATTTTGTTCAAGACACATAAGGTGGTAATTCAACGGGTGGTGGAGTTAGGGGTAGGGAGGTGTTTGGTGGTGGATGTGTTATTGCACGGGGTGGCTTTAAGAATTATTAATATCTATGGGCCCCAGAGTAAGAGGGGGAGGTCACTGTTGTTCGGGAAAATCAGGCCATATCTGTATACGTCCCGTCAGTTGGTGTGGGGAGGGGATTTTAATACGATCCTGAGGAAAGAAGATAGTGGGGGTAGGTCAGCACAGGTGCGTTATGATGGGGTGAGGTTGGCAGGGATCATGAAGGGAGCAGGGTTGGTGGACGTGTTTTTGGAACATTTTGCAGGAAGGGAGGGTTTTACGTTTTCCAGGGGTAGTTGTAGAAGTAGGATAGATAGGTTTTTGGTTCGGGGAGGGGCATGTGGGCAGGGGCCTAGACTGGTGGAGGTGGATTTTTCAGATCACAAGTTGGTGTTAATTAAGTTAGGAGGTGCGGGAATTCACAGGTCAGGAAGGGGTATGTGGAGACTAAATTTAAAATGGCTAAGGGAGGGGCCGGTACAGAGGGAATTTTTGGAGTTTCTGATAGATCAATCGTCTTTACAGGGTATTTTTTCATCTCCAGGGGATTGGTGGGAGGAAGTGAAACGGCGCACGAAGGTCTTTTTCATACGTCAGGCGAGACGGGAGGGACGGGAGGTAACCCGGCTAGGGATGGCATTAAAGAAGAGGAGAGATAATTTAATTTCTAGAGGGGGGAGGAGGGAGGATATAGAGGTGGTGCAGTCAGAAATGGAGAAGGTGCAATATAACAGGTACGCCTCTTTGGTGTACGAAAGGGATTTTGGGAAACTGTTGAGCCCAGATCCTTTCGTATGCTGCAAGGAGAGAAGGGAACATAGGATAATAGAGGGGTTAAGGGATGAAAGGGGGGTCATCAGAGATTCAAGGGAAGGGATCCTGGGGGTGGTGGGGGATCATTTTGAGCAGTTTTTTTCTGATCAGAATTTGGACAAGGAAGTCATGAAGAAGTATGTAGAAGGGACCCCGGGGGTGGGAAACTGGGGGCCTCATCTCCAGGTTCTGGAACAGCCCTGGACGTTGAAGGAAGTGGAGGAGGCCATCGGGGCCTTGCGGAGCAGGACCTCGCCGGGACCTGATGGGCTCCCAGCGGAGTTTTATCAGGCATTCAAACACCAGCTGGCTCCGATTTTGTTGGAGGTCTGGGAGGTGGCACGGAGGACGGGTTCCTTGCCAAAGTCTTTTTCAGAGTCAGCACTGGTTCTCCTTAGTAAAGGCAAAGATTCTCGGCTTATGGCTAATTGGCGGCCTATAGCATTGTTAAATAGCGACCGGAAGGTCTTTGCGCATATGCTCTTAGCACGGATGAGACAGGTATCTGGGGGGGTGCTGGCGATCTCACAAGGTTGTGGGGTTCCGGGCAGGGGGTGTTGGAGGCAGTGGCATGGGTACGGGAGGGTCTGGAGCGCAGTCGGGAGGATCAGAAAGGGCGGTTACTGGTAGCCCTGGACCAGGACAAAGCCTTCGATAGGGTACAGTGGGATTTTTTATGGGAGGTGTTAATTCATTATGGGTTTCCAAGGGGATGGGTAGAACAGCTTCGGTTATTGTATACCAATGTGCGGTGTTTTCCATTGGTGAATGGCTGGAAGGGGAAGGATTTTGGGATTACGGCAGGAGTGCGACAAGGGTGTCCCTTGAGCTCTCTGCTGTATACCTTCGCCATTGACCCATTTGTGCGGCGTTTGGAGTTGAGTGGTGAAGAGGGATTGCAAGGGGTGGAGGTGAGCAAGGGGAAGCAACTACGGGTGGTGGCCTATGCGGACGATATTACGGTCTGGGTAGCAGATAAGACAGAAGGCAGGAAATTGCAAGGGATGATTTCAAGGTATTCGCAGGCGTCAGGATCGCGGGTGAATTATCAGAAATGTAAAAGCTTATGGGTGGGACCGGCAGGGGCAAGGTTTGAATTGGAGGGTGGGTTCCCACAGGCTACAGAGAGGATAAGGGTTCTGGGGATACAGTTTGAGGCAGGGGACTATGGATTGATTAATTGGAATCAGAAGATTGAAGAGGCAAGGGCAAAGGTAGAGAGGTGGAAGGGCTGGAGGATGTCGATGGCAGATCGGGTTCGTTTGATCAAATCCCATGTAGTGCCAATGTTTTTATTTTTAAGTTACATCTGTCTGTTACCAGAGCGTTGTTACACGGCACTTTACAGTGTGTTTTTTCAAATGCTATGGGGTAACCGGATGAATCCAGTCAAAAGAAACATCACATACTTGCCAAGGAATGAGGGAGGGGTAGGTATGGTTAACCCAGTGTTAGTTTTCAGTTCTTTGTTTCTTCAATTTAATTTGGGTCGGGCAGTAGATCAAGAACCCCCGGGGTGGGCAGAGAGTGTTATTCAGTGGTGGAAGGAATATTGGGTCCCCTGGCTGGGAGGGGGGAGGGTGAGGGTTTTGAGGAAAGGCTTTCCGGAGGGGGTAGGGTATTATCGGACCCTGGTCAAGTTAGTACGGTTGTGGGGTGTTATGGTAGAGGAAATAAAGGAAGGGAGGAGGGAGGATTGGGTGGAAAGGGTGCGCACTCAGAGATTTTCTTCTCCACTGGTACTTAGGGATGCTCCTGGGCCGGTATTGGAGCGGGGTTTGCGGTTAGTGTCATCAGAAAGGATCCCACACAAGTACAGGGACATTGCTTGGCTGTCCTTGCATGGAAAGCTATATGTAAGGGGAAATCTGAAGGACAGGAACATGAAGGACCGTGACTGTCCGAGGGGGGAATGTGTTGGAAAGGTAGAAACCATGAACCATTTTTTAAAGGAATGCCCTTTTTCCATTCAGGTGTGTGACAGAGTGGCTTCTCTGTTACAAATTCCTAGTTTTCGATCTTACACCTACGCGGATTGGGTTTATGGGAGACAGCAGGGGAAAGGGCAGCTGGAGCCGGTAACGGGGTTTCTGATCTCTGTCATTGTCAGGTTCTGTCTTTGGATGGCGCGCTGCGGGGTTTCCCTGCGTCAGGAGTACAGGTCTGTTGAGGGGGTCAGTTGGGATATAGTAAGGGCGGTCCAGGAGGTAGCACGGTGGGAAAGGGCGGAGGTAGGGATTGGTAAATTTTTTATTTGGTGGAAGCATGTTAAGTTAAAACTGTCATGATTTTTTGGTTTCAGATGGGTATTGGTTTTATTAGGGTTCCCGGGTAGGGGGGGGGGACTTGTGAATATGTATATAGTGGGCTGATTTGTATTTATGTATTTTTAATGTACGGTTGTCTATTGATTTCCGTCTCTATAAATAAAAGAGTTCTCCAAGCGTTCACCACCCTCTCTGTGAAGAAATACTTCCTGACATCTTTCCTGAGTCTGCCCCCCTTCAATCTCATTTCATGTCCTCTCGTTCTACCGCCTTCCCATCTCCGGAAAAGATTCGTTTGCAGATTAATACCTTTCAAATATTTGAACGTCTATATCATATCACCCCTGTTCCTCCTTTCCTCCAGAGTATACATGTTCAGGTCAGCAAGTCTCTCTTCATACGTCTTGGAACGCAACTCCCATACCATCCTCGTAGCTTTTCTTTGCACTGCTTCCATTTTTTTAACATCCTTCGCAAGGTACGGCCTCCAAAACTGAACACAATACTCCAGGTGGGGCATCACCAACGTCTTATACAGGGGCATTAAAACCTCTTTTCTTCTGCTGGTCACACCTCTCTCTATACAGCCTAGCAACCTTCTTGCTACGGCCACCGCCTTGTCGCACTGTTTCGTCGCCTTCAGGTACTCAGATACTATCACCCCAAGATCCCTCTCCCCGTCCATGCCTATCAGACTCTCCCCGCCTAACACATACGTCTCCCTTGGATTTCTACTCCCTAAGTGCATCACTTTGCATTTCTTTGCATTGAATTTTAATTGCCAAACGTTAGACCATTCTTCCAGCTTCTTCAGATCTTTTTTCATGTTTTCCACTCCCTCCGGGGTGTCCACTCTGTTGCAAATCTTGGTGTCATCCGCAAAAAGGCAAACTTTACCTTCTAACCCTTCGGCAATGTCACTCACAAATATATTGAACAGAATGGGCCCCAGCACCGATCCCTGAGGCACTCCACTACTCACCTTTCCCTCCTCCGAGCGAACTCCATTTACCACCACCCTCTGGCGTCTGCCCGTCAACCAGTTCCTAATCCAGTTCACCACTTCGGGTCCTATCTTCAGCCCTTCTAGTTTATTCAAGAGCCTCCTGTGGGGAACCGTGTCAAAAGCCTTGCTGAAATCTAAGTAGATTACGTCCATAGCACGTCCTTGATTTAATTCTCCTGTCACCCAGTCAAAGAATTCAATGAGATTTGTTTGGCACGATTTCCCTTTGGTGAAACCATGTTGTCTTGGATCTTGCAACTTATTGGCTTCCAGGAAATTCACTATCCTTTCCTTCAGCATGGCTTCCATTACTTTTCCAATAACCGAAGTGAGGCTTACCGGCCTGTAGTTTCCAGCTTCTTCCCTATCACCACTTTTGTGAAGAGGGACCACCTCCGCCGTTCTCCAATCCCTCGGAACCTCTCCCGTCTGCAAGGATTTATTAAACAAATCTTTAAGAGGACCCGCCAGAACCTCTCTGAGCTCCCTCAGTATTCTGGGGTGGATCCCGTCCGGCCCCATGACTTTGTCCACCTTTAGCTTTCCAAGTTGTTGATACACACTCTCTTCCGTGAACGGTGCTCTATCCACTTCATTCTCAGGTGTACTTTTGCCAGTCCCTCTCGGTCCTTCCCCAGGATTTTCTTCAGTAAAAACAGAACAAAAGTATCTATTTAGCAAATTGGCTTTTTCTTCATCATTTTCTACATAGCGTTTTGCTGTATCTTTTAGTCTCACAAAAGGAAACTGCAGTGACACTAAAGGTTTTTGTCCTTAGGATGTCAAGGTCAATAATACGAAATGAAGGGACAGCAAGAAGATTCTTTTGTGAGGACCATAGCAGCCTAAGTAAGGTATAGAGGGAATCAACAACCTGGATAAGTATAATGAAGGATCAAAATAGTCAGAATGGTCTATGGTCAGAATTTTAAATGTTATTCTATGATTAATGGATAGCCAGAGTTCCTCCCGTAACAATGGAGTATTTGTGACCAGTTTGACAGCCATATTTTGAACTATTTGCAATCTTTTCAGGTCTGACACCCGTAAGCCATTCAGTAGAGCATTACAGTAGTCTAGCTGGCTAATGATCAGAGCATGGACAAGTACGCAAAGAGCAGGCTGGGTAAACAAGCTCCTAATTGATTAAATCATCCTGAGTTTATTACAGAAGCATTGTACAATGCCAGAAATATCTTTCTGGAAAGTGAGATGCTGATCAAGAACTACTCCCAATACTCTGACTGTGGGGGCTAAAAGGAACCTTAGTTCTGTGACTCTTACTGGAATGGAATCAGTGGCGTAGCAAAGGGTAGGCCCAGGCCCACCCACTAGCAACCCACCCATGATGTGACTGGCAGGGATCCTCAAGCCCCACCAGCCAAAAACTCCCAACAACTGTCCCTTCAGCATACCTTGTAAATAGCAGATCTTTGCCTACAGTGAGCAGCAACTGATACATACTGCTCGCGTCAGCCCCACAGCCTTCCCTCTGATGTATTCCCGCCTGCACGGAAACAGGAAGTTGCATCAGAGGGAAGGCTGTGGGGCCAATTTGAGCTGTGTGTATTAGTTGCTGCTCGCTGCTGGTGAAAATCTGCCATTTTAAAGGTATGCATGAGAGGGGGAGATGTTTGAGAGACCATCCTGCTTATAATTGAACGAGAAAAACGCCCAAGTTCCGACCTAAATCGGGAGATGGACATTTAGCTCACAAAAACAAATAACACGGTATAATCGAAAGCCGAACTTGGACGTTTTCAACTGCACTTCATCGCGGAAGCGTACAAAGTTGACGGGGGCGTGTCAGAGGCGTGGTGAAGGCGGGACTGGGGCATGGTTATCACCCGAATAGAGATGGGCGCCTTTCGCCGATAATGGAAAAAAAGTATGAGTTTGTAGCTAGAATTTAGGGCACTTTTCCTGGACCCTGTTTTTTCACAAATAAGGCCCCCAAAAGTGCCCTAAATGACCAGATTACCACCAGAGGGAATCGGGGATGACCTCCCCTGACTCCCCCAGTGGTCACTAACCCCCTCCCACCACAAAAAATGATGTTTCACAACTTTTTATTTTCACCCTCAAATGTCATACCCACCTCCCTGGCAGCAGTATGCAGGTCCCTGGAGCAGTTGTTAGGGGGTGCACTGGACTTCAGGCAGGTGGACCCAGGCCCATCCCCCCCCCACATGTTACACTTGTGCTGGTAAATGGGAGCCCTCCAAACCGCCCCCCAAACCCACTGTACCCACATGTAGGTGCCCCCCTTCACCTCTTAGGGCTATAGTAATGGTGTAGACTTGTGGGCAGTGGGTTTTGAGGGGGATTTGGGGGGCTCAACACACAAGGGAAGGGTGCTATGCACCTGGGAGCTCTTTTACCTTTTTTTTTGTTTTTGTAAAAGTGCCCCCTAGGGTGCCCGGTTGGTGTCCTGGCATGTGAGAGGGACCAGTGCACAACGAATCCTGGCCCCTCCCATGAACAAATGCCTTGGATTTATTCATTTTTGAGCTGGGCGCTTTCATTATCCATTATCGCTGAAAAGCAAAAACGCCCAGCTCACAAATTGTCGAATAAAACATGGACGTCTATTTTTTTCGAAAATACGGTTCGGTCTGCCCCTTCAAAGACACGTTCTCGGAGATAAACACCCATGGAGATAGACATTTTCGTTCGATTATGCCCCTCCACATGGCATGTAGGCGAGAGAGGGAGAGACCACATCACTTGTGGGACAAGGCGCAGTTCTTCTGCTCACCCATCTTGGGCCCAGGCCCACCCAAAACTGGGTGTCTGGCTACACCCCTGGAATGGATAGCTCAGGAGCTTCTGTCCGTAAGATAGAGCACTGTGTGATATTTAGGGATTCAGCTTACGTCTATAATGATGCATAACTTAGGTGATAGGTCTGAGGTAGAAATGTTACAAAGATTGAAGTGTGTAAAAGTCTTCACAAATAGAAGCGATATAAAACAATACTTTCACACCACTGAAAGGATACAGATGAAATGGAGGTAGTATTGGGACTGTTTCCATAGGATTTTAGCCAGTAACTAAACAATTACCTCGGTAAATTCCTTACATTGAATATTTCTTTCCACCTATAATGTACACAGGTACATTTGACCCAGTGGGCTTCCCCAGCCCAAATGTTCAAAGGGAAACTATACGCCACTTTTTTGTTGATATGCTAAGGGAATTTTTTTAATATTCCCTCTGAGTGGAGGAGAGGCCTAGTGGTTACGGTGGTGACTTTGGGGAACTGAGGAACTGAGTTTGATTCCCACTTCAGGCACAGGCAGCTCCTTGTGACTCTGGGCAAGTCACTTAACCCTCCATTGCCCCATGTAAGCCACATTGAGCCTGCCATGAGTGGGAAAGCGCAGGGTACAAATGTAACAAAAATAAAATAGATACTATTGGAGATTCTACATGGAATGTTGCTACTATTGGAGATTCTACATGGAATGTTGCTATTCCACTAGCAACATTCCATGTAGAAGGCTGTGCAGGCTTCTGTTTCTGTGAGTCTGACTGCAGGACGTCAGATGCACAGAAGCAGAAGCCTGCGCGGCCACATTGGTGATCTGCAAGGGCCGACTTCTACATGGAATGTTGCTAGTGGAATAGCAACATTCCATGTAGAATCTCAAATAGTAGCAACAGTGGAGGAGTGGCCTAGTGGTTAGGGTGGTGGACTTTGGGGAACTGAGGAACTGAGTTTGATTCCCACGTCAGGCACAGGCAGCTCCTTGTGACTCTGGGCAAGTCACTTAACCTTCCATTGCCCCATGTAAGCCGCATTGAGCCTGCCATGAATGGGAAAGCGCAGGGTACAAATGTAACAAAAAACAAAAAAAACTATGCCACCAGTATTAAAAGCATTTTATTTGCCTCCAATTTGGCTCAACTGACTATTTGATAGGCTAAAGGTCTCTGCACTCTGAACGATCTGAGGGAGAACTTTTGTAAGCTACTTAGAAGTTTAGATTTGTGGTATATAAGTTTTTAAATAAAATAAATAACAAAATAAATATGTCCCCACTGGAGAAAGACATAAAAGATACTTTTAAAAGCAAAAGCTTGTACAGGTACTAATGAGTATAATAAAGGTTTCATTTGAGTATCATGTCTGAAAATACAAAGATTCCACATGGGCTGGAGAAGAGGTCATATTCCACATATACCTGGCATAGGAGCATAGCAAATTACTGTTATGGTGTGTGCAAAATTAACCCATCTGGAGACATAGTTCCAGGACACACCCACACCCACATTCATTCTCTCTCTCTCTCTCTCTCTTCACACATACACACACACACACACACACACACACTTTCTCTGTCTTCACAGTTCACACACACTCTCTCTCTCTCTCTTCACACAAATACTCTCTCTCTTTCACCCTCTTCACACACTCTCTCTTCACAGTTCACTCTCTCTCTCTCTCTCTCTTTACACAAATACACAATCTCTCTCTCTCTCTCTCTCTCTCTGTCTTCACAGTTCACACACTCTCACTCTCTCTCTCTCTCTCTCTTCAATCTCTCTCTCTCTGTCTTCACAGTTCACACACACTCTCTCTCTCTCTCTTCACACAAATACTCTCTCTCTTTCACCCTCTTCACACACTCTCTCTCTCTTCACAGTTCACTCTCTCTCTCTCTCTCTCTCTCTCTCTTTACACACATACACAATCTCTCTCTCTCTGTCTTCACAGTTCACACTCTCTCTCTCTCTCTTCAATCTCTCTCTCTCTCTGTCTTCACAGTTCACACTCTCTCTCTTCACACACATACTCTCTCTCTTTCTTCACACATACACACACACTCTCTCTTTCTCTTTCACACACACACACACACACACACACTCTCTCTCTCTCTCTCTCTCTGTCTTCATAGTTCTCTCTCTCTCTCTCTCCACACATACACTCTCTCTCTCTCTGTCTTCACAATTCACACACACACACTCTCTCTCTCTCTTCACACACTTACTTTCTCTCTCTCTCTTCACACACATACTCTCTCTCTTTCTTTCTCTCTCTCTCTCTCGTCACTCTCTCTCTGTCTGTCTCTCACTCTTACACACACACACACACACACGCACACACACACACACACTTCTAGTGTTGTGTTGCTCATGTGCTGACCGGGTGCCTTATCCCCCCTCCCATAATCAGCTCTCCACATCACTATGTAAAGTTCATGCAGTTGCTGCCAGCTCTGTTCCTTAACCTGCAGCAGCTCCTTCACACTTCCCTCCCTCTCTCTCCCATTCCTACCCTATCTCAGCAGCTTTCCTCCTCCAGGACAATTACTAGCTCACTCCAAAGTCAGCCCAGTGCCTTCAGCCCAAGCAAAAGCCTCAGTAGCAAAAACAGGAACTTATCCTTGGCTCATTCTCTCCCTTCCTTTGACTAGTGCAGGGATGACTTGGGCATAGATGGGCAGTGGGGGGGGGGGGGGGGGGGGGGGGGGCTGTACAGCAGCTCATAGAAGTCTAAACTCCGTAGAATGTCCAGATACTCTCACCATCCTTCTGGTTTACAGTCATTAATGCCAAAATCTGCACCATTCTAAATAAATCACACAGGGGTCCTTTTACCAAGCTGTGAGCTAGCAGCGGGGGCTGTTTTTCTCATGCACCAGGGCCTTTTTTTACCGGAGCGGTTAAAAAGCCCCCAGACACACATGGCTATGCTGTAACAGAACTCTTACTGCATGGCCATGTGGCGGAAAGCCCTTACCGCCACCCATTGAGGTGGTGATAAGGGTTCCCACGCTAACCCAGCGGTAACCTGCCAATGTGCAGTGATGCCCGAATACCGCTGGGTTACCACTGCACAAGCCATTTCCAGGGGTTTTCTTTTACCCCCCCCCCCCCCCCCGAAAAGCCGTGCGCTCAGAATGGGACTACCGCCGGTGGCCATGTCGGACCGGAAGTAGTCCTGGAAAAGCTTTGCCATCGCTCTGTAAAACAGCCCCACAGTTCGCACCCCTAACCTCCTGAATCCTGAGTACATCTTGAAGGACATCCCCTCAGAAACATCTGTGCCCTGGGTGTGTGCCTACTTTCTTTATACTTTACTCCAGCCCCTGTATGTTAACCTCTGTGCATACTTTTTATGCCTGCAAAGTTAAGAAATAATGTTACGCTCCAATTAAAAGAAAGAATTTGTCAAAGTGATTGACAGTCTTCAAATAACAGTTTATAATTCAGCACAGCAATCACCTCTGATAACCCAACTGAATCACACTGAACATAAATTCCAGAAATACTTTTCTCATAAACAAAATGTTACGTAAACATTTACTTTCATTAAACCAACAAAATGTACACATGCAATATTGATAGATATCTCACTTCCATATGAACTGATAGTATGCGCTAATGCTGTTAACATATGCTATCTGTCGCAAGGCCCATTTTACTCCTCCAGGCCTGAGGCAGATAGCTGGCACTAACCATTACTGGATGACCCCCTTTTGTGTAGTACTGACTAAACATAAGGCCATAACACACCAGTTACACATACAGGAGTAGGACTTGCTTATCCACTCCTACCCTAGCTGAGATCATATCCCCTTATTTTCTAGCTCCTGCTACTCTATGCTATCTATCTATATGTTCCGTCTTTGCTTATACCCTCTGCTATCCATTAAGTTGTTTTATTGCGTATTGTAATTTTGATGAAAGTTTTTAATTCCAATTAATCGATTCACAGATTAGGCATGCATGCAGGCAGGGAGTACACAGTCTGGGGAAGGGAGAAAGATAGATGCTGTCACTCACAGCCTGTGTAACTGCATCTCACTTCCCTCCTTTCCTTCCCCCCCCCCCTCCCTTTCCCAGACTGCCTGCATGCCTGACCTGGCTGACAGATCAGACATGCAGGCAGGAAGCTGTGTGGGGAGGCTGATGAGACCCTGACCTCACGAGAGGGGGGAAGGGGGGCCGGGAAAGAGATAGACCTCACAAGAGAGGGGAGGAGGACCAGGAAAGAAAATGGAGCTCACGGGAGGGGGGGACCCAGGGAAGAAGATAGATCTTGTGGAGGGTGGGGAGGGGGGCCCAGAAAGGAGATAAATGGTCCTCATGGGGGGGAGGCGGACCCAGGAAGAAACCTTGTGGGGTAAGAAGAGAGCCTGGGAAGAAGAAAGTCCTCACTGGAGGAGGGGGGATGGAGGGACTTTCTGGCGGTTGGGCGGGTTGACAGGAGCAGCGTCCAGAAATGGGTAGCAGTGGTAGAGCAGAAGCCGCCCTCAGGGAGCTCTAATATTTAGCATGCTCCCCAATAGAGATGCTTCTCACTGGTCCCTGCCTTGGGCAATGAGCCAATCAGGAACTCCCTAGCAGTAACGCTGACACTTGCTGACGCTGACTAGAGAAGAAGAACGATGGGAAGAGGAAGATAATGGTGGCTGTGTGGGAAGGTAAGGTACAGGGTAAGATAAATATTATTAAGTGCAATCAAATATTTTAATCGTGATTAATGTCATGTTAATTGCAACTAACGTGCAGCCTTAATTGTTATATCAATATTTTTACGGTTGTAATTGTCTGTTGCCTAGATCAGACTTATTCTTGCCATACATAATGTGGCATATAAATCTAATAAATAAATAAATAATAGTTTCCCCACTGAGTCACATCAAGGGTCCAACTAGCCCAGCATCATGTTTCCTTTGTGGCCAATCCAGGTCACAAATACCTGGTAAAGTCTCAAAAAGTAGCAAGATTATGTGCTAAACCTCAGGGATGAGCACTGGCTTTCCCCAGGTCTACCTTAATAATGATTTAAGGACTTTTCCTCCAGGAATTTGTCCAAACCTTTTTAAAATCCAGCTACCTTAATTACGTTTACCACTTACTCTAAGAATGCGTTCCAGACCTTAGGTAGGGGGATCACAAATTAATCTGTGTATTGTGACATCATTGTTGATGCAGGCAATTTCCTTGAGCTGCTAACTAGCACCATGTACTGACCCTAACTGGTCAACATATTGCTTATTTAGGTGAGTTTATGGTAATTTATTTATGAAGAAACAGGCTAAGACTGTAGTTAAGGCCTGCATGGCCCATCTAGTCATCCTGTTTCAGCACCAATAGACCCCACTTCTTTCCCAGGTTTCTTCAGCTGCTACTGCTATGTATCTTTATAGAGCTATTAGATGCAACACTGCACTGAACAGATACAGTGGGGGAAATAAGTATTTGATCCCTTGCTGATTTTGTAAGTTTGCCCACTGACAAAGACATGAGCAGCCCATAATTGAAGGGTACGTTATTGGTAACAGTGAGAGATAGCACATCACAAATTAAATCCGGAAAATCACATTGTGGAAAGTATATGAATTTATTTGCATTCTGCAGAGGGAAATAAGTATTTGATCCCCCACCAACCAGTAAGAGATCTGGCCCCTACAGACCAGGTAGATGCTCCAAATCAACTCGTTACCTGCATGACAGACAGCTGTCGGCAATGGTCACCTGTATGAAAGACACCTGTCCACAGACTCAGTGAATCAGTCAGACTCTAACCTCTACAAAATGGCCAAGAGCAAGGAGCTGTCTAAGGATGTCAGGGACAAGATCATACACCTGCACAAGGCTGGAATGGGCTACAAAACCATCAGTAAGACGCTGGGCGAGAAGGAGACAACTGTTGGTGCCATAGTAAGAAAATGGAAGAAGTACAAAATGACTGTCAATCGACAAAGATCTGGGGCTCCACGCAAAATCTCACCTCGTGGGGTATCCTTGATCATGAGGAAGGTTAGAAATCAGCCTACAACTACAAGGGGGGAACTTGTCAATGATCTCAAGGCAGCTGGGACCACTGTCACCACGAAAACCATTGGTAACACATTACGACATAACGGATTGCAATCCTGCAGTGCCCGCAAGGTCCCCCTGCTCCGGAAGGCACATGTGACGGCCCGTCTGAAGTTTGCCAGTGAACACCTGGATGATGCCGAGAGTGATTGGGAGAAGGTGCTGTGGTCAGATGAGACAAAAATTGAGCTCTTTGGCATGAACTCAACTCGCCGTGTTTGGAGGAAGAGAAATGCTGCCTATGACCCAAAGAACACCGTCCCCACTGTCAAGCATGGAGGTGGAAATGTTATGTTTTGGGGGTGTTTCTCTGCTAAGGGCACAGGACTACTTCACCGCATCAATGGGAGAATGGATGGGGCCATGTACCGTACAATTCTGAGTGACAACCTCCTTCCCTCCGCCAGGGCCTTAAAAATGGGTCGTGGCTGGGTCTTCCAGCACGACAATGACCCAAAACATACAGCCAAGGCAACAAAGGAGTGGCTCAGGAAGAAGCACATTAGGGTCATGGAGTGGCCTAGCCAGTCACCAGACCTTAATCCCATTGAAAACTTATGGAGGGAGCTGAAGCTGCGAGTTGCCAAGCGACAGCCCAGAACTCTTAATGATTTAGAGATGATCTGCAAAGAGGAGTGGACCAAAATTCCTCCTGACATGTGTGCAAACCTCATCATCAACTACAGAAGACGTCTGACCGCTGTGCTTGCCAACAAGGGTTTTGCCACCAAGTATTAGGTCTTGTTTGCCAGAGGGATTAAATACTTATTTCCCTCTGCAGAATGCAAATAAATTCATATACTTTCCACAATGTGATTTTCCGGATTTAATTTGTGATGTGCTATCTCTCACTGTTACCAATAACCTACCCTTCAATTATGGGCTGCTCATGTCTTTGTCAGTGGGCAAACTTACAAAATCAGCAAGGGATCAAATACTTATTTCCCCCACTGTACATGAATGTGAAAATCCCACTCAGTGGAAACTTTCAGTCCATGCAGTGCAGAGAGTTTCACCTCTTTCCAACTGAGTCAGTGCCAATGAAAATGCGTGTTACTGTCTTGGGAAGTCATATGAAGTAAAAAGATGCCAATTTAAAACAAATATAAAGCTGGAGCTTTAGTAAGAGGATACATTTGTTAAAGATTAGCGTGGCAAGTTTCTACTACACTTTAAAACAATGATTCACAGGGAAGACCTATAATACCTCTTAGCCTGTCTAGTTTTCAGGCTACCTACAATTAATGCAGAGGTGGCAGTGAACTCAAATCTATCTTATGCAGTGCGGATATCCTAGAAAGAAAATGCCAGGACTACACGGTATACCTACTCAAGACTTGACTGGAACTCAAGAGCTGTATTCGGTAAGATTAGTAACCCTGGTGCAAAGGAATGGAAAATTCCGTTATTGTAAAGGAAAAGAGCAAGAAAAGTATCACACAGAAAGGGACAAATCCAGACTTTATGAATTTGTGATTGTGACCTCATTGTTGATGGAAGCGAATTCTTTGAGCTGCTAAGTGACATGACGAGGTCTCTGCTCCTCACCCCTTATGGAAGAAAAGCAGACACATGCATAGACATAATTTGCTTATTTGGGGACAAAGAGTAAGGAAGTCATAGCAGCAATAGGGAGAAGATAACCAATTCAGCATTAGCACTCCCCCCATGTTCACCCCAAACTATTCTGAGTGAGGAGTAGCCTAGTGGTTAATGCAGTGGACTTTGATCCTGGGGATCTGAGTTCAATTCCCACTGCAGCTCCTTGTGACTCTGAGCAAGTCACTTCACCCTCCATTGCCCCTGGTACAAAATAAGTACCTGAATATATATAAACAGCCTTGAATGTAGTTGCAAAAACCTCAGAAAGGTGGTATATCAAGTCCCATTTCCCTTTCCCTCTATGAGCACATGTCTTAAAGGGAGCTGGTCTCTAGCTCAACATTCTGTACTATTGCCGGTCAGAGAGAAGGAAGTTTTACCTCAGCTTACTGTCTGTTGCCCTCGCAGAAAAAAAAAGTAAATGTAAGCCAGCCTGGGAAAATCTCATCCCTAGTTCCACAACGTATGTGTGGGCCATTGGGAACATCTCTCCAAATGTGCCGTAACAGCTAAATACAGGAAGTGGTGAGAGACTTTTTAAAAATTACATAGCATGTGAACTGACCCAGAAGGATCTACAGTTCATATGCCTTTGATTATCCAAACTGTTATTTAAATTGACAAAATCTGAATCCCCTCAGACCAAAGGACTTCAGATTTTTTTCATAATAAATAGTTCACAGATGAAGATATACAGAAGCATATTATACAAGACCCTCTGGAATGCCGAATGGCACTAAACTTACACATCAAGAATGCCATTCTCATTATTCTCCCCCATCCCCAGACATGACGCATAATGGTAGAAACCTCTTTAAGGTAACATCTAAGCTAGCCAAAGCTACAAGGGATAAGGGAAGAATGAAGTGGCCTAACCAATAGGGAGAAATGTCAGCACACTTACCTGTGTACTTTCTTTCCTTGTCCCATCCCTTTTCCCTATGCTGAGAAGTAGTGGTTAGGGTGGTGGACTGTGGTCCTGGGGAACTGAGGAACTGAGTTCAATTCCCACTTCAGGCACAGGTAGCTCCTTGTGACTCTGGGCAAGCCACTTAACCCTCCATTGCCCCGTGTAAGCTGCCATGAGTGGGAAAGCGCAGGGTACAAATGTAACAAAAATAAAATAGATACTATTGAAGATTCTAGATGGAATGTTGCTACTATTGGAGATTCTACATGGAATGTTGCTATTCCACTAGCAACATTTCATGTAGAAGGCTGCACAGCCTTCTGTTTCTGTGAGTCTGACGTCCTGCACGTACGTGCAGGACGTCAGACTCACAGAAGCAGAAGCCTGTGCGGCCACATTGGTGATCTGCAAGGGCCGACTTCTACATGGAATGTTGGAATAGCAACATTCCATGTAGAATCTCAAATAGTAGCAACAGTGGAGGAGTGGCCTAGTGGTTAGGGTGGTGGACTTTGGTCCTGAGGAACTGAGTTTGATTCCCACTTCAGGCACAGGCAGCTCCTTGTGACTCTGGGCAAGCCATTTAACCCTCCATTGCCCCAGGTACAAATAAGTACCTGCATATAATATGTAAGCCGCATTGAGCCTGCCATGAGTAGGAAAGTGCGGGGTACAAATGTAACAAAAACAAAACAAATGCTCCCTTAAACCTATGCACATACAGTATACTGTTAGCCAGTGAGGAGAGGGCAGTTTTCAGCCCAGAGAATTTACCCATATTTTCCCTGTACTCCTTCAGAGACTCCAAAACAAAGCATATATCTTTTTTATGCTGCAGTTCCCCCCCCCCCCCCCCCCCCCCCCATTTGCAAAGCAATACTGTGCTAAATATCTTTCTAGGTTTATACCCTGGATGCACCATCTGAACTCACTCTTTGGCTTTCAATCTCATTGTTTGGGGTAGTAAATCTCACACTTTGGGATGATTCACCCTAGGCATCTCTATAACAATGAAAACAGAAGCATGGAAAGGATCCTCAGCAAAAGCTTTGTTTAATAATTATTTTTCAGTTACAATAAACACAGTGAAAGCTGTAATCAAAAAGTACTTCCACCAGTACTTGTAGAAATGGGCTCTTTCATTATTTATTTCCCAATACAATGTGTGTACTTTTCCCATGGACTGCAGAGGAGATCCCAGAGCAGGGAAAAGGAGGGAGACTGGACTATATGTACAGTTTGGAGTCAAAAAATTACCCCACATGTAAAAGCATGCACGATGACCAGAACATGTGTACTTTTATACAAACTGAGTGTAGAAATGTTCTACGATGGAATCTGGGCAGAACGCAGACAGAATTGCAATTTTAAAATATATCTTATAATCTTATAAAGGCAGTTCTTTGTGACTCTGGGCAAGTCACTTAACCCTCCATTGCCCCATGTAAGCCGCATTGAGCCTGCCATGGGTGAGAAAGCGCGGAGTACAAATGTAATAAAATTAAAAAATTAAAATGCATGCATATATTTGATCCCGCTCCCAAGCAGGTGTAAATATTGGCAACATTTTTTAGGCATGATTTCTGCAGAATTTGTGCAAGTATTTCATAAAGACATAGGGTGCCCGGTTGGTATCCTGGCAAGTCAGGGGGACCAGTGCTCTATGAACGCTGGCTTCTCCCACAACCAAAGGGCTTGCATTTGGTCGTTTCTGAGATGGGTGTCCTTGGTTTCCATTATCACCGAAAATCAGAAACAACCAAGTCTAGGGACGACTATCTCTAAGGACAACCTAAATGTCAAGATTTGGGCGTCCCCAAGCGTATTATCGAAACTAAAGATGGACATCCATTTTGTTTCAATAATACGGGTTTGCCCGCCCCTCCACCGGGAGGTTTTGCAAGGACATCTCCAGCAAAACTTGGGTGTCCCTTTCGATTATGCCCCTCTTTGTGTTCATCTCACACGTTTTTAAATTCCACCAGTTTTTTTTCTCCACCACCTGCCTCAGAAGGCATTCCAGCCATCAACCACCCTCTCCATGAAAAATAATTTTCTGACATTACTCCTAAGTCTACCACCCCGCAACCTCAAGTTTACACAAAGGCATCAGTTTTAATTAGTTATCCTACAGGAACCAAACTTCCATTGTATATAGTCCATAATATTTGGACTTCAAAAGGCAAGCAGACTTAAATTCTCAGTTATGGTGAACACGTTGGCCAAGCTGCATCAATGGCTACTTAACATTATCTTTTTGACTTTGCAACTTGTTCTCCAGAATTGGAAGAATGTTAGACTGCTTAAGATATATTACTGGAAGAACACAGTGCATGGTGCATCAGTTCAAACTGACTGCATTGGGAAAATCTAATCATTGCATCCAAGTTAGAAGACCACAGCAGCCATTGACAGAACATATTGAGACCCAGGGACCCTTTTACAAGTGCCCAATGTGTGCCAATTCGGAACTACCGCCCGGCTACCATGTGGCCCAGGCAGTAATATCATTTTTTATGCGTGTCCACTACATGCACTGGAAAATTTCTGGCATGTGGCGCTAACCGGGCGGTAATCGGCAGTGCACGCACGCTGACAATTACCACCCAGTTAACGCATGAGACATTACTGTTAAGTCAATGGGTGGCACGGTAAGGTCTCAGGCCCAAAATGGACAAGCACCAATATTTATTTTGCCGCACATCCATTTTCAGACCAAGAAAAGGTCTTTTTTGCAGATACGCTGAAAAATGGACCTGCGCACATCCAATATATGCGTCTACACCAGCATAGACCATTTTTCAGTGCACCTTAGTAAAAGGACCTCCCAGTAACCTGTTGGAGCCTTCTGATTGAATGTAGGGGATTGCCTACTGTACTTTCTCTACAGGGTAATGGTCTTTGTTGGTTGGTTAAACTGTTATTTATGGATTAGCTATGTATTGTCCAGGGGTGTAGCTGCTATGGGGCCACAGGGGCCTGGGCCCCCATAGATTTGGCCCTGGACCCCCCTGCCGGCGACCCTCTCAAATCCCCCCTCCCACCGCCAACCCGCCGCCTGCTACCTTTGCTGGCGGGGACCCCAACCCCCGCCAGCCGAAGTCTTCTTCCTTCGTTTGGTTTCTGACTGAGTCTGACGTCCTGCACATCCATACTCAGTCAGAAACCAAATGAAGGAAGAAGACTTCGGCTGGCGGGGGTTGGGGTCCCCCACCAGCAAAGGTGGTAGGCGACGGCAACGGCGGGCAGGGGGTCAAGAGGGTCATCAGCAGGGGGGTCAAAGTTGTTGGAGGTGTTGGCAATGGTGGGCGGGCGGGGGGGGTCGGTGTCGGCGGCACCGGGGGGGGGGGCTAAAATGTGCCCTCTCACCTCGGCTCTGTACCTCCCTACAGTTGAAGTCTGGCTACGCCCCTGGTATTGTCAAACCTTTAATTCAATAAAAAGATTGAACTCAAAAGGCAATTATATAAATGTGTTCTAAAAAATACAATGTACATACAAAGAACTTGTTCTCCAAAACAATGACTCTTATGCGTCACTTAAACAAAAACATTTTATTAAGAAAAAACAAAACAGAGTCCAAATGTATATAATAAAGTTATCATTGTGCCTGACTGTTTGGCAATGTACATACAAACCATTAAAGCTTTGCTTCCTGGCTCATAATGTCACCCAAAAAGCCCATTGAAATTGTATCTTTATGTTGGGTGTAGTCCATACACACTCAAACATGCTAAAAACCTTTAGCAAGAATTCGCAAGCTACTGTAGCTCTTTTAACTTTCAAATCATTACTGTGTCTAACATGAAGGAACATGATACCTAATTTTGAACAATTTGGGCTTTTTTCCCCCCACAATAAACTCAGAAACACAGCAAGTACTTCTGGGCTCAGAGGACCAAATTGAGAATCAAGGGGGTAGCCTGAGGACAACAGATCCCTTAGCAAGTTTGTTCAATTAAGCAATAATCCTCAGTGGACAGGCGTTTACGGACAATTAATTCCTAATCTGGAGGACATGAAGGCATGAAGGCAAAGCCAAGGTCTCACAGTCCAGCAAGGAGTAACTGAAATTACAGGCCCTGGCCCACAGGAACTTGGACTTTTGCTATGGAAAAAAAAAAAGTTGATTACGCTGGGCTTTTTCATTAAACTTTTCAAAATAAAGTAGTTGATAATAACATTCAGAATAAGTATGTTAGTGAAAAAGGCATTTCTTGGGAGACAGGTTTAAAGTCTAGCCGGTATAACCATTTTGAATCAAATGTATTATTCTGTTCAGCTTAATCAGACTATCTTACTCAGCACAAAAATAAGTATTTTTCTGTCTTAGCAGCCTGCAGTGAAGATCTGGAACAGTGTACTTCCTGTACTATCCAATAATTACTGGCTTTTCTGACTTTAATTAGGAGGCTTCCAGTTTAATCTTAAGAACTTGTTTGTCATAGTATAGGGATTCAAAATACTGTATGCTACAAACAGAAGCACAACTAAAGAGAGGGACAACAAGCCCAAGACAAGACAGTCACGATTTACAAGGTGTTTTACAAAAAGCTCCCTGACTGTTGAGCCTTTTGCAAAATATGTATAAGACCTTGGGGAAAATGCATGTATTTAGTGATATATACAATGGTAACAACCATTTTACAAAATATCTGTATCTATATCTACATAGATAGTTTATAGTTATAGTTTATTAAGGTTTGCTATACCGCTAATGCTAACTAGCAGGTCTTAGCGGTTTCCAATAATTAATAATTAAAACAAAGTTGGTTAAAAGAAAAAGAACTACAATATGGAGAGAGGATAAAACATCCTAGTAAAAAAAACACGATTACTACCAAAGCATAGAACAGGAGCAAACAAAACAATATCAACAAGTATCTAAAAACAATCACATGTAGTCACAGAGTCCAGTTCTCAAAGGGGACACACTATACAGATTGACAGGCCTGTGAAAAGAAGCCAAGGACTTAACGCAGGTTTAAAAGCTTTAAAGGAAGATTCTGTATGGATGCGGAGGGGCAGCGAAAAAGAAGGTACGGTTTCTAATAGATTCTAATTAGGCAAACTTAGGCCCTTGCAGGGTGACGCAGTGATAGTTAAGGGAACGCCGCAGGTGGACAGAAGAGTAAGGAATAGGGAGTGAATTCAGGCAGAGTGGGAGCCCCCTACCTTATGTGCTTTACAAGCGAGGGTTAGCAATTTGAAAATGATCCTTTGTTGAACAGGTAGCCAGTGGAACGTCTGCAATAATGGGGAAATATGGTCCCTACGCCGAGCGTGACATAGTGGTCTGATAGACATGTTTTGCAAAGACTGCAGCCTTTTTAAATTAGAATCAGTACAATCCAAGCATACAGTATTACAGTAATCCAACCAGATGGTCAGTAGTGCAAGAATGAAGGAATGAAAAATAGCAGTGGTGAAACAGGAGTGAACTGAGCGGAGTTCCCTAAGTATGAAAAATCCAGGATAGATGGATAGATAGATAAAGTGGCATTGCTTGGAGGGGGGGTAAATTGAGGCATGTTCCAAAGCCCAATTTTGTTGCTGTTCAAGGTGTTTTTGAATACCACAGAGGTAAGCAAAATTTTCCCCTGAATCACTCCTCCAAAGCCCACATTTTATTTATTTATTTATTTATTTATTTATTTATTTATTGCATTTGCATCCCACATTTTCCCACCTATTTGCAGGCTCAATGTGGCTTACAGAGTTTGGTTGTGACATAATCATTCCATGATATCAGATACAATTAGTAATGTACAAAGATTAGGTGAGGGAGTAGAGAAGGAAGGTGTTAGGCAAGATATAAGGTGAACTGTAATAATTGGGTGAGTTGGTGAGGTAATTTGTAAGGTTATGGGTTCTCTTTGTAGGCCTTGTTGAATAGGCGTGTTTTCAGAGATTTACGGAAGTTAATTATTTCATCAATAGCTGGCAGTTCTGCTTGCTTCTCTTGAAGTATACCTGTATCTCCTTTCCAAAATAGGAAACGCATACATACTTTTAAGGTCTGCCCATGTCACACCTCTTTCAGATCTGTGTGTTCTGCAGGTGTACAGACGCAAGTAGCAACTTTTCTGAAAAATAACTACTCAACGCAGCTGGCCATTTTCACATCTAAATCTTCGTTTTCCACATGCAAGTGACAATAACCTTTCTCTAATGACCTCTGGTATGAATGAGCTTGTACACCTCCTTCTCAGTCTACAACACAACTTTTGACAAACTGCCCAACTTCAGTGAGGTACTCTAAAGGTCCATGATCAACATTTCCAGCCCTCCAAACATGAAGGAACCTTCATTTCCTGCTACGTTGCAGGGGGATCGGTATCATAGGAGCCGACTCTGTGGGTGCTGTGGGTGCTTGAGCACCCCCAATATTGAGAAAATTCCTTGTATGTGTCCAAGGAAAGGTTATTTCCACTGGGCTTAGCACCCCCAATAATTTTGAAAAGTTGGCTCGGTATACAAATAGGATATTTACATATCTATTCTTAACAATTAAAAATAGCTACCCTGAAAAGGGAAATATGTGTTCATGTGACCTTCTCTTTACATAGTCACAAAACAAAAGAATATCTCGGGGAATGATATTTAAAAAAGAAGTTCTTGTTATTATTTCAACGGTGGAGCATAAATTAGTAGCACTACAGTTTTCATGTGGAAAAGGTGCTCTGTTTCTAATCTAACTATATTAAATGAGCTCATAGTTATGTTTCAGCCCTCACTGCATTTGCGTGGGTGAGGATTCAAGTTACGCACAAAATTATAGAAGGGGGGTTCCGTGAATAAATTTAGGGGCAGGGGAACTTGCACTGCGTTTTCACTGGCGTCAATATTTTAGGCATGGATTATAGAATTCACCCAGGGTGACTGGATTTGTGTGTCAAAATTTGGGTGTGCTCCCGACACGTGCACACAAATAAATTGGCTAATGAGCCAGTTAACATCAATAATTGAGTGATAATTATTGATCTTAATTAGGACCCATTAGAATTTGCGCGTGCGTCTGCCTGCTCACTATGCTGTAAGGTATGGTGCCTAACTCTACTAGGGGTCCTTTAATAAAGCTGCAGCAAAAGGGGACCTGCGCTGGTGTTGGTGCATGTTTTTGATGCCCGCCGAGGCCCCCTTTTACCGCAACAGGTTTCCCTTTTCTTAAAGAAATGGCCGTGCAGCAAGTGAACCACTTGCCGTGAAGCCATTTCGAGGGGGAGCACTTACTGCCACCCATTGAGGTGGTGGTAAGGGCTCCTGCGCTAACCCAGAGGTAACCGGGCTGCGCATGGCACTGTCCAATTATTGCCGGGTACACACCGGTGCTACAAAAATTTAAATATTTTTTGCAGCGCTGGAAATGGCGCACACTGGGGGAGGGAACCACTGCCAGGTTGCTGTGGTAGCACGGCCGTACTTCCCCTTTAGTGAGCGGTAAGCCCAATGTGAGTTTACCACTGCTTCATAAAAGGGCCCCCCTAGCAGGGGCGTAGCTACGTGGGGCCACGGGGGCATGGGCCCCTGTAGATTTGGCCCTGGCCTCCCCCACTGCCAACCCCTTCGACCCCCCCCCTCCCTCACCGCCGCCATCAGGTACCTTTGCTGGCGGGGGTCCCCAACCCCTGCCAGCCGAAGTCCTCTTCTCCGGCGCGGCCACGTTGCTGATCTACAAGGGCATTCACAGAAACAGAAGCCTGCCCTTGCAGATCAGCAACACGGCCGCACAGGTTTCTGTTTCTGTGAATCTCGTGCAGGACGTCAGACTCACAGAAACAGAAGCCTGCCCTTGCAGATCAGCAACACGGCCGCGCAGGCTTCTGTTTCTGTGAGTCTCGTGCAGGATGTCAGACTCACAGAAACAGAAGCCTGCCCTTGCAGATCAGCAACTCGGCAGTGCCGGAAAAGAGGACTTTGGCTGGTGGGGGTTGGGGACCCCCGCCAGCAAAGGTACCCTACGGCGGCAGCAGGGGAGGGTTGGCGGCAGCGGGAAGAGGGGGTCAAAAGGGTTGGCTCTGGGGGGGGTCAAAGGCGGTGATAGTGGCGGGGAGGTCAAAATGGGGGGTTAAAAATGGAGGAGTGGGGGTCAGCAGCGTCTGGGGGGAGTAAATTGTGCCCCCTCACCTCGGGCTGTGGACCCCCCTCCCACCGAAGTCTGGCTACGCCCCTGCCCCCTAGTGCATAACTCAAAAGGGGGTATGACCATGGGTGTGTCAGGGAGTTATGAAAAGTAATGCACATTGTTACAGAATACTGCCTTAATACTGCCTCAGTGTACCTAACTTAGGTGACAGCTTTTACACCAGGTTTCAGCAGGCCTAAGTCTGGCGTCCAACGTTAGGCACAAGAAATGGTGCTATGCACGATTCTATAAAGGGCAAGTACCCTTTATAGAATCACACTTAGCCCCAATTTTGTCCAGCACTAAATTTTGAGCACCATTTATAGAATTCCTCCCTTAGCACAAATGTTTATTTATTTATTTGTTGCATTTGTATCCCACATTTTCCCACCTCTTTGCAGGCTCAATGTGGCTTACATTATGCCTTAATGGCGATCACTGCACATAGGAACGGAGATTGGGCAGGTCACGAGCATGTTTGAATTATGTGCATAACTTATAGAATACGATTGCAAGTTATGTGTACTCCAGGGCCCCATTAGACACCAACAGATATGAGTGCCATTGACTTGGCGCAACTGTTGATGCCTAACTTTAGGCGATTCGTCGCTGACACATATTCTAAAACAGGATCTTGGCACCCAGATGCCATTATACAATTGATGCTAAGCGATTGGCACTGGGACACCTAAATCTCGGCACCCGTTTAAGAATCACCACCTTTATCTTAACATACAACCAAAAAGAGACCCAAAACAAGACCTCAGTTGGCCTTGCTGAGTTTAAAGGGGGTTTGGACAGATTCCTGAAGGAAAAGTCCATTGAACATTATTCATTTAAATTTTGTTTTGTTTTTGGGGTTTTGCCAGGTTCTTGAGGCCTGGATTGGCCACCGTCGGAGACAGGATGCTGGGCTTGATGGACCCTTGGTCTTTTCTCAGTATGGCGGTGCTTATGTACTTATCTAAGACCTATGTAAAAGTAAGCTCTGGTCACTCTTCCCATCCTCAGCTTTGGGAAGCCTGGATCATGACATTGCATTATAGCATGACATATATTCCACCGTCACCCTCTCGGTTCCAGGTGGATTCCAGTTTTAGAGAAGCCGGGCAGTCACCAGGAACACACAACAGTAGTAGCAAAGTAAGTACCATTTTGAGCATAACTCAAGGATCTAATATACGGACAATACTTTAAACAATATATAGTACCATTACAGTTCATTGGTATTAAACCTCTGCCTTCAAACGAGCCCAATAACCTTGAGTAAACTACCGTCCGAGCAAGAGCCAGCAGATTAAACATTTCCCACGATGACTTGAAGTCTAACTAGTGAAAAGGTCCCATGATACTTCCACAGTCATGCCCCCTGTTATAGACCGCTGCACTTTTGTTTACTTACAGAGCTTATCTGCACTCTGCTAATGTACACAGTCTATTTTTCAGATGTAAACCACTCCCCTATAAAAAAAAAAAATGTTACCTCACTCGGGCAGAGCTTTGGTTTGGTTCAACTTTCAAAATGATGAAAAGAAGTCATATCTTGCAAACCAGAAGCTCAGATCTATCCATGATGGTATCAACATCAATTCAATCTTGGTCCTGTTCAAAAGTGTATCAGACATTTATGTGCACCCTGATTAGATCTAAAGGATAGTTCCTAGACATTTTGTACAATCATGGAATGTATTTATCCTTTTTTCAGCACAAAATAATGCATAACTAATTGTCATTGCTCTTTTTTTTTTTCATTTAAATCCCAGCTGACTTGACATTGTTCGTCAGAACTTTTTCCCCATCTATCAATATGCCAGCCGTTCTGGAAATGTATCCATCAAACGGAACAGAAAGTGACACTGCTAATAAGCCCACATCTCTCCGAATTGTATTTCTAATTGAATACATTTGCATGCCTAAAGGCTAAAGATGCAACAAGGGCGAAATGTATAATTTACCAAATTCTAATGACACCGCTTTGTCATGGTGTTGTTCAATGATAAATATGTTAAGAGTATTCCCTTCCCAAATGAAAAAAAAAACCAAAACAAAACCGGTATAGCTTCTTTCTAAGGCAATTTTTACAAGCTACAGAGCTTTCCTTTCAGTCACACAAAAGGCACGAACCAGGCATAGAGCAAAACATGCACCCTGCATACACTGAGCAGGCATTTAACCTTTAAGAAATCGTCCTGAAATCATGCAATTTACACGATTCGTTCTTGGCCTGAGATGGCCTTTCGAAATACAGGAAGGTTTTCTCCATAAATCCAGGGTTTTGCATGAGCAAACACTGCAAATACTTGGCAGGGCTCCCTCGCCTGAAACTAGTTTACCTGTGCTGTATTATGCATCTGCTGGGGAAAGAAGTGACGGCTTCTTACATCACAGGAAATCGATAACTGCCCGATACGTTTTAGGACTATCCACACTGTCCGGCCGGATCGTTTCCGGGGAGCTTTCAAGAATCCATCTGGGTCAGCAGGACAGGTCAGACTCTGCTGCCAGAGAATCAATCTCGTATGCAGAAAGGACGTGAAAAAAAGCTACGTTTATCCGAGTCCACGGAAACGCACATAAAGCAAAAGGGTAGAGAAATTGCAGCCTTGCCTCACTCTCCAGCAAAAAAAAAGGAAACAACAAGAGAATGCCAGCCAGATCCCGAGAGGTCACCAGGATTAACCACAAAAAAACATCAAATCCTAATCGCTCTGCAAAATCGCAGCTGTTGAATCTTTTCCCTGGTCATCGTAAAAGCGATCATAGCCCTCTGCCATCAATCAGAATTAAGCGGCTTCTCTGAGTGCATTGCGATTCAGTACAGGCAGTTGCCACTAGCAACAGGGCACACAATTGTGCTTTCCCACTCCTAGAAAAGGTGGGCTTTTCTCTGCCCTCCCGCTAGCTCCTAATCGGCCAGTCCCCCCTGTTTTGCTTTCCAGCAAAGAAGGAGCGCACGGTACGGTGTCCGTGCACGTTCCTCTCTCAAGTGGAACTCTGAAGGAAGAGCTGGCACTCAGTTCACGTTTAACTTTCTAGCCCTGACTTCAGAGAAGCCTTCCCCCCCCCCTCCCTCCCTCCTTGCAAGCAATTCTATCGTGCAATGCCAGTTCTTAAAAAAAAAAAAAAAAAAAAAACACTAGGCATGCCAGCAAAGCCAGGAGTAGTGGTGCCCCGCTGCCCGGGGAATACACGGGAAGTCACCACCACACACACGCACACACAACGGAGTCAATGATGCAGGCTCCTTACCTGGAGTGTGGGAAAATACGTTGCACGGAGGTCGTGGCAGTCACATTGTAAGCCCAGGGGTGGGTGGGGGGGGGGCAGGAGCAGGGGATGCCCCGAGTTGCCAAAGTTTGCAGGCACTGTGCCCTCAGGCCCTTCTCCAACCCACCCCCCCCCCCCCCCCCCGATCGCTTTGTTGGGCTTCCTTGCTTTTTGTACGTTTAACATGTGTTTGGGAAGGGCCGCTGGCTCTGAAGGTGGCACTATCTTCGTGGGGGGGGGGGGGGGGGGGGAGGGGAGCTAGGCGCACATCCACTGCACACACTGCTGATGCTCCGTGGGCGATCCTACGGCTGGGCCTATTCATTGGCAGCCCTAAGAAGAAACTGCTTTGGATCGGCTGTCAAAATCCAGCCCATCTGCTACAATCATAATCAGTCTCAAGTGAATGGCTCTGACAAATTTGTGCCTGCAGCAGAGGTTAGGGAAGCCAGTGCAAGGGAGGGAAAAAGGGAGGGGATTGGGAAGAGAGCAGGGTAGGCTCCCATTGTCTGCTCTGAACTGGGTGACTGAAAAGGGGAAGGCACTTGGCTGCTCTGGTTTTGCAAAAAGCTTCCATGTCTGCTCCTGCTATAAAAGCCCCCCCCCCCCCCCCCCCCCCAGCTCCCCTTGGCAAACAATTGCAGGCAAATGAACTAAACAAACAATTATCTTAATCTGATTATCAATTTGCCCCGGTGAAATAGACCAGTTCTAAGTAAGTATCTTTTCTTAAGTAATTGCCAATGAGAAATTACAAAAAAAAAAGAAAAAGAAAAACACAGATCCGTTTCAGTGAGAAGTAGCACTGAGAGGTCACCAAAACACTGGAGCTGTGTTTATTTTCTCTTTGGCTACATTTTGAAGTTTGTACTAATAATTTAAACAATCCCCTTTTATGAAAGGAGAGGTTAGCTAAGTTTATTGCAGATGGATATTAAAAGTAGCTGACATTCTATGAAAATCTCATCTGAAATCAAAGGAAAAATAACCCTCGCATTATGAGGAAGAAACTATGATGCCCTATAACTGAAGTGTGGCTAAATTTTGCATTTACTGTTGGTTAGGTGCCCAAATGATCATGCAGTAACTGCAAAGCCAATGGGGTAACTGCTGGGGGCATTATTCCCCTCCTCTTCCATATAGTTACCACACAGAAAAACTTGCACTGCCCATTAAAGTGAAGTGACGGTGCAAATAAGGTACTGTATAGTATCTGCAAGACACAATCCATGGATATGCGTTAGAAAGTGAAATAGCACATAGCGTGGGATAAACCTAAAGGAATCCTGTTCAGAAGGAATGGATCCTAAGGAGCTTAGCCGAGATTGGGTGGCAGAGCCGGTGGCGGGAGGCGGGGATGGTGCAGGGCAGACTTATACGGTCTGTGCCAGAGCCGGTGGTGGGAGGCGGGACTGGTGGTTGAGAGGCGGGGATAGTGCTGGGCAGACTTATACAGTCTGTGCCAGAACCGGTGGCAGGAGGCGGGGATAGTGCTGGGCAGACTTATACGGTCTGTGCCCTGAAAAGGACAGGTACAAATCAAGGTAAGGTATACACAAAAAGTAGCACATATGATGTGCCATCTTGTTGGGCAGACTGGATGGACCGTGCAGGTCTTTTGCTACCGTCATCTACTATGTTACTATGTATGTTACTTTGCATCCTCAGTACCTGTGCCCTAATTCATACAGTAAGGGTCGGATTCTATAAATGACGCTCAAAAAATTTTTAAGCGCTGAAAAAATGTCGGTGCTAAGCAAGACTTTATAAAGGGTGCACACCATTTATAAAATTTGTATTTATGTGTTTATTCCAGGCATTTGATATACTGCAAATTAATCCTATACAGGCAAACTAAGCGATTCACAATCAACTGTTAATTAAAAGGTCTGTACTGAGGATGGAGGGAGAAGGGAAAAATGGAGCTGTCTTTTCTTTGGTGGCTGGGTGAGAGGGGACAGATCTAACGTTCCTTGCCAAACAGGAATACTATTCTCAATTAACCAATTCTCTTAGCTCCAACCCTCGTCGCCTCTTCGCCACCCTCAACTCCCTACTTAAGGTGCCCTCCGCTCCCACCCACCCCCTCACTCTCTCCTCAAACACTAGCTAACTACTTCCACGACAAAGTGCAGAAGATAAACCTCGAATTCACTTCCAAGCCTTCTCCTCCCTGTGACTTCTTAACCCACTCCCTCAACCAACCTAACCTGGCCTCCTTCTCCTCCTTCCCCGAGATCACCGAAGAGGAAACTGCTCGCCTTCTTTCTTCCTCTAAGTGCACCACCTGTTCCTCTGATCCCATTCCCACCAATCTGCTTACCAACATCTCTCCTACAGTTAACCCCTCAATCTGTCACATCCTCAACTTCTCTCTCTCCACTGCTACAGTCCCTGACACCTTCAAGCACGCTGTAGCCACACCACTTCTCAAAAAACCATCACTTGACCCCACCTGTCTCTCCAATTACCGCCCCATCTCCCTTCTACCCTTCCTCTCCAAATTACTTGAACGCGCTGTCCACAGCCGCTGCCTTGATTTCCTCTCCTCTCAGGCCGTCCTCGATCCGCTACAATCCGGCTTTCGCCCACTACACTCGACAGAAACAGCACTCTCTAAAGTCTGCAATGACCTGTTCCTTGCCTAATCCAAAGGTCACTATTCCATCCTCATCCTCCTCGACCTATCTGCCGCCTTTGACACCGTCAATCATAATTTACTTCTTGACACACTGTCCTCATTCGGGTTCCAGGGCTCCATCCTCCATCCTCTCCTGGTTCTCCTCATATCTTTCCCAACGCACCTTCAGAGTATTTTCTAATGGCTCTTCTTCCACCCCCATCCCGCTCTCTGTTGGGGTTCCTCAAGGATCTGTCCTTGGACCGCTTCTTTTCTCGATATACACCTCTTCCCTGGGCTCGCTGATCTCATCACATGGTTTCCAGTACCATCTCTATGCCGATGACACCCAGCTTTACCTCTCCACTCCCGACATCACAGTCGAAACCCAGGCCAAAGTCTCGTCCTGCCTTTCAGACATCGCTGACTGGATGTCCAACCGGCATCTGAAACTGAACATGGCAAAGACTGAGCTCCTTGTCTTTCCACCCAAACCCTCCTCTCCTCTTCCCCCACTTTCCGTCTCTGTTGACAACGCCCTCATCCTCCCCGTCTCTTCAGCCCACAATCTCGGAGTCATTTTCGACTCCTCCCTCTCCTTCTCTGCCTATATCCAGCAGACAGCTAAGACCTATTGCTTCTTCCTCTATAATATTAGCAAAATTCGCCCATTCCTCTCTGACCACCCGAACCCTCGTCCACTCGCTCGTTACCTCTCGTCTTGACTATTGCAGCCTTCTCCTCGCTGGTCTCCCACTTAGCCACCTATCCCCCCTTCAATCCGTCCAAAATTCCGCCGCACGTCTTATCTACCACGTGAACCGATACTCTCATATCACCCCTCTCCTCAAGTCGCTTCACTGGCTCCCGATCCACTACCGTATACAGTTCAAGCTTCTCCTATTGACCTTCAAGTGCACTCAATCTGCAGCCCCCCATTACCTCTCTACTCTCCACTCCCCCTATGTTCCCACCCGTAACCTCCGCTCTCAGGACAAATCACTCCTATCTGTACCCTTCTCCACCACCGCTAACTCCAGACTCCGCCCCTTCTGCCTCACATCACCTTATGCCTGGAACAGACTTCCCGAGCCCATACGCCATGCGCCGTCCCTGCCCATTTTCAAGTCCTTACTCAAAGCCCATCTCTTCTCCCTTGCCTTTGGCGCCTAACCACCTCCCCATTCATGTTACCTACACTGACTACATAGTTTGTTACCTTTAGATTGTTACCTACACTGACTACATAGTTTGTTACCTTTAGATTGTAAGCTCTCTTGAGCAGGGACTGTCCTTCCCCATGTTTAAACTTGTACAGCGCTGCGTAACCCTGGCAGCGCTATAGAAATGCTAAGTAGTAGTAGTAGTAGTAGGTTGAAATGAATCAGGCCCCTTCCAGTCACTCAATGAGTTTGTTCACCCTCCGCATTGGATAGGCCTCTAGCTTAGACACAGCATTCACTTTCAGGAAATCAGTGCAAAACCAGATGCTCCCATCCGGTTTAGGTACCCATGCCCAATTACCTTGTGGACTCATTGATAACTCCCATTTTCAACATTTCAGCGACTTCCTTCACCACCGTTTGCTGGCGAGCTTCCGGAATTCGAAAGGGACGCTGCCACACCACCACTCCTGTTTCGTTAATAATGTCATGAGCAGCAAGGTGGGTCCAGCCTGACACTTCAGAAAAAAACATCTTCATTTTGGGGTACTAACTGCTCCAGGTCAACCTTCTGTGGGTTCGAGAGCTGGTCACCCAATGGAACTTGCACGTGACTTCCGGGCCAAAATCATCGTTCTGCAGTAGGGCTGCTGTTATAGGGACCCACGTCTTCAGTAGGGTGACGTGGAAGATCTTCACCTTTTTCCTCTTGTCAGGTTGTGCCACTTTATAGTTGACAGGCCCTGTCTTTTCCACGATCTCATAAGGTCCTTGCCACTTACATAGCAGCTTGCTTTCAGAAGAGGGTAGAAAGACTAAGACTCTATCCCCCAGCTTGAAGATTTGCAGAATGGCTTTTTGGTTGTGGGCTCGGGCTTGACCCGCCTGAGCCTTTTCCAGGCAAAGCTTGGCCGCATCCCTTGTTTTCTTTAGCCTCTCTTGCATGGTAAGTACATATTCAGCCAAGTTCTTCCCCAAGCTGGGTTCATCTTCCCAAGCTTCTCTAAGTACATAGACGATTCCTCTAGGCCTTCTCCTAGAATGGAGAGAACACTGGCAAACTCTGGGGCACTTCCTGGATGGCGAACAATATATCTGGGAGTATGGAATCCCAGTTTTTCCCATCTTTGGCCACAAACTTCCTCAGCATCTGTTTCAAAGTCTTGTTGAAACGCTCAACTAGGCCGTCTGCTTGTGGGTGATATACCGAGGTCTGTAGAATCTTCACCTTGAGTAGGGCACACAATTGCTTCATCACCTTGGACACGAAAGTAGTACCTTGGTCCATCAATATCTCTGCTGGAATCCCTATCCGGGAGAAAACAACTCACAGCACATTAGCCACTGTGGTAATTTTCATATTCCGCAATGAAATGGCCTCTGGATAGCAGGTGGCATAATCCAAAATGACCAGAATATACTTATTGCCTCTGTGATACAGCCCGTCCTCTCCAGGATGGTTGCTTTCACCTCCACACAGGTAGTTGTCCTCGCAGGATTAACATCCTGGAATAGCGTCTTGCCGCTTCTGGTCAGTAGGTTCCCCAAATATGCCGTCCATGAGGTTTTCAGCCAACCAGCAAAGCAGGTGGTCCTCTCGAAATTAGTCATGAAGTAGTCCGGATCATCTTCTGGTACCATTTCCTTCAACATGGAGCCCAGAGGGGCTGCTGATAAACTGGGTGGTGGGGTGCTTAGCCCTGCTTAGGCCTGAGAACTCTACTACTACTACTACTTATCATTTCTATAGCGCTACTAGACGTACGCAGCTCTATTGCAGCTTCTCAAGCTTCTGCAACACTTGCTGCTGCACTTGTTGTTGCTGCGGTAGCTGTTGCTGCTTCACCTGTTGTTGCTCCTTGAGATACGCCTGCATAAACTGCTGTTGGCCCTCCACCAAGGCTTGAAGTAGCCTCTCCATGGTTTTACTGTAGGCAGCTCAGACCACACTGTACACCACAAACAAAAATAAAGCTTGTCTATCCAGTACTAACTAAACGTCCCCCCACCCGACTAGGGCAGGGCTAATCCCTTTTGTCCGCTGTTCCCACGCTGTCTCTACAATTGGCCCAGAGCCCTTGAGGTCAGGATCCGGCTTCCTTCGGCAGGACAAGCACAGAATCCCACCATTGCCACAACATGTGAGACCCTGAGCGGGTGTTGGGCATGACCAGAGGAAATAATACAGCCGGACAAAGTAGAATTTTATTTATTTTATTTATTTTATTGCATTTGTACCCCACATTATCCCACCTTTTTGCAGGCTCAATGTGGCTTACAGGATGTTAATATGATATAGTCATTACATAAACTTAGATACAGTCGATAATAAGCTGAAGGTAGATGAGGGTTTAGATGGAAAGGTATTAGGTAAACATAAGTATTTATTTACAAGAACAGGAGTTCCCAGGCTGGTTCTTCGCAGATCCTGATTCGTAGCAAGGATAAAGCTCTGTGGTTCAAGAAACCAGTTATTAGTATTTATTGTCATGTACTCTCGGGCCTGTTGCTTCACAAAGCCTGAGGCATAGAATGGGGAAAACCCTGGTGGTTTTAGCAAACAGCAGTAAGCCAGCCTCTGGCGGTAGTTTCAAACACAGTCCCTGGCTGCAGGGTTGCCACGCCCCCCCAAACACAGCCTGGCTTTCAGTTCTATTTTCCATCTCAGGACTGGCTTCAGCCAGTCCTCCAGCAAACTTGCAAAAATTCAATTAGTTAACAACAAGGGCTTACCTCAGCCTGTTCACAGCACTGGGGTGTCTTCAGTCAAGGCCTAGCTGGGGCTTCTCCTCTTCCTTCCTGGGGTCTCTCTCATCTCTGCTCTTTAAACTCCATGGTCTCAGCTCTGCCCCACCTGTCTCACTTTCTCCCACGGGGGGGGGGGGGGGGGGGGGAACCTGTGCTCTTAAGGTGATTAGTTATAGAGGAATCTTTCTTAAGGGTGAGGGCCAGAGTTTTATAAACCCCGTCACACTGCCCTTAGTTAGTATTCTATAAGTTGTGCACTCAAATTCTGGAGCGTGCAACTCCAAGGGGGGTGTAGACCTAGGAGAGGCATGTGAGGCAGTTACATGTTCGGATTATACAAGACCAGCATCCGCACGCCTAACTGCTTACAGTTAGGTATAATGCAACAACACAGAGAGGGATCCAAAAGTACAGAACAAAGTCCAAAGTCCAGCAAAAAGTACCATGAGCCTTCAGAAATAGGACACTGTTCCTTTAATTATAAAAACAATTATCCAATGTGGACCTGACACGGGCCATGTTTCAGCGCACAGCACCTGTGTCAGGGGTCAAATATGATCTAATATGAAATGAATATCGCGTGCATCAACCAAACTTCTTCCTCATGAAATAAAGAAGAAAAATCCATTCCACTCTAAGAAGTAGTTATTTCACACATTGAGAGCAAAAAGTCCCTTCCTGCCTGCATAAAGGAACAAACAGTTAGGTACAAGCATTTATACCAGCTATTAGCTGGCATATGTACTCCTAAGATTAAATGCATAAATGCGGACTTACACTAGTATTGTATAAACAGCTCTTTTGTGCGCAACTCATAGACGGTCGGTAGCCAACTGTTTTGGGGAGGCTAAAGGGGGCAGAGCTTACCTCCGTGGCGACGTCAATGATGTCGCGTCGCTGCCAAGGGGGCGGAGGGGCGGAGCTTACCTCCGTAGCAACGTCAATGACGTCACGTCGCTGCCAAGAAGGTGGAGCTGACCTCTGTATTCTCCGTGGAAGCGACGTCAATGACGTCGCTGCCACGGAACTAAAACAATTAAACCGCACACGCGAAGGGAGCAGGTAGGGTGGGCGCAACACCTGGAAGTCGACCATTGGGCTGGGGAGGCTTAGCCTCCCCAAGCCTCTTATACGGGGCGCCTATGGTGCAACTGCCATTATAAAATCCATGCTAAGGGGGAGATTCCGTATATGACACCTAAAAAAATCCATGTGGAAAACATTTCCGCCTAAGTTTATTCTATAAGTTGTGCTTAGATTTAGTTGATATCCCAGTGCCAAAAACTACCCGTGTCCATTTACACCAACGAAAACATGGCATAAATCCCGGCGCATAGGTGCACTGAGCCATATTCTATAACTACGCACATACATTTTAGAATGCCAATGAAATGCCTATTTCTCCACCCATAACCACGCCCCTTTTGCCTGAGCACATTAAAATGTAGGCACTTTGCATTACAGAATAAGCTTAGCAATTTGTAAATTCTAATTATGGTCAACTAATGCTCATTATTGCTTGTTTAGTGCTGTTAACAATGCTGATTGGCTTTTTAAGCCAATTAAGTTATGTGTGCTGTTATAGAATCCACTTGGATTTGGGGCGTGGAACGTTAGGTGCACTAAATAGAATCTGGGGGTTAGTCGACAACATCATAGCACCTAACTTTAGGTGATGTACTAAGAATTATCCCCACAGCTTGCTCTATTGGCCAGAGAAGGGTCAAGGGAATATTTATTTGATTAACCGCCTAGGCAAAGCCATCAACATGGTCTCAAAAAAGACATAAAGGAATTGGAGAAGGTGCAGAGAAGGGCGACGGAAATGATAAAAGGGATGGAACGACTTCCCTATGAGGTAAGGTTGAGAAGGTTAGGGCTCTTCAGCTTGGAGAAAAGGCGGCTGAGGGGTGATATGATAGAAGTCTACAAAATAATGAGCGTAGTAGAGCAGACAGATGTGAAGCGTTTGTTTACACTTTCAAACAATAATAGAACCAGGGGACACAAGATGAAGCTAGAATATGGTAGATTTAAAACAAATAGGACAAAGCTTTTCTTTACTCAGCGTGTAGTTGGACTCTGGAACTCTTTGCCGAAGAATGTAGTGACAGCAACTGGCCTTACAGAGTTTAAAGGGGGTTTGGACAGATTCCTGAAGGAAAAGTCCATTGAACATTATTTTTAAATTATTTGGGGGGGGGGGGGGGGGGGGGTTGCCGGGTTCTTGAAGCCTGGATTGGCCGCTGTCGGAGACAGGATGCTGGGCTTGTGTTACGTCTGTGGCCGTGACCACCCTCAGACTTACCCTGTTTCTGGGAGTCAGTGGCTGTGCTGGCTTCTGCTTGTCTCTGTGTCTGTCTCTGTCTTAGTTTCTCTCTGGCTCTGTGTGCTGATTGCCCTACTGGACCTCACCTGTGTGGGCTATGCCTTTTCCAAGATGGCTGCCGCCGACTCCTCTATGCCAGGATCCAAGATGGCTCCCGCTGGGCTGACTTCTCTGTGTGTCAAGCCTCTGTTTGGATGCAAGGTGATTGCTGCAGTGTGCCTCTGGTGTGGAAGGGCTTTATTAATCACTTAGAGACTACAGCCCTGGCCCTTTGCATTTCATCTAGGGCCCTGGTGTATAGAGTGCTCTGTACACTGTTTCAGTGTATGCTCTGTGTGAGTTTCTATGTTTGACTAGATAGCTTATAGGCACCGTGTGGCTTGTTAGCCTGTGTATAGCTTTGCTAGTTCTCTGTGTTTGTTCCTAGGGTTAGACTAGCCAGCTTAGGCACCGTGTGGCTTGTTAGCCTGTGTATAGCTTTGCTAGTTCTCTGTGTTTGTTCCTAGGGTTAGACTAGCCAGCTTAGGCACTGTGTGGCTTGTTAGCCTGTGTATAGCTTTGCTAGTTCTCTGTGTTTGTTCCTAGTGTTAGACTAGCCAGCTTAGGCACCATGTGGCTTGTTAGCCTGTGTATAGCTTTGCTAGTTCTCTGTGTTTGTTCCTAGGATTAGACTAGCCAGCTTAGGCACCGTGTGGCTTGGTAGCCTGTGTATAGCTTTGCTAGTTCTCTGTGTTTGTTTCCAGTGTATGACTTGTTAGCTTGGGCACAGCTTTGTTGTTAGCTGGTGTATAGCTTTCAAGTCTCCTGAGTGTGCTCTGTGTATGTTTCTTGTGTATGACTGGTTTGCCTGGGTATAGCGTTTCTATTAGCCTAGGTACAGTTTACTAGTCATTGTGTTTAAACCTGCCGACTGCCAGAACCTGGACAGTCCCTGCCTGTCGGCCTTGCCTGCGCCTAGGTGCCAGGGGGCACTCCTGGATCTTCATTCCTGCTGTTCCTGCTTGCAAGTTCCTGTTCCGGGTTTTCCTGTAAGTCCTACCGGCTGCCAGAACCTGAGGGCTCAACCCTCGGGGAAAGGTGGTCAAGCGTAGGTGAAGCCTAGGTCCAGTGTGTTCCTGTCCAGCAGGTTTCACTCCTGTATGTTCCAGTCCTGTGGGGCCCTCCAGTGTGTTCCAGTCCAGCGGGCTCCACTCCAGTGCGCACCCGTCCGGTGCGTTCCAGTTCCGTGTATTCCGGTGTAGAACTCCAGTCCGGGGTTCCGGTCCAGTTTTGTCTCATCTCTACCTTGGAGGTGATCTTGCCTGCCACTGCCGCTCCACGGTAGTGGCCCATGGGCTCACGAACCCAGTGCTCCCGGGGAAGAAGCCTGACAGTATGCCAAGGTCCTCGAGCTCGCGACAGCTTGATGGACCCTTGGTCTTTTCCCAGTATGGCGGTGCTTATGTGCTTATGTCTACATTATAACAATAATGCAGAGAAAGAAAAGAAATACTATATGAAAAGAACAGATTCATCAAGCCTGCTATAGCTTGCAGGATCCCAGGATCAAGGCAGTCCATCATAACAGCAAAATAGGTCATGTATTAAAAGCTAACTAGCACTTTAAATGAGGAGAGAGACGGGCATTACATAGTGCAGGTCCACAGAAGCTTAGCTGAAATTGGGTGGCGGGGGGAAGAGGGGTTGGTGGTTGAGAGGCTAGGATGGGGGAGGGCAGACTTATACGGGGTCTGTGCCGGAGCCGGTGATGGGAGGCGGGACTGGTGGTTGGGAGGCGGGAAATACTGCTGCACAGACTTATATGGTCTGTGCCCTGAAAAAGACAGGTACAAATCAAGGTAAGGTATACACATGAGTTTATCGTGGGCAGACTAGATGGACCGTGCAGGTCTTTTTCTGCCGTCATCTACTATGTTACTATGTTACTACACTAAACATCAATTTCCGAAATCTATGAGATGGAATAGCCCGAACCCAAGGAACATTCAGTAAGTGCTGTTGCCTATACAGGGATGTAAGACAATAAGTATGGTGACAAAAATTTGAGAAGAACCTGAATAAAATGAACATTCCCATAAACGACACGGGAAACAACACAAGATGAAAAATTTCCGGCTCTGCATCCCTAATTGATACCAGTAGTAGGTGAGGTACTAGATAATGCAGCATAAAGCTGGGCTCGCTTATAAAGATAACAGTGACAAAAGCCCGACACCCATAGCACCAAAGTTATTTCGCAAGTTCAAAAATTAGCCTTGCCATAGATACATTTTAATAAATCTGCCATACTCAACAAAAAAAGGATTTTAATAACCCACTTTTCCTCTATGACAACAAGGCAAATTACAATTAATGTACAATGAATTTCATTCTACTTATGTGTGACACTTCTATTTATCATAAAACAATACCTTCCACGTATTGTTGTTCTCTTTGACTTCTCAAAAATCACGCGTTATTGTATTTGTTCAAGCAATTTTAAGAAATTGGATATTCCAATTTCTGTTGAATTTATGTAATTAAAGTCAGTTCACTGGATGCTTTCTGGGTAGAAATCCTTTTTGCTATTTATTTCAACTTTTTGTGCCAGCTGTTGTCAAACTAGTTTTCTTCATGCTGGAAAAGGTAAGGCAGTCTTCAGTGGAGGAACAGGTTAGTTTGGGTCTTAAAATGCCAAAGGTGTCTACCGCATTTGGTATGTTAATCATATCCTTTGAAAACTGGATACATAAGACAATGCGCCAGGGGGGTGGTGATGGACAGAATGGATAAAAGAAATCCTTTTAATCTTTGTAAACTAATAGGTTACTCTCACTATGTCAGATTACCGATAGTGGCTAACTTGCCATTGCTTGTTGCCTGGGTCACGAGGAAGGTTGTTTCTTAGATAGCAAGAGGTTAGCACATATAAATGACTGAATTAAGTGTGATAGGATTTGGTGGAAATCCTCATCACCATGGATAACAGGGTGCTGGCAATCAATTATTTATATTAATTGGCACTCATACAAATTTGTGTGTGCATCTGGCTTATGTTATTCTATAAGGCATGGTGCCTAACTCTACTAGAGCATAACTCAAAAGGGGACATGGCCATGGGCGTGTCAGGAGCATTCCAACAAGTTGTGTGCATAGTTATAGAATACTTCCTCAGAGTGCCTAACTTGGGAACCAGCATTTATGCCAGGTTTCAGCAGGCGCAGGAATTGGCACTAAGCAAGATTCTATAAAGGGTACACGCACTTTATGAAATAGCGCTTATTGCTGTTTTTATCTGCATGCATTTTTGAGTGCCATTTATAGAATTTCCCCCATCCCCGGGATTCTACATATCACGCTGAGATTTCTGTGTGGAAATTGAAGCGTATTCCATACCAATGCACCTAGCATAATTAGTTAACAAGCTAATCAGCGCTGAAAATTGGATATTAACAACCAATTATCAGAACTGATTGGAATGAATTAGAATTTACGCACACTACTTGCTAAGCGTATTCTGTATCGTGGTTTGTGATAATATAAGTCGCATAGTTCAGTGGTTCCCAAACCTGGTCCTGGAGGCACCCTAGCCAGTCAGGTTTTCAGGATATCCACAATGAATATTCATGAGATAAATTTGCAGTGGAGGCAGAGCATGCAAATCTCTCTCATGAATATTCATTGTGGGTATCTTGAAAACCTGACTGGCTGGGGTGCATCCAGGATCAGGTTTGGGAACCACTGGCATAGTTGAAAAGTGGGTGTGGTTATAGGAGTGGAATGGATGGGTCATGGCCCTTTCTAAAATCTATCTACTTTGTTATAGAGTACACCTGCTCCGCGCCTAATTTGGGTTTCAGGATTTACACCAGGTTTTACTTGGCATTATCAGTTATCAGTGCTCATTCGCTTGTTAAGTTTGTTAAGTTATGCACATTGCTGTACAATCTGCACTGATTTTGACACAGATCTGTAGATGTGCTATATAGAATCCGGGGGTTAACGTGGAGTTTAATTAAGGGTATTGGGAGGAGTGCTGAGAAGGAAAGGGTTAATGAAAGCTGGGATTTGATTGTAATTCTGGGAAGGCAGGGAAGGAGGAAATGGAACACTGAGGCTGAGGAGATATTCTCTGAAGAAGGGCTAGGGGTGGGTGGTTGAAGCTGGAACGTGGAGGTGTTAAATTTGATAATTGTACTCCCACCTGGGTCGCCCCTTTCTGGGGGTTATTAGTTTTGCTGTTGAGAATGCTGTGAATATGGTTTGGGCTTTAGATCATGGTGCTTTGATGGTTAAGGCAGAATCGTCTATTTATTTATTTATTTATATTTATTTGTTGCATTTGTATCCCACATTTTTCCCACCTCTTTGCAGGCTCTATGTGGCTTACAATACATCATAAGTAGTAGAAGAATGCTAGAAAATAAACATTTAGTATTACAGAAGGATTTTGGTCAACATGATGAAAATAAGACATAGTAATAGTATACAAGCATATATTATGATACAGTTCTGAATATAAATGGGCGAGTTGTGCATATTCACATTGGTTGATCTTTGTGGTACGCTTTATTACTTCACTTATTGGGTTTTCAAGTAGACCAGAAATTCTTTTTTGACAGCTGTATGCCTATGGGTTGCTCTGTTTCCTGTGCATATTTTTTGAAGCATTTTCTTCCTTTTGTATTGGGTAACAGAACGAGTTGGATCATCTCGTCTTGTTCATTATCTAGATGATTTTCTTTTCAGGGGTGTGGCTGATTCTTATCAGTGTGTACATTTTATGTCAGTATTTTTCTGCTGAGTTTGGCATTCCTCTGGCGGATGAGAAATCTGAGGGTCCCTGAACTTCACTTGTATTTCTGGGTATGAATTTAGACTCCACGCGCATGGAGTTGTGATTGAAAAAGTTCAATCTCTCCAGGAGGTGATTATTTGCTTCACGAGCAATTCCAATGGTGCATATTTTTCATGCCAGCTAGTGCTGTGGGTAGAGAAAGAAGCACTATAAGATTAACCTGTCTCACTATGAATAGGAATCGGGTTTTTTTAATTCCAGAAATTGTATTGATTTTCCACTAACAAAGGATAGATCAATATTTGTGATAAACATGTTCCATTATAACTTGACAAAAATATAAACAAAAAAAATTAATGTGGATATCAGCACTGTTCAAAGAAAGGTGAAAATAGAAAAGAAACCAGGAGGGAAGAAAGAGGGAGAAAGGCTTAAGAGATGTCACTGACTGTAAATATAGGTCTAATGTAGACCAAGTCTGTAGTTTTTTCCTAGTACAACCAGTATTTTAGCTGCAGTGATTTCCAGTTTATGGTAATACTAGCCGTTAAGTCCATAAAAACGGGTGAGTATTGCAGCCCTCCTCTCTCCCCTGGCCTCACCCCGTCCACCAATCCTCCCCCCCCCTCCCATATCCAGCGACCCTCCTCTTTCCCTTGGCCTCCCCCCTCCCCCCATGTCCAGCAACCCTCCTCTGTGCCCTGCTCTCACCCCAAGTCCAGCAACCATGGCCTCTCCCCCCTGCCCTCCCCCCATGTCCAGCTACCCTCATCGCCGCCGCTCCCTCCCCCCTCCGTGCCCCCTGCACTGACCTGACAGCGCCTTTCACCTCCGTGTGAAAGGCAAGTGCTAAAGGCAGCAGCAGATCGCTCTGCTGCTGCCTGCAGCGCTTCCACACAGAGGTTGTTTTGCACGATGTTCCTTTCCAGGCGGCGTCCGACAATTCGACTCCGTTTCCCTCTCTGTTCCGCCCTCTGACGTCATGACGTCGTGACGTGAGGGTGGGACAGAGAGGGAAGTCTGTACTGCGCATTTGCAAATGAGTACGGTCACTTGCCGTTTATATGTCTGATAATACAGATTGCCACCAGAAGTGTGGGTTATGCAATCAGACATCTTTCCAGTTGGTCAAAATAAGTCTCTGAGTAATAGCTATTAAGATGGGTGTGGATATGTTGGTTCAGTCAGGGCCCGGTCCGCAGCACCTTACCAGTCAATAGATACAAGTAATTTTGTTAAGGTTATCATTAATTAAAAGAAAGGGATTGCCCACAGGTCATCAGATACACAATTAGTGCTCATTAGCTTGTTAAATTACACGCATTGTTCTAGAATCCGTTCCGAAATCGGCACGGATCTCTAGGTGTGCTATATAGAATCCAGGGGTAAGGACCAGATTCTGTATAAGGTGCCTAAGAAATCTGCATTGTAAACATTTCCAGCTAAGCGTTTTCTATAAGTGGCACCTAGATTTAGGAGTGCAGGGCCGTGCCTAGGGTCTCCGGCGCCCCCCTGCAGTTGGCCTCTCCGGCGCCCCCCCCCCCAGTTGGCCTCTCCGGCGCCACCCCCCGAAAATGAGCGCTACACTACCCGCACTCTTCTCCCCAGATCCTTTTTTTTTTTGTTTAAATTTACCTCTCCGGCGCGCGGCAGCGTAGGCAGCGTTAGTGAGGAGGCGGCGCTCCCCCGCCCCGACGTGTCTTGCCTTCGCTGTGTCCCGCCTTCTTCTGACGTCATTTCTGATGTCAGAAGACGGCGGAACTGAGCGAAGGGAAGACACGTCGGGGCGGCCGGGGGAGCGCCGCCTCCTTCTCACTAACGCTGCCTACGATGCCTACGCTGCCGCGCGCCGGAGAGGTAAATTTAAACAAAAAAAAAAAAGGATCTGGGGAGAAGAGGGCGAGGTAAGCATGGTGCGGCGGGGCGCCCCCCAGAGGATGGCGCCCTCCTGCCATGCTTACCTCGTTTACCGCGTCGGCACGGCCCTGTAGGAGTGGTATATAGAATATGCTCAGTTGAAAATCAGTGCCTAAAACTATGCACCTCCATTTACACCAACAAAAACATGACGTAAATCTGTGACTGTAGATTTATGCACGTTGGGCCATATTCTGTAACTACGCACGTAAATTTAGGAACGCCCACGAAGTGCCCAATTCCCCACCCATGACCATGCCCCTTTTGTACAGCGTGCATTAGAATTTAGGCACAGCTCATTGCAGAATATGCTTAGAGAGTTGTGTGCCGAAATTCTAATTATTGCCAATTAGTGCTCATTATTGCTTGTTAGGTGCTGTTATCAATGCTGATTAGCTTGTTAAGCCAATTAAGTTATGCAAGTTGTTATAGAATACGCTTAGATTTCAGCACATAATGCTAAGTGCATCATATAGAATCCAGCAGTAAGTGGACATTTTCAGCAGGACTAACCAGTTAGGTGCCACTGAAAATGACCATTAGTACATATGTATTGGCATACTGGGATAGACTGAAGGTCCATCAAGCCCAGCATCCTGTTTCCAACAGTGGCCAATCCAGATCACAAGTACCTGGCAACATTTTATTCCCCACGTCCATTTTAATAATGGTCTATAGACTTTTCCTTTAAGAATGGGTTGAGTTATAAGTGAATACATGAAATATATTTTTTGCATACTGTTGAGACTAACCTGAAACTGTTGGGTGGCCTCAAGAATGGGGTTGGGAACATCTATGTTTGGCTATATTGAAATCCTTGATATGTTTGTCTCTTTTGCAGTGACAAATAGTCTGCCAATAGTCTTCTCTTCATGTAAAGTGAAGTAGTTATGTGTATGTTTTGTCTCAAAGAATTGTTTCCTTTTCTTTAGAGTTTCTAATTTAAATTTCAGATGACTAGCTTCTTTTATCTTTCCCATCTATCCCTTCACCCCTCTTTTTTTTTCTATAGGATAAAATAAAAGTCTTCCAAACTAACCCAAGGTTGTGTTTTTTTTTTTTTTTTTGAAGGTCAGGAATGATTTAATTCACTGGTAATTATTGATAGCTCTATGACCTTAACACCCATAAATAAAGTTTGGACAGACCTTAACACCTATAAATAAGGTCTGGACAGAGAGTACAAGCAGCCCTGAAACCTGATATAGCTAATAAAATCTTCCACAAAGGACAAAAGAAAAGAAAAACAGCTTCCAAAGTTAAGTCAACTTTTCTTTCCTTCTCTGTAATGATTTATCTGCTTTGCATAAAGAAGGGTGAAATAGCATGCATATGATTTCATACTACAACTTCAGTATCAGCCTACAAGGTCTTTTTGCCAATTACACACGTGTAGCATTTTGGAAAACACATAGATGCAGGTTACATAAAAGGCTGGGAAAATATCTGCTTTCTATCAGATTTGTTTGCTGTTTGAAGCCAGATAAAACCCGGAGTGCATTATTCACAGTAAAACTGCATCTCTTTCTCAGTGTACTAGCTTCTAATTTGCTTTTAATGATCAAGTGCTACCACTTTAAACCTTATGTTGAATAGGGTCTCTCTATAGCCGATGACCTAATGTATGTTACAACCAAATTTATTACTCAGGAACCTTCTTGCAATACCATAATGTATTCTTCTTTACCATATATGTACGCACATGGTATATATATATATATATATATATATATATATATATATATATACCATGATCTGTTCCATATATATTATGTTCCATGTATGTTACCATGAATGTATGCACATTAACGTAATACCATCTGTAATCATGTTAACCGGAAATGGCAACCGCCATTACGGCAAATGTAAGCCACATTGAGCCTGCAAATTGGTGGGAAAATGTGGAATACAAATGCTACAAATAATAATAATAATAATAATTGAAACGGGTCAGTTGCGATATGATTTTTTTATCCATAGGAGAGAAGCTAAGGACTGTGCTGGTAAATTATAAAATATTTACACAGATGGAGGCCGCGAATGAATGTGACAGACACAGAACTGTTATTAACATCAACCACCAGATTCTGTATAGGTGGCCCATAGTGGGGAGCAGATCCCAGATTTGCATGTAAGCTAATTAATCAATAATAGGTGTTAATTGGCAGTCATTTGGGTTGTTCCCTGTGCCCTATTTTATAAAATGTGTGCCTAAATGTTATAGGACTAAATTCTATAAATGGCGTCTAAAAAGCCAGCGTCAGAAAAAGAAAAAGTGCATAGTGCTATTCTGTAAACAGTGCTTAAAAGTTAGGTGCCGTTTATAGAAGAGTAGTTAGCACCAGGAACCACGACTACATTTAGGCGTGACCATTCACACCAACGAAAACATGGTGTAAATCCCCGTGCCTAGATTAGACGCAGATCCCCGTAATTTTATAACAACGCACATAAAATGTAGGAATGCCCCCCGATCTGTCCATGACCCTCCCGTGGCCACGCCCCCTTTTTGGACCCATGCACACATTTTAATTTAATCCAATTAGCACAAATAAAGGCTTGTTTAAAAGAGAATGATCATTATTCAATTAAGTTGCATGCAGAAATTGGATGCACGCCAAAATTTGTGTGTGCAAGTTTTAGTGACTTTTATAGAATTTGGGGAATAGTGTGCAAATCAAAAGGGAGCATGGCCACGGGAGGGGAATGGGCAAGTCAGGGGCATTCCCAGACAGTAGACATGATATTATAGAATAGAGTCATTTATGTGCACAACTGCCATTAGTTGCATGCCAGGCTTCAGCAGGCATAAGTACCACACCCAAAGTTAGACGCAAGATGCTTGCTAAGTTACCATTCTGTAAAGGGCACTCCATTTAAAACACTCTTTGCAGAATACTTGTTTAGCACGGATCTTTCTGGCACCAAACTTTGGTCGCCATTTTTAGATTCCCCCCCCCCCCCCCCCACCCATGTCACCGTAGCAAGCATCAGTTCTGAAGGTAAGATTTTTCTATATAGGCCCAGTAGAAATTTATGTAATATCTCTTTCAAAAACAAATGGGAGAAAATCACTTTAAAGTTACAAGTGACCTTAAGATACAGTGGCTTGTCAAATGTTTTGAATGGAACGGCATCGTAACCTTTACACAACTATTGTAATGACCTCAATATCACAAAGCTAAAGTCACGCAAAAAGCCAAGGGACTGATCTGTGCAAATCCATTCATAGACCCCGAGGATCACGATTGCAAGATCCTTTCTACCCTTTTGCCATCTGGATCTTATAGATGTAATAATCAAGCACATCCCATGAGTCAGAGGACACAGGTGTTCCCCATTAAGCTGCAGTATGTGATGAACCATGTTACAGGCGTGAATCATCATTACCAACCAGCCCCATAAAAAAAAGATCAACATTAAAGTTAATAATCATTTGCACAGATGAAAATCCATTAAAATTCTGCCGATAATTTGTAAAAGCAGAACTGTGGGTATGCTAGTGCACGGGACTCCTTTCCCTTGATTTAGGTCATTTATGTGACACTTACCCACAAGGTTATTACAGAACTACTTACTTACTTTCTTCAGGCTCCTCACTCCTCTTTCACTGATCACATGCAGACCAGGGTTGCCAGGTGGAAAATTTTTTTCCCACCCAAACCAGCCTAAATCCAGCCCAAAACCCGCCCAAACTCAAACCCCGCCCCTGACACCCCCACCCCCGCGTCATCACCCCGCCGTCATCAACCCCGCCCCCGCCATCATCAACCCCGCCCCCGCCGTCATCAGCCCCGCCTCCCCTGTCATCGGCCCCGCCCAGAACGTCACTAACCCCGCCTGAAAACCGCCCAAAAGAAAAAAAAGAAGCCCAAAAAACCGCAACCCGCCGCGGGCAAAAATTTCCCGCCCACCTGGCAACACTGATGCAGACTCTTCTTTCATGGCTGGTCCATTCTGGGGAGGGGAGGGGAGGAGAGGGGAGGGGAGGGGAGGGGGGAGGTAAGGTTTTCCCTTCAAGGCTCAGGTCTAGATTTCACACTTCATCACAAATACTCAGAGGGTTACTTGAACTAACTTTACTGAAGATTTGTCCAAAATAGAAAACCCCTCATTCTATAACTTGACACCTAAAGTTAGATGCTGATTGGGTGTGTAAGTTATACAATACTAGCACTTATTCACATATGAGGTAAATTGTCAGAAGGACGCCTAAAGTTAGGTGCCAGGACAGAAAACACTCAACATGAATTCTGTAAGGGAAATTGCAGGTGCAACTGCTCTTATAGAATACTAGCATAAGTGTGCATTATCACTCCTAAGTTTAGGCGCTCTCACTTATACCAGCTCTAGGGCAGGTGTAAATGGGAGCGCTTAACTGAGGCCAGTTAGGTGCACAAATGCAACTATTCTATAAAGTCTGTAATCTAATCCCAGGCACGCTCCCGGCCTGCACATGCTCCTCCTACTGCCACTCCCATCTTGACATTGCACGCGCTGCATTTAGACTGTGGACTTTATAGAGTAATGACTAAGGGCATGCATGCACGCAAATGCCAATTGATGCAAATTAATGGCAATTAGCAGCAACAATTGGCAATTATTGCTTGTTAAAGCCAATTAACTAATTCATTTGCACACCTAAATACCCATATTCTGTAACATGCACACACAAAGTTCCATGCTAAAGATGTGAACAGTATTGTAGATTTCAAGGGATCTGCGCCTAATTTAACACACCAGGATTTACATCAGGTTTCAGTTGGTATAAATCCTGTTGCCCAAAGTTGGGCACAGATTCTGGCACTACCCACTAATCTATAAACAGCACCCAACTCGGCTTGCCGTTTGCTTGATCCACATTTACTGAATCTAGTCCTTAGGTGCCAAGATTATAGAATGAAGAGGTTCATCTACTATAATAAAACTCACCCTCAACGTTCTGAGGACACTGACGTCAGTGAAGCCAAGCCACTGACTTCAGTTCCTTCAGGTTCGAAGGTTCGTGGTGGTGAAGCCACCGGGCCCCGCCCTCGCGTCAAACGTCATGACATCGAGGGCGGAGCAAATGTTGAGGGTGAGTTTTATTACTGTACCTGTGCTCCGCCCTCGCGTCCAAACGCGATGACGTCGAGGGCGGCCCAGGAAAATCGCCACCCACACAGAGCTACAACGCTAGCAACAGCGGCGGTGCACAAACCAGCTACAACCGCGACGAGCCACGGGGCGGCCCAGGAAAATCGCCACTGTTCTCCGTATGTGAGTCACCTACCCCCCTCCAAAAAAAGCTAGCGCCCGTTTCATTGCTCTGAGAAACGGGCCTTCTTTCCTAGTATCCAATAATAGCTCAGAAGAATTAAACATCCTCCTCAGTCTATTACTGTAAAGGACTCAACGAGGCTGCGTATGGAACTTGCTCAGCTTCATTGCACCAAGTCTATAAAGCAAGCCGCATGCTCTTATTTCAAAGTGAGACGTGAAGAACACATAATAAGCAGTTAGAAATGTGACTTCCTTTCAGGACCCATATTATTATATCCTGGGTGGAAGGCAGTTCACCTTTCAAGGGATTTTCTGAATGAGCACTGGCGTTCTAGCCCTTTGAATTATACAGAGGGATGACATGTAGACAGGCTTTCAGATGTTGTGCAGGGATTAGTAAAACTCAGGAAGTCAGAGTTATGTGGCAGTTTACTAGAGTGGACTGTTGCCTGAGATGTGAAATCTGGTGCCGGTAATGACCCCTATCTGCCGTGAAGGAATTCCGAAGCTTCACTGAGAACCCGTAATTTGACTGTTTGGTTAATGAGATAACCACAAATAAATATTTTCTATCCCAGGCTTTCTGATGCTCTTTCTCATAAGGGCTAAGAAAAAGAAGTAGAAAGCATCTCATTTTTCTCTTCCTCCAAATTAGGTGTTATTTAAGTTGAGTTTTAACTTGCTATACAGCTTTGCGAAAGCACAGTTTCCATCTCTTCAGTGTAGGTTCTTTCAAGAGATGAGCAGATATTTCTGATTGAAACTGGATTTCTTTGTTGCAGCAGAGATGAAATAAAAGAGCTTTACTTCTGGTTAAACTCTGCCCAACAAGCCAAATGGACCCATGGCTATACCGCAGGAGTGATTTCATAAACCAAATCTTAGTGCCAGACTCAATATTTAGGCAAAAGTAGGGTAAAAGAGCATGCACAGTGCTTCCAAGTTGCTTTGCTTGTACAGTTTATAAAGGACACATCTTCCGCCCGACAGCTTAGTTTCTCACAACTTCAGGAAGGAAAAATATTCTCACACAACAGAAAAGAAAAATGTGCTGTGAGGTTGTGTTAAACTTTTAGAGAATGTTTACCTTGCACAATTGTTTTTCTTGTGGATTGATTTTCTCTTCTTGAAGGTGTAGGAAAATAAGTCCGCCGGCAAAAGATGTGCTATTGCAAAACAATACAAGCCTTTGAACTTATGTTTTGCCCTTATTTTCCCACAACTTGAATCTGGCCCATAGTTCAATGCCTGGTTTGGCTTAGTAGTTTCAGTTCAGACAAAGAAGCAAGAAAACGAGTACAACAAACAACATGAAAAAGAAATACAAGACAATATGCAAATGCAACATTACAGTGTTAATATGATTAGTTGTTCTAATCCAGAGGAAAGTGTGGATCAGGCATTATTTATTTTTTTTGTTACATTTGTACCCCGCGCTTTCCCACTCATGGCAGGCTCAATGCGGCAATGGAGGGTTAGGTGACTTGCCCAGAGTCACAAGAGCTGCCTGTGCCTGAAGTGGGAATTGAACTCAGTTCCTCAGCAACATTCCATGTAGAAGTCGGCCCTTGCGGATCACCAATGTGGCCACGCAGGCTTCTGCTTCTGTGAGTCTGACGTCCTGCACAGTCTAACATCCTGCACGTACGTGCAGGACGTCAGACTCACAGAAACAGTAGCCTGCGCAGCCTTCTACATGGAATGTTGCAAGTGGAATAGCAACATTCCATGTAGAATCTCCACTAGTATCTATTTTATTTTTGTTACATTTGTACCCTGCGCTTTCCCACTCATGGCAGGCTCAATGCGGCTTACATGGGGCAATGGAGGGTTAAGTGACTTGCCCAGAGTCACAAGGAGCTGCCTGTGCCTGAAGTGGGACTCGAACTCAGTTCCTCAGTTCCCCAGGACCAAAGTCCACCACCCTAACCACTAGGCCACTCCTCCACTCCAAAGAGAAACTTGTGAAAAACCGGAATTAAATTGAGCAATAGAATTGTTATCGGAGATGGTACAAATAATTTGAATGTCGTCCGCATAGCTAAAGGGAGTGCAACCATAGTCCTGGATAATGGTGAGCAAGGGTGAAAGGGGTAGGGTAGGGGAAAGGATAGGGGAAGTGAGGCCTTAGTAGTGCGGTTCAAGGAAAGTTTTTTTTTTTTGTTACATTTGTACCCAATTATTTTTACTAAAAATCCAGCTGCCCAAGAGCTTGGAAGTAAGATTTCCTTTAATGTTGAAACTGTGCAAGCACTCACAGGTTTTCACACTTATCAATTCAACAACTTAAAAATCTCGAGTGGTGTAGAATGAGTAGAAGTAAATTGATTTTTTTTCTTGTTCTGAAAGTACAAAGACTAGGGGACACTTGAGGAAGTTACAAGGAAATACTTTTAAAATAAATAGGAGGAAATATTTTTTTTCACTCAATGGATTGTTAAGCTCTGGAACTCTTTGCTGGAGGATGTGGTAACAGCGGTTAGCATATCTGGGTTTAAAAAAAAGGTTTGGACAAATTCCTGGAGGAAAAGTCCATAGTCTGTTATTGAGGCAGACACGGGAAGCAAGTGCTTGCCCTGGGATTTGTAGTATGGAGTGTTGCCACGATTTGGGTTCTGCCAGATACTTGTGACCTGGCTTGGCCACTGTTTGGAAAACAGGATACTGGGCTAGATGGACCATTGGTCTGACCCAGTATGGCTACCCTTATGTTCTTATTCAGTGGAGGAGTGGCCTAGTGGTTAGGGTGGTGGACTTTGGTCCTGGGGAACTGAGGAACTGAGTTCAATTCCCACTTCAGGCACAGGCAGCTCCTTGTGACTCTGGGCAAGTCACTTAACCCTCCATTGCCCCATGTAAGCCGCATTGAGCCTGCCATGAGTGGGAAAGCGCAGGGTACAAATGTAACAAAAATAAAATAGATACTATTGGAGATTCTAGATGGAATGTTGCTACTATTGGAGATTCTACATGGAATGTTGCTATTCCACTAGCAACATTCCATGTAGAAGGCTGCGCAGGCTTCTGTTTCTGTGAGTCTGACGTCCTGTGCGGCCACATTGGTGATCTGCAAGGACCAACTTCTACATGGAATGTTGGAATAGAAACATTCCATGTAGAATCTCAAATAGTAGCAACAGTGGATGAGTGGCCCAGTGGTTAGGGTGGTGGACTTTGGTCCTGAGGAACTGAGTTTGATTCCCACTTCAGGCACAGGCAGCTCCTTGTGACTCTGGGCAAGTCACTTAACCCTCCATTGCCCCAGGTACAAATAAGTACCTGTATATGTAAGCCGAATTGAGCCTGCCATGAGTGGGAAAGCGCGGGGTACAAATGTAACTAAAAAAAAATATTGGCTCTGATCACTGTGGCACTGTCCAGTTAGTGCTAGGGCAGAGCATGGGCAGAGCTAGAACTTATGCAATTAACGACGATATTCAGTCCGCTAGCAGGTTAATTAAACATATAAAATGCAATAGGCTAAATGGCCAGAAGTCTGAATATTAGCCATTGCCTGGTTACCTTCTAAGTGACTACATTGACCCGCATAGTCAATGCCAGACCCACACATGACCTGGCATAACATTCAGGCTGAATTCACGCTGTGGCTGTCGGTGGCTTAAAAAACACTGACAGCTGTGGGTTGAATATTGGGCCCATTGTAATCCATACAATATGGAGGAGTATCCTAGTGGTTAGTGCAGTGGACTTTGATATTGGGTTTAACTCCCACTGCAGCTCCTTGTGAGTCTGGGCAAGTCACTTAACCCTCCATTGCCCTAGGTACAAATATGTATATACTATATAAACTGTTTTGAGTGTAGTTGCAAAAACCACAGAAAGGCGGTGTATCAAGCCCCATTCCCTTCCCTTTCCCTATAATAGTCTACAAGGGATAAATTCTTAAGTTTTTTTTGTTATGTTTGGAGGAAATGACCATGAACCCCCTAATTCTTTAAAAGTCACCAAAAATTGTGTGTGCACATTGGGGCGCATGCTCAATTTGAGTGCGCAATTTAATTGAATGATGAGCTAATTAGTTCCAATAATTGGCTTTTTAACAAGCAATTATTGGCACTAATTAGATTTAATTGGCATTTACGCACACAAATTCAGGAGCGGGATCCGCGACTAAAATTTGTGTATGATCTGAAAAGAGGGTGTGGAAATGGGAGGGACATGGGCGGAACAGGGGCATTCCTAAAATTAACGCATGCTGTTATAGAATAACATTTCAGTTGGTGCAAAAAGCCTCACCTAAAGTTAGGTGTGGTTCCCGGGCTTAAGTACTATTCTATAAACCATGCCTAACTTTAGGTGCAACTTATAGAATAGCACTTTTTTTGTGCCAATTTTCTTTTTGGTGCCATATATAGAACCTAGCCCGAAATGTGTAACTATCAACTCTCCACCCAGGGTGAAAGCTTATAATGCTGTCTATTGCCCCTCACATCCAGGGCCTGGTAGAAGAGACTTTGGCTCTGGGCTTGGCCACAAGAATATCATTCAATAAGGAATTTATCCATAGGCAGAAAATGGGAGCAATTAGTTACTACATCTGACCAATCAGTGAACTTCAGTTTGTGTATGGTTGTTTCATCACCTTCTACAATGTCCTGGGTTCATTTCAGGCATAGACCTGACACCGGAGATGTTTGTCTTCAGAATGAAATCTTTTCTCATCCTTTTCTCATTCTCCTGCTGGCTAGTTTCTCTTGATTATTCAACTGGACATGTAGCATACTTCCAAAATAGTGGGAAAGCCCCAAGTGTGTTTGCCAACTTTTCCATTAGTGTGCATCAGAGCAGAGTTATTGGCAATGATGCTACATAAATATTCAAATCTGCAAAATTAGCTCACTCTATATATAGGAATAGCCTAGGGGATATGAAGTAAAGTGAAACATCTTTATCTATATCTATCTGCGATTATGTATTGCATATGTATGAAATGGGGGTTCTAAACCCAGTCCTCCAGACACACGTGGAGGGGCATAATCGAACGCCCATCTCCATGGGCGTGTATCTCCAAGAACGGGTACGTAAAGGGGCGGGACAAACCGTATTTTCGAAAAAAATGGGCGTCCATCTTTTTTCCAATAATACAGTTTGTGCCAGCCAAATGCGTCGGATTTGTGCGGATTTGAGCTGGGCGGTATCGTTTTTCAGCGATAATGGAAACCGAAGGCTCCCAGCTCAAAAACGAACAAATCGAAGGCATTGGGTCATGGGAGGGGCCAGGATTCGTAGTGCACTGGTCCCCCTCACATGCCAGGACACCAACTGGGCACCCTAGGGGGCACTTGTAACAATTAAAAAAAAAGTTAACTACCTCTGAAGTCCATAGCTCCCTTCCCTTGGGTGCTGAGCCCCCCAAATCCCCCCAAATCCCCCCCCCAAAACCCACTCTCCACAACTCTACACCATTACCACAGCACTTATGGCTGAAGGGGGGCACCTAGATGTGGGTACAGTGGGTTTTGGGGGTGGTTTGGAGAGCTCCCATTTACCACCACAAGTGTAACAGGTAGGAGGGGATGGGCCTGGGTCCACCTGGCTGAAGTCCACTGCACTCACTAACAACTGCTCCAGGGACCTGCCTACTGCTGTGATGGAGCTGGGTATGACATTTGAGGCTGGCATACAGGCTGGAAAAAAAAGTTTTTAAAGTTGTTTTTTTTGGGTGGGAAGGGGTTACTGACCACTGGGGGAGTCAGGGGTGGTCATCCCCGATTCCCTCCGGTGGTCATCTGGTCATTTAGGGCACTTTTTGGGAACTTGTTTGTGAAAAAAAGGGTCCAAAAAAGACCCAAATTTGCGCTAAAAACGCTTTTCTTTTTTCAATTATCGGCCGAGGACGCCCATCTCTCCTTGGCCGAAAAATATACCCCAGTCCTGCCTTCACCATGCCTCCGACACGCCCCCATCAACTTTGCCCGTTTCCGCGACAGATTGCAGTTGAAAACGCCCAAAATCGGCTTTCGATTATACCGATTTGGGCGCCCACGGGAGAAAGACGCCCATCTCCCGATTTGGGTCGAAATATGGGCGTCTTTCTCTTTCAAAAATAAGGTGGATAGACAGTCAGGTTTTCAAGATGCCCACAATGAATATCCATGAGATAGATTTGCATGCCCCACCTCCATTGTATGCAGATTTATCTCCTGCTTATTCATTGTGGGTATCCTGACTGGCTAGGTGTGTCCTGAAGACTGGGTTGACAACCCCTGGTATAAATAAATTGTGTAAAGAGAGAGACCATCAGTATAAGCGGTTCTCCACTTTCCCAACTGTACCCCAAGAAAGAATTCAAATTGTATTGAATTTTGTCACTAAAAGTGACTGTTTCGAGAAGGCTCATTCAAACATCATTGGTTTATCCCTTAAATCAATCTAGTATGAATTCAATAAAAAATATATATTTATGTTTTTTGTGTATAAATATCAGACTGACCAGTGTCCCCCAACACACTATTAAATCCCCATGACTATAATGTCAATATAAATGATTAGAGTCAACCTCAGAAAATGTATATATAGTCGCTGATACTCAGAAACAATATTGCTCATAACATGACCTCTCGATTTTCCAGCGTTTTCCAGCATTAAGGCAATCGGAAAAGTTAGTACATCTCATTACAATAGGGTTTCTACATGATTTGCTCATCTGCATTCCATTTTCGTTAGCTGCTACCATCGTCGGGAAAAAGTCTTTAGTGCATGCCAGTGTTTACTACTTGCTGCTTGATGGCTCGTTAAGGTCTCGTTAAGTTTAGTGCATCTTGCCCTTAGTCCAACATGTGAATTCCTCAAAGCAGTGGTAGACTGCATTAAGTCTAGTGGAATGGCTTCCTGAAGAAGGTTAATGAAACAGGGTGCCTGTCAAACCCCAGGTGACACTGGGAGGAAGATGCACTAAAGTCGTCGGTAATTCCCGTTCCCTACCGATTCCATAGCGAATCGGTAGGGAACGAGAATTCATTAAGGAAAGGGAATGCAATAGAGCTACTCATTGTAGCTCCGTTGCATTCACCATTACCTTGGTAGCCAGTTGGAGAATTGGGACGTCCCATTCGGTTATGCTCCTCTTCTTGGGTCTCTTCAGCCAATCAAAGCGCATCTAGCTTGCTGGTGTCAGCTACACGCACTCTGATTGGCTGAAGAGACCTGGAAGAGGAGCATAATGGAAAGGGACATCCCGAACTCCGGATCGACTCGCAGGTCCCCGATTCCCTTCTCCTCGCAGCTACAGAAGGTGAGCAGCGCCGGGGAGACAAAACTTTAAAAAAAAACGGCGAAAAGACATCCCTCACAAGCGCAGGCAGAGTACGTCCATAAAGGACGCTGCTTTTTTTTCTTTTTTTACCTTTTTTTGGGGCCCTTTTCCTTTCCGATTCCCTCACAGGAGACCTAACGAGAGGTGAAGACCTCACGTTAGGGTTTCCACGGTAAGGGAATCGGAAAAACGGTAGTGCATCTCATTATAATGAGCTGCAATGGTACTGCAGCTCATTATAATAGCCTTTGAATAATTTGCATTCCGTTTTCATTGCCTGCTACCGTGACAGGAAAAATGCCCTTAGTGCATGCCCCCGGTAAACTACTTGTTGTGGGCTCGTTAGGTTTTGTGCATCTGGCTCTGAGTCACAAACATAATACTTCTTAGTTGATTGGTGTCCTATCAAGATTGTAGTTCTATAGTTCTTATCCTAAGTGTGTTGTTTTAGCGTCTCCCCTTCACCTTTCCTCTCGATTTAGACTGTAAGCTGCCTAGATACTTTTTGGTGATGGACAGAATAATTAATCTATAACAAACTTGAAACTTATGAGCAATATTGTGCCTACATTTGAGCGCCATTTTACAGAATTATCCCCAACGACTGTCCCTACAGCAGCTGAATATTGCTGCTATTTGAATAAAGGTTGGCAGTTAGTAGTGCTGACTATGGGAACAATTCTATAAGTGGGTGTGGTGATACCATATTCCATAATGACATCTGGGCACCCAGCAGTGTAATTGGTATCAGTGCACCTTATGTGCCCACCAGGGGCAGCCCAAGACAATCTGCTGAGTGTGGCAAGAAATGAGCTGCTGCCCCGTCTTCTTTGCTGCCGCCCCACTTGTCCTTCCCTCCCCATCCCCCTTCCCTGAAATTACCTTTTCTATTCTGTTCTTTTTCAAAAGAAGGCAGCAGCAGTGACTCCCATAGGCTGCCCTGCCACCGGTCCCACCCCCTCCTCTCTATTGCAGGTAGCTCGCTTCTCTGATGTAATTTCCTATTTTGTCGGAGGCAGGCCGCCCACAGTAGAGAGAAGGGGCCAGGTCCTGCGGCAGGGCAGCCTATAGCAATTGCTGCCTCCGCCTTCTTTTGAAAAACTAATTAAGTTATGCACATTGTTATGGAATACGCTTTGATTTCTGTGTGGAAATCTTGGTGCGATATATAGAATCCCGGGGTTAATGTACAAAATTTTTTGGCAGGTCTGGAGCTGTCGTGTGAGGGCGACTTCTGGGAGGAGCAGTCTGCTTGTTTTTTTTCAATAGCGTAAGGAACAGAACAGTGTGGGAGAGCAAAGAACAGCTTAGAGGGGCGGAGAAACAAAAGCAGACAGCCAATCAGTTGGGAAAAGCCTCTATGATGTCAACTGGGGGGCTTTCAGCAAGGAGGAGATTCACAAGAGTACTGGCAACATTAATCGGGGGGGGGGGGGGGGGGGGGGGTAACCAGAGAGAAAGCAAGTAAGCTGCAGGAGGAAGGTGCAGGAGAGCACTGCATGGGAAAGGCGAGAGTTAAGACAGTTCAGCCAGCTTCACAGCACTGCAGGGGAAGAGTGCAGCAGCGAGACAAAATGGTTCCTGGGTATGCGCAGAACATGGACACTTACTGAGAGACTGTTCTATGTATGTGCTAGGTGTTTTCCCTACTGAGCTACTTGCAGAATTGCCATGCATCTCATTTGCATGTAATTCCCTTTGAGCATCTGTCGCTGTTTAGAAATCGGTAAGTTCAGCTGTGGCTGTCGTATTTAATGGCGACTTTTCAGCATCGGGTCCTTAGTCACTTCTGCCACTTATGTGTACATCAGTGCATGAAAGTGTGGGTATTCTGTGCATGTACACAAGTGGCAGTGCCCAGTTATAGAGTTACTCTTTATCTGTACAGTGGCAGTGAATCGATGTGTTTTTAAAATGCCTCAAACCACGTGGTAACTGAACAAAAAAAATCCCACAGAACAAATGCACAACACCAAAAGAGTGGGAAAATGAAGAAGGCTCGACAAACAAGGGGACTTCAGTAAAAACAGTACTTTAATTCACGTGATATATAAAAATTGCATAAGAAGACGCTTCTTATATTGCTGTTGCAAAAATGACTCGATACGGCACCGTGTTTCGGCACTGTGTGCCTGCCTCAGGAGTTATAACAACATAGTAGATGACGGCAGAAAAAGACCTGCATGGTCCATCTAGTCTGCCCAACAAGATAAATTCATATGTGTATACCTTACCTTGATTTGTACCTGCCTTATTCAGGGCACAGACCGTACAAGTCTGCGCAGCAGTACTTCCCGCCTCCCAATCACCAGTCCCGCCTCCCATTACCGGCTCTGGCACAGACCGTATAAGTCTGCCCTCCACTATCCTCGTCTCCCAACCACCAACCTCTCTTCCCCCACCTGCTCCTCCACCCAATTTCGGCTAAGCTTCTGAGGATCCATTCCTTCTGCACAGGATTCCTCTATGCATATCCCACGCATGTTTGAATTCCGTTACCGTTTTCATCTCCACCTGTTTGTCCACTGATTGAAACTAAAACAGCTTCATGTGGAATGCAATGTAGGGACTATAGAGGACAGTCTGCCACCACGCTATTTTTACAGTACTTTTATTTTAAATGCCTCAGCCAGTACTTAAAAAAACATATGCAAATTGCTGGCTTTGAAAATTGACCCTGTGGTGATTCTTTCAAATTTGCTCATTCCTTCCTTCCTGCTTCTGGTTCATTTGCTAGAGTTATCCTTTCAACAACCATGATTTTTCCAAAAAAAAGCGTAATGCTGTCCGGGAACTTCAAGGGGGCCTCCTTTGCCTTTCCTTAGAAAAGTAAAAGAAGATTCAAAACAAAGGCGAAGGATGTGTTAAGCAACGAACAGAACTGGAAGACAAAGTTTCAGCATTTCACATGCACTAATAGTTTTCCAAAGCAAATATTCAAAAATTTTGAGTTTCATATAGTGATATGGTTATATCTACATGCAGTGTCTAATGCCCTCCAACTGAACCATGGTGCTGAGTTCAGGAAACCCAAATTATAACCATCTGCCTTACACAGATGGCAGCAGCTGAGGTCCTCCGTTTGGCTCTCAACATTTTCGAAACATAAACTGTTATGAACATTAACACCAGCATATCTGGGCATCCTACCCGAGTCCCTCTGATGAGAACGTAAAACAAGAGGGCATCATGGAAAACTTGTACATGACTATAAATCGCAAATGAGGGATTAAACCACTCTTTCCTTTTCTGATATTTTACACTGTTCCCTGTTGGAACATTCTTGTTTTAGTTTATAAGAGAATATTAATTATCCATATCTCAGAAAATATGAGGATTATCTCTCTTGTGAAGGCCACATTAAACTCAGGAAAAAGAGATCAATTTATAATAAAGGCCATTGCAGGTAATTAAAAGATTAGTATGTTTTTGCATAAAAATGTAATCACAATATTTTCTCTGTGCTACGGCATATCGAAAACATAATTAAATGAAAAGATAGTTAACTGTAAAGCCTCATTCTCTCATATGTTTCCATGCTCATGCTGCCAATAATATTCAGGAAACTAGCCCATTTTACAACTGGTGTATATATCGCATTAATTTTACATACGGTGGAAAACATTTGGTGATATTAAAATGCAAAATAAAAATCAGATGTTTAAAAATTTTAAATCAAACTTTAAAAATGTTTTTTTTCCAAATCTTTTATTAAAAAAATAATACAAATTAACCCAGCTCAGGGATGTCATCCTAATTAGGGTAATTATAACTTCTATTTTAAACAAACATGCTTGTAGACAACAGTATAGGAAAATGAATAATAAGAAACCCAGGGCCCCTCTTATTAAGTGCGCTAAAATCTAGGCTTAAAGTGTTGTGATGCATGATTTTACCATGTGCTACGCCCAGATTTATGGATTCTTTTACCAAACATTAGCATATGCTATCTGCAGCAGGACTCATAAGAATAAAATGTGACAAAGCATGGGCGTAATTTGACTGTTTCATTTGGGAGGGCAAAGGATGGGGCGGAGCATATTAGCATATTCATTTGCATATATATATAAATATATGCAAATGAATATGCTAATATGGAGGAAGGAAGGGAAAAAGAGCTGGCTTTTTTGGGGATTAACCATAATGAATATGTATGAGATATCAAGCCAGCTCTTTCTCCCTTCCTTCCTTCTTTCCTCCTTACCCAGCACTCCCTCTTCATCTCCAGTAGTATTCCCCCCCCCCTTTCCCATGTAAGCCGCATTGAGCCTGCCATGAGTGGGAAAGCGCGGGGTACAAATGTAACAAAAAAAAAAAACATACCAGTGTTGACCTTAGAAAAGCATAGGCTCTATATGTAGATCCTTCAAGAGGTAGTGTGTCATGATTTAGGCTCTACTCCCTTTTTTGATGTTTTGGTGCCACCTCAGTAAGGAAAACACACAATCTCTCCACTGCAAAACGCTATACACAAACTTGTGCAAAAACACACTCATATCCTTACTAAACCATAACAGCACTAATTCCAAGGACAGGACGTGCTACAACCTTATGCGTGAAAAGGCAGAACTGTAATTACACCAGGCTCTAAAACACCAATACACTACCTCGTGAAAAAAAGCAAAACAAAAAGGGCTGCAAATACTACACGCTAGCAGAATACTGCACCTTAATCCCACATGAAAAACACATGACAACAGACATGACACAAGGAACTAGAAATAAAAAAGTATGAAGGCAAAATACTGAAAAGTTAACTCAAGAAGTCAGACTCAGCATGCAGCAATACCAGAAAAATTGAAATTTACATGCAAAATATCACAGATGCACATTTCAAAAAGCTGACATATTTCAATTAATAAATTCTAAATAAAAAACTTTTTTCTACCTTTGTTGTCTGATCATTTAGTTTTTCTATTCACTTTGGTCCCAGTGTCTTCTGTTTTATGCAGTGTCTTCTTTCCAGTAGGCTTCCCTCTGCTCCCCACCCTCCCAGTCCCATCCATTTCCTGGTCCTTCCCTCTGCTCACCTCCTCTCCCAGTCCAATCCATCTCCTGGTCCTTCCCTCTTCTCCCCACCCCTCCCAGTCCCATCCATCTCCTGCTCCTTCCCTCTGCTCACCTCCTCTCCCAGTCCAATCCATCTCCTGGTCCTTCCCTCTGCTCCCCACCCCTCCCAGTCCCATCCATCTCCTGCTCCTTCCCTCTGCTCAGCTCCTCTCCCAGTCCAATCCATCTCCTGGTCCTTCCCTCTGCTCCCCACCCCTCCCAGTCCCATCCATCTCCTGCTCCTTCCCTATCACCTCCTCTCCCAGTCCTTTTACTAAAGGTCAGTGCATCTTACCTGCCACAGAGCCCATTTTATTCCTTTGGGCCATGTAAGCCGCATTGAACCTGCCGCAGGGTACAAATGTAACAAAAATAAAATAGATACTATTGGAGATTCTACATGGAATGTTGCTACTATTGGAGATTCTACATGGAATGCAGGACGTCAGACTCACAGAAGCAGAAGCCTGCACGGCCACATTGGTGATCTGCAAGGGCTGACTTCTACATGGAATGTGTGGAATAGCAACATTCCATGTAGAATCTCAAATAGTAGCAACAGTGGAGGAGTGGCCTAGTGGTTAGGGTGGTGGACTTTGGTCCTGAGGAACTGAGTTTGATTCCCACTTCAGGCACAGGCAGCTCCTTGTGACTCTGGGCAAGTCACTTAACCCTCCATTGCCCCATGTAAGCTGCATTGAGTCTGCCATGAGTGGGAAAGCGCGGGGTACAAATGTAACAAAAAAAATAGTTTATTTGAAATTTCATAAACCGCCCTTCATCCAAACATCACAGGGCAGTTCAAATTTTTTTAAAAGGCCAATGAACAGAGAATTATGGGGGATAGAGTAGATCTGGGCCAGGAGAAGCAGTCTTAATGCAAATACAAAGGACTGGTGGTTAATAAATCCCAATAAGTAAATACGTACGTTTACTTGAGTATACATATAAAGTATCGCATACCATATAAAACGAGTATATCTTATTGGGCAGACTGGATGGACTGTTCAGGTCTTTATCTGCCGTCATTTACTATATTACTATGTTACTATTGGGCTCATTTTCGAAAGAGATAGATGTCCAAAAAGTGACATAAGTCAGCATTTGGATGTCCATCTCGCAGAAACGTCCATATTGGTATAATCGAAACCTCATTTTGCACGTCTTTCTCCGAAGTCCGTCAGAAGGACGTCCAAATCTCATGGGGGCGTTTCAGGGGCGTGTTCAAGGAGGGACTTGGATGTTCCTACAACTTGAACGTACAAAAATGTCCAGGACTAAGACATTTTCAGCTAGACCTGTTTTTATTATGAATAAGGCACAAAAAGGTGCCCCAAATGACCAGATGACCACTGGAGGGAATCAGGGATGACCTCCCCTTACTCCCCCAGTGATCACTAACCCCCTCCCACCCCCCAAAATTGTGATGAAGAACATTACTTGCCAGCCTCTATGCCAGGCTCAGATGTCATACTCAGGTCCATTACAGCAGTGTGCAGGTCCCTGGAGTAGTTTAGTAGTAGGTGCAGTGCACTTCAGACAGGTGGACCCAGGCTCCTACCTCCCCCTACCTGTTACACTTGTGGAGGAAACTGTGGGCCCTCCAAAACCCACCAGAAACTCACTGTACCCACCTAAAGGTGCCCCCTTCACCCGTAAGGGCTATGGTAGTGGTGTACAGTTGGAGGTAGTGGGCTTTGGGGGGCTCAGCACACAAGGTAAGGTAGAAATGGTCAGATATATACCTAGGAGCATTTTATGAAGTCCACTGCAGTGCCCCCTAGGGTGCCCTACTGCTGTCCTGGGATGTCAGGGGGACCAGCCTACTAAAAATGCTGGCTCCTCATATGTCCCAATGGCTTGATTTTGGACGTTTTACACTTGGATGTTTTTTTTCGAAAATGGCCGAAAAACAAAAACGTCCAAATCACAGGATGTCCATAGTATTTTCGAACACAAAAGATAGACGCCCATCTTTTTCGAAAATGACCTTCTTCCCTGTTCGGAATTGGGACGTCTTTGTAAAACGTCCAAATTTAGATTTAGACGTCTCTTTCGAAAATGCCCCTCCATGTTACAAAAACAGTGAGTAGGAGAACATTTTCCTGCAGTGCTGATGAACAAGCTTCTGATTCTGAATACACCCTCCATACATTTTTAGGTATGTTTCATTTAAGACAGTCTGTCTGTCTAACTGTCCATCCATCCATTCATCCATCCTATATAATAATTCTCACCTCCAACAGGATGTGCCTGGGACCGTGCCTGCCGGAAGTGGTCTGCTAGGCAGGCACGCACTGACCTCAGTGACATCAGTGACAGACAATTTGGCAAAGCAAGACGATCTGAGTGCTGGCCATTAGGACACAGGGTTGATAGGAGAGTTTTAAAAGACTGAAGGAACCGAAAGTGTTAAATGGGGGGAGGGGGGGGGAGTTCTGAACGACTGAAAGACATGAACATTTGGGAAAGGAAAACAATCTGAATGCTGGCCATTAGGACACAGGGTAGATAGGAGAGTTTTAAAAGACTGAAGGAACCGAAAGTGTTAAATGGGGGAAGGGGGGAGTTCTGAACGACTGAAAGACATGAACATTTGGGAAAGGAAAACAATCTGAATGCTGGCCATTAGGACACAGGGTAGATAGGAGAGTTTTAAAAGACTGAAGGAAACGAAAGTGTTAAACTGGAGAAGGGGGGGGGGGAGTTGTGAATGACTGAAAGACATGCAAATTTGGGACAGGAAAACAATCTCAATGCTGGCCATTAGCACACAGGGTACATAGGAGAGTTTTAAAAGACTGAAGGAACCAAAGTGTTCGGGGGGGGGGGGGGGGGGGGGGGAGTTCTGAATGAATGAAAAATGAAAATTTACGAGAGGAACACAATCTGAATGCCGGGCATTTGTACACAGGGTAGATAGGACACTTTTTTTTAAAAATGAAGGACGTGAAACTATTACATCTTGGGGGAGGGGTGAGGAGGAAAGCGGTGGGGTATCCGGATACTGGGCGTTAGGGCCACGGGGGTGCATTGACTTTTGAAAGCCTTAAGGAACCAAAGTGGGAAGGAGGAGGAAAAGGAGGGGAGGGAACGGGGTGAGGGGCATTAGGAACAGGGGAGGGGGCCCTGTCACACACACTCATTCTCACACACACACTGTCACACAGACAGTCTCACTCTGTCACACACCCGCACATTCACTCTGGCTCTCTCTCTCAAACATACACACTCCCAGGAAAACCTTGCTAGCGCCCGTTTCATTCGTTCCAGAAACGGGCCTTTTTTACTAGTATATATATATATATATATATATGTTTGGTTGTGTTTGGGCAAACCTATGGACAATAAAGAGGCAGAAGCAGAAATCATTTCAAATGATACTAAAAATGTAACAACAAAACATAAAAATACCTAAGAAAGATGTATGTGAGAATAATTTGGCCCTAATAATATCTTTACTTCTCTGAAGAAAACATTGAAGCCAGTGGTATGACGGCATTATCCGGACAAGATAATGATAGCCAGCGTGAAACCTCAGCAAATTTTGCATGAAAACAGCATTTTTTGGTTATATATGATTTTGAGTCAACCAAAGTCTTAGCCACAAATAAGATCAGGCGACATACTTTAACCATGATTATAATATACCACAGATGTTAGCACTGTTTGGCTGGTTAGCATGATGTATGACCAGTGCTTTCACAATCACAGTGTTGTAGATTTTAAAAGCACAGGTCTGTGTTACTATTGACTTAACAGTCACTGCAAGTGGTCTTTTCAGTCAACTTCCATTCTTGCTGCTTCATGATTATCCATCCCTATAAAATGAGCCATATTTTGACAGTGTTATGAAAATTCAGACATTTTGGATTTAGCTCATGTTCAAGGGGACTTGCATTCAAATACAGTACTTATTTCCCCATCTCAAAGGACTTACAATCTAAGGGGGTGATTCTCTAATTTGATGGCATCAATATAGGAGTCACAATGGCACACACTGAGCATCAATTCCAGGCCCACCCAGCAGCTGTACACCCTTGACAGCACTGGTATGGGGGAGCAAGCTGGGCTGCGTCTCTCTCCCCTCTTTCCCTTACAAGCCTCTCTCTCAAAGGGTCCCACACACTGACTGCAGCTTACCCAGAAACCTCTCCTCTGCCATGTCCTGCCCCACTATGATGCAACTTCCTGTTTTTGTCTAGGTGGAACGCATCAGAAGGGAAGTTTCTGGGTCAGCTGCAAGCAGCGTGTGAGAGTCACTGCCACCGCTGCTGGTAACCCTTTGAGAGAGATGCTTGTGAAGGTAGATAAAGTGGGGAGTGAAGATTTAGACTAAGAATCTGATAATAGGAGGGAGGGAAGATAAAGGGAGAATAGTTAGGCATGGGGGAGGGGAGTAAAGAAAAGAGATGCTGCACTGGAGGGGGGAAGAGGGAGAAATATTTGATATGAAAGGAGGGAAGGAAAGAGATGCTGCATGGGGGAGACGAGGGAGAAATGTTGGACATGGGGGCTTAGTGGAGGGGAGGGAGGGAGATATTCTGCATGGGGAGGGAGGAAGAAAGAGAGATGTTAGAACCGGGACGCAAAGGAGGGGAAGAGAGAGAGAGAGAGAGAGATGGAGAGATGGTAGACAATGGGAGAGAGGGAGGAGGGAAGAAGTGTGGACATGGGGTGCAGGAGAGGGAGGGAAACGAGTATAAGAGGTAGAAAGGAGAGAGAGGGAGATAGTGACAGAAGGGAGTGAAAGAGAGATGCTGGATAATGGGAAAGTGAAGAGAGAGGGAGAAATACTGGACCACTAGTTACTCCCATCTCTAGATCATTTATAAATATGTTAAAAAGAAGCGGTCCCAGCACAGACCCCTGGGGAACCCCACTATCTACCCTTCTCCATTGAGAATACTGACCATTTAACCCTACCCTCTGTTTTCTATTTTTTAACCAGTTTTTAATCCACAATAAGACACTACCTCCTATCCAATGACTCTCCAATTTCCTCTGGAGTCTTTCATGAGGTACTTTGTTAAATGCCTTTTGAAAATCCAAATACACAATATTGACTGGCTCACGTTTATCCACATGTTCGTTCACCACTTCAAAGAAATACAGTAGGTTGGTGAGGCAAGATTTCCCTTCACTAAATCCATGTTGGCTTTGTCTCATTAATCCATGCTTTTGAATATGCTCTGTAATTTTGTTCTTTATAATAGTCTCAAGTTGAGTTACATCAGGCATAGATTTTGTCTCTGGAAGGCCTATGACCTATAAATTGCTCTGAAATTTCATATGATTAGAAGGGTAGTATATCAAGCAATTAAATTAAAGTAAAACTAAACTAAACAATCTACTTTGTATGTGAGGCAGATGCCGGTGATGACTGTTTGGTTGGCGAGATGATACTTCTACCATAACCAGTTTAGCATCTCACTTCTCTTTGGTACATGGAAAAATGTCAGATCAGCATAGTCAAATCATTTAAAATTATTTTTCTAGGGTCTTTTCAAGAGTTTCTTGGAATAAAGAAATGGTTTTTGGAATGTAGAATTCTATAGTTCATAAGAGCCCATTTACGACACCAACTTCAAAAAGAAGAGCGTTACATTTACGTTTTGGAGATCTGTTGTGTCTTGTAAGTGTTTTCCCACTCCTTGTACTACATTACTATTAAATTAAAACCTGCAGAGGAGAATACTTTGATCAGCACCTGCATGTATTTATCTGTAAAAGCTGAGTTTATGTTCAGTGTTTTATTACTATAACAGCTTCTATAATATACTGTAGACCCTTCCATGTCTTGTCCATGTATGTTAGTCCCCACAGACTGGTATTCTTCATTTCCTGCAGGGGGGGGGGGGGGGGGGGGATAAAGCATCACCAAAATACAGCTGTTATTTTAATCTACTTCTACCATTAGAATTCCTGGGGCACAATTTTACATGTTGCCAATTAATGACTCCCTGTGGAAAGATTCAATTACAGTAAGGGCAATCTGTTTTATGCTTGGCACCTCCTTAGCTTACAAGCATTGAACCCAGGAGTGTACTGGTGCTCAAAGAAATGTAAATGACTCTGTTCTGTAACGTTGTGCTTAATTTCTGGGATCAGTCAACCTGCCCATGCCCCTCCCATGGCCATGCCCACTTTGAGTTGTGTGCTATAAAATATAGACGCACATTTTATAGAATAGGGTGCAGGGCAGATCCAGCCTACCCCATTTTCCCTCTCTATTTGACTGAATTCATTTAGACTATCTACTTGATAGATAAGGTTGGTTGAAAGCTGCCAAGAGTTAATACTGCAGCATGGGATTCCTATTTGGAAATTTAATTGGTGATATAAACAAAAGGCTGGAAAGCCAACAAATACTGATTTATCTGGACAGCTGACAGAAAATTTGCATATAAGCATGGGCATCGTTTGACTTTTTCATTAGGGGGGGCAAAAGGGTAGTGCTTGGTGCAATAACAGATTCATTTGCATATAGACATCTCATACATATTCATGATTATTCCAGAGGAAAAAAACAAACAGGCTAAGACTGAATATGAAGCAGCATTTCAAAATAGTGAAGACAATTCCTTTTAACTGAAATCAGCCAGTACCATGGAACATTTCTCTCATAAAGCCCCCTCTTGCATTCACATGAATTGACACACTGAAAAAGCTCACTTTCCCTTTTCCCTTTCCCTAGGCCTGACACCAACACCTTCCTCTTTTGTCCTTTTCCAAAGCCCAACTCTTTCTCCCTTCCTCTTTCCCTATCTCTCTCCCTCCTTACCAGCACTTCCCCATTTTATTTATTTACAAAACTTACATATCACAATATCTACTACTACTATTACTACTTAACATTTCTAGAGCGCTACTAGGGTTACGCAGCGCTGTACAATTTAACAAAGAGAGACAGTCCCTGCTCAAAGAGCTTACAATCTAATAGACAAGTGAACGGTCGGTTCGATAGGGGCAGTCAAATTGGGGCAGTCTGGATTCACTGAACGGTAAGGGTTAGGTGCCGAACGCAGCATTGAAGAGGTGGGCTTTAAGCAAAGACTTGAAGACGGGCAGGGAGGGGGCTTGGCGTAAGGGCTCAGGAAGGTTGTTCCAAGCATAGGGTGAGGCGAGGCAGAATGAGCGGAGCCTGGAGTTGGCGGTGGTGGAGAAGGGTACTGAGAGGAGGGATTTATCCTGTGAACGGAGGACGTAAGGGGAGATGAGGGTAGAAATATCTACCATTCTATGTGGTGTACAAACTAACATACACATTTTCATAAAAATGCATAACACAATAATCATCATAAACAAAGCATTGCCTCCTGTTTACATATAGTAACACAGTAAATGATGGCAGATAAAGACCTGTACAGTCCATCCAATATGCCCAACAAGATAAACTCATTTTACATGGTATGCGATACTTTATATGTATACCCGAGGTTAATTCTAATTTAAAAACAGCCAGATACTGTTACTACTACTATACCATGCCACATGGATAAGAAAAAATCCCCCCCCCCCTCCAGCCAACCACATAAGGCAGTACATCTTCTGGGACCATCCACAGGCAGCCCTTTATCCTATCCTCTACCCATACAGGCAGCACTTACCCCCAGGGGTGGCTCAAGGCAGTCTATTTCCTGTTGTGAGTGATGAGGTGGCACCCCTTCCCAAGGCTCCTAAAAGAGAAGGCCCTCTGAAAACTCTGGTTAGGAAGGAGATTGAGAAGGTCGCCTTACTAGTCAGGCAGTTGTCCCAAGGAAAAATAAATAATGCAATTTATATGCCCAAGCTTTACTGAAAAACAGTAAACTTTAGCAGCAAAACTTTTTTGAGACAAATTATGTTGCCTGGAACTCTAGTATAAAAAATACAGACCCCTGGCTCTGCATTGACACAGTGTTAAAAGCAAACATACTTTCTGCATCCACAGAAGTCTTTCTCACATGCAATGTGTGCAGAGAAAAATCTAGGGTATGTTCTTATAGAATTCATCATACAAAAAAAAAAAATCTGATTCTAGTTTCATCTCAGTAGCAGCAACATAACCCCACTCCAGCAGCAGACCTATTATGAATGAATATGAAACCCTACAAAAGTCAAATCTACTATTCCATATCAGCACCGACAAGGACCTTCCTAAGAAAAGGAAGCATAATAAATATCACAGTGATCCCTATTGAGATAACTGAACAATATTATAGCAGAATAACTGACCCCAGTCACACATGCAGAACACAGATAGACCATCTCTAAATAGAAATGTGACCACAAACTAAAAGTAAAAATATGAAGACAAAATTAATGTGAAACTTCAAAAAGCCAGATTCTGCATCCAACACAGCACCAGAGATATAGAAAGAGATGCATTTGCTCCTGTAATGTGCAACATATAAAGTTTCCAAAACTGACACATTCCAATCAATAAATGGAATAATTGGAAACAAAACGGGAGCTGGGCAGGCTTCTATGGTCTACGCCCTGATCGTGACTGAATAGCTAGAGATGGACTGGAGTGTAAATTTTAAGAGGCTTCGATGTTAGTTTCAGAACTTTTAGTACAAGAACAGTGTTGGGCAGACTTCTATGGTCTGTGCCCTGAGAATGGCAAGGACAAATCAAACTCGGGTATATATATATATAAAGTATCACATACTATGTAAAATAAGTTTATCTTGTTGTGCAGACTGGATGGATGTACAGGTCTTTATCTGCTGTCATTTAGTATGTTACTATGGAAAATAAAATTATTTTTCTACCTTTTTTTTTGCCTGGTGTTTTTTTTTTCTAATCACATTGGTCCTCGTTTCTGCTTCTTCTTTCTTCTATCCTCTTAGTAAGCTGTCCAGGACCTCCTGTCCATTTGCCATTTCTTTTCAGTGTTCCTATCTTCTTCATTTCTTCATTGATTTTTCACACTCAGCTTTCTCCAATTTATTTTCTGCCTCTCAAATTTCATGTCTCCTTCTCATCCTCCAGTTTTCAAGCTCCCTCTTTTCACTGTATCTAACTAGCTCGCCATCCCTCCCCCACCCTTGTCAAACATCTCTCCTCTCTTCACTTCTTATACAACCATATCAGGCATCTCTCCTGTCTTCCCCTCCCTCATGTCCAGTTATCTCTCCCTTATCTTCCCTGTCACCTACCTCCATGTTCAGTACATCCTCCCATCTCCATTTCCACAATGTCCAGCATGCCCCCTTGATATCCCATGTTCCTCCATTTCCAGGATTTCCCCCTGATATTCCCTTCCACCTTTTTCTATGTCCAGTACATCCTCCCATCTACTTTTACACCATGTCAGTGTCTCCCTCGATCTCCTCTTCCACTTGGCCTCCTCTCCAGCATCTTCTCCTGATGTCTCTTTTCACATGGCATCCTCTCCAGCATCTTCTGCCAATCTCTCCGTCCATCCACCTCTCTCTAGTGTCTTCCCAATCTCTCTTTCTACCCACCTCCTCTCCAGCATTTCTCCCCAAACTCTTCTTCAACCCACCTCCTCTCACGTATCTTCCCCAATCTGTCCTTCCACCCGCTATTCTGTTTGGGTAGAGGGTGGGGTGAGGAGGGAAGGAGGTGTTAGCTGCTTGTGTCCCAGATACTGGGATAGGGTGGAACATGGTGGCAGCTGTGAAGGAGCAATCCTGTGTGGCAACCTTTAGGTGCCCCTACACTTGAGCACTCTGAGCCCATGACTTGCTGGCCCTGATTTCCCTATTTGCTCCCTCCCCTCAAACCTGTCCTAGTCTCACAGCTCCTTCCCAGTGCAGCCACTGTGAGCAAGGACTAGAAACAGTGTACTGTAGCGCTTCCAGCCAGTTTCACCAGAACCGCCCCTTGGCAGTAGGGAGTGCATTGGCGGGAGCAGTCCGGCAGAGCTCCGCTGGAAGTGCTGTAGCACAGGACTCTATACCAGCTGTTTTTATTTCCTGCTCATTGCGGCTCTACTGGGAAGGAGCTGCAGGACTAGGACAGGTTTGAAGGGAGGGAGGGGGAGGGGGAGGGGGAGGGGGGAGAAGGGACAAAGCAGAACGGGGAAGAAGAAGAAGAAGGAGAGAGATGTACTGGAATGCATTGAGCAGGGGAGAGTAAGGCACTCGTTCCAGTGGTGTTTGGGGGGGGGCAATACCCCCCTCGCCCTCAAACTATGCCCATGCGTATAAGGGCTGCTGTTTTATTAGTTCAGGGGCACTTTTACAAAGCCGTGGGAGGGCTAGCGTGCAGTTCATGCATGCCAAATTGGCACTACCGCTGGGGTAGCGTGTGTGCCCAGTGGTAATTATGAGTTTGGCGAGTGCTGAATCCCGTTGTAGAAAATATTTGGCGCGTACTGCAAGGTTACCACTTGGGTAGCGTGTAAGTCCTTACCGGCTAGTAGTAAGGGCTCAGGCCATAAATAGGCGTGTGCTAGTTTTAATTTTTGTGCACGCCCATTTCCCGGCCCATTAAAAATTGCATTTTTCCCAGCCGTGGAAAAAAAGTGGCCCAGTGTAAATCAAAAAGACACACCCACAGTACTGCAGGCCACGTTTTACCATGGCTTTGTAAAAAAAAACCTTCCGTGACTTAAATGGGGTGGATGGTAGCAGAGGTTTTCCTCATAATGCTACTGTGGGTGGTGGCCCAAGATTAACTTAAGACCTCTTTTTAATGTGATAGGACTAAACTCTGAAGGCTTTGCTTGTTTGTTCATCATGCTGAAATGCTAAAATTATAATGCTGAACAAGAAGGAAGAAGAAAGAACCGATATTACCAGGAGGCAAGAATCCTGCAGGTTAACTGAGAAGGGTAAGCACATACTGTGGTCAACTTTTTGAATGTGTATTTTGGGTGACTTATGGACTTTATATGATAATGTTAAGTTGAATCCTGATCTAAGAGAAAAGTTTGGAGACTACATGAACTCAGACCTTCACACTATGGGGTCCTTTTACAAAGGCACGCTGAAAAATGGCTTGCGGTAGTGTAGGCACGGGCTTTGGTATCCTGTAGCGTTCCGAGGGGCGCTGACACCTGGGGCGGATCGCTGATGTGCCCCGCCCCCCCCCCCGTGCAGCGTGACCCCCCCTGGCGAAGGGACACCCCCACCCCGGTGAAAGAACCCCCCCCGGGTGCACGCCGCTGGGGGGGTGCCGCGCGGCGGTCAGCATCATTGGTTTCCATGCTCCCTCTGCCCCGGAACATCCTGTTCCGGGGCAAAGGGAGCATGGAAACCAACGACACTGACCGGCGCGCGGCACCCCCCCAGCGGCGTGCACCCGGGGCGGACCGCCCCCACTGCCCCTCCCCCTTGGTACGCCTCTGTTGGTATCAGACGTGCACTAAAAATGAAATTACTGCAAGAGCAACATGGTAGCCGGGTAGTAACTCCATTTTGGCACGCATAGAGCCTTTCGCGGCTTAATAAAAGGGCCCCTATGTATTATAAAACTGTATAAAAAGTCTGTAGGAAAATTGGGAATAATTTAGCTAGTGCAATTTTGAATTAGTACAACATTTGCCTAAGCCACAAAATTGCCTCTAAGGAAACATCTGTGCAAAAAATATGCCATGTTAATAGCTATATAAACAGTGTTATGAGAATTCTGCCTTCAATTTGGCCTTATGGACTTAAGCCAGCAGGATTCTAAGGAACATATATCTACCAACATCACGCCAAGACTTCCATCCTAAAAATAAAATACAAGCAAATGCATCACAGAGAACCAGACAGCAATGGCCAAACCTCAGTTTTTATGATTCCAGAGGAAAACAGATGTAAATGTATTAAACTTATTTTTCATTTATTAGGGACAGACTACAAAATATTTTAATGAACAGGGTACTATCCCTCTATCTTTAAAAAAAACACAACTTTTTATGTATACAGAATTTTTTCAGTAATACACTTGATACAGAAAACAGGAGGAGATAAGTACAGAATAAGAAACAAGAAAATCAAAAAATAAACTTACTACAAAAAAAAAAGAACTAATCTCATTATGTCCTTGGCCCTCAATTAAGAAGGAGGAAAAACATAAAAACAAAGAATACTGAGCAGATCTATTATTATAGCCCATAAATGGCATCTGTTCCAATACTACCTAGCCAGGAGTTACCAATTGGATAGGAAGTTTATAATCTAGAAAAGATTGCAATTGTTTAGGGTTATAAAAACATATCTCACATTATCAAACTTCACTAAATATTTCATAGGAAACCTCAAAAAGAAAACACCATTATTCTGAATAGCTTGTTTATAGACCCATAAACTGCTTTTGCCTTTCCTGAGTCTCCTTACAAACATCCAGAAAATACCATACATTTTGGCCCCAAAACAATTCAGATCAACGTTGAGAAAATAAATTCAATAAATGATTTCTTTAAGTCTCAAACACAAATGATGCAAGTAGAGTTGTCAGATCTTCCACAAATTCAATGGAGGACTCCAATATATCAGTAATATTCAAGCTATTGGGCAAAAGAGGTGTAATTCCATCACCCACTGATTGGCCCACAGATTGTCTTTTCTTATAGGGTAAATAAAAGGCCCTATTCAATGCAGGCATAGCTTCAGAAGGGATCTTCAGGTTTTCTCCTAAGTATTCCTTAAATATATCTCTTGGTGTCATATGAGATATCTGCGTAAAGTTCAAAAAATTTAAATTTAGTTTTCTCAAACCATTCTCTAACAGTTTCTGCTTCCGATTTAATCCCATTAAATCCAAGTCATTTTACTACTACTACTTATCATTTCTATAGCGCTACAAGGCATAATCAGCGGTATACACCATACACAAAAAGACAGTCCCTGCTCAAAGAGCTTACAATCTAGATAAGACGGGAGACAGACAGAACAATTAAGGGTAAGGGAATAAAGAGGTGAGGATAAAAGGACAGGGCAAGTGAGCAGTGGTTAGGAGTCAAAAGCCATGGTAAAGAGGTGGGCTTTAAGTTTGGACTTGAAAACGGCCAGAGGGGGCTAGACGTACAGGCTCGGGAAGTTTATTCCAGGCATGAGGTGCAGCAAGATAAAAGGAACGGAGTCTGGAATTAGCAGTAGAGGAGAATGGGACAGATAAGAGAGATTTATCAATAGAACAGAGTACCTGAGGGTGGCGTAGGGAGAGACAAGAGTGGAGAGGTACTGGGGAGCGGCAGAGTGAATGCACTTATAGGTCAATAAGAGAAGTACTCTGTACTTCCTGCACTCAGAAACTTTCCTACCAAGTTCTTCCCAGGTAGTTGAAACCCCCATTGATCTTACTTCATACTCTTTGAATTTAGATGCTTTGTCATCCAAATCCTTCTCCACTTGAAATAATCTCTTACTCACAGTTGTATTCAATCTTGTAATAGCCTGCCAGATAGTTTCCAGAGTCACTGGCACAGATGGAATGGCACTCCCACTTTGTGGGGTTACCGACCCACTCAAGGACCTCTCTAGAACCTCCACTGGTCTCAAACACCTCCGCAGAACAGTTTCTTTGAGCTCCCTCTCAGAGCAAACCCATTTTTTCCTCCTATAGAAGCACCTAACATGCTGACTCAGCCACAACCAACTCATTAATGTCGAGTGGCGCCTTCCCCTACAGCCGGGGAGAATTTGCAGCAGTGGACTGTGCAGGAGTTCAGGCCGGAGGAGTAAGCAAGTCACCTTCCTCCTATCCCTCTATCTTATCTCCAATCAATTCCAAAAGCAGAAATATTAAATTAAAATATCATTCTTCAACAGTCTCTTTCTGTGCAGGTCAGATCCAGTATTACCATCTTACAGCATCCCTTCATCTTGCCAGTACCCAGGGATGTTCTTCTACAAGAAAACTCTGTAAATCTGAAAGAACTAGTTCTTGATACATTTTCACAACTGCACTTTTTTCTACAATGCCATCTCTCGTTTATTTTAGCTGTTTAAGATCCTTTCATCTAAAAAAAAAAAGTTCTACTCAATGTGGAAACTTAAAAGGATCAAACCTTTCTTCCCAAGAGAAGTATTCCGCAGCCTAGTACAATCAATGGTGCTAAGTCATCTAGACTACTGCAATGCCATTTATGCCGGATGCAAAGAACAAATCATTAAGAAGCTTCAAACCGCTCAAAACACAGCAGCCAGACTCATATTTGGGAAAGCAAAATACGAAAGCGCCAAGCCTCTAAGAGAGAAACTATACTGGCTACCACTAAAAAAACAAATTGCGTTCAAAGTTTGCACCCTGGTCCACAAAATCGTTCACGGGGAAGCCCCGACCTATATGTCACACCTTACAGACTTGCCTACCAGAAACGCAAAGAGATCAGCAAGCACATTCCTCAATCTCCACTACCCTAACTGCAAAGGGCTAAAATATAAATCCATATACGCGACCAGTTTTTTATACATCTGCACGCAGCTATGGAGCGCACTACCGAAGGCCATAAAAATCACGCAAGACCTAACTATCTTCCGAAGGCTACTGAAAACAGATCTGTTCAAGAAGGCATACCATAAACATCCATCTTAAATACTAATAATAAGACCTTACACGACCTAGACATACTTGAAATCTTATCACTTGACTGATATTGATGAACTACCACTACCACTTTAATCCTCATGTCGAATATGGTCTTTCCATAGCCGATGACCTAATGTAGGTTACAACCCAATTTATTACCCAGTACCTTCATACATTACCATAATGTATACTCCCTTACCATGTATATATGCACATGATATATATTTATACCATGATCTGTTCCATGCATGTTATGTTCCATGTATATTATTTTATTTTTGTTACATTTGTACCCCGCACTTTCCCACTCATGGCAGGCTCAATGCAGCTTACATGGGGCAATGGAGGGTTAAGTGACTTGCCCAGAGTCACAAGGAGCTGTCTGTGCCAAAGTCCACCACCCTAACCACTAGGCCACTCCTTCATGTAGGTATGCACCTGAATGCAATACCATCTGTAATTCTGTTACCCGGAAATGGCATACGCCATTATGGCAAATGTAAGCCACATTGAGCCTGCAAATTGGTGGGAAAATGTGGGATACAAATGCTACAAATAAATAAATAAATAAATAAATAAAATATGTACTTATCTTCATATCTATTTCCTTGTATATGTGTGCGTGAGCACGTGCGTGTGTGTGTGTGTGTTGGATTTTAAACCAGGGGCATAGCCAGACACCCAATTTTGGGTGGGCTTCAGCCCCAAGTGGGTGAGCATGGAACCTGATCCCTCTGGCATCTCCCCCCCCCCCCCAGATGGTCCAGCATCTCTTAATTTTCCTCCCCCCAACCCCCAGGGTACCTTTTAAATCCTTCAGTTCTGGGCAGTGAAGAATGACTCATACTAGCCACTCATGCCAGCCCTGACAGCCCTGAGCCTTCCCTTTGATGCAACTTCCTGGTCCCACAGCTTAGTAAAAGGACCCCTTAATAAATTTGGAACCCAGAGTAAATTCTCAACTAATTTTGGGACATACACACATAATTTACAATATTCTGTCAATTACATGCATAATTCTTTGCATCCACCTTCAAATTACATGCTGTTGAAGATATGCACAATTTTGGGGTGGCACGTTACCTCATAGACTATGGAAATAACTTGCCCATGGTCACCAGGAGCAGTGGTGGGATTTGAACCCTGATGCACCCGGCTCTTAGTTCACCACCAGCTTACTCTTCCAGTTCTATGGCTCTGCACTAAAGGCCCTCTTGTATGTGGCACACTGCCACAGAGTTATCTGGTCAGCTCACTACGTTATTTCTCATCATAAATTCATCATTTTTTTTTCTTTTATCTTCTAATTCATTGTAGTTACCACTAACAGTTACCAAGTGAAACATTTTGATCCTTCAAACATAATATATGCGACTTCTTTGTTTATTCTGTTCCTTCTCTATCTACTTTTTCTTCTCTGTTTTCTGATGTTGCTCTTTGAAGCTGTTCCACTTTCTTTCCATTGTTTTTGATTCAACTAACTCCAAATTTCTGTCGTTATCTATCTTGCCTGAGTGCTACCTTCCATCATTAGAATGCATGAGAGAAACCCCTTAAAATACTGAAAGAAATCATACTTTGAACTAAATGTCACTTTTTGAAACTTTACTGCTAGATTTTACCAGAAAAAAAATGAACAAAAAACAGAAACATAAATTAATATTGCAAAAGCCAATCCCCAAGCACAGATCTGACTGTATGGTTTTTTAAAGCTGAAAGTAGTGGGCTGTACGTTTATTAAATTAAATTTAACTGTCTCTCAGAACTTTCTCCTAGGTCCGCTGGTCTTTCACAGAGAGCTTTCTCGAATGCTGTTGCTTCATTCCCATGTCAAATGGAATTACTTTATGAAAGCTAGAGTGGAAGAGGTCATTAACAGAGTAATGAGAGAAAGGATGAGATCTAAATTAATGTTATGTATTCTCAGTGCTTGGATTAGAAGCTAAGAAGAGAAATGCTACGGTTATTAAAATGGATATTACGATTTTCTTTGTTAGAACATTCATTAAAAATTTCTTGCAGAACGAGGGAAATCAAAAGAAGAGAGTGATTGATAACTTGGGTGACGGAGGGGCAGAATCGAAAGGGACGCCCATGTTTTGTTGAGGACGTCCTTGCAAAACATCCTGATGGAGGGGCGGGGAAACCCGTATTATCGAAACAAAATGGACATCCATCTTTCGTTTCGATGATACGATCGGGGACGCCCAAATCTAGAAACTTTAGTCATCCTTAGAGATGGACATCCCTAGACTTGGTCGTTTCTGATTTTCGGCAATAATGGAAACCAAGGACGCCCATCTCAGAAACAACCAAATGCAAGCCCTTTGGTCATGGGAGGAGCCAGCATTTCTAGTGCACTGGTCCCCCTGACATGCCAGGACACCAAGAGGGCACCCTAGGGGGCACTGCAGTGGACTTCATAGAATGCACCCAGGAACATAGATCCCTTACCTTGTGTGCTGAGCCTCCCAACCCCCCCCCCCAAACCCACTACTACCCCCAACTGTACACGACTCCCATAGTCCTTATGGGTGAAGGGGGACACCTAGATGTGGGTACAGTGTGTTTCTGGTGGGTTTTGGAGGGCTCGCTGTTTCCTCCACAAACAATACAGGTAGGGAGGGGGATGGGCCTGGGTATGCCTGCCTGAAGTGCACTGCGCCCACTTAAACTGCTCCAGGTACCTGCAAACTGCTGTGATGGAGCTGAGTATGACATCTGAGGCTGGCACAAAATATTTTTAAAGATATTTTTTGAGGGTGGGAGGGGGTTAGTGACCACTGGGGGAGTAAGCGGAGGTCATCCCCGATTCTCTCCGGTGGTCATCTGGTCATTTTGGTCATATTTTTGTGCCTTGGTCGTAAGAAAAACATAACCAGGTAAAGTTGTCCAAGTGTTTGTCAGACACCCTTTTTTTTCCATTATGGGTCGAGGACGTCCATGTGTTAGGCACGGCCAAGTCCCACCTTCACTATGCCTCCGATATGCCCCCTTGAACTTTGGCCATCCCTGCAATGGAAAGCAGTTGGGGATGTCCAAAATCGGCTTTCGATTATACCGATTTGGACGACCCTGGGGGAAGGACGCCCATCTTCTGATTCGTGTCGAAAGATGGGCGTCCTTCTCTTTCGAAAATGAGCCTGATTGGATAAAAAGCAAAATGACAAAGTGGCCCTTTTACTAACCCATGGTAAAAAGTGGCTTGCGGTAGTGGAGGTGCGGGCTTTGGGCACGCGCTGAAATATTTTTCAGCACATATACCAAAAATGCCTCTTCCCCCCCCCCGAAAATGGACGTGCAGCAAAATCAAAATTACTGTGTGTTCATTTTGGGTGTCTGACCTTACTGCCAGCCATAGACCTACTGGTAAAGAATCTGTGCAGTAACGACCAACGCGTATCAGATGCCACTTGACGTGCATCTGCTACGCGCAGCAGAAAACGAAAAATATTTTTCAGACGCACGTAGCAGATGCGCACTAAAAATGAAATTACTGCAAGAGCCACATGGTAGTCAGGTGGTAAGTTCATTTTGGCGCATGTTGGGTGCACGCAGATGCTTACGCGGCTTAGTAAAAGGGGCCCAAAGTTTGCAAAAGAAGAGTTAGGATAGGGTTCAAGAGAGAAGCAGCCTGTAATGTGGGTCAAAAGCAAGAACCTCACCCCCTTGTAGAGACTGAAAGATGTAGAAGGATGAATTAAAAAGAGGTCAGCACTGATATTAGAACCTCTCTTGCCCAGTTAAACCCTTTGAAATATTGACCCTTAGATAGCTATGTGCTAGATGAGGGACTAAATATTTGTGGATCTCTGAAAACATGGACCATAAAATGTGTATTCTATGTAGTTAAGTACCTCCCAGTTTGCCACAGAGTATGTGATGATGTGGGGATTCTGTACATACATGAAGACATTGCTTCCACCTTCTGCTGTTTTAAACTGATGGGTATAAGTTAGACAAAACAAAACAAAACTCTCTGATGTATTAAGACACTGATCACACACCGCAATTGCTTGCTTAGTTATGTTGTAAACACCACCATATAATTTTAAATGTATCTTTGGGTTTATCCACTGCTTTATTTGAAGTGAATTTGGATATGCAAGTACAATTGTGGATATATGTTTGATTGAGAATTATTAGGCACATCATTTTTATTTTTGGGGGTTCCCATGACATTAACCGTGGTTGTACAAGACAAAAAGATACACATAAGAAGGAGTTATATGATGTGCTTTTAATCAGATAAGAGCCTTTGTCTATGTGGTTAGCAGTGGCAAGCACGCTCTGGATATTTGTTAAAAAAAAACGGATAACTCCTCCATAAAAAAATTTAAATTATATGGCAGTGAGTAATAGAAACGTGCTTTTTTTTACAATAAAATTAAACAACCAATCGCAGTGGGTAATAGTGTCGTAATACATTAGAAAATTTGGGGGGGTTATTGTTATTCCTTTCTTTTCTCTGTATCAACATTGGATTTTTTGGATTGTTCCTGAATTACTTGTGTCTATAAATTAGAGCCAGCTGTAAGTAATGCCGGAGGACCTATGTGCCCAGAACTTGTGTCTGTCTTTTTTTATTAGCTAGCCTAAAGTAAACTGGAGAATATTGTTCAATGTCAGGTTCAATGGCCAGTGACCCAGTAGGTTACAACTGTGGCAGGCACAAATCAGGAGTATAATGAAGTTAAGGAAATGGTCTCTACTGATTTATTAGGACATCTGTCCAACCACACACAATCTACTACTACCCTAGTATACCATGAGTTATTCCCATGATCCTTAGAGCACCCAGAATTCATTCATCTAAGTTCTAGTTGAAAGCTTTATGAATCTTTTACAATAATAAGAAAGAATGTTCTGCTGAAGGCAGATTGCTATTTCCAGACACACTTCCCATATGAGGGGTATCTTTAATATGTTGCCGAAAGTGCCATATTCTAAGATATAATGATTCAATACAGAAGCTTTGTGGATTCTACGGACTGTTTTGTTTATTTTATAGTACAATTATTTTTAATTTATCAATGGCTTTTGTTCTTCCAATATAACACATTCATTTTTATTATAATATTGCTTGATTATTTTTACATTGAATTCATATATATCATAAACTATATTTCATTCAAAGTAATAATACTGTTTTAAGATAGAATTCACTTTTCAAGGCACACTGGATTTTGGATTCTTGCTTTCAGAAAGTCAAGTTCATGTATACATCAATTTGAAATTTAATTTCAAAAGACTGGGATATGCTTTGCAGCTACTTTGGGCAGTGCTCTAATTGATTTTTTTTTTCTTAGAGATTTTCCAATTCACAAAAACTTCAAAGGGATTAAAGGGTAAACCTTCAGACTGTCAATTGATGTAAATGGAAATAAAAAAGGAGCTATGCAGGAGGATTGGTTGGATCTCCATAAATAGATTTTTTAGCCACCTAAAGTAAGTGTGCACTTTTATAACACACATACTTCTGATCACATTAAACAAATTTCGAGGGAAGGAGGGAGGGAGACATTTACTACTCACTACTACTACTTAACATTTCTAGAGAGCTACTAGGGTTATGCAGCGCTGTACAGTTTAACAAAGAAGGACAGTCCCTGCTCGAAGGAGCTTACAATCTAAAGGATGAAATGTCAAGTTGGGGCAGTCAAGATTTCATGAATAGAGGTATAGTGGTTAGGTGCCGAAGGCGACATTGGTGGGCATGAGCAAGGATTTGAAGATGGGCAGGGAGGGGGGGCTGGCGTATGGGCTCAGGGAGTTTATTCCAAGCATGGGGTGAGCCGAGGCAGAAAGGGCGGAGCTAAACTACTCATGTACATTTATGTTTCAGATATGTCTGTGCACAGTACCCATGCAATTAATGAGTGTATCTTAAGCTGTCACCATGTAGGCAAAGTTTTACAGAATGTCACAAAAAGTTTAATAAATTGCAAGACCAAAATCTCAGCCTGCTTGTCTTGACAACACAACTTGGATATCTCATCTCCACCAATAACTTAGGGCTCCTTTTACAAAGCCACGCTAGTGATTACAGCACTGCAAATGCGACGAAGCCCATTGAAATTGAATGGGCTTTGTTGCATTTGCCATGCCAGAATCGCTAGCACAGCTTTGTAAACGGAAGCCCTTAATCTTGCCAAGCTAGAGATTCTTCTCCCAAACCCACTTAATGCTATTCTTAGGACCTCATGTTCGGCTGGTGGCGATCAGTGTTTTACTGACTGCGTCAGCATTAAACCTGGAAATTCATGTCCGGGCACTGGCACTGAATTTACGGGTTTCCAGAACTGAGTAATGCACAGCCCATTAAGAGGCCCTTTTACTAAACAGTGGGAAGCCCGCTGTGGGAGGCAATACGGAACTACCACTGGCCCAACGCAGGCGCCAGAAGAAGGTCCACCCCCAGCATGCAGCATTTCCGGCTCTAGTGGAAATATTTGAAAAATATTTCTAGAGGGGGCTAACCGTCAGAAATCAGGCAGCGCCACCTGCTGCCCAGTTACCACTTGAATAGCGCAGGAACACTTACTGCCACCTCAGTTGGCGGCAGTAAGTGCTACCCCCAAAATGGCTGTGTGGCAAGTGGGAACTTAGCGCACGGCCATTTCATTTTGGGCCATTTTTAAACACTGCGGCAAAAGGGGCCCTGGGGTGCATAAAAAATGGCTGCCACAGCTAGTGTAGTGCCCCTTTTACTGCAGCTTAGTAAAAGGACCCCTAAGGGTTAGATTCTATATATAGCACCTTAAAAATTGGCATGGAATAAATTTCTGCCTAAGCATAGTCTATAAGCGGCACATAGATTTAGGCATGGTATATAGAATATACTTATTTGATATCCTAGTACTTAAAACTACGCACATCCATTTACACCAGGGGAAAAGTGGCATAATTGCTGGCAAGTAGATTCAGGTGCAGGTTTTGTGATTTGGATGTTTTGTTTTTTGGTCCATTTTCAGAAAAAAAATGAATAGGTGCAAAACGTAGAGATTCATGCCATTGGGATGTAGGAGGAGTCAGCATTTTTAGTAGACTGGTCCTCCAGACATCCCAGAAGAGCAATGGGGCACCCTAGAGGGCACCTCTGTGCACTTCACACAAATGCTCCCAGGTACATATCTCACCTTTCCTCTCTTATCTTGTCACCTGAGCCCTACAAAACCCATCCAAACCCCACTGTCCCCACTGTTCACCACTATAATAGCCCTTATGGGTGAAGGGAGCACCTATATGTGGGTACAGTAGGGTTTTGGTGACTTTGAGATGAGTCACAGTTTCCACCACAAGTGTGACAGGTAGAGGGAGATAGGGACCTGGGTTCCCCACTGTGTATTGCACTGGCCACTACACTATTCCTGGGACCTGCTAATCTAATAGACCTGACTTTAACATCTGCAGCTGTCATAGAGGCTGGTAAGTCATATTTGTATTCACAGTTTGGGGTGGGGGGTCACCCCTGATTCTCTCCAGTGGTCATTTTTGTGCCTTATTCGTTCTGAAAACAGGTCTAGACCAAAACGTCTTGGTTTTAGTCCTGGACGTTTTGGGTTTTTTTTTTCTATTATGGAATGCCCTAATCCCACCTTCGACATGCCCTCAACACGCTACCTTGTGATTTGAACGCACTTCTGACAGACTTCATAGAAAAACATCTAAATATAGGTTTTGAAAATACTGATGTTGACATTTTTGTGTGAAAAACGTCCAAATGCTGCTTTATGCCACTTTTTAGACTTTTTTTCTCTTTTGAAAATGAGCCCCGTAGTTGTTCAACTTGATAATCTGCCTTATCTTAAAAGTCCAAGGTGGGACACAAAAATCATATCCCCAATAACGGTGTACAGCAAAATATTCACACATTCTCGATACAATATCAAAAGCTATCCAGCCAATATTCAACCAGTGGAAGAAACGCTGACTGCCAAAGGCTAACTTAGACCTGGATATTCAGTGTTGGGCCCTGTCTGGGTACCAGCACTGTATATTCAGGTCTTTGGTATTGCCCAGCAGTTATTATACGGGCCCTGTTTACTAAGCCCCTGGGAATATCGGACTGCTACTACATGACCTACTGCTCCTGGGTGCCATCTTAAAGGGGCTAGAGCTGTACACGGGGGTCAAGCTGCAATATAAGGACCTTTTACTTTATTCTGCAGCCTGACCTCTAGCTGCAGTAACACAAGAGCACCACTAGGGGTCGTAGGCACCATTTTGAACCTGGAGCCACAAAGGGTAAGGGCAACTGGGGATCACTGCTACCCTGGTCAACTGGACCAGCAAAGATTGCTTCAGGTAGGCCAGGGGAAGGGGCTGGAATTGTATGAGGTATCTTCGGGAGGGTGGAGATCTTGGACTAAGATTTGGAAAGGGGAGTGAGGGTCTGTTCAAGGGGGGGAGGGGAAAAGGTGCTACTATTTGAACAACTCCAGCCCCTTTTAAGAGAGACTCCCAAGGATCAGTGGGCCATGCAATAGTAGGGCTCTGCTCCTTAGGACCAGAACAGCACAGCTTGCAAGACTGACTGTAAATTACATTATTCATTTAGAGGCCCTTTTAAGAAGCAGCAGTAAGCCTAACGCGGGCTTACTGCTCACTAAAAGGGAAGTGCTGCCGGACTACCATGGCAGCTCGGCAGTAGTTCCCTCCCCCAGCACGCGCCATTTCCAGCACTGCAAAAATATTTCAATTTTTGTAGTGTTGGTGTGACCTGGTGGTAATCGGGCAGTGCCTCAATGGGTGGCAGTAAGTGCTCCCCCTGAAATGGCCGCGCAGCAAGTGGTTTAAGAAAAGGGAAACCCGCCTTTTAACTCTGTGGTATAAGGGGGCCTCGGCATGCATCAAAAACACGTACCAATACCAGCACAGGCCCCCTTTTGCCACAGCTTCGTAAAAGGACCCCAAAATTTGCAGGAATACTGCTTAAGTCAGATTTATTATACGCATTTAATTGATGGGAAATCTGTAGTGAAGAGGACTTTTCAAGTTTTTAAACTTATCTCCCCATTCAAAATATACATTGCAAGTTTTTTTTTTAATACTGTATGCTCTTGAATATTTGTCAAATAAATTTTACTTAATCCAAAAAGAAAACAAGTTAAAAGAGCTCAGCTGTGCCTACCTTCGTACATTGCGACGTTCTTCTTCTAACTGATTCTGCAAGTATTCTAGGTACTTATTTGAGTCCATGTGCTCCTAAAAATACAAATATATTTTTAAAAACCTGTTAAAGTTTTAAGGTTAATTAAAATATGTAGAAATCCCTCAGACTTCAAAGTCAATTGAATTGGTTTTAAAAGATCAGATGATAAAAATTACTATTATCCTTAGATAATTCTGTTGCCATGACTGTACACTGTCACTGGAATATCGACTGTTCCCATGCAAATAAGTTCTTTTTCTCCAGTACATTCAAAAAAAATGTATAAAGGATGCACATTTTATCCAGATTATTATTTTTTTTTTCAAATTTTAATAATTGCAATATTCAATAAATCTTGAATAAAATACACGAAATATGCAACATCATCATAGGAAAACAGTAATACAAAGAGAAATAGAAAAAAAAACCTCTTATCAACCACAATTTAGGAATTGATCCAAGAAAAAGAAATTAAATTATAAGCTAATATAACAAAGCCTATTCTCTAATTGTTAAACCAAAGACTGCACCATGTTCTGTTGACTTAATCCAAGCTACTATACAGTGTTACATTCAGGATTAAATTTTCACAATTACACTCTCTTTGCTTAATAGAAAATCCTCTAACTGCTTAGGTTCAAAAAATTGGTATTGCTTTGTTTGATACAGTATCCTACAAACACAAGGAAATTTCAATTGAAAATTTGCTCCTAAAGCTACTACCCTAGGACGCTGTAAAAGAAATGTTTCTTCTCTTTTGGGTTTCCCTGGATAAATCCGGGAAAACCCTTACTTTTGAACCTAAAAATAAAGAATTCAAATGTCTCAAGGACAGTCTGAGTACAGCATCTCTATCTAATTCTAATGCAAATGTCACTAACAAAGTAGCTCTTTGTGTGACAACCTTCAGAGATGATTCCAGGAACTCAGTCAAGTTCATTACATTTATCCAGATTATTAAACATTCCTCCACCCCCAACCAATTCTATAATGGTCTCCAAAAATTGCGCATGTAAATATAGGAGTGGTCCTGATTTGCGCATGCAATTTAATAGGACAATGAGCCAATTAGTACGAATAATTGGCTTTTTAACAAGCAATTATTGGCACCAATTAGATTTAATTGGGTCTTACCAGGAGTAGCCTAGTGGTTAGTGCAGTGGACTTTGATCCTGGGGAACTGAGTTCAATTCCCACTACAGCTCCTTATGACTCTGGGCAAGTCACTTAACCCTCCATTGCCCCTGGTACAAAATAAGTACCTGAATATATGTAAACCGCTTTGAATGTAGTTGCAAACACCTCAGAAAGGCGGTTTATCAAGTCCCATTTCCCTTTTACTAAGCTGCAGTAAAAGGGGGCCTTGGCGCATGTGTAAAACATGCGCTGAGGCCCCCTTATACCACAGTTGGTAAACGAGAAGTCTCGCCATCATGCAGGAAGTGGCTATGCGGCAAGTAAAGCACTTGCTGTGTGGCCATTTCAGGGGGGAGCCCTTAACGCCACGGTATGGGGTCCTGCGTTAACCCAGCAGTAACTGGGCAGCATGTGGCACTGCCCAATTACCATCGGGTACACTCCAGTGCTACAAAAATAAACATTTTTTTGTAGTGCTGGAAACGTGCTGCAGTAGCCTGGCAGTACTTCCTGTATAGCAAGCGGTAAACCTGCATTGGGCTTACCGCCGCTTAGTAAAAGGAGCACTTAACTAGCCAAGTGCCGACTCCGCCCTAGGAACACCAGCAAATTAGCTGTTTTTCAGTTTGGCGCTAACTGGTTAGTTTCAGTGGGGCTAACCAGTTAAGTGCCGCTGAAAATTAGCAGTTAACCTCAAACAGAACCATTTCTAGCTGGTTAAATCACTTTGAATATCGACCCTATAACTTTTAATTATTGGTTCAAATCACCTGCATAAATGCTAGTATTTTGTAACATATCTGTGCATTTGGCACCTAAATTTAAGTGTTAATTTATGGAATTGCCTTTTAAGCCTTTTTTCGCTGTCTTATAATATCCTTTTTTCGCTGTCTTATAAAACCCTTTGAGAGTGCCCCTGTAGGTACAAAAGTGAAGTTTAGAAATTACAGAACATGTCTTCTTTGTCTCTTCTGCATTTGGATTTGCTAATTTTGAGGCAGAACTTTTTCTAGCCTGTTTTTTTTTTTTTGTGAAACATTTGTAAGATCTCAGTTGTGACTGTGGGAGCTCTAAGGTGGATTGTTGATGGTTCCTTTGGCTTTAAAATACAAAAACAAAGCAGAACGTAAAAGACCAGATGTTCAATCAGGTGGAATATTATTGTTTGTACAATTTCCACTACTGGGAAATCATGAAATGCTGTGACATATGTTACTGCCCACAGCAATTACTATGTCACTCTAATGAAGTGGTTTATTAGCATTTCAGAAGTAAACTGCGCTACCTGGTAGGCAGTTTTCCTATGGAAATTCTGACTTCCATTCTGAGCATACAGAGTAATTTTATGACAGGGAGCCTAGGCTGGCAGGGAACAAAGACCACGTTGTGCCTAGTTTATAAAGGCTAAGAGACAAATTCTATAAATGGCACCTTAAAAATCAGCGCCGAAAATGCACACAGTTAGCATGATTCTATAAACTACGCCTAAAGTTAGACTAAAATTTAGGCACACCCATTTAGGACACCTAAAACCAGGTCTAAACCAGGCCTAAGTTAGGTGTAGATCAGGTGTATTCCACAATGGTGCGCATAGTTTTTTGAAATGCCCACAACCTACCCATTTCACGCCCATGGCCATGCCCCTTTTCCGACCATATGCATTAGAATTTATGCACACTGCGACATAGAATACGCCTAGAAAGCTGTGCACGTAAATTCTAATTAAAACCAATTAATGTTACTAATTGGTTGTTAAGTACCAGTTATCAGCGCTGACTGGCTTGTTGCACAATCAAGTTGTGCGCATAATTTGACCATGCAGCCAAATTAGCACACACAACTTAAGGTGACACTTATAGAATTTGGGGGTAAATGTGCACCAATGTGGATTTATAAAACTGGGTCCCTGAAAACTCCTACAGAAAGTTGCACCTTTTCTGAGGCAGCTGTAGCTCCATCTCAGCTCTGTCCTTGAGAATGCCAGTATATATATACCACAGAAAAGATATCCACAGGAAAACAGGAGACAACCTTTACAAAGAATCAAAGAGGAACACAAAGTAGAGGGTAACACATGACTCTCAAGCAGGGGCGGTGGGGTCATGGGGACATGGGCCCCCACAGATTAAGCCCTGACCCCCTCTACTTTTGACCCCCCCCACAGCCGCTGACCCCTCCACCACTTTAGACCCTTCCCGCCGCCAACCCCCCCCCCCCCCCACCGCCATCGCCAGGTACCTTTGCTGGCGGGGGTCTCCAACCCCCACCAGCCGAAGTCTTCTTCAGCGCCGGTTGACTCTGGCACTTTCGCTGATGATTTGACTCCTGACGTCCTGCCTGCACGTCCTGCATGGGGCTACATACAGGATGTGCACGCTGGTGGTTGGGAGGCGGGGATAGTGCTGGGCAGACTTATACGGTCTGTGCCCTGAAGAGCACAGGTACAAATCAAAGTAGGGTATACACAAAAAGCAGCAAATATGAGATCTTGTTGGGCAGACTGGGGATGGACCGTGCAGGTCTTTTTCTGCCGTCATCTACTATGTTACTATGTTACATGGGTCCATGTTTCAGAGGTCTGGCCTACTACTTCAGGGGTCACATGCGTTTTTAAATAAATGTTTTTGTTTTTAAGTCCATTTTCTCCAGTCTCTGGTGTCCGTGGTCAACTTCCCACCCTTTTCTGTTTTCACTTTTCTCAGGGGTCACAAACAACACTTCTGAAGCCTCTGCTTTATATGTCAAACCTAATACAATGATATGCACTAGTGTTCACCAAAATAGCAGTGGTGCTGCCAGCGGCAGTGACATCAGCTTGCAGCTTAGATTTAAAAAAAAAAAAAAACACGCCATCATCAGATGTAAAGGGTCTTGCTTTGGTGCCTCAATAAAGTCGTTCATCTGCTACTCCCATCTTGAGAGTTTTGTGTCACCCTCTACTATACCACAGGATATAGTTATCAAGGTGGGCTACCATTAAGACATGTTATTTTACCACTACCTTGTTCTATTTTAGCACAATGAGACCTCATTATATGCAATGAGACCTAACTATTTAAACCTTCATTCACAGAAAATGTTATACCGAATGTTCTTTTGCTAAGGTTTTATCACCCTACCGATTTCCAGTTGTCTCTTTCCATTGTTCTTTTCCTTGACCTTTTCCCTAACGACACCTTGACTTTGTCTCGCTTATCTTCTCACAATGGAATCCATAACTGATTGTAACAAACTGCATTTCCATGATTTACAATGTATTGTAAGCCACACTGAACCCGCAAATAGGTGGGAAAATGTGGGATACAAATGCAATAAATAAATAAATAAATAAATAAATAACCGGAATTAACAGTAAAATAATATGTCTTAACAGTAGCTCATGTTGATAACTCTCCCTGATGTGTTCCAGCAGCCCCTTTGTTTTATGCATGAATACCCCTGATACATTCTCTTGATTATTCCAGTCCTGAAGGCCTTTTTGTGCTTATGGTATGATATTACACATTGCTTCACACCAGCACTGCATTGGGAAATTCTTATTAACTTGAAAGAATGGGGAGGGGAGTCACATCCAGATTTTTCAACTGTTAGTCCAAATAGCCACCACTACATGCGTCCTAGGTGTTGGATGTCTATGAGCACTGAAGTAAAAATGATCCCAAAATTAATGCCCTGGCAGTAGTCAACTCACCAAAAATAAGCCAGAAGCTCAAAACGTGGATACAAAAATATGGGTAAGAGGTTGACTGCACACTGAATCCAATCTGATGTGTATCTTAACATCAATAGTCCTATGTAATGGAGGGCTCTCAGAGTCTTCACACACCCATAAATGAGATCTTACTCATATGTTCATTAGTCTCGAAGGGTGGTTGAGCATCTCAATCATAGAGCCTCTCCATGGTGATTTTTGGTGAGTATTCTATGAGCACTGCATCATTGATCTTTTGATAGACATACAGAAATAACGTTGTTCATGTAACAAAGAAATGAACAAGAAGGGTGCCCCGAATGGTCACTATAAATGTGAAACTAGAGCATTTGCTCCCCTTACTTTGGAAAATAAAGTCCTTTGTGGTCATTCCCTGAAAATGAGAGAGCTTCAGATTAATAGCTCTTCCAGCAATGGATCTAGTAGAAAGCAAATTTACCAGCTTCTTTATCTCATAGCTCATGGTAAAATCAATTATTCCTTCTTTACACCTTGCTTTACCTCAAAGCAAGAAATGCCCGCACAGAGGCATATTATTTCTCCAGGGTTTTTTTCCCCCTGCTGAAATATGAATCTTACATTTTAATAGTCTTCTTTGCGAAAATCTTAATTGACAGGAGTCTGAAAAAAATATCTATGGGGGGAAAAAGAAAACAATTTTTTAAATACGTTGTGTTGTCTTGGTGATAGCCGGAAGAATAATTGCATTTGTTCTGTTGGTCTACAAGTCTGGAGCATGTAATTTGTCAGGAAAAGCAGGGAATGAAAAATGAAGACCAACCACATCTCAACCATACATCTTGTAGTTAACAGGAACCTCATTTCCTCTCTGATTACTGTCATGGCAGAAACACACTGATCTGGAGGTAAATGGAAAGCGATAGCAATTGGACCTGGTGCTACTGTGGGGCTTGCCTTAAGAAAGAAACACACCAAAGTCAGTCACCTTTACACTGTTGGAGTGAGTTCTGTGCGATTTCCCTTTCCTCTAGTCAATGTCTTCTGTCTCTTCATACCTTTCTTTTTATCCCTCAGCATGATTATCGTACTTTTGGAGGAGTAGCCTAATGGTTAGTGCGGCAGCCTGAGAGCCAGCAGAAAGAGAAAGGAGCTGCAGTGGGCATCAAACCCAGTTCCCCCCTAGATCTTAAGCCACTGCACTAACCATTAGGCAACTCCTCCATTCTGGGACCAGCTTTGATTCCCACTGCAGCAACTTGTGACTCTAGGCAAGCCACTTAGGGTTCCTTTTACTAAGAAAGTGGCCAGTGCTGCGGTTAGTGCATAGGTTTGACACACGCACTGGACACTTTCTAGTGTGGTAGAAAAATAGCCGTGGTCAGCAGCTTTTTTTTTAATGGCCATACGCTAATTTCCCCATTAGCACATGGTCATTACCACCAGGAGCTCTTACCGTCACCTATTTAGGAGGCGGTAAGGGCTCCCATGCTACCCCTGCGCTAATCAGGTAGGTAGTGGTAATGTGCTCATGCTACCCGATTAGCACAGGCACGCCAAATCTTCAGGCCCCCAGACACGTCTCCTGTGGCAAAAAATAAACAATTTTTTTTACCAAGGGGGTAGCGCACACTGTTGCCCAAACTACCGTGGGACCCCTCAGTGCGTCCCGCAGTACTGCCCTTTTATCACATGGTGTGCCTACTGTAGCTTAGTGAAAGAGTCCCTTAACCCTCTATTGCCCCAGGTACAAAATAAGTACCTCTGTATAATATGTAAACTGCTTTGATTGTAACCACAGAAAGACAGTATATCAAATCCCATCCCCTTCCCCCTTCCTTTCCATAGAAAAATTACATTAAAAATGTAGAAATGTAAAGGTAAATTATGTTATTATTTGTGTTGTTATAAAAATAGAGGTCCTAATAGTCAAAAGATTTATGCTTCTAACTTTAGGGCCCTTTTATTAAGCTGCAGGGCTTAATGTGTGCCGGAACAGTGTTTTGGCAATTCTTTGGACTCAGGATGATATCTCACCATGCATGCCTCCTCCCCCCCCCCCCCCCCCCCCGCGGTCGGTATTATCTCCCTTTTGCTTTTTCTCTAATGCCCGATGGCACAAATAAATACTGCACTTAACTTTACGGAAAAGTTTTCTGTATGAGGAATTGTCTGGCGTGGATCCTCAAATGGTGTGGTTTCTGGTCAGCTCTGTGGGTGGCGGGTGGGGGGTGGGAGGTCATCATCTTCTTGGTCTGGCTGCTGTTGCTGCTGTGAGTCCTCTGACAGGGGCTGTCTTCTTTGCTGTGCCACGTTATGCAGCATGCAGCAGGCCATGAAGATCTTGGCAACCTTTTCTGAACTGTAGAGGAACACTCAAGACATCTAAATCTATTTTTGAGCTGGTCAAAGGTCTGTTCAATGATGGTGTGAGTGTTTTTATGGCTCTTGTTATATTCCTCCTCTGTCTCATTTTTGGGGGGTGGATAATCGGAGTCAAGAGTCAGGTTCGTTGGGTGTAGCCTCTGTCACCTGTGGGGGGAGCAGGAATCACAGACATTGGTGTGTATTGGCTGATATGGGGACCTTGTGGTGTGCAGGGCACGGGTGAGGGTTTTGATGGCATCTTGAGTGAGAGAGTGGTGAAAGTTAGGAGGGGAGAGCAGTGGCGTACCAAGAGGGGGGCGGTCCGCCCCGGGTGCACACCGCTGGGGGGTGCCGCGGCGCGCGCCTGCTCCTCCGAGTTTGCTAAACTTCGTTCGTTCGCTGCAGCTCCCTCTGCCCCGGAACAGGTTACTTCCTGTTCCGGGGCAGAGGGAGCTGCAGCGAACGAATGACGTTTAGCGAACTCGGAGGAGCAGGCGCGCACTGCGGCACCCCCCCCAGCGGCATGCACCCAGGGGGGGTGTCATTTCGCCAGAGGGGGGAGGTGTCATCTAGCGGGGGGGGGCTGCACCCGGGGGGGGGGGGGCGCATCGGCGCTCCGGCCCGGGTGCCATCCAGGCCAGGAACACCACTGGGGGAGAGTAGGTATGGGGTTTATGAATCCCTATACTGTTTACCTAGGAAGCAACAGCGAACAGCAGAGGCAGTTCAGATAACGAGAGGATGTCCTAGAACATATTTGTCATTTGTCTTGTTGACCCCTGAGGAAGGCTCTTTGCTGGAACCTGGTCGAGTTAGGTCACTGTTTAATAAAGTGCATGTGGCAAATCCATGGTTATCTTGTTCTCTGGTCCACCTCTGCTGTTCACTGTAGCCTTTGTGGATATTATGGAGAGCTTTCTCCCATTTCTTTATTTACCTAGAAGCCAGCCGCTGGTGACCTCCCCTTGGTCAAATCTGTGGTAAATTCCTCAATTCTTGAATACATAGGCATCATTGATAGACCCCAGGTAGCAAGCACACACATTCACAAGCTCCTGTTGGGCATCACACATGATTTTCAATTCCTATAGGTCTCCTCATGTGCCTGGATGGGAGGGGTGTGCAGTCGATGACGCCTACGACTGAGGGGAAACAGTCTATGGCACAGAACCGAGCCTTGTTATTCTGGAGGTCCTGGGTGGTAGTGGGGAAGGTAATACAGTGTGAGGTGTGGGTGAGGAAGGCATCAAGGAACTAGGCAAGACAGTTGAAGATGGTGGGCTGGATGAGGCCTGCATTGATTGCTGGCACTGAGTGAAACGTGCCAGTAGCAAGAAAGGTGAGGGAGGCTGTGACCTTAAAGTGGACTGGCAATGGATTATTATTTATTATTATTATTATTTGGTGCATTTGATATACCACTGAGGCCTTCAGATAGGCATACAGTGGTTAGCAAGTACAATTTTCTATGCAGGTACCAGTACTGTCTCCAATGGGCTCACATTCTAAGTAGTATATTGTACCTGGGGTAATAGAGGACAAAGTGACTTGCCCAGGGTCACATGGTGCTGCATAGAGAACTGAACCCGGTTCCCCTACAAACTCTCATCCACAGCCAGCAAAGCATCAGCCATAATAGCATTCAGCACATCCATGATTGACGTGCAGGTGTCCCACCACCACAGGTGCAACCTACTAACCCCAGTAACACCTATGTGCACACCTCCAGATACTTCACTGGCTTCCAGTTAGGTCTCGTATAAGGTTTAAACGTTGCTCAATGACCTTTTCAATAATTCATGGATATGCCTCTGCATATTTGGGGAATCTAATCCATCTTTCAGTCAGAAACGCGGTACCAGGTTGCAGTCTACCTTTGTTATTACAATGCCTTAGCTTAAAGGGTGTGAAATATAACGCCCTGTTCAAAAGAACATTTTTTAATCAATTGCCAGACTGGTGGAACTTATTGCTATTAAAAATGTGACAAATTTTCCGATACTCAGCATTTGAGAAAGCCACCAAAGCTTACTTTTATTATTTATTTTTAAGAGATTTCTTGATTGTATTCTAGATACTTTACAATTAATGTATTTCCAAGAGTCTGTCCTGCTTCTTTAGATTTTGTGCTCTGCACAGAACTCTTAAGGGATGTTGCAGTACAGAAGTGTGAATTGTAATATAATGTATAAAGGTTCTATGGTCAATGTTAGGGTTTGATCAGCATTCTTCCTGCAGTTTCTGCACAGTCAGGATCTTTAAAATTGGGCTGCAGTTTTATGGAAGAGGTATCTCCTCCCTCCATTACTATACTAATCAGATGACTCATATCACCCCTCTCCTCAAGTCACTTCACTGGCTTCCGATCAGGTACCGCATACATTTCAAGCTTCTCCTACTAACCTACAAATGCACTCGATCTGCAGCCCCTCCTTACCTCTCTACCCTCATCTCCCCTTACGTTCCTACCCGTAACTTCCACTCTCAAGACAAATCACTCCTTTCAGTACCCTTCTCCACCACCGCCAACTCCAGGCTCCACCCTTTCTGCCTCGCCTCACCCCATGCTTGGAATAAACTCCCTGAGCCCATGCGCCAGGCCCCCTCCCTGCCCATCATCAAATCCTTGTTCAAAGCCCACCTCTTCAATGTCGCCTTCGGCACCTAACCACTATACCTCTATTCAGGAAATCTAGACTGCCCCAACTTGACATTTCGTCCTTTAGATTGTAAGCTCCTTTGAGCAGGGACTGTCCTTCTTTGTTAAACTGTACAGCGCTGCGTAACCCTAGTAGCACTCTAGAAATGTTAAGTAGTAGTAGTAGTATGACACAGCCTTTGTTTCTAGAAACCGTAGGGGTATTTACAAATCAAAGTCTAGTTCTTTAGCAGATCTGCTAAAGATCTCTGCACACCTGTTATGGTAGAACCCCAAAGGGTCTATACATAGGTTTATAGACAGTTGTTTGATCTGGTCTACCTGACTCAATATATCCGACTCAATGGCTTTTCCCTGCCTCTTGACTCTTCTAAGTTCTTCTCAGATTGTAAATTTTCCTACTGTTTCCTAATCTTTCTTCTCTTGTATCCTATTCTTTTTCCTGTAACCTGTTTGACTTTTTACTGTTCAAAAGGGATTTTGGATTTCACTCATACCTTTCTCGTTTATAGTTCAAGGAGAGTTACCCTAGTAGCACTCTAGAAATGTTAAGTAGTAGTAGTAGTATGACACAGCCTTTGTTTCTAGAAACCGTAGGGGTATTTACAAATCAAAGTCTAGTTCTTTAGCAGATCTGCTAAAGATCTCTGCACACCTGTTATGGTAGAACCCCAAAGGGTCTATACATAGGTTTATAGACAGTTGTTTGATCTGGTCTACCTGACTCAATATATCCGACTCAATGGCTTTTCCCTGCCTCTTGACTCTTCTAAGTTCTTCTCAGATTGTAAATTTTCCTACTGTTTCCTAATCTTTCTTCTCTTGTATCCTATTCTTTTTCCTGTAACCTGTTTGACTTTTTACTGTTCAAAAGGGATTTTGGATTTCACTCATACCTTTCTCGTTTATAGTTCAAGGAGAGTTACATTCAGGTACAATAGGCATATTCTTGTCCCCAGAGGGCTTACAATCTAAGTGCTTGATATTTAAAATGATTTAACCAGACAGCAGTGGCGTTCCTGGACTCGATGGCTCCCGGGGCGGAGCACTGATGTGCCCCCCCCCCGGGTGTAGCGCCCTCCCCCCCCCCCGCTAGACGACACCTCCCCCTCCGGCGAAATGACCCCCCCCGGGTGCACGCCGCTGGGGGGGGGGGGGTGCCGCGGCGCGTGCCTGCTCCTCCGAGTTCGCTAAACTTTGTTTGTTCGCTGCAGCTCCCTCTGCCCCGGAACAGGAAGTAACCTGTTCCGGGGCAGAGGGAGCTGCAGCGAACGAACGAAGTTTAGCGAACTTGGAGGAGCAGGCGTGCGCCGCAGCACCCCCCAGTGGCGTGCACCCGGGGTGGGCCGACCCCACCGCCCCCCCTTGGTATGCCACTGCCAGGCAGGAGCCTGTAAGTTACGTGCACATTGGCTGCATTCTTTTGAATGATGAGTCTGAATCATGGCCACTTGCAGTATTTGTAAGTACACTTTTCAGATAGACATTTTGATAAATTTTTAATGTTTATTGGACTTTATTTCAACCCCCTTTTTTTCTATTTATTGTAGCATTATGCAGCTTTTTCCCTCCTTGACCCTGATAAAGCTTGAATGAATGGTGAAACGGGTCCCATTGACCAAGGGAGTGTTTGCTTTAGGAGCAACATACATTTGTGACTGAAGGCGCTCTATGTCCACAGCTGACTTAAAAGTTGGTTATGAAGATTGAGATTACTTTGCTTTGGAATTAAGAAGATTAAAGTTTGTCCTTTTTGGCAAATGGAATTTATCGAATACCAGTATGCCATTTCAGTCTTTTTTGAATTTTGTATCTGGGACTGAATGATTTTTAAGAACAATTGTACAATAAATATGTGAATAATTTTTTTTACTTACATTTTGTTGAGAGAGAGACCATTTTTTTGTATTTTTTTGGTGTTCATTTTTTTGGTGTTCTCCTAATTCATCTTTTTTGATTTGTATTTCTATACTGTGGATCAGAAATGTATCAGGGTTGTGTCGGGAGAGGGGTCTGGGAGATCAGCTGTGGGAGAGAGATGTAGGTGATGGTATGCCACCATGACAGTAATGGAGTCATTTATTTCTGAGTGGGTGGCGTTGCAGATTGTGCAGGTATTCCCATGTTATCTGTCACGCCAGGTAACACAGTGCCGCGTTACCAGTCTGTCCTGTGAGATAAATACAGGGTAGATGCAGGGCATGCCCCACCCCCCTGCATTTACCCCACAGGCTTTGCATTTACTGCATGTTAATTTTTGCTTTAAACATGCACTAGGTACAAAACTTACCGCATTTTAGCAAAAAGGCCCATTGTGTTGCATGACCACATTTCTAGAAAGCACTTTAAAAGTAGCCACGCTCATGGATGGCATCTTCAGAATACATACTTTTAATGGCTTAACTGAATCATCTGGTGGTTCGTTGAGCACCAGAGAGACAAGAAAATCCTAAATCAAACACTAGTTTCATCACATGGATAAACATTAATGGAATATTCAAAATACACTTTGCTATGCTTGGTACTTTGACATTTTCTGATTCCTACTGCATTTTCCTCTTGTTGCTCTTTGTTAGGACCAAAAGCAGTGGGGTGGTATTTTCCTCAGCGGGAAGCACATCACCTGCTGTTGAAGTGAAAGCAATTATTGTGCCCTTGCCAAATGTGTGGCCTATTTGTATAGGTTTTACCACTTACGTGTGTAAACATCATGCTATGTGATAGTTTAAGTGGCTGACTGCTTTGGAACTCCAGCTGGGCTACCAGTAGATGTCTCTTTGGTGCCCATTAGTGCTAGGGGAAGATGCCAGACTTGGGAGTTGCTCAGCTAACTGAAGAAATCAATCAAAAGTAAAAAAAAAAAAAAAAAAAAAAAGAATGACATTTTCTGCATAAGTGATTCTCTGCTTTAGGAAAGAATCAACTTTTTTGTTCTTTTCACTTTCAATCTGCATTTAGGTCTCCAATGAGCGACCGTGTTTCTATCTAGATTGTACGCTCTTTTAGCAGGGACTGTCTTTGCGTATGGTGTACAGTGCTGCGTATGCCTTGTAGCACTATAGAAATGATAAGTAGTAGTAGTAGTATCCTGATAAACATTTAATTTTACAGGACTCTGCTCTCACGGTCCTTCTCTCTCACCAAAGACCCAGTGTATTTATTTATTTAATTTTTATCAAAAATATCCTATATATTTTTTTTTTGTTTGGATTTGTGGATGAGTGGGGCTGAATTAAGACAGGGATGTCCAGCCTTACATTTCAGTGCTAAAGGGCCCTATAATCAGTAAATATTTTGGGATCGATATTCAGGCCAGGAGAGGCTCCTGATCAATTAAATCATTTTAGTGGGGCTATCTATTGATATTTAGTGGCATTTAACCAGTTTTAGTGCCACCAAATATCGACACAAAAGTATATAAAAAAATAAAAAGTTTTTTTTTGTTTCTTCAATCCATTTGTAGCAGAAACACATTGTAGAACAATAAGAAAATTTTGTAGAACCTAAAACCAAGATATAATGAGGTAGAGCAACCCATGTATATGCCTGGACTGGATCACTGTCTTCTGTTACTTTTAAAAATTATCTCATCCTTCTAAGGTCAACCTCATTTTCAGACACATATGATTGTTTGAATTAAAATCCTTGCTTTTTGGTCCTCTGTATTTCTGGGTCTGCTGTTTGTTCCGCTCAGTATGCAAAATATTTATTTGTTGCATTTGTATCCCACATTTTCCCACCTCTTTGCGGGCTCAATGTGGCTTACAATACATCATGAATAATGAGAATACATGAGAAAGTATACATTTAGTAATAACAGCAGAATTTTGGGTAATATGATAATGATAGAACATGGTATTAAATTTAACAAGCAAACGTGTAATACAGATTTAAGAAATATTTGAGAATTATAAAGAAAGTGTACATTTAATACTAGTGGAAGATCTTGGGTAACATGATAATAGAAATAAGGTAGTAGTTTGGCAAGCAGATATTGTAGGGGCAGTTCTGGCTATGTGTACAGGAATTCATGAAAGCAATTACCCAAGAAGAGTCTAGTTGGCCATGCTCCCTATTGATGGTAATTTCAAAAGGTATTTTATGATTTTGGAGGGTTTGCAATCATAGGGGCCCTTTACTAAACACGTCAAGCTCTAACTTAAGCTTAATATGGGAAAAAGGGCTTACTGTAAAATGTGTTAAACAGGGGCGTAGCCAGACAACAGATTTTGGGTGGGCCTAGGCCAGAAGTGGGTGGGCACCAAGTGTTTTCCACCGCACCAAAAAAATATCTCAGCTGGTGGAAAAATGCTTCTTTCCACCTTGGCAGTCTGCAGCAGACATGCGCTGAAAACTGAGCATGCGTAGGTGCCAGTATCGTGGAGAGCAGCATTTTCGTTACCATCAGGGGGAAGTCTTCAGCTGTCAGAGATTGGGATCCCCACCAGCTACCGCTAAACATATACTACTGTTGGGTGGGCCTGAGCCCTATGTGGGTGGGCCCTGGCCCACCCAGGTTCACCTGTGGCTACGCCGCTGGTGTTAAAGCATTTTACTGTAGTTCATCTTTTTGTGTACACTAACCCAAGTGCTAGCTATTTTTTTAAATTGAAATTCAAAATATACAGTACAATAAGCTCTCAATAAAAAACAAAAAAAAGCCCACATCAAGGGAGAGAAGGAGAAAAGAAATAACCTAATATAAAAGAAAAAGGAAAATACACCTGAATCATACTTAAGACGATCTATAATAAACCACCTATGATCGCTCTATTTAACTTCCTTGTCTATTAACAGTATATTAACAGGCGTATTCTGTAAATAGTGTGGAAATTAAATTGGATTCTATAAACGTCACGGAAACCGCCTCTAAGTGTAATTCTGTAAATGGCACAAACCTTAATAGAATTAGGATTAGTGGCTATTTTTTTCCACACTGATTTTGCATCAACTTTTATAGAATGTAATCCAAAACACATGCACATTTCATGTTTATATAAAAAGAAACTGGTATAACACGCACACGCATATAACACATTATTCCAGTTTATTTTTCTAAGACATTCTAATTTCAAAACTAACATATTTGTTTTTAAAAGCTTTTTAGATTCTTGCAGGCATTATTAGCACACAAAACCTGGAAAAAACCTTTTAAAAAAAGAAAAAGCCTTAAAAACGTGTTGGGGATGGGATCTGGGTGTTCCCAAAACTTGGATGTTTTTCTGCCATAATGGAACAAAGCAAAAATGTCCAGGGCTAAAATAAACATTTTAATCTAGACTTATTTCAAACATTACTAAAGTGACAAAATGTGCCCTAAATGACCAGATGACCACTGGAGGGATTAAGGCATGACCCCCTTTACTCTGCCAATGGTCACTGACCCCCTCCCACCCCTCAAACATGTGAAAGAAATAGTATATACCAGCCTCTAAGACAGTTTCAGATATGGCCAATCCTATTAGAGCAGCAAGCAGGTCCCCGGAGTAGCCTAATGGTCAGTGCACTGTAGAGAAGGGGACCTAGACCCATATCTCACTCTGTTATGCTTGTGGTGGAAAGTGTAAGCAATGCAAAACATACCAAAAACCTACTGTACTCACATATAAGTGACACCTGCAGCCATAAGCGTAGTGGTGTACAGTTGGGTGCAGTAGGTTTTTGGTGGGTTTTGGAGGGCTCCCCATACAATATGGGGGGGGGGGGGGAGTAACAGCAAGATATGTACCTGGGATCTTTAATGCGAAATCCACTGCAGTGCCCCCTAGGGTGCTCCACTGCTCCTTTGGGATGTCTGTGTGGTTAATCTACTAAGAATACTGGCCCTCCATATGTCCCAATGGCTTGTTTTGTGCATTTTTCTCTTGGAAGTTTTTTTTTATTGGTAGCAAAAGAAAAACGTACCAAGCGCAAAATGTCTAGAAAAACCTCGAGAAAATGGTCATTTTCAAAACAAAAAGATAAACATCTTTGTGGTTCAAAAATTGCTATATTCGCTACTTGATTTTTGGACATTTTCAGCAAAACGTCCAGAATCGGATTTAGATGTCATATTGAAAATCTCCCTTTGTGTGACTTAAATAAGTTGGTGGCTAATGGGTGCATGAAGTCAGATGGCAAATTTGTATTTGTTTATGTGTGTGTGTGTGTGGTAATGGATGCATGATTTTTGGACATTTTGAGGTGGCGATAAGAGCTCCCGCGCTAACCCAGTGGTAACTGAGCAGCGAGCGGCAATGCTCAATTACCACTGGGTTACCGCCACTCAAGCCATCTCTGGGGTTTTTCTTTTTTTCCCTGGAAATGGCACACGCTCGAGGTGGCACTACCGCCGGCGGCCGCATTGGGCCAGAGGTAGTCCTGGAAGAGCTAGTGCTTACCGCCGCTCTGTAAAAGGGCCCCTAAGTTACTATATAACACTGGTGGTAAAAATGACCTTAGTACACGGGAAGGACCTGCATTAGGGCATGCTAAGGACTCTTTTTACTGTAGCTTTGTAAAAGGACCCCAAAGAAAGCAAAAAGTTGGGTGGAACTTCTAAGGTCTTTGACCTGCTCCAAGTAAAAATGATAAGGATTGTATAAGGTACTGATATTCACATTTGGTCCTCAAAGTGTGAAAACAGTTCAGATTTGTGGGACTTCCATATTGAATATGTATGAAATAGATTTCCATGTATACTACTTCGATTGTATGTAAATTAATCTCATGCATATTCACTAGGCAGAGCTCATTTGTGACCCTTGAAGGCTGAAAATGAATACCATAGCGTAAAGCGATCATGATAGACATGCTACACCATCTTAGGCAGAAACTTGGGGCACAGCACAGCACTCTGTTATGACCAAATAGAATGTTGTGAGTGAGTCACTAGTGACCAAAGCTCACCGACTTTGTGAGTTAAAGTGATTGCCACCAAAAATTTGACCTTCCAGGTTAGGTACTCGAGCTCACAAGCATATTAGGAAGCTCAAAAGGTGCTTTCATTAGCTAGGTAGTTCCATGCTGAGTTCTCACAACAGAGTAGGTGGTTTGAAGAGAAGCTTCAACCGAAAGAGGCACACATAATCTAAAATATCAGTATATATATATAAAATAAAGTTCATGGCACTCTGAAAAGACATCCTGAAAGACAGAAGTGGTTGTGACAATGCAAAGCAACTCAGTCTTCTGAGTGTTTCTCAGCAGAATCCTTATATCTTATGGTTTTTCTTTAGTGTTCCTGCACTGAGAAAATTCTGCCTTGACTTAAATATTGCAACCCTAAATCCTCAAGAACCATCATTAGGAAAAACAAGACCATTCTTATTCTTATAAAATTTACATTTTCACCATCCAATGGTAAGTATAACAATTCCACGAAGTATAAAATATGTTACCTGTTTAATCTATCGTCCACTACGTCATGGTGTCTGTAAACATTTTTCACAATTATGCATTATAACAAATCATGAAAAACCTTTAAACTGAGTGTGTTAAAAATTCATGACTCAACGTTATTATTCTAAGCAGTAACTTAACAATCATGAAAGTTCCCGCTGACTCCTATGCAAAGCTGTAATTTGCAGAACGGAGGCATTCTGTTTTTTATATTCCAGTTTGGTATCTGTCACAAATCATTGCATGGGATCCGGAAACTATGGTATAAATCTACCAGTAAAATAAATGTGTGCCTGAACTTCTGGCTCACAGTTCCATGTATATTCATTATTCAACTCTTGCTGCTAGGCATTGTCACCGAGGTACCATTTTCTGTCATTTTGGCTGAGTTTGGATTAAGCAAGACATTCACTGTTATAAGATTTCTGTGAACCTTAGCTCCCTCTGGCTGTTTATATCCAGGTGGAACTAAATCTGCTGACGGATCTATCATTGTTTATATTTACAGTGGCTAGATTTCTTCTTATCCTCTGAAGCCAGTAAATCTGGATAGCAGTTCAATTAAAGCAATACCCACAGTGGATACATGCAAGATTTCTACTCCGAGTGACAAGTTACAGACACAATATGCAATTGTGATATAATCTAAAAAAAAGCACACAAGAAAGACAGGTGTAAAGAAACGTACAGGGGTCAATTTTCAAAGTGATTCAACTGGCCAGAAATGGATTCTGGCTGGTTAAGTTGCTTGTTCAGGGCTAAAAAGTTACAATCAGTGGCACTTAACCGGATAATGCCACTGAAAATGTATGGTTGGTACCCAATGTGAAATTGACTTATTTTGAGGGCAAAAAAGGGAGAAGTACGGGAGGAATCAATAACTCCCAGTAGGCTAAGTGATGCAAATACAATCTTTATTGAACAAGCACCAAGATGGAACCCGACACAGGACTGTGTTTCATAGGAAGATGCCGCCTGCCTTAGGGGTCACAAACACTAAGGAATGTACATAAGTAATGCCACACTGGGAAAAGACCAAAGGTCCATCGAGCCCAGCATCCTGTCCTCGACAGTGGCCAATCCAGGCCAAGAGCACCTGGCGAGCTTCCCAAATGTACACACATTCTTTACATGTTATTCCTGGAATTGTGGATTTTTCCCAAGTCCATTTAGTAGTGGTTTATGGACTTGTCCTCTAGGAAACTGCCTAACCCCTTTTTAAACTCTGCTAAGCTAACCGCCTTCACCACGTTCTCCGGCAATGAATTCCAGAGTTTAATTATGCGTTGGGTGAGGAAAAAGTTTCTCCGATTTGTTTTAAATTTACTACACTGTAGTTTCATCACATACCCCCTAGTCCTAGTATTTTTGGAAAGCGTGAACAGACGCTTCACATCCACCTGTTCCACTCCACTCAATATTTTATATACCTCTATCATGTCTCCCCTCAGCCGTCTCTTCTCCAAGCTGAAAAGCCCTAGCCTCCTTAGTCTTTCTTCATAGGGAAGTCGTCCCATCCCACTATCATTTTAGTCGCCCTTCGCTGCACCTTTTCCAATTCTACTATATCTTTCTTGAGATGCGGTGACCAGAATTGAACACAGTACTGAAGGTGCAGTCGCACCATGGAGCGATACAACGGCATTATAACATCCTCACACCTGTTTTCCATACCTTTCCTAATAATACCCAACATTCTATTCGCTTTCCTAGCTGCAGCAGCACACTGAGCAGAAGGTTTCAGTGTATTATCGACAACGACACCCAGATCCCTTTCTTGGTCCATAACTCCTAACGTGGAACCTTGCATGACGTAGCTATAATTCGGGTTCTTTTTTCCCACATGCATCACCTTGCACTTGCTCACATTAAACGTCATCTGCCATTTAGACGCTTTATCAATGATGCATATCACTGAGAAATATAAACTGTATCAATGGTGCATATTGCTAAAGTAATGCACGTCCAGCGTATAAACAGGCAAAACCAAACACTACTGGTGAACAATGTGCACTGAAACACAGTCCCAACCCCCCAAATTGTTAAATAAAGATTGTATTTGCATCGATCAGCCTACTGGGAGTCATTGAATCCTCCTCTACTTCTCCCTTTTTACCTTGGATACATCCATAGGGGTTTGTTTCCTGTCTTTTGTATTTTAAGGGCGAACCAGAGCGGTGTCAGCACTTGGCTGGTTATATGTTGATATTTAGCATTTAACCAGCTACGGTAAATGTATAAATAGGAGCGCATAAAAGTCAGTCCTATCTTGTTGCGGTTCACCATAAATAAGGGGCCCATTTACAAAGGTGCGCTGAAAAATGGCCTGTGGTAGTGTAGACGCGTGTTTTGGGCATGCACAGAATCATTCTTCAGTGTACCTGTAAAAAATACCTTTTTAAACTTTTTGCCAAAAATAACTACAGAATGCTGGCAAAATGAAAATTGCCATGCGTCCATTTTGGGTCTGAGACCTTAGCACCAGCCATTGACCTAGCGGTAAAGTCTTACGCGATAACCGGGCGGTAATGACCTATGTGCGTCAAATGCCACTTGGCGCACGTCCGATTCACGCATCCAAAGATAAAAATTATTTTTAGGATGCATGAATTGGACGCACACCAAAAATGAAATTACCGCAAGAGCCATGCGGTAGCCGGGCAGTAACCCCATTTTGGCATGCGTTGGGCACGTGTAGATGCTTATGCGGCTTAGAAAAAGGGCCCCTAAGTGCCGAATATTGCACTTAACTGGTTGTGTTTTCGCCAGCTCCTTATAGCCAAAAACTCAATGGCCAGGCATTGAATTTCTGGGGATAATGTCGGCAGCGGTCATCAAAACGCTGATTGCCACCAGCTGAATATCAGGCCCATAGGTGCTAGTGCAATCACAGTTCTTCAAGGGCTATCTGACCATTTTGCATTTTTCAATAGGAATCATGGTAGAGCCACTAGAAATCTTTTTTCGTTAGACTTTCCCTCTGTTTGTAAAGTGAAGGCTTCGCATTTTCTCCTCTCCAGCTGGAATTCTCTCCCTTCTTCTTTAAGGCATATAGATTACTATCTCCTAATTTATAGATGTTGCTTTCAAGTTTTAGATTGGGATTATTCTGTATAATTGTCTGGAGTATGTTCTTTCTCTTGATGTTGTCCGCTTAGAACTTGTTGGTTGTGGTGAGTTAGAAGATCATAATGTAATGTAAAACCCAGTTGCAATAGCTGGACAAATGATGGCACCTTTTTGGCCAGCATTCTGTAATTATTTTCATCTACGTAATAAAACTTCCAAAGTACTCTTAACAGCAGTCCTAAATATATATGAATTATATAGTTTTTTCCTATTATGCACGATTCCTACTTTTTGAACATGTATACTCTATTATAGACAAAGCCCCCCCAAATTCTAGAAAGTAGTACCCTCAAATTTGTGACTGGTGCTCAAATCTGCGCACACAAGTTATAGAATAAGGTCAGTTGCACATGCAACTTATTAATGAGCCAATAATTGGTGGTAACAAGCAATAATATGCTATAATTGGCCTTAACTAGTGCTAATTGGCAACACAACTTCAAAAAGAACGTGGACCGGGTAGGAGAATGGGCAGGTCAGAGGCATGGGTTATAGAATACTAATATTTATGCTATAGTGGAATTAGAAAACATTCAAAGAAGAGCAACCAAAATGATAAAGAGGATGGAACTCCTCTCATATGAAGAAAGGCTAAAGAGGTTAGGGCTCTTCAACATGTAAAAGAGACCTAGCTGAGAGGAGATTTGATTGAGGTCTACAAAATCCTGAGTGGTGTAAAACAACTAGAAGTGAATCAAAAAGCACAAAGACTAGGGAACACTGAATGAAGTTACATGGAAATACTTTTAAAACAAGTAGGAAGAAATCGTTTTTTTCACTCAGAGGCCCTTTTACAAAGCGATGGTTAGCCCAATGTGGGCTTACCGAATGCTAATCTGGAGCTTCTGCTGGCCCAATGCGGGCACCGGTGGTAGTTCCAGCCCCATCGCATGCCATTTCCTGCACCAGGGAAAACTGTTCTGTATTTTTTAGAGTGGCGCTAACCCGGAAGTAATCAGGCAGTGCCACAGGCTACCTGGTTACCACATGGCCATGACTATTTTCAGCCTTTTTTTACCCACTGTGGTAAAAAGGGCTACAATGCACGGCAAAATCAGCCCTCGCTGTTAGCGCAGGGCCCTTTTTACCACAACTTGGCAAAAGGACTCCTCAATGAACTCATTGCTGGAGGATGTGGTAACACTGGTTAGCATATCTGGGTTTAAAATAGATTTGGACAAGTTGCTGGAGGAAAAGTCCATAGTCTGCTATTGAGGCAGACATGGGGAAGCCACTGCTTGCCCTGGGATTGATAGCATGGAATGTTGCTACTATTTGGGTTTCTGCCAGGTACTTGTGACCTGGATTGGGCACTGTTGGAAGCAGGTTACTGGGCTAAATGGACCATTGGTCTGACCCAGTATGGCTATTCTTATGTTCAGCTAGGCCCAAGCATTTACACCAGCCACTGAGCTACTGTAAAGTTAGGCATGAAAATGTGAATTTACACTAGTATTCTATAACAGCAGTTGTGCAAACAACTCGTGGATAATGCGCTTCATCCCAGCGCCTAACTTTATGCGAACTATACAAAATTACCCCCAGTGTGCACAAATGTCAGACAGAGCGGAAGAGCCAACATGAGAATTTGTGTATCATAAAAATACAATTGAGCAATTGTATATATATTTTAAAAACTGTTCTTCTGAACCACTACCAAAGAAAAAGAGCCACACTCCAACTGCAAAATAACCCCTTATGAAATATATTACAGTTACTTAATGAAAACAATTTTATCATTCCAGCTAGCTTTCCATAATCCATCAATATGGCAGCTAATATGAACTTCTTAGATCAGTTATGGGTGAACATTGTGTTAATTACCAGGTTCATATTTACTGCCGGAAAATAGCAGATTCCTCTTTTCTGTGTTAATACTACTACAGTAGAGTTGTTGATTGCATTACAAAGGAAATACCGTGTCTTTTTTTTTCTAGCACTGGTGTTACTTGCTTTTTGCCTGCAGCTTTTCAGCTCTTTCTCCATTCTACAGAAATACGGTCATTTCAGGGTCTGTAACGGATTGCCCTGGTTAGGGCAAGATTAGGAGAAAGCTGATCTGTGCACCATTGGGGTTTGTCAGTTAAAAAGTGACTAACAAGATCTGAGGACTGTTGTTTAATTACAGGGATTAAAGAAACATGAGATGCGACTTTCATCTGTAGCACGTTTTTTGCTGCATGTGTTATACATATATGTTTGTTTTGCTCTGAATGTGTTTGAAGTGAGAATGGAGTAGAGAGTTCACCCATTTTTCTTTCCCGTGCCGCAGTGACATTCAAACAGTTTTCTTCCATTGCAGCATGTTTGAAAAAAAAAGCTTTTTAAAAATCCAACATGGTTTTGAATATTTTAGCACAGTGTTTCCCAAGGCGGTCCCGGAGTACCCGTTTGCCAGTCCGATATTCAGGATATCCACATTGGGCAAAGTTCTATAAATGGTACCTAAAAAGTGGCACCGAAAATCCACTCGCTTAGCGTGCTTCTATAAATTACGCCTACTGTTAGGCATAGTTTATAGAATATGCTCACGCTCGTTTTTGTGACTAAGATTTAGGCACACCCATTTAGGCCACCACCTAAAACCAGGCCTAAATAGCTGCACCTAACTTAGGTGTGGATTGGGTGTATTCCATAACAGTGTGCATTGTTGTTTAAACTGCCCACAACCCGCCCATTCCATACCCATGACCACGCCCCTTTCCAGCTGCACACATTAGAATTTACACACACCGCGTTATAGTATACGCCTAGAAAGTTGTGCATGTACATTCTAATTGAAGCCAATTAGTGCTCTGGAGGAAGCCAGATGTCATTGGGGGCAGGGCTGCGTGATGCCATGCCACTCTGAGGCCTGAATGTCACTGAGGGAGAGGTTGGGTTATATTTTTTTTTGTGCCTAGTGATGATGGGGGTGGTATACCTTCCCTTGGTTCCAAAATAAAGCAATGTTCTACACCCTGTGCTTACCAGGTCCCTATCTCTGTGTTGCTTATTGTGGACTGCAGAGTAAAGCACTGATTGTGCCCACATTAAAATGGCTGCTCTCAGTATAAGGTGGCCATGTTCAGTTTAAGGTGACCATTTTAATGCGGCTGTGATCTTTAACTCATTTGCTTTGTAAACTTAGTGAAAATGTACAGTTTAATGCACAAACACTGTACACATAAACACTGTACACTGGTCAAACAAACAATAGTCTGCGTCAGCTGCAACTAAGTACATAAGTACATAAGCATTGCCAAGCTGGGAAAAGCCCAAAGGTCCATCAAGCCCAGCACTCTGTCTCTGACAGCGGCCAATCCAGGCCCCAAGAACCTGGCAAAACCCACAAATTTAATAATGATCAATAGACTTTTCCTTCAGGAATCTGTCCAGACCCCCTTTAAACTCAGAAAGGCCAGCTGCCGTCTCTACCTTCTCCAGCAATGAGTTCCAGAGTCTAACTACGCGCTGAGTAAAGAAACTCTTTCTCTGATTTGTTTTAAACCTACCACATTCTAATTTCATCTTGTGTCCCCTGGTTCTATTTGTTACGTCCCTCACTTGTACAACGCTCCTCCCAGCTAGGACGAGGATCGGTCTTGGGAAGGTCTGTTTCAGTTTCCTAAGTCTGGCAGCCGTCATCCGACTTAGAGCAATGGTACAGCCATCTTGGATAGATCATATCCCAGGAAGCCATCTTGGACTAACGAGGACAGGAAGAAAGCCCATATTTGGTCCTTAGAGCTCTGCTGATGGGGGCAGCCATCTTGGTTCAGCTGTACATGCTTTAGTCTAATTCCTCCTCTACTTAAGGCACTGCCTCCAGCCCTTCAGTGCTTCGGCTTCTGCTGCACAGAGGTTGTGGTCTGCATCCGTGTTCCTTACCTGATTCCTGAGTTTCCTGTGTTTTGACCTTGGCTTGTTTCCTAACCACGTGTCGTGTTGCTGCCTGCCTTTAGACCCTGGACTGTGTTTGGACTATTCTCAGCTCTACTGTTTTCCTGGCTCTTGGACTGTGTCTGTTGGCTACTTGTCTGGTCGGTGGTCCTGCAACCCCGCTGGTTCCGGAAGTCCTGCCGGCCACTTGAACCCAGGGGCTCAACTCCTGGGGAATAGTGGCTAAGTGCAGGTGAAGCTAGGGGTTGTCTGGCTGCCTGACCGAGTGCGGTGCACTCCATCTTCGCCGTGCTCAGTCGGGGCACAAGGGCTCACATCCCCAGTCATAACACTATTATTGTTAGAAAGTGTAAACAAACGCTTCACATCTGTCCGCTCTACCCCACTCATTATTTTGTAGACCTCTATCATATCACCCCTCAGCTGACTTTTCTCCAGGCTAAAGAGTCCTAGCCATCTTAACCTCTCCTCATAGGGTAGTTGTCTCATCCCTTTTATCATTTTTGTCACCCTTCTCTGCACCTTCTCCAATTCCTTTATATCTTTTTTGAGATGAGTCGACCAGAACTGAACACAATACTCCAGGTGTGGTCGCACCATGGAGCGATATAACGGCATTATAACATCCTCATGCTTGTTTTCCATCCCTTTTCTAATAATACTCAACATTCCGTACGCCTTCTTAGCCGCCGCAGCACATTCAGCTGAAGATTTCAACGTCCTATCCATGATGACCCCCAGATTCCTTTCTTGGTCCGTAACTCCTAAAGCGGAACCTTGCATGACATAGCTGTAATTTGGGTTCCTCCTTCCCACATGCATCACTTTGCACTAATTGAGAATGCTGCAACACGATGGATAGAAGGCTGCAAGCGATGTGACCACATCACATCCTTCCTGCAAAAACTACACCTGCTCCCGATACCTTATAGGGCTAAATTTAAAACCATATATTTGATTTTCAAGATCCTCAGACAAAATGGGCCAGAGTACATAAACAATAAGTTAGCCCTTTACACACCTTTGAGACCACTGTACCCCCATCAAAAGAAATTGTATAATGTGATACTCGCCAGTGAGCTTTCTCAGAAGTAGCCCCCACACTCTGGAATTTACTCCCAGAGGAGCTATGTCTAACTCAACTATCTCTCCTTCAGGAAACAGGTGAAAGCCTGACTCTTCTCCCAAGCCTTTAATACACAGGGTAACTGACCATATACACTACTTTGCAGCTGGACTAGCTTGCTACACACACTGCAACTTAGACCAGTTCCTTATATCTTGTTTAACTGTAGAAAGAACTTGCCTAGAGTTTAGTCACCCATCTATTTATCTATTTAACTGATTCTGTACTATGCATCTTGTCCCTGTCTATATATCTGCCCTTGGCACCTCAGCAACATGGTAAGCTGTATTGTAGAAAAGCATTAGCATCATATCTATGTTATTTGAATGCTCTCATCTGTGCTTACTAGATGTTTCGTTAGTATTAAGCTGACATTGCATTACATTTCTGTTATTTGAATTTCAATGTTGTTAAATGTGTATATTTTTGATACTGTTTCATGATAGTTCTACTATTAGATTTTAATTTGCTGTTCTCAAGTTCACCTCATTTATTGTATTCATGTTTATATTTGGCCATTTTTACTGTTGTTATGCTGTTAACATAATTGCAAGTTTTATGTTCAACTGTACCTGCTGTATACCATCTTGGGTGAATCTCTTCATAAAGGCAGTTAATAAATCCCAATAAATAAATAAAATTTGAAGTGCTTATTAGTCTGTCTACTATCTGTCTTTTTTTTTTTGTTACATTTGTACCCCGTGCTTTCCCACTCATGGCAGGCTCAATGCGGCTTATATGGGGCAATGGAGGGTTAAGTGACTTGCCCAGAGTCACAAGGAGCTGCCTGTGCAGGGAATTGAACTCAGTTCCTCAGTTCCCCAGGACCAAAGTCCACCACCCTAACCACTAGGCCACTCCTCCACTGTTGCTACTATTTGAGATTCTACATGGAATGTTGCTATTCCACTAATGTGGCCGCGCAGGCTTCTGCTTCTGTGAGTCTGACGTCCTGTACGTGCAGGACGTCAGACTCACAGAAACAGAAGCCTGCACAGCCTTCTACATGGAATGTTGCTAGTGGAATAGCAACATTCCATGTAGAATCTCCAATAGTATCTATTTTATTTTTGTTACATTTGTACCCTGCGCTTTCCCACTCATGGCAGGCTCAATGCGGCTTACATAGGGCAATGGAGGGTTAAGTGACTTGCCTAGAGTCACAAGGAGCTGCCTGTGCCTGAAGTGGGAATTGAACTCAGTTCCTCAGTTCCCCAGGACCAAAGTCCACCACCCTAACCACTAGGCCACTCCTCCACCTTAATGTAATACCACTGTATTTCTCTATCCGGAAATGGCGATCGCTATTACGGTATAATGTAAGCCACATTGAGCCTGCAAATTGGTGGGAAAATGTGGGATACAAATGCAACAGGGGCGTAGCCACGGTCGGGCCTGTACGGGTCCAGGCCCAGCCACTTTCCCTTCAGGCCCGCCCATCCAACATCCTGCTGCTGTCGCTGCCTTTTTTCTTGCGGCTCCGCCGGGTCCAGGAAGCAGCGTTCAGCAGCATTGCCTGCCTACCTTTCAAAATAATTCATCTCCCCAGGCTCCGCTGCATTTACTTCTTCGCCCGTCGCAAAGTGCTGCCGTTCGCACAGGCAGCTCCGCTCCCCTTTGCTGCATCCATCTGGCCCTACGTATCCACTACAGGAAGTGGATCAGAGAGGTCGGATGGACGCGGCAAAGGGGAGCGGAGCTGCCTGTGCGAACGGCAGATCTTTCAGACGGGCAAAGAAGTAAATGCAGTGGAGCCTGGGGAGACAAATTATTGTAAAAGGCAGGCAGGCATGAAGGCAACGCTGCTGAACGCTGCTTCCCACCATGCTGGCGACTGGCGCAGCGATGAGACTTCTCAAGCCTTGGGGGCCTCCAGAAGATTCTTCAGCTGGCAGGGCCCGGAGATCCCCGCCAGCCCAGGTATTTATCTTTAAGGGAGGGGGATGGACAGAGAGGAAATATGTGGGTCATGTCCACCCAGTTCACCCCCAGGCCCACCCAAAAATTGAGGTCTGGCTACGCTACTGAAATGCAGCAAATAATACTAAGCTGCATTAGGCAGCTAGCAGGGGCTTCACTGCATGATAAATATTTGTGCACACTCACATTAACTGCTATCCTTAAACCTGCCAGCATGACAAAAATCCCGCACTAGCTGCTTAATGTGGGTGAGGTTGAGTAGAGGTGTGGCTGGCTGTGACAGCTAGCTTCTGGGTCATTGCCATGTGCTAGATATTGCAGCTGCACTTAGGGGTAAATTCTCAAAAGGTTTCCAACATTTAGGCACTTTGTTGATGCATGCTGTGGGGAGGAGTAACCTCATGGTTAGTGCAGCAACCTGAGATCCTGGGGTCAATTCCCACTGCAGCTCCTTGTGACTCTGAGCAAGTCACTTAGGGCTACCTTTTACATGCGCTAAAAGTAAGCGTGCACTAAACATTAGAGACACCCATATATTTCTATGGGCAATTCTAGCGTTTAGCACATGCTAGTCATTAGTGAGTGCTAAAAACACTAGTGCGCCTTTGTGAAAGACCCCCCTAATCATCCACTGCCCCAGGTACAACAAAAAAAAAAAACCTTGTGTGCCCACTAGGGACAGAGGAAGCAGTGGCGTACCAAGGGAGGGGGGGCGGTGGGGGCGGTCCGCCCTGGGTGCACGCCGCTAGGGGGGGTGCCGCGCGCCGGTCAGCGTCATTCGTTTCCATGCTCCCTCTGCCCCGGAACAGGTTACTTCCTGTTCCGGGGCAGAGGAAGCATGGAAACGAACGACACTGACTGGTGCGCGGCACCCCCCCAGCGGTGTGCACCCGGGGGTGAGGGTTTTTTTTCGCCAGGGTGGGGTGTTCTTTCACTGGGGTGGGGTCGCGCTGCACAGGGGGGCGGGGCGCATCGGCGATCCGCCCCGGGTGTCAGCGCCCCTAGGAACGCCACTGAGAGGAAGAACCTGCATATAATGTGGACAGCACTATAGAAATGATCAGGAGTAGTACATTCTATAGTGACAGCTCTGCCTGGAATGGCTGTTATACAATACTCTGTATAATGTGAGAAAATCTGCCTGCTTTAGATATCTATTTTTTTTTGTTGTTGTTTTTTTTTTTTTGGGGGGGGGGGGGTTTCTGGGACCTCAGGTTGGGGGTTAAGCAAACCAGTTTGTTCTATTGTTGCTTAAATGACCCCAGCTTGTCACTTGTCCGCTTAAATTTACATGAATCGGAATACTTTATAGCACTTTTTTACTTCTATCTTTTGAGCTTAAGTATAGTACTTAGCTTATTCAGCAAGAGCAGTGTCGGCTTCAGAGGGTTTTTAATCCAACGCGAATCATGTTTCACCGTCAAGTGGCTTTATCAAGAATACCCCCCTCTTATAAACAGTATGTTAACATGCCGACTGATCTAAGACTGTATATCCGCCAAGATATGCCTGAAAGAATATATGCCTGAAAGAATATAGGTCTGTATCTTATCTAGACTCATGTTATACAATACTAGCATCAGTCCACAGTTCTGCACCTAACTTTAGATGCGAGTTCTTACGTCAGCCAAATGGCTACTGTAAATGCTCCTGCTTAACTGTATGCAGTTAGGTCCATAACTTCTAGTATTTTATAACCCATGTGCATGCCCTGAACCCACCCAGGTCCACACCCCTTTGCAGTTGCAAACTATAGAAAATGCATGCTCAGTTTGTAGAATACTGACTAAGATCATTTACATGCCTAACTGCTAATTAACACCAATAATTAGCATCCAATTAAACAATTACGTTAGGCACATAACTGACTTTATATTATATTGTATTATTTGCTTGGATATGTTAGTTATTATTATTATTATTGTGAAATTTTCTTTTTATTGTGTATATTGATTTTGTATCATACTCTGGATAACAGCAGTTTATAAATGACAATAAATGAAAATGAAAAGTTCAATGAAATGAAATAAATGAAATGAAATGTGCAACTGTGCATGCTTTCCCATGAATTGTATAAGAAGGGCTAAAAATTGTGCAATCAAATTTGGGCATCCACATAATTTGATTGAATAATGAGCTAATTAGCGCCAATAATTGGTTGTTAACAAGCAATTATTGGCACTAATTAGATTTAATTGAAATGTATGTATGTAAATTTAGGCACCGAATCCACACCTAAATTTTACTTGTGAGTCCAAAAAGGCGGCTTGGAAATGGAAGAGTCATGGGTGGATCAGTGGGCACTCCTAGAATTTATACGCAAAATTAAAAAATAAAGGGATTCCAAGCCTAATTTAGGCTTGAGGATTTGCACCCTGTTTCAGTTGGTTCAAATGGCTGTGCCTAAAGTTAGGCATGATTCCCAGGCATAAGCACTATTCTGTAAACCACACCTAACTTTAAGCATGGATTGTAGAATAGCACTTTTTTTGGCAATTGTTTTGGCCTCATACATAGAAGTCACTTCTAAACGTGAAGTTGGGAGCCCATCTTTATAGAATTTATGCCATCTGAAAAGAGTGATTTTCCTTATATGAAAGGATGATTCCTAGCAGTAGTAATACAAGACTATCGCTAGATGCCATCATGCCATTTGAAACCCAGGAGAGTACCTAGACAGTAGTAAAGTGGGACCTGCTCCCATATCAGACCACTAAACCCATTTTCCTTTACAGAATAGGCAGTGCACTTTTTCTAGTGAAAAAGGTGCCGGTACTCAAATGCTAGGCCACCCTTCAGGGGTGGGGGTAATCACTGAGAGACCCTCCCCACAATAGCCAGGCCCCCTGCAACCAGTCACAGAACCTATGACAAGGCAGAATTGGTGTGTAACATAGTAACAGAGTAGATGACGGCAGAAAAAAGACCTGCACGGTCCATCCAGTCTGCCCAACAAGACAACTCATGTTTGCTACTTTTTGTGTATACCCTACTTTGATTTGTACCTATGCTCTTCAGGGCACAGGCCGTATAAGTCTGCCCAGCACTATCCCCGCCTCCCAACCACCAGCCCCGCCTCCCAACCACCGGCTCTGGTACAGACCGTATAAGTCTGTCCAGCACTATCCCCGCCTCCCACCACCGGCTCTGGCACAGACCGTATAAGTCTGCCCAGCACTATCCCTGCCTGAGCTCTTTCATTAAAACTTAGATTCCATGGGTCAACTTTAGCAGACAATGGAAAAGGTGCCAGTACTCAGTACCCCCAAGTACCCCCTCAAAAAAAGCCCTGAGAATAGGTGCCATATAAGAACCCTCTAGGTACCTAAATATAGGGACAGTGTTATAGGATTGCCCTCCTTCTAGGTAGTGCTGGGAAGGTTTGGGGGGTAGAGCTGGATTTTATACAGGTATTAATGATATCCAGAGCCAGTGCCTAGATAACAATCTGGTTAACTTCAAACAGAAAAAAAGGCTGTCCTTTTAACTGAATAATTATTCAGGTATCAGCTATGAATATCATTAATACCTGGCCAAATTCAGGTTATGGATAGAAGCTGGTACTGAAAATCCAGGTATATCTTTAAACACTGTCTGCGGAGTTTAAATATTAGGGAGATAATCTTTTGGAAAGCTCGGGAAGGGTTTATTGGACTGTAATAAATAGTAAGCCGCATCCAGGAAATTAGGGTAAAATGTATTTGAATTTAGCTTACTACTTTTTCAGTAATCGCTCGAAGTGAGTTACATCCAGGTATAAGGGGAGGGGCATAATCGAAGGGGGACGACCATCTCTAAGGGCGCCCATCTCTAAGGATGTCCTGGTGAAAGGGCAGGGAAACCCGTATTATCGAAACAAGATTGGCGTTCATCTTTTGTTTCGATAATACGGTCGGGGACGCCGAAATCTCAACACTTAGGTTGACCTTAGATATGGTCGACCTAAATGTTCAGATGGTCGACCTTAGAGATGGTCGCCCCCGGTTTTCGACGATAATGGAAACCGAGGACGCCCATCTCAAATATGACCAAATTCAACTCATTTGGTCATGGAAGGAGCCAGCATTCGTAGTGCACTAGTCCCCCTGACATTCCAGGACACCAACCGGGCACCCTAGGGAGCACTGCAGTGCACTTCAGAAATTGCTCCCAGGTGCATATCTCCCTTACCTTCGGTGCTGAGCCCCCCAGACCCCCCCAGACCCCCCAAAACCCACTCCCCACAACTGTACACCACTACCATAGCCATAAGGGGTGAAGGGGGGCACCTACATGTGGGAACAGTGGGTTTCAGGGGTTTTGAAGAGCTCACATTTACCAGCACAAGTATAACAGGTGGGGGGGATGAGCCTGGGTCTGCCTGCCTGAAGTGCACTGCACCCACTAAAACTGCTCCAGGGACCTACATACTGCTGTCATGGAGCTGGGTATGGCATTTGAGGCTGGCAAAATTTTTATTTATTTTTTTTAGGGTGGGAGGGGGTTGGTGACCACTGGGAGAGTAAGGGGAGGTCATCCCCAATTCCCTCCGGTGGTCATCTGGTCAGTTTGGGCACCTTTTTGAGGCTTGATCGTGAAAAAAAATGGACCAAGTAAAGTCGACCAAATGCTCGTCAGGGACGCCCTTCTTTTTTCCATTATCGGCCGAGGATGCCCATCTCTTAATCATGCCCCAGTCCCACCTTTGCTAAGGTGCCGATACTCCCCCGTGAACTTTGGTCATCCCCGCGACGGGAAGCAGTTGAGAATGCCCAAAATCGGCTTTCGATTATGCCGATTTGGGTGACCCTGAGAGAAGGACGCCCATCTCCCAATTTGTGCCGGAAGATAGGCGACCTTCTCTTTCGAAAATGCCCCTGTTAGTATTTCCCTGTCCCCAGAGGGCTTACAATCTGATTTTGTACCTGAGGGAATGAGAGTTAAATGACTTGTCCAAAGTCGCATGGAACAGCAGCCAGATTGCAATCTTGGCTTTGTTGGTTCTCAGCCCCCTAGGTTACAAAGTAAAAATTGTTGCTTTTTTGAGATTACAATAAAACTATGATCTGTACTTATGTTCCATTAAGCTCCATCTGGAGCAGAATGTATGGATAATGGGCAAGGATTGCAAACAACAATGCCGAATGCGATTTTTACCTAGGATATAATTTCCAAACCTCATTCTTTACCCCACCTTATCTTTGGACCACTAACTGTCATCTTGATAAACAGTAGAAACCTTGTTTTCACCATAATGTTACAAATAAAATGATTTTATTAATGTTAAATTAAATATATATTCTATTTTATTCTGTGTGCAGTAGAAAGAGAGATAAAATTCAACAGAAATGAGTTGGCAGTGTAAATTAATTGTAAGTAACTCTTATTTGCTATGGCTTAGAATAAAAATATATATATTTTAAATTACAGCCTCAGCAGGCCAAGGCACCAGGAGATATACTCTTTTGACATTTCCTAAGGGTATAATTTAAATCATACTAATACGACCCTTGCAAAGTATAGCAAGAAAACACTCTGATGTTCTCTTAGGTTCAATAATTTTTAAAAAGAAAAAAAAATAATATCTACATACTTCAGAAAGCTAGTTCTTTCCTATATCAATTTAATAGATATTTCAAGCAATTCCTAGTTTCCTTCCAAATATAGACCCTACATTGGTATTCATTGCCCTGCTGAAAAGCACTTTTTAAATGGGTTAGGATAGTTGTGATTGACCATTAAAGATTATTTGTTTGGCCAAGTGCAAATATTCTACTTTATATGCAAATGAAATACCCAGAAGTGAGTATAAAGTTCTGCATATATCTACTGGCCGTCCCCTTTTTGGATTTCCCATTAACAGCAGAGCATTTTTCTGGATATGAAACGTTAATAAAAGTTCACGCTATCATTGCCTTTATGAACTCCAGTGCTGTTTTCACTTCCTTTTGCTCGGTGACAACTGTGTTTTGAATAAATAGCCATTAGATGCAATCTAAACATATTTAACCTTCCCGACAATAAACAGAGGTTTGGATACTTCCAATCAGGCTGAATGATAATCTCACTTCCCCGCTATTTATTTCAGCTTCCCCCAGTTTTTAGATAATGCCCATTTAATCACATCCCCCCCACAGAACACAAAGCAGTCAATTTTTTTTATGCCTTTTGTTCAGTTTTCGCATCTCAGAACGGTTGCTTTTCAATCTTTTTACACGCCGTCTCACCCCCACATCTGTCTCGACCAACATAACTATTCTTCACAACTCCTTCTAGGCTTACTTTTGTTGCCACATTGAAATCGTGTGCATAATGATGGGAGGTTGCTGGGGAGATTCTGTGTGATTTGTCATGAGGAAAATCTATTGTAAGACATAGAATTTTACAAACTAATGACCATACAGCCTTTTCTCAGCATAGGACAGGCTACCTGCATACATTTAATAGCTCGGACCAAATAGGCAGTAAAAGTTACTTAAGCAACTGTATTCAGTGCCGAGGTCAGGAACTTAGACTGCATACTGTGTCCGGCCCGTACTGACATCATGTGAACTTCTGGCAGGCAGATCCTTTATGTAACCTATAAAACTCATTTCATGGAGCTACTAACAGCGAGGTTGCTTTGCTGAGCATTAAACATGAAAACATTCTTTGAAATGGGATGATTTCTATATGGGGAAAGGCTAAAGCAGCTAGGGCTCTTCAGCTTGGAGAAGAGACAGTTGAGGGGAGATACATGGTAGAGGTCCACAAAATACCGAGTGGAATGGAACTGGTAGATGTGAATCCCTTGTCTACTCTTTCCAAAAATACGAGCACTAGAGAGCACACAATGAAGCTACTAAGTAGTAAATGTAAAACAAATGTTTTTTTCACTCAATGTGTAATGAAACTCTGGAATTCATTGCCAGAGAATGTGGTAAAAGCTGTTAGCTTAGCAGGGTTTAAAACAAGTTTTGGAAAGTTCCTAAAAGTCCATAAACCATTATTAATATAGACTTAGGAAAACCCACTGCTTATTACTGGAATAAGCAGTCTAAAATCTGTTTTAGTCTTTTGGGATCTTGGCAGGTACTTACAAGTAGATGAGTAGCCTAATGCAATGTTTCCCAAATCTGGTCCTGGAGTACCCCTTGTCAGTCAGGCTTTCAGGATATCCACAATGAATATGCATGAAAAAGATTTGCATACAATGGAGGCAGTGTATGCAAATCAAGTTCATGCATATTCATTGTTGATATCCTGAAAACCTGACTGGCAACGAGTACTCCAGGACCGGACTTGGGAAACACTGGCCTAATGGTTAGCACAGTGAGCTGAGAACTAGGGAGCCAGGTTTGATTCCCACTGCAGCTCCTTGTGAACCTGAGGAAGCCAATTAACCCTCCATTGCCCAGGTATAAAAAAACAAAACAAAAAAACCCTTAGATCGTGAGCCCAGCTAGTTACAGAAAAAAGTACCTGAACATAATGGACTAGATTCAGTAAACGGTGCCAAAATTTGTGCACTGAAAAAAAAAAAAAGAGTGCTAAGTGGTATTCTATAAACAGCAATCTGAGTTGGGTATCATTTATAGAATAGCGCTTAGAGTCAGGATCCACACCCAAAATTGCATTTACATCAACTGAAACCTGATGCAAATCCTCATGCCTAAATTAGGTGCTAATCTGCCATATTGTATAGCATTGCATGCAAATTCTAGGAATGACCCTGACCCGCCCATGCCCCTCCCATGGCCACACCCCCATTTTCTGAACCACACACACAAATATATGTGCACATCATTATAGAATACCGACTACAAAGATGTGTGTGTAAATTCTCATTGGTGCCAGTTAGTGCTAATTGGCCCATTGTTCAATTACACTGTGCGCATAATTTGAGCGCCATATAGAGAATTTGAAAGAAGATGTAAACCATTTTGATTATACCACAAAAAGGTAGTATATCAAACGAAGGCTTTGTTCTGTGAGTCTGATGACATCAGAAACAGAAGGAATAGGAAGCCTTTTGCGAGGAGGACCTCGGCTGGCGGGGAGCTGGGGTCCCCCCACCAGCAAAGGTAGGTGGGTTGGTGGCAGGAGGGGAGGGTCGAGCGGGTTGTCAGGGAGGGGGGGGTCGACAATGGCTGGCTGGCGGGCGGTGTCGGCGGCAATGGGGGGCGGGGGGGTCGGCGGCGCCAGGGAGGGGGCTAAAATGTGCCCCCTCACCTTGGGCTCTGGACCCCCTCCCGCCGAAGTCTGGCTACGCCCCTGGTCAGCACTGATTTTATCGCCAATTTTTTGTCACCATATATAGAATCTCCCTTTAACTGCATAATACTTGCATGGATTATAGTTCTCAGCACAATAACTTTTTTTCAAGCCATTATAGATTATGGGGGTTATTTTAGAAGTCTTATTTACAACTTCCATGTAGAAATTCCAGAATTTACTCATGGAAACAACATCCAGGCTATTTTAGAAAGGGCTCAATTTACAGGTGGATGTCTGTAATATGCAGAAATTGCAAGAGGACCTATTGGGGGGCATGGTTTCAGCATGACCTTGACAGACCCAACATCTACACAGGTGTTCCCCATTTCATAAAGGGAATGCATGTGTATGACCTAATATTTCCATGTTGGGGTTTATAGCTGCTCCCTGGCACATATAGATTTTTAAAATGTGCTCATTTTGATTAGCTGTTTACAGTAGGGTTAAGGACAGCATCCTCCTTAATCCCCCACTGTTTATTTCCCCTTCCATACTGAAAATACATAAAGGTTGCTGCCTCTGTCGTGCACCATGAGTAGATTTGCAAAATGGCTCACATACTGACTTATACATGTAAACTGCATTTCCTATGTTGATTTTTCCCATGTGTTCCTGCTGCATGTGCTGGTAATTACATGTGCAGTCCTGTAATATTTAAAGTCTCTACATCGTCAGATCCTTTACTAAAATACCACTGAAACTGAGCACGTCTCGACCTGGATGTCTCAGTTCCAATCTCTACATTCTATATAATACGGAGCTCATGTGTATTGTGGAGAAGACATGTTTAAAAGCTATTTCAATAATGAGTACATTAACTGAGTACTGTCGTGTTACATTATTGATATCTTTCCTCCGGGGGGGGGGGGGGGCACACAATAAAATTTGTCCTTGATGTTGGTGTTTCCAACGCTATTAATTTAAAACACAAAACTTTGCCCAGTTGCTGGGGTCCAGTGTCAGCTCTTAACAAGGTCGTGGATTTATTCCTTGTGTAGCCCAGCCAACACTTCCCCTTCCAAGTATGGGAACACTGAGACAAGCACATAAATTCACTCACAAAGCTTCAATCAGCAAGTAGACACAACTACTCTAACATGGAAGAAAAATGTGAGAATTGCTGCGAATGAAAAGCTGAAGTGAGGAAAATGCAGCTCAAAGAGTTGTTCAGAAAGTCAGTCATACAACCAGCCTGGACAAAGCTGCTCAGCTGCCAACGAGCTGCATGTCGAGCATGCAAACCTGTCAGATTCCCTTTATTGCAATGAACAGAATAGATTCTGAATTATGTAATTCTCATAAGAGAGGAGGGCAGAAGTAATACTTAACATAGCATAATGATATTCATTTGGTTAAAACCAATAAACTTGATAACACCCTCCCCCCCCCCCCCATGTATAATAAGTGTTATAGCAAAAAGCTCACTTATTTTAAACATCTCCAAAATAATGAACTGAGGGGCCTCTTTAATAGAGTACACTAAAATCTGGCCTTAGCATGGAGTAGCGAGGGTTTTTTCTGTGAGCTAAGTCCAGATTTAACGCCACACTTCTTAGAGCATTTCATTTTTTGTGCAATAACTCTGGTTTTTCCTCAAAGAAAAGCTCCTGACATTAACTCTTAACCTACGGCCTTTAGCAGGGTGTGTGTGTCTGTTTGTTTATGCTTCATTGCAAATTTACCACAGACCCTGAAGATGGCAGCGATGAGGCAAATAGCTGTACCTTAAATTGGTGGTTCTCAATCCTGTCCTCGGGACACACAGTTGGATTTTAGAATATCCCCAATAAATATGCATGATGAGATAGAGTTCCTTGTACTGCCCCCTTAGTATGCAAACGTAGTATCTACACTTCCCAAGCTGCAAAGGACTGAAATACAGACTAACACATGCGTCCAGCTTTTCATACACGGGCACGCAGTTGTGGAATGCATTACCATGTAACTTAAAAACAATTTAAGAACTATCTAACTTTCGCAAATCTTTGAAGACATATCTCTTCAACAGGACATACCACAATGATCAACATACCAAAACATCACCACACCACCTCATACTCTGAATGATTTCTTTCTATACCTGTCTGCTTAACTTTATTTTATATAGCATACACTAGGCATAAAAATACTCAGAGCAATTTTTTTTTTTAAATGGAGAAACCCTATTTTTTTTTCATGTGGATTCAATGCAGTATCTACGAGATTCTCTATTGTTTGCATTATGATTTAGGCTGCTTGTATTAGTGCCCAGGGCATTATTAGAAAAATAAAATAAAATACACACTATAAAAAATTGCTAAAAATACCAAAAACAATATAAAATGTATTAAAGACACTGAACTGTATAAAATGTTAAAAGTTACTTGCAGAAAAATAGACAATAATGTTAAAACCCATGCTATGAAAAACATAAAACACTGACAAATGTTCTGAACCATTTTCGGCTTCTTTAGTACTTATCTCTATAACAGTACCATTGATTATGTTAAATGCTCCTAACGCTGTCTTTGATTACTCGTATTCAATTATAACCACTTTGAATTTTACCCTTCATGCAACAGATAGCCAGCAAATGCTATAAAGAATAGGGGCAAGACACTCCCTTTTATGCAGCCCCACCTCAATACATGTCACGGTGCTTTGAATTACCTGCAGTGCCCTAAGTAAAACAGCTGGAAAGCTAAAATCCAATGAATTGCAGTAATCAATCCACTTGTTAGCATTCCTAACTTACCATGTTGTGCTCCCTGAAATTGCTTGCTAAGGACTCTCTGTTGAGATTCCAGCTCTATAGATTATTGGCCATGAACTTTCTAAAAATCGCTATGTTATGTCTTGAAATTTCTGTCCTTTAAAACGTATGTTCTTGATATCCAAAAGGCTTTAACCAGGCAGGAGAGGCTTCTGTCCAGTTAAACCACATTGAGTGCCTCAGGAGGGAATATTGAGTGGCACTTAACAGGGTAATGCTGCTGAATATCCCCTCTGACTGTTGCAGCACTCTCTGGATAGTGCTATGGAGGTCTAGGAGCAGAGCTGGTATTTACTTGGTTATCAGTGATATTTAGAAGGGCATTTTCGATATGACATTTACATCAGATTTTGGACGTTTTGCTCAAAATGTTCAAAATTAAAGTGGTGAATATAGTGATTTTTGAAACAGCAAAATGTTTATCTTTTTGTTTTGAAAATGGCCACTTTCTAGACATTGCTGTACTCAGTGCATCTATCTTTTTGGACCATTTTCGAAAAAAAAATGTCTAAGTGAACATGCACAAAATCAAGCCATTGGGATGTTACAGACCAAGAAAGGGATCTGGGTGTCGTCGTCGATAATACACTGAAACCTTCTGCTCAGTGTGCTGCTGCGGCTAGGAAAGCGAATAGAATGTTGGGTATTAATAGGAAAGGTATAGAAAACAGATGTGAGGATGTTATAATGCCATTGTATCGCTCCATGGTCCGACCGCACCTTGAGTATTGTGTTCAATTCTGGTCGCCGCATCTCAAGAAAGATATAGTAGAATTGGAAAAGGTGCAGCGAAGGGCAACTAAAATGATAGCGGGGATGGGACGACTTCCCTATGAAGAAAGATTAAGGAGGCTAGGGCTATTCAGCTTGGAGAAGAGACGGCTGAGGGGAGACATGATAGAGGTATATAAAATAATGAGTGGAGTGGAACAGGTGGATGTGAAGCGTCTGTTCATGCTTTCCAAAAATACTAGGACTAGGGGGCATGCGATGAAACTACAGTGTAGTAAATTTAAAACAAATCGGAGAAAATGTTTCTTCACCCAACGCGTAATTAAACTCTGGAATTCGTTGCTGGAGAAAGTGGTGAAGGCGGTTAGCTTAGCTGAGTTTAAAAAGGGGTTGGCCGGTTTCCTAAAGGACAAGTCCATAAACCGCTACTAAATGGACTTGGGAAAAATCCATATTCCAGGAATAACATGTATAGAATGTTTGTACGTTTGGGAAGCTTGCCAAGTGCCCTTGGCCTGGATTGGCAGCTATCGTGGACAGGATGCTGGGCTCGATGGACCCTTGGTCTTTCCCAGTATGGCATTACTTATGTACTTATGTAGGAGGAGCTAATATTCTTGCTAGAGCAGTAGGGAACCCTAGAGGACACTGCAGTGGACTTCACATAAAAGCTCCCAGGTACACATAAAAGCTCCCTTATATTGTATAGTGAACCCTCCAAAACCCACCAAAAACCTACTATACCCAACTGTACACCACTCCAATAGCCCTCATGTCTGCAAGTGTTGCCTATATGTGGGTACAGTAGGTTTTTGGCAGGTTTTAGGGGCTGACACCTTCCACCACAAGTGTAACAGGATTGATTATGGGTCCCCTTCTCCATAGTGCACTACAGCGACCACTAGGCTACTCTAAGGACCTGCTTGCTGCTCTAATAGGACTGACTATAACATCTGAGACTAGTATGTACTGTTTCATTCTCACCTTTAGTGGGTGGGATGGGGTCAATAACCACTGGGAGGATAAGGGGGTCACTCCTTTATTCCTCCACTTTTTGGGGGTTTACTCATTATTAAAACAGGTCTAGCTCAAAACATCTTAGTTTTAGTCCTGGACCGTTTTGGTTTGTTCCATTATGGAAACAAAAAATGTCTAAGAGGGGCATAATCGAAAGGGGCACACAAGTTTTCCTGAGGACATCCTCGTAGAATGTCCCGGCGAAGGGGCGGGGAAACCTGTATTATCAAAACAAGATGGGTGTCCATTTTTCGTTTCGATAATACGGTCAGGAATGCCCAAATCACGAAATTTAGGTCGACCTTAGAGATGGTTGACCTTAGAGATGGTTGTTCTTAGAGATGGTCATCCCCGATTTTCGGCCATAATGGAAACTGAAGACGCCTATTTCAGAAACAACCAAATCCAAGCAATTTGGTTGTAGAAGGACCCAGCATTCATAGTGCACTGGTCCCCCTGACATGCCAGGACACCAACCGGGCACCCTAGGGGGCACTGCAGTGGACTTCACAAATTTCTCCCAGGTGCATAGCTCCTTTACCTTGTGTGCTGAGCCCCCCAAAACTCACTCCCCACAACTGTACACAACTACCATAGCCCTTATGGGTGAAGGGGGGGCACCTAGATGTGGGAACAGTGGGTTTCTGGTGGGTTATGAAGGGCTCATATTTACCACCACAAGTGTAACAGGTTGGGGGGGATGGGCCTGGGTCTGCCTTCCTGAAGTGCACTGCACCCACTAAAACTGCTCCAGGGACCTGCATACTGCTGTCATGGAGCTGGGTATGACATTTGAGGCTGGCATAGATGCTGGCAAAAAATATTTTAAAAGTTTTTTTGAGGGTGGGAGAGGGTTGGTGACCACTGTAGGAGTAATGGGAGATCATCCTCGATTCCCTCTGGTGGTCATCTGGTCAGTTCGGGCACCTTTTTGAGGCTTGGTCGTAAAAAAAATGGACTAAGTAAAGTCGCCCAAGTGCTCGTCAGGGGCGCCCTTCTTTTTTTCATTATCGGTCGAGGACACCCATGTTTTAGGCACGCCCCAGTCCCACCTTCACTATGCTTCCGATACACCCCTGTGAACTTTAGTCGTCCCCGTGACGGAAAGCAGGTGGGGACGCCCAAAATCGGTTTTCGATTATGCCGATTTGGGCGACCCTGGGAGAAGGATGCCCATCTTCCGATTTGTGTCGAAAGATGGGCGCCTTTCTCTTTCAAAAATAAGCCTGTAAGTGTTAGGAAAGACCATATCCCACCCTTACCCCCCCCCCCCCCCAAACACAACCCCTTGAAAGTTGAATGCACTGTGGACGAACAGCATAGAAAAACCTTTAGAAAATGTGTTTTCAAAATAGCAATTTGACCATTTTGGCAAGCAAAACGTCGAAGTGCTACTTTATGCCACTTTATAAATGTTTTTCTCTTTCAAAAAAATGAGCCCCTCAATCTATTAACCAAGTAAGCAAGCAGATAAAGTTAGGACAGAAAAAAAGCTCTCTTAGCTTTATTGGCCAAGCCACCTGTGCACTGGCCTGAATATTGACTAGTGTCCGGGTAACTTCCCAGTAGCTGCACTGACCTGGATAACCAATGCTAGTGCCCAGACATAGCCCAGCATTGAACATGCCAGCTTAATTCAGCCCTCAGCAGCTTAAAAAGCAATGACCACTTCGAGCCGAATATCAGCTGCAGTGTGTTTTACTTTCTTTAGCCACGACTGCCAGTAGTTGAAATCAGCGGAGTAGAATGTTTGCGCCTTGAACATATTTTTTTCGCAACTGCATGTTTTGTATATATTATTATTATTATTATTAGCATTTGTATAGTGTTACCAGATGCACGCAGCGCTGAACACCTGACATAAAGAGACAGTCCCTGCTCAAAAGAGCTTACAATCTAAATAATACAGACAAACAAGACAGTTACGGGTGAGGGAAGTAATGGGTGAGAAGGGAGGAAGGGACAAGGGGAGGGCAATTGAGTATTGGCTAGGAGCTAAAGGCAGCAGTGAAAAGGTGGGTTCTCAGCATAGATTTGAAAACAGGTAGAGATGGAACTAGACGTATAGGTTCAGGAAGTTTATTCCAGGCATAAGGTGCCGCGAGAGAAAAGGAGCGAAGCCTGGAGTTAGCAGTGTGGAGGAGAAGGGGGATGATAAGAGAGATTTGTCCAGTGAACGGAGTTCACGGGGAGGAATGTAGGGAGAGATGAGAGCGGAGAGGTAATGGGGGGCTGCAGAGTGGATGCATTTAAAGGTTAGTACAAGAAGTACTATATAATGTACATCTCATTTGTATGACCTATATCACTGTTTTGCATCTGTGTTGCACAAAGCGTATATTTAGGGGTCATTTTACTAAAAAATGTTAAGCACTGACCTCTAAATTCTATATAGTGCGACCTAAGTTGCATGCACAAACTGGTCGTAATCCACTTTGCATGTTCAACTTAATTGGCTTAGCAAACCAATCAGAGCTGATAATTGCCAATGAACAAGCACTTTTTTGAAACACACACACACACACACTGTTTCAAAAATGTATCTTACTGGCTATCTGTAGCATGAAGGATAAAGTGGTTATAGTTGAATACGAGTAATAAAAGACAGTGTTAGGAACATTAACATAATCAACAGTGCTGTTATAGAGAAAAGTAATGAAGAAGAAGAAAATGGTTCAGAACATTTGTCAATGTTTTATATTTTTCATAGTATGGGTTTTAACCTTATTGTCCATTTTTACACAAGGAACTTTTAACATTTTATACAGTTCAGTCTTTTTAATACATTTTGTTTTATTTTTGGTATTTTTAGCAATTTTTAATAGTGTGTGTTTTATATCTTGAGTCTGTTCTGGCTCCCTTTCCTCAGACTCTGAATATGGGTGGTTCTTAAAACAGATTCCGTGTGTATATATGTCATCTTACCTAATTGGCAGTGACCTTTAAGTACCCAAAGAAAATTTAAAAGTCCTCAATCAAGTGTTCTGAGTTTCTTTTATAAATTTCAAACAATTCTAGCACATATTCCTCTTCTTCAGCACAACAAATATTTCTAAAGGGAAAACAAGACCGAAAATAGAGAAACATAATGAAAAATGTTACATCGAGGGAAATCATAGTTAAGTCCTTTTTCCAAAAGAATCTTTCCCATTTTGTACCTAGGGGGGGAAAATCCTTATTGATGTGGTCTATAAAATTAAATCAAATAAAATTTAAGAATGGACTTGTAACACTTTTGATGTAGAAAATTATTACATCTAGAAAACATATTATGCAGTATTTGCTGTCATAAACAGATATAAAGGTACCAGTTGCACATATGGGTTAGTTGTATAAGAAGATACCCATTTGAAAAAAGTCCAAGAAGGTGTCTAATTTATAAAGGCAATATAGGCACCTATATACTTTTTAAAAAATAGGCACAAAGAACTAGCCTACTATTGCACAAATTCATGCCTGCTCCAAAGAAGGTATAAATGTGTGTATCTATCTATTTTATAAAATGTACATGCACATGACAACTATGCCTCAGGAATGTCTACAAATGGCATGTGGATAAGTATGAACACATAAATCAAGGTAAGGTATACACAAAAAAGTGGCACAGTGGGAGGCGGGGATAGTGCTGGGCAGACTTGTACGGTCTGTGCCCTGAAAAAGACGGGTACAAATCAAGGTAAGGTATACACAAAAAAGTAGCACATTTCTTGGGCAGACTGGATGGACCGTGCAGGTCTTTTTCTGCCGTCATCTACTATGTTACTATTAAGCCATGCACGTGTAAGTACGCATGGCTGAAATGCCACTGAAGCAAACTCAGAGGCGGCACCACACAGCTGCGTGAACCATCAGCTATGGAAGCTTAAGAGAAGAGTGCAGATAAAGGGATGAGATAAGAGTGCAGTTCAATCTTGATTTTAAATAGAGGTGTTAAGACATTTCATGTTACCTTTCTAGAAGTGCAATAGAAAATAAACTTCTGTCATCAAAGTTGCCTGGGCAAACCTGTCAATAGAGACATTCAAATGCACCAATATTTAATTTTAAATGGGGCTTATTTCCCAACAAAACTGACCCTAACAGCTACATCTCAGTTGATAACACCCTCATCCTCCCCGTCTCATCTGCCCGCAACCTCGGAGTCATCTTCGACTCCTCCCTCTCCTTCTCTGCGCATATCCAGCAGACAGCCAATACCTGTCGCTTCTTCCTCTTTAACATCAGCAAAATTTGCCCTTTCCTCTCTGAGCACACCACCTGAACTCTCATCCACGCTCTCATTACCTCTCGCCTTGACTACTGCAACCTAATCCTCACTGGCCTCCCACTTAACCATCTATCCCCCCTTCAATCCATTCAGAACTCTGCTGCACGTCTTATATTCTGCCTATACTCATATCACCCCTCTCCTCAGGTCACTTCACTGGCTTCCAATCAGATACCGCATACAGTTCAAGCTTCTCCTTCTTACCTACAAATGCACTCAGACTGCAGCCCCTCCTTACCTCTCTACCCTCATCTCCCCTTACGTTCCCACCCAAAACCTCCGTTCACAAGACAAATCCCTCCTCTCAGTACCCTTCTCCACCACCGCCAACTCCAGGCTCCGCCCATTCTGCCTCGCCTCACCCTATGCCTGGAACAAACTTCCTGATCCCCTACGCCAAACCCCCTCCCTACCCATCTTCAAATCATTGCTCAAAACCCACCTCTTCAATGTTGCTTTCGGCACCTAACCTTTATACCTTTCAAGAAATCTAGACTGTCCCAATTTGACTGCCCCTACTTGACTGACTGTACATTTGTCCATTAGATTGTAAGCTCTTTGAGCAGGGACTGTCCTTCTGTGTTAAATTGTACAGTGCTGTGTTACTCTAGTAGCGCTTTAGAAATGTTTAATAGTAGTAGTATAGTAGATGTGGTGACCATTCCACCTGGATATTGCCTTCATCCTATCTATTGTAGTGCTTGAGTAACTAGCCCTTAACTATCAATAACTGAGTGCTAACAACCAATTGTTAATTGTCTCTCATTAAAATTTACACATGCATCTGGCTGTGCACACTTCTATAAGACATGACTCCTAACTCTACTAGTGTGTAACTCAAAGGGGGGGAGCCATGGGCATGTCAGACCCTACTTTGCCGCTGGAACTTGAAGACTGTTAGTTCAATCTCTAGTTCTCTCCCAGCTGGATTACTGCAACACTGTTTATTTGGGGTGTAAGAAGCAGGTCTTTAAAAGACTCCAAACTCTAAAACACAGCTGCTCGTTTTATCATCAAACTTCCTCATTTTGAGCGAGCCACTCCTTTATTAATGAAATTTCACTGGCTCCCCATTAAAGCCAGGATCTTATTCAAGCTGTGTACTTCCATATATCAAATTCTTTATGAACCAACTCTAGATCATTTGAATTATTTAATAGAGATCTTTACGTAAAGCCTCCTTTGAGACTCCCTTTTACTTTGTCCACCAAACTTTAAAAGTGTAGTATACAAATCAGTTCTACCTGCTGATTTCACTTATATTGGAACCAAATGTTTGAACTCTGTTTCTCAATCTGTTAGATCTCATCTAGACTACTTACAATTCCATAAACTGCAGAAATCCCATTTCTTTTCAAATTCATTTCGAGAAGAGAGGTGTGGTAGCCGTGTTAGTCCACTTTTAAAGGTAATCAATAGAAATAAATAAAATAAAACATGGAAAAGAAAATAAGATGATATCATCTTATTTTCTTTTCCAAATTCATTTCAAAATTCATCTCATTAATCTACTCTGTAACAAATAGCTGACAATTCCAGGTTTCTATTCTTATTGTTACCACGCAATCTGAAAGCGACCTATGAACTGACCAACTTCCGTAAACTACTGAAGGCTCATCTCTTTGACACGATTTACCACAAAGATCAACACATGTAAAAATCTCCTAATATACCCAGAAATGTCTTATAGCGCCTAATGTCTTATAATGTCTTCTTGTATACCACTATCTTGTATTTCAAATGTCTTATAATGTCTTCAGCTATACCACTATCTTGTATTTCACTACCATGTAACCCAAAATCCTTCTGTAAAACCAAATGTAGATTCTCTTCTCATTTCCAGTATCCATAATGTGTTGTAAGCCACATTGAGCCTGCAAAGAGATGGGAAAACGTGGGATACAAATGGATACAAATGGAGGAGTGGCCTAGTGGTTAGGGTGGTGAACTTTGGTCCTGGGGAACTGAGGAACTGAGTTCGATTCCTGGCACAGGCAGCTCCTTGTGACTCTGGGCAAGTCACTTAAACCCTCCATTGCCCCATGTAAGCCGCATTGAGCCTGCCATGAGTGGGAAAACGCGGGGTACAAATGTAACAAAAAAAATAAATAAATAAATTGTGACTCTACCAGTATGTACAATATTAGCAGTTCATTTATTAATCCATCAATATGTACAGATATTCAGTGATTCTTAACCACTGTAGTATACTATTTCAATATTGTTGTGCTCTATACTCTGTGAGGCCGATATTGAGACTGCAGGAGATAGACTGTGGTCTCAATATGGACCTCACAAAGTATAGAGTGAATCGGCCTCACAGAGTATAGAGTGGTCGCCCAGAAATCCAATGCTGGGGACGTATACAACCACCAGCATTGAAACCCTGGCTTTTTTGGGGCACCGCAAACACAGCTGGTTAAGCTGATATTTATCAGCTGACCAAGATATGCTGGTCAAAGATAGACCTGCTATTTATGCGGGTCTATCTGGCTGCTAAACGTAACTGGTCAACTAATGAAAATCAGCAGTAACTGGCTATGTCGCTTGACATAGCTGCTGACCAGGCTAATCGCTGACCGGTATATTTAGCAGGAGATAGCCAGTTATGTTCCACTGAATATTGGCGGATAGCCAGCTTGAAGGTATTTAACCAGCCAGGTACCATTACTGGCCAGTTAAATCCTTTTGAATATCAAGCGGTGTATCTTTAATCTAATCTGTAAGCTACGTTGAACTTGAGCCTATTTTCAGGATAATGTAGGATATAAATGTAATAATAATAATCCTATATAATAATTCTCACCACCAATGTTCTAATGTGCCTGCCTGTGTCCGTGGCACCTTCGGAGTTACTGAGCTAGGCTGACGTCACTCACAGCTGATTCCCAGGCAGGGGGAGGAGTAGGGAAACACGCGAAGCAAGTGGCAGGGAGCGGAGCAAGTGGCAGGGAGCGGCGCATCAAACAACGACCCTCCTGCCCCCCTCCCCTGCCCCCCCTCCAGCCACGTCCTGCAACCCTTCTCTCCCCCTGCCCCCCCTGCAGCCACCCATGTCCAGCGACACTACTCTCCCCCTGCCCCCCTCCAGCCACCCATGTCCAACGACTCTGCTCTCTCACCTGCCCCTCCTTCATCCACCCAGGTTGTGTAACCAATTCTTCGGGGCAGGCAGGAAAGATCCCCTGTCCTGCCTGCCCACTGCTGGCGCTGGTGCTGGCGCTGACACTCCCCCTCTGCCGGATCGCCGTTCAAAATGGCCGCCGATACTTACAAGGGCGGCCTCCAAGACTTCAGCAGAAGTCTCGCGAGTCCACCATTGGAAGTCTCCTCCCCCTGCCTGGGAATCAGCTGTGAGTGATGTCAGCCTGGGTGGATGGAGTGGGGGCAAGGGAGAGGAGGGTCGCTGGACACGGGTGGCTGCAGGGGGGGCAGGGGGAGAGGAGGGTCGCTGGACATGGGTGGCTGCAGGGAGGGGCAGGGAAAGAGGAGGGTCGCTGGACATGGGTAGTTGGAGGGAGGGGTGAGGGGGGTCCTGAGACCAGAGAGGTGGGGGTGGAAGGGGAGGCCTCAGACCATAAAGGGAGGGGGGAGAGGGCACACACTCACTCACTCTCTGTCTCTCACATACACTCTCTCTGACACACTCTCTGTCTATCACACTCTCCATCTCTCACACACACTCTCTCTCAAGCATACACTCTGAGGAAAACCTTGCTAGCTCCCGTTTCATTTCTGACAGAAACGGGCCTTTTTTACTAGTAATAATAATAATAAGTTGTGTGGCAGCATTTATACCAGGTTTCAGCCATCATAAATGCTAACGTCTAAAGTTAGGCATGAGAATCAGTGCTAATCAAGATTCTATAAAGGGTGCACATCCTTTATAGAATCACATGTAGCCGATTTTTTTACAGTGCCGAATATTGAGCACCATTTATAGAATCCCCACCTTGTTTCTGTTAAATAGTAAAGTGAGTATTTTAAAAAGAAATAAGCTGATTCAACTTTAGTTTTCTTATTGTCCAACCCACTGTCTTCCGATAATTCTAAATCTTAATTTTAATAAGAAAACCTGTGTAATACAATGGCAATGGCATTTAGAAAGAACAGGACTGAATTGGCCTGTCATACTGAACAGAGAAAGAAAACTGTACTATTTAATTCCAACAATTTAATTAACTTCGATAGGTTCAAGTATCGTCTATGACTGAGAATTTTTGTGTCTCAGTAGTATCATATATATGAGACATGTTAGTAATAATTCACAGGAGTGCCTGACCATATCAAAAGAATAGCTATGCATCAATCAACCTTTGATTATGGCAGTTATCATACATTTGCTATACCTCACTGATTTAAAATGTAATAAACTTTTTTAAAGTTCAAAAGGAAATATACATCACCAAAATAAAGAGTGCATCCTTTTATCTAGCAGTTCAATCAGTGAGACAACTTGGGTCTTAGTGAATAGACTGATAGACCTATCACTTTCCCCAGGGCTTCTCTATCTGGCACTGAATGAAAGGACAGAAAAAAGTAATGTCAGTGTCTCCTAGAGAAATCCACACTATTCACCAGCACTAAACAAATGAATTAAGTGATCAATCTCTTTGGCTTCATGCTTTTGAATTTATAACACGATAGAGACTTTCTAAACAAAACAGAAGGGTAAAAGCACCACAGAACTTGGGGTTTCTTGTGCTAGTGTAACATGAGTCTCACCCAGGTTTACTCCACACCCGCAGCACAGAGGAACAGTCTCATGCACACCCAACTTTCTCTCTCTCTCTCAGGCGAACAGGATTGGGCACTGGTCCGGATGGTAGCTGAGGTCTTTGGATAGACACTGCTTACAGTCTGGTTCCCTGAAGCTCCTCAGTCCAGGGACCTCACAACACTCCAGGAACTTTATTTGAAACTGTATCAAATGGCAACTCTGTATCAATGATCTTTCTATAGTACAGTCAGTAAAACGAGATAGCTCAAAGTAACTCCAAATTAACCTCAATCATCAATGGGTACTTCTTCTCCACACCCAGCAGGAGTCTTTGTAAAGAGCGACTTCCCCTACAAGGTTATACATTCAGACACAACCCCACGATGCCTATCCTGCAGCCAGATGGAACACCAGAGCTAATTCCTTCTCCTGGCAAACTCCTTATACTCACTGGGTTCAGACCCCTTATGTGGCTATCTTCATCCGTGGGTATTACCATATGGTTAACACCCAGCTGTGGTCAGAGTGTGTCATGCTCTAAGCCCCGGTTACGAGTCGGCCTTCCCAACCCCCCCCCCCCCCCCCCCCCCCCCCCCCCCAGGTTTTGGCTCCTGTACCAGCTTCTATGAACTTGATCACCACTGTTCCCCTCTTGGATCAGCTTAACTGGAGTTGGCAGTTCAGGATCCCCCTTAATCTTCTAAGGTCACTTGACAGGGGGCTTGTAACAGTTCAAGCTCTAGGCAACCAAGGACAATTTCCCGCATTTACTCTCCCTATTTAATAACTCCTCCTCGCTCTATGGAACTGCCAGTTAGGGCACTCCTTTATTGAAATGATTTCATAAACCTTTAAACCTTCCCTGGGCTAGACTTCCTCCCACCCAGAGCTTCTGCTAATGATTCCACAAGCAAATATATTATTTTAGCTTAGCATTTACATAACATCCTGATATGTAAATCACTTTGACAGCATTGCCTTAGTCGATTCATCAAATAAACATAAACTTGAATCTTGATATGGCACTGTTCAACTAATTACCCATGAGACCCTTCCCTGAATAGCTCACAGTCTAAGAGCATGATTCACTCAGACTGGATTTGACAAACTTGGGAAAGAATTCCACATCATAGGACCCGCTATAGAAAAAAGTATTCTTCCGAGTAACATATATGGCTTTATGCTTTTATAAATTAGCCAACCCGAAACCTTCTCCACAAAGTTTCAGTTACTCTGAGGAAATGGGCTCAAATAAGATGTTTCTATAATGAAGTGGAGAGCATAGAGTAGTAAAGAGTGATCAAACTAACCAAGGAAATTGTACTTACACCTGCTAGTAGGGACTAAAAACAGGACATGTGGAGGCTGCTAGTGGAACTTCACAAACATCTTCTCTCCTCACCCCTTCAAGGACAACCTTCAGATATCATATCAGACATTTTGCTAGAAATCTTTTTAAAAAGATAGGTGTATTCTGATTGACTGTGTTAACCCAAGAACTTTTCTCTGAGTTAAACTTATTCTAACATACCAGGTACTGCACCTTCCCATGGGATACCCTGAAATTTAGTATCTCTTCAACCATGAACTTGTGCTAACCATCCACCAAGACTAGATTTGGAGATAGTTTTCAATATGGACAAATGGAACATAAAAACATAAGAACATAAGTGTTGCCATACCGGGACAGACTGAAGGTCATACTGGGACAGACTGAAGGTCCATCAAGCCCAGTATCCTGTTTCCAACATTGGATAATCCAAGTCACAAGTATCTGGCAACATCCCAAAACAGTAAAGCAGATTTTATGCTGCTTATCCTAGAAATATGTGTAGTAGAGGACCAAAAAAGTACAATATGTTGCAATAATTATAGCAGGAAAGTCTCATATATACTTAACGGCTGGTATCACTTCACTCCCTTGGTGAACCTCTTGCCGTATCGATATTGTAATCATCGACTTTTACCCCAACCTACCAATACCTTAATTTTTCACTTTCACTCTTTTATTCTTAATATTGTATAAAAAATTAGGCAATGTGTTACTTATCTTGACTTTATCTCAAACGGGTGTGCTCACAGACTCCGACAGGTAGCCTATTTCGCAATTCTTGCTTTGTCAAGGGGGAGCGTTTCACCTGAGGTGTTACGATCAAACATGAGGTGAAACGCTCCCCCTTGACAAAGCAAGAATTGCGAAACAGGCTACCTGTCGGGGTCTGTGAGCACACCCGTTTGAGATAAAGTCAAGATAAGTAACACATTGCCTAATTTTTTATACAATATTAAGAATAAAAGAGTGAAAGTGAAAAATTAAGGTATTGGTAGGTTGGGGGTAAAAGTCGATGATTACAATATCGATACGGCAAGAGGTTCACCAAGGGAGTGAAGTGATACCAGCCATTAAGTATATATGAGACTTTCCCGCTATAATTATTGCAACATATTGTACTTTTTTGGTCCTCTACTACACACATTGTTTTTGAGTATATATTTTAGTAGAGAAGTGCCCTTAAATTGTTGACAGTATCCTAGAAATAAGCAGTGAATTTTCTCAGGTCCATCTTAATAATGACTTAACGAAGCAGGTATTTTAAGGGACTCTAGAAGGATATATTGGATAGTCACCAGGTTGCTCTTTTAGCATTTATGCTTGCAAGGACAGTTCACATCAAAATGCCCTAGACCAGTGCAGTAAAGACACAAGCCTAGCTCCCTTCTTTAGTATTTCTCTGCTAGAGAAAATCTAAGTCCTATATGACTACCTGCATGGACTCCTCAGCCTGAAAAGAGTATGTAGGCAAGGGAACAGATGTAGGAGCAGAGCCCCATAAAGAGGCTAGAGCTTAGATTGGCATTCCCAGATAACAGTATCTAGGCACAAACACAAAAGAATCCAGTTCTGGGTCATGTCGTGGCAAGTCATCTTAATGTAATCTGAAAGAATTTTCTAAAAGGCTGCCACTAAGGCCTCATTCAGGGGTGGTTTCTAGCAACATATTGACCTGGCTATGAAGGGCCCATCCTCCCATCTCTTCTTTCTCCTTCTCCTCAACATACCTTGAAGCTGCAGTCCCTGCTGCTCTAGAACCTAGCCACATCATGCTATCAACATGACCTGCTAGAGCATCACACCTAGGCCTTACTGCATGACCTGTGCCTGAAACAGATGTAAATAAATAGTGTCAGTGAGACATCCATCCAAATCTGCCTTCTTAAAGTCATCTGGCTGCAGATCTTACAATTCCTATGGTGCAGATCTGCAAACCACTGTACCTTTAATGGGGCGGACACAGAGGGGATGTACTGACATAGTTTGTTTATTTCAGCAGCCCCCACTGTAGAATGCCCAATCATCCAAGAGACAATCCGCCCCTGGTCTCATTATTCCAGCTCGTCTATGTGAAAACAATGCAGAATTCTATGGGGTTGGCCCACTATATGAGCCCCTTGTTTAACCTACAGAAGTGACGTTCTGAAATGTATAGTTATTTCTAATGTACTAACCGACACTGACTACTGTAACTCTGTTAAAAGGAATCCGAGTCTATAGTACTCATAGATTACAATTAATCTAGAACACTACTATCAGACTAGTTAAGGGAGCTAATAAAATGGGATCATATCACTCCACTTTTTACATCCCATAGGATTACTTTCAAAATACTCTCTTATTATTTAGGAGTCCCAACATCACTGGCTCTATATGTCATTTCATATTCACCAAACAGATCACTGAGATCACTTCAACAGAATCTTAGTGGTGCCCTCCTTTCACTACATTCATTTGGATCAAACAAGAGACTCCATTTTTGGTGTTGTAGGTCCTTTTCTATGGAACCAACTATCACATTATTTGCATTTAGAACTCTCCTATGTTCATTTCAAAAAAGCAAGATGATAACATTTTTATTTCAGGATGCATTTGGTTCTTAACATTATTGATCAAAAGCATCAGTGAAATCTTCAGTGGTGACTGGTGCAGAGACCTCAAATAGCATTAACATTTTGCTTTCTGCGTCAACTTCTTTTTGAAGATGTAACTATATTCTTCCTTTCATCTGTTTTGCTATCAGTATGTAATTTGTGAACCAAACTACACTATATCAAGTATAAATACCAAGCTAAGTGTGGAAGAATCAGAATCCAAAAGGCCAAGGTCATCAAATATACACTGTATAATATGAATAAAGGTCTCATAGCCATAGACAACAGGATCCTGCCTCTTTCAAAAGTAAGAATATAAGAGCAGAAGCATTGCCATACTGGGATAGACCGAAGGTTCATTAAGCCCAGCATCCTGTTTCCTACAGTGGTCAATCCATGCCACAAGTACCTGGCAAGATCCCAAAAAGAGTAAAACAGATTTTCTGCTACTTATCCTAGAAATAAACAATGGATTTTCCCAAGTGAGGCCCAGTTCAGTGCTTTTACCATCAGCAGGCCCATTTTCGATCTATGGTTAGAGAAGGAAGTACCTAAAGAGTGACTATGATTCAACATCGATTCAAAAAGACACAACAGGATTCCAGACTCCCATATAGCATAAGGGAATTTTGACCACAGCTTAATTCTATTGAGGCACCAGTATTGCTGTGGGCAAGCAGGCTGGAGAGACTGATGCCTGTAGCTCAGTGGCATAGCCACAGGGGGCCTTGGGGGCCTGGGACCTCAAGGTCTGCTGGTTTGGGTGGCAAGGATCCCCAACCCAACCACCAGCAGAAGCCTTCCTCCAACACTGTTCTCTGCCACACTGCCTTCCCTCCCCCCCCCCCCCCCCCCGTTCATGGTCGGATTTAGTGAAATTGAGCATGCATGACACTTTTTGCATGCTCAATTTCATTAAAATTGAGCATGTGTGATGTGAGGGGAAGCAGGGTAGGCAGCACGTGAGTGAACAGCACTGGAGGAAGACTTCTGCTGGTGGGGTTTGGGGACCCACACCGGCCAAGGTTTATGGGGTTGTGGCAGGGGGCGTACAGCAGCAGGTAAATGAGGCAAAATATGCCCTCCCCCCAAACACTGAAGTCTGGCTACACATCTGCTGTAGCTCAGCCAGGGCTCCAGTGGGAGGGTCAGGATAAGTACACTTGTTTGCCCCTGAAGATCTATCAAATGTTGGTTTAATTCCCCAGGTGACTTTCATGAGTGGCTAAGATCATGACCAGTTTATTGGAACTGGTATAGTGCTTGATATAGTGATTCTTGTGGGTAGAAGGGACCCTGAACTGGGAAACTGGCTGATGTCCAGGAGCAAAAAAGAAGGTGGGGACTGATGTCCGAAGCAGCCCTATTCCCCCTCAGCTGCTGGTGGCCACCAAGTCTAAATGCATAGGTTTAGTGCCAGAGAATGCAATACCATACACAGTGAACACATCAATATGAGACAGATATAGCATAACACATTAGACGGCAACCAGAACAGACTACAGAAAAAAGCATGATGGAGAAATAGGGTCCAGAAAAGTCACCATTAAGCACATAAGCACCACCATACTGGGAAAAGACCAAGGGTCCATCAAGCCCAGCATCCTGTCTCCGACAGCGGCCAATCCAGGCTTCAAGAACCCAGCAACCCCCCCCCCCCCCCCCCTCCAAAACAAAAATGTCCGTATAAGATGGATTTCTTAGCAGCCTTTAGCACTATGGACTATAACATCATAGCTGGCAGAAACAGAAATCAGTGGCATAGTAATTGCATGGTTCAAATCCTCTCTGTCAGACAGACAACAATCAGTTCTGATCAGCAACAACACATCATCACCTTGGGCACTGATCACCAGGGTACCACAGGGACCCATACTGTACCTACTTTATTCAAGTATTTTATTTTTCATTCTGGAACAAATGTCATTACCACCAAAAAGAGGTGAAAAAAGCAACAGACAGTTCACATTTAGAAGACAGAGTTGGAGAAAAATCAAGAAAACAAAGCAGTATGGTGAAAAGACTTTAATAATGTTTAGCTCATTTGCTGGTACAAAAGTCACCTGCCCGACATGGCCACATTTCAGCTTGCACCTGCTTCAAGGGCACGTGATGTTACTTTAATAGGGAGTCTGAAATTTAATTATCCAGCAATGAAATCAAGTCAGTTCCTTTCTGCAGTTCAGAGAATCTATTGAGTACATTGGTATTCCCACGTGGTTCGTTCACACAGCATAAAACTATTAAGGTAACATCATGTGTCTCTGAAACAGGTGCAAGCTGAATCATGGCCATATTGGGCAGGTGACTTTTGTATCAGCAAATGAACTAAACATTAATTAAAGACTTTTGACCATACTGATTTGTTTTCTTGATTTTTTTCCAACTGTATCTTCTGACTGACAAATGTCATTACATCTGTTCACTATGTGCAAGGAGGGTGTGCTCTTATTTAAAATGTGCACAATGTGTAAAGACTGCACACTCTTTCCTGATAATGCATGCTTGTGTGAACCATTATGCTTGCATAAACCGTCACGATGTGAGCACTATCGGAAAAGAGTGCACCCTCTTTGCACAGAGTGCACACTGTTATCGGTGAATGACAGCCCATTCCCTACTCATTACTTACTTTGATCTCACAAATTCTATGTAACCTGGGCCCCGGGGGGGGGGGGGGGTCCATTCTCAGTCACTGTCCAATTGCCTGGTGCTACCTTCCCCCCTGAAGATGGGCACACACAAAAAATTTGAAAGCAGGGTGCAGGCCAAGGCCAGAGAGCACTTCAGTAGGCCAGGGGATAGCGCTTCGGTAGGCTGTTCAGTTCTTTTATTTCTCTCTTCCAACACAAAAGTGTACTCAATCACCTGGCTTAAAAAATCTCCATCTTTACTATAGGTAACAAATGTAAACTGCATTGATCCATGTGTTGGAAAATGTGGTATTGTAAGCATTATTAAAATGTTAAACACTTTCCAATGGTTCACAACATGTAACTTGCAACTCAACAAATTTCATTGGATCAGGATAAGATGATCATCACTCCCCACAAGTTATATCAGTTGCCCTTCCCAACTGGCAGAACGACTGTGTCTGTCTGTATACCTTTTCTTTACACTGAGTCCTACCGGACACCTTCCCCACTGCCAGACTAGTAGAATTGGAAAAGGTGCAGCGAAGGGCGACTAAAATGATAGCGGGGATGGGACGACTTCCCTATGAAGAAAGATTAAGGAGGCTAGGGCTATTCAGCTTGGAGAAGAGACGGCTGAGGGGAGACATGATAGAGGTATATAAAATAATGAGTGGAGTGGAACAGGTGGATGTGAAGCATCTATTCACGCTTTCCAAAAATACTAGGACTAGGGGGCATGCGATGAAACTACAGTGTAGTAAATTTAAAACAAATCGAAGAAACTTTTTCTTCACCCAACGTATAATTAAACTCTGGAATTCGTTGCCGGAGAAGGTGGTGAAGGCGGTTAGCTTAGCAGAGTTTAAAAAGGGGTTGGACAATTTCCTAAAGGACAAGTCCATAAACCGCTACTAAATGGACTTAGGAAAAATCCACAATTCTGGGAATAACATGTATAGAATGTTTGTACGTTTGGGAAGCTTGCCAGGTGCCCTTGGCCTGGATTGGCTGCTGTCGTGGACAGGATGCTGGGCTCGATGGATCCCTGGTCTTTTCCCAGTATGACATTACTTATGTACTTATGACTGTCATCCAGACCACACAGCCATTGTCCATCCTCTCACTGAGATGTGGTTCTCCTCACCAGCACTCTGCTTTAAATTACCCCTGCTAACGGGCAGAAACGGTAACAGCTGCATTCATTCAGCCCCAACTTATTTTGCCACCTTGGGATACCCCCTCACTTCCTCAGATCTCATGGGGATATGGGCAACCAAAGACCCCAGATAAGTCCAAATTAGCCTTTTATCACTCTGACCCCACCCCCCAGTAGACACATTTTGTCAATCGTTTTATTGTACTCAGTTACCGCTCCACTCCCTCGGTGATTAAACTATTTAAACCTAAGTCCACTGGGCTCTTCCCTCGCAGTATATCAGCCTCATCATCTCATCATCTCAGCCCAGTCAGTGTATTTGACAGTCTGCCTCTTTAGTAACCCCAAGAAAATCCACTCACCCCATCCAGAACCAAGAAGGTTTTCCAGGGAGGCATATATCTTTCCATATACCAAGAAGACAAGTTGGATCACAGTGGTCCATGCCATGAAACTGGAACACCCTATATATTGGTCAAACCAAAAACAGTTTGCACCAACTTCAATTAATTCAGAATGTTGCAGCATGATTGATACAGGTTAGCAAGTTGCATGATCACATAAGACTCTTCCTGTAAAAAATGCCCTGGCCAAAAGTACTTTACAGGAGCAAATTTAAAACTCTATGATTTTCAAAAAGACCAGGGTACCTAAAGAGTAGTTAGCCCTCTCCACACCTTTCAGGCCTTTGAGGTCCTCTCAAGGAGCATCACTGTCAGCACCCTCATCAAAGGAAATCACACAATGTGACAACCACCAGAGAGCCATCTCAGGAGTAGCTTCCACATTCTGGAACTTATTCCCAGTGATGCTACACCTAACTCAAGACTATCTCTATTTCAGGAAGCAGGTGAAAGCCCGGGTCTTCTGCCAATCCTTTAATGACTATAGTGACTGACCGTCCACTCATTCCTCATCTGAACTAGCTTACTACACATCTTGGCCCCAATATTCAGACCGCAGGGGATAGCTGGGCTGTCTCCTGTGGTCTGTGCTGAACCGGGATACTCACCGCCCAATATTTAGTGCTATTTAACTGGTCTGGATGGATGCTGACCAGTTAAATAATGCTTACCCGAATATCCACCGATATTCAGCAGGGGATAACCGGCTATTCTCTGCTGAATATCCGTGGTTAGCAGCTGGTGGATAACTGGTTATATCACGCGATATAGCTGGCTATCAGCTGATTTTTAAACTGGGTTTGGCAGTCATATTTGGCCACATCAAATCCTTGTATATCTTTGGCCAGTTTAAAGATAACCGGCTATGCGACATAGCCAGTTATCTTCAAACTGTCCGAAAAAAATCTGGATATTCAACGCTGGTCACCAGAAACAGCCCAGCATTAAATATCCGGGTTCAGCGTGGACCCCCCACCAAGCTGCATATTATGATAATCAGAATGCCAGTACAATATAATTCAATATCTTATCTGTTATGCGGCTCTTCTAATGTGTTGCCTTCTAAGTTGTTTTCATTTGTATTGTGCTGGAAGCGTGAGTCTCATATCTGTTACATGAATGTACTACTACTACTACTACTATTTGGCATTTCTATAGCGCTACAAAGCGTACGCAGCGCTTCAAAAACATAGAAGAAAGACAGTCCCTGCTCAAAGAGCTTACAATCTAGTAGACAAAAAATAAAACAAACAAATCAATTAATGTGTAGAGGAAAGAGGAGAGGAGGGTAGGTGGAGGCGAGTGGATACAAGTGGTTACGCGTCAAAAGCAATGTTAAAGAGGTGGGCTTTCAATCTAGATTTAAAGATAGTCAAGGATGGGGCAAGAAGTAGGGGCTCAGCAAGTCTATTCCAGGCATAGGGCACAGCAAGACAGAAGGAGCGAAGTCTGGAGTTGGCAGTAGCGGAGAAGGGAACAGATAAGAAGGATTTATCCAGGGAACGGAGTGCACGGGAAGGGGTGTAGGGAAGGACGAGTGTGGAGAGATACTGGGGAGCAGCAGAGTGAGTACATTTATAGGTTAGTAGAAGAAGTTTGAACAGGATGCGAAAACGGATAGGGAGCCAGTGAAGCGACTTGAGGAGAGGGGTAGTATGAGTAAAGCGACCCTGGCGGAAGACGAGATGGGCAGCAGAGTTTTGAACTGACTGGAGAGGGGAGAGGTGACTAAGTGGGAGGCCAGCAAGAAGCAGATTGCAGTAGTCCAAAGAGGTGACAAGGGTGTGGATGAGGGTTTTGGTAGAGTGCCCAGAAAGAAAGGGGCGGATTTTACGGATGTTGTAAAGAAAGAAACGACAGGTCTTGGCGATCTGCTGGATATGAGCAGAGAAGGAGAAAGAAGAGTCAAAGATAACCCCAAGGTTTCGAGCTGAGGAGACAGGGAGAATGAGAGAGCCCTCAACAGAAATAGAAAATGGGGGGAGCAGGGAGGTGGGTTCGGGGGGAAAATGAGAAGCTTGGTTTTGGTCATATTTAATTCTACCATGTTACCTACAGAATTATGATTATCATTTGTATTCTGTTGACATATATCATATATTTGTTATATGACTGTTTTCTGTGCTGTTTTATTTCTAATACTGTATCATTATTGTTATTACTAGAATTTAATGTGCCTATCTCCGAATTTACCTCATTGATTGCATTTTATGCCTACATTTGGTCATTTTACTACTGTTACTGTTAGCACAATACAAATTGTTTATATCAAGATATACTTGTTGGGTCCACTGCCTTGGGTGCATCCTTTCATAAATAAATAATTAATTTTTAGCCTTTAGAGATCAGATTGCTTTAAAAGATGGTTGCAACAGGTTTCTATTTCTGGATATTCAATACTGGTATCTGGAAATGGGCTGGTGCTGAAAATCCACATACAGGTGGGGGCCGGTGCTAGTTATCCTGCTACTGGTGAAATTCATTCTGGTAGCCATATAGGTAACCAGAGAACGTTAGGAAGGCCTTTCTTCTGTCCTAACTTTATATGGCTAGTAATACGGTTAATGGACTGAATATCACAGTATCTGGATGATGTCAAGGCAGCGTTACTGGTATTCCGCAGCATTATCTGAAGAATGCCACTAAAAATCCACAAATAGACTCATTCCTATCCAGATATACTCTGCAGAATATCAAATTCCCCCTTCAACACAATTTTATTTTTGCTACAAACATTTATGTGACTTTGCACAAAAATGTACACTATCCAGCTCATTTTCGAAAGTGATCGCCGGCCATCTTCCGACATAAATCGGGAGATGGCCGGCGATCTCAGAAAAGGGGCGAAATCGGTATAATCGAAAGCGGCTTTTTTGACAGCATCGCCGCTTTCCTGTTGCCTCGCCGGCGAAAGTTCAAAGGGGCATGTCACCGGCGAAGCGAAGGAGGGACATAGGCGGGCATGGGCGTGGCTATCAGATGGCCTGCTTTCATGGATAATAGGAAAATAAAAGCAGCGTTAAGCAGTATTTCGCCGGGTTTACTTGGTCCTTTTATTTTCACGACCAAGCCTCAAAAAGGTGCCCCAACTGACCAGATGACCACTGAAGGGAATGGGGGATGACCTCCCCGTACTCCCCCAGTGGTCACCAACCCCCTCCCACACGAAAAAAATAAAAATAAAGCACTTTTTTGCCAGCCTCTATACCAGCCTCAAATGTCATACCCAGGTCCCTGACAGCAGTATGCAAGTCCATGGAGCAGTTTTTAATGGGTGCAGTGCACTTCAGGCAGGCAGACCCAGGTCCACCCCCCCCCCCCCACCTGTTACACTTGTGGTGCTAAGTGTTGAGCCCTACAATCCCCCCCCCCCAAACCCACTGTACCCACATGTAAGTGTCCCCCTTCACCCATAAGGGCTATGGTAATGGAGTAGAGGTGTGGGGAGTGGATTTGGGGAGGATTTGGGGGGGCTCAGCATCCAAGGTAAGGGAGCTATGCACCTGGGAGCTTTTTTTGTCTTTTTAAAACATTTTTAGAAGTGCCCCCTAGGGTGCCCTGGCATGTCAGGGGGACCAGTGCACTAAAAATGCTGGCTCCTCCCACGACCAAATGCCTTGGATTTCACCGGGTTTGAGATGGCTGGCATTTTTTTCCATTATCGCTGAAAAATAAAACCGGCAATCTCAAACCCTGGCATTTGGCCGGGCTAAACCGTATTATTTTTTCGATAATATGGTTCCGGCCAGCTGTTGCGCTGCTGCCAAAATAGATCGCCAGCAATCTATTTTGCCGGCAATGTTCGATTATGCCCCTTTATGGGGCTCATTTTCAAAAGAGAAGGATGTCCATCTTTCAACACAAATCGGAAGATGGACGTCCTTCTCCCATGGATGTCCAAATCGGTATAATTGAAACCCGATTTAGGATGTCTCCAACTGCAGTCTGTCGCAAGGATGGCCAAAGTTCAAGGGGGTGTGTTGAAGGCGTAGCAAAGGTGGGATTTGGGCGTGCCTAACACTTGGACGTTCTTGATCCATAATCAAAAAAAACAAGGACGTCTCTGACGAACACTTGGACGTTTTTACCCGGACCTGTTTTTCTTACGAATAAGGCACAAAAAGGTGCACGAAATGACCAGATGACCACCGGAGAGAATCGAGAATGACTTCCCCTTACTCCCCCAGTGGTCACTAACCCCCTCCCACCCTCAAAAAACATCTTTCAAAATATTTCATGCCAGCCTCAGGTCCATGACATCACATGCAGATCCCTGGAGCAGTTTTAGTGGGTACTGCAATTCACTTCAGACAGGCGGACCCAGGCCCATACCCCCCTACCTGTTACATTTGTGGAAGAAACAGCGAGCTCTCCAAAACCCACCACAAACCCACTGTACCCACATCTAGGTGCCCCCCTTCACCCATAAGGGCTATGGTAGTGGTGTACAGTTGTGGGTAGTGGGTTTGGGGGGGATTTGGGGGGCTCAGCACACAAGGTAAGGGAGCTATGTACCTGGGAGCATTTTATGAATTCCACTGTAGTGCCCCCTAGGGTGCCCGGTTGCTGTCCTGGCATGTCAGGTAGAACAGGGCACTACAAATGCTGGCTCCTCCCACGCCCAAATGGCTTGCATTAGGACGTTTTTGACATTGATGTCTTTGGTTTCAAAAATCGCTGAAAGTCAGAAACTTTCATGTCTAGGGATGTCCAAATTTAAGGATTTGGTCGTTTCTGATGGTATTTGCGAAACAAAAGATGGACGTCCATCTTGTTTCGAAAATACGGATTTCCCTGCCCCTGGATTTCACCATTTTGCAAGGATGTCCAAATCGGAACTTGGACGTTTCTTTCGAAAATGCCCCTCCACATGGCTCAAATTGAAAGCACTTAGATTTACAAAGTTCCATAGGTTACTATACAACTTTGTAAGTCTAAGTGCTTTGAAAATATGCCTCTAATTTGTTTATATACTGTATGGTGAATGCATGCATCACGACCTGCCTATCCAGTGCTTACTGAATTTCCCTGAACTGGTATACAAATGAAGACAAATTCATTTTCTATCTCCAGTTTGACTGTATACATTATGTTGGAACCATAAAGTTGTCCCCCACCAAGGAAACAGCACCACTTTAGGAAGGACTCACTACAGTTTCTAAGGATTTTAGCATTATTGGACATCTATTATTTATGTTTATGTATTTTGTGACCAGTTTTATACCCCATTGGGTGAAACGGTAGAATATAATTAATTTTTAAAATGTAATCAAATTTAGGATTGTACACCTCGTACTGTACAATCCTTCCTTCTGTTTATATATTAACCTGTATTTTAATTCCCCATTTTTGTGTCATTCACAATAATGTATATGTTCCATGCTATGGTTTATCTAGCTTTACAGGACTTTAGTCAAAATTTAACTATTGCTCATTTCAGAATATTTTTTTTAAATCAAAAATTGTTTTTTATTGTATTGTGCCTAAGGTTTCATTCTTGTAAAACTAATCCACAGCTGTTCCTTAAGCTAGTAGAGTTTTATGCCAGATGCAATTAAAAAGTGTCTTCAGCAGCAGGTGAATGTTAATAAACTCCCTGCATGCATGGTACCAAGGCATCTGTTAATGGCATGCAAATGTATTTAGCTCTGGAGGATCAATGAACTGCCTTTTACAATACAAAGAATACAGACTTGGCATTGTGTCCTTTAGAACCCAGCTGATTAGCTTTGCTGTGCATCTGATGACTCTAGTTGGCCTGTCTCTCTGAGCTCAGCTCCATGTATTCTCTTCCATATGTCTGGCAACCAGCTGTTAAACCAGATGGAGTCACTGCACACTGGGATAGCCAACTGACCACTGCTATCTTGCATAATACATCGAGAGGTCAAAGGGGTTCAGCCAGTATTTATAATAATATCATTCTACCTGCAGGGAGCCTATTGATAGTTTGCAATAAAGCACGCAAATAATTAACAGATCCATTATGTACCTTTTGGCTACGCATTAAGGAGAGAATTGATTGTTTCATGCCAAAAATATTTATTCAGCTCTCCCTTTATGCCTTTATTGTTTGACAGTAAATTTTGTTTGTCTTTGTGTGGCTCACTAGAGATGCTCTCCAATTACTGAAGAACAAAGATAACTTTTCATTGCCCCTCTTACATCTTAGAAATATTTATTCACCAGATATGAAGTACAGACATGTAAATATCACTCAGTCATTTTTGCTTTCTGTAGTTTTGCATGCTTCTATCACCTCTGTTAAATTTGGTATCTCTATTTAGTTGTTTTGTTATGCTGTGTTGTACTGTTGCTGTATTGTTGCTACACATCACTATGAAATGCCATTATGAGGTGTCTGAACAGTCATAGGTGCTTTCGGTGCTTGAGTATCCCCAATATTGAGAAAATTCCTTGTATGTGTCCAGGGAGGAGTTATTTCCATTGGGCTTAGCACCCCCAATAATTTTGAAAAGTTGGCTCCTATGTGAACAGTGTTATATGGAATAAGGTAATGAAGAATGCTTCTGTATGATTCTAAGCAGTTAAAATACACTACAGGAGCTAAGAGGGGAATTCTACTGTCCTGAGATCCCTGATACTTAAGGCATGTCCCTCTCTGGGCTATTTCTAGTGGCACCACCTCCCAACATGAAGGTAGACAAAGATCATATGGACTATCCAGTCTGCCCATCCATGCCATCTACTATTCCTTCCTCTCCCTGGGAAAACCTACGTACTTGTCCCAAGCCTGTTTGAATTAAGATATAGTCTTCATCTCCAACACCTCCACCAGGAAGCCGTTCCATTAATTTACCACCCTTTCTGAAAAGATGCATTTCCTCAGGTTGCTCCTGAGTCTGTTCCTTTTCACCTTCATCCTATCCCCCTCTCATTCCAGAGCTTCCTTTCAATTGAAAGAGATTCACTTCCTGTGAATTTATGCCACAGAGGTATATAAATGTCTCTGTCATATCTCCCCTCTCCTGTCTTTTTTCCCATATTGAGACCTTTAAGTCTGTCGCCATAAGCTTTATGATGAAGACCACTCACCATTATAGTAAAAGCCCTCTGGATCGACTTCATCTAGTTTTTATCTTTCTGGAGGTGCGGTCTCCAGAACTGTACACAAAATTCTAAATTAGATCTCACCAGAGACTAATACATAGGCATCATCAACTCCATTTTTCTGCTGACCATTCTTTTCCCTGTGTCCCTAAGCATCCTTCTAACTTTTGCCTTTTCTACCTATTTGGCCACTTTAGGACAGAAAACATAGACATAGAAAACACAGAAAAATTACCATACCCAAGTCCTGCTACTCTTTCTTGCACATAAGTACTTTACCCCCTAAACTGTACTGCTCCCTTGGCTTTTTGCAGCCCAAGTGCATGACCCTACATTTTTTAGCATTAAGTCTTAGCTACCAAATTCTGGACCATTCTTCAAGGTTTGCTAGGTCCTTCCTCGTGTTATCTACACCATCATGGGTGTCTACTCTATTGCAGATATTGCTATCATCCATAAAAAGACAAACCTTACCAGACAGCCCTTTGGCCCAAGAACCGAACCTTGTGGCACACCACTGGTAACATCCCGTTCCTCAAATTGAGCTCTATTTACCACTACTCTCTGTTGCCTTCCACTCAACCAGTTCCTAACACAATCAACCACTTTAAGTGATATCATCTTAGATGGACATCAAGGCCTGCCTACTGCTTAAGGAAAATTATCATTGGTGGGTCATCATAAAAAGGGAGAACTAAAGAAGGTTGCTTCTTTGAGACTTCTTTCAGGAGCACCCAGAAGAGATGTGGAGGGGCAATTTCATGTGATGTCTAAGTCTGACTTTGGACATTTTAATAACTATAGTAAAAAAAAACCCCGTAGACAAAAGAATTTTTTTTACATATTTTTCTAAATTGCTTTTCTCATGAACAATCAAAAGAAGTCCATAGAGCCTTGAATGTACTTAGAACAATGTCAACGTGGTTAAATGAAGTGCACCAAAACACTTAGCTTTATGGCGTCTGCCACTGTGAACTCCAGAGTGCATGTAGATTCTGACGGTCCCGTTTCAAAATTTTTCTTCAGGAAACCATACCGCATAACACTGGCTTAACCACTGACGTGACTGCACCAGCCTCCAGTCTAACACGTTAGTGGTTAAGCCAGTGTTATGCGATATGGTTTCCTGAAGAAGAATTTCGAAACCGGACCGTCAGAATCTACATGCACTCTGGAGTTCACAGTGGCAGACGCCATAAAGCTAAGTGTTTTGGTGCACTTCATTTAACCACGTTGACATTGTTCTAAGAACATTCAAGGCTCTATGGACTTTTTTTGATTGTTCATGAGAAAAGCAATTTAGAAAAATATGTAAAAAATTTCTTTTGTCTATGGAGTTTTTTTTAGTCTATGATGACTTTTTGTACGCACAACTAACTGCTTATATGAGGGTTGTCGTACTTGTTGAGACTTTTTCCCCTGTTTTTAACATTTTTGAATCTGTTTGATATGGTGATATAGAATTTTGAACACTGCTACTTTGGTTTTTTGGTGTTTTTCACTTGGACATTTATTTTTTAAATGATCCAAAAAGATTGACACACTAGACACAGAACATCTAGAGAATATCTAGGAAATAGCCATTTTCCAAACCAACAGACATTTTTCAGGTTCGAAAATGGCCGTGTTCACCACTTCATTTTTGGATGTTTTCAGCAAAATGTTCAAAGTTGCATTTAGATGTCATATCAAAAATGCTCCTCCACTTCTTGTATAATAGTATTTATCTTATTTAGCCTGTTCACTAAAAAAAAAAAAATCAACCATCACTCACTTCTGGAAAACTAAGCTAAAAGAGGTGGAGATAGGTTGATTACTATTAGAGAGGAAGTTATCAACAAGGACTACTATTGAAATGTGTTATTTTACTGTTAACCCCAGTTGTTAGTAGCTAGTTCTAATTGCACAAAATGGGACCTTTGCTAAAATAGCACAACTTGTGGTAAAATAACCTATCTTAACAGTAGATCACATTGATAACTTTTCCCCTGTGTATGAAGAGTTTCAGTGTCTGGCAACCAGAGCTGATATTGTGATGTCAAAATGCCTCATTCCACCAATGTCCAAGAAACAGCTTCATCAATGATGTCACAATAGCTTGATTGCCCTATACCAGTGGCGTAGCCATAGGTGGGCCTGGGTGGGCCAGGGCCCACCCTATTTGGACTCGGGCCCACCCAAAATTGTGCACTCTTGCTATGGCTTGCAGAGGTCCTCAAACCCCGTCAGCTGAAGATTTCCTCCTTCTCAGGCAGCCAGTGCTCTTTGAACCGGCAGCTGGCAGCACTTGCCTTGAGCTGAAACCAACACCAGCCCCTCTTCACATGTTTAGTTTTCATGTATGCACAGCCTGCTGGCATCAGCTCAAGGAAAGTGCTGACTGTCTAGGCAGGAGGAAATCTTCATATGGCGGGGTTTGTAGATCCCCTCCTGCTCAGGTATTTAATATTGTGGGCATGCAGGTGGAGGGAGGGATGAAGGACAGAGCAGAGGGGGAGCTAGGGACGGGGGGGAGGGCATGAATTTCATGCCCACCCAACTTGGACTCAGGCCCACCCAAAATTAGCTGTCTGGCTATGCCCCTGCCCTATACTTGTCTCACTTTTATTACATATAGCAGTGGTTTTGAAATTCTAGAGACATTTCTTTTTTCTTCAGTTAAGGGGGGAAGTTGTCAACAGGGGCTACCATTAAGACGTCTTATTTTGCTGTTAACCCGGGTTATTAATTAGTAGGTCTCATTGCACAAAATGGACTTGTGCTAAAATAGAATGTGTTGTGGTAAAATAATCTGTCTTTCACAATAGCCCATGTTGATAACACCCCAATCCCCTTAATATGCACCTGTTTAATTTGCTGCCACATCTCTTTAAACTATCTGCTTCTAGTGTTCGATCTGTGCTTGCTATGACCTCACCTGAAGTACAATTTGTAGTGTAAGCTACACTACATGACGTGGTGGTTTGAATAGCCTAAAGTACACTCAAGTGCACTCCAGCAATATCTTGGAATGCATTAGAGTGCTCATAAAATATAAATCTGAAACTTGTAACAAGTCAGCATATTTCACATTCTAGAGCTGAAACTTATCTGTAAGTCTTTCGCCTGGCTTAAGCTATAGTTTCATTTCGAGGGCATGGATGACATTGCATATCTGCTGTAACCTGCTGCTTTCCCAGAAACAGGTAGGTCTTTGCAGTAAGATAAAACTGAAGTTACATACTGATTGACTGTAAATGCATAAATCTGATAAACAAACTGGGTACATTCATTTCCTGTGCCAGTTTTACAAAATACACAGTGAGTTTGCCTGTGGTAGTGGCATGTTTTTTGAAGAAGATGATATGAGGGACCACCTTAGCCACACAGATCCACCCAGGGCCTTGACTCCAGGTGCCTAGCACTTCCACCAGCTGTCTTCCAGGTGCTGTGGAGAAATTGCAGCCCATCTGCATATCCATACAGCCTAGTCTGGGGTGACTCCAAGGTCCATCCTGATCCACCCAGGACCTCTGCTCCAGGTGCCTAGCACTTTCACCAGCTGCCTTCCAGATGCTGTGAAAGACTTGCAACCCATCTGCATATCCTCACAACCTAGTCCAGGGTGACTCCCAGGTCCACCCCGATCCACTCAGGGCCTTTGCTCCAGGTGCCTAGTGCTTCTACCAGTTGCCTTCCAGGTGCTGTGGAGGACTTGCAGCTCATCTGCATATCCTCACAGTCTAGTCCAGAATGACTCCCAGGTCCACCCCGATCCACCCAGGGCATTTGCTCCAGGTGTTTCTCTAAACTGTATTTTCTCTCTGCTATTTCTTATGGCTCCAGTACAGTTCTTCTTCTTGGTACTTTCCATTCCCAATCTCTTTCTCCATCTGAAACCACTGTATACTGGAGGAACACATTGCCTACCTTCTACTTTCATCATCTCACCATCTCTTTTGTCTTCTCCTTTCTCTTCAGCTCTCAACCTTCAACATTTCCTTCTTATCATTCAACCATCTCCTTTCTGTCTCAGTACAGCTTGTCTTCGTCATTGTCATCATGCCTCTCCTACTCTTCTCTGTACTCTCTTGCTCCTTCTACTACTCTCCACTGAGGATATCAATCCCAATCCTGGTCCTCCACATCAGCTCTCATCTTATTTGTGCAGGTTACACAGTGATGTTTCCATTCTAATTTGTGTTCCTTTCCCTTTCTTCTCTGCCTTTCTCATGAGCTCTGTGGAATGCCCGCTGTGTCTGCAACAAACTTTCCTATATCCACAACCTCTTTACCTTTTGTAATCTCCATCTGCTTGCCCTAACTGAGACTTGGCTTTGCCCTGAAAACTCTGCTTCAGTTGTGGCCCTGTGTCTTGGAGGCTACCTTTTCTCACATACTCCTCGCCGGGTGTCCACAGAGGTCATGTCAGGCTACTACTCTCACCCTCCTGTAGATTTCAGCCTCTTCTTCCACCTCAATCTCAAAGCTTTTCTTCCTTCAAAGTCCACTCCATCTGTTTATTCACTGCTCTACCTCTCTGAGTAGCAGTCATTTATTGATCCCCTAATAAGTCCCTTTCTTCCTTTCTCACTGACTTTGACTCCTGGCTTTCCTTCTTTCTTTAACCTTCATCTCCTTCCCTCATTCTTGTGGATTTTAACATTCATGCTAATGACCTCTCTGACACTTATACTTCTCAGTTTCTCATTTTAATATCCTCTTTCAATCTTCAACCCTGTTCCACTATCACTGCTCACCAGAATGGCCACTGTCTTGATCTTATCTTCTTCTCCTAGTCTTCACTCTCTAGTTTCTGTGCCTCAGCTCTTCCCCTCTCTGACCATCATCTGATAACTTTCACACTTAAACACCCTCCCCCTCACCCAGTGCCATCCAATCTTTACCAATACATTTAGAAATCTTCAGGCTAATGACTCTTCTACTCTGCCCTCTAGTGTTTCAAACCTGTTGTCAACCACTATGTTATCTAAGTCTGTCAATGATGCTGTCTCTTCCTATAATACTATTCTCCCCTATGCTCTGGATACTCTCACTCCTCATATTCCCCGTTCTGTAAAGTGTACCAAACGCCAGCCTTGGCTGACCTCTAGAATCCACTACCTACGTTCCTGTGCCCAATCTGCTGAACGCCTTTGGCTTAAATTTTGCTAACCTCATTCCAGTCTGCTCTTTCACTTGCCAAACAGTACTACAACATTCCATTGACAAACCCTCTTGGCTCAAACCCTCAACTTCTCTTTGCCACAACTGAACTGTCTCCTTAAAGTGCCTTCACCTTCAACTCTCCCTTCACTTTCTCCCCAGACTCTGGCTACTTTCATGATAAGCTTCACAAGATTAACCTTGAATTCTCAGCCAAGTCACCTCCACCTCTCCTTCCCTTAGTCCATTCTCTTAATCCTCCTTTAACCCCTGCCTCCTTTTCTTCCTTTTCTGAAATCACTGAAGAGGAAATAGCACATTTTCTTTCCTCCTCCAAACTGACTACCTGTTCCTCTAATCCTATTCCCACCTATCTACTTAGCACTGTCTCTCCTACTGTCATCTCTTCTATCTGTCAAATCCTCAATCTTTCACTTTCCACTGCTACTATTCCTGATGGCTTCAAACATGCTGTAGTTACAAAATTCCTCAAAAAAGCTTTCATAAAACCTTCATTGGACCCTACCTATCCTTCCAACTATAGCTCCATCTCCTCTTCCCTTTCCTATCCAAGATACTCGAATGTGCTATTCACCGCCATTGTCTTGACTTTCTTTCATCTCAAGCTATTCTTGATCCACTTCAATCTGGCTTTCACCCTCTTCATTCAACTGAAACAGCCCTTGCTAATGTCTCCAATGACCTTGGAGCAAAGGCCCTGAGTGGTCAATATTCTCAATGGAGAAGGGTAGTTAGTGGAGATCCACAGGGGTCTGTGCTGGGACCGCTGCTTTTTAACATATTTATAAATGACCTAGAGATGGGAGTAACTAGTGAGGTAATTAAATTTGCTGATGACACAAAGTTAATCAAAGTCGTTAAATCGCGGGAAGGTTGTGAAAAATTACAAGAGGACCTTATAAGACTGGGAGATGTGGCATCTAAATGGCAGATGACGTTTAATGTGAGAAAGTGCAAAGTGATGCATGTGGGAAAGAGGAACCCGAATTGCAAGGTTCCACGTTAGGAGTCACAGACCAAGAAAGGGATCTAGGTGTCGTCGTTGATGAAACATTGAAACCTTCTGCTCAGTGTGCTGCTGTAGCTAAGAAAGCAAATAGAATGTTAGGCATTATTAGGAAATGAATGAAAAACAAAAATGAGGATGTTATAATGCCTTTGTATCGATCCATGGTGGGACCGCACCTCAAATATTGTGTTCAATTCTGGTCGCCACATCTCAAAAAAGATATAGTGGAATTAGAAAGGTGCAGAGAAGGGCGACAAAAATGATAAAGGGGATGGAATGACTTCCCTATGAGAAAAGGCTAAAGCAGCTAGGGCTCTTCAGCTTGGAGAAAAGGCAGCTGAGGGGAGATATGATAGAGGTCTATAAAATAATGAGAGGAGTTGAACGGGTAGACGTGAAGCATCTGTTTACGCTTTCCAAAAATACTAGGACTAGGGGGCATTCGATGAAGCTACAAAGTAGTAAATTTAAAACGATTTGGAGAAAAAGTTTCTTCACTCATCGTGTAATTAAACTTGAATTCGTTGCCAGAGAATGTGGTAAAGGTGGTTAGCTTAGCAGAGTTTTAAAAAGGTTTGGACGGCTTCCTAAAGGAAAAGTCCATAGACCATTATTAAATTGGACTTGGGGAAAATCCACTATTTCTGGGATAAGCAGTATAAAATGTTTTGTACATTTTTGAGATCTTGCTAGATATTTGTGACCTGGATTGGCCACTGTTGGAAACAGGATGCTGGGCTTGATGTACCTTTGGTCTGTCCCAGCATGGCAATACTTATGTACTTATGTATGACCTGTTCCTGGCCAAATCCAAAGGTCTCTATTATATCCTCATCCTTCTTGATCTATGTGTTGCTTTTGACACTGTTGATCACCGCCTACTCCTTGATACACTGTCCTCACTTGGAATTAAGGGCTCTTTTCTTTCCTGGTGTTCTAGTTATCTCTCCCTTCACACTTTTATTGTATACTCTGGTGGATCCTCTTCCACTTCTATCCCACTATCAGTTGGTGTGCCTCAGGGCTCTGTCTTGGGGCCTCTTTTTTTCTCAATCTATACTTCTTCCCTTGGTACTCTGATCTTATCCCATGGTTTTCAATATCATCTTTATACTGATAACTCCCAGATCTACCTGAAGCTGGATAGATTTGGATGGGCTGGAATGAAGCTTTTCAAGGGCTTCAATGATAACTTCTGAAGTTTTAGAACAAAGACAGTGCTGAACAGACTTCTATGGTCTATGCCCTGAAAATGGCATGGAGAAATCAAGATCAAGTATACATATGTTGTATCACCTCATACCTTATGTAATGAGTTTATCTTCTCGGACAGACTGGATGGACCATACAGGTCTTTATCTGTCATCATTTACTGTGTTACTCACATTACTATGAAGCCAAAGCAATAGTTCCTGAGAGCCGCACAGATTTGAACTGTCAATATGTGCTGTTTAAATGCAGGGAACTTGGGCAGTTTTGAAACAGCCCATTTATATAGGTGAAAGGGTTTTGGAAGTTGCCTTCATTCCCTCTCATTCTATAACAGGTTGCCTAACTTAAAGCATCATTTCCATATTTAAATTTATAAAATACTGCCATTTACACACATGTATGCAGCTGTCTCATACTTATTTGTAATTATGTACTAACATGAGTTAGTGTTTAATTGCAGGGGAGGGTTTTCATGGGGGACAACTATAGACAGGGACAAAATTTGCGTGCATAACTTACAGATTGCTGTAAATTACATGCATAAATACTGCACTTAGAGATAAAATTTATGACAGACATAGTTCCTGCCTGTTTAAATCACCTACATAACCCCCAATATTCAGCAGCACTGAAGTGGGCAGTGGTGTTAAATATTACCTCTGACTGCTGCAAAAAAAGGGGGCAGGTCAGATGTGGTTCAGGGGGTGACATTAGGGAGGAGCCTGGGGTTATACGGGTGCCAGCATTATTCAGTGCTGGCACCCGCATTGCTAAGTGGCCAATGTAGGGCAACTTTTAGTTGTTTCTGGATAACAGGCAATTACAGGAAATGGAAGTTGCCCCTTATATGTTCTGGGTATTTCAGCTTGGACAAGCCCATGACTTATTGCTTTAAAATAGTAGTTTGGAGGAAAAGGAAATCCATAGGCATATAAGGTTTTCTACTTTACCTTCAATTTGAAACCACAAGTAAAGAGTGGTAGACAAAATTTCATGCAAGAACACATGTATGATATAAAAAACCACTATTCTAATTACTTAGTAGAAATTAGTGTCCTTCTACTAAGCTGCAGTAAGCACTGGGAGCATATTAGGTGGTGGAGAGTAGGCATACCCAGTGTTGATTGGTTGTGGAGGAGTGGCCTAGTGGTTAAAGCACCAGTCTTGACATCCAGAGGTGATCGGTTCAAGTCCCACTGCTGCTCCTTGTGATCTTCTCACACTCGATGCCCACGTGAAGAACACAACCAAAAAGATGTTCCGCTCCATGTGGAAACTCAAATGAGTAAAACCTTTCTTCCCGAGATATATAGTCCATACCTTAGTACAGTCAGTGGTAATAAGTCATCTGGACTACTGCAAGGAACTGTATGCTGGCTGCAAAGAACAAAATATTTAAAAACTCCAAACAGCTCAGAATACCGCCGCCAGACTCATATTTGGAAAAACCAAATACGAAAGTGCAAAACCCTTAAGAGAGAAACTTCATTGGCTCCCACTCAAGGAATGCATTGCGTTCAAAATCTGCACAATTGTACACAAAATCATTCACGCAGACGTCCCAATCTATATGCTAAACCTTGTGGACCTGCCTCCCAGGAACACCATAAGATCATCCCGCAAATTTCTCAACCTGCACTTCCCCAGCTGTAAAGGACTAAAATACAAGCTGATACACACCACCACCTTCTCTTACATGAGTACACAGCTGTGGAATGCATTGCCTACAGCCCTGAAAGCAATTGACGAAATAACTAGCTTCCGCAAATCTTTAAAGACTCATCTCTTCAACAAGGCCTACTAAGAGAACCCACGGCCTCACAACAGTACCTCACCAATATTCCCAATTATTAAAGTCCACCTTCCATACCATCCGAATAACACCTTCCTTCTTTCTTCCTTTACTTAATCTCTGTACAATACTAAGTGTTTTTGTTATCATGAAATGACTATACCATAACAAACTATGTAAGCCACATTGAGCCTGCAAATAGGTGGGAAAATGTGGGATACAAATGCAATAAATAAATAAATCTTGGGCAAGTCACTTAATCCTCCGTTGCCTCAGGTATGAAATTAGACTGTGAGCCCTAGAGGGACAGAGAAATACCCAGTGTACCTGAATGTAACTCACTTTGAGCTACTACTGAAAAAGGTGTGAGCAAAACCTAAATAAATAAATAAATACTGCTACGCACTAAGCAATTAGTACGTGGTTAATACGTGAGTCCTTAATACCTAGAAAATAGATGTAGTTAAGGGGTCATGCACTGATGGCCATGTGCTGATGGGAAAATTAGCATATGGCCAATGTTGTTAAAACAGACATATTATAGCCGTGCTAAAAGTGGCCTCAGTGCACGAGAAACCCAAGTGCTAGTCATTGCGCAGGCTACCTTTTAGCACAGCTTAGTATAAGGGCCCTTTGCCTCTGCGAGTGCCTGAATTTTTATCCATAATTATCCTCAGCTGTTCAAGCAGAACACACAAATCCATTTCCTCTCGTAATTATAAATATAAAGCCAATAGGTAAAACATAAAAACACTTACAGTAAGATCGGGCCAAATAGCAGCAGTATTTTAGGTCCTTCATTGTACTTTACTATGAGTGCTCTGCTTTCCTAAGCCATTTGCCTTGGCGCCTCAAAAGGCTCTTGACATAAAAATCCATCCATTAACATATGGTATTTTAGATACACTACATAAGTACATAACTATTGCCACACTGGGACAGATGAAAGGTCCATCAAGCCCAGCATCCTGTTTCCAACAGTGGCCAATCCAGGTCACAAACACCTCTTAATTATACATACAGAGTAAACATCTAGAAACTTAATGCCAAGAAGTGTAGAGTGATGCACCTGGGGTGCGGAAAAGAGAGATACCGGATAGGAGGGGGAGAGATTAGTAAGCGCGACTCAGGAGAGAGACCTTGGGGTGTTGGTGTCGAAGGATCTGAAGGTGAAGAAACAATGCGACAAGGCAACGGCCGTGGCCAGAAGGATGCTAGGCTGCGTAGAGAGGGGCATAACCGGCAGAAGAAAGGAGGTGTTGATGCCCACAAGTCATTGGTGAGGCCCCACTTGGAGTATTGTGTTCAGTTTTGGAGGCTGTATCTTGCTAAAGATGTAAAAAGACTGGAAGTGGTGCAAAGAAAAGCTATGAAAATGGTTTGGGATTTGCGTTGCAAACCGTAAGAGGAGAGACTTGCTCACCTGAACATGTATACCTTGGAGGAAAGGAGATACAGGGGTGATATGATACAGACGTTCAAATATTTGAAAGGTATTAATCCACAAACGAACCTTTTACGGAGACGGGAAGGCAGTAGAACTAGAGGTCATGAATAGAGGTTGAAGGGGGGCAGACTCAGGACTAATGTCAGGTGGTGGATATGTGGATATGTGGAATGCCCTCCCGCGGGAGGTGGTGGAGATGAAAACGGTAATGGAATTCAAACACGCATGGGATAAACACAAAGGAATCCTGTTTAGAAGGAATAGTTCCGTGGAATCTTAGCGTAGATTGGGTGGTGACGCTGGTAACTAGAAACAAAACGGGAGCTGAGCAGACTTCTACGGTCTACGCCATGATCGTGACTGAATAGATAGGGATGGGCTGGAGTGTAAATTTTAAGGGGCTTCAATGTTAGCTTCAGAACTTAGTACAAGAACAGTGCTGGGCAGACTTCTACGGTCTGTGCCCTGAGAAAGGCAAGGGCAAATCAAACTCGGGTATACATATAAAGTATCACATACCATGTAAAATGAGTTTATCTTGTTGGGCAGACTGGACGGACCGTACAGGTCTTTATCTGCCGTCATTTACTATGTTACTCACGTAAACAAAATCTTAAAACAGCAGCTTTCTAATTATTTACCTAAAGTTGCCCCCACTTTATGGACGCTAAACTTATACAGCAGAATCTATGCACCAGAAAAATCCACATGAATAAAATGTCTTTCAGAAAGTACTCAAGCCTTAAGAAACATGAACCTCAATTAAGCAGGATGCTCTAGAAAGTTACTTCTGAGTGAAGAGATTTACCTTAAAGAAGGAATGAAGAAGCATCCAGGTCACTGTGACCAGGTGGATCACTACAGTCTTTCCCTAGGACTAGAAAATCATACATATAAATCATATGATCAGACATTATGTTCCTGCCTTAGGTGCCACACTGTTCTTCCGTTACTAGTCAATGTTTAACTAACTTGTCAAATTGGATTATATCAGCTGCTCTTACTGCTGCTCAGGCAGTGCTAATTAAATGGGAGTGTTTATACTGTACCTTAGTCAAATATTAAAGTCCCATTGAGTCATGGCTGATAGTCAATATAGCTGCCGGTAAAAAAGACAGATTCCTTTTTCTGCTTTTCCTTAGCCTCGTGGATGGTAAAAATAAATGCTGCCCTAGATAATGATGTTATGTAAGCATTTTGGAGGCAATTCTTTAACTGGCTGCCACAATTTAGGTGCTCACGTAACACAGGCAGTGAGACTCTTCTACAGGGACATGTACATAAAATATTAGTATAACCCAGCATCAGCATGTCTAAATACAGGTGCTTACATATATGCTAGATCTATGGATGCCATAAATAGCCATACCTAATCTCAGCAGTTGAGGGGTAGTCTAGTTATTAGGGCACTGAATTTGATAACCAGAGGTGGCCAGTTCAAATCCCACTGCAGGCCCTTGTGATTTTGGGCAAGTCACTTAACCCTCCATTGCCTTAGGTACAATATTAGACTGTGAGCCCTCTAGGGACAGAGAACTACCTAGTGTGCCAGAAAGGGGCAGCCTAACCATTATGCCACCTGAGGCAGGGGCTTCAGGTGGCACTCATCAGGAGTGGCATCTTTGCAACATTTTACCTCATCATGGTGACTTTCCAATCCTGGCAGCAATTCCCATACGCTGCCCTGCCGCCACCTCTTCCCTCCTTTACTACGGCCGCCTCTCTGATGTAACTTCCTGTTTTGTCAGAGGCTGAGGCAGCCGCAGTAAAGGGAAGAGGCGGGTGCCAGCAGCAGCAGGGCAGCGAATGGGAATCGCTGCCGCTGATGGGTTTGGAACATCACTGTGATGAGGTAAAATAGTCGGGGGGGGGGGGGGGGGCGGCATCTCGGCCCAGAGTGGGGGGGGGGGGGGCAGCATGTTAGCTCCGCCTCAGGTGGCATCTTGCCTTGAGCCTGCCCTGCAGAAAGTAACTCACCTTGAACTGCTGCTAAGAAAGGCATGAGCAAAATCTAATTAATAAGGTTATGTTCTTAGCTTACAGTATTCTGTAAGTTTCTTGTATTACTATTAGATCAGCCAATACTTCTCCCCTGTGAACGCCTCCCTTGCATTTTCACACTATCCACAGGATTCTATATATCGTGCCAAGGTTTCTGTATGGAAGTCAAAAAGTATTCCATAACAATGCGCATAAATTAATTAGTTAACAAACTAATCAGTACTGATAATTGGATGTTAGCAAGCAAATATCAGCACTAATTGCCATTAATTAGAATTTATGCACGCTGGAACTGAGGAACTGAGTTCGATTCCCGGCACAGGCAGCTCCTTGTGACTCTGGGCAAGTCACTTAACCCTCCATTGCCCCATGTAAGCCGCATTGAGCCTGCCATGAGTGGGAAAGCGCGGGGTACAAATGTAACAAAAATAAAATACTGTCTAAGTGTATTCTGTAGCATGGTGTGCTTAAATTCTAAGTCGCATAGTTGAAAAATGGGTGCGGAATAGGCGGGTCATGGGTGTTTCTAAAATCTATGTGCATGTTTTAGAATTCAATTCAATTTAGGTCTTGTCTACCGCTAATATCCCCTGTGCGGTTTGCAACATTAGTGGTAAACAACAAGTACTGATTATAAATAGGACAGTAGGTGAATACATTCTTATTGGATAGATGTGACGTTATAGAGCATTATACTATGTGATTATAGTCTTTCTTAAAATGGATACTTCTAAAGTGATTGGTGGGTGTTATACAGCAGTCTTTGGAAAGAAGAATGTTTGTAGCTTCTTTTGGAAGTTCAGGTAGTTATTCTCAGCTCTCATAGCCAGAGGGAGTGTATTCCATACTGCCGTCCCTACCGCTGGGAAGAGCGAGTGAAAGATCTTGTGAGATCGGATTCCCTTGTGAAACGGTGGGGCTAGGATCAATTGCTCTTTTAGTCTGCTGGAGTGAACAGTGCAAATGGATGAGATGTTAATCAGGAGTACAGAGGTAGCACTTTGAAGAATCGGGAAGACTAGGCAGGCGGCTTTAAACTTAGTTCTTTCAGTTATTGGTAGCTAGTTCAGTTTTGTAAGGTAAGGTGAAATACTGGTGTACAGCAGTGGTGTAGCTACGTGGGGCCATGGGGGCCTGGGCCCCCGTAGATTTGGCCCTGGACCCCCCTGCCGGTGACCCTCTCAACCCCCCACCCTCTCAACCCTCCCCCGCCGTTGCCTACCTTTGCTGGTGGGGGACCCCAACCCCCGCAAGCCAGGGTCCTCTTCTTCCGGTGCAAGGCTTCGTACAACGTGCAGGACGTCAGACTTACAGAAACAGAAGGAAGCTTTGCAGATCAGCCAGCGGCCGCATTGCTGACTGATCTGCAAGGCTTCATTCTGTTTCTGTGAGTCTGACGTCCTTGCTCACATTAAACATATTAAATTTATTCCTATTCTATAAAATGTAGATGTATTTTAGAGAATACGCCTAGGTGTGGCTTTTTTCCACACAGAATGTTCAGGCGCCATATATAGAATCTAGCCCTACGCCATTTGTGCACAATTACAAAATCACACTTAGCTGTACTGCTGCCATGTGCTAATGTGTGTGCACTTGCCCATGTATATAGCAGTCTCCTATGGGGGAGGGGGAATAATTATTCAGCCTGTGGTGGGGCACGTGCTGCATCTGCATTGAATATTCAGATATGTGCTGCAACGTGGAAGTTCATGAGCACCAGCCAATATTCATACTGGCGCTCAGTTAACTCAGCAGATAAAGTTAGGACAGACTTTCAGCTGTCCTAACTTTATTCACATACTTAGGGGTCCTTTTTCTAAAGCAAGCTAATAGATTCAGAGCGCGTTAATGATTAGCATGTGCTAAATGATATGACGCCTGACAGGGGCATAGCCAGACTTCAGCCGTAGGGGGGTCCAGAGCCGAGGTGAGGGGGCACATTTTAGCTCTCCCCCGCCGCCACCGACCCCCCCCCCCGCCGCCATTGCCGACACCCCCTGCCATTGCCGACACCTCCCCCCTCTGCCATTGTCGACACCTCCAACAATTTTAACCCCCCCCCCCCCGCCAACAACCCTCTCAACCTCCCGCCCGCCATTGTCTACCTTTGCTGGCGGGGGACCCCAACCCCAGCCAGCCAAAGTCTTCTTCCTTCATTTGGTTTCTCAGTCTGACGTCCTACACATACAACGTGCAGGACATCAGACGTTGTATGTGCAGGACGTCAGACTGAGAAACCAAATGAAGGAAGAAGACTTCGGCTGGCGGGGGTTAGGGTCCCCTGCCAGCAAAGATAGTAGGCAGCAGGTTGGCGGTGGGAGTGGGGTTTAGAGAGTCGGTGGCAGGGGAGTCCAGGGCCAAATCTACGGGGGCCCAGGCCCCCGTGGCCCCATAGCAACTACGCCCCTGGACACCCATAAGAATATATCATTAGTGGGCACTAAATCTGTTAGTGTGCCTTAGAAAAAGAACCCCTTAGTCAGTTAGCAAACTGAAAATCGCTGCTAAGTTGCAGCTCCGCCTAAACTCTGCCTCCAGACCACCCGAACTTGGCTGGTTAGGGAATGGCTAGTTAGCGGGAATACTCAAAGGCACTACCTGGTCAAGCGCCGCTGAATATTGGTGGCCGGCCAGCTCAGCAAGGTTTAACTGGGCAGGAGCCTCTTCTGCTGGGGAAAAGCCCTTTAAATATTGACCTCTAAGAATTTAAGGGCCCTGTTTATTAAGCCGTGCTGCAGGTGCGCTAGCATTTGTAGCATACGCTAGAGACACCCATAGGAATATATGGATGTCTCTAGCATTAGCGCACGCTAAAAACGCTAGCGTGACTTAGTAAACAGGGCCCTAAGTGTGCAAATAGTGCTTAAATTTGGGTGACCTGCTATAGAGTGAGAAGGGTTGTTAATATAATCTCTGTGTGTTGTATTTTATATTGAAAATTATTTTTTATAGCACAGTAACTAAAACTGAACTATAAAATATAATAAATGTTTTCCGCAGCAAGGTTTGTTATACAGTATTTCAGTTACTCTCCCAAAGAACAATCAATCAAATAAATAAATAAATAAAATAATGAGCAAGGGTGTTAAAACCTTCTGGATCTTCAAAAATCCAAGACCTCCCTAAGGTTTATTCTTCTCTCAACTCCTGTTTAGTAGTAAGGCCTAGCAGGTCTGGAGAGGCCTTAGCAAAGTCTTGCTGGCCATGAACAGAAAACAACTCCCTGCTGCATCTTAGGTGTGAGCCCTTTTAATGGCTTTCCCCAATGTTGCACAAAAATGATAGCATCACATGCTGGAGATCTGATTATGAGAATGATAACGTTGGCCAGCAATCCACAGGCTTCCATTCCTGCAGCTATTCTTGAACAGTGATGAACAGAAGAGAAGCACTGTAGGGGTTTTCTTACTATTTCCTACTGTAGAAACGAAAATGAACTGACTTGCCAAAAAAATAGATTTTTGGAGTTAGCACGTATTGCTCATAAGTCCACTGCATGTAGGGAAGGTGAGAATAAGCTGGAATGTTGCATTTAGAGTAGGCTATATAATATGAAAATTATTTTTGTCTGTTTTTCAGAGGTATGAGGCAGCAACTATCAAAATTCTGCTACTCCAACAGTTCCCAGCAGTGCGACATGGTGCCCCGAGATGCTACAGTGAATTCACAGGGGAGCTACAGCATATTTTAAGATCCCCCTTCAAAACTGTGGCACCCACGGAATGGCTGGTGGGGATGCCCAAGCCCCACCAGCTGAAGTAGTCTGCTGCCTGATCACCGAGCTTCATGCTGCCTGAGCATGAGTGGGAGTGCTGGTGTTGGTGGCTGAAGCATGGACCTTGGGGCTCAGGCAGCAGACCGCTTCAGCTAGTGGGGCTTGGGCATCCCTGCCAGCAAAGATAGGATTCCATGTTTCCATCGTCATCACTGCCAATGGGGGGGGGGGGGGGGAGACCTAAGAGGAAATGTATTGCCTAGGGGCCCCTTTAAAAATTTACTTAAAATACTAAGGGCGCCGTGAACTGAGAAAATTTGGGAACTACTGTGCTAATCCATGACACCCATAAGGATACACTCCATAGAATATATGAACAGGAACACATCACATTCCTCCTGAGGACCTGGAGGTATATGTAAGGCCAAAAATGGCAAGGCCCACATAAACACTTCGTGAGTATACTTCTTTGCATCTCTTGAGTAATTCCATGTTGGTTTCCATAATATGTAGTTGAGACTGGGCTTTCATGTGGTCTCTGTCTGCCAGGGCTGCTGATGAGGTAAGTACTGTGCTGTGCTTTTATCTCTGCATATGCTACAATTCAAGCTTTTCAACACTGCATGACACTTGCATGAGTCTGTCCTTTGTGCCACTGTGCATATACTTTGTCATACCTTCTGTTCTGTTTTGGGCTGTTGTAAGCAATGGAAACACATCTGTTATTACTGTGTGAAGTTAGCCTGTTTCTTAATGTGGCTAAAACCTCAGCTATTTATATTACAGTTCTTTTCCATTCTTTGGGTATGAACAACAAGAAATGAATGAACTCTTTGGGAGCTGTTGGCTATTTGTGACTTGGGATGGCCACTGTCAGAGATAAGAAGCTAGGCTCAATAGACCATTGCTCTGACCTACTATGACTTTTCTTTTCTTATGTGGCTTGAACTGATTTCTCAAATGCTGTCTTCACCTATCAAAATGCAAATCCTTCTTATGATCTATATATTACATATGTGAAGAGTGATTGTATAAGAGGTTGCCTAGGCTGGGAGAGCAAGGAGACACTTATTTTGGGCCAACAGCACATGTAAAGATGCATGTGTCTTTATAAAGTTATCTCACAAAAGATCCAGAAATCATGACTAAAATTAAGTCATGGATGTACCTGCTCCTGAGCAGGTATAAATGTTAACAGGTAAGTATGTGCAACCATGTATATTCTAAAATGTTTGCCTATAAATTACAACTTCACCCATGGTCTGCCCCAAATCCACCCCAAACACTTTTATGAAATATCAAGACTTACCTCAAAGTCACCTCTAGGTGATGTACAACATAAAATCCATAATTTTAAACAATTGTTTTTTTACAATAAAAAATCTCAGTCAAAAACTCCAGTGCCCATCTATGACCCCCAGTACTGAACTCCCTTCCCATTTCAACCCAATAAGAACAGCCAGTCTTTTACCAGACTATTGAACCTCCTACAGTTCTACTCCATCCTGCTCTTTCTTGACAGTCTGTTCCACCGCAATCGTCCTGTCACTTACATAAGTACATAAGAATTACCATACTGTGACAGCCCGAAGGGCCATCAAACCCAGCATCCTGTTTCCGACAGTGACCAATCCAGGTCACAAGTACCTGGCAAGATCTCAAAACAGTACAATACATTTTATGCTGCTTAACCTAGAAATAAGCAGTGGATTTTCCCCAAGTCATAATTTATTAATGGCTTATGAACTTTTCTTGTAGGGAGCTATCCACCAAACCAGTTTTAAACCCCCATCTCTTTTATCATTTTCGTCGCCCTTCTCTGTACCTTTTCTAATTCCACTATATCTTTTTTTGAGATGTGGTGACCAGAATTGCAGACAATATTCGAGGTGTGGTTGCACCATGGAGTGATATACAAAGGCATTATAACATTCTCATTTTTGTTTTCCATTCCTTTCCTAATAATGCCTAACATTCTATTTGCTTTCTTAGCTGCCACCGCACACCGAGCAAAGGGTTTCACCGTACCATCAACGATTACAAATCCAAACCTGCTAGCTATATGCAATATGGCAAGAGAGGCTGATGTACAGAGACCAGGAAAGAGACATCGAGATGATAGTGTCAGATGATCTCAACCTACCAAAGCAATCTGATAAGGCAGTGGCCAACATCAGAGAGGTGTCAGTCTACACAGAGAAAAAGGATGCAATAATGCACCTGTACTGGACATTGGTGAGGTCTCACCTGGAATACTGTATTCAGCTTTGGCGTTCATATCTCAGGAAGGAGACAAAAAAGCTAGACGTGGTACAGAGGAAAGCATCCAAAATGGTGCAGGACCTACATCAGAAGTCATACAAGATTAGACCTGAAGACCTAACCATGTATACTCCAGAGAAGAGGACCCACTGTCCTATCTGCATATTGTAGTTCCTACCACCTCCCCTAATTATCATATCTCATCTATGTACTCTCTTCATACTTTTTAGGTTTTCATTGTAAGCCACCCTGACAGTCCCCAGTAAGGCAGGATAGTAAATTCTAAATAAACTTGATGGTAATAAATAGAAATAAAACAAAACATAGAAAAGAAAATAAGATAATACTTTTTTATTTGACTAGCTTAATACATTCTGATAAGTCAGAATGATTAAATATTTTGACACCCACCAGACAGGACTTAACGAAGATCTGGGTTTTCTAGCCCACAGTGGCGTTCCTAGGGGAGGCGGACACCCGGGGCAGCGCCCCGCCCCCCCAGGTGCAGCGCCCCCCCTGATGCAGCGAGGACCCCCTCTGGCAAAAGACACCCCCCCCCGCGAAAGAGCCCCCCCCCGGGTGCATGCCACAGAGGGGGTGTGCCGCAGCGCGCGCCTGCTGTGAGTTTACTAACTTTGCTCGCCTCGTTCGCTGCAGCTCCCTCTGCCCCGGAACAGGAAGTAACCTGTTCCAGGGCAGAGGGAGCTGCAGCAAACGAGTGAAGTTAGCAAACACGCGCAACAGACGCGCGCCGCGGCACCCCACAGCGGCGTGCACCTGGGGCGGACCGCCCCCACCATCCCCCCTTGGTACGCCACTGCTAGCCCATTATAAACCATAAAATTCTATTGCTTTGTCACCCTCTTATCTACAGTTCATCTCTCCCTGTCTCTCATCCACCCAGCTCCCATGTTTCTCACCTTACCCACCCCACCCTCTTCCTGTGAAGACTGTCATAGAAATGATTTGATTTTTCACTTCTATATACTATTATTTATCAACATTTGCTTAATTCTGATCTGAAGAAGAAGGGTTACCTTCGAAAGCTAATCAAAAGTTTATTAAACTGGTCCAATAAAAAAGGTATTATTTTATTTTATTTTCTATGATTTGTTTTATTTCTATTTATTACCTTTAAAAGTGGACTAACATGGCTACCACATCACTCTAAATAAACTTGGAAACTTTGATACGATAGAGATGTTAAACACTTGAAAGGTTTTAATGCATAATAAATGAACCTTTTTCAATAGAAAAGAAACTGTAGAACTAGGGGACTTCATATGGAGCTGTAGCTTCAGGAGAAATGTCAGGAAACAAATTTTCTTAGAAAGTGTATTGAATTAAAAAAAGAGTAGGGTATACACAAATGACACCTAAATAGCAAGGGATGGAAACTAAACATTGAGGGCCCCTTTTACTAAGCCACGTAAGCATCTACGTGCACCCAATGCATGCCAAAATTGATTTACTGCCCGACTATCACGTGGCTCTAGCGATAACTTCATTTTTGGCACATGTCTGAAACGCGCATCTGAAAAATAATTTGTATTTTCTGGCACGCGTAGTGAAAGCATGCTAAGTGGCATCTGATGCACGTAGATCCTTACCACCCAAATTCTTTACCGCTAAGTCTATGGCTGGCAGTAAGATCAGAAATCCAAAATGGACACGCGGCAATTTTGATTTTGACGCATATCCATTAACGGAAAAAAGAGGCCTTTTTTACAGGCGCGCTGAAAAATATATTGGCGTGCGCCCAAAGCCTATGCCTACACTACTGCAAGCCACTTTTCAGTGCGCCTTTGTAAAAGAACCCCTGAGCATTTCAATTCAAAACAGCAGTGCATTGAGTGACGTTTTGCACCAAAGTCGACTTAAGGCATGAGCCAGGGGAGGCCCTGCCTCAGGGCACTGAAGCACAAGCAGGGGTGTAGCTACGGGTGGGCCTGGCTGGGCCCAGGCCCACCCAATTTCAGCCCAGGCCCGCCCAGCGCCAGCCCCAGCTCCCATTGCCGGCCACTGCTGCTTTTCCTGTTGAGCAGCAGGGCCGGCGCTACAAAAAGAAGAAGCGCTAATGCTAAGGACAAAAAATGTTTAAAAAAAGAAAAAGCGCGGCACCGGCAGGCACTGTCTAGGCAGCCTTGAGGCATTGGCTGCTGGCTCGCAGGCTCCTCCCGTCTCCTACGTCACTGCCCCTGGAGCCCCAGGGGCAGAAAGAAAGAGGGGAGACTACCGGAAGGATGGGGAGAGAGAGGGGAGACTGGAAGGATGGGGAGAGAAAAAGGAGAGCTGCTGGATGGAAAAGGGGAGTAGTGAAAGACTGGAGAATAAGAGGAAGGGGCATGGGGAGAACAAGGATGAGAAAAAGATGAAAAGCCATAAGTAGATGAAGGAAATTAAAGAATGGATAGTAAGAATGAATTAAATCAGGACAGAGAGAGAGAGAGAGGCAGAAAAATATTGAAGAAAGCAAAGAAAAAGGAGAGAAAAATGACAAATGGCCAGGAAACCCTGGCAGAAGAGTTAAGCGAATACGAAGGAAAGCAGAATCTAGAGACTGGGAGCGACACAATGAGAAAAAGTAAATGGCCATACAAGAAAGGTAAAGAAAATAATTTTATTTTTAATTTAGAATAAAGTAATATGGTACCTGTGTTAATGAAGTTTCAGAGACCAATACTTCCTTCCTTAGGTCAGGCGAGGATACCGTAACAGCATTATACTGACCTGAGGCAGGAGGTTTTTGCCTCTGAAAGCTCACTGAAAAGGGTGTTAGGCTATTAAATAAATTTTCTGAAATCTGATGCACTGAAAAGCAGCACTTTACCCTGTGTGACAAATGCATCTGATTAGCGTGACTAAATTTTGCTGGGGGAGGGGGGTAGAGAGAAATTTTTGTGCCCACCCACTTTGGGTTCAGGCCCATCCAAAATTGGCAGTCTGGCTACGCCACTGAGCACAAGGGTGCCAAAATCTGCCTGACTGGCTCACCCTTCATAGCATGCTCTTTGCACTCACAAATGTTGGCTAAGAGCACCACAACCCCTTCGGTTGGCTCTGTTTTGCATGTCTATGAAGACATCAGGGAGGTGTAACCTGAGTGAATAGCTACAAATTTAAGCAAAGGAATGAGACATAATCTGTATTTTAAAAAATCCTAAAAATGAAGGAAATGGGGATTAACCTGCATGGAAAGGCAGTTCCATCTCAACACTCTGAGCATTTTTTAATTTTATGTGCCGTATTATGTATAAATGAATTGCAGGTTGAATGTGAATCGGCACATTTCTGTCTTCCATGCTGAAAACATTCTTGTGTGAGGTTTAGTGAATTAGCCTCATAGACTAGTTTCCACAAGATCAATTAAGATGAAGGAAACACAAATACCTGCAGCTCTACAACCATGGGTTGAGGAGGACATTTTAGAGACCTCATCATTTTTCCATTGAAAAAATTAATGTGCAGTCGTTGGGTGTGTTAAAAATGTTTTGTTTTATACTGCACATTTGCAGAGTATGCAATGTTTTCATCCTATCCAGATCACGCATTAAGCTCAACTTCATTATTTTTTAATCATAAGCCTTAAACATTGTTTATCAATTATTAAAATTCCCCTTGCTAGCACTTCAGGTGGAGAAATAACCCTCATAATAATGTCTACTACAAACCTCCCACTCTCCTTCATAAAAATGTGCTTTGTCTTTGTATATGTCATGGCATATACAAGTGCATCAGAGCAATAACGTCTTGCGATGAAGATTTTCCAGTTGACTTACCTTATTATCTTTGTTCTTGCTTCCACATAATGCAAAAAAGACAATATTAGCAGTTTGAACTTATAGCAGTGAGGGTTATTAAATTTAATTTAATTTCAGTGGTTTGTAGATCTTCGCACAGATGCTACTTAAAGGGTCCTACCCAAGAATTGCTTGATTCCACCTAGAGACGATTCCTGATAGTAATGGAAACAATTTGAAAACCAGCCTGCCGAAATACTTTCACAGCTGAAGACTTTTATAGATTTTTCAAGGGAAAGTCCTTGAGTATTTTCCCTTTGAAAACTGCCCATGATAAACTAACCCATAGACTTTACATCTTTTTTATATAGTGGCTTAATTTGCCTGGGAAACATTGACCGCCCAATATTCAAAAGGGTTTAGCCAAGCAAGAGAGGCCTGGTTAAACCCTGCCCAGCAGCCCAGCACAAGGCATCCAGTGGCACTTAACTGGCTAGTGCAGCTGAATATCGCCACTAATTGGCCATCTCCTAACCAGTAGGGTTAGGGGTGGGCTGGGGGCAAAGTGTGGGTGGAACACCTATTTAGCCAGTTAACAGCAATTTTTAATCCACTAACCGGATTGGCTGTCCTAACCTTGGGGCCCTTTTACCAAACGGTGGTAAAAGGTGGCCAACGATGACATCAGTGTGGGTTTACTGTACCCCAGGGCCACCTTTTACCGCCGTTGGTAAAAGGGCCTTTTTCAGGAGGACAGATAAATGGCCGTACAGTAAGCAAAATATTGCAGTGTGGCCATTTACGGCTGCAGCCCTTACCCTAAATAGGAGGCGATATGGGCTCCAGCGCTCCAGAGGGGTTTGTGATATTCCAGGAGAGGAGATCTCCAGAAGGGAGGGTTGGTGATGTTCAGGGAGAAAGGGAGAGGTTTTCGGAAAGTTTCAGGCCAGTAGCCAGAAGTAATGCCAGTCTTTAGTGCTGGCACCTGCTTAGCGAGCTTCCATGTTTATCGCTACTTTTATGTGATTCAATATTTCTGATTAGCTATTTGAGTACCAACAGTGAATATTACTGGCACCCATATAACTGCTGGCTCCTCCCCAACTCCATGCCCTATACAGACCTGCCCACTTCAAACATGGCTGGTCAGAGCCGGTATTCAGTGGCACTAGCTGGTTACGAGTCACTGAATATTAGCACTTAGGTGGCCACTAGCAATTTAAGTGGGCAGGAACCTCTCCTGCCCACTTAAATTGCTTTGAAACAGTTTGAACTAGGATGTTTACTGTGATTGGCCCACTTCTCTGGAATGTGCTGCCATCGTGTTTGTAAATGGAAGCATCATTTAATATATAAAGGATACAATTCAAAGCTTTTTTTGATTCAGGGTGGCTTTTGGGATATAGTTGGGAGGTTTTTTTCTCTTCCCTTTTGGCCCATTGCCCAGGGTCACACTGTCCAGCACTGGATAAAACTGGATATAATTGTACACTTAAATTATGTTTTTATGTTTTAGGTATTAGTCTTTGTGCTTTCTTTTCTATCATTGTCATGGCATTCTATTTTTTATATTTATATTATATTGCAAACCTCTCAGAATAGTGCTATGTCAAAATTTTAATAAACTTGAAACTTGAATATTGACTGGTATTGTTTCCTGAGTGTTTACTTTGTGCATACCCACAAACAATTTCACAATCACCTACTCGATTGTGTAAAATGCTGTCCTGTACTCTCAAGCTGCTTATAATGTTTCCTCCATAGTTGACACAAATTATTCCGTCAATGTCCCACAGAAAATATAGACAAAACAAGATGATCCTTGTTTACTAATGTCTAGTAATGTTTTGCAGTTACCATGTCGTAATTTTCAAAATATGCACGTGATTACTCCCAAACATCTGCATCAACTTGTAGAGTCTTCCAAGCATTTTCTCATTCAGTTAACACAAAGAAAATGTATTTATTCTGTGCTAATTGCATGACAGGTAACATAATGCATTAGCTACACCTCTTGAGGTGGCAGATAAAATGGAACCGTTACTGTGGCATTAACATTTAATGTGCGGTAGCTACCTCTGTATTGACTCTAGGATGCAGTCCCTAACCGTTCCATGTCCCTTTCCTTGAAATCTGATTAACATGAAAACTATTGCACACTGCCAAGGCACCATGTTAATCAGTAGTGTATTCAAACCAACAAGAAGAAGGTCCAAGTCTCCTGTAAAAACCACAAGGAACAACAAAAAGAACGGAAGATATCCAAGATAGAACAGATACAAATCACAAGGAGTAAGAGTGCCAAAAGAGTTTCATTAGGACCCTCAACTGAACTGGCAAGAATAGGAAGAGCAGATGGAACTAAATGATTTCTCAAATTTGGATTTCTGGAAAGAGCAAATGTAGGTGAAATGTCAGTAAAACAAGGATGTGTCTGCACAATATGCCAATGTTTTTTTAATCATTTTTTTAAATTGATGACTAAGTGATGAAAAACGGAAGGTGCACACAATTTCGGGTGTCTCCTTGGTTTTCATACCTGTTTTCAACAGATCCTCTCTGGTACTATTGTACGCCCTGTGGAACCCTTTATTAATACATTTTTTAGGGTATCCTCTCTGAGTGAACCTATCTGAGAGAAGTTTAGATTGTTTAAGAAAGTCCTCTGGATCGGCACACACCCTTTTGAGTCTTAAAAGCTGACAGAAGGGAAGGCTATCTTTCAATGCGCGATTATGGTAACTGGTATAATGCAAATAACAGTTCTTATCAGTTGGCTTCTTGTATAATGAAGTGGTTAGCCAATATTTCTCCTTTATAACCAACACGTCTAAAAATGAGATCCTTTCCATGCTGAATTGCATTTTAAACTTCAGGTTGGCATCGAGGCTATTTAGCCAATCATAAAATTCATTTAATGACTCTATATCCCCTTTCCATAAAATGAATATATCGTCAATGTATTGTTTATACAGCTTGATCTCTTGTTTATAAGGGTGATCCTCAAGGAACATATATTCCCGTTATAAAATCTTATGTACGGGACACTGCACATTTTATCAATATTCTTGAAGAATTTGATGGCGATTTGGAGGGTTTAGTTTTGGTTACTTTAGACATTGAGTCACTATACACTAATATCCCTCAATTGTAAGCATTAGCCATCATTTAGGAAACTTTACGCGATAGGCAAACCAATACTAGGATCCCCAACCATTTTATTTTGGCCATGGCTACCCTAGCTCTCACGAAAAATTATTTTGCTTTCAATGGTGACTTCTATTTACAAGTAAAAGGAACAGCAATGGGAGCTAGTATGGCACCTGATATAGCCAATCTTTATGTGGCTAAATTTGAAAAAAATGTTCCTTGAGGATCACCCTTATAAACAAGAGATCAAGCTGTATAAACGATACATTGACGATATATTCATTTTATGGAAAGGGGATATAGAGTCATTAAATGAAGAGAGGGTAATTGCTTCTGATGATCACCAAACTAGTCTTTTGGGTGTTAAGTTTAACAAAAATTTGCAAATGCCCATTCTTCAACCAGTGCTATATAGTGGTTTATCAACAAAAAAGTCTTATCTAGTGATTTTTGCACTGGACAAAGAACAAAAATGTCATCTGCATAGGATAAGGGAAAAATGACTAAGGATTGCCAATATCCTCCCAGGTGACTCATCTAGACATTGAAAAGCTGAGGCGATAGAGAAGATCCCTAAGGAACCCCTTATGATTTCCATGCAGTAGGCATACCATTCTTCATAACAGTATACTGTCTTAAACGGTTAAAAATTCTGTTTATTGAGACATTAAATCAATCCTTTAATAGACTCCCTAAAAAAAATGTATTCGTAGAGACCTCAGCAAACGGCAACTAATATTTGTTAGCACTAAAGGAGAGAAGAGTCCTCAGTTAAACAGCGTGATTACCTGCACCATAGTGCTAGTATGCTATCGAAGCAATTGTAAAACTTGTCCAAACTTGCTCTAGCTTTTAACATCGCTGCTCTGTTGTAACATTCTTGGACTGAGTGGTGGACTGACAGTGTTCTGGACCCTTGGGCAATAAGGGCTATGGGCCCCTAACCACCTATCAAAAGTGATTAAATTAGATGAAAGCTAGGGGAGAATAGGGCCTCTACTGCTGTGGGCCCTCGGATATTGATCTATTGTTCCAATGGTCAGTCTGCCTCTGCTTGGACTCTACCTTACCAAATTTAGCCTTATTGTAATTAACGTGTCTCCACTGAAAAAACATGACTATAAAACAGCCCTTCATGATAGCTAAAAGTCCACAAACAGTCACTCTTAAATAAAGTTTGTTGAGCACTTAACAACTTATCTCAACAGGTTCCAAGCAGCTCCAATTCTCAGGCTCAACGAGGTGCCCCAATTCGTACTCTTCCTACTGTTCTGAACAGTGCTGTAAAATTAGCCCTGGAACAGTGCGGGGCAATAACAACCCTATGATCAAAGCTAATAGCATGCAAATTTATGCACACTATTAGCTTCAATAATTAGAGTATTGCTGAAGGAGGAATGTGCCTGCAAGGCACAATCCTCCCACAGAAGTTGTTTGACAGGTCTGGGCTCTCAAAAATGTCCCTTATATGGTACTGAAGCCACACCCAGTGCATCTCAGGATGTACCAGGCAGGATAGGTTGCCACCATTTTGAGGTGGCACTTGCAGGAGGAGGAGGTGCTTACTCTCTCCTCCTGCTTCCAATTACAGGGGGATGAGGGGGGGCTTGGGGGCACTAGACCACCAGGCTAGGGTGGGAGGAAGGGAGGGAGGGTATGGCTAAGGGGGGCATCTGTTTGTGGGGTGGGGTTCATTGGAGTCATCACTTGCGTCAGAGGTCATCCTTTGTGTTGGGGGTCATTGGGGGTCAGTCCCATGTGTCAGTGGGTGTCAGAAGTCTGGAGGACCTCCAGCCCCTTTTTGTCAGGAAGGTGTCAGGTGGTGTAGGGGGTCTCTAGCCCCTTGTGTCAGGGGAGTGAGGGGACTGTAAGCATGCAAATACATGCTGGATAGAGTCTCCCTATTCCTCCCCAATGCCCTAGCAAACCCTAATACCAGCTCTGAGCTGGTGTAGGGTTTGCGGCAAAAGAAGTGCCCTTGTTTGGTGTGCTGCACGCTGAGCATTGAGGAGGAATAGTAATGTCCCTGTTTAGCATGCATTTGCATGATATTAACATTCAGAGCCAGTGAGCTCGTTGATACATGTGCTCTCCGATTCTGATCCTGGGGCACAGGGAAATGTGGCGTCTGGTACTAATGGCCTCTAGCGCTCGCGTTTGCCTTTGCTCATCCCCCTATTAGGGGTGACTGCTAATTATTGCCAATTAGTGCTTGTTAACAACAATTATTGGTACTCATCTCCAATTAAATGCCAATTTAGTGTCAATTAGCTAATTATATTATGCACGTAGCTGACCCTATTTTATATCTGGGTGCACAATTCAGTGCCTATCTTTAGGCAGCATTTATAGAATCTGTGGGTCAGCAGACTAAATATTGGTGCTAGCTTGGTAATTCTTGGCTCCAACAGCCCCGCCTCCGGACCACTCCTGCATTGTTTGTATAGTGCTGAGACAGCCTGTCCAGATTTTCTGTGACATTATCCCAGGGTTGCTGCTGAAACTCCAGGCATGATGCTGTGAACAGGATATATCCGGGTAGCAGTGGAGTAGCTAGGGGGGACGCCAGGGGAGTGTCCTCTCCCCCAAACAGACTTCTGCAGGCGCAGGCGCCGATTTTTTACGCGACGTGTTGCATTTAAAACGCGCGCTGGCAGAAGTCTGCTCTCGCGCTGCTCTCGCTCCCCCCGCATCTTCAACCTGGCTCCGCTTCAGCCGGATAGGAGCTATTGTAACCCTGATAAGTCTTGCTGAATAATGACCCTTATATATCTATGTGTGGCTGGTTATCTGTCCACTGCGTATTTATGTTTGGGGAATGAAGAAAGGATATATTTTGTTTTGTGAAAGGGAAGTCTTTTTTAAATGGGTTTGGGAGAGAGATCAGAGGTTTTAATATGTGTTACTGTTTGTAATAAGTGTGGGTTTTTGAAATGTAATCCACTCTGAGCTATTTGTATACTAAGGACAAATTTCTATATATCACGCCTAAACAATTGGTGCTGAAACGAAATATACATAAGTGTATTTTATAAAGTATGCTTAAATTTAGGCATGCTTTCTAGAATAAGCCTAAATTTCCATGTGGTTTATAGAATACACCCACCGAGTGCCCGTCTGCATGACTAAATTTAGTTGTGGGCAGTAAATGCCAGCACCTAAATTAGGCACGTACTGGGTGTATTCTATAACAATGCAGTAGATTTTAGAAATGCCCACAACCCGCCCATTCTATGCCTATGGCCACTCCTCCTTTTCAACTGTGCAACTTAGAATTTAAAAAAGACACAGGGTGGAAGAGATCCAAGTCCAAGTGACCAGCCAAAATACAGAAATAAGAGCTCCAAAGTTTATTGGGACCCTACATAGTCTGTGTTTCAGCAGAAAGCCTTCTTCAGGGGTCAATAAACGAGTCCTCTGTAAAATTTGGACTGCTAGCGAAGCGCAAATATGAGGACGCGGAGTTCACAGGTGTGCTAAGGGACACAGTCTGAATTTTGCAGAGGACTCGTTTATTGACCCCTGAAGAAGGCTTTCTGCCGAAACGTGGACCCATGTGTCAGTGGGTGTCAGGAGTCTGGAGGTCCTCCAGCCCCTTTTTGTCAGGAAGGTGTCAGGTGGTGTAGGGTCCCAATAAACTTGGACTTGGATCTCTTCCACCCTGTGTCTGTTTTACTTGCATTATTGTGGAAAGAGTGGACCCCCTTGTTCAACTTAGAATTTACACACTTTATAGAATACACTTAGACAGTTCTGCGTGTTAATTCTAATTAATGCCAATTAATGTCAATAATTGCTTAAGTGGCAATTATCAGTGCCGATTGGCTTGTTAACGAATTAAGTTGCTAATTAAGGCTGGATTTGTGCACACAACTTGTCACGTTATATAGAATCTGTTGGTAAGAGTGGAACATCAAATATGATATAACTAGCAAAAGAGGTCCGTTTCTGAGCAAATGAAACGGGCGCTAGCAAGGTTTTCGTCGGCAACACCCCCCTTCCCTCCCTCCCTGGCCAACCCCTTCGTTGTTCTGCCATTGCTCCGCCCCCAACGTCATGACGTTTGACGCGAGGGCGGGGCCCGGAGCGATTTCCCACCCCCCTGCCTCCCTGCCAACCCCTTCGTTGTTCTGCCATAGCTCCGCCCTCGAGGGCGGGGCCCGGAGCAATTTTGATGGCTTCACCACCACAAACCTTCGAACCTTTTTGAAGGAAGTCAGGGCTTGGCTTCACTGACGTCAGTGTCCTCAGAACGTTGAGGGTGAGTTTTATTATAGTAGATATGGTATTTATATTCTGCCAAATCCTAAACAAGGTTTAAAGTAGATTACAAAATACTATAGTACAATACAAAAGAAAAATAATAAAGATCTATCCTAGTAGATGTTCCTAAATAAATATGTGTTTAACTCCTTTCAAAAGTTTAAATAAGAAGGGTAACTTTTTTAATGCAGGAGGAAGAGTACACCAAATCTGAACTGCCTTTATCTGCCATCATGTTTCTATGTCTGATAAATAAAGGATTTCTCGAAAAATCCAGAAAAGATGAAAAAAAATGTAACCTAGTTGACTCTGCTTGTGAAATGTTAGGGTGAAGAGTAAATGAAAAAATATCTATTAAATATTCTGGACAATTACCATCAAATAGTTTAAATATCAAGCAAGCTAACTTAAACATTAAATATATGTTAAATGAAATAAAATGAAACCTGCAAGTTGCTGTAAACTATCTGAAGGTTTTCTTTCTCTAGGGTAAAAAAATGTTATATTTTTGTCCTACACATGCCTGGGGATTATTAGCCACCCAAATTGAATACTTTTAAATCACTGACATGTCAAAACTGGTCTGCATCTGGGTAATATGCATGTGTGTGAGGGGCTATAATATCAGTTTAGAATAAAGAGTTGGTGGGTTTTTGCCTGCAAGGTTTACTTCTACTACTACTTAACATAGAAGGACAGTCCCTGCTCAAGGAGCTTACAATCTAAAGGACAAATGTACAGTCAGTCAAATAGGGGCAGTCAAATTGGGGCAAGGTTTACTTCTGTAAATCAGTCTATAAAACTATACTTATAAACCAAGCAGACGGAACTAGTAAAGCAGAGAGCAGGAGGCACACATGTATTATGTAATTGGAATGTCTCGTTTTTCAAAGCTGACACAATGTCACGTTGAAAAAAAAAATGAAATTGAATTCAGTCTGCATCAACAGAAAAGCTCTCATTTCTCCCCTTCCACCCACGCCCAACCAGACATACAGGATGCATTAACTCACACAAATCCAGACAGGTAAGCTAAGGACATTGAAAAGATAGCAAAACAAGAGAAAGGCATCTAGTTTCGTTGACAACTGCAGCCTAGAATCTTTGATTTTTTTTTTTTTGTTATACCCATATTAGGCTTCATCTATAGACAAGCAGCAATCCTGTCTCTGAACTGTCCTGTCACAACACGCCCACCACTGGTGCCCTTTTAATTGATTTCTGAGTTGCATTGCATCAACTTTTCTCCTCTTCTCTAAAGGCCTGTTTAATAATCTGTCCAGTATGACTGTCCTATTCCTTCCTTCTTCTAGTTGTTCCAGTGTTTTTCATTCAGGAGCCGATCCCTACCCTCATTCTTCTTTCTGCCAGATGATTTCACGGCATTCACAATAACAGCCAGCGGACAGGTAGAAAGATGAGGCAGCGTAGGGTTAGAGGATGATTGATTTTGTTCTGCTTCTTGCAGAGTGATACACTTGCCTGTGTACAGCAGAAGATGGAATGACGAGTGATAGGAAAACAAGGGTCAAACTGATGGTAAAATGATATGACTGTTAGCTCGTAATCACACACAAGACATTTCGAAACATCACTGTTCATCCATCAGATGCAAACACATAAGGTTGCCAGTCTCGTAGGATGCAAGAATCTCTGTCATTTCACAATTTTTGAAAAAATTATCCTTGTTTTCACAGCTCTCTGAATTCCGCATTAAGGGGCCCTTTTACAAAGCTGGGGCAAAAGGTGGCCTGCGGCAGTGCGAGCGCGTCTTTTGTGCGCGCCCTGGGCCAGTTTTTACTGTGTCCTGGAAAAAGGGACATTTTTAAGGGGCCGGAAAATGGACGTGCGGCAAAATTAAAACCAGTGCGTGTCCATTTTCGGCCTGAGACCTTACCGCCACCCATTGACTTAGCGGTAATGTCTCATGCACTACCCGGGCAGTAGGCATGCAGCACACGCACAGTGCCATCTACTGCCAGGTAAGCGCCATGCAGTAGAAAATAGAAAATATTTTCTACCATGTCTTTTCAGCGCACACCAAATTTAGAATTACCGCCCAAGGCACACAGTAGCTGGGCAGTTATGCTAATTTAGCACACGCTGGACATGTGTAGGCCCTTACGTACCTTTGTAAATGGGCCCCTAAGTGTCCCCTCTGCACATTGATGCTGTTTTCGTCTTGTACCATTGTTGTCATCTCCAAGAAATACTGCCTAGTAGGGATAGTCAAGTGATAGGCAGTGGGCAACTCCTGCTATCACTAGTTATCACAAAGGCCAAAGAAAAGGTTTATTTTACTTAGCTTCTACTTTATACTTTGCACATTGTGAAGATAATTCTGTTAATGGATTTCTCCATTTAGACACCCCAATGCTGCATGTTGAGAGACTATTTTATTAAAGTATCTGAGTATAACCCAGTATCAGTGTGCCTAATATTTACATGCATGCAGATAACCAGCCATAGATATGAAATGATTGAGGTCTACAAACTCCTAACTGGTATAGAATGAGTAGAAGTAAATCAATTTTTTACTTGTTCCAAAAGTACAAAGACTAGGGGGCACTCCAGGAAGATGTACGGAAATATTTTTTCACTCAACAAAAAGTTAAGCTCTGGAACTCTTTGCCAGAGGATGTGGTAACAGCGTTTAGCACATCTGGGTTTAAAAAAGGTTTGAAAAGTTCCTGGAAGAAAAGTCCATAGTCTGCTATTGAGACAGACATGGGGAAGCCACTGCTTGCCCTGGGATTGGTAGAATGGAATGTTGCCACTATTTGGGTTTGTACCAGGTACTTGTGACCTGGATTGGCCACTGTTGGAAGCAGGATACTGGGCTAGATTGACCATTGGTCTGACCCAGTATGGCTATTCTTATGTTCTTATGGCACAACTGTGGTCAAATAAATATAGCAGGGATGTGTGTAATTTACAGTATTCTGTAATTTAAACGTGTAAATGTGAGGCACGACACTCTCCCTCTCATACTCTGTCCAATTGCACTCCCCTTGCATTTACATGTTATGGTACTTATTTTAGAAGCTCTATTTATATTTTGGACATCTGAAAACTGACATTTAATAGTTTAATACATTTTGATATACCCTATTTGCAAATAAGTCAGAGTGGTTTACTATCCTGCTTATAATCGAACGAGAAAAACGCCCAAGTTCCGACCTAAATCGGGAGATGGGCGTTTTTCTCACAAAAACAAATAAAGCGGTATAATCGAAAGCCGAACTTTGGACGCTTTCAACTGCACTCCGTCGCGGATGCGGACAAAGTTGACGGGGGCGTGTCGGAGGCGTGGTGAAGGCGGAACTGGGGCGTGGTTATCACCCGAACAGAGATGGGCGCCTTTCGCCGATAATGGATACGTTTGTAGCTAGAATTTAGGGCACTTTTCCTGGACCCTGTTTTTTCACGAATAAGGCCCCAAAAAGTGCCCTAAATGACCAGATGACCCCCAGAGGGAGTCGGGGATGACCTCCCCTGACTCCCCCAGTGGTCACTAACCCCCTCCCACCACAAAAAAATGATGTTTCACAACTTTTTACTTTCACCCTCAAATGTCATACCCTCCTCCCAAGCAGCAGTATGCAGGTCCCTGGAGCAGTTGTTAGGGGGTGCAGTGGACGTCAGGCAGGTGGACCCAGGCCCATCCCCCCCCTACCTGTTACAATTGTGCTGCTTAATGCTTAGTCGTCCAACCCCCCCAAACTCACTGTACCCACATGTAGGTGCCCCCCTTCACCTCTTAGGGCTATAGTAATGGTGTAGACTTGTGGGCAGTAGGTTTTGAGGGGGATTTGGGGGGCTCAACACCCAAGGGAAGGGTGCTATGCACCTGGGAGCTCTTTTACCTTTTTTTTTGTTTTTGTAAAAGTGCCCCCTAGGGTGCCCGGTTGGTGTCCTGGCATGTGAGGGGACCAGTGCACTATGAATCCTGGCCCCTCCCACGAACAAATGCCTTGGATTTATTCGTTTTTGAGCTGGGCGATTTCATTTTCCATTATCGCTGAAAAGCAAAAACGCCCAGCTCACACCTTGGCGAATAACACATGGGCGTCTATTTTTTTTAAAAATACGGTTCACTCCGCCCCTTCACGGACCCGTTCTCGGAGATAAACGCCCATGGAGATAGGCGTTTCTGGTCGATTATGCCCCTCTAAATATATATATATATATATATATATACATACATATATATTTTTTTTGCATTTGTATCCCACATTTTCCCACCTGTTTGCAGGCTCAATGTGGCTTACATAATACCGTGATGGCGATCGCCAATTCCGGTATGAGAAATACAGAGTGGTAATTGCATTAAGGGTCAATAAGTGATAGGGTACATTGGGTAGTCAAGGAGGAAGGGTTAAGTTTTGTATATATAAAAACAAGGCAGAAAAAATGTCAATAATAAAAGAAAAACAATTCATTCCAAGGACCATACAATCATCCCACAATCACACAGATGTTCTCTAAGAAACACTAGCCATTGACCTGCTACTATTCTATAATGATTTAGGTGCACTTAAGTGCCATTATAGAAAAGGCACCAAGCTCATCTCATTAGGGCACCTAAATTGAGGTCACAAGTTATAGAATTGTCCCCATTGATTAAAAAAAAATGGAAAATAGAAGTAAAAGAAATGGTATTAAATAATTAAACAAGCATTTTGGTAAAAGCTTAACAGATATATAAAACATCAAGAATGGATGCATAGCACATTTTATAGGAACACCTATGAAAATATATCCCTTTGTCTGAGTTATTTGTCCAAAAAGGTTACCTTTTATGAGTATTCAGAATAAGGTCTTACTGCATTTTTATCTAAATTGGCATCATCAGAAGTTGATAGGAACACAGAGGTTCCTCTCAGCTTCAGTCCGTTATTTTTAAAATTATCTGCTGCAGGATATTAGAACGCTGACTCTGTGAAAAACATGGGACAAGGATACTTCAAATAGGGCACGCTGTTAACCAGGGACGGAGTGAGAAAGAGGCATGCCCAAATAAGAGAGGAATGTTTCTGTGGGAGGGAGGGAGAAAAGAAATTCTCACTGCTAACTATACCGTTTGTTTCTAACTGGTTAGCAGTGGAGATTTTCAACAGCAGTAACATATATAGTACAGTTGTATATTCAGCACAGTTGTGTTACAGCGATATTCCTCTTTAAAGTCTTTCTTGCTGTCCCCTCTCTGAGTTGATTTACCCCAGATTGGAGTACTTCTATCAGTCTTTTTTTATCATTGTAGCAGTGTCGATCCTAGCTGGCATGACACCCGGGGCGGATCGCCGATGCACCCCACCCAGGTGCAGCGCGGGCCCCCCCGGCGAAATGACACTCCCCCGGGTGCACGCCGCTGGGGGGGGGTGCCGCGGCGCGCGCCTGTCAGCTGAGTTCGCTGACTTCGCTAACTTCGCTGCAGCTCAGGGTTGCCAGGTGGAAAAATTTTTTCCCCACCCAAACGAGCCCAAAACCAGCCCAAAACCCGCCCAAAGTCAAACCCCGCCCCTGACACCCCCACCCCCGCTGTCATCAATCCCGCCCCCACCATCACCGGCCCCGCCTCTTCCGTCACCGCCCCCACCTCCCCGTCATCGGCCCCGCGTAGAACGTCACTAACCCCGCCCAAAACGTCACTAACCCCGCCCAGAATGCCACTAGCCCTGCCCCCCGCGGCCCGAAAAACCGCAAAAAAAACTGCCAAAAGACCCCAAAACAAGCCCAAAAAACCGCAATCCGCCGCGGGCAAAAATGTCCCACGGCGGGTCGTGGAAAACCGCCCAATTGGGCGGGAAAACCGCCCACCTGGCAACACTGCTGCAGCTCCCTCTGCCCCGGCCGGAACAGGAAGTAACCTGTTCTGGGGCAGAGGGAGCTGCAGCGAAGTTAGCAAAGTCAGCGAACTCAGCTGACAGGCGCGCGCCACGGCACCCCCCCAGCGGCGTGCACCTGAGGCAGACCGCCCCCCCCCCCCTTGGTACGCCACTGCATTGTAGTTATCAGGGACAACTTCTATAGCTCCTTCTGCTTCTCAGGTCCAGGATCCCCTGTTCCTTATCCAGTTTCTCTTACTGTTTCATTCATTGATGCTTATTCTTAGAAGTAGCGGTGGACTGGTTCTCCATTCCAGCTTATACCTTCGGACAAGTGCGGAAACCTCAATGACCCTGTCACTGCTCACCACTCTTTTCCTCTTTCTGGTATGGTGGCTGGGCTAACCAAAGACCTTTTGCCCCTACCAGTGGTATGATGGCCAAGGAATCAAGAGCCAAAACAAAGAATTCAGACAGGGCTGGGGTTTAATACCAGTTTCCAAAAGAGAGTCCTCCCCTTGTTCTGGAAGCTGTGGAGGCATTTATAAGTCAAAGTGCAGTATTTTAGTAGAGCTACTTGAGGTCTCTCCTGTCCTCACAATGTAGAACCTTAGAGGTCTCTTCAAATACGTCCATATTTTTATAGTGCTATTATCCAAGACATTTTAATGATAGTTGGAATAATGATTACTACTGGTTTTCATTTCATTTGCCTCATAAGAATGAAAGGCTGAGTCAATCCTGCCTGGATCTCAACCTGTAAATTCTAAGTTTACACAGATGTTACTGGTAGACACCTAGGGCAGCCGAGCAGCCCCGTAGGCCTCCTGAATCACACCATCACACATGTTTTACTACATAAATATTTCAAGAAGAATTTTAAAAAACACACAACATAACCCAAGATTTAAAAAAACAAAAACAACAACAGTATAATCTTACTTGTATCCAGGATATGAAAGTCCTACTTTATTAAATGTAAACCATGCTTTCTTGATCTCGTTACTGGTTTATGAGTAAAACCTGCAACGCAAGTATTCTCATTTTAGCATGACAAGACGATGTGAAAAAGAGGGATGTGATGTGCAGCATACCAGAAGAGGATTGATGGCTTCGAAAAAAAAGATTCTAGCCATTCCAAACATTCTGCAGCGAGAAGCTGAACTTGAATGTCAGGCAGAGGGTAAACTCATTTTCAGAGAAGAAAGCAACAATAAAAGGGTCATAGAAGACAGTTCAGAAAAACATGGTGAAGACATATTGATCCTGATAAGAGCTTAATAACCACACTAAAATGCTAGCCTTTCAAAAATCTGTCAAAATATTTAAAAATCAAGGTTAGATTACAACATAACTATACCGTCATGCATATCAATTAAAATTATATCTTTCTTGTCCTTGTAAAATATTAGAAAAATAGGATCCCTTTTACTAAATTGTGCATCCTAATGTGGGATTTTCCCATGCATTAAGCCCGTATTTTGTGTTGTATTTTTAAAGCTTTTTTTTTGTTTTTTTTGCTGGTTGTGTGCTAACGCTGCCATTAGCATGTGGTACCTGTGAAAAATTAATGCAGGAGAACTTACTGCCTCCTACTTAGGAGGCGCTAAGGGCAAGGGTGGCCAGACCATTAGGCCACCTGAGGCAGGGGCCTCAGGCGGCACTCTGCAGGAGTGGTATCTCTGGGGGTGGCTTTGCGGTGTTTTACCTCATCATGGTGAAGTTCCAAACCCGTCAGCGGCAGCGATTCCCATATGCTGCCCTGCTGCCACCGGCATCCGCTTCTTCCCTTTACTGCGGCCGCCTGAAGTAACTTCCTGTTTCGCTCAGGCAGCCGCAGTAAAGTGAAGAGGCGAGTGCCAGAGGCAGCAGGGCAGCGTATGGCAATCGCTGTTGCTGCCGTGTTTGGAACATCACCGCGATGAGGTAAAATGCCCGGGGGGGGGGGGAGGGTAGCATCTCGGCTGGGGGGGGGGCCGCATCTCGGCCCAGGGGGGCAGCATGTAGCTCCGTCTCAGACGGCATCTTGCCTTGGGCTGGCCCTGGCTAAGGGCCTTATTCTATAAAAGTTATGCTTCTAAATTTACGCTCCTAAAATTTATGCTCCTAAATACTCGTAATTTAGGAGCATAAATTTAGGAGCGTAAATTATGCTCATAAATTAGGAGCATAAATTTTAGGATCGTAAATTTAGGAGCATAACCTTTATAGAATAAGGCCCTAAGTGCTCCTAAGTTAACCCAGAGTTAACCAGTTAGTTCGCAGTAATCCTAACATTTATTCTCTAACGGTTTCACACCCATTCTCCTCCCACGACCTGGCCCCTGGAAACAATATTTTGATAAAATAAGGAGCATGCAGGTTAGTATGTGCAAAGTGGGAAAATACCACAAAATGCTTAAACATATTTTGCAAAAATATGAAAAATGCAAGTAAGTGCAGTTTAACACATGGAAACAGGCAAATACCACAAAACCCCTTAATGCCCTTTAGTGAAAGGGCTCCACAGTTAATATGAACTAATAGGGTAAAAATATTCTTGAATGAAATCATGCAAACTCTTGCAAAATAACACAGTAATATCAAAATAGTATATACTGTAGGATTATAAATTACATTTAAGATGATGCACCATATCCCCGAGTTTGGCTCTGGACTAAGTTTGCTTCTGTATCAAGCTGGAGTACAAACTGAATTTGGTTTTACCAGAGCCGTAGCGAGGGGAGCAGACACCCGGGGCGGGTCGCCGCTGCACACCCCCCCCCCAGGTGCAGCACGGCGCACCCTCCTCCCACTGGAGTGCCCCCCCCCCCCCGGAGCACATACCTCCTCCCCCCTGGAGCTCATACCTGCAGCGAGAGATGGGCAGGAGGGCCGATCTGCCCTGACTGCACGTTGCTGGGGTGTGTCGGCTCCGCGCTGATTCACTGCTCTCTCTGTCCCGGAACAGGAAGTAACCTGTTCCGGGGCAGAGAGGGCAGTGCACCCGGGGCGGACCGCCCCCCCGCCCCCCCTTCCTACGCCACTGGGTTTTACCCTGAAAAAGAATTGAACTGCCTGTACAGAAGTTAAGTAAAGGTACTGTTGCATAAAATACAATCCTTGGAGTGGCGAGTTTTTCTTTGCAGTAAGAGTGAAGTGACTGCTCCCAGACTATCAAAGAGTACCCAGTAAAGCCCAGCTTAATACCCTATCGCCTACCGGAGTATGTACAGCCCTGGCCTAAGCTCAGACGAGTAAGAAAGACTGAACTGTGTGTGATTGAGAGAATAATTGTGCTTTATGTCTCGGTTCAGGGGTGCCCGACCCTGAGAGGTAGTTGTTGCCCCAGGACACTGTGCTGGGAGAGAGACCCAGATTACATAAATTATCGGTGAGGTTTGAATTCTGGCTTCCCAGGTTTGTACTTCATTGTTGTCACAATTAGGTTATTCCTCCCAAAAGCGGAGCCAGGTTGACGGCGCGGGGGGAGCAAAAGCGGCGCGAGAGCGGACTTCTGATGGAACCGGCACACATTTTCAATGCAATACGTTGAGAAAAAAAATAGGCACCGGTGCCAGCAGAACTCCGTTTGGCGGAGCGGCCGGTCCCCTGGCACCCCCCCCCCCCCCCAGCTACGTCACTGATTCCTCCACTAAAACATAAAACTTTGCTTTATGCCCAGAAAGTACTTTTAAAATTAACCACTTAGCTAAAAAGCATCTGTGTATTTTTTATGTGAATTTTACAGCCCTCAATATTGTCCTGTTTATTTATTTGTTACATTTGTATCCCACCATTTTTGCAGGCTCAATGTGGCTTACATAGTACCGTAAAGGCGTTCGCCAATTCCGGTATGAACAAATACAGTAATGTTGTGGTAGAATAAGGTTTGTGTGTACAGACACATTAGGGAATCGTAGAGAGGAAGAGTTATTATATGTCCATTATGAGCTTTGGTTTCGTTGTGTTGCAGGGTACAGACATTTAAGTTGAGTCGGTAGGGTATGCCTTTTTGAACAGGTTAGTTTTTAATGATTTCCGGAAGTTTAGGTGATCATAAGTTGTTTTCACGGCTTTTGGTAATGCGTTCCATAGTTGTGTGCTTATGTAGGAAAAGCTGGATGCATAGGTTGATTTGTATTTGAGTCCTTTGCAGCTTGGGTAGTGGAGATTTAGGTATGTTCGTGTTCATCCCCTTGTGTTTCTATTTGGTAGGTCTATGAGGTCTGTCATGCATCCCGGGGCTTCGCCGTAGATAATTTTATGAATTAGGGTGAAGATTTTGAAAGCAATACGTTCTTTGATTGGGAGCCAGTGCAGTTTTTCTCGGAGGGATTTGGAGCTTTTGAATCACGTTTTTCCAAATATAAGCCTGGCTGCTGTGTTTTGAGCGGTCTGAAGTTTCTTTATAATTTGTTCTTTGCATCCCGCATAAATTCCTTTGCAGTAGTCTACATGGCTTAGTACCATTGATTGTATCAAGTTGCGAAATGTTTCCCTTGGGAAGAATGGTTTCATGCGTTTGAGTTTCCACATTGAGTGGAACATTTTCTTTGTTGTAGATTTCACTCGGTTCTCTAGTGTGAGGTTACAGTCGATTGTAACACCAAGAATTTTCAGGCTGTCTGAGATAGGGAGGGTATAATCTGGGGTGTTTATGTTTGTGGGTTTGTTTGTATTGTATTGGGATGAGAGGATGAGACAATGTGTTTTTTCTGTGTTGAGTTTTAGTTGAAATGCGTTTGCCCATGAGTCCATGATATTCAAGCTGAGCTTGATTTTGTTGGTGATTTCTGTCAGATCATGTTTGTAAGGAATGTATATTGTGACGTTGTCAGCATAGATGAAAGGGTTAAGGCCTTGGTTGGATAACTAGGTGTAGCCTAGTGGTTAGTGCAACAGACTTTGGTCCTGGGGAACTGAGATCGATTCCTGCTGCAGCTCCTTGTGACTCTGGGTAAAAGTCACTTAATCCTCCGTTGCTCTGCTTTGGAGAAAAGCGTCCCATTCCCCTTGGAGTGGAGGAGTGGCCTCTGGGGAACTGAGTTCAATTCCCGGCCCAGGCAGCTCCTTGTGACTTTGGGCAAGTCACTTAACCCTCCATTGCCTGCTGCATTGAGCCTGCCATGAGTGGGAAAAAGTGCAGGGTACAAATAAAAAAATAAAATATCTCTAAACCCAATCAAATAAAGGAGAAAGTCCAATCCTCATTCAAAGCAACAGGAAAAAGGAGTGAGATAATCAAAGATGAGCAATCAAAACTTGTAATATAAAACAGTCTTTATTGCTTATCGTTTCTGAAGGTCTATTGCGGGAAGATGACTAACAATGTGTAACCTAAAAATTTTTTACATTACAAAATATATAAAATATTTAATTGAAAATTAAATAAAAGTGAAAAAAAATATGAATAGATTGTTTCAATGAGATGAGAATATTTGAACAGATTAAAATACTTGAATAGCAAAACCGTCTATTACAATTAACTTACATAGGAAAACCGTCTATTACATTGTTAATATATAGATTATGGTTTTTATCGTGGTTTCATTTGGTTTTGTACTTGATATTTTATATTTTATATATTTTTTTATGTTTTGAACCCTCATATTAACACACCTTATGTTACTGTCTTTTTATGTTGTTTTTTTATATGTTATTGTATGAATAGACTCCTGATGCAGGCCCTGAGGGCCAAAACATAGCTGTGTCAAGTCCTGTTCAACGATCAATAAACATTTTTTGGATTTTCATCTGAAGCGTCGTCATCCTTATTTTTTGTCTTCTTCGCTGTTTTGTTTTTCATTAAACCCAAAAGTGAAGAACACATTGGCATCTGTTTTCTGCTCCAATAAATATAATGTTTCATTTATTTATTTTTTACTTGGAAGGCCTATATTTAAACCCAGGAAAATGTGTGTTTTCACTTTTGGGGTTGCTCTGGCTCACACACATTGGTCTCTCACTACCAGCACTTAGGGGCTTGCATGGGCTTCCTTCTGCTTCCAAATGACATAAAAACTGACAGATTTTAAAGAAAGAATCACGAGAAATCTTCTCATCAAACACTCTAACGTCTGCTCCAACCTGACGTTATTTTTTCAGTAGTAAGATGACTGTTTTGCGCACTGTTCTCGGAGCATTGGGAGGGAATAGGAAATTCCTCTCTCTTCCCTCCATGGAAAGCTGAATGCAGAGTCCCACAGGGATCGCCGCTCTCATCAATACTATTCAAATTAATGATGGCCCTCCTTGCCCGAACACTATCCATACAAGGATTCAACCCCCTCATATACGCCGATGACGTGTCAATCTATATCCCTTTTAAAAAGAATCTGCACAAAATCACAAACAGGATTACAGATGGCATAAACATAATGGCATCCTGGGCATCAACATTCAAGCTTAAACTGAACAAGGACAAAACACAATGCCCGATAATCACATCGCCTCACAACACCCACTTCCCAAATATTTCCACCATGGACACATCCCTCCCAGTATCTGACAACCTAAAAATCCTAGGAGTCACCATAGTACGAAATCTGACACTCAACAAACAAATATCAAATACTACAAAGAAAATGTTCCACACCATGTGGAAACTGGAACGCATTAAAAACTACTTCCCTAGAGATGTATTCCACACACTAGTACAATCCGTGGTCCTCACCCATGCTGACCAGGAGCGTAGCCAGACCTCGGCTGGAGGGGGGTCCAGAGCCCGAGGTGAGGAGGGCACATTTTAGCCCCCCCCCCCGGCATCGATAACCCCCCCGCCACTTTCAACCCTCCCACGCCGTTGCCCCTCCCCCACCACTTTCGACCCCAACCCCCACCAGCTGAAGTCCTCTTCAGCGCCTTAGCTGATCTGTTTCTGTGAGTCCTGATTCCTGATGTCCTGCACATTCCTACGTTCATTGCATGACAACTGGAATTTTTTTTGGGGGGGGGGGGCTGGTTCAATAAAGTGCTTCAAATATAAATTGTCAAAAATCTGCTATATAATTGTTTGGAGTTTTGGGCAACATGTATAAAACAAATATAAAAAATAGCAGATGATGTTGTTCATCTCATGGAGATCCTTTTTTAAAAGCACACATTAAAGCAGTTAAAAGAAATACTTTTCATAATGAACCAAATATGTTCTTCAACAAAATCATACTATCATCAAATTTTTTTACAGGAAATTCTGTGCCCTTAGTGCACAGTATGTTTAGCAGGTATTTGTCTATCTTTCTACCTCCCTTCTTTAAGGGTGAGGTGACACCGAATTTGCTCTCTCCATTCTTATTTAGACCCACCACTACTTCACACTCTTCTCCTCTCACTTGTCATTTCCCTACTGGACTACTGCAATTCTCTTTATGCTGGTCTCTCTATACATACTCTATAGAGTGTATCCAACTTATCCAATCAACTGCCGTAAAATTCTTTCATTCTGATCATTGCTTTGATCATGTCACTCCGCTCCTCAGCACAGATAAAGTTTAAAATCCTCTGCTTAGTTTTTAAATCACGCATTCCTTCTGCCCCCGTTTATCTTCACTTGGCTCTTTATCCCTATACTCTGTCTCGTTCCTTCATTCTTTGGGTGCTAATCTCCTTATAGTACCCTCGCTTCCAGCATTCCATCTAACAATATCCCGCAAGTCTTTCTTTAGCTTTTTAGGCCCCTCTCTTTGGAACTCACGTCCCTCATCACTTTTCTCAGAGACCTCCTATCCTAAGTTTAAGAATCTGCTCAAGACTTTCTTGTTTTCTGAGGCCTCTGGTTAACCTGCATTCTGGTGTCCATCCCTCCCTGTTGTCTCCTTCCCTCAACGCATTGATTCTAGTATTGTAAACTGTGCAGTAGCCATGTCTGAACCCCGGACAGTATATCAAGCACCTGGAAATAAATAAATAAAGGAGTGTTAAGTAGAAGTACCCTAGATCTGTAATGCCAGAATGCATATTCTCTCCTGTGCAAGCCTTCTCTTCTTGCTTGCACAGAGAAGACAAACAGAGCAGAACATGAGACTTCAGCACATGAAAGAATGTGCTCAATCTGTGCCTGTTTATTTTGCTCTGTTCTGTACTCAATTACACCTTCTTTTACTCAATTGACCTCCTTGCCCTGGACAACGCAGTGCACTAAATGCAAAAGCCCCAATTGATTTAACAAATGTACAAGATACGAATTAATTCGAACGTGGTCAGTAACATTATGGGTTCCTTTTGCAAAGGCATGCAAGTATTTTTAGCGTGCACTATAAATAAGAGTGTGCTAAATGCTAGAGACACCATATATTCCTATGGACTTCTTTAACATTTAAGCGTGCGTTAATCATTAGTGCACGCTAAAAACGCTACTGCGTCTTTGTAAAAGACCCCCATGTCATCCTTGAGATTTTTTTTTTACAGCTTCTGAAATCTCCAGACTAATAATAATAATATTATTAATAAATAGTAGTGATTATATAAAAAGCTTTAGTACAATTGTATAATAGTTTATATCAATAGTTGTTTATTGCTTTTCTATATCTTTTATTTTCTCTCTGTCTCTTACATACATTTAGTCTTGTTTATTTATTTGTTACATTTGTACCCCGCGCTTTCCCACTTGAGGCAGGTTCAGTGTGGCTTACATAGTAATAGGGGTTACAAGGTATAGCAGAGAGAGTACAAGCTGTGGTATAACAGAATAATGATGGAGATATGCAGATAGGTGGGATGAGCAAGTAAGAAGGGGGTAGGAAAGGCAGGAGGGGGAAGGTTGAAATGAGAAAGACATCCATTTCGCCACATTCCTCGCAAACTGGACTGTTGACTACTACTAACTGGTGCATTCCACTGCAAGTCACAGTGAGTGAACATAATTATGGCTCATTGATCCCAACCCAACCTCTCATCCCACAAACCCCAGCAGTGTTATATCAACTGTCATAACAACTGTGAAACAGATGCTGATTTAACTTGAGTTGCTTAAACTAGCAAGATCTTTGAAAAGAAAAGCCCTGGCAGAAAACATGCTTCATAAAACTTTGGGACCAAAGCAAAAATGACTATTGCAATTAAATATTTCCAGAGTTCTGGGATTGCAAACTTGTTAACTCTAAACTGCTGGCATTCCAAACCAAAGGGTTTTGGGGTTTGTTTGTTTTTTTTTTTAATCTCGATATCCTCCATAAAGTGTTGCCCAACTGAGCTTTCCCTCCAGTTACTGGTTTCACCTGTAAAGAGTTCACTGCCACTAATTTCTCCAAATATTACCTGCAGTCTGCATTTTATGTAAAATCTGGACCTATTAGCTACTGACATCAATAGCATCACAAGCCTAGAAACATTTATGACTTTGCTTAGTTTAAAACGCCCTATCTTAGAGGTCACTCTTATTAATAGTCACCAAGTGCAATAAAAGAAAATGTGTTTCTGCTTTTGGCCTAAGCCACCTTACCTGCAGCCATTTTCCATTACATTTGCACATTAATGAGTACATACCACAGATTTTTTTAGTTGCAGATCAGAATTTAACTTTGCTAATCACGTTTTCTTTTCTAGCAGTCTTCTAGGTATTATGACTACAAAGTAGGTATGGAACACATGCTTGATTTGAATATTTTAGGGCTCGTTTGTCAAACTAGTGATGGCATTAAGGGCCAGATTCTACATATTGCACCTAGAAAATCCACACGGAAGACATTTCTACTTAAACGTATTCTATAAGTGGTGCCTAGATTTAGTAAAAGACCTCCTTAATTCTCCATTGCCCCAGCTACAGAAACTTAGGGCCCTGTTTACTAAGGTGCGCTAGCATTTTTAGCATGTGGTAAACGCTAGCGACATCCATATATTCCTACGGGTGTCGCTAGCATTAGTGCACACTAATTTTTAGTGTGTGCTAAAAACACTAGCACAGCTTAGTAAATAGGGCCATTAGATTATGAGCCCCCTAGGGACAGAGAAGGTACCTGCATATAATGTGTACAGCGCTGTGTACGTCTAGTAGCGCTATAGAAATGATTAGTAGTAGAGTAGCGCCAGGATCAGTGCACAACTTTAGGCACAAGGAGTTACACCAACTGAAACCAGATGTAAGTCCCAGGGTACAAGTTGGGTCTGGATCCCAGAATCCTATAACAGTGCATGCATTTTAAGGGATGTCCATGCCTTGTCCTTGGCCATGCCACCTTTGCAGATCCACATGGAACACTTAGGTGCTATTCTATAAATGGGCATGTAAGTGTTTTTGTGTACATTTGCTATTTCTGCCTCATTTTGGTGCCTTGCATCCATTAAAAATGCTTTTCTGTGCTGAAAATTCAGCGCAGAAGTAACACCTAACTCTTCGGCACCATATATATAATTTTCACCTATGCGTGCATCTGCGGTGGTTTGTGCACGTGTGATAGTTCGCATATGGACAATGGCACACTCAAAAGAGTGCACACTATTATTGGCAAATGATAAAACGCAAATGTTTGTGTTTTTTCCATCCATTTTAATGTGATAACAATGTGCAACAACCACTGTTCCCTCTAAGCATTGCTACCAGTACTGGGTGGTGCTTTGATATTGTGTTTTAAATCTCCAGAGACAGGCAGGTTCCATGGAGTCCTGCAGAACTCGCCTGTCCCTCACCACTGAAACTGTGATAGTGACACAGCACCCTCTACTGGCAGGACTGAAGATGGAGGACTCCCGCTCTGCTTAGAGGGAACAGTGGCAACAAAATGGCCATGGAGAACAGGAAACCAGCTCTATGGGAACACAAAGGCAATAAAACAAAGTAGAGGAGACAACAAGAGTAGCAGCTCTGTGAGTATATACAAAAAAAACTCCCACACAGGTAATTGTCCAGGAAAAAAAATCTTTATTTGCACCAGTATGGACTCGACACGGGACCGTGTTTCAGCGGGGCAAACCTGCCTTCCTCAGGGTTCGTAGAGACATTGATGGATGTTGGAAATCAGTACAGTCAAATAACCTGGAGTATCATATATAAATGTAGACGGACGCTGCTCTCATGGAATGGTAATGCACAATGGTGCTGAAAAAGCCACAATATGTCATGGAGTCTCAACAGGACGCCACATCAAAAAGCAAACAGAGGGAACAGTGGCAACAAAATGGCATTTCCCATATCATTGCAAATGAATGTCCATCCCTAATATTAAACAGATGAATAAGGGGTAAGGATTTAAAAGCAGCCACACAAAAAGATGGTTATAAATTATCTGGAAATGGGAACAAGATGTGAGGTGATCATATTTTCAGACAATTGTTCAAAGCTGTTAGATCATGAATGGATTGTAAGGAATTGCAAGGGGACCTTACAAGAATGGAGGACTGAGCTTCTAAATGGCAGATGAAATCTAATATGGACAAGTGCACAGTGATGCAGATAGGGAGATGTAATCCAAACTATAGGTACGTGATGCTGGACGCTATATTAGGGAAAGGATCTTGGTGTCGCCGTGGACAATATGTTGAAATCCTTGGCTCAGTGTGCACTGGCTGTCATAAAAGTAAATAAGAGTACATGGTAGTTTAAAGAAAGGAATGGAGACTAAAACAGAGAATATTATAATACCTCTATATCAATCTGTATTCCACAATTGTTACACCTGTTAATAGCAGCTTCGTAACTTGGAATTTATATGGGTTGGTCATTTTACATTTGTAAATTCCTCTATGTACATGTGTAAAAGTCACGCCAGTGTTTTTAAAATGACCTCTTATATTTATTAAACTGTTTCTTGCTGGGCCAGCATCTGGCTGTTCTTGCATTCAATATAGGTAGGGTTACCATATGTCCGAATTTACCCGGACATGTCCTCTTTTTGAGGGCATGTCCGAGCAACCGGGCGGGTTTTGCCAATCTACCCATTTGTCCGGATTTCTGGACAAACGGGCAGGCTGGCTGGCAGGCGGGTGGGCCGTCCTATGCTAGGCCCCCAGCCCTCCTCTCCCCTTACTTACTACTCTACTGCCCTGGTGGTCTAGTGACCTCTTCCACCTTCGGGGCAGGAAAGAGCCCCCTCTTTCCTGCCCGGAGCACTGCCCTGCATCCTGTTGCTGATCTCGGCGCTGATTCAAAACGACCGCCAAGAGTTGAAGCAACCTCGCGAGACTTCAACTCTCAGCGGCCATTTTGAATCAGTGCCGAGATCAGCAACAGGATGCAGGGCAGCTCTCTGGGCAGCAAAGAGGGGGCTCTTTCCTGCCCCGAAGAGGTCACTAGACCACCAGGGCAAGGGAAGGGGGGGTGACGGGGAGTGGAGTGGAAGGGGTGGGGGTGACGGGGTGTGTGACAGGGGGGAGGGGAATATGTGACAGGAGGCGGTGCGAGGGTGTGAAAGGGGGCGGAGTGAGGGTGTAAAAGGGGCGGGGCATGTGTCCTCTTTTTTTGGATTCTATAACAGTGCGTGCATCTTAACTGAATGACCCTCCCATGGCCACGCCTACTTTTTAGTTGCATGCTAAAGAATGTGTGCACTCCTCTTTACAGAGTAGCGCTTAGCAAGAGGCGTGCGTAAATCCAAACTGTAGTCAGTTAGCCCCAGTAATTGATAGCACCCAGTTATTGGCCCTGATAGGCTCGCTACTTGTGCATGCACATTGGGCACACATACACACTTGCGTACACAGTTTTAAGCGCCATTTATAGAATTCCCCTGTGCATGTATTATGCATCTAAGGGGCACACTCCAAATCCAAGATATAACTTGAAACATCTGACTTGGACAATGCAGGTTATACACAAATATACAGCTGTGCTTCCTTAATGAGTAGGTATGGTGGTAGTTAGTCAATTTATGTATTCTGATATTGTCATCTTTGGCCCTTACTACCTGACCTGGGGGAGGAGGTTTTGGCCTTTGAAAGCTAGTCCAATAAAAAGATATCACCTTATTTTCCATTATTTGTTTAGTTCCTCTGAATAGTGTTGCTGAGCCATATGTATGAATTGAGAACATCCAAGTTGCACTGCAGCTGAATACTGGCCTCTGCATGATCTTTAATTATTTAAAATGTATAATAGCCATGCTGGGTTAGGCCAACACTGACCAGTCTGAGTTGTTTGAAAGTATCCGTCGGATCCCAATAGGAACGTTCCATTTTGCTCCTTCCTGGAAGTAAAATGTTGGAGACTTTCCAATCTGTCTGGCTGACGATTATTCTTGGACCTCTCTTCCAGTCACTTGTCCAGACCTTTTTGTGGTGGTCTTAACTCAGCTATTCTATAAGTCTTGACCACATTTCTAGCAGAATTAATTCTGGAGTTTGCATGTTGGCTCAAAACATGATATTCTAAATATACTGCTGGATAGTTTCATTGGAGCATCTTCTAGTCTTAGTACTGTTTGATAGTATAAATAACTTGTTCACACCATACAGAATTTTATAGACCTCTGTTGGTATCAGCTGTCACTTGTTTCTTCTCCTAACCAGTTGAGACTTTCTTTTTATAAGAGGACTGATCAGCCCTATAATCATTTTTCTCATCATTCTGCTGTTTTGAGGTGCAGCTACCCAGATCTGCTTGCAGTACTTAAGTTGTGGCTTCATCATAAGGAGTCTTTCATGTTGCCAAGTGCCTTCTGAAAATCCATATACAATATATTGACCGTCTTGCTTTAAGTTTTTTTATTTACACATCTTACTGGAATATTACTGCCCCATCCTTGACCATCTTTAAATCTAGATTGAAAGCCCACCTCTTTAACATTGCTTTTGACTTGTAACCACTCCCCCACATTAATTGATTTGCTTGCTTTATTTTTGTCTATTAGATTGTAAGCTCTTTGAGCAGGGACTGTCTTTCTTCTATGTTTGTGAAGCGCTGCGTACGCTTTGTAGCGCTATAGAAATGCTAAATAGTAGTAGTAGTAGTAAATATGGTAACCCTAAATATAGGTACACACTGACCAGATTTTACTAACAGTGCTAAAAAGTGGCAGTGCTATCATCAGTGTGGGTCTTTCCCATGCCTGAAGCCACTTTTAGGGCTTCTTTTACAAAGGAATTGAATGGGCTTCCTCTCATTTACTGAGTAGGAATCACTAGCGTGGCTTTGTAAAAGAAGCCCTTAGTGCGGCGGTAAAATGGCCCCATTTTCCATTGTTCTTAGTAATGGCCATGTGCTAATTTCCCCATTTGCATGAGCACTTACCGACACTTATTTTCTAGGCAATAAGGGCTCACGCACTAATCATGCACTAATCAGTTCGCGTGTGGCAATGTAGCTACATTAATCGATTAGCCCCCAGACGTGCCCCAGTGCTAAAAAATAAATTCTATTTTTTAACATGTGGGAAGTGCATGCCGATCCCAAAACTACCACAGGGCACCTGAGCCTGCCCCGCAGGGGTGCTTTTTAACCTGCAGTAAGCATGCATTAGTGCACAGGGTTTCTTCTTACTCTTTCTATTTCATTTAGATTTTTTCAAATGAAAAAAAATGAAATGAAAAAGGAAATTGAAAAAAAAACCCATAGAGAAAATGTTGTCCAATTTGCGGCCTATTCCCTCCCTCCCCCAAAGGTTCTGACTTTCATTTCCCTCTATGCCCAGAATTTCCTTCCTTCCTCACCCTCACCTGACCCTCCTCTACATCATTTTGAATTATAGCATCCCAGTAATGACAAACTGAAAAACTAAAGACACTCTAGTGTTCCTACCCAATTTGGAAGGAACTCACAGGTATGGAGAGGTTTGACACTGGGTAGAGAAATGCCATCAAGTCTAGGTGGTGGTGGTGGTGGTGGCACAGGAAAGAAGGTGAGACTGAGGGCAAGATGCACTAAAGACTCATTAAAGCCCTTTCCTTACCGATTCCATTAGCGAATCGGTAAGGAACGGACATATATCAAGGAATAGGAATGCAAATGAGCTGCTCGTTGTAGCTCACTTGCATTCTCTATTCCGTCGTTAAACAGTCGGCCGGTTGAGCATGCGCAGAGCAGCCAAGCGTTATGCTGGCTGCTCTGCGCACGCCAAGGACATCCTTTATGGACGTCCTTCGCCCCCTCCCTGAGATTGCCGCCCCCCCCCCCCCCCCCCCGAGATCGCCGCCGCTTCCCCCTCCCCCTGCATTGAAATGACAGCTTCCCGCAGCCCCGGCCTCCCCGCCATCCTCCGCACCCCATCCCAAAAAACGTCCGTTTTGGCCGTAATTCCCCACCGCAATAATAAAAACGTCTTTTTTGGCAGTGTTTCACTCAGCTGAGAGACCTGGAAGTCCCTGACTCTCTTGGAAACAAAATGAATGACAAATTAAGGAGCTTACCGCACGCCAATCAGGAACTACTGCCGGGCAACTGCGGGAGCCTGACAGAAGTTCCCACCCCCAGCGTGTGCAATTTCTGGTTAGCACGGGAGTCTTTACTGCCACCTCAATGGGTGGCAGTAAGGACTCCCCCCTAAATGGCCACACAGTAAGTGGTTCACTTACCGCACTGCCATTTCTTTTTGGAAAAAACCCCAGCCTTTTACCCACTGCAGTAAAAGAGGGCCTCAGCGTGTGTCAAAACATGTGCTGATGCTAACTCAGCCCCCCCCCCCCTTTACCGCAGCTTAGTAAAAGGTCCCCTCCGAGCTCTATTTACTAACAATCCTTAAACGTTTGCAGTAAAATACACATTATGGACTCCTGTTACAAATCAGTGCTACTGATTAGTGTGCTCTGAATCCGAAGAAGGAAAGCAACAAGCGGGGAGGAAAATCCTCACGCAAAACTAAAAGAATAAAAACAAAGGAGTGAGGACAAATATGGAGGAAATCCAAGAAACTTTATTGGTAATCAACTAACGACCCGACACGGCCATGTTTCGGCATCAAAGCCTGCATTAAGCGCCTCGACGGCAATACACATTGATGTCATTTCTGTGTATTGCAGTCGAGGCGCTTAATAGCTGATTTCTCGACTTCTTCATTTTTAAGGAAGTCCGACAACCATATTTTCTTTTGGTTTTTAACCGAGTGACAACCATAGAAGATTTGTTTGACCCCTGATGCAGGCTTTGATGCTGAAACACGGCTGTATCGGGTCGTTAGTTGATTAACAATAAAGTTTCTTGGATTTCCTCCATATTTGTCCTCACTCCTTTGTTTTTATTGTTTTACTGAATCCGAAGAAGCCCATGGGAATTGAACGGGCTTCTTCGCATTTGGCACGCTACTAATCAGTAGCGCTGCTTTGTAAAAGGAGCCCTAAATTATGCAAGCCTCAATGGCACCCTCAAATGCACATGAAATAATTCATGTTAGCTGGTTAACACGTTAGTAAAAGCAGCCATGAACTCCTGTCCTTTTTCTTGCATTTTCAGTCCACAGACAAACCACATGAAATTCGAAACATTTTTTTTAAAACATTTTCTAGTTTGTTTTAAACAAAAACGCATCCCAAGCACCCATGCTCAGTCTACCACATACAACTCGATCACCATATATAACTACAGTACAGTTGCATTGCGTATAATTTGTCCATGTGTTATATTGTATGTTCTGGGGAACCTGAGAAGCTGAGAGAACGTGCACAGACCATTTCACGTTTAGGTGACCTGGGTCAGATCAACATGGAACAAAAGTTATTGGCATATGAAAGTCATTTGATCGCCTATGTGAAAGGAGTTAGTAGTCTAAGTCCATGTCTACTTTCTAGTACAAACTGTTGCTACCTATAATCCCCCTGGAAGTGGAGTGCTTATTTTACTACATTCCAGGAGGATGATGGATTTCGAGGGGGTTAACGGTCAAAATGCTTTGTGTGAGAAAGTTAGGCGGCCATACAGTCTTGCTTTTGTTATTTTCTCCAGTTTCAGAAAATATAGTTTGTGGTTGGATGCCTTATTGTTTAGTCACTGCTCAGACAGGGAATATTGAGAACCACACTTTTTTCAGAACAGACTGGGGCCTACCCCTGTTGACCCTATGAAAACAACAATCGACACTAAACAATCTTTACATAATTCATATCTTTTGCAGTAAGATGAAATAATGCATAAGAAGAGGTAGGCTACTAGGTTTTTTTCTCACAGAAAGTTTGGTTACCTGCTTCCTTTCTCCTGAGCTGAATTTACTACATTCCATGCTCATGTTTCAGTTCTAGAGATTTATGAGGACAAAAGCTATATATGAAAGTTACATCATAAATTCCTATATATAGCTGACAGCTGGTAGATATCCTCAGCTAAAATAGCGTAGTCAGAGGGAACAGTGCCAAATGGTCTGTATCGGCCAACATTTACTATAAGAATAGGTTATGCTGGAATTTTCTCTGATTTTAAAAGTCGTGGCAGGGATTCTGTATTGCTCCGATGCTCTTTTCACAAGGAAATGAGGAAGTAGGACCTAGGTAGTTTTCTTTTGAAGTGAATCAGGCCCCCCTCGTAATTGTCCTTGTGAAAACAATGAGTAAACAACAATGCTTTCTACTGTATTTTCCCAAACTGGACTGAATTCTGTCCACAGAAATGTACTAACAAGAGAACTGTCTCACACAAAGGAGTCCGTGCAGTAAAAGTCATGCCAAAATTTATTTTAACATCCTCACCTATAAAATGTTGCATGCACTCTAAATAGAAAAAGAGAATCAGAGCAAATGAAAACAGATAAAGACCGTATGACCTGTCCAGTCTGCCCATCTATACCATCTACTATATTTTCTGTTCCTTTAGAGGGCCTATACCATCTACTATCTCATCCTCTCCCTTAGAGATCCTATGTGTTTTTTTAAATGCAGATATAGCCTTGGTCTCCACCTCTACCAGGATAACATTCCATGCATCCACCACCCTTTCCGTAAAGAAGTATTTTCTTAGATTGCGCTCGCTGCCAACAAGAGGCTCCCAAGCCCTCGTTGGCAGCTTTTATGCTTTACCCTGTAGCCCTGCCCCTTCCGGCTTCCCAACCAACGGCAATAAATTTACAGAAATATTACAAACCATAAGAAAATATTTCAAACACAGTAGTTGAATGGGTTTCTTTTATCTGAACAGAATGAAAAGTTTGGAAAGAAAAGCTATTATAAATTAACAACGTTGTGAAACTGCCTGGTCATTTTTGTTTAACAATACGTAAAAAAAATGATTTTTTTTAGTATAATCTAAACTTTTTGCCCTTTTTTTTATAGAAACCAGTTAAATGGTTTTTGCAAGAACTCCTTCTGCTCTGAATTCCTTTTGTACAATTTCTAAACAATTAAAATATCCAAATTTTTAATAACTCTCCATTTACAACTGATTTAAGGAGGCAGTTGTGTTATTCTGACGTCTGCAAGTAGATTGTTTGCTTTTTTTTTTTTTCAAAAATATTGGCAATTTTTCAGTGTACAAAGAGTGGACATTTTGATTGCCAGGTTAATTTGCCGCGTCATCTCAATCGCCGATGGGGAAGCCGGAAAGGAAGGGTCGCTCTGACGCAGGAGCTGCCGGGCAGCAGCCGCCATGTTATGTGCGGCTTCTCAGCATGCCCCTCGCCGGCCTACCTAAAATTTTGCATGCACTCTAAAATAGAAAAAGAGAACCAGAGCAAATGAAAACAGATAAAGACCGTATGGCCTGTCCAGTCTGCCCATCTATACCATCTACTATATTTTCTGTTCCTTTAGAGGGCCTATACCATCTACTATCTCATCCTCTCCCTTAGAGATCCTATGTGTTTTTTTTTAAATTCAGATATAGTCTTGGTCTCCACCTCTACCAGGATAACATTCCATGCATCCACCACCCTTTCCGTAAAGAAGTATTTTCTTAGATTGCTCCTGAGACAATCCTCTTGTACCTTCATCCCATGCCCATCATTACTGAGATTCCTTTCAGTTGAAAGATGTGGTAGTCGTGTTAGTCCACTTTTAAAGCTAATAATCTTATATAATAAAACTCACCCTCAACGTTCTGAAGACACTTCCGTCACTTCCGTCACTTCCGTCACTTCCTTCAAGACGGGTTCGAGGGGTTCGTGGTGGTGAAGCCACCGAAATCGCCAAGTCTCGGGGCCCCGCCCTTGTGTCAAACGTGATGACGTCGAGGGCGGAGCAATGGCGTCACACACCGAGGGCGGAGCAATGGCGTACGGTGCGTTCAGGAGGTGCGGAGCAATGGTGTCAGAACGATGAAGGGGTCGGTAGGTAGATAGGGAGGGAGGGAGAAGGGGGTGGGGTGTTGGGGAGGAAAACCTTGCTAGCGCCCGTTTCATTTGCTCCAGAAACAGGCCTCTTTTACTAGTTAGAAATAAAGTAAAACATAGAAAATAAAATAAGATGATACCATTTTTTATTGGACTAACAATACATTTTTTGATTAGCTTTCGAAGGTGCCTAAAAAATAAGATGGGAGAGTTGGAGTATATAGCACTAAATGAAGAGGTAGATATAATAGGCATCTCAGAGACCTGTGGAAAGAGGGGGTTTAAAAAAAGGTTTGCACAAGTTCCTGGAGGAAAAGTCCATAGTCCGTTATTGAGATGGACATGGGAGAAGCCACTGCTTGCCCTGGAATTGCTAGCATGGGATGTTGCTATTATTTGGGTTTCTGCCAGGTATTTGTGACCTGGATCGGCCACTGCTGGAAACAGGATACTGGGCTTGATAGACCATTGGCCTGACCCAGAATGTCTATTCTTATGTTCTTGTGAAACCTGGTGTAAATCCTTGTGCCTAAATTAGGTGCTGCTCTGCCATATTCTATAACACTGCATGCAAATTCTAAGAACAGCTCTGAACCATCCATGCCCCTCCCATGGCCATGCCTCCTTTGCAGAGCCACATTTTAAAATTCATGCGTGCATCTTTATAGAATGCCAACTATGAAGATGCACACGTAAATCAAATTGTTGCCAATTAGCACCAATTATTACCACTAACTGGCTCATTATTCAATTAAATTCTGCATGCAAATTGAGCACATCCCTAAATTTGTGTGCACAATTTTGAGTGCCATATATAGAATATGGCAGAAAGTGATTACGTCCACTTCCGCATTCAGTTTAAACTTCTCATACTGATCTTTAAATGCATCCACTCTGCAGCCCCCCATTACCTCTCCACTCTCATCTCTCCCTACATTCCTTCCCATGAACTCTGCTCACTGAACTAATCTCTCTTGTCGTCCCCCTTCTCCTCCACTGCTAACTCCAGGCTTCGCTCCTTTTCTCTCGCGGCACCTTATGCCTGGAATAGACTTCCTGGACCTATACGTCTAGCTCCATCTCTATCTTTTTTTTGAAATCCATGCTGAAAACCCAGCTTTTCACTGCTGCTTTTTAGCTCCCATTACTTCCCTCACCCGTAACTGTCTTGTCTGTCTGTAATATTTAGATTGTAAGCTCTTTTGAGCAGGGACTGTCTCTTTGTATCAGGTGTTCAGCGCTGCGTGTGTCTGGTAGCGCTATACAAATGCTAATAATAATAATAATTACGTGCTATTCTGTAAGGGTATATTTTAGTGACATAGACCCTAAATTCAAGGGGGCTTTAACATGGGTGGGGCATGGATGAGCAATGGGCGGTGGAGCCACTCATGCACAGAACTTACAGAATAGTGAAAGTTACGTGTGCCCTCGCTGCATTTATGTGCTGGCAGTTTCTCCAGGTCTATGGCTAGTGTAACTGCTGGAGCAGAAAAGTATGGCATGCCAATGGCAGATTATACGTGCATTCAATAATGGCCTCTGGTTGCCCACATGCCATTATAGAATAGGCTCTCATTACTTGGGAGCACCTATAAGCGGGCACCCACTTATAGAAATGCTCCCATATTATATAAAAATAATTGCTATTTTTTTCTGAGCAGCTGCAATATTTCTATTTTATTAGTGCTTACTTAATGCATAAACCACTGTTCTACATGCACAAGTCACTTAGGGCCCCTTTTACCAAGCTGTGGCAAAAGGGGGGAGTGCACTGGTGTCGGCACGTGTTTTTCACGTGTGCCCGAGGCCCCCTTTTATCACAGCAGGTAAAAGGGAAGTCTCTCTTTCCTGCAAGAAATGGCCGTGCAGCAAGTAAAGCACTTGCTGAGTGGCCATTTCGGGGGGGGGGGGAGACATTAGCGCCACCCATTGAGGTGACGATAAGGGCTCCCATGCTAACCCAGCGGTATCTGGGCCAGCACTGCCTGATTACCACCAGGTACACTCTGGCACTACAAAAATTAATTATATTTTTGTAGTGCTGGATATGATGGCGCGCTAGGGGTGGGAAGTACCACTGGGCTGCTGTGGTAGCCCAAAAGTACTTCCTGTTTAGTGAGCGGTAAGCCCATGTTGGGCTTACCGCTGCTTAGTAAAAGGGGCCCTTATAAAATTACTCCCAAATTAGGAAAAACTATAAATTTAGTCAGCTGGAGTTTGGGTCATGGATCAGGATAAATATTTTCAGTCTGATGAGTAAAGATCTCAGCATGATACCTATAAAGCAGATAAAATACACATAATGTAAAGTGTAAGCATGAAAAAAGAAGCTACCAGTTGGCAGAGAGCCAAAACACATAAAAGTTTAAATACTAACAATCACAATCAAATAGCCAAACTTTCCAGTCCCTGACCCATAATGGATGGTCTTTTATAACACATTCATGGCTTCACATCCTGTTAAGAGTTATCAAGCTATCAGTAAGTCTCAGAGATAAACAATACATATAACCTTCATTTCCTTGCTTTTCATTACATCTGGCTGAGCCAGTTATTTTAATCCCTGGTAGCAACAGCTGCCTTGATAAAGCTGCATAATCGTCTTCACTAGTGCCCTTTCCTCCCTGCTTTCCTGTGTTGACAACTGAATGTGTGCATGATAAGAGAAGATCAAGTTGAACGACAATTAACCCCTTCTGCTTTTTCAGAAAATTTTTGGGGTCTTTTTTCAGTTTTTTTCTTGTTCTGGAATGATAGTCGTTTCAAGTGTGCACTACGTGCAAAGAGGGAACACTTTTCTTGATAGTGCATTCGTGTGCTCACTTTTGGAAAAGAGTGTGCACCTTCTTCGCACATAATACTGGGCTAGATTCTACGTCAGGCGCCCCACAAATCAACATAGACAAAAGCGCTATTCTATAAGTCAAGCTTAAAGTTAGGTGCGCTTGATAGAATAGTGATTACACCCAGGAGCCATGTCTAACATTAGGCACAGCCATTTGCACCAAATGAAACATGGTGCAAATGTACACACCTACATTAGGCACGTATCTCCCCTTATTCTATAACAACATATGCAAATACTAGGAACTCCCCCATTCTGCCCATTTCCACTCCCCCTTTTTCCAATTGCGTGTATAGTCCAATTAAGTTTAATTAGTGTCAATAATTGTTTGTTAAAAAGCCAATTATTGGCACTAATTGGCTTGTTATTCACTTTTGGCGGCTTTTATAGAATTAGGGGGAGTGCGTACTCTTTAAGAAAAGTGTGTGCGCACTGTTATCAGCAAACAACATCTCATTGCAAATGACAGCCCATCCCTAGTTGACTCTGGGTTCATAACACTTCACTATTGGATGAATTTCAAAAGAATGTATTGGAGACCAGACAGTAAGGGGACTCATGGTTAAAGGAAGCCGTGTGGGAGCCAATGAGGGGCATAATCGAAAGGGGCACCCAAGTTTTCCTGAGGACATCCTCGCAGGATGTACCGGCGAAGGGGCAGGGAAACCTGTATTATCGAAACAAGATGGGCGTCCATCTTTCGTTATGATAATACGGTCGGGGATGCCCAATTCGCGAAATTTAGGTCGACCTTAGAGATCGTCGTCCCTGATTTTCGGCGATAATGGAAACCGAGCATGCCCATCTCAGAAACGACCAAATGCAAGCCCTTTGGTCGTGGGAGGAGCCAGCATTCGTACTGCACTGGTCCCCCTGACATGCCAAAACACCAACCGGACACCCTAGGGGGCACTGCAGTGGTCTTCAGAAATTACTCCCAGGTGCATAGCTCCCTTACCTTGTGTGCTGAGCCCCCCAACCCCCCCCCCCCAAAACCCACTCCGCACAACTGTACACCACTACCATAGCCCTTATGGGTGAAGGGGGGCACCTACATGTGGGTACAGTGGGTTTCTGGTGGGTTTTGAAGGGCTCCCATTTACCACCACAAGTGTAACTACCTGAAGTGCACTGCACCCACTAAAACTGCTCCAGGGACCTGCATACTGCTGTCATGGAGCTGGGTATGATATTTGAGGCTGGCATGGAGGCTGGAAAAAATATTTTTAAATTTTTTTTGGAGGGTGGGAGGGGGTTAGTGACCACTGGGGCAGTAAGGGGAGGTTGTCCCCGATTCCCTCTGGTAGTCACCTGGTCATTTAGGGCACATTTTTGTGGCTTGGTCGTAAGAAAAAAAGGACCAGGTAAAGTCGTCCAAGTGTTCGTCAGGGATGCACTTCTTTTTTCCATTATCGGTCGAGGACGCCCATGTGTTAGGCACGCCCAAGTCCCGCCTTCGCTATGCCTCCAACATGCCCCCGTGTTGATATCCTGAAAACCTGATGGGACTAGGTGTGCCCTGAGGACTGGACTGGGAATGGCTGATCTACTGGGTTGATATTCAAAGTGAGTGAACCTGGCAGGAGAAAAGAAATCACTTGTGCTTGCATATCTGCTGATATTTAGTGGCCCAACTGGACAGTGCCACTGCATATGAGCACAAACCGTCCCTGCACAGTTCGATTACTGCCAGGGTGGTCCATGGGTGGAACTTATGTGGAGCTGGTGCTTAACTGATTATCAGCAATATTCAGACTGCTAACCAGTTAAGTTAGTAGCTAAAGTTAGGACAGTAAAAAGGCTGTCCTAACTTTATCCACAGAGCTAACTGGGCACCAGTCTGAATATTAGCTAGTGCCTGGTTAATTTACACTAGGCTGCTGCTAGAGGTTGTGGTGGCCATTTTGAGGCTAGAGCTGTGATAGACAGAAGCAATCGGACATCACTCCTGCCCACAGGACCTCCTAGACCACCAGAGATATCCCAGGTAGGACTTGTGGTAAGGTGTGGACCTGTTTAGGGGGCTCAACTTCTCTTCAGGTGGCAGGGGAGGCGGAATTAGATGTGGTGCAGGCATTTGGTTAAAATTATGCGGGTCCCTGTCAATGTTCAGCCAGAACCGGCATAAATGTCTTATGCAGTTCTTGGCTGAATACTGGTCAGGACCAACCTAATCTTGGGCAGCAAGAACATGCCACAGTGGCCCTGGATATTCAATGCCAGCTCCAAGTATTGCATATCTGGGCCTAGTTTTGCCTACAATGGTAAAGGTTTTAAAAAGGCTAATCATCGCCAGTTGAATATTGAATGGTAAGTTACTACAGTGATGTGAAAATTTCCCTCCCCCCTTCTGATTTTTCCAGTTATTACATATGTGTCACTCTGAATGGCTCCTAATCTTTAAACAAAATGTCATATTAGATAAAGGAAATCTGAGTAAACACATAACACAAAGTTTACTTCATTTATGTTAGTAATAAAGTTATTCAACACCCATATCACCCAAGTGAATAAGTAACTTTCTAACCTCATGTGCAACTTTCTTTAAATTAATCCCCTTATTTTCTAACTTCTGTTACTCTGTCTTATCTATCTATGAGGCATATTTTCAAAGCACTTTGGGAGGCTAAGTTCCATAGGTTTCTATGGAACTTTGGGAGGCTAAGTGCTTTGAAAATATGCCTCCAAATGTTCCATCTTTGTTCATACCCTATGCAGTCTATTAAAATGCTTTATTGCATACTGTGTTGACATTGTAATGTAGCATACTATGCCATACTTTGTATTGTTATTTGAATAGTTTTACTGCTGTAATTGTCTATTGCTTACATTTGACTTTTCTTGCTGTACATTGCCTTGAGTGCATTCCTTCAAAAAGACAGCAAATAAATCCTAATAAATAAATAAAATAAATTGCCCCTTTAATTACTCAATCAACCAATTGACCAAATTTAATTGATAATTAGATTCAGCTGATTGAACACAGCCAGGCTTGATTGCAGCCAGCCCTGTTGAATCTAAACCTCACTATATATTGAATCTTACCAAGAGAGTGAAGTAGTCACTGCAAAGTTTCTACAAGAATGCTATGCTACCATCAAAAGCAATTCCAGAAGAGCTGAGAAAAAAAAAACCTGGAAAGGGTCACAAAGACATTTCTAAGCTATGGGACTCCATTGAGCTATAGTGAAAGTCATCATCTCAAAATGGAGAACATTTGGAATAGTGGTGAATCTTCCCTGGAGTGACTGGCTGGCCAAAATTAAACCAAGAGCCCAATGACAACTTGTCTTGGAAGCCACAAAACGTCCCAGAAGAACATGCAAAGGACTGCAGGCCTCTCTAGCTTCAGCTAAGGTCATTGTTCATGACTCTACAATAATAAAGAGACTACCTTCCAAGAGTAACATCAGTACTCGTCTCACATTTGCAAAAATACACCTGGGTGTTCCTCAAGTCTTTTGGGATAATGCTCTAGGGACAGACAAGTCAAAAGTAGAACACTTAGGACAAACAGTTTCCATTATATATAATGTAAACTAAATATAGCATTCGACAGTAAGAACATCATGCCAACCTTCAAATGTGATGGTGGTAGTGCGATGGTGTAGGCAATACGCTTAAATCTTCTGCCCAGTGTAGAGTGGCAGCCAAAAAAGCAAATAGAATGCTAGGAATTATTAGGAAAAGGATGGAAAATAAGACCAAAATATTAAAATGTCTCTGTATCATTCCATGGTGTGACCTCACCTTGAACACTGCATTCAATTCTGGTTGCTGTATCTCAAAAAAGATATAACAGGACTAGAAAAGGTTCAACGAAGAGCAACCAAATGATAAAGGGGATGGAACTCCTCTCATTCAAGGAAAGGCTAAAGAGGTTAGGGCTCTTCAGCATGAAAAATAGATGGCTGAAGGGGGATATGATTGAGGTCTACAAAATCCTGAGTGGTGTAGAACGGGTAAAAGTGAACCAAATTTTAGCACTTTCAAAAAGTACAAAGACTAAGGGACACTCAATGAAGTTACATGGAAATACTTTTAAAACAAATAGGAGGATATATTTTTCACTCAATGAATAGTTACACTCTGGAACTCGTAACCAGAACATGTGATAATAATGGTTAGTGTATCTGGGTTTAAAAAAAACGTTTGGACAAGTTCCTGGAGGAAAAGCCCATAATCTGTTACTGAGATACACATATGGGAAGCCATTGCTTGCCCTGGGATTAGTTGCGTGGAATGTTTCTACTATTTGGGTTTCTGCCAGGTACCTGTGAACTGGATTGGCAACTGTTGGAAACAGGATACTGGGCTTTATAGACCATTGGTCTGTCCCAGTATGGCAACATTTACATTCTTATGTTCCTATCTGTCCATGAGCTGAAACTGAAGTGTAACTGAAATAAGCAGCAAAACAATGACCCAAAATTCAAAAGCCAGTCTACATATGAACCACTGAGGAGAAACAAAATTAAAGTTTTGGATTGGCCTAGTCAAAGTCCTGACGTGAACCCAAAATAGATATGGAGCAGGACCTGAAACGAGCAGTTCATGCATAAAAACCTATGAATGTGTCTGAATTAAAGCAATTCTGCAAAGAAGAGTGGGCTAAGATTCCTCAACAGCAATGTGAAAGACATATATGAAATTACAGGAAGTTTTGGTTGCAATTGTTATATAAGAACATAAGCATTGCCATACTGGGACAGATCAAAGGTCCATGAAGCCCAGTATCCTGTTTCTAACAGTGGCCAATCCAGGTCACAAATACGTGACAGGATCCCAGAACAGTAACACAGATTTTATGCTGCTTATCCTAGAAATAAGCAGTGGATTTTCCCAAGTCTACCTTAATAATTGTTTATGGACTTTTCTTTTCGGAAATTATCCAAACTTTTTAAAAAACCCTGTTAAGCTAACTGCTTTTACTATATTCTTTGGTGACAAATTCCATAGTTTAATTACACATTGAGTGAAGAAATATTTTCTCCAGTTTGTTTTAAATTTACTACTTAGTAGCTTCATTGTGTGCCCCTAGTCCTAGTATTTTTGGAAAGAGTAAACAAGCGATTTACGTCTACCTGTTCCACTTCACTCAGTATTTTATAGGCCTCTATCATATTTATTTATTTGCTACATTTGTACCCCACATTTTCCCACCTATTTGCAGGCTCAATGTGGCTTACATTATATTACAAAAGATATAGTTATGAACAGAGTAAGAGGTTTGTTCTAAATTAACATATTACTATGTAAGAATTAAGGAAGATATGTCTGTGGAATAATTTACATAACACATAATGAAAAAGAAAAAAATATGATAATATGTCCCCTCAGTTATCTCTTCTCCAGGCTGAAGAGACCTAGCTGGGTTAGCCTTTCCTCATAGGGAAGTCGTCCCATCCCCTTTATCATTTTCATTACTCTTCTCTGTACCTTTTCTAATTCCACTATATCTTTTTTGAGTTGCAGTGACCAGAATTGCACACTGTATTCGAGGTGCGGTCACACCATGGAGCAATACAAATTTTGAGGCTAGTTTTCAAAGTCTTTAGACTTACAAAGTTCCATAAGTTACCACATAACTTTGTAAGTCTAAGTGCTTTGAAAATATGCCTCCACAGCTTTATAACATTCTAATTTTTGTTTTCCATTCCTTTCCTAATAATTCCTAACAATCTATTTGCTTTCTTAACCGCCGCTTCACACTGAACAGAGGGATTCAATATATCATCAACGACACCTAGATCCTTTTCCTGGTCGGTGACTCCTAATTTGGAACATTGCATCATGTAGCTACAGTTTGGGTTCCTCTTTCCCACATGCATCACTTCACACTTGCTTACATTAAACGTCATCTGCCATTTGGATGCTCAGTCTCGTAAGGCTGTCTTAAAATTTTTCACAATCCTCTTATGATTGAACAACTTTGAATAACTTTGTGTCATCAGCAAATTACCTCACTCATTATTCCCATCTCAGGTCATTTATATATATATATATATATATATATATATATATATATATATATATATATATATATATATATATATATATATATATATATATATGTTAAAAGGCAGCAGTCCCAGCACAGACCCTTGGGGAACTCCACTATCTATCCTTCTCCATTGAGAACACTGACCATTTAACCCTACTCTCTGTTTTCTATCTTTTAACCAGTTCTTAATCTACAATAGGACATTACCTCCTGTCCCGTGATTTTCTAATTTCCTCAGGAGTCTTTCATGAGATACTTTGTCAAATATGTTTGGAAAATCCAGATACACAATCCACCTTATAATTGAAAGAGAAAAACGCCTAGATTTTGACCCAAATCGGGAGATAGACGTTTATCTCACAAAAACGAATAAATCGGTATAATGGAAAACCAATTTTGGATGTTTTCAACTGCACTCCATCACGGAAGCGTACAAAGTTGACGGGGGCGTGTCGGAGGTGTGGCGAAGGTGGAACTTGGGCGTGGTTTATCGGCCGAGGAGAGATGGGCACCTTTCGCCGATAATGGAAAAAAAGTATGCGTTTGTAGCTAGAATTTAGGGCACTTTTCCTGGACCCTGTTTTTTCACAAATAAGGCCCCAAAAAGTGCCCTAAATGACCAGATTACCACCAGAGGGAATCGGGGATGACCTCCCCTGACTCCCCCAGTGGTCACTAACCCCCTCCCACCACAAAAAATGATGTTTCACAACTTTTTATTTTCACCCTCAAATGTCATACCCACCTCCCTGGCAGCAGTATGCAGGTCCCTGGAGCAGTTGTTAGGGGGTGCAGTGGACTTCAGGCAGGTGGACCCAGGCCCATCCCCCCCTACCTGTTACAATTGTGCTGCTTAATGCTTAGTCGTCCAACCCCCCCCCCCCCCCCAAACCCACTGTATCCACATGTAGGTGCCCCCCTTCACCCCTTAGGGCTATAGTAATGGTGTAGACTTGTGGGCAGTGAGTTTTGAGGGGGATTTGGGGGGCTCAACACACAAGGGAAGGGTGCTATGCACCTGGGAGCTCTTTTACCTTTTTTTTTGTTTTTGTAAAAGTGCCCCCTAGGGTGCCCGGTTGGTGTCCTGGCATGTGAGGGGGACCAGTGCACTACGACTCCTGGCCCCTCCCACGAACAAATGCCTTGGATTTATTCGTTTTTGAGCTGGGCGCTTTCATTTTCCATTATCACTGAAAAACAAAAACGCCCAGCTCACAAATTGTCGAATAAAACATGGACGTCTATTTTTTTCGAAAATACGGTTCGGTCCGCCCCTTCACGGACCCGTTCTCAGAGATAAACGCCCATGGAGATAGACGTTTTCGTTCAATTATGCCCCTCAATATCAACCGGATCACCTTTATCCACCTTTTTTGCCGCTAAAGGTGGTATGACCAGTTATTAAGTTTAGAAGCAGTTATTATTTCCACATGGGTGTTATGGGTGTTGACTAACTTTATTCTTTAAATCAGAGCTCAACATATCCCAAGCACCAGGTCGCCATGGTGACTAGAAATTTGTCCCTGGCACCTGGAATTTTTTCCTGGTTTGCCCCCACAGCAGGAAATTCCTCTTCTCTGTGATGCACGGGTCTGCATATGATTGAGCTGCGCGATGCAGGAACTCTCATACTGGTCTCGAATCTCATGAGGCCAGATTAAGAGTTCCTGTAGTAGGTGGCTCAGACTTGTACAGAGCTCTGTGATGCACAGAAGAGGAAGTTTTTGTTACCGATTGCAGCCACTAACAGCAGACTAGCAGGTAACGTTGAGGGCTAGTGAGAGAGAAGGGGAGAGGCTGGCTGCCTTGCTGAGGACAGGAATGGCAGAGAGGGGTGGCAATCTGCCTGACTTGGTTGGGTACAACCTGGGGAGGGGAGGTGGGTTGCTGGATGGATGGCTAGGGTACAAGGGTTGAGAGGGGGGCTAAGTGGCTGCCTAACTGGCCGGCCGGGATACAAGAGTGGGGAAAGAAGGGTGGCTGGCTGGGGTTCAAGGTTTAGAGAGAGGATGGCTGGATGGCTAGAGTACAAGGCTGGAGAAGCAGCTGATTGTCCTCCTGAGATATAGACCTCAGAACGAGGGGAGCCAGAGATGCCATGGCACCCCCAAACTTTTCTCTGCCTCTGTCACTGCAAGGTGTTTATTTTCTCACTCCTCCAGGTGTGGTGACTATCAGCTGCATAAGAAGCATCAGGAGCCAGTAGGTCTTGAGAATGCACAGATGCTCAAGTCCTCCACACCAGCCAACTGGGCAATGCCACTTATACAGCTGATAGACTCACCACCCCTGGGGGGAGCAAGGTAAGGGAATAAATTCCTGGCTACAGTGGGGTGGTAGAGAAGGAGAGAGATGCTGAAGTAAAGGGGATGTTGGACTCCATGGTCCAGAGGGGGGTAAGGAAGAAAGGAAGGATAGTGATGCTAGAGGGGGAAGGGGAGAGGGAAGGAGAGAGATGGTAAATGCCATGGGGGTGGAAAAGGAAATCAAAGAGAGAAATGCTGGGGACCATGAAGAGGGAAAGGGATGGAAGACAGAGATCCTGGGGATCATGGGGAGAGGGGTTGAGAGGAATGGATGGACAGAGATGCTGGAGATCATGGGTGGGGGGATGAGAGGAAAGGACAGGGATGCTGGAGACTGGGGGGTTAAGATGGAGGGAAGGACAGAGATGCTGGACATCAGGGGTTGAGGTGTTGGGAGGGAGGGAAGGAGAGAGATGCTGGACACCATGGAGGGGACTATGGAATCACAGGAAAGGGTTATTGGCGGAGATGGGGCAGAGTTGGGCACCCCCAACAAAAAGCCATTTACTCAAGTATATTATATCCTGAAGAAAGAACCAGATCAGCAACAACAACAAAATGCTATTGATGTTTCTGCTTTGCTGGACACTTCGGAAACTGAGTCAGCCACAGCGGCAACATTGGTAGCTACCGTGGCTCTGTTACCTGATAAGCAGTGGCTTTTCCTCATGTTCTTTAAGAACAGAGAGAAACTATTTTTTGGGTTTAAAAATTCTTCTGTTTCCCGATGTTTCGAAGGAAACCCAGCGAAGACGGAAACAATTTTTGATTCTGCAACCTGCTGTTTTGCAAATAGTTGGTACATTCTATTTAAGATTTCCTTGTAAATGTATAATAAGATATAATGCAGCTAAATATGTGTTCACAGAACCTTCTCATTTATCATCTTTTGTTGTGTCGAAAAGATCTTGTGGAGATTAATTAGAATTATTTAATACCAGTCCCGTTTTAGGTGCAATATTTGCCTTAAAGGGTTGTTTGCTTTACATTCCTCTTTTCATTAATCTTGGAATCCAATAATGTGGACTTGAGTGTTAAGCTGTGTGTAATATTATTTAATATTTCTTATAATACTTTTGATTGTTATAACACTTTTTCTGAACAAGTGTAACTCCTTGAAATAATGATTTAAATTTATAAATTAAAAAATAATTTTGCTACTAATATGTGGAAACTGCAACATTTTAATGCACTTAAAAGGGCCTCTAAGGTTAGTAAAGCAGGAAAGTTTGCCAGCGATTCAGCTCTTCAGGAAGAAATATATCCAAGGGCTACATTAAAAAAAAAAAAAAACCTCTCAGAATTATCAACATTCGTACTCAGAGGAATTTATCGGAGGATCAAGAACCTTTGCACTGAAGCCACCAGGAATTTCAGACTAAACCAAGTATGAGAATTAATGGAGCCACTGAAAATATAGCATTCAATGGACCATGATATTCTCAATGTAGAATGTGATGTTGTAGTGATATATGTTGATATGCATTTGGAAATCACAATAGAATGGAACCAAATACTCCATCAGCAAGAGAGTTATTTTTTTTCAGAAGAGGTTTAGTCGCCATTTAAGATTTTCAAAGGTCTGCCAACTCCTACATAGTTCTCATTTTATATTAAATAAATAAATAATATTATATATATATATATATATATATATATATATATATATATATATATATATATTAAAGCAGAGCAGGGGGTAGCCTAATTGTTAGAACGGCAAGCTGGCAAGCAGAAGATCAACCCCTTGTGGTTCTAGGCAAGCCGTTTAGCTCTCCGTGCCTTGGGTCCAATACTGGGCAGATTCTGGCAGCATTGCCAGTCTAGGTTATGCCCCCCCCCCCCCACACACACTGTTAGTAAGCAGTAACATAGTGGTACCTCTCATTGCACAGGAAAAATCAATGGAAAACTATTTCTGTATCATGCCATGTAACAACAAAGGGAGGGGGTCCCTCACTGTGTTGTCACCAGGACCCAGTATGACTCTAGGGCCATCTGTAGCTCTAAAGTATTTTCCAAAGAAGGAAACTGGTCATCAGTTAACATCTGGAATACCAGCACCATTTGTAAAACATTCTAACATGGACCTATAATTTAATTAATCTTTGTAAAAAGCATGTACAACTTGAAGCAATCATTGAAAATGTCATCATTGTTTGCACTACCAGAGACTCTGGTATAATAGCCTAGCTTTATACACCACAATTAAGTCATTCATACAATATGTGAGGTCTGCTACTGTATTCTTGATGTGGGCATTTTTCTATAATCATAGAAACTGTGAGACTATAGATTTCACCAGGCCCAGAACTAGGGTGGAGTGACTGGGATATATATCTGAGGGTCTTTGGGAAGGGAGGGATTGCTGTATCGTGCCATTGTTTGGTGCAGTGGTGTCTGAAAAACCTGAGCATCTAGTTCTGGCACTAGCTTAAGCACAACATTAAAATATTTTCAGCTTCAATTTAGTGCAAATGTTTCTTTTGCTAGGGAGCTTTTATATTTACAGCTCTATTTTAGATAAAAAGTAGAAATCACAAGTGAGACATCCAGGTTGGGACACGTGTAATTCCAGTAGTATCTTAGAAAAAAGATCTGCCAACGTAGAGTCTTTACTAAAATACATGCAGATATGCACATGAATGTACAAGCTACACGTGGCAAGAGCGACCATTTTACAATTGTTAATGTCTAGAACATCAACGGAGGCAACTAGGCAACACACCAGTGACATAGCTAGGTGGGGTGCCAGAAGAGCGGCCGCTCCCCCAAACAGAGTTCTGCCGGCGCCTAATTTTTTTTGTCGTGTTACACTGAAAATGTGCGCCGGCGAAAGTCCGCTCTCGCTCCCTCCCCCCGCGCCGTCAACCTGGCTCCTCTTCTGCAACACGCACGAGAATCCATAGCTTAACTATAACACTTCACCAATCCACTGACTCTGAATGACGCCTTTTATAACTGCATGCTTAGTTCTTCTATGTCATCATCGATCTCATTGTAATACCAACTGTATCTTCTACCCTGGAATGGCGTTGCCATAACAGGTCTTTGTAAGCCACATTGAGCCTGCACTGAGAAATGTAGCCAATGAATATCACCACAGTCCACTCCTGCACTCAGAAGCATAGCCGCTGAATATCACCACAGTCCACTCCTGCACTCAGAAGCATAGCCGCTGAATATCGCCACAGACCATTCCTGCACTCAGAAGCATAGCCGCTGAATATCACCACAGACCATTCCTGCACTCAGAAGCATAGCCGCTGAATATCGCCACAGACCAGTCTTGTACTCAGAAGCGTAGCCAGGTTGAGATGTTGGGGGAGCGGAGAGCACACTGCACAGGCACGCATAGGCACGAAGGAAAAAGGTTATCCTAACTTTACAAGAGGGTCTTTTACTAAGGCGCTAATGTTTTTAGCTCGCGCTAAAAATAGGCGTGCACTAAATGCTAGAGATGCCCATAGGAATACACTGACATCTCTAGCATTTAGCGCATGTTAACAATGCTAGCGTGCCTTAGTAAAAGACCCCCTTTAGCTGCAAAGCTAACCTGTTAACTGGTCTGAATATTGGCCAGTTCCCGGTTTACTTCTAGGTTGCAGCATCTGCCTTCCCGATGCCCGCTTCCTCCTTTGTGATGCTGATTCCTCTCCCTCCCACCCCCAAGAGCCAGAAGTACCAATTGAGCCCCTACCCTACCCTACCCCACCCCTTCCCAGTCTCATAGGTCCCCCTTGAGCCAATCTCAAGGTCCATGGGGTCTTTCGGCCAAGAGTGATGCCCAATCTCTCCTGTCCTTTCTGGCTCCTTATCCAAAATTGCTGCGGCAAACGTTACATAAGTACATAAGTATTGCCATACTGGGAAAGACCAAAGGTCCATCGAGCCCAGCATCCTGTTTCCAACAATGGCCAATCCAGGTCGCAGATACCCGGCAAGATCCCAAAAAAGTACAAAACATTTTATACTGCTTACCACAGAAATAGTGGATTTTACCCAAGTCCATTTAATAATGGTCTATGGACTTTTCCTTTAGGAAGCCGTCCAAACCTTTTTTAAACTCTGCTAAGCTAACCGCCTTTACCACATTCTGGGGCAATGAATTCCAGAGTTTAATTACACGTTGAGTGAAGAAAACCTTTCTCCGATTCGTTTAAAATTTACTACATTGTAGCTTCATCGCATGCCCCCTATTCCTAGTATTTTTGGAAAACGTGAACAGATGCTTCACATCTACCTGTTCAACTCCATTCATTATTTTATAGACCTCTATCATATCTCCCCTCAGTTGCCTTTTCTACAAGCATTAGCAGCAATCTCATGCAAACGTTTAGCCACTATTGACCATGGCTATTGCATGTTGTCCTTCACTCAGGAGAGGATTCTATGGGCTCACTAACTTCTAGAATTTTATGAAGAAAGGTTCCTAAAGCCAATGTTCTCAGTAGTTCAGAGTGGGAGATAGCTCTCTACACGTCCATTTTGCTCATGGGCCCTTTAGCCTTGTGTACAGTAAAGAGGAGGCACCTAGTTAAAGCATTTCTTAAGGCACCTGTGTTGTCTATTTTATAAAGACAAGTAGGTGCAAACATATATACCAGCCCTAGAGCTGATGCACAGAAAATGTTTGTTAGGTTTCAGTCAATAGAGAATCCACAAAGCGTGGAGAACTCAAAGAAGACCCACGGATACTTTGTAAAACAAACAAAGAAGTGGGCACAAAACCAGGAGTCCCAGAGACTGGATCACAGTAAAGCTAAAACCAAATTTTATTAATTAGTATATTTGACTCGTATATTTGACTCGACACAACCGTTGTGTTTCGGCCAAAGGGCCTGCATCAGGAGTCTAAATACTAAGGTAGACAGCTAATGATGATCCAGAATAAGAAATACTGGCGAATAGTGTATAAATGTTCTTAAAAAAGACCTTTGTATTGAATTGTGGAACGGATCACTTTGCGTGAAGAGTTCAGCAGTAAATTTGAAGACCATTTATACACTATTCACCAGTATTTCTTATTCTGGATCATCATTAGCTGTCTACCTTAGTATTTAGACTCCTGATGCAGGCCCTTTGGCCGAAACACAATGGTTGTGTCGAATCAAATATACGAGTCAAATATACTAATTAATAAAATTTGGTTTTAGCTTTACTTTGATCCAGTCTCTGGGACTCCTGGTTTTGTGCCCACTTTTTTGTTTGTTAGGTTTCAGTGCCAAGGAGTTCCATTTACCTGTGGGTTGAAACCATTCTTCATAAGCCAATTATTATTGGGATACATCTGTCAGATACAATTTTACTATTTGGAGATGAAATAAGGCTATAGGATTTATCTTTGTGCCCCTGATGCAGGTGCAAGACAAAACGCGGCCTTGTCGGGCTCATTTGAATAAGAGTGACTGTCACCATAATGCGCTGGACTATATGTTTTATCCAACATTTTTCGTACCTCGGTAAATGTCCATGCCAATATTTTTCAAGTACATGCATAAATGATTTTATAATCTGCATGCTTATTTGTACATATCACCCACACTCTGCCCACACTCTGCCCTTGTGCACACCCACCAGCAAAGTACTCACCATCATTTCAAACAGTGGCGTAGGAAGGGGGGGGGGCAGTGGGGCGGTCCGCCCCGGGTGCACGCCGCTGGGGGGTGTCGGCGCCTCGCTGGTTCCTTGCTCTCTCTGCCCCGGGGCAGAGAGAGCAGGGAACCAGCGAGGGGCCGACACCCCCCAGCGGCGTGCACTCAGCGGATTGGCTCTCCCGCCCGCCCCTCACCGCCTTCCAGGTATGTTCTGGGGGGAGGTTGCACCGCGCTGCACCCGGGGGGGTGCACAGCGGCGACCCGCCCCGGGTGTCAGCTGCCCTCGCGACGACACTGATTTCAAAACACATACTTTTGTACCAGCCGGTATTTTACACGGTGGGGCTCATTTTCAAAACACTTAGACTTACAACGTTCTATAGGTTACTATAGAACTTTATAAGTCTAAGTGTTTTGAACAGAATAAATGTGACTACATCAGAGAGCAAATAACTAAAATACCTACCAAACTGGGCATATATTTCACTGCTTGAAATACCCCCTTATAAAATTACCCTTTTGAAATCTGAAGATTATATGTGCATGGTGTTGATGATAATTTTATAAAGGTTTTTTTTCTTGCATAAAAGCCTTTTTACAGATTTAAAAGAACTTGTATAAAATTACCCCAAGGATTATGAGCATAAACGTATGTGGAGGCCCAGTGGCATAGCTATGGGTAGGTGTGCCCATCCATTCTTGGCTCAGGCCCACCCTGAGTGGGCCACCAAAAGGTTCAAAGGCAGTCACCTTGCTCTGCTGTCTCCTGCCCCAAAATCCAGCATTCCCCTCCTGTGGCCCGGCAGCTCCCCTTCCTCCTATGATCTACCTCAGCATCTTTGCCAGTGCAGCAGTGATGCTCCTCCACTGCCAGCGTCAGCCCTGCAGGCTACCCTCTGCCATGTCCAACTCTCATTGATGTCACTTCCTGTTTCCTGAATGCTTCAGGGGGAAGCCTGTGAGGCCAGCAAAGGCAATGGAAGTGTGTCACTGCTGTGCCAGCAAACATGCTGAGGAAGACTGGGTCTGCTGGGTCACAGGTGGGGGTCTAATGCTGTTTCCAGGGTTTGAAGAGAGGGAAAGAGATGCAGGACAAAATGGGGGGGGGGGGGGGGGAGTTTTAAAGACCCACCCATCCTATCTGCGGGCCCACCTAAAATGATAGGTCTGGCAATGCCACTGGTGGGGCCCACATTAGGATATGTTCAGAGATGGCATTTGAGCTGATTGAAGGTTTAGTCATGATTTACACTATGGCTTCAAGTTAGTTCCGATTGTTGCAGGTTTTCATCTAGTATTTTATAAAGATACATGTGCTTATATGTCTTCATAAAATAGGTTAAAGGTAGGTGTCTTTTAGAAACTCCAAAGTTATTTGACCTTCCACACGTCTGAACACATGTTTATGTGTTTGTGTCTAGTAGAACAACACAAGAGCTAAAGAGAAAACTAGGGCTGGAAGTAATTTTTAAGGAGGGTTTGAGGCCCCTTTCTAGATACTCATACTGGGAAACTTACTCAAGAGAAAGTGGATAATTTGCTCGATATCTTCTCACGTTTCTTAAAATAACATTGTGGCCAAACTGGTGCCCTTCAAGAAGTGCTTCAAAGTTAGGTGAAAGGTTAGAGCACATTGAAATATATTTTCTTTAACAACTGATGCAGTTTTTAAAGAACGTAAATCTTTAAAATCTAGTCAAGGCTGCATCTGAGATGAATCCAATTTCAAGAGTGTAATTAGTAGGGTCAGAAAATCTGAGACCAACTTGTAAGGAATCAAGGAAATTGATGGCAAAGATCAATGAGTGGGATCAAAGATTGGGTCTTTAATCACTTGACAAGGGGAGTACTTGACCATTTGTTAATGCAAAGGAAACTACTCCATCCAGGTGATTTACTGATTAGCTGTCAAAGGTGAAGTTGGAGGGAGAAAATAGCAATTTGTATGTTTGACAGGAGAGAAAACAAAACTAAGTTTGGCCTAGCTGGGCTGAAGATGAGGGGTCTGATTCATCAAGGTTTTTCCCTACTCTGTGTCTATGGAAAATGTGGCTTTGATGAATCAGGATCTGACAGTTAAGAGATTGTACAACTGCTTGAAACTCTGTTTATGAGACCTAGTTAAAATTTAGCTCTTTTACTAAACAGCATTAAGCATTAACATGTGCTTATCACAGAAGAAAAGGCTTACCACAAAATGTGCCAAAGCATTTCCTGGTAATTTGCCTGTTAATGAGTGCTAATTATGCACTATTATGTGTACGTCTGGTAGCGCTATAGAAACGATAAGTAATAGTAGTAGTAGTTGATTTAAATGTTTTTCAGAAGAGGGAAGTCATGTACAAGGAATGGCTGTGGAAGCATTATCCAGCTAGCACGTTTACATTCTATATAGTGCACTTAGATTTAGGCGCCAAAATCGGCATGGATTCTATAATACTGCGTGTAACTTAATTGTCTTAACAAGCTAATGAGTGCTGATAACAGCTTTTAACAAGTAATAATGAGCACTAATTGGCACTGATTAGAATTAGCGCATTCTGTAACGATGAGCTCCAAACTTCTAAAGCGCAGAGGCAAAGGGGGCGTTTTTATAGGCAGGGAAATGGGCGTTTCATGGACATTCCAAAATTTACACGCCTAGTTATAGAATATGGCCCAGTACACCTAAATCTATGCGCTGAGATTTACACCAAGTTTTCATTGGTGTAAATGGATACGAGCAGATATCGGTGCTGAAATATCAACTAAGCATATTCTATAATCAGCGCCTAAATGTAGTTGCCAATTATAGAATACGTTTAGTCAGCACTGATTTCAGCACCAATGTTTTTAGGCACCATATATAGAATCTCCTCCTAACTGGCTAATGTCGAGTTAATGCGAGAGCAGTTAACAAAGTGGTCTTCACTATTTTTTTAAGTCAAGGCCACTTTGAATTGACATGAGATAAAGGAGAGCCACCAAATATCTTCCCTCTAGCATGTGTCAATGAGATCCATCCCCATTAGCCTGCCTTCAAACCTTTCACTGGGTGACTCTTCAAGGAGGTGGGCATCTCCAAATGCATTCTCTTTGTCTATTAGGAAATGCCTTGCCCTTCAAGAATGCGACTCTTCCCCTCTTCTACTTTCCTCTTTCTGTTATAAGCGCGGGAAGAGAGGCAACGAGTAACAGGGTAAGAAAAACAGAATAACGTTGAGGGCTGCCTCCGAGGTCTTTAGGAGCCACCATTGGCCCCCAGGCCTTGCAATGAAAAGCACTGACTTAGCGCTACCTAAACAGGAGGCAGTAAGTGTTCCCCTGTTAATATTTTTGCAGGTCTCCAACACTATTGAAAAAAATCGCCTGGGATCTGCACAAAGTAAAAAGAAAACAGCTCTATTTTAGGGACGCTTTAGAAATGGGCTTAACGCCTAGGAAAGTCCCACATTAAAACGCGCAAAGCCAATTTCTTAGCACATCTTAGTAAAAGGGTCCTTAGTATTTTCTGGTTTTATAAATCTGTATAGAAACTGGAATATTTTTTATCCTCTGAGCCTTTAGTCAGTGCTTAGCTGCATTTTTCCACCTTACAACCACAGTTCAATTTACCTAGCATTTTTTATCTTTCCAGCAAACTCTCATTTGAAGAGATAACTTGGCAGGAACTAACTATAAAACGTTTGTCTATATGTTCCCCAATTGCCAATATACATATATTTAAGTTACTTAGAATGTGTATTATGTAGTATATACTATTAAAGGACCCTTATACATCATAGAAATCAGTGTTCTTCAATAAAGGTTTGGGGGCCAAAGGCGATTCCCGAAGACGGCAGGAGCAACCTCCATCATCATTCTGTTTTTCTCTCCCTGTTATTCTCTGCCTCTCTACACAAGCTCATGACAGAAAGGGGAAAAGAGATGTGAAGAAGAGCCACGTGCTTGAAGGACAAGACTTCCTATATAATAAAATGCACCTCCAACATTCTGAAGCTGACTGCATGGCTGAGGCATTCCTGCTCTCTGTATCCATCTCCTGAATTGACATCATGTACTTCCGGGTTCGTCACAAGCAGAAGTGACCAACCACACGAGGTTTCTCGGCTTCAGAATGTTGGAGGTGCATTCTATTAAATAGGATTGGTCAGTTCCTTGAAGCACAGCCAGAGCTCAGTGTCCTGCACAGTAACGCTCAGACACCAGAGAGGGGGGGGGGGGGCTGACACCAGACAGAGGGAGGGAGGGAGGGGGCCTGACACCAGAGAGAGGGGGAGGTATCTCTGTCACACACACACTCTCTCTCTCACACACACACACACACACACAATCTCTCTCTCTCTCTCTCACAGTCAATGTCTTTCTCTCTCTCACTCTCGCACACTGTCTCTCACACACTCTATGTCTCACACTGTATCACATTCACTCTATGTGTCACACAGTCACTCACACACTCTCTTGGTCTCATACACTCAGTCTCACACACACACTCTCTCGCGCATACACTGTATCTGTGTGAAACACTCTCTCACACTGTCTCACATAAGCACTTGCACACACTCATTCTCACACACACACTCTCTCTCTCACAGACACACTTGCACCCAGAATCACTCTCTCTCTCTCACAAACACACACTCGCACATTCACTCTCTCTCACACACACAGTCACTCTCACATACACTCTCTCAAACATACACACTTCGAGGAAAACCTTGCTAGCGCCCGTTTCATTTGTGTCAGAAACGGGCCTTTTTTACTAGTTTCTCAATAGATAATGAGAATGTATTTGGAAACAACACCTCCTTGAGGATATCCCCCACAAAACCTTTGAAGGCAGGCTAGTTAAGATTGATTGTCATTGGCATATACTGTTCAGCAGCAGCAGCAGCAGCTCCTCATGGGAAGATATTTGGTAGCTCTCCTTCAGCTCATTTAGATCCAAAATGGCTCCAGCTTAAAAATGAGTGAGGATCACTGATATAAATATTTACAGTTTCATGACTACCAACTTACCCAGTTCCAGTAGGAACATTTTAAGGCAGTCCTTCAATTTACATCCCTAATGCAATGTGCTATTTGTATTCCCTGATTCTTTATTACTATTAATTATTGGAATTTTAAACAAACTTACCAACTACAAGTTAATAAAGAAAACATAAGTGATGGAACAAAAATAATATTTCATACAGATGATACCAGGCAATATCTCTGTTACCTATGCCCAGCTTTTATTACAGGATAGAGAGACAAAGAAAAAGAAATAAACAAAACCATATTGCCATTTCCATTTAAACGAGCTTTAAAACAAACACCACCCCAACAATCAGCAGAAGTAATCAAAAAACATCAAGAAATTATACAATTATAACAGTAAGAAGTTGGATTTCTTCCCCTTATAGCTAATTATTTTATTATTATTATTATTTATTGCATTTGTACCCCACATTTTCCCACCTTTTTGCAGGCTCAATGTGGCCTACAGAGTGTTGTTATGACATGGTCGTTACATGATTTTAAATACAGTCGATAATAAGCTGAAGGTGTAAGAGGATTTAGATGGAAAGGTGTTAGGTAAGGTCGTGTGAGAGGTGTTTTTTGATGTACTTGGGTGGTTTAAGGAATGATTTGTTTCATTAAGGATGTCTTTTGTAGGCTTTGTTGAAGAGATGTGTCTTCAAAGCTTTGCGAAAGCTGGTTAGATTGTTCATGGTTTTCAGGGCCATGGGTAATGCGTTCCTTGCATGGAAACTTCAAACAAAAAGAAGTTTCAATTGCTATAACCTGCTGTTTCCTCTGCAGGAATGTCGTCCTTTGCAGTTGAGTGGCTTTTGCCACATCAGGGAACATCCAAAGTATCTGCTCATGAAAAGAGCCATTCTTAGGGCCTCATTTATCAAGCTGCGCTAGCAGTTTCCACGCGGCAATGCCAACGGAGTCTGTTCAAAGCGAATGGGTTTTGTTGGTATTACTGCACTGGGAGACGCTAGCGCAGTTTGATAGAAGAGGTCCTTAGACCTGAAATGCGACCTGAACACAGAACTTTTGCCAGATTCAGAACAGAAGGACACAAAGTAGAACAAAAAAATAAAGATTCTTGGGATTTTCCAAAAAGACAGATGCAATCAGTAGTGAAGATAGTATCAACCCTCCTCCCCTGCTGTACAGTTGAAGTATACTAAATCTTTGAGATCCTGATAGTGTCCACATTGAGAAATATGAGGATATCTCAAAGATATGCCCAAAACAGCTCCATGGGAGAAAGCAATCTTGTTTGGGAAAATTTAATATCCTCACATACAATGCCCTAGAAATGCTTTCCAAAGCCTTCAGCTTTAGATGAATAATCATACTAACTTTACTAAAAGTTGATTCTGAAGCTTCTACTGAGGAATACTGCAGTCCCAATTTAGCTACTTGATTCTCCAAATCCGATCACCTCTTGTCCACAATTGTCTGCTCTGTCCAGACAACTTGGTCACAAGTTTCAGTATGGACAGGACCAGCTACTTTTGGAAAAATAAAATCTACACTCAATGTAAACACTGAAGAACACCAGTCTTCACACGCACAAAATCACACAGAACACAGTGAAGATGACACAAGAATATGGTCTTGAGAAGATGTAAAAAATCCGAATATATTGTGTAGCTCAAAAGACTTGGCTCAGCCGTGTTTCGGCCAACTGGCCTGCCTTAGGAGCAGTGGCGTTCCTGGGGGGGCTGGCACCCGGGGCGGATCGCCGATGTGCCCCGCCCCCCGGGTGCAGCGCCCCCCCCAATGCAGCGCGGACCCCCCCCAGCGAAAGGACACCCCCGCGAAGGAACCCCACCCCGCCGGGTGCACACCGCCAGGGGGGTGCCGCGCGCGCCTGTCCTCCGTTGTTCCATGCTTCTTCTCTGCCCCGGAACAGGAAGTAACCTGTTCCGGGGCAGAGAAGAAGCATGGAACAACGGAGGACAGGCATGCGTGACACCCCCCCGGCGGCGTGCACCCGGGGCGGACCGCACCCCCCCCCCCCCTAAGAACACCACTGCTTAGGAGTCTTAGCTTAAAATGTTAGCAAGTATATACGTAAAAAAGTAAATGAAACTGCACAAAAGACACAATCAGATAAATATATAACGTCAAAATCATTAAACAAATATTATTAAACAAATATAAAAATGTCAGAACATTGGTAACACTGTTAAACAAAAACAACTTACAGACATAAGTAAAATTTTAACACAATTATAGGTAAAAGTCAAGTAAGAACACAATTATAAGCAAAAAAAATAATAAGCAAATGTAAAAACATTAGTGCTTCTTATAAGCAAAAATGACATCTAGAAATAAGTGAAATTAAAAGAACAGACATCACAATAACAGACTGAAAGGATCCTCACAATTATAACTCAGAATTATGTTTCTGAAATAAAGGACTCTTATATTTTAGAATTACCCAACAAGACTCTGTACAACCTGACTGAATAAAGACAATTGGCCCCTTTAAATATAAGCTGCCCGCAATTTATCTCTAAGCATAAATGTCTGATAAATGTATCAAAACTGTAAGTATCTATTACCTAGCTTCATAAATAAAGAAGTAGTGAGTAAAACAGTCAGCACCTCTACCTGAACTGTTCATAGTGCATCACAGTACAAGAAAGCACACTTGTGATTTATTTGAAAACAGCTAATTCCTGACAAGATTCATGCTACTGATCCCAGGGACAAGCAGTGGCTTTCCCCGTGTCTATCTCGATAACAGACTATGGACTTTTCCTCCAGGAACTTGTCTAAACCTTTTTAAAACCCAGCTGTACTAACCACTGATACCACATCTTTTGGCAATGAGTTCCAGAACTTAACTATTTGTTGAGTGAAAAAGATATTTCTTCCTGTTCATTTTAAAAGTAGTAGTACCATGTAACTTCTTTGAGTGTCCCTTAGTCTTTGTACTTTTTGAAAGGTTGAAAAATCGATTTACATTTACCTTTTCTACACCACTAAGTATTTTGTAGACCTCTATCATATTCCCCTTCAGCCGTCTCTTTTCCAAGCTGAAGAACCCTAAGCTCTTAAGCCTTTCCTCCTACGAAAGGAGTTCCATCCCCTTAACAATGTTGGTCACCCTACTTTGAGGGGTTCTTTTACCAAACTGTGGGAAAAGGGCCCTGCACTAGTGGCAGGGGCCATTTTTTCCCAAGCGCCAGGACCCTCTTTACCGCAATGGGTAAAAAGACCCCAGGCACACATGGCCATGCGGTAAGAAAACTCTTACCACATGACCATGCAATGGGGAGCCTTTACTGCCACCCGTTGAGGTGGCGATAAAGGCTCCCACACTAACCTGGTAGTAACCGGGCAGCACATGGCAATGCTGGTTACCGCCGTGTAAGCCATTTCTGGGGTTTTTCTTTTTCCCCCGGAAATGGCGCATGCTTGGGGCAGGATTACCGCTGACGGCTGTATAGGGCCGGCGGTAGTCCCAGAAGAGCTGCAGTAAACCCGCATTGGGCTTACTGCAGCTCTGTAAAAGGGCCCCTGAACCCATTACTAATTCTGCTATATTTTTTAAGATACAGTGACCGGAATTGCACACAGTACTCAAACTGTGGTCGCACCATGGAACAATACAGAGGAATTATAATATTCTTTGTCTTATTTTCTATCCCTTTCCTAATAATTCCTAGCATTCTGTTTGCTTTTTTTGGCAACCGTCACACATTGAGCAGATAATTTCAGCATATTGCCCATTTTAAGCTGTGGTAAGTGTATGGTAGCTCTTACCACGGCATAGAAAAAAGAACCCCTTAAACCCCCCCACACCACAGGAGAAGGCAATGGTAAACCACCCCTATATCATGCCAAGAAAGCCACAAGGTGGGGAATCCCTCATTACATCCTCACCAGGAATCAAGGGCACATCTGGATCTAGATTATGATACAACCTTCCAGGGAAAATAATAATTTTGGGCTCCTTTTAGGTTATCAATAGAAATCAAACAAAATAAAACATGGAAAAGAAAATAAGATGATACCTTTTTTATTGGACATAACTTAATACATTTCTTGATTAGCTTTCGAAGGTTGCCCTTCTTCGTCAGATCAGAAAAAAGTGGCTCTGCTGAACAGCACATGCTGAATGCGAAGAAGCCCATGGGCATCGGAAAGGCTTTTTCGCATTCAGCACAGCGCTAATCAGTAGCACCACTTTGTAAAAGGAGCCCTTAAACTGAGTGGCTTATTTACTAAATGGCAAAGAACATTTCAGTACAGTAATTTCAGAGGACACACTGGGCAAGCACCTAACAATTACTTTTACGCTTACCACGAGTTAATTTTGCAAAGGATGGTAATTGCAAAAACTAATGTTTTACTAAGGTGCACCAAAAAAATGGGCTGCGCTAGTGTAGGTGCGTGTTTTGGGTGTGCGCAGATCCATTTTTCAATGTGCCTGTAAAAAAGGCCTTTTTAAAAATTTGTGCCGAAAATGGACGTGCGGCAAAATCAAAATTGGCACATGTCCATTTTGGGTCTGAGACCTTACCGCCAGCCATTGACTTAGTGGTAAGGTCTCATACGTTAACCATGCAGTAATCATCTACGCATGTAGAATGACGATGACTGCCTGGTTTTTGCCGTGCGCCAGGAAATAAAAATTATTTTCCAGCACGCATAGCAGACACACGTCAAAAATGAAATTACCACAGGGGCCACGCAGTAGCCGGGTGGTAACTCCAAACAGATGAGCCTTGGGCACGTGTAGGCACCTAGGCGCTTAGTAAAAGGGCCCCTAACTTCATTTTGATAAAAGGGTCCCCAAATTCTATAAATGATTTAGAACTTAGCAGACGCCAAGGAATTCTGTTCTCCTCTTGGTTGACTCTGAACAAGAAAGAAATCCTAGTGGGTCTCACAGAGAACACAGTGCTCCTTGATCTGCCCTCTCTGATACACTCCAAGAAGGATAAAAATGTCAGCAGTAAAGAATCTGTACCAAAATTATAGAGAAAATAATTTAAATAACTTTATCCTTGAAATGTCCTATACTTCTGCACTGTACTGCATATTCCTCTGTGAAAGCATTTCAGCCTGGTCAGATTTCTGGCCCGTTACCAGATTTGTGTTCAATAAATCCTTTCTTTTATTATGACAGATTTGCCACATAGAAAGACTGATGGTGTATAGATATTCAGCAATGGCATCTCCAGAGTGGGATAAATTAGCCCGAGAAGACAAAGGCTGCAGATATATAACATGTGTGAATACTAGCAACAGAAATGATGAGCCAATCCACTCTCAGAAGTTGTTCTGCTTTTGGTATATAGATCTGATACTGCAGGGAAAAGGCAATCTGAATGTTTAACTGCTTTGTGAGCTAGATACATTATTTTTGAAGATATGCTTGATAGCTCTGCTCTCTCTGTTGTGAAAAACTACTGTAATACTTCAACTCCTGTTCTCTCTGCTGTGAAAAACTACTGTAATATTTCTACTGGTTTCTTTACATAATCCTAATTTGAGCTAGTACTGTGCCATATGACTCAAACTTTGAGGCTCATTTTCAAAGCACTTAGCCTCCCAAAGTGCTTTGAAAATATGCCTCTAAGTAACCTTGTCTTCAGAAGCTTATACCAGACCAAAAACCATTCAGTTTTAACTATTCACTGGAGTGAAAGATAACTAGGGGGACTTAATTTATTAAGCAGGGCAGTTCAGTATCTATGAAGCAGGGGCGCAGCCAGACAGCTAATTTTGGGTGGGCCTGAGTCCAAGGTGAGTGAGCATGAAATTCATGCCCTCCCCCCGTCCCTAGCTCCCCCTCTTCTCTGTTCTTCATCCCTCCCTCCACCTGCAAGCCCACAATATTAAATACCTGAGCAGGAGGGGATCTACAAACCCCGCCATATGAAGATTTCCTCCTGCTCAGACAGTCAGCACTCTTCCAAACAAGCCAGCAGCACTTTCCTTGAGCTGATGCCACGGCCAGCAGGCTGTGCATGCATGAAAACTAAGCATGTGAAGAGGGGCTGGTGTTGGTTTCAGCTCGAGGCAAGTGCTGCCAGCTGCCGGTTCAAAGAGCACTGGTTGCCTGAGAAGGAGGAAATCTTCAGCTGACGGGGTTTGAGGACCTCTGCAAGCCATAGCAAGAGTGCACAATTTTGGGTGGGCCAGAGTCCAAATAGGGTGGGCCCTGGCCCACCCAGGCCCACCTATGGCTATGCCACTGCTACGAAGCATCAATGTGACAAGGCGGTAGCTGTAGCCAGAAGGATGTTAGGCTGCATAGAGAGTGGCATATCCAGTAAAATAAATGAGGTGGTAATGCTCCTCTACAAGTCATTGGTGAGGCCCCATTTGGGAGTATTGTGTTCAATTTTGGAGGCCATATCTCACTAAGGGCATCAAAAGTCTTAAGGTGGTTCAGAAGAAGGCAACAAAAATGTTAGGGGTTTGTGCTAAAACACATATGAGAAGAGTCCTGAACATTTAAATACTTTAAAGGTATTAATATGCAAACGAATCTTTTTCAGAGATGGGGAAGTGGTAAAACTAGAGGTCATGAGTTGAGGTTGTAGGGTGGTAGACTTATGAGCAACCTCAGGAAATGTTTTTTTCACATCAAGGATGGTGGATGCCTGGAATGCCTTCCCAGGGGAGATTGTGAAGACAAAAATGGTGACAGAATTTTCCTTTCTCTCTTCTCCCTCCCCTATTCTCCCACCTGCCCCCTTTTTCCAAGCCTTCCAGGACCAAAACAGGCTCGCCTTGAGACTACTAGGCACAGTGCCTTCTATTTTACTGCCCCTACTTCATGGAATAATTTACAATTATGTATTTGCAGTGATACTACCATCAAAGAATTCAAGAGAACTATAAAAACATGGCTATTCGACTATGCCTTTGACCCATACATGGCTGGTAATAATTGACTCTCTCTCTCTCTCTCTCTCTCTCTCTCTCTCTACTGGCTGACCATCCCTGAAAGTTTTCCTTAAACCGATGCTTTAGAAATGTGTTCTATTTGGTTATTGACTATTCTTTACCTTTAGTGTGAATAGTTTTCTCTGTCCTATAATTATTGTAGTTCCTTTCCTTTCAGTATGGGCGGTATAGAAAGTCTAAATAAACTGTAAACAATATACTACAGTTACATGTGAGCATTTACATCAGCCATTGAACTGGTGAAAGTGAAGGTGTTCACGCCCAAAGTTAGGACAACTTCAATTCAACTCAATTCAATTCAAAATAGCACTTATAGACTGCTAATATCCCACGTTCAGGGTTCAGTTCAGTTTACATCATGAGTGGAACATAGGTTAGGTACAATATTATAAGTAGAACATTGGTTGAGTGCAGTCTTATATACTAGTGAGTGCAAGAGTGATAGAGGTATGTCATACGGTATCCTGTTGACAGAGGCCATGTAGAAGTAGTGGTTGGTGTAGCAGCTTTAGGAAATAGAAAAGCTTTTACCCTCTTCAGAAAGCTGAGGTAGTTAGTCTCTATTCAAATGGCAAAAGGGAGTGAGTTCCACAGAGAGATTCCTAAAACAGGGAAGAGTAGTTAAATATCCTCTGAAGTTGGATTCCCTTATAGAAAATTGGTGCTAAAATCAATTGTTCATTCAGTCTGCTGGAATGGACGATACAGACAGATGAGATGTTAATCAGCAACTCAGATGTGATGCCTTGTAAGATTTGAAAAATTAGACAGGCAGCTTTGAACCTGATTCTTTGAGCTATGGGTAGCCAATGTAATTTAACAATATGTTATGAAACGCTAGTTCATCTATTCAGTTTAAAAATTAGTCTTGCCGCTGTGTTTTGCACATTCTACAGGGTTTTTTTTTCTGATATTGGGACTTAATACCAAAAAATAAGACATTACAGTAGTCCAGGTGCGGTAGGATCAGCATCTGGACCAGCAGCGCAAAGGCTTTTTGATCGAAGAATGACCTGACTAGACGTAGTTGCCTCCTTTTAAACAGTGTCTTCTTCTATAATTGGTTGATATGAGAGGAAAATGTTAGGGAGGAGTCGAGGCAGACCCCCAGTACTCTAGCTTCTGATTCAACTGCGAAGGTTCTATCATTGGATAGTGTTATTGTAGTTGGGACCTCAGCTCCTTGATTTCGGAACCATAGGATCTTAGAGGGTCTTTTACTAAGGCGCGCTCACGTTTTTTGGCGTGCGCTAAAATTATGGGTGCGCAGAGATGCCAATACATTCCTATGGGTGTCTCTAATGTTTAGCACACCCACAATTTTAACACACGCTAAAACGTGAGTGCGCTTTAGTAAAAGATGCCCTCAGTCATTTGCACATTCAGTTTTAGTTTATTTGCCAAAGCCCAGGTCTGAATACTACTACTACTACTTATCATTTCTATAGCGCTACTAGACGTACGCAACACTGTACACTTGAACATGAAGAGACAGTCCCTGCTCGACAGAGCTTACAGTCTAATTAGGACAGACAAACAGGATGAATAGCATTCATCCCAGTTGTTACAGACTGGATTAGATCCTGATGTGAAGATGTCAGTGGTAAGAGGAAAGTCCTATAAGGAAAGACTAAAGTGGCTAGGTCTCCTCAGCTTGGAGAAGAGGTTGCTGAAGGGAGAGTGGAGTGGAATGGTAAGAAGGTAAATCGCTTGTTTACTCTTTCCAAAAATACTAGGGCTAGGGGACATACAATGAAGCTACTAAGTAGTAAATTTAAAACAACCCGGAGAAAATATTTCTTCACTCAACGTGTAATTAAACTCTGGATTTTTTTTCCAGAGAATGTGGTAAAAGCAGTTAACTTAGCAGGGTTTTAAAAAGGTTTGGATAATTTCCTAAAAGAAAAGTCAGTAAGCCATTATTAAGATGGCCTTGGTAAAATCCACTGGATAAGCAGCATAAAATCTGTTTTACTCTTCTGGGATCTTGCCAGGTACTTGCCACCTGGATTGACCACTGTTGGAAACAGGATACTCGGCTTGATGGACCTTCAGTCCGTCCCAGTATGGCAATGCTTATGTTCTTATATTCTTAACTGTGGACTTATGCTCATGTTACATGCAAAACTGCAATTATAAAACTGGTGCTTAGCACATGTCATCCTGGTGCCTAATTTTAAGTGTGATCTATAGAAAATTACCCCCCTAGATGTGATCATTTTCATTCAAGCTGATCAATTAATAAGACTGTGTGGTGGAAATGTTTATGTCTCAAATATGGGTGAATTGAATCCTAGAAATTTGATTGGATTCACAAGACAACAGAAAAATAGAGCAGCAATCTATGTGGGGAAGCAGAACCAACAAGAAACATTAAGCACATAGATTTCATAATTGGTGACCATGATTAGAATGGGCCAATTGCAACCGTGTTTCAGCTCAACTGGAGCTTTGATTAACAAAAAATACCTCAAGTAAAATTCATTGGCATCCGTGCGTTCCCTTGTTAGCCTGTCCATTAGTTTATATTGCTTCATAAATGATAATGAAATGGTGCTTCAACTCACAGTCGCAGAAATACTGAGGAGGCCGGGGAGCAGTTTTATTATCAACTGAGGAATCATTTACAGCAGACTGCACTTAAAGGTAAAAGCTCTCTTAAATAAAGTGAAAGCATTTTCTTTCAAGCGCAGGCTGGTGGAAAAGACAAACTATGTCCCAGCTTCTTGTTTAGCTAAGCACCACGACAGCTATTAGCATTAATATAACTATGTGTGTCCATTCCAGAAATATTGGCAAACAAAAGGAAAACAACTCAGAAGACCTGACTGCATTTCCGACCTAAACTAATGCATTGGGGGAAGTGAACAAAATATTTGAGCTCGCAGGAGACCTTTTTTGTGATAAAAGCAAATGATGGAATGGTGCACTTTCTTCTCGACATCCTCTTAATAATGTCTTTTTATTCTAGAGTGCGCTCTGCTTTCTACCGACCAAAAAGGACTTTCATATGTATAATGGTCATTACTCTTCAGGAAATGCCTCTGGTTTTGTAATAATAAAGAGGTATAAAAACATACTGCTTTTTTATCTTAATAATAGATAATTCCTTTCCTTTTAGATAAAGGGCCCTTGACTTTTCCTCAAAGGCAAATCCTCTGCTTTAATTTATATTTATATGCTATAATTTTTGCCGCATATATACTGATATGTGTTTTGTCTGTACAACATCTGATTCCTTGACAGTATTATTTAAACAAACTCAGGGGCCCTTTTATTAAGCCAAATAGGCACCTATGTTTGCCCAATGAGCGTCAATTCAGAGTTACCACCCGGCTACCGCGTGGCTTGTGCGGTAATTTCATTTTTGACGCGCGGCCGCTACGCGCACAAGAAAATAATTTTATTTTCTGGCGTGTGGCAGGGCGGTAATCGTCATTCTACATGTGTAGATGATTACTGCATGGTTAACGCATGAGACCTTACCACTAAGTCAATGGGTGGCAGTAAGGTCTCAGACCCAAAATGGACGCGCACCAATTTTTATTTTGATACATGTCCATTTTTGGCAATTTTTTTTAAAAAGACCTTTTCTACAGGCGCGCTGAAAAATGGATCTGCGTGCACCCATTTTTCAGCGCACCTTAGTAAAAGGACCCATCAGTGGCATGATTTAATTCTGTTCACCAGGACACATAACTTGAGAATAATTTTTCTTCTTCATTTTGTCACTGACAGTCATCCTTGGACTGTTAATGCAGCTATTAACTCATGCTAACAACTCAGCATTTTAGCAGGCAAATAATGCATGATAATCTAATGAAGAACATGGTGGAGAATAGGAATAGAATGGGCTGAGAAGGTGTGGAGGGGGACTGAATCATACAGTTAATGCACAGTAAGATACTGCCTGTTAATTGTTAACATGGTAGATCATGTAGGAGCCACTTAGATATGTATAAATATAGGACGTGGAAATATAAAATCTTTAGATACTGTCACTCATATTAATTTCCAGTTCTTAAAGAATTAAAGGTATTCAAACATAACACCGTTCTATATGTAAGAAGGATAATCTACACATTGAGACACATAGTGTGAAGGAGATTAGATTACCACACATTTTTGAAGGTTTTGGCCAGTGGTGAACAGAGGGTCATTATAGATCCGTTTTAGCTCCGATAGATAACTACATTTAGGAGCTCTGTGAGGCCTTTTTTCCTTCTTACATATAGAACGGTGTTATGTTTGAATACCTTTAATTCTTTAAGTAGTGGAGATCATGTAGGGGTCCTTTTACTAAGGTGTCCTAACAGATTTAAGGGCCCTTTTACTAAGCTGCGGTAGGGCTAACACATTGGTAATGTGTGCCAAATCAACATTGGTAATGTGTGCAGGACGTCAGACTCACAGAAACAGAACGGAGGCTTGTTTCTGTGAGTCTGACGTCTTGCACGTAAAACGTGCAGGACGTCAGAAACAGAACGAAGCCTTCACGGGAAGAAGAGGACCTCCTGCTGACGGGGATTGGGGTCCCCGCCAGCAAAGGTAGCCCACGGTGGCGGCGGGGGAGGGTTGGCGGCAGGAGGGGGGTCGAGAGGGTCGTCAGCAGGGGGGTACAGGGCCAAATCTACAGGGGCCCAGGTCCCTGTGGCCCCACGTACCTACGCCACTGTTACAAAGCTGCAATAAGCACTAATGTGTGCTTACCACAGCAAAAAATGGCATACTGCAGGGCGCACTGAGGCATCCTGCGGTAATTCTGCCATATGTGTGTGTGGTACCCACATACTAAAAAATAAAATGTATTTTTTGGCGGAGAGTGGGCCTGTTCTGTGCTAATCAGTTAGCGAAGCTACACTGTCACACCCTAACCGATTAGTTTCTGCTTAGAACGTGAGTCCTTACCACTTGCATAATGGGTGGCAGTAAGGGCTCACACGCTAATCTGTTTTAATGGTCACGTACTAAAGGCAAAATTAAGGACCCTTTTACTAAACTGCGGTAAAAAGGGTCCTGCACTAGCAGTGGGGCCATTTTTGCTGTGCACTGAGGCCCTTTTTGCTGCAGCAGATAAAAAGGCCGAAAAAAAGACAAGGCCGTGCAGTAAGATTGCTCTTACTGTGCGGCCATGCCAGAGGAGCACGTCCTGTCACCCATTGAGGTGGTGGTAAGGGCCCCCGCGCTATCCCAGCAGTAACTGGGTAACGTGTGGCGCAGCTCGATTACCGACGAGTAACCCCCTGCAGAAATGTTTGTTTAATATTTCCGCTAGCACTGTAAATGCCGCACGCTGGGGGTGGAACTACCGCCAGTACCCGCGTTGGGCTGACGGTACTTCCGGAATGGCGAGCAGTAAGCTTACCGCCACCAAAAATAGGAATGTTGCCCATTTTACCTCAGTTGCAAAAATGGCCTTAACGCAGGGGAATGACTTGCCTAAGGGCAAACTCAAGGCACTTTTTAGCACTGTTTGGAAAAAGGGCCCCTTAGTAAAGAAGGACCTTTTGTGGTATATTAAACATGTATTTGCTTCTTCTGCTGCACTTTCCAGGTCTTAATTTCCAATTTGTCTTATGCCTCAAGTAATATGGGGAGAATTTTTGGAAACTTTTAAATTATGTTGAAGATCAGTTCTCCACAATTATTTTTAAATAGATCCCTTAAAAAAATTAATGATTAAAAGCAGTCATTAATTTAGCTAACACATAAACCCCTAAATTCTATAAAAATTGCTAAAAACTGTGTTTGCAAATTTCGGTGAGTGCCCATTTGCACGCACAATTTAATTGAATAATGAGCCAATTAACACCAATAATCGAGATCTTAGTAACATGGGGGTGTGGTTATGGGCGGGGAAATGGGTGTTTCATGGAAGTTCCGAAATTTAGGCACCTAGTTATAGAATATGGACCAGTTCACCTAAATCTAAGTGCCGGGATTCATGCCATGCTTTCACTGGTGTAAATGGATGCGCACAGATTTAGGCACTGAAATATCAACTAAGCATATTCTATAATCGGCGCCTAAATCTTGGTGCCGATTATAGACTACTCTTAGTTGGCACTGATTTCAGCGCTGACTTTTGAGGCACCATATATAGAATCTCCTTCTAAGCAGCTAGTTAGGCACTCTGTCCCCGGTCCTCCCCTAACTTAGCAGGTTACGAGATGGCTGGTTAGTGACAATACTCAGTGGCATTAACTGGTTAAGTACTGCAGAATATCATGTGCCAGGTTGTTCGGTGGAGTTTAACCGGGGAGGAGCAACTCCTGCCGGTTAGACCCAGTGGCATAGCTGTGTGGGGCCAGGGGGGCCTGGGCCCCCGTAGATTTGGCCCTGGACCCCCCTGCCAATGACCCGCCTGACCCCCCCTCCTGCTGCCAACCCACCGTCGCCTGCCTTTGCTGGCGGGGGACCCCAACCCCCGCCAGCCGAGGTCCTCTTCTTCTCGCAAAAGGCTTTCTTCTGTTTCTGACGTCCTGCACGACGTCAGAAACATAAGAAAGCCTTTTGTGAGAAGAAGAGGACCTTGGATGGTGGGGGTTGGGGTCCCCCGCCAGCAAAGGTAGGCGACGGCGGGTTGGCGGCGTGAGGGGGGGGGGTCGAGAGGGTCGTCGGCAGGGGGGGCAAAGTCGGCAACGGTGGGGGGGGGGTGTCGGCGGCGCTGGGGGGGGGGGGTAAAATGTGCCCCCTCACCTCGGGCTCTGGATCCCCCCTCCCGCCGAAGTCTGGCTACGCCCCTGGTTAGACCCTTTTGAATATTGGACGGATAAAGTTTAAAATTAAAGAAAAACACACACCCTCCCCCCCCCCCAAAAAAAATAAAATGAAGTTTCAGCGTTTATACACCTTTACCCTCAAATTCTGTATAGGTTGCCCAAAGCTGGGCACACAATTTCCCCGGGATTCTATGCATCATGCATTAAATATCGCGTGGAAAATCAAAGTGTATTCTACCACAGTGTGTGTAACTTAATTGGTTAACTAGCTAATCAGCACTGTTAATTGGATGTTAACAATCTGCACTAATTGGCATTAAGATTTACATGCACAACTCGCTAAGTGTGTTCTGTAAAGTGGTGTCCTTAAATTCCAAGTCACATAGTTGAAAATGGGGTGTGGCCATGGGCGTGGTGTGAGCATTTCTAAAATCTATGCACTTTGTTATAGAATACACCCACTCTGTTGTGCCTAGTTTAGGCAATAAAAAAAACAGCATAAATGGCCGTGACCAAATTTGGTTGTCTGGAGAGGCGCTTGGCGTAGTCTATATACTGCGTGGAAATTTAAGCCTATTCTATAAAATATAGGCATGCTTTAGAGAATATGCCTAAGTGTACTTTTTTCCACATGGAATTTTCAGGCGCCACATATAGAATCTAGCCCTTTGGGGCATGGGTCGGGATACATGCGTAAATTAATTGGCAAAATTGGTGATAACAATCAATATTTGGCCTTAACACTAATTGGCACTAATTACTAGTTACACATGTATCTGTTCTGCACCACTGATCTATAACTTGCACACCTAATTAATCTCACGCGCATCTCCAAAGGGGTTGTGGCCAAGGATTTGGTGTTCCCAGAATTTAGGTCCAAAATTATAGAATACCTCCATTTTCACACCTATCGGAAAGTTAGGCACAAATATTACAAACTAGTATTCTATAAAGACAGTTCCACATGGAACGGCCTTTATAGAATTTGCACTTAGTGTGCATCATCCCAATACCTAACTTGGGGCACCCTATAAAGAATTTTGAAAAATGTCCTTCCAAATAAAGATATAAAAACAAGTGAACTAATTCAGTAGCCACACTACTTTATCTAGGATTAGGAAAGAAATAATTTGAACATTTCTACAAGCTTTTTTTTTTCTTATGATGATCAGTGTCGGCCATCTTATTTAACATCTGTATGTTTCCTTTATTTGTGAATTTGAGAGAGTTGAGCGTGGAATATCGACTGAATGTGGGATGATGTTCAGTTTTTTTATTCCTGTTCATGACTCATTGGCTTATGCGGTCACAGAAGTGGAACAGTTTTAACAGTTAGTTAAGTTAGCAGTGGCATAGGAAGGGAGGGCGGGGGGGGCGGTCCGCCCCGGGTGCACACCGCTGGGGGGTTTCGGCTCTGCGCTGGTGCACTGCCCTCTATGCCCCGAAACAGGTTACTTCCTGTTCCGGGACAGAGGGAGCACTGAACCAGCGTGGAGCCAACACACCCCAGCAACGTGCAGTCGGGGCGGATCGGCCCTCCCGCCCGTCCCTCGCCGCAGGTATGCGCTCCGGTGGGGGGTATGCGCTCCGGGGGGGGGGGGGCGCTCCAGCGGGAGGAGGGTGCACCGTGCTGCACCCGGGGGGGGTGCGCAGCGGCGACCCGCCCCGGGTGTCACCTCCCCTCGCTACGGCTCTGAAAGTTAGTAAAGCTCATTTGTTTGCTTTGGCCATCAGTGTATCTTGAATCGTCAGTGTGTCTTTTTCTAGCAAATGCTAGGCCACCCTTCAGCGGTGGGGTGATCACTGAGGGACCCACCCCACAATAGCCAGGCCTCCTGCAACCAGTCACAGAATCTATGACAAGGCAGAATTGCTGTGTAGAGCCTGAGCTCTTTCATTAAAACTTGGGGTCCATGGGTCAATTTTAGCAGAGAATGGAAAAGGTGCAGGTACTCAGTACCCCCAAGTACCCCCTCAAAAAAGCCCTGTGAATTGTGAACTTCCTTGTTTCCAGAGTTTCTGAGTGGAGGAAGGAGTAGCTTCACGCTGTTTAACTGGATGCCTTGCATGTTACGTGAACGTGGTACAGAGCATGGGTTGATACCTGTAATGCAGGTACAGTCTTTTTTTATATTATGACTAGACTTTGAGCCCGTAAAAACGGGCTATTATAGGAAGGGGGGGTTGAAAGGCCCGCCCCCACCGCCGAGTTCGCCGCTGCCCCTCCCCCTCTGAGTTCGCGCCCCCCCACCGAGCCGTCACCACCCACCTTCCACCCGGCCGGGCCCTCGCTCCGCTATTGAAACAGCGAGGGTCCGGGAATGCAGCACTGAGCTCTGCTGAGCTGCCGACGTCGGCCTTCCTTCTTCTTCTCTGCCTGTCCCGCCCTCGTGTGACGTAACGTCGTCGAGGGCGGGACAGAGGCAGAGAAGAAGAAGGAAGGGCGATGTCGGCAGCTCAGCAGAGCTCAGTGCTGCGTTCCCGGACCCTCGCTGTTTCAATAGTGGAGCGAGGGCCCGACCGGGTAGAAGGTGGGTGGCGGCAGCGACTCGGGTGGGGGGAGCGTTAGACGGCGGTGTCCCTCCCTCAGCAATGCGCAGTACAGACCCTCTGTGTTCCGCCCCCCCGTCATCACGTATTGACGTGGGGGCGGGGCAGAGAAGGTCTCTACTGCGCATTTGCGAGTGAGTACGGTCACTCGCCGTTTATATGTTTGATTTTGTGGTGTTTGTGTATATGATAATAAGGTGCTAATTCATTTAGGGGGAAGTTATCAACGATATGTTATTTTACTGTTAACCCCAGTTATTAGTAAACAGGGGTTTTATTGCCACTTTTACCAAGCGGCAATAAAAGGTGGCCTCGTTTTGGCATCAGCAAGTGGGATTGCTGTGTGCCGAGGCCACCTTTTACTGTAGCAGGTAAATGTCTTTTGTTTTTTTTTTAAGGTGGTAGTAAATGGCCATTTACTGCTGGATCCTTTACTGCGTCCAATTTAGGAGGCAGCGAGGGCTCTGATGGTAACCTGGCAGTAATCGGGCAGCGTGGGACGCTGTCCGATTACTGCCAGACATGCCCACTCCGCACCCACCAGGGGACACAAGAGGAAGCTAGAATATGGTAGATTTAAAACAAATAGGAGAAAGTTTTTCTTTACTCAGCGTGTAGTTAGACTCTGGAACTCGTTGCCGGAGAATGTAGTGACAGCAGCTGGCCTTACGGAACTTAAAGGGGGTTTGGACAGATTCCTGAGGGAAAAGTCAATTGAATATTATTTTTTTGGGGGGGGGGGCGCTGGGTTCTTGAAGCCTGGATTGGCCGCTGTCGGAGACAGGATGCTGGGCTTGATGGACCCTTGGTCTTTTCCCAGTATGGCGGTGCTTATGTACTTAAGTACAAATAAAATGGTGTGTGGCAGCCCGGACCTACCTTCGGGCTTCTGGGCAAGCCCGGCAATAGGGCCGATGTGCTGCACACAAACCCGGCAGTAGCCCGACCACCTCTTTGAAAAAGGGCCCCTAGGTGTCATAGCATAAGTTAGTGGTAAAATAACACATCTTAATGGCAGCTCAAGTTGATAACGTGATGTTTTAGCAATGATATATTTTTGTTACTTTTTACATTTTTTTTCTTGTGTTTTTATTCCCCTTATGACTGGGGATAAGCAGGCAAGAGATGATTTAAATAAATATATAAAATATTCATGGTAGGAGAAAGCTGAAAGAAGATTTTTATTATGGTTGTTGAATAATTAAGACTCGTAGCATGCTATCTCACAGATAGCATCGTGTATCGATGGGATGGAAAGCAAAAGACGAGCAAGGCTGGTTTCATAATTGTGCCTGTGGTCATTAAAGATCTTATCGACTTATAGAACATTAATTCCCATGGCATTTTTTAACACACTGTCAGAAGATTAGCATCACTGCTTTCAGTCTGGTCAGAATGTAATATATTATCTGATTTATAATGAGCTATTTTGTGTGGGGGAAGGGAATGTTGCTAGGCGTAATTTACTATATTGTTTTAATATCTAATTTAATTGTAAATACATTCTTATTATGGTCAGATCATGACTGAGAATTTCAGTGGGTTTAAAATTAATTCTGAACTGAAATCAATATTTTTGATATAATCTGTCATTTATGATTCTAAAGCTCCATCAATAAAACCTAAGACAGCATGCCACTATAGTAACACAGTAGATGATAAAGGATGAAATAGCCCATCCAGTCTACTGAGGAAGATAATTAGGGCAGTCTTCTCAACCCCCCCCCCCCCCCCCCCCCCCGCCTTTGGGCTACATGCACAGTGCAGGATATAAGGCATCAGAAACAGATGATCCCACAACAAAGGCGCCAGAGTCGACCAGCGCTGAAGAAGACTCTTCGGCTGGCGGGGATTGGGGGCCCCCGCCAGCAAACAAGGTACCTGATGTGGCGGCATGCCGAGGGCCCTGGTCCTATCTTTGCCCACTATCAACTTAACTGGCCAGATTGAATATTTGCTTAGCCGGTTAAGTTAGTGCCAGCCAAAAACAAAAGGATATTCAATGCCAGTCACTGACCACAGCATTTATGCAGGCTGTCTCTTGCCGGCTGAATATCAGTCCGTATGTGTTCAAATGATAAGTTTAGTTTGAAGCAGGTCAAACTATGTCTTATTCCTGACTAATGTCAGGAAGTATTTTTTCATGGAGAGCGTGGTGGATATGTGGAATGCCCTCCCCTGGGAGGTGGTGGAGATGAAAACGGTAATGGAATTCAAACGTGCGTGGGATAAACACAAAGGAATCCTGTTTAGAAGGAATGGTTCCACGGAATCTTAGCGGAAATTGGGTGGCGACGCCGGTAATTGGGAAACAAAACGGGGGCTGGGCAGACTTCTACGGTCTACGCCCTGGTCATGACGGAATAGATAGGGATGGACTGGAGTGTAAATTTTAAGGGGCTTCGACATTAGCTTTAGAACTTAGTACAAGAGCAGTACTGGGCAGACTTCTATGGTCTGTGCCCTGAGAATGGCAAGGACAAATCAAACTCGGGTATACATATAAAGTCTCACTTACCATGTAAAATGAGTTTATGTTGTTGGACAGACTGGATGGACCATACAGGTCTTTATCTGCTGTCATTTTTGTTGGATTATTTGTAGTAAATAATTAGCAGATTTTAGTACACACAGCTTCAGCTTTAGAAATGTTAATTTCTTTCTTCATCTCTCTCTCATTCACCCCTGAATAATTCACTGCTGAGTCACTTTAAAGTTGAAGTAACAAAACATCTGTTTACTCACAGTTTGTAGTTAGATTATAATCAGACAGGCTTATATATACATATTACTATACATTTGTATTATCAGCTCCTTCCATGTGCTTAGATGGTAATGGATGCTCACACCACCATAGATTCTCTCAGGTTAGGAGAGAACATGAGCTCCATGTGCTCCATGTGCTGCATCTACCCCCCACAGGAAGTTGCATAGCTGTGTGACCTCACTAAGTAATTCACATCAGAGGTCACAGAGTAATCACAGAGAAATAATAGGTGACAGTCAATGCATGTAAAATACAATTACATTCCAACAAACCCCTTCTCATGCATAACTGTCATGCAATTATTTATTCATACAAAGTCCAAGCTTTATACGCAGATTCACAAAATGTTCTCTGGGTAACGGTTTGGTCATGATGTCAGCTGTCATCTCACTGGTGTGACAATAGTGTAGACTGATGACCCCTTCTTTCGCCAACTCTCGCACGTTGTGGTATTTCGTTGCGATGTGCTTGGTGCGTGACTGAACCTTGTCATTCTGTGACAGTCGGATGCAGCTCTGATTATCTTCCATTATCTGGATTGGTCTCTTTTCAGCTATTCCAAAATCCAGCAAAAGTTTTTCAATCCACATCAGTTCTCTGCACGCTTCCGATACGGCCACGTATTCAGCTTCTGTAGAAGACAAACTCACAATACTTTGTTTATGACTGGCCCATGAAATTTGTACATTTCCATACATAACACATATCCACTTGTGGATTTATAATCAGAATGATCCCCTGCCCAATCTGAATCACAGTAACATATTAGTTTTGGATTACTATTGGCTGAAATCTTTAATTTACAATCAATGGTACCCTTTAAATACCTTACCATCCTTTTAACTGCAGTCCAATCTGATTTGGTAGGTGAGCTGACCCTTCTGCTCAAAATTCCTACTGCATTTGCTATATCAGCCCTGTATGTGGTAGCTAGATATAAAAGCTTACCTATGGCTGATCTATATTGGATGTTATCTGGTAAAGGTTCTCTTACTGTTTCATCCTTCAGAAAATCAGTGATCATGGGAGTGCTTACAACTTGGGCATCTTGCATACCTAAACCTTCAATAAGCTCATTTATTTTCTGCTTCTGGCTTAGAAGATAAGAACCATCATTTTGTTTCTCAATTTCTATACCAAGATAGTATGACACATTACCAAGTTCTTTTATCTCAACATTGTGGTTTAAACATTTTACAATGTCCTTGTACTCTTGCTCACTTTTGCTTGCAATGAGCAGATCATCAACAAAAGCTAAAATGTATGCATATTGTCCATTTGTGCACCTAGTGTACAAGCATTTATCTGCTTCACCTTGCTTAAATCCTAAATTTGTCAATATTTCATGCAATTTGTCATTCCAACATTTTGCACTTTGCTTTAATCCATAAAGACCTTTGTTTAATTTACACACTAGCTGTCTTTGTTTTGTATTTATGAAACCTGTTGGTTGTTCCATGTACAAGTCTTCAGTTATTTCTCCGTGAAGAAACGCTGTTTTCACATCAATGTGGTTGACTTGCATGCCTTTTGAGACTGCAATGCTCAGAAGTGTTCTGATTGTCGTGTGTTTCACTACAGGTGCAAACACTTCATCAAAATCTTCTCCATATTTTTGAAGATATCCCTTTGCGACTAATCTGGCTTTATACCTTTCCACTTTTCCTTGTGCATTCCTTTTTAACTTGAATACCCATTTGCATCCTATAGCTTTCTTGCCAGGAGGTAATTTTGTAAGAATCCAAGTATTATTTTTATCCAATGCATCAATTTCTTCTTGTGCAGCTTTATGCCATTCAGCAGCTTCTTCTGCTGGCATTTTCTCAATCTCATCCCATGTTAAGGGCTCTTGAGCTTCTGCTGACTTTGTTAGGTAAGACAGTCTTGGGGGTGGAACACCTTTGTTTTCCCTGGATGAGCGTCTGACAACAGGTTGGTCTGACCTTTCTGCATCCTCTAAATCTGAGAGTTCTTCTCCAATTGATTCCCCTTCTCCAACTGTACTGTCTTCTTCAATGATTCTTTCTGTGTCTGCTTCCTCTGCCTGTTCCTCGTTAGATACAGATGAGTTGCTTTCAGACATCTGCCTTGGTATGGCATTTATATACACTGGCATGTCTATTATGGTTCTAGTTTCATATTCTGGATGATAAGGCTCATCTGGGATAATCCAGCCTTTATCAACCCTTTTGTTTTCATCAAAATATGTAACATGTCTTATGCCAACAATGCCAGTTTTCAGATTCAAAATTCTATATCCTTTGTGTCCTGGAGTATAGCCAACTAAAATGCCCCTTTCTGTTGTGGAATCCAGCTTATGCCTTCTTTGCTTTGGTACATGAGCATATGCTGTACTTCCAAATGTTCTTATGTGTGACAGGTTTGGCTTCCTACCATGCCATGTCTCATGTGGTGTGCGCTCAGCGCCTTTAGTTGGCATTCTGTTTTGTAGGTACACTGCTGTGAGAATGGCTTCCCCCCATAGTCTTTTAGGGAGATTGCTATCTGACAGCATACATCTGGTCATTTCCACAAGTGACCTAAATTTTCTCTCTGCAACAGAATTTTGCTCTGGTGTATAAGCTACTGTTGTGATATGTTGAATGCCTTCTTGTTCTAGAAATGTGTGCATGCTTTGTGAAGTGAACTCACCACCATTGTCGGTCTGAAGAACCTTTGGTTTTCTTTCAAATTTATTGCTCACCATGGCTACGTATTTCTTCAGCATGTCTGTGACTTGACTTTTCTCTTTCAGCAAATAGGCCACACAATATCTAGAGAAATCATCCAAGAATATTAGCACAAATCTGTTATTTCCCAATGATGGGATATTAAACGGTCCACATAAGTCACTGTGTATTAAGTCCAGCACTTTATTACTCCTATTTCCTGTGTATGCAGGAAATGAGGGTCTCACACCTTTTTGAGTAACACAGTCTATGCATTTCTCCATTTTACCAGCATCTGCACTTATCTGAATGCCGGTGGCCAGTTGCTTACTGTAAAGATCCTGGATCACCTTAGAATCACGATGTCCCAGGCGGCGGTGCCAGATTTCCAGACTACATTTACCATCATTCTTCCTTACTTGCGCCATATGTGAGGCTTCACCTGAAATGCTCAGTTTATAAACATCATTATGCATAAAAGCTTCAGCATACACTTCATCATTTTTAGAGATTGTGCACTTACTGTTTTCAAAATGAATCACAAATCCCTTCTTATCTAATGTAGATACACTAAGCATATTGCAAACTGCTTGGGGAATATACAAGACATCACTTACAGGAATTTCTTTAACTTCATTAGACACTTTGCATTTTAAGAATCCAATACCTTTTGCTTGGATCTTAGCAGTCCCTGCGTTTGCAGTTTTAAGAATACCTTCCTCTGGACACATTTCCTGAAAGAAATTCTTACAATTGGTTAAATGGCATGTGCTCCCTGAATCCAAAATCCAAGTACTTTCATTTGAATTATTATTTACCATAGTCAAAGATTTTTCTGCCATTAGAAAGCCCTTGTGTTTATCTTTGTCCTTCATACATTTCCTGGTTTGAAAATTCTTTAGTTCCATTGGCTTAGGTGAGCTAGAGGGAGTGTTTTGTGTTTCCTTACACCATTTAGATACATGTCCCTCCTTTCCACATGAGTAGCAAATCAGCTTGCCCTTGGGTGGAGTTTTCCCATAGCTCCGCCTTCCTCTGTTCTTTGCCAAGAAATTTGTTTCATTTCTCTCTGACTGACTTTGAGAACACATCTCCTCAGAATCATTTACTATGCATTCCTGCCTTAGTTTTGATGTTGCCTGTTCAAAAGATTGCCCTTCAATGGCCTCATTTACAGACCTAAAAACATCAAACTTCTTTGATAGTGAGGTAAAAAGAAATGCTCTTTTCAATGCATCACACATGGGAATTCCAGAAAGTTCTAGCTTTTGAAATGAAGACATAAGATACATAATGTGATCATTACATTTACTTTTATCCCTTAATTTGGTTTCATTCAACTCTGCCAGCCAAATTGGTTGCTGCTTTGCATATGTAGTTGCATACATAGTTCTCAGCTTATATAAAATGTCCTTTGGTGTATCTTTTCCCTCCACTAATATGGCTTGTTTCTCTGAGAGAGCTTCCAAAAGCATGCACTTCACATAATAGTTTGCATTGTCCCATTCAGCCATATTTTCAGCTGTTCTGTCTTGATCTAAGCATATATCTAATCTTTTTGCTCGAAGGAAACATATGAATCTTAATTCCCACTGCTGATAATTAAACTCAGTTAATTTAGGCACCTTGAGAGAATAGAAAAATGGTGAATTTCTTCCCTCAGCCATTTTCTTAGCCTTCTGTCTGCTGTGTGGGGGGAGAGAGAGACAGACTGAATCTTTCCTTTAAAACTTAAGAGAAAAATGTGGCCTTTTTTTCTGCCTGGTAATATTTCTCTTCTTTTTCAATTCCTGGACCCTGGGCCCATAACCCTTTTGTTGGATTATTTGTAGTAAATAATTAGCAGATTTTAGTACACACAGCTTCAGCTTTAGAAATGTTAATTTCTTTCTTCATCTCTCTCTCATTCACCCCTGAATAATTCACTGCTGAGTCACTTTAAAGTTGAAGTAACAAAACATCTGTTTACTCACAGTTTGTAGTTAGATTATAATCAGACAGGCTTATATATACATATTACTATACATTTGTATTATCAGCTCCTTCCATGTGCTTAGATGGTAATGGATGCTCACACCACCATAGATTCTCTCAGGTTAGGAGAGAACATGAGCTCCATGTGCTCCATGTGCTGCATCTACCCCCCACAGGAAGTTGCATAGCTGTGTGACCTCACTAAGTAATTCACATCAGAGGTCACAGAGTAATCACAGAGAAATAATAGGTGACAGTCAATGCATGTAAAATACAATTACATTCCAACAATTTTTCTACGTTACTTTCCTGCTTATAATCGAAATAGAAAAACGCCTATATTGTGACACAAATCGGAAGATAGACGTTTATCTCACAAAAACAAATAAAGCGGTATAATCGAAATCCGAATTTGGACGTTTTCAACTGCACTCCGTCGCGGATGTGGACAAAGTTGATGGGGGCATGTCGAAGGCGTGGTGAAGGCGGAACTGGGGCGTGGTTATCTGCCGATCAGAGATGGGCGCCTTTCGCCGATAATGGAAAAAAATATGCGTTTTTAGCGAGAATTTAGGGCACTTTTCCTGGACCCTTTTTCCACGAATAAGGCCCCAAAAAGTGCCCTAAATGACCAGATGACCACTGGAGGGAATCGGGGATGACCTCCCCTGACTCCCCAGTGGTCACAAACCCCCTCCCACCACAAAATATGCCGTTTCACAACTGTAATGGTGTAGACTTGTGGGCAGTGGGTTTTGAGGGGGATTTGAGGAGCTCAACACACAAGGGAAGGGTGCTATGCACCTGGGAGCTGTTTTACCTTTTTTTTTTTTTGTAAAAGTGCCCCCTAGGGTGCCCGGTTGGTGTCCTGGCATGTGAGGGGGGGGACCAGTGCACTACGAATCCTGGCCCCTCCCACGAATAAATGTCTTGGAGTTATTCATTTTTGAGCTGGGCGCTTTCATTTTCCATTATCGCTGAAAAACAAAAACGCCCAGCTCAAAAAAAGATAAACGTCCATGTTTTTTGAAAATACGGTTCGGTCCGCCCCTTCACGAACCTGTTCTCGGAGATAAACGCCCATGGAGATAGACGTTTCCGTTCGATTATGCCCCTTCACGTCTTGTTTCAGCATGATCCTAACTTGCATATGTGACTCAGAATTCTGGGATACTGGCATTAAGAAGCATAGCATATGAGACTAATATGTTCAGGGCTGGTGCAAGGTGATTAATCATCCTAGGCAAACCTTAATCCTTCCATTCCTTCAATTAAATTTCAGGACTCTAGCCTGCCACCCAAAATTTTGATTATTAAGAGGTCCTTTTACTAAACTGAAGTAGGCTCTACACGCATGCAGTGTGCACCCAAATGAGACTACCGCCAGGCCAGCACGCCCCCTGGTGTTAATTTCAGAGTTGGCACGTGTCCGTAATGCCTGGATGAATTATTTATTTATTTACTCCCACGCACACTGAATAGATAGGGATGGACTGGATTTAAGGGGCACACTGTTTCCGGCAGTAATCGGCAGTTGGTGCACGCCAACCAGTCACAACGTGTATACCACATGAGCCCTTACTGCTAGATCAATGGGTGGCGTTAAGGGCTCAGGCCATTTTGAGATGCGTGCTAGTTTCAGTTTTACCGCATGCCCTTTTCCCACCACATTAAAAAAATCCTTTTTTACAGACATGGTAAAAACTGGCTGGGCGCATGCCTCATACATGCGCCTACACTGCTGCAGGCCACTTTTTACCGCGGCTTACTAAAAGGGCCCCTAAATTCAGCAATCATGATTATATTATATTGTACATCTTATATTACTACTACTACTACTTAACATTTCTAGAGCGCTACTAGGGTTATGCAGCGCTGTACAAATTAACAAATAAGGACAGACCCTGCTCAGAAGAGCTTACAATCTAAAGGATGAAATGTCAAGTTGGGGTAGTTGAGATTTCCTGAGAAGAGGTGTAGTGATTAGGTGCCGAAGGCAACATTGAAGAGGTGGGCTTTGAGCAATGATTTGAAGATGGGTAGGGAGGGGGCCTGGCGTATGGGCTCAGGGAGTTTGTTCCAAGCATGGGGTGAGGCGAGGCAGAAAGGGCGAAGCCTAGAGTTGGCGGTGGTGGAGAAGGGTACTGAAAGGAGGGATTTGTCTTGAGAGCGGAGGTTATGGGTAGGGACGTAAGGGGAGATGAGGGTAGAGAGGTAAGGAGGGGCTGCAGATCGAGTGCATTTGTAGGTGAGTAGGAGAAGCTTGAACTGTATGTGGTATCTGATCGGAAGCCAGTGAAGTGACTTGAGGAGAGGGGTGATATGAGTATATCGGTTAAGGCGGAAGATAAGACGTGCAGCAGAGTTCTGGATGGACTGAAGGGGGGATAGATGGCTAAGTGGGAGGCCAGTGAGGAGTAGGTTGCAGTAGTCAAGGCGAGAGGTAATGAGAGAGTGGATGAGAGAGAGGTAATGAGAGAGATTCCACTTTTATCCCTAAAGATACAAGGCAGATTACAAATAAAAGAGAACTCCACATCCATAGGAATTTACAACAATCTGCCTTATTAAAAAAACCAAATAAAATCTGCATTCCCTGATTTAAAAATAAGTACGTTTTGAGTGTCTTTCGAAAATGAAGATAAGATGAAATCTGATGAATCTGGTAGGGAATATTGTTCCAGATTTTGGTACTTTGATATAGAAAAGATCACTCCTGAGTAGACTTTTGACTTATCTTTTTCACTGATGGAAAATCTAAGTTCAATCTCTGTACCCTTCTTAAATTTGACCTATTAATAGGAAATATTAAAAGCTGCACTATATTTTCAGAATTAAGTCCATAAAAGCTTTTATAAATCATACAGGCTATTTTAAAATGAAGACGTGACTCCACTTTGAACAAGCGTAGTTTGTTCACAAGCGAGGTTGCTTCATGTAACTTCCCTAACATAAAAATCAGCCCTGCAGTTACAATTTCCTACATAATTTTAAAGTAATACAACAGTACAAGAATTCTAATAGTCCAAATGAAGGATTAGAATAACCTGAGCTAAAACTTGCAGGGCTTAAAAATTATGTTACAGCTCTTAAACAGTATAGATTTAAAAAGAACTTATTTACAAGCTCATTGATCTGAAATTCAAAAGTCAATTTTGAATCTAGGATTACACCTAGAACTTTAGATTTACTTTTGAATTTGAGCGATTCCCATGAGGTCAAAATGACATTAGTTGGAGAAATGGTTTGAAAATCACAGTAATTTAGACCAAAATATTTTGGTCGGTCAAATACCTACCCAAAGAACTCAAATATATGTTAAACAATTGGGGGGACAGCAGAAAACCCTGTGGAACTCCACAAGTTGATGGTCAAAAAATAGAGTCTTGGCCGGGAGCAAGATGGCGGCATGAAGGGAGCATTGTGAAGCTGCTCCTGGACTCGTGCCATCTCTCTACTAAATCTGAAACATTTCCCCGCTTACCTTATGCCTAAACGGAGAGGCAGACAGCGTTCTAGCCCCGCAACACCTGCCTTGCTGAAAGTGGGGCCCATGGACCGCTTCACAATCCCAGGAACTTCTGGACGCTGTGATTCTTCACTGCGGGTGGGAGCGGCGGGAGGTGGACTGCTCCCACAGCTTGAAGCCGACATCTTTTTCAGCCCAGAGATTAGGAAGCCGCCGCCAATGCCTGCAACCGAGCAAGGATTGTCTGAACAGGGTTTTCCTCGGTCTGAAGAGGCCATGGTACTCCCTAAAGTGGGGGCAGACCTGAACAGTGAATCAACGATCACTTCCACGGATTTGGGGGTGACACAGCACGGCAGCGGTGCTTCTGCTGTAACAACGCTGGGGAAGGAGTTGGAACCTCTTGGAGTTTGCGCGACTGAATTATTATCATTAAGTAAGTCTTTTCTACCATCTAAACCTACAGTTATAACATTGGAAGCTATATGGGAAGCCCTACTGGGATTAGAGACATCTTTTTCACAAAAGCTGGTCTCAGTTATACAACAAGTTCAAATTCCTCACGAGAGGGTCTCTATCTTGGAAAAGAAAATTTCTGTGATTGAAGAAAAAATTGAAACTAATAGCAAAGACATAAAATCCTCCCAACAAATTCAAACAAATATCATTAAGGAAAGCAAGTGGCTGTAGAGTAAAATTGAAATACTAGAGAATCAGCAAAGATCAAAAACATTACGATTAATACATTTTCCAAGACAGGTGTCTGTAGCACCTTTAATAACTTTTAAAAATATTTGTTTGAAATATTAAAAATACCAGAACAGGTTTATCCTCCAATCTCAAAAAGGAATTGACTGACCAGCCTGTGATTGGAGGAACTGAAGCTGTTTTTGAGACATTAAACCTTACGCAAATACTTGAGAATGATGATGTTGGTTTAAAACCAGCAATGCTTATTGTGACTTTTGTATTGCAACCAGATAGTGACTGGATACTTAAACAATTTTTTCGACATAGGGAAGAGACCTTTTTGAGTTGTAAAATGAGAATGTTTCCTGATGTGTCCAGAATAACCCAAAAGAGGCGCAAAAGTTTTCTTAGATTACGCCCGGCTGTTTTACAGCTAGGCGGTTTGTTTTGGCTGAATTTTCCATGTAAATGCGTAGTGAAACTGTTCTCAGTGAAATATATTTTCTTTGATCCTGTACATTTAAGTTCCTTTTTAGAATTTAAGAAGGCAATAACACCATCCCCAAATCCAGAAGCATTATTGACATCTACACCATAATCTGATTTAATTTGTTCCTGTAATTCTTTTTTCATGCTCCTAATTGTGTATTATTGATGGAAATTTTTATTTTCCTTGAGTATAGTTAATTGTACAGCGCTGCGCAACCCTGGTAGCTCTTTAGAAATGTTAAATAGTAGTAGTAGTAGTAGTATAGTACCTTGCTCCTGCTTTGGAATAGTGGACTAACATAGGATTATATACCATCTTTTTTTTTCATAGTGTATGACCTGTTAAAACGAAAGAATTGTGTTAATATTCCTTATTTTCTGTAACAAGATGTATTCTTGGAATGAAATTAGTAAACTTAAAAAAAAAAAAATAGAGTCTTCCCCATTTTTTTACCCCTTCCAGTAAAGTAAACAAAACCCATAATGTGTTAAAGTGTTTTGCAGTAAGTAAGCTGTTTACATGCACTACGCACACAGGATTCATTCTTTGTATTACATTTCTGGAGGAGGCGTGTCAGGAGCAGAGAATGGGTGTGGCCCTGCTATCCAGCTAGCTCGCTCGCTCTGAATACCATGTACTAATTGGTTAGCATGTCTATAATGCAGGAGCCCTTAGTTCCTCATAAATAGGAGGCAGCAAGTGCTCCCTTGTCAACTTTTTTCAGGTTACGAGCGCTAATTAGAACATTAGCACACAACCTGAAAGAGAAATACAGGAAATTCCCATAGAAATGGGCTTAGTGCACTGGAAAGTTCCACATTAGTACACATTCCTCCCGACATTCAGCCAACCTTAGGCAGTTTGGTGAATGCCCGACGCCAGTGCCCAGACTGGATATCCAATGCCAACCTATATCTGGCGACCAGCATTGAGTAGAAAGTTTCACTTTTAGCCCCAGCAACTTAACGGCCTGTTTACTAAGATGCGTAGGTGCCTACACGTGCTCAATGCATGCCAAGTCAGAACTACCACCTGGCTACTGCATAGCCCAGGCGGTAATTTCATTATTTACGCCTGCCCACCACACGTGCCAGAAAATTTCCGGTGCGTGGCACTAACTGGGTGGTAATCGCCATTGTATGTGCACTGATGATTACCACCAGGTTAATGTGTGAGACCTTACTGCTAAGTCAACGGGTTGCGGTAAGATCTCAGGCCCAAAATGGATGCGCCCCAATTTTCATTTTGCAGCACGTCCATATTCGGTCCCCAAAAAAGGGCCTTTTTTACAGGTGCGCTGAAACAATGAACCTGCGCATATCCAATACACATGTCTACACCAGCATGACACGTTTTGGCGCACCTTTGTAAATGGACCCCTTAACCGGTTAAGTGGTTAGTGGTTAAAGATAGGCCTGCTATAAGCAGCCTATTTTAACCACTAAACATAGCCAATTTGGTGCTGAATATCCACTGTGTCACACGATATAGCTGGTGAGCTAGCAGCTAACCATGAATATTCAGCGGAGATAACCGGTTACCTCCCGCTGAATATCTGCGGTTAGTGTCTAAAATGCTATTTAACTGACCAGGACCTGTTCCTGGCTGGTTAAATAGTTCTGAATAATGACCAGACTAGATCCATTTACAAGCGTGTTTTAGTAAGCATAATCCACAGTGGAAGTCTCAAAAATACTTTCAGGAGAAAACAATAGAAATACATGCAAATGGATGATGTGCAAAATATTTATTTCTAAATAGTTCAATACAATTAAGCAGCTGAACCATTTTTCTCTGGATAGCAGTACAGCTTTCCAAATTTATCCAGCTCATAACTGACGAACAGGGTGAAAATAGATTGTTAACAGCCGAAAGTTTGCTTGAGGCTCCCCATGTCCAGGGTGTACTGTTACAGAAATATTTTCTTGTTGAGCTCATATCTACATGGAGAAGTTGATATGTTGTTAACCGTCATACTTCAAATATAACACTAAAATAGGTACTTGGAACAAAAAGATCAGCATGCAACTAGACAGACAGACAGACAGACAGACAGACAGACACAGATAGATAGATAGATAGATAGATAGATAGATAGATAGATAGATAGATACACGTCCCATATTGAGCTCTTAAATTTTACGCTTTATCTATTATTATTATTATTATTATTATTAACCAGTGGCGTTCCTAGGGGGGGGGGCGGTGGGTGCGGTCTGCCCCGGGTGCATGTCGCTGGGGGGGTGCTGCGCGCGCCTGTCCTCCGTTCGTTCCATGCTTCTTCTCTGCCCCGGAACAGGTTACTTCCTGTTCCAGGGCAGAGAAGAAGCATGGAACGAACGGAGGACAGGCGCGCGCGGCACCCCCCCCCCCCAGCGGCGTGCACCCGGGGGCATTCCTTCATGGGGGGTGTCCTTTTGTCGGGGGGGGGAGTCGCGCTGCATCCAGGAGGCAGGGCGCATCGGCGATGCGCCCCGAGTGTCAGCCCACCTAGGAATGTCACTGTTATTAACATTTGTATAGCACTACCAGACGCATGCAGCGCTGAACACCGGACATAAAGAGAAAGTCCCTGCTCAATAGAGCTTACAATCTAAAAATAATACAGACAGACAAGTCAATTAAGGGCGAGGGAAGTACTGGGTGAGAAGGAACAAGGGGAGGGCAATTGAATAATAGCTAGGAGCCAAAAGCAGTGGTGAAAAGGTGGGTTTTCAGCATAGATTTGAAAGTAGATAGAGATGGAGTTAGACATACAGGATCAGGAAGTCTATTCCAGGCATAAGGTGCCACGAGGGAAAAGGGACGAAGCCTGGAGTTAGCAGTGGAGGAGATATCTCTATCTATCTCTTCATGTATAAGGTTTATCCCAGGCTTTTGTTTGTCCAAATGAAAATTATTTTTAAAAATAAGTATTGTCTCCGAAGTTTAAAGATTAGAGAGGCTATTTTAGAAGATCTGTTTCTGGGTGTGTTCTTTATATATTTAAAGAATGATTTTTTTTCTATATCTAAATCTACAACTTGCACAGTTTAGAAGGAGGAGTACTGGAAGTGTGGTTTGGGCTCATTTTACAATGGCAATACACTCATGCTTTAAAAACAAACTAAATGTCAGTGTTTACAGTGGTTCTGAGGCTGGGCCTGGGGTTTGCACCAATAATTGCAGAGACAATTATGCTTACCTCTCTGACATTTAAAACCAGGTCATGTCCTTAATTTATTCTTACTGCCTGTTCAGTTGTATGAAAGTTGCCACTTACACACATAGAACATCAAGTGAGAATGTTCTTTGGTTGAACGTGTTTCTTTGTAAAATATCTGCTTCCACTGTGTATGTCACTAAAATAAACAAACATCTATTTCCCCCAGTCTTATAGGTATTTTATTAAAAAAAAAACACTCTGCATTTTTAATTGTAAATGTCCTGACTTGCACAATCCTTTTCTTCCACAGACACCATATGCTAAATTGAGGAGCAATTTTCAAACCGTCTGCTTTGGTATAAAGTCCATGCTTGGTTTTTACCAGTCTTTGTTCCAAGTTTCAAAGGGAAAAATGCACACATGGATTTTCCTTCTGAAAATCGGTACCTGTGAAATATTGCATATGTACTTGTTAATATAGTTCACACACATAGGCCTGAAAAGTCTACTCTACTTGTCTTCATTTCTAGTCGTGCTGGAAACACGGCCCTTGGAAGGCCTCCTCCAAAGCCAACTTAAAGCACATGCATTGTTTCAAAATGCATCTTACTTTCCAGAAAGTCAATCTGACTTTGACAACTGTCCTCCCTTTTTCCAGATGTACACTACTAATTAGATAAAGATGAGATTACAGAAACTTGCAGCAGGAAAAAAAAATAGCAGTTGCAAATAGGCTAATCATTTTGATAAAAAATGCCTACGAGATATGATTTATCAACATCTTTGTTATAATGTGAGGGAATGGAGAAAATCGTTCTCTACAGTGATGCCAGGGCCGTAGCGAGGGCGTCTGACACCCGGGGCGGGTCGCCGCTGCGCACCCCCCCCCGGGTGCAGCACGGCGCGCACCCCCCCTGGGTGCAGCACGGTGCGCACCCACCTCCGCAGCGCACCCCCTCCCCTCTGGAGCGAATTCTACTTGCGGGGGACGGGCGGGAGGGCTGATCCGCCCCGAGTGCATGTCGCTTGGAGCTGCGTCAGCTCTGCTGGTTCCCTGCTCTCTCTGCCCCGGAAGAGGAAGTAACCTGTTCCGGGGCAGAGGGAGCAGGGAACCAGCAGGGCCAACACCCCCCAGCGCGTGCACCCGGGGCGGACCGCCCCTCCCGCCCCCCTTCCTACGCCACTGAGTGATGCACATCACATTTACACACCCCCCCCCCCCCCGCCATATTCAAAACTATTTAACCAGTCAGGAACAGTCTCTGGCTGGTTAAACAGCTGAATATCTGCGGTTAGCAGCTAGCTGCTAACCAGCTATCAAATGAGATAGCCGGTTAAACGCAGATACTCACGGATGCTTTTACTAAGCTGTGGTAAAAGGGGGCCTGCGCTAGCATCTGTGCATGTTTTTGATGTGAACTGGGGCCCCCCTTTATCGCAGTGGGTAAAAAGGCCGTCATTCACTTACTGCACGGCCATTTCGAGGGGAGCACTTACTGCCATCCATTGAGGTGGCGCTTAGCAATGTATGCGCGTAAATTCTAATTTTGCCAATTAGTGCTTGTTATTGCTTGCTAAGAGCTGTTATCAATGGTTAACAGCTTGTTAAAGCAATTAATCTTCATGCGTAGTTATAGAATATGCCTAGATTTACAGGCATGAACCGCATGTAACTCTAGGCACTAATTGGCATGGATTTAAATTTAGGCGCACAACGTGCTCAGTGTATTCTGCGACGATGTGCGCCGAACTTCTAACATGCGGAGGCAAAAAGGGGCATGGTTATGGTCAGGAAAATGGGTGTTTCATGGGCGTTCTAAAACTTAGGCACCACGGCCCAGAGCACCTAAATCTATGCGCTGAGATTTACACTAGGTTTTCGTTGGCGTGAATGGATATGTGCAGATATCAGTGCTAAAATATCAATTAAGTGTATTCTATAATGATTATAGAATATGCTTAGTTAGCACTGATTTCCAAGTCGATTTTCTAGGCACCATATATAGAATCTCCTCCAGTAGGTCTAACATAGTCCTACTGTGCAGTAAAAGGGCACTACCGCAGGATGCATTGAGGTGTCCTGTGGTAATTTGGCTATCAGCGCATGCTACTCCCATGGTAAAACTATTTTACATTTTTTGCTGTGGGAGACATGTCTGGGGGCAGAGAATAGGTCTGCCTTTACTAATCTGGTAGAGCGAGCACATTACCGTGTGATATCCAATTAGTGCAGGATTAGCGAGGGAGCCCTCACTGCTTCCTAAATAGGTGCCATTAATGGAGAAATTAGCAAGTGGCCATTAAAAAAACCCCAACTGCAGCCATTTTTCAGTTGTACTAGAAAGTGGCTGGAGCGCACCGCAGACCCACCTGGTAATCACAGCATCAGCCACTTTCTAGCATGATTTGGTAAAAGGACCCTAAGCTACTTAGTACTGCATCTTAGTAATAGGAACCCTAAGAAACTTATTCCAATAAAGGATCTATTATTATTCAGAGTTATTAAACATCTTCAGGAGAATCTTCAATTAAATAATACCACCTTTTGCCAATCAATAACTTTTAGCACTTACCATGAGGTTACTGTCCAGAGATAGTCTTTTCCAAACTTCCCTTTTTCCTTTATGTCCTTTTTCTGCCATTGATAAGTTTATTTGTCTTCTTGATAATTTGCTAGAAAATTCCAGGATGTTCCCATGAGCACTGAAATGAAACACATATCGCACAGGTTTAATGCAGTATGAGTTTCAGACGTCATCCATGATATGTGTTATAAACAGTCAAATCTATGTTCCTTTTTTTAACTGACATTTCAAAAATTACATAACAAAAATGCAATACACGAAACAATCCAGTCCACATCACGGAGAGAGCAAAGAGGCATATAATAAACAAGAAAACAAGAAAGCAATCAAACAGAAATAAACTACCCTGACAATACTGCACCTATAAACAAAATTGAAGGTGGTCTCCTCTTATGTTAAATAAAGTATCTAGAAAAGGCAAGAGATCCTCTATATAAATGGTAGGTGTGTCAGACTTTATCTACGATGGCCAGCGTTTCGTTCACCTGCCTCAGGGTCCGGTGGTCTGAGTTTATCCCATGCGTTCCACCCGTGCGGAAATAAATGCAGACCACCGGACCCTGAGGCAGCTGAACGAAACGCTGGCCATCGTAGATAAAGTCTGACACGCCTATCATTTATATAGAGGATCTCCTGCCTTTTCTAGATACAATACTGCACCTATATTCATTAAGACCTAGATACCTCACCTAACTGAGGAGGTATTTTACAAATCTGAACTACTGCCTGCCCAACGCAGCCGCCCGTGCTAGTTCCATGTGGAGTGCACGCCATTTCCGGCACTCTGGAAAATTTTAATTTTGTTCTAGCACAGCGGTAGCCCAATGGTAATTGGGACTTGCCATGCACGCTACACCGCCGGGTTACCGCGGGATCCCTTACCGCCACCTCAGTGGGTGGCGGTAAGTGGTCCCCATCGCATAGCCATGCGAAGAAGGTTATCTTATCATGTGGCTATTTTTTTGGAGGGGGAGGGGCTTCTTACCCGCTGCATTAAAAAGGGCCCTGGTGGTTGGGAAAAATGGCCCCTGCTGCTACTGCAGGGCCCTTTTTCCTGCAACTTAGTAAAAGGACCCCTGATAGTCTGAAGAAATCTTTATTTCGCCTCTTTATCTATCAAAACCCATTCTGAGAAGGCTCAAAAAAGGTATAACTTCAATCAGTATTTGTTATCAGACACTTGCAAGGGAACTTTAAGAAAAAGTCAAATCTTTTGCAAATGGAAAAAAAACGAAATGGCAGTATTTAACAGTACTTGATAATGCATATAGTACCTGACACTCTTCTTGTTTTCTTAACTTTTTTAAACAGATAAGAGTTTGCACACTTCATTAGATTTCTGTGATAAATAAATATTTCATTCTACCTATTCATCTTCAACTGCCTGTTCCATACCAAACTAACAGATTGACAGTTAATTTCCTTTTCATTGGAGCTGCTGTTTTATTTTACACATTGATGCCATGTTGGGTCTTGCAATTGGCTAGTCAAGGCTTTCTCTTCTTCAGGTTTTCTATGGCACATCTTATCTATCAGAAAATTCTTGTACCAGATTTACAACCAGAATCTGATTTATTATCATTTACCTTCCCCCCCCCCCCCCTTTTACAAAGCTGCACTAGTGGCAGCCAGTGTGGTAATGCCGTAACAAAAAATGGGGGAAAAAAGGCTTCCACAGCAATCAAGCAGAGCAACAAGAGAATGGAAGACTCCCAAAAAGAGGTTCCAAGAAGACCAGAAGTCCATAATACATTTTATTCTCCACAATGACAATGTAAGGTGCATAAACAAACCTGACGCAACACGGGCCGTGTTTCAGTAATAATCTTTCCTCAGGGGTCTTGACTTTTTATAGAACTCTCAAAATGAGGAGAATAGCTTTCTTGAGCAAAATATGCAGCGAAATCAGTAGCCTTTTAGGTAGACAACACATAAAACAACAGACGCCTGTTGGGTCAGGATTGATTATGCACCACGAGTCAGGATTGTTTTTACACCTTATATTGTCATTGTGGACAATAGAGCTTTTCTAAAGCATTTTGAACTCTTGACCTTCTCGGAACCTCTCTTTGTGAGTATTCCACTCTTTTGTTGCTCCGGTGCAGTAATGCCGACACAGCCCATTCAAAGTGAATGGGCTGTGTTGGCATTGCTGTGCGACAGCCGCTAGCGTGGCTTTGTAAAAAGGGGGTGGGGTTAGAAAGAAGCTTAAGACAGTCCTATTTGTGCAAGCATCTCCAATACACTCCTAGTTTAGGAATTATTACCTACTTTATGACTGTATTTTTTTACTTTTCTAGTTTAAATTTTTTTGGTCACTTTTCTTTGACATTTGTTTTCAATTTCTGTCATTTCTTCTGTTGCTTAACTGCCTAGAATGGATTATAAATTATCTATATGTTGTTATAAATGAAATGTCTAAAATTATATTCCAAATATATGCATTAGAAATGTGCAATCCAGCAAAGTGTAAAAATTAGGACCTTGTTTATTAATCTATGTATTTTCTACCACGGGAAACAGCATGCAAATTCGGAATTACCACTGGGCACTTGCACTACCCCGGTGGTAGTACTGATTTGGCACATGCTACCCGTGTGTTAGCCCTACCACTGCTTAGTAAAAAGGACCCTAAATGTGGCAAAGGTGTGCAGAACTCACAGTATTCTGCAAGTTACATGTGTAAGTGGCAGTTCCACCCACATATATGTCCCTTTCTATTTATACACTAATGGAAGAATTCTATACATGGTGCCGAACGTTAGATACTACTTCTGCGCCAAATTTTGTGCAAAGAAAAGCATTTTAACGGATGCAAGGCATTGAAATGGGCAGAAAGGGCAGATATGTGTCATACTTAGAAAAGTGCTTAAGTATTTCTGCGTGGATCTGCAAGGGAGTGTGTCCATGGAAGGGGCATGGGTGGGTCAAGGGTGTTCCCTTAAAATGTGCACAGTGTTATAGAATATGCACTGGGATCTACACCTGGTTTCAGTTGGCGTAACTCCTCGCAAGCAAACTTGGGCACAGATGCCATTGCTACGTGTTATTCTATAAAGGGTGCCCATCCTGGAACGCTCGTTATAGAATACTGTTCTGCGCCAATTTTATTTCAGTGCTGAATTTTGAGTGCCATTTACTGAATCCAGCCCTATGACCTTTGGACTCGATTCTATACATCACGCCTAAAAAAATCAGTGGCGAAACAAAATACGCCTAGGCATATTCTATAAAGGCTAAATTTCCACGCAGTATATAGAACACACCAAGTGCACATCCATGTGACTAAATTTAGTCACGGTCAGTTATACCAAGGGGCTCATTTTTGAAAGAAAAAAAATGTCCAAAAAGTGTCAAAAAGCACTATTTGGATGTTTTTAACACAGTAATAAAGTAAATGACGACAGAGAAAGACCTGTATGGTCCATCCAGGCAGTGTTGTCAGGTACTCAGCCCCAAAACCCGGCCAAAAGGTTCACACCCCCACCCCCGCCGTCATCAACCCCACCCCCGCCGTCATCGACTCCGCCTCCGCTGTTATCAACTCCACCTCCGCTGTCATCGGCCCCGCCTCCTCTGTCATCGGCCCTGCCTCCTCCGTCACCGGCCACGCCTCCTCCATCACCGGCCACGCCCAAAACGTCACTAGCCCCGCCCAAAATGTCACTAACCCCGCCCAAAACGTCACTAGCCCCGCCCAAACCGGCCCGAAAAACCGCACAAAAACCACCCAAAAAGCCCAAAAACCAGCCCAAAAAACCGCGACCTGCGGCGGACAAAAATTTCCTGCCGCGGGTTGCGGAAAACCGCCCAATTGGCAACCTTGCATCCAGTCTGGCCAACAAGATAAACTCATTTTACATGGTATGCGATACTTTATATGTATACCCGAGTCTGATTTGTCCTTGCCATTTTCAGGGTACAGACCGTACAAGTCTGCCCAACACTGTTCTTGTACTAAACGTTCTGAAGCTAATGTCAAAGCCCCTTAAAATTTACACTCTAGCCCATCCCTATCTATTCAGTCATGGGTTTTTCTTCTCAAAATGTCCAAATCGGTACTGTTGAAACTTATTTTGCAGATGTTTATCTATGCAATTCATCTGCAGTGCTTCCAAATCACAAGGGGGCATGTTGGAGGCATTTTGAAGGCAGGATTAGAGTGTGCCTAAAATTTGGACATTTTATAGCCATAATGGAACAAAACAAAAATGTCCAGGATTAAAACCAAGATGTTTTGGTCTAGACCTGTTTTCGGAATGAAAAAGGCACAAAATGTTGCCCTAAATGACCAGATGACCACTGAAGAAAATCAGGGGTGATCCCACCAATACCACATCACTGGTTACTGACCCCCCCTCCCACCCCCCAAAAATATGAATAAAATATGACTTACCAGCCTCTATGACAGCCTCAGATGGTCTATTAGAGCAGCATGCAGGTCCCAGGAATAGTGTTGTGCTCAGTGCAATATACAGTGGGGAACCCAGGTCCCTATCTCCCTCTATCTGTCACACTTGTGGTGGAAACGGTGACTCATCTCAAAGTCACCAAAACCCTACTGTACCCACATATACTACTAACTAGCATTTCTAAAGCGCTACTAGGGTTACGCAGCGCTGTACAATTTAAACATAGAAGGACAGTCCCTGCTCAAAGAGCTTACAATCTAAAAGACAAGAGAACAATCTAAAGACAAGTGAACAATCTAGAGGACGAGTGAACAGTTAGTCTGATAGGGCGGATAGATTGGGGCATTCTATATATAGGTGCTCCCTTCACCCATAAGGGCTATTGTAGTGGTGTACAGTGGGGGAGAGTGGGTTTTGGGTGGGTTTTGGAGGGCTCAGGGGACAAGATAAGGGAACAAAGGTGAGATGTGCACCTGGGAGTATTTTCATGAAGTGCACAGAAGTGCCCTCTAGGGTGCGCCAATGCACTCCTGGGATGTCTGGAGGACAAGTCTACTAAAAATGCTGGCTCCTTCTACATCCCAATGGCATGAATCTCTACATTTTGCACTTATCCTTTTTTTTTTTTTTTTTTTAATGGACCAAAAAACAAAACGTTCATAGCACAAAACTTTGTTCGAAACAGGGAGGTGGTGGAGAGGAAAACGGTAACGGAATTCAAACATGCGTGGGATAAACATAAAGGAATCCTGTTCAGAAGGAAAGGATCCTCAGGAGCTTAACCGAGATTGGATAGCAGAGCCGGTAGTGGGAGGCGGGGCTGTAGGTTGGGAGGCGGAGATAGTGCGGGGCAGACTTATACGGTCTGTGCCAGAGCCAGTGGTGGGAGGCGGGACTGGAGGTTGGGAGGCAGGGATAGCGCTGGGCAGACTTATACGGTCTGTGCCAGAGCCGGTGGTGGGAGGCGGGGATAGTGCTGGGCAGACTTATACGGTCTATGCCAGAGCCGGTGGTTGGGAGGCGGGGCTAGTGCTGGGCAGACTTATACGGTCTGTGCCCTGAAGAGCACAGGTACAAATCAAAGTAGGGTATACACAAAAGTAGCACACATGAGTTGTCTTGTTGGGCAGACTGGATGGACCGTGCAGGTCTTTTTCTGCCATCATCTACTATGTTACTATGTTACTATTATCGGAAAAAAAAAAGATAAACGTTTTTCTTTTTTTCAAAAATGACCTTATTTCCTATTCAGATTTTGGATGCTTTGAGCAAAACATCCAAAGTCGAACTTAGACATCATATCGAAAATGCCCCAAGTAAAACTTGGTCTAAATGCCGACACCTAAATTAGGCACGGACCTGGTGTGTTCTATAGATTTTAGAAACACCCGCAATCCACCCATTCCATGCCCATGGCCGTGCCCCCTTTTCAACTATGCCACTTAGAATTTACATGCATCACGTTATAAAACATGCTTAGACAATTCCGCATGTAAATTCTAATTAATGCCAATTAGTGTCACTAATTGCTTGTGAAGTCGCAATTATCAGCCTTGATTGGCTTGTTAAGTAATTAAGTTGCGCACGCATATCCAGAATATGACTGGATTCACACACACAACTTAAGTTGTGTTATATAGAATCCGGGGGCTTGTGTGTCCCATTACAGAATAGCGCTTAATTGCATAACTGCAGCTTGCGTGCAAAAATGTGAACTTGCCTGCAAAAGTGCTGTTGTTCTAAACATATGCGTGTACAGGTGGTGCTGCAGTGCAGGCACCGAGTTATAGAACTGTCCTTCACGTGTCTGTCTTTTCTGCCTCCCAAGAGTAATGACAATGTTTGACTGCAAAATGACTGCTTTTCTGTTCTTCTTGGGCAGTGTTTTATGAAAATATTTTTTAAAATAGCACAATAAAATATTTTGTCACATGACGGTCATCACTGCAATCAGAAAATGCAATGCGCATACCTTTGGAGGCAGTAGCCAGAGTTCATTATACTGATACTAGTAAAAAAGGCCAATTTCTGTTTGAAAGGAAACTTGTGCTAGCAAGGTTTTCCTCTGAGTGTGTATGTTTGAGAGAGTGACTGTATGAGAGAGGCTTCTGTTCCTGCTGCTGCGCATTCCCCGTGTTGTGCTGATTCGCTGCTCCCTGTATCGTGGCTCCGCCCCTCTCCCTTCTACTGGCCAATCTGGTGTGGGTTGTGTGACATCACTATTATCTACTCCAACATGATCCACGGTTCCAGGCAGCCTCAGAATGTTGGAGGTGAGAATTATTATATAGGATGATTTTGTCTGCTTTTTTCCATTTTGGGGGTTCGGCTATGGAATGCCCGTCCTGCACAACTTCGATTGTGCAGCAGTGTGGGTCAGTTCAAGAAATTGCTAAAAAATACAGTTGTTTGTGGAAGCTTTTACATAGAAGCAATCTGTATTTTATCCAATGAAGAGCGGTAGATGTAGCTTTTAGTTTGTTTGTGAGAAGTGGAATGTGACTGTTTTTCTTGAGTTTTTATTATGTGTTATTTTTATAAACCGCCTAGGTTATAGGCGATATATATATATATATATATATTTTTTTTTTTTTTTTTAAATAAATAAACAAATATGCAAATGATGGTTTAGGGCACATTTGTCCATGGATAATTCTTGTCTATGGAGGTAAAATCTTCCAGGGTTTTTTTTTTTGTCACTGCAAATTATTTTCTCAGAATATCACATGGTATTGTGGGAATCATCACAGCTGAATGAATAAGATTCTTTGCCATGGTTATTCTTTTTCTTGCGGCCTAATGATGCAGTTTCTGCCAGCGCTAATTTTGCCAGTTTCTGATGCAAGTACGTCTGCCACTGTCAAGAGTACCGATGTTTGTTTCTGTGCCTGCTGGCCTGGCAGCCTGGCACTAGGGCCTTTTTTTCAATGACAAAAGATCAGAGAACTAGATTGTTCCTCGTGATTTATGGCACTGTGGGCATTCTGACACCACCTGCCTCCTTGGTATATGTGTAATTATATTGAATGAGGGCACACTCAGTCACTGTGACCGATGTTGCTGTCTCTCTTCTGAGGCTACGTACACAATGTTTGCAGCACCCAAAGATTCCCCGAGGGACAAAAATAAATGTCATTAGTCTATCTATCTGGAATGGGATCTCTCTCACTACAGGGTGCTGCCAGACGTACCAGTCTGTGCTGGGTTGCAGCTGTACTTCACACACACACACACACACACACACACACACACACACACACACATGCACTCTTTATTTTATTTTTTTTTTTGCCCTTTCTTCAATTTTCTTTGCCCTTTCTTCAATTTTCCTGCTTATCTATAGATCTCATTCTGTCCCAGTCATTACAGTGCTGCTCAAACCACTATTCCCTGCCGGCTGAATGCTTCTGTAATATAACAGTGGAGATGGAGGCGATACCCTTAAAACAGCTTGAAGGCTGAGATAAGAGAGCAAATAGTAGGGAACCAGTGCTGGAAATGGCCCAGTCAAGCTTGTGATTTGCAGATAAAATTTGCTGTGATTCAGCCCTTCCAGTTCATTTTGGGGAGGATAAACACGGAACCACCTGGAACAGGGCTTGGATTCTATCTGCAAATTGTGCCCCATCTCTGCTATGCACCAGGTTAAACACATCTCGATCTGCAAGCTGTGGATTTGAGGCAACATTCCTGAAGCATTCACAAAAACCCAATGAATCACAGATCATTTGAAAGTTCACGGTTTATAATGTACATATCAAATGTTTCAGGGGTCCTTATACTAAGGTGCACTGAAAAATGGTCTGCACTAGTGTAGGCATGGGTTTTGGGCGTATGCAGATCCATTTTTCACCGCGCTCGTAAAAAAGGCCTTTTAAAAATGTTTGCCAAAAATGGATGTGCAGCAAAATAAAAACTGGCACACGTCCATTTTGGGTCTGAGACCTTACCGCCAGCCATTGACTTAGCAGTAAGGTCTCACGCAGTAACCGAGCGGTAATCGTCTGTGTGCGTAGAATGATGATTACCGCCCAGTTTCCGCCCTACACAGAAAAATAAAAATGAGTTTCCGGCATGTGTGAAAAATGAAATTACCACCTGGGCCTCACGGTAGTCAGGCGGTAACTCCAAATCGATGTGTATTGGGCACGCATAGGTGCCTACGCGGCCTTGGAAAAGGGCCCCTCAGTTAGTATTGGCAAATCTACCTAGAGTCAGAATGAGTGATATTTGACCTTCTGCTTTGTACTTTTCAAATACTTACATTAAATAAACCCAAGAAAGCCTACCAATTAGTAAACGGGTCATGCAAAAATTTCCAAAAGAACATGCAAATCGCAAGCTACAGTCCACAAACCATGAGATGCGTAACACAAGACCAACCTGCAAACTACAAAATGAAACACATATCACTAATCAAGATGTTTCTAGAGTACGATACAGGGTATCAATCAATCTCCAGCTAAGGCCATCACCATACGTATTTTACACACAGCGACTTTGTTACAGACATTTTATACCAAATTTCACACAAGAAATTTTATTCCATCTATCAAATCCATACATGCATCTAGCTTCTAGTACATCTGCACTCAACTATGGAACGAATTACCGAATATCATAAAAACAATGCACGATTTGACAACCTTCCGGAAACTACTGAAGACTAATTTGTTCAAAGAGACTTACAAAAAGGATCCGCCATAATGAATTGACTCCTAAACTACACCAGAATTAACTTTTAATGAACTCTCCTAACTTGATTACTTTAATTGCATTCTCATTTTGAACACTATATCTTGTCCTGCTCTCATTTATGATATGAATTATCCATTTATCTACTTCTAGTTTACCTGATTTTCTTATGCACCTTATTTGTAATAATATTCTGAACTCCTTATTCTGTTAATGTGATTGTCATTGCAATATGATGTAAGCCACATTGAGCCTGCAAATGGGTGGGAAAATGTGGGATACAAATGTAGCAAATAAATAAACTTTACACAAATGAAGGTGAGAGCATAATTACAAAAAAAATAACATATATATCATAAGCAAAATTAGGTTGAAGGTTTTCAAGTAAGTAGTAGTAGTAGTACTGTTTGATCTAATACACTGATATAAGACATACCAAAAGATACACATCATACAGTCATGTAGGTGGCCAGAAATGTAGACAACAGTAATGGAGAATCATGGATAGATATTCAAAGCGATTTAAATGGCCAGTAGAGGCTCCTGGTCATTTAAATCATTTGTATAGGTGTATCCAGGCCTATTCAGTAGGATATAACTGGATAGTGCCATAGTTATACCCTCTAACTGCCTATATCAAAGCCAGCTAGTTTGTGGGCAGTTCAGGGGCACAGAGCGGAAACTTAGCTGGTTAGCAGTGATTTTCAGTCTGCTAAATGGCTAATTAACCGCATAAAGGGTCCCTTTTACTAAGCTGTAGTATATAATGGACTTTGCACATTCCAAGGGCGTAGCCAGACAGCAGATTTTGGATGGGCCTAGGCAAGAAGTGGGTGGGCACCAAGTGTTCTCCACCCCACCAAAAAAATATCTCAGCTGGTGGAAAAATGCTTCTCTCCACCTTGGCAGTCTGCAGCAGACAGGCACTGAAAACTGAGAATGTGCAGGTGCCGTTATAGTGGAGAGTAGCGGTTTCATTACCATCAGGGGGAAGTCTTCAGCTAGCAGAGATTGGGATCCCCACCAGCTACTGCTAAATGTGTATTACTGTTGGGTGGGCCTGAGCCCTATGTGGGTGAGCCCTGGCACACCCCAGCCCACCTGTGGCTACACCACTGGCACATTCTAATGTGGGACTTTCCTGTGCACTATCCTTTTTTACAGTGGCTGTTTTTCTATTTTCTTTTTTGTCAATCTTGTGCAAACTTTTCCATTAGCACACAGGTGCCCAGATGATCAAAAGCAAATGCGAACAGCTGTCCTAAATTTATTCAGCAAACTAAATGAATATCGGTCGGTACCTAGTTAACTTCTGGGTCGACGGTAATGCCCAGATATTCAATGCCAGGGGCCCACATGCCCCAGTATTAAATATCTGGGGTTAATTTAGTCCATGGTTGGAAATGGCTTGCTTTGCGCTTACTGCCATGGGCTATCAAGCCCTCGTTATCTATTCACTTACAGTTCATCAAAGTTGTATTCACCAAATGTCCACAGCTAATACATCATGGTTATGCTCACCAGTTATTATGTGAAGCCCCCGAAACAGGCATTATGCCAAAATAAGTTGGGCATGCAATAATGTGAACATAACCACAAAGTATTAACAGTGGGCATTTGGCATTTGATGAATACAGCTGTGAGTGGATAGACATTGAATCTCCATTAACATTGTCGACATTTCTGGCATTGTGATTGCATTCAATGATACATGATCTATCAAACTTGCCTGCTGCATGTTAAAAAAGATAAAATTCATTGCCTCTAAATGTAACACAAATTGAAATATCTTGACAAACCTATGCTAAATTTCCCTTCTACAAATAAAGATTAATGGTCCTGTTTGGTGTTTTTAGTGCGCACCTTATGGGTGTCTTTAGCGTTTAGCGCGGACCTTCGAAAAAAAAAAAAATAGGGTACAGTCAGTCCAGAGAACAGCTACTAAAATGGTCAGTGCTCTTTGTCATAAAGCGTATGGGGACAGATTTAAAGATCTCAATATGTATATTTGGAAGAAAGGTGGGAGAGATGAGATTTGATGGAGACATTTAAATACAAATGTGACATAAATGCACAAAAGGAAGCTCTGAAATAAGAGGGCATAGGATGAAGATGAAAAGAGATAGACTCAGAAGTAACCTCAAGAAATACTTCTTCAGGGAAAGGGTGGTGAATTCATGAAACGGCCTCCTGGTGGAAGTGGTGGAGACAAAAACAGTATGTGAATTCAAGAGAGCTTGGGACAAGTACATAGGATCTCTAAGGAAGTGACAGGGAGAGTAGATGGCATGGATGGGCAAACTCGATAGGCCATATAGATGGGCATTTTCGATATGACGTCTAAGTCCAACTTTGGATGTTTTGTTAAAAAAACGTCCAAAATATGAATAGGAAAGAAGGTCATTTTCAAAAAATAAAAACGTTTATCTTTTGTTTTTGAAAATAGAAGGTTTTGTGATTTGGACGTTTTGTTTTTTGGTCCATTTTCGAAAAAAAAAAAAAAAAAAGCGTCCAACTGCAAAATGCACAAAATCAAGCCATTGGGATGTAGGAGGAGCCAGCATTTTTAGTAGACTTGTCCCCCTGACATCACAGGAAAGCAATAGGGCGCCCAGGGGGGCACTGCAGTGGACTTCATAAAATGCTCCCAGTTCCACATCTCACCATAGCTCCCTTACCTTGTCTGCTGAGCCCCCCCCCCCCCCCAAACCATCCTCCAAAACCCACTACCCCCAACTGTACACAACTACCATTGCCCCTTACGGGTGAAGGGGGCACCTATATGTGGATACAGTGGGTTTCTGGTGAATTTGGGAGGGCTTACAGTTTCATCCACAAGTGTAACAGGTAGGGGGAGGTAGGATCCTGCACTGCACCCAACACTAGACTACTCCAGGGAACTGCAAGCTGTTCTAATGGACCTGAGTATAACATCTGAGGCTGCCATAGAGACTGGCATGTAATGCTTTTCATCACATTTTTTGGGGGGTGGTTGGGGGTTAGTGACCACTGGGGGAATAAGGGGAAGTCATCTCTGAGTCCCTCCAGTGATCATCAGGGTATTTAGGGCACCTTTTTGTGCCTTATTCTTATAAAAACAGGTCTAGCTCAAAATGTCTAAGTTTTAGTCCTGGACGTTTTTGTTTTGTTCCATTATGGCTGAAAACATCTAAGTCTTAGGAACACCCAAGTCCCGGCCTGAACATGCCCCTGATACACCCCCTTGAGATTTGGATGCACTTCTGACGGACTTCATAGTCAAATGTCTAAAAATAGGTTTTGAAAATACTGATTTGGATGTTTTTGTGAGAACAACGTCCAAATGCAGATTTATGCCACCTTTTAGACGTTTTTCTCTTTTTTTTTCCTCTTTATCTACCTACATTTTTCTTGTTTCTATTTTTACTTCTAATTGCCAAGTACTCCATATGGAAGCTATCAGGTATATGCTGTTCATTTCTTCCACATTTGTAAAATATCTGCTCCCACTGCGCGTGCCAGCAAAACCATATGCAGGTATTTTAGGAAAGGCTCTACATCAACATAGTAACATAGTAGATGACGGCAGAAAAAGACCTGCACGGTCCATCCAGTCTGCCCAACAAGATAAACTCATATGTGCTACTTTTTGTGTATACCTTACCTTGATTTGTACCTGTCCTTTTCAGGGCACAGACCGTATAAGTCTGCCCAGCACCATCCCCGCCTCCTGCCACCGGCTCTGCCACCCAATCTCGGCTAAGCTCCTTAGGATCCATTCCTTCTGAACAGGATTCCTTTATGTTTATCCCACGCATGTTTGAATTCCGTTACTGTTTTCATTTCCACCACCTCTCGCGGGAGGGCATTCCAAGCATCCACTTCTCTCTCCGTGAAAAAATACTTACTGACATTTTTCTTGAGTCTGCCCCCCTTCAATCTCATTTCATGTCCTCTCGTTCTACCGCCTTCGCATCTCCGGAAAAGGTTCTACTATGTCAATGGACCTGAGTATAACATCTGAGGCTGCCATAGAGACTGGCATGTAATGTTTTTCATTACATTTTTGGGGGGGTGAGAGGGGGGTTAGTGACCACTGGGGGAATAAGGGGAAGTCATCCCTGATTCCCTCCAGTGATCATCTGGGTATTTAGGGCACCTTTTTGTGCCTTATTCTTATAAAAACAGGTCTAGCTCAAAAAAAGCACTGGAACTGAGCACATCCCAACTTGATCACCTTGTTCTGTGTAAAATAAAGCTCTAAACTGTTAATAATGAAAATGGATATAATCATTGTGAAGCCTCACCTCTATGAGACAATTCTGGGTCCTGATTAAAAACAGGATATTGACTGCTTAAGTAGCAGTCTTGCTTTTCCATTCCATTATACTTGACCCTTTCATGTTACTTATACACGTCAACATGTCAAAAAATAGCCCCAGGAAAGCGAAAAACTTCTGTAAAATGCACTACCAGACCTTTTGTACCTGGAGCATAAAATGAACTCTTTCAGAACTGTGTCCCTTATAGGCTGTTGCATTATGGAAAAGTTGCACAGAAAGTTTCGCCATTTAAAATTAGAAATAATGCACCATAGTACTACAAAGGACTCTGATTAGCAGGGCTTTTTTTGAGGGGGTACTTGGGGGTACTGAGTACCGGCACCTTTTCCGTTGTCTGCTAAAATTGACCCATGGTCCTCAAGTTTTAACGAAAGATCTCAGGTTCTACACAACAATTTTGCCTTATCATAGGTTCTGTGACTGGTTGCAGGGGGCCTGGCTATTATGGAGTGGGTTTCTCAGTGATCACCCTACACCTAAAGGGTGGCCTGACATTTGAGTACCACCACCTTTTTCGCTAGAAAAAACACACTGATGATTAGTAAAAATATAGACCCAAAAAGGAAAGCAACGGTGGAGAATAAACTTTGTCTGAAGAATATTAAGGCATGATTGCTATTAATCAATGAGGAGTGAAATCAACTAGGATTGAAGAAAGCAATTAAAAAAAAAAGAAGCAATATCTTGAAGTTACAAGAGTGAGTATTCTCAAAGGTCTTTAAAATGTTGAAAGCTAAAATAATCATTAATAAATCTAAGATTTGACTCTGGGGTGGTAGAATAATGCCAATCAGTGTCTAGACTTTCTTTCCTGAGTAAAATAGTAAGAAAGTAATTTACACCAGATTTTAGAATAATGTCTTCCAGCCTAATCTGTTGGCCTTCTGTAAGGATAACACAATCCAGCTTATTTTCGAAAGAGAAAAACGCCTATAGTGCGACCTAAATCGGAAGATAGACGTTTGTCTCGCAAAGGCGCCCAAATCGGTATAATCGAAAGCCGATTTTGGGCGTTTCCAACTGCATTCCGTCGCGGAAACGAATAAAGTTGACGGGGGCGTGTCGGAGGCGGAACTGTGGCGTGGTTATCAGCCGAGGAGAGATGGGCGTCTTTAGCTGATAATCGAAAAAAAAAAGGCGTTTTTACCGCGATTTTGGGTCACTTTTTTTTTTACCCTTTTTTTTCACAAACAAGTCCCAAAAAAGTGCTCCAACTGCCCAGAAGACCACTGGAGGGAATCGGGGATGACCTCCCCGGACTCCCCCAGTGGTCACTTACCCCCTCCCACCAAAAAAAAACCCACTTTACAAACTTTTTTTCCAGCCTCTATGCCAGCCTCAAATGCCGTACCCACCTCCATGACAACAGAATGTGTTCGATCCTGTCACAGCCTTTCCCTGGGTCAGATGTGGCTCTCGGGTGCAATACAGGGTCACATCAGCATTGTATTGTGGTGGGTGTAGGGTATTGGGCTCCGTGATTTCATTAGCTTTTGTTACAGTCTCACGATGTTGGTAGTTGGTAGGCTCTTCTCCCATGGTGCTTTTCCCCCTGCCTACTGGGTCAGAGTATGCCCTGTTGTGTTTCCTGTTGTAGTCCATGTGGTAGTGGCCATTTTTGTAAGCCAGTTTTAGTTCCCTTTCCTGTGTTAGCCACGTTACAGAACTTAGTTCTTCCCTTGAATGTGGCTGAAAGAGGGCATTGTACAGCATTCTGCCAGCTCTGACCTACTGCTCATCTCAGTACCAGGGAGACTCGTTGCCAGTGGGGCACAACCTCTGATCTGCAGTTAACTGTGAGTAAAGGCGGTTATTCCAATAAAGGAGGTTTTTGGAGAGATTAATCTTCAGGTGTCAACTGGTGTGCCAATGTTATACAGCAGCAACAAGTCCTAGAGGCCTGCGTGTATGCAGGTCCCTGGAGCACTTTTAGTGGGTACCGCAGTGCACTTCAGCCAGGTGGCCCCAGGCCCATCCCCCCCACACCTGTAACACTTGTGCTGGTAAATGGGAGACCTCCAAAACCCACTGTACCCACATGTAGGTGCCCCCTTCACCCCTAAGAGCTATGGTAGTGTTGTACATTTGTGGGTAGTGGGTTTTGGGGGAGGGGGGTTGGGGGCTCAGCACCCGTGGTAAGGGAGCTATGCATGTGGGAGCTTTTTCTGAAGTCCACCGCACTTTTTCTGAAGTCCACCTAGGGTGCCCAGTTGGTGTCCTGGCATATCAGGGGGGCGAGTGTGCTACGAATCGTGGCCCCTCCCATGACCAAATGGCTCGGATTAGGACGTTTTTGAGCTGGGCGTTTTTAGTATCCATTAATGCTAAAAAAAAAAAAAACGCCCAGCTCAAAAATGTCCATTTTTTCGAAAATTCGGTTCAGCCCGCCCCTTCACGGACCCGTTCTCGGAGATAAACGCCCATGGAAATAGGCGTTTCCGTTCGATTATGCCCCTCCACATCCTATATAATAATTCTCACCTCCAACGTTCTATGCTTGGGACCGTGGCTCCCTGGCTGCAAGTGGTCTGCGAGGCAGACACGCACGGATGTCACTGACGTCAACACAGCTGATTCCAAGGCAAGGGGAGGAGTAGGGAAACACGTGCAGCGTGTTTCCCTACTCCTCCTACTGCCTCGGAATCAGCTGTCACCCCCCTCCCCGCGCTATGGCCCCCTCGAAACCCACCCCCTCCCGCGAACCTGTCGATCCCCCCCCCGGAACGCCGAAACCTGCCGCCACCGCCGCCGCCACCGTTGTTGTGCTACCTTCCGTTCCCGTAGGTTTTTCAATCATCTTCTTTGAAAGTTTAACTCCATGCATCTGCGCATGGAGTTAAACTTTCAAAGAAGATGATTGAAGAACCTACGGGAACGGAAGGTAGCACTACAACGGCGGCGGTGGCGGCAGTTTTCGGCGTTCCGGGGGGGGATCGACAGGTTCGCGGGAGGGGTGGGTTTCGAGGGGGCCATAGCGCGGGGGGGGGGGGGGAATTGCCTGCCTAAGGCCCGTTTCCTTGCCTACAGAAACGGGCCTTTTTTACTAGTGAGTAATATTGTTTATGGTCAATGGTGTTTTAGTAGATCAAGCAGAAGACCTTCTCCTTGTTTTGCTGGATCTGCATATTGCAGTGGTGGGCAATCTTTATACACAGAGAGCTACATGAATGTCAGTGCTATCCCTGGCAGGCCGCAACATCCAGTAATGTCGGAACTGGCAATGTACAGAGCTCCATAGGCCTTCTGTGATAAATGAATATGTAAAAGTGTAGCCAAAAATGATGAAAAAAAACCCCTGCTGGAGTGGCTATTTTGAAAATATTTAGAAAGTACAGTATTTAAAATTGCCAAAACTCCGGGTAATTATGTTTTTCTGTTTTTACGTCCCATGGACTCTAAGGCCGCATAAAATTCAATGGCGGGCCGCATTTGGCCCACAGGCCGCTGGTTGCCCACCCCTAGTTTATTGTATCAATGATTCAGCTCCTTTCTGATAAATAGGTTGTTGCATGGAAGAGTTCGACATCATTCCCAAGTAATTTTTAATTGCAAGGTCTGTTAGGGATTTGTGTTATCCCCAGTTTTATTAAATAGACATAGAAACATGATGGCAGATAAGGGCCAAATGCCTCATCCAGTCTGTCCTTCCTCTTTAACCATTAACTCTTCCTTTCCTAAGGGATCTCACATGCCTGTCCCATGTTTTCTGAAATTCTGACATAGTCCTTGTTTCCAGAACCTCCACCGGGAGGCCATTCCTTTTGGTGAAAGAGTATTTTCTTAGATTCCTCCTAAGTCTATTTCCTCTTAACTTCATCATATGCCCCCTCATTCCAGAGTTTTCCTTCATTTGAAGAAGGCTCACCTCCTGTATATTGACACCACTGAGGTATTTAAACGTCTCTATCATATCCCTCTCTCTCTCGCCTCTCTTCCAGCGTATACATCTGTATCCACTGACAGATTAAGTACAGTCTTACAGTTTAGAGTTTATTAATACTTGATAAACAGCCTAGTCTACTAGAGATCTAAGTGATATACAAAGGAACTCCAATATGACAGGAAAGTAAAACAACATAGCCAAGCAAAGGTCATACATACACATACCCTATATCTGCATGCATAGATATCTCAGGACTGGAATCCAGAGCTACCTCTTCAAAAGCCTTCAGAAACAAGTGGGTTCTCAACAACAGTTTAAGGACCCCTTTTACTAAGCAGTGGTAAGCCCAATGTGGGCTTACCGCTCGCTAAACAGGAAGCAGCCCGGCGGTACTTCCCACCCCTAGTGTGCCGTCATATCCGGCGCTACAAAAACCAAGCCATATTTTATAACAACATGCATCAATTAATTGGCTTAACAAGCTAATCAGCGTTGAAAACAGAACTTAACAAGCAATAATGAGCACTAATTGGTAATAATTATAATTTACATGCACAACTCGCTCATTTTTGTAGTGCCAGAGTATACGGCGGTAATCGGGCAGTGACGTGCGCTACCCGGTTACCGCTGGGTTAGCGCAGGATACTAAACTGTGATAGGAACTAGTGCGTGCGTACCACGTGGCAAAAGGCACTGCTGCGGGACATACTGAGGCGTCCTGTGGTAGTGTGCTCATCAGCACGCGCTAATCTTCTGCGGAAAAATATTTATTTTTCAGCATGGGAGGCATGATTATGGGCGGAGAGTAGACGTGCCCTGCACTAATAGGGTAGCGCGGGCATATTGCTGAACACTTCCTGATTACCGCCCTTAGCTCCAACAAAATGGGTGTCAGTAAGGGCTCCCGTGGTAATGGACACGTGCTAATTTCCCATTACAGAAACATATGGAAATGCGGTCATTTTACAACCGGGCTAAAAGTGGCCTCAGTGGGCAGAAAATTCACGTGCTGACAACAGTGCCAGACACTTTTTAATGTAGCTTGATAAAAGGGCCCCTTAATGACATCAAATTTAAACAAAAGACTGTAGTGTGCACGCCAGGTTACATTCATTAAGCTACGTCCAGAATGCTACAGTCTGCCTCCTCATTCATTCCAAAAAGTATAAATATATCACCTCTATGATCAGGGAATTTAACTGAATCATTAGTTTTTAACTGAACTTGAAAAAAAGATAATTTTTTTTTTGGTGCTGATTTATGAAGCACTTTCTCCCACTTTTTGCATATGAGAAAATCTCATTATAAATCAGGCCGTGGCTTTTCTAAAAGCTTCCATGCACTGAGCTTCGGCCAACCTCTGTCGCTTTCGAAGCAAATATATCACAGATTTTGGCACCGACCACAGCAGCCCGAGTTCGTACTGTCACAGTACAGTTGGAATCAATTACAAGAATTGTGTTTAAAATACTTTGAAAAAAAGGGAGACCAGTCTTTAAAACAGATGCTGTTTCCAAAATGACAGTAATATAAAATATGGCAGCCGATAAAGTTCAGAGGGTTCCTTTAGTAAGTCCAGTTTTCCTTTCTGATATATACTGTGGGCTTTAAAGGGGCAATTCAATAAAAAGGGCACACGCATTTAAGAATGCAGTCATAAGCATAGATGAGGGTACATTGCATAGCTGCGTACAGGACGGCAAACATTGGGGGAAGGGAGACTAGGATTAGAGTTGGGTGAGGCATTGGTGTGGTGAGGCAAGGGGGAGGTGTTAAGGAGCAGTTGAGTGGCGGTTGTTGTGGTGGGCTTTTGTAATTGTTTCAAGAGGGTGGCAGGTGGGAAGGGCGAAGGTTCAGGTGTGATCTAATTTTTAAAATGTTGTGCCCACTCAGTCCACCTGAGTAGGATATATTGGCATGTAATTAGTGGTTGGGGTGCAGAACTATTTGGGGCATTGGGAGGTGGGGACTTGCGGAAGGTAATGGAAAATTTTGATCACAGATGCAGGTCTAAAGGGGTTTGAGGAGAACCTGGGGATAATGAAATTTCAAACATCTGTTGTGCGACACCGCCATGAGCATAGGTGGAGGTTTGGCATCACTGCAAATCTTTGTGGATATGGAAAGAGAATCACTCTGTTGTGTTGTACTGATTAATGTAATCTAGTTCAACACCGACTAGCTATTTTTTGGAGGGTGATATGGATGTTGCAAAAAGAGACGAAAACCGTTATAATTACGTGCATAAATTTTGGAACGCATGTGAAACGCCCATTTCCTTGCCTATAGCTATGTTTTTTGCCTGCACATATTAAAATGTAGGCATGGTGCATGGTGCATTACAGAATCCCTCAGATTCTATATAGTGCACCTAGCATGCCGCACTAAAATCCAACCAGATTCCATAACTACGCCCGTAACTTAATTGGCTTAACGAGTCAATCCACGTTGTTTACAGCACTTAACAAACAACAATGAGCACTAATTGACAATAATTTGAATTCACGCAGACAAATCGCTAGGCTTATTCTGTAATTCACTGCGCCTAAAGTTTAATGTGCGCAGAGAAAAACGGGCATGGTTATAGGCAGGGAAATGGGCGTTTCGTGGGCATTCCAAGATTTGCACAATATTATAGAATATGGCTCAGTGTCCCTAAATGAATGCACCAGGATTTATGCCATGTTTTCATTGGTGTAAATAACACACATAGTTTTAGGCGCTGAGACACCAACTACGTGTATTCTATATACCGCGTCTAAATCTAGGCACTTAGGTGGAAATGTTTTCCGTGTGGATTTTTTAGGTGCCATATATAGAATCTCCCCAATATGCTTAGCGATTTGTGCATGTAAATTCTTAATTATTGTCAATTAGCGCTCATTATTGCTTGTTAAGTGATGTTAACAACACTGATTGGCCAATTACGTTACACTCGCAGTTATAGAATCCACTTTTGGCGTGGAACAGCAGGCGTACCAAATAAAATCCAGGGGTAAAAGAGAATTTCTGGTATTTAGGCACATTGTAAGCCACATTAAGCCTGCAAAGAGGTGGGAAAATGTGGGATACAAATGCAATAAATAAATAAATAAATAAAATAAAAAATACACCAGCTCTATGGCTGGCATAAGTGCATAAGTGCTCATGCCTAAATTATAGGTGCATTTTTCACCTCATAGATTAATATTCTACAAAGGAAAGTATGTGCCTATTTTCATTTGTAGATTATGCACCTCATAGGTGCCTTCTGAATGCCGTTATAGGAGCACTTTTATAGAATTACCCCCCTAAGGTGTGAATTCTAATAAATCATGCCTAAAAAAATGTGTGTTTAAAAAAAACCTTAGCACTATTCTATAAGCCAAGCCTAAAGTTAGGCGCGATTTATAGAATAATGCTTAAGTCCCGGGGGGGGGGGGGGGGGTCACACATAAATTTAGGTGTGTCCATTGAAAATATGGTGCAAATGCCCTGCCTAAATTTAGGCGTGGAACCCCTTATTCTATAATTGCAAGCGTAACCCTAAACCACACCCATGATCTGCCCCAAACTGCTCATGACCTTCCAATTTCTGTGCCCCCTTTTTCAGGACGTGTGTAAAATTTACACATGTATATCATAATTGGATCCAATTGGCACCAGTAATCGCTTGTTAAAAAGTCAATTATTGGCACTAATTGGCTCGTTATTCAATTAAATCGGGCATGCAAATTGGGCATGCACCCAAATTTGCACACACAATTTTTGGTGACATTTATAGAATTAGGGGTAAAGGTGTGTAATGATAATATACTCTACACATCCTTTATAAAGGAAGAAAAAAGAGGGAAGAACCAAGACAGAAAAAAGAGGACGAGCTCATTCCCTCAAGCAGACATTTAAATCGCTCGTATGCATATTCAGCGTCACTTAATTGGATAGTGCCATAGTCCTCTAACTACCTATGCTGAAACCAAGAGCGAAGTTAGTGCAGAATGTTTATGTTTATGCTTTTAACTCTTAACCCTTACTTACTTGTTCAGTATCCATGTTTTATCATTCCCACCTTAGTAATTCCCTTATCCCTTATCCCTTATTTGTCCTGTTTGTCTGTCCTAATTAGATTGTAAGCTCTGTTGAGCAGGGAGTGTCTCTTCATGCCCATGTATAGTGCTGCGTACATCGTCAAATAACAAAACAGGGCCTAAGTAGTTTACAAAAAAATATGCAATAAAATAAAACAAATTGAAAGGAACTCCATTTTGGATAGGGCAGAGAACAACCAATCACACAATAACATCCTTAAACATTCTTCAGACCTGCAAACTGTGTGCAGGATCACATCGTCAGCTTAGATCAAAAGCTTGCTGAAAATAAAGGGCTTTTAAAAGGGCTTTAAATTTATAAAATGACACCTCAGAACGTAAAGTATTTGGTAAGCAATTCCAAAATGAGGGTGCCATAAAGAAAAAGGCGCAATGTCTAGTGACCTCATAGTTAACATGCCTAGGATTGGGTGTCACTAATCTGTGTGAATCAAGAGATCTGAGCTGACGAGCAGGAGTATATGGAATGATCAATTTTTATTATTATTATTATTACATTTGTATCCCACATTATCCCACCTTTTGCAGGCTCAATGTGGCTTACATTTCATCATGGACATTGGAAATAGAAAAGAATGTACATTTGGATTTACAGCAAGTTTGGGGTACATGATGGTGAAATACATAATATTGGGAATAGAAAAGAGTATACATTGTTTTAGCAGAAGTTTTGGTTACATGATGGTGAAATACATGATAGTGTTAGAGTCAAAGGCATTAGTTACAAGAAGGTATGGGAGCAAAAGACATAAAGAACATTCCTGGATATCTAGAGGAAGGTGGAGTTACGCATGTTGTTCTTTATGATATATTTTGTCGAAGAGATAAGTCTTCAGGAATTTGCGGAAAGTGGTCACTTCGTAGAGCTGTGTACTTGCGTAGGAAAAGGTTGATGCATGCATCGATCTGTATTTCAAGCCTTTGCATTTAGGAGGATGAAGATTGAGGAATGTGCGGGAGGATTTTTTTGCATTTCTGGGTGGTAGTTCTATTAGATCCGACATGTATTTTCAGTCTGTTAACTAGCTAATTAACTGCATAAAATTAGGAAGGGATCTGTCCTAACTTCCTCCCCCCCCCCCCCCCCCCCCCCCCCCCCCCCCCGTTTACTAAGCCGTGCTAGTAATGCTGACACAGCCCATTTAAAGTGAATGGGCTGTGTCGGCATTAGCGTAAGTATTCCTTTGGTTGATTCTTGTCGTGGATTGGGCCTGTCCCTTTCTGTTTCATTGTTATCGGTGTTAACACCCGTGGGTGATACCCATCCCCTGGTAAGGTTATAAAACCTCAAAGTATGACCCTGGAAAAGGAAACAGCAGAAAAGACAGAGGTCTACTGCATATGTAGGATGAGTAGATTAATTAAAAGCAATCTTCTGAGCATAGTGATGGTTGCTACGCATCACTGTGCTAACTGATTTGATCTAACTGGTAGACGATCAGACATCATTTGGCTGGTATGCAGTAAATCTTGTGTTTGAATGAAACTGATTTAATTCAAGGGCAAGTTGTTCAGTCAACAGATGTAAATTTCCTTGAACAAATTCCATAGTCAGCTTCACCTGTTATGTTCCTTTCTCTAAAACAGTACTAAGAGAAATTAAATATGGAGGATTTCAGGAAACAATGCTGCAAGGCATTATGAATAGTCCGACGGAAGGCAGTAAAAATGTCCTATAAATTGAATTTCTAACCAAGCAAACATCTCCCAATAAGCATAATAGTACTAAAGTACCAAATGGCAGTAGAAGCATTTGTTTATGTTGATTTTAATAGGCCTTCAGTCACTTTTACAGATTCTCATTGCCGTCTGCTCTATCCACTCCATTATTTATACTTATATAGGCATTGCCATCATTTTTCTAGCTCTGTATAGAAGAATCGTGTCAGAGGGAAATAGCTTTCTCTAGTTAAAACTATTAAGGCCCCTTTTAGATAGATTGTGGAGAGGGGAATTGACATGTTCCGCGAATGCGGAGCCTTTTGTAAAATACCTAACAGGGGCACAGAAGTACACAGGCACACCTAGGAGGGCAGTGATTTTAGAAATGGAGATGCTAAAAAAAAAGAGGTTCCCCATCTCACACATATTTTAAATTTATTCATAGCGGTGTTTATATCCCACAATTTCCAAATGTTTGGTTCTATGTGACCTACTAAGGTATGCTGAAAAATGACCTGCAGTAGTGTAGACGGGTGTTTTGGGTGCATGCAGAATCATTTTCAGCACACCTGTAAAAAAGGCCTTTTTTAACATTTTTGCCGAAAATGGACGTGTGGCAAAATGAAAATCGCTGCGCGTCCATTTTGCGTCTAAGACCTTACCGCCAGCCATTGAGCTAGCGGTAAAGTCTCACACAGTAACTGGGCGGTGATGACCTACGCACATCAAATGTCACTTGGGCGCGCCCAATACGCGCATCCGAAAATTACTTTTTGGACGTGCGTATCGGATCCGTGCCAAAAATGAAATTACCACAGGAGCCACGCGGTGGACGGGTGGTTACTCCTTTTTGGCAAATGTTGGGCATGCGTAGATGCTTACACAGCTTAGTAAAAGGGCCCCAAAGTTTACTAGTGGGTTGAGAGCTACAGGGTTTAGTTAGTGGGTTGAGAGTTACAATTTAGGCTTAGATAGGGATAGAGAGCAAAGAATGTACATTTTAAGGAGTAGATAGAGGAGTGTATAGGGGAGAGTAAGTAGAGACTGTGCAGGGAGGGGGGAGGATCTATAAAGAGGTTGTGGATAAGGAGAGGGGGTAGAAGGTGGGCTTCGAGAGGAGTGGGAGAGGTCAAGTGGCTTGATTCATGTTGTTGTCAGTGGATAGGAACTTTTGTAATAGCTAGGTCTTGTGACAGATACCACCATTCCTTTGATGATCTAAAATGTGTGGTTTTACAAGCTGTGACTCAGCTCCAGGGGGAGGGGGGGGGGGGGGGGGTCGCCAGTGGATTCTATTACAAGAAGACCAGAAATGGATTTTCAAATTGCAATCCCTCGAACCGAGTGGGCTGAATGCACAAATAGAATGCTGTCATTTTTTCTAGCCCTACTTTTGATAGGTGGATAGACTGTCGGCATCTGATGTCATAATAGTATTTAACGGGGGCCATTTTGAGGACAGGCACCTAGAATCAGAAAAGCCATCAGTGGAAATATGAGACTGTGAGTGTGTTATAATCTGAGGTACTATGCTGAGTGCTTCCAGTGATATTTGTTCTTTTTTCTAGAAATGCCCCGACATCTGGGACCCTGAAGCAGCTGAACAAAATGCTGTCCACCATTGGCCCAGGGGCATGGAGTGTTTAAAGGAACTGCATGATTTTTCACTCTACACACTATAAGTGTCCTATACAGATAAGTGCTTTAATCTTGCATTATCAGTAATTTATAGACTTTGAATGCTGGAAGATATTAAGGATTGTACCATAAGATACACATCTTTTTGAATAACTTTGAAAAAACAGACAAAAATATATTAGTTTTTTCCAATGATGAAGTGAAGATCATTTGATCATGTCAGCTCTTTAGACAAAACACAGTCATATACCATCAGATTTTATATATGTTGCCCATAGTTGGCCATACAAATTTCGGCATGGATGCCAGATCCAAAAATAATTAATGAGATGTTAACCATCTATAATTACTACTACTACTACTATTAATCATTTCTTTAGCACTGCTAGAGCTACACAGCACTGTACACATTATAAGCAGGTACTTTCTCTGTCCTTAGAGGGCTCTCAGTCTAAGTTTTTTGAACCTGGGACAATGGAGAGTTAAGTGACTTCCCCAAGGTGTTAATTGGCAGTCATTTGGGGGTTTATGGGCAGATCTGCCCTGCACCCTCTTCTATAAAATGGGTGTCTACATTGCTCACTTTATTTTTTGTCTATTAGATTGTAAGCTCTTTGAGCAGGGACTGTCTTTCTTCTATGTTTGTGCAGCGCTGCATACGCCTTGTAGCGCTATAGAAATGCTAAATAATAGTAGTAGTAGTAGTAGTTGTAGAGTGCAACAAAGAGGGGGTGTGGCCATGGAAGAGCCAGGGCCGCCAAGAGACTGAGATGGGCCCGGGACAAGGTCGCTGCTGCTGCTGCTGCCTCCCCCCCTGGATTGCCACCACCGCCTCCCCCAGATCATCACCGCCCTCCAGATCGTCGCCACTGCTGTCCCCCTCCTCCCAGGATCGCCGCTGCCAACTTTGGAGCTGGCGGGGTTCCCGAGACCTCGCCAGCGGAAGACTCCAGCGCTGCTCTTCACTCCATGCCAGTCCTGCCACTGCGGCTGCTTTTTTCTCTTGTTGCGCGTGCTCAGTTTGAACCAAGCATGGGCCTAAAGGAAAAAGCAGCTGCTCGGCATGGTGGTAGAGCCGAGTGAAGAGCAGTGCTGGAGGGGGATCCAGTGCCAGAGTTTTCTTTCTCCTGGATGCGATCACTGGGGCCCGTCAGGAGCAGGAGGGTGAGAGAGAGAGACCCCGGTGCCGGAGCCCCCTCCTCAGCTATCAGTCATTACTCAGCAACACTTTCTTTCTGCAAATTATTCCAGAACCCACCCCCTTGGGCTGGCTTTCCATTCCTCTCACACCTCTAATCCTCCTCCCACCCCCCCACCCCCACCCCAAATGACTCTAGAGAGTTCTACTCCTACCTCTTAGTAATCCCCATTATAATAGGGGATTACATTTATAAGCGATTTTAGAGAAATCATATTCAGTGGATGAATTTGGGTGCATCACAGGCAGAGTTTCAATGTACCCATATATTTTTTGATTTTTTTTTTTTCACATGTTCTTTTTCATAAAATTGTTTAATTCACTTTAGAATGTTTTAACATGCGAATTTGTAGATTAACATATGCTAAATTGATTTGGTGTGCATGAATGTTTTCATGGTGTGCAGCGGTGTAGCAAGGGTGGAGGGGTGGGGGCGGTCCGTCCCGGGTGCACGCCACTGGAGGGGTGCAGAGAGCAGCCGTTCGCCTGTCGGCTCCGCTGTTTCCCTGCTTCCTCTGCCCCGGAACAGGCTACTTGCTGTTCCGGGGCAGAGGGAGCAGGGAGCCAGCAGAGCCGAGAGCTGCGTGGCTGCTCCCAGCAGCCAAGAATGCACCTGGGGGGGGAGGTGATGCACTGGGGGGGGGGGGGGTCATTGCGCCAGGGGGGTGTTGTGCTGCACCCAGGGGGGACGCATCAGCGATCCACCCCGGGTGGCAGCCGACCTAGGATCGTCACTGATGGTGTGCCAACAAACTGAATACATGCTGATGAATGCACATCCCTAATTTCGGAGGCTCTAGTCCAGGCCTTCTCAAACTAGTACTTGGGACACACCCAGCCAGTTGAGTTTTTCAGGATATCCACAATGAATATGCATGAAACAGATCTGCATGCGCTGCCTCCATGTTTTAACAATCTATCTCATGCATATTCTTGTGGATATCCTGAAAACCTGACTGGCTGGGTGTGCCCCGAAGATTGGGCTGAGAAGCACTGGTCTAGCTAGTCAACCTGCATTTACCCATGTAGAGTCCTTTAAGAAGTGACCTGACAAAAGCATTTTGTCTACTTCCTTGCTAAATTGATTTTTTTTTTAACTTTTCTTAACTAACGAGATAGCTCTCACAGTTTTTCCGTCTTCATTTCTCCATTCTCGGATGAATGTTAGTGATCATGTGGGTAGAAATCACAGGTCATTATTTTCAAAACAATTTTGTCAGAATGGAAGAAATACTGTTGAAAATAGAAATCCGTGCGATCAGGAGGCTCCTTTTTATCCTTGTGGTCTCGTTGAATTTTAATGATATCATCTGTTTTTCTACCCTCTTGATTACAGTAGATTCAATTAAACCTAAAGGTTGTTTCAAAACTAAACAGAACATGTTATACAAAGTACATTTATAATTATGGCCGGAGGCAATTGGCTACGTATAGACAGCCCCCATGATGAAGTTATTTGGATGATGAAAAATCTTTGTACCAGAAACGTGTACTGACAGGGTCACATTCAGCTCTTCATGCCTACAGAAGATTCATGTCGTCTGATTTCCTTCAATAACTGATTATGGAGGGGGTTGATATTGGGAGAAAACAAGGAGCTGTGAATGAAAGTTTATTATGCCTTAACCTCAGTGGTAATCCAGGGGAGGAAACTTGCCAACTCAAAATAAGAAGGGTTAACGGTAATGCATTTGATATTCAGGATATCCCCATTGAATTCAACCTCCTCAATCAGGGACTCATTGAGATGTTGAATAAATAACTTCATTTGCACGTGCTTCAGTTTACCCAACATTAACTCAATAATAATAAATATCCCCCCACCCCCTCCCCAGCTTTTCTTCTGTCAAAAACCTTATAGACAGGAAATCCACGCCAAAGGACATTCTCTTTCTTTCATGCAAGGCATAGTGGATGAGCCGAATGGTTAGAGCAGTAGGCTAAGAACCACGGAAGCCATGTTCCAAATCCTATTGTGGCTCCTTATGATCTTGGACAACTTACTTAGGGGTCCTTTTACAAAGACATGCTAGCAGTTTTAGGTAGAAGCATAGCGAGGGCGGCTGACACCCGGGGTGGTTCGCAGCTGCGCCCCCGGGGGTGCAGCACGGCGCACCCCCCCTGGAGCGCACAACCACCCACCCCCGGAGCGCAGTCTTACCAAGGGGGGCGGGCGGGAAGACAGCTCCGCCCCGAGTGCAGTCGCTGGGAGCTGCGTCAGCTCCGTTGGTTCCCCTGCTCTCTCTGCCCCGGAACAGGAAGTAACCTGTTCCAGGGCAGAGAGAGCAGTGACCAAGCAGAGACGACACCCCCCCAGCGGCGTGCACCAGGGGCGGACTGCCCCACCGCCCCCCCCCCTTCCTACGCCACTGGTTTTAGGACAGGGTAATGAGTTCCCTCACCCTTATGAACTGAACTGAATGTTAGTTTCCTCTCAAATCTAAATTATATTATTATATAATGTCAACATTAATCACAACTGGTATGAAAGAAATAGGGAAACCACCTTTTGGGATACCACATGACTATAGGGGAAGAGATGTCTCTGGAAACTCAACTTGTCACTTGACATGTGACTAGTGCTTGGGTTAATTGACCTCACATTTAAGAGCCCATTCACCTCATTATGAGTTAGACCAGGCAGCGCAGGTGCAAAACAGAATCTGTGCAGTCAAGCATTTGTTTTCCAAGTACATTTATGTGGTTAGTTTTCATGCTCTATCTGCACACAGAAACATGTTAATATTTAACAATATGCAACAAAACAGTTTTTAATTTGCTATACAACACCCTTCAGCAAATTACAGACACATGTCAGTTTTGCATTTAGATTTTGTAAACCAAAGGAAACAAAGCTAGCAACTCATGCAGAATCTATTTAATCAAATAGCAAGGCACATTCTGACATCTGTTAATCTTTTGTGTCGGTTATAATTAGATGCTGTTGCAAAGTATCCTTTATAGGACAATTCTTTAACATCTGTTGTAAAGAGGAACAATAATGTGTAACTGATGGCTCAGCAGAACACAATAAGCCAAATGATCTGTAGACGTCACCCCTATCCCACTCCCAAAATAAAAGCAAACCATTAAAATATAATAAATACTAGAATACCAAGCAAAACATAATCTTGACTCAGCACCACTGTGCGATCTTTTTAAATAAGATCCAAATGCTTTGTTCTTTGATTTTTTTTAGCATCCTTGCTTTCTCATTCCATGAGGAATTCTAATGATGCTTGCATTATTTTAAAAGAAAGCTTGGGATGACTGTCCACACACTCTTCCTCCACTGTATGGTTAGGCTTGGCTAGATCCTTCCTCATGTTATCCACACCATCAGGGGTGTCTACCCTACAACACGGGCATTCGGCACTCACTCAGTCACGCCCCTTCCATATCCAACACCACACCAGAAGCCATTTTCTTTAACGAATGTGGTGGGCCTTTCCATTTACAGAGTTTTGTATCATCTGTAAAGAGGCAAAGCTTACCCAACAGCCCATCCACAATATCGCTCACAAAGATGTTAAAAAGAGTGGGGCCAAGGACCAATCCCTGTGGTACACCACTGGTAACATTCTTTTACTCAGCGTGAACACCATTTACCACCACCTTCTGTCTCCTTCCACTTAATCAGTTAGTCACTTTTCGGTCCAGACCAAGAGCACTTAAGTTTATTTATCAGACGCCTATGCAGAACTGGGTCAAAGGCTTTACTAAAATCTAAGTACACCACATCTAGTGCTCCCTCTAAATCCAACTGTCTGGTCACCTAGTCAAAGAAATTAATCAGATTAGTCTTGGGTCCTGAAATACATTTGACTCCGGAAACCTCTCTGTCCTCTACTTTAGAAGCATTTTTACTCACTACTGAGGTAAGACTAACCAGCCTATAGTTCCCAACTTCCTCTTTTCTTCCACTTTAGAGGGTCAGAATGGGCTATATCCTGTATCAGAAAATGGCCTGAACATTCCTGACACATATTTGGCTGTCACCTCAACAATTGTAGTGCCTTTTACAATTATTGATGATTGAGATTAGCTCATGGAACTTAACTGCAGACACTATAACTCACTTTTTCTAGGTTTGAAAATGTATCTGTTTCTTCATATGCTACAGACATTCAAAAAAAGGCATAACCCCTGATATTCAAAAGCAGTTAACAGGCCAGGATTGGCATCTGGTCAATTAAATGCCCCATAACTGGCTATCCACAAATTTTCAGTGAGACATGGCCAGCCATGACCCACTGAAAATTTGTGGCTAGCCATTTACATTGCACGATATCACTGGCTATCTACCGATTTTCAGTGTGAATTTGGCGGCCATATTTGTCCACATCAATACCTGGAATATCTTTGGCTGGTTCAAACTTAACCAGCCAGCGTTAAATATCGGCTTGGCTGGTTAAATTTGAACCGGCCAAAACTAAACTGGATATTCAATGCTGGTCACCAGAAATGGTCCAGCATTTAATATCTGGGCTCAGCATCGACCATGGTCTGAATATCGGGACCATAGGGTTTTTTTTATCCCCATGATACTCAGACTGTTCGGAAATGTGTCTTTTTTTTCTAATTGAAGTATCAAAAGATGTTTATACGTGTTTTTGAGCATTCACAATTACCTGCTTTTGAGTGATAAATAGTCTATGGTTTATTTGAAAACTTTGTATATTGCCCTTCCAAAGCACATTAAAAGGTGGTTTACAATAAAATATAACATAAAAGAAAGGAACGCCAATGTTAAAGGTGCGAAGAACTACTGATATGAATACAGCAAAAGAAAATTCAATCAGGTCAGTGAATCCATAACACGTCATCGTCGTATGCCACTGCAACTTCGAATGCTTTCTGAAACAAATGTGTTTTCAAGGCAATATGAAATTTAGGATATGAAAGTTCAAGCCAAGCATTGGAAGGAAGGTCATTCTATAATGATGGTGTAGTGCAATAAACACAACCAAAAAGAAAGGGGTGGACCAGTGGTTCCAATGAAAGCTATTTATAAAAAATACAGTAAAATGACAAAGACTCGACATAGTTTCAATGACGGTTTTCAATAGCCAAAGTGGTAACATCGGAATATGAGTCCAACTGCATAAGAATATGAAGGTCTTAAGAGTGAACTCATGCTTGAGATCTCATACTAACTGCTAACTCATATCAAATACTTTTCTTATAAAGAAATGTCCAATGCTAATATTTTGGCAGAACAGTGCCTGCTTTTAGGGCAATCTGAAATTATATTTGTCTTTCATGATTCAGTGTCAACACATTAAAATACAGTTTTTGATTTAGTGTCAACCTGTTAAAGATTAGTGTTAATACCCATAAATACAGCATCGTTATCTTCCAATTAAGCCAACCTCTCCAAAGGGTAATTTCTGCACATAAACCCCCCAACTCTATAAATGGCATTAAAAATTGAATGTACAAATTTGGGCGTGTTCAATTATTGCATGCAATTTTATGACATAACGAGCCAATTAGTGCTGATAATTGGGCCCTAGTGATCAATTATCAGTGCTAATTGATATTAATTAAAATTTACATGTGCATTTTTAGGCACTAGGAACCATGTGGAAAGTTTATGTGTGGCTCCAAAAAGAGGACACAGCCATGGGAGGGTCATGGATGGATCAGCAATGTTCCTGCACTTTATGGGGCTCTTTTACAAAGGAACATCAAATAGTGGCTTGCGGTAGTGTGTAGTCTGGAAAACAAAAGGGGGTGGGCCGGGAAATGGACGTGTGGCAAAATGAAACCCAGTTTGAGTCTATTTACGGCCTGAGTCCTTAATGCCACCCATTGACTTAGTGGTAAGGGCTCACTTGTTATCCGCATGGTAACAGCCCAACGCGTGCCAACTGCCGATTACCGCTGGGAATGCCCCTGCGGTAGAAAATAGAAAATTATTTTCTACCAAGGGTTTTTGGCACGTGCTAAGCTCAGAATTACTACCAGACACACGTGCTAGCTGGGCGGTAATGCCGATTTGATGTGTGCTGCAAACATGTAGACCCTTACGCGCCTTTGTAAAAGGGCCCCTATGTGAGCTGTTATAGAATAAAGGTGATCCACGTCTAATTTATGCAGAAGGATTTACACCAGGGTTTAGGATTTACACCAGGGTTTAGTTGGTGTAAATCCTTGCATCTAAAGTTAGGTGTAGATCCTCGTGCTAAGCACTATTCTTTGAACGGCACCTAACTTTGGGGCCCTTTTATTAAGGTACGTCAAAAGTGGCCTGCGCTGGTGCAGGTACTTGTGTTTGGTTTTTTTTTTTATTTATATTCCTGGATATGAAGCAAGAATCTTTAGATATTAAGGCTTGTTTTCAATTAAGATTTCCTTCCAAGTGTTTATTAACATTGAGAGATAAGAGATATATTTTCTTTGAACCGGAACAATTACGTGCATTTCTTAATACGCATTGAGCCTGCCATGAGTGGGAAAGCGCGGGGTACAAATGTAACAAAAAAAAAACAAAAACCAAGGAATAGTCCCAGACATGAAGCGGTCTCATTTTATTTGATAGGGGTAACCTCCTGCTTACTTTCTTTAGGAAAAATTCTCATTGTTTAGCCAACTTCCTTTGGTATATTGATTAAATCTTGATATCTTTCCCGTAATAGCAGCATCAAAAAGGTAAGCTAAAAGCCCACCTTTTTGATGCTGCTTTTAACTCCTAACCCTTATTCACTTTGTTCAGAACCCTTATTTTATCATCCTCACTTTAATATTCCCTCATCTCTTGTTTGTCCTGTTTGTCTGTCCTAATTAGATTGTAAGCTCTGTTGAGCAGGGACTGTCTCTTCATGTTCAAGTGTACAGCGCTGTGTACGTCTAGTAGCACTTTAGAAATGATAAGTAGTAGTAGTAGTCTTTGGGATTCCGGAATCTTGCTACTCTTTGAATTCTACACAGAATCTTGCTACTCTTTGGGATTCCGGAATCTTGCTACTCTATCTCCTTGTCCTTTATTTGTCCTGTTTGTCTGTCCTGATTAGATTGTAAGCTCTGTCGAGCAGGGACTGTCTCTTCATGTTCAAGTGTACAGCGCTGCGTACGTCTAGTAGCGCTTTAGAAATGATAAGTAGTAATAGTGGACTGTTTAACCAATATAGTTTTGTTTGTAATAGAAAGAAAATTTTGTTTTCTTCTGTGTCTTATTTTTTTTTCCTTTAATATTTTGCTATATATTGGTGTATCTTTGTATAACAATGAAAATCAATAAATATAATTTTTTTTTAAAAAAGGCAGTTGTGTTAAACGTGCGCAGGTCTATTTTTCAGCGCTCCTGCAAAATGGACGTGCGGCAAAATAAAAATCAGTGCTCGTCCATTTTGGGCTTAAGACCTTACCGCCACCCATTGACTTAGCGGTAAGCTCTTATGTGTTAACCAGGCAGTAATCATCAGCGCGTGTACACTGCCGATTACCACCCAGTTAACGCCACATGGTAGAAAATAGAAATTATTTTCTGCCGCACATTTTGAATGCACATCACAATTAGAATTACTGCCCGGGGCATGCGGTAGCTCTAATTTGACTCGCGTTGTACGTGTGTAGGCCCCTACATGTCTTAGTAAAAGGGCCCCTTTGAGCGCTATTTATAGAATAGTGCTTAGCACATTTTTTTCCGGTGCCATTCATAGAATTTAGTCCAAAGTATGTTTTACACATAGAAAATGGCTCTCACAAAATCGTGCCAGGGGTATACACATGTGAAAAGTAGGCACATGTTAAGAGAATGCCTACACAATCTTCATGAAGGAGTTCCTGGGCATAGCAGCAGGTGTAAATTTGGATGAGAGAATTTGTTCATTGTTAACATATATTGTAGGGACTTATTTCAAGTAGATACACAGGTGCCTATCCTGCTTATTTTTGAAGGAGAAGGGCGACCATCTTCCGACACAAATTGGGAGACGGCCAAATCGGTATAATTGAAAGCCGATTTTGGCCGGCTTCAACTGCTTTCCGTCACAGGACCAGCCAAAGTTCAAGGGGGCGTGTCGGCACTGTACCAAAGGCGAGACGGGGGCGTGGTTAAGAGATGGCCGGCCTCGGCCGATAATGGAAAAAAGAAGGCCGGCCTTGACGAGCATTTGGTCGACTTTACTTGGTCCCTTTTTGTTCACGACCAAGCCTTGAAAAGGTGCCAAAACTGACCAGATGACCACCGGAGAGAATCGGGTATCACCTCCCCTTACTCCCCCAGTGGTCACCAACCCCCTCCCACCCAAAAAAAAAAGTAAAACACATTTTTTTGCCAGCCTCTATGCCAGCCTCAAATGTCATACCCAGCTCCATCACTGCACTATGCAGGTCCCTGGAGCAGTTTTTAGTGGGTACTGCAGTGCACTTCAGGCAGGCGGACCCAGGCCCATCTCCCCCCCTACCTGTTACACTTGAGATTTGGCCGGCCCCGACCGCATTATCGAAACGAAAGATGGCAGGCCATCTTGTTTCGATAATACAGTCGGGTATGCCGCTTGATGGGGCCATCATTAGAGATGGCTGCCCTTATAGATGGCCGCCCCAGTTTGATTATGCCCCCTCCTCGTTTCATTTATAGAACAAGTGTAACCATAAACTTGATTTTGAGAATATTTATATAGCAGCATTATAAAATTACTTCCTTATGTGTCTGTGTGCCTAACTTGTATGTCCCCCAAATTCTATATATGGCCCTTAACTTGCGTGTGCTAATTTGGTCACATGGCCAGACTGTGCACACAACCTAATTGATTAACAAGCCAATCAGTAATAATTGGTACTTAACGATTTGCGGCCTTAAATCAGCTTTAATTAGAAAGTACACGCACAACTTTTTAGGTGTATTCTACAACGTGGTGCACATAAATTCTAATAAGCACCTTCAAAAAGGGGGCGTGGCCATGGGCATGGAATGGGTGGGTTGTAGGCATTTCAAAAAACTATGTACACTATTATGTAATATATCTGATCTGCACCTAACGTAGGCACAGGTATTTAGGCCTGGTTTTAGATGCAGCCTAAATGGGTGCACCTACATTTTAGTCGCACGAATGGCGCATGAGCATATTCTATAAACCACGCTTAACTTTAGGCGCAGTTTATAGAATCACACTAACCACGTGGTTTTTCAGCGCCGATTTTTAAGGTGCCATTTATAACAGAATTTGGCCCTATGTGTTTATTTGGGCAATTTTTACAAGAGCCCAGTTGTGTGCATAATAACCACCCTAAATGCTTATCTATTTTTATCAAGAAAGAAGTTTTCTTCAATGGTTATATCATTCAGAAGATAACTTTCAATATTTTATGCTGCCAGAACATTGGAGGTACCTCAAGTCCAGTTAAGGAGCAGCTATGCCTTGCTAAGTTGCATGACCACTGGTATATTTTGTGATTAAACTGAGCTTCCAGAAAACTATAAGACACACATTATTAGATAAGTGATAAACCATCTATCCTACTCTTAATTTTAGAATTATGCTGGTTCAAAAACAGCATACAGTTATATTTAGAAGCTATCACTAATCTTATCCCCATTTGCATGTATTTTTTAAAACAGTCTCTCACTCCATCACTGTTTTAGTTTAGCTGTTTGAAATCTGCACAAACTCTGTTTCATTTCAAAATGTGAGTGTCTAATGAATGGACATCGTGCTGGCTACTTTCCCAGTCTTCAGCAACACTAAAAGATGATCAAATACTACGTAGCCTCAAGTCACCCATAGGATGCATTTCACACTTTCATTAAGGAAACTAGGGAGCATAAAGTTAATTAAACTAGTAGCAAAGAGAAAATACAAGCAAAAAATACGAGTTGGTGTAAGTCCTCTAAGCCGATGACTGTAATCGCCTAGACCTTGACAGTATGCAATACTTTGATATGTTCTTTCCAGCATTTTCTTACACCTCACCGATATGTCATATCCCAACATAATTAGAAAGTTGTAGATTTTCTTTAAAAAGGCAGCAGATAAGAGTTATATTTCACTGAAAAATTATGTAATTCAATAAGTAAAACCTGGGGTATTCCAATATACCGTAGTTGCTATTGTTACACAGCATGCAATAAAAAATTTAACTACTATATATCATATCCACTCATTTTTATTAATTTTCTTATTATTGAAAAAATACTTTACTCCCCCTATTCATTGTATATATGTATCCCAATATCCCATATTATAAAAGTTCATAAACTAACTAATATTGGACAATAAGTATGTTTTCAATGAAATGATTTGACTATACACCGTATTGGCCTTGAAGAAGCCAACCAGATGATCAATGTGGAATAATGAATTAGACGAGTAATATCTGGGGATAATCCGGTTAATACCACTTTTTTTTCTGTTTACTGTTTAATTGATCTCCTTGTCTTGTTTCACTCTCCCTATTTAGTGGTCTAAAGAAGAGAAAAGAATTACCTGACTGAAATAATTCCTATGTATTACTTTCTCTGTATTTCCAGCAAGTTGTTTTATCGCTTGTAAAAATGTAAATTGTTATAAATAATACTTTTTTTTTAAAAAGTCCATAAGTCCTTAGAGCAAATATTTCAAATAATTCAATGGGAGTCTTCCTTCACCGATGGATTTAGATATGATCTACTGTTCAAGTACTCATCCCCATTTGAAGAAAGTTAACCATGTACTGTGTAAATTCACTCAACCATCCGTACATACTAACATTTTCTGAAGTACTTGATACTGCTGTCCTCCAATAGTATCTACTGTAATAATGCTAATCTAATACAGTATACCTAATAGTTAGGTATACTGTATTAGATTCTCGTGATTCTGGGGTCAGAATAGGTTCTAGCTCAGTGCTTCCCAATCTTTTTGTACCTATGGCCCCATAGGTACTGTAGCTAAATAAAAATATTTGACACCCCCTCCCCCGAAGGTACAGAATAATAATGTACCTAGGAATAACCCATCTAATTTGTGACCCCAAAAGCAGGTTTTGTGACCCCATCTGGGGTCCTGACCCACAGTTTGGGAAGTTGTATTCTATCTGTTTAACCTCTTTTAGTGCTCCTTCATTCACTTTCTCACTGGTCCCTGTAACTAGAAACAAATGCTTTTACATAAAGATATTTCTAAAAATAATTGTGTCTTTCAGAACTGTGTTTTGGTAGGAAACACCTGTGTCAGGGGTCTAATATTGGTATCTATTTCCAGGGATATCAAACATTCCATTGTCAGGAAATACCTTAGTCTCATCTAATGTATGGTTTGGTTATGCATGGCTGTTTTGTTCAGCACAGCAAGGGAAGCTTAAGTTTGAAAATCCTATTTGTTTCCACGTTGCCAGTTTTTGGCGTCTTTCAAATGAGACTAAGGTATTTCCTGACTATGGATGATTTATATCCCTGGAAATAGATACCAATATTAGACCCCTGATGCAGGGATTTACACCAGGTTCTACTTGGCATAATTCCTCGTGACCAAATATAGGTCAAGCGGATGGCCATCAATGTATTCTATGCACCGTGTGGAAATTTTGAGGAATGTGTTTAGGCAGAAATGATTCCCACATGGATTTTCCAGGCACCATATATAAAATGTTTCCCTTTATGTGTGCATTCTGGCATATAGCTGCAAAAAATCTTTTATAAAAAGACCTCCAAAGGTGGCAATATTATAAAAGGCTATCTAAGGGCAATGCGCAAAACAACATAGACCTTGCCGGACTGCTCACTTAGACATGATGTTATAAATGCAGGCCCAAAGACGATAATGTTATACAACTTTTTCAACATATAAAGCCTGTTTTACGCACTGAAAATAGTTTTCATACATTTGCTTGAATGCATGCGAGTGCAAAAAGTAGGCACGCATACATTCCTAAGGGCATAGTTCAGGTGAAGTAGAGAAGGGGTGCTCAGCGTCAGTCCTCAAGGCCCATAACCCAGTCAGGTTTTCAGAATTTCCCCAATGAAGATGCATGAGACTTATCTGTATGCACGTCCTTCATTGTATGCAAATAGATCTCATTCCTATTCTTTGTGGAAATCCTGAAGACCCAACTGAGTTGTGAACCTCGAGGACGGACATTGAGCACCCTAAAGTAGAGACAGGGTTGCGATATACTTATTTTTTTAATGCATGGGTACACGTGTGAACAGCAATTCTTTGATTGCACATATAAGTGGCACCTTAATTGGCACTTATCAATGCAATTCTACTAAGTGCTGTTCTATAACAGAGCATGTAAGTGGTATAGGGGAAATTCCCTAAATGACATTCAAAATTCAGCACTGGAAAAAAAATCAGTGCTAAAGTGTGATTTTAAAAAGGTGCAGGTCCTTTATAGCATCGTACTTAGATACGATTCCGACATGTAATCTTGAGCGCCAGACTTATGCCTGCTGAAAGCTGGTGTAAATGCTGGTGCCCAAGTTAGAAGCACCGAGGAACCCTTTTACTAAGCCGTGGCAAAAAGTGGCCTGTGGAAGTGCGAGTGCATCTTTTGGGTGCTTGCCGGACCCGTTTTTACCACGTCCTGGGAAAAGGGCCTTTTTTTAAGGGGCCAGAAATGGGCGTGCAGCGAAATAAAAACTAACGATGAGCGTCCATTCTCGGTCTGAGACCTTACCGCCACCCATTGACTTAGTGGTAAGGTTTCACGTGCTACCCGGGTGGTAGGCAGCCAACGTGCACCCACTGCCGTTTACCTCTGGGAAGTGCCACATGGTAGAAAATAAAAAATATTCTTTACTGTTTTTGGTGTGCATCAAGTTCAGGATGACCACCCGGGGCATGAGGTAGCCGGGCGATAATGCCGATTTGATGCAAGCTGGACAAGCATAGGCCCTTATGTGTTTTTGTAAAAGGGCCCTTGAGGCAGTATTCTGTAACAACGCATGTAACTTTCTGGAACACCCCTGACACACCCGTGGCCACGCCTCCTTTTGAGTTACTCACTAGTAGAGTTAGGTGCCACAGATGCATGCACAAGTTTTAACAGATGCCAATTTATTATTATTATTTGTTACATTTGTATCCAAAAAAGGTTTTGGGAACAACTCCGCTCAATTATATGTAATAACAGCTCAAAAAATAGCAGAGAAAAAGAATAAAAGGTGAAATATGAATATTGATTATGGAGGGGGAGAGAGAGGACCTCAGACTCGTGTCACTTTCTGATCAATAAGATCATAGCGATATAGTCACGTTAATATAATCACTGGTCCTCTACCACCAACCACCTCCTGAATGTTTCATAATACGCTTCTAGCAACAATGCCTATAAATATCATGTGTCACAGCTAAATGCCAAAACCACAGTTACTTAGCTTGCTTGCTGCTTTAATTACGGGCCTCCACAACGGTCCCGTTTCGCCAACTGGGGCTTCATCAGGGAAAGAGGACCCAGCAACACCCAACTGTGATATAAACCCAACACGCTGTTAGTGACGTGCTATTTTTTGAGCTGTTATTACATTTGTATCCCACATTTTCCCACCTTTTGCAGGCTCAATGTGGCTTACATATAACCGTTAACGGCGTTACCGATTAAGGTCTGAACAAATACATGGTATGAATGAATACAAAGTGATATTGTAGTAGGTACAGTTGGGGGACCTTAGAGAGGAAAAGGGGGAAGAAGAGTCAGGTAATGTTCGTTACGGTCTTTGGTTGCATTGTGTCGCAGGTGAACAGGCGTTTTATGTTGGGTCAGTGGGGTATGCACTTCTGAACAGGTCTGTCTTTAGTGCTTTCTGAAAATATAGGTGGTCGAGTGTAGTTTTTATTGCTTTTGGCAATGCGTTCCACAGTTGTGCATGAATAATCAGTTGTTAGCACCCAATTAACTTTAATTGGCTCATTAGCCAATTAATTTACAGGTGCATCTCCATAGCATGCCCAAATTTTGGCTTGCAAATCTAGGTGCCCTATATAGAATCTGGGGGATAGCATCTAACTGCATGGGGGGGGGGGGGGGTACATGTGGGTGGAACATGGACAGGGCATGAGCACATCTCCTACTTATGCAACACACCTAATAAAATATTCTAAGTTGTGTGCTTAGGCGCAACAACTTAACAATGGCAGTAGACCTGGCAGAAGTGAGTACACCTAAATGTAGGTGCATCGATGCCAGCTTATGCTAGTATTCTATAATTTTATTTATTTATTTATTGAGAACATTTATATCCCACATATTCCCACTATGACCGGCTCTATGTGGCTTACAACATGTTATGAAAAGAACACCATAGTAAATCTAGTTCAAAACAGAGAATAAGGTAATGGAATCTTGTTGCCAAAATGCTACTGCAGAACTGGTGCCCAGGACACGTGTTGAGGTGCCTAACTTGAAGCGCCAAGTTATACAATTGCTCCCTTTGATTACACACACACACACACTTTTTGGCTTGATTTTATTGCAGGATGCCTATGGGGAAAGTTCATAACGTTGCTTATTGAACTGCCATTCTAGAACACACCCACTCCTTAATTAGCATTCATTGTAAATTAGCATCTTCAGTGTTCCATAATAAACACACAGTGATGTGTTTAAGAAGCTAGTCAGCCGTGGCACATTGAAAAAAAAGTCAATTCAATACAACTAGCAAAGCATAAAAGTTCAGCAAATTAAAGTTAGCTAAGCTAAGCTGTCATTCCGCCTCAGTGGTCATTACTGTCAAGAACTTGCATCTTTGTGTATCCAAGAAACAATTTCAGAGCAGCAAGTTCAGTCGCATCACTCTCCTGCCATTAATTGCAATCTTACAGAAGGCAAAAGACGAGAGTAAAAACTGCAGCATTGAACTGATTGAAACCTAATGATCATCGTGTTAATTAGAGAACAAAACTGTAAACACAGGACAAGACCTTACTTGTTGAAGTTGTTCAGCTAAAAATACAGCACATGGCTCAAGAAAGCAGGACTGGAAGGCATTTCTCCATTCACAGAGGACTCCTGAGCTGGACCTTGATTTATTCACCCGGCTTTCAGAAGAAACGCAGAAGGGCTGGGAGGACGTCAGCTTATTGCTCATCTCTTCTGCACGTTTGCTGCAAGTTGCATCGTTCAGCTGTTAAGTAGTGGCTCAGTACTTGTAAATACAAGCTCTGTGGACAAAGTCCTGAATGACATCACAGGCAGCTGCTTATTGTTGAATCTTTATTAACTGACTGTCAAAAAAAAAAAAAGCAGAGGTTTCTTCTCCCCTGCAGCCAATTCTAGGTCCTGGTGAAATTCCATTTCTGCGTTATGCATGTAAATACTTCTTTACTCAGGCTATGAAAGGATTTGCCCTCCTTGCAGCAGACCTTTTTTTTACAGAGGATATACGCTGGGAAACTTCATCAACTTGCAAAATAAGTCATAGGAAAGCAAAGTCTGGCAAGCCAGCACTACCTTAAGTGGATTTATCCCCACCTATTTCTAGTACAGGATATATATAAAACTAAGCCCACAGCAGATGCCAGTAGGGTTTGACTTGTAATATAATATCCTGTATTATATAGTACTAGTGTAAAAAAATACCGCCACTGACATGCACTGCTGCATGGATTTATGAATGGATTTCAGCATACCACACTGATGGACCAGCAGTTTAATTCCTCATTTCCTCTAGAAATTGAAATAAACATTTCAAGAAAATTACAGCTCTGTACTTTTAGACAACGGAATCTGTACAGCCTAGCCAGAAAAATAGTACAGATGATTAACCAGCTAAAATCTGATCACTCAGTACTGACTAGAAATGGAATAAATCATGTCATTTTTTTTTAAGATCCCTTTCTTTGAATCTTGATTAGTGGATCTTGAAACAAAAATCAGGGTTGACTGCAAAAAGAAGTAAAATAAGCCTTAAACTACTAGTTGGCAGGTTTCCAGATCACAACTTTTGAGGTCTCATTTTCTAAATGACTGAAAAGGCTAGTTACTAAACCTGTGGTAAAATAATGTATTTAATTGTAGTGTCATTTACTGTTGCGTCTTGTCCTACATTGGTTCATCTGTTTTTTGAAAGACCAAGAAGATACAGAAGAAGCTAAGACTACCTTTATAGTATCCATGGCTTCTTCTGTATCTTCTGCCCATCACCTGCCCTGTGGTGTTCCACAAGGTTCATTACTATACTCCTACTATTTACTTCCTTATTGTGCTGGCTATCGTAATTAGAATTTAGGTGTACGTGTGTTTTCAACCCCCAGTCCGAATTAAGATAAGTTTCATTTAAAACTGCTTGAAGAAATGAATGATAAAAGCCGATGAAGAACTTACTGCTGGTTTGAGTTGCCGTTGAGTTATTGCTTGGCAGTTTGGCACTACTGAGGCGAGAGGAAAACTGCTGAAAGATATGTGTAATTTAATGAATTAAAGGTATGGTGTGGCGAGTAAAAATAGTATTGGGACTTGTGGAGATAAAAATAATTGGATAAAAGTCCCTATTCAGAGAATTACATTAACATACTGCCTAGGTGTCGGTATTAATACAGATCCCAACAATCCAAGGGGTCCTTTTTCTAAGGTGCGCCGAAAAATGGCTTGCGGTAGTGAAGGCATGGGTTTTGGGCACGGGCCAATCCATTTTTCAGCGCGCCTGTAAAAAAAGCCCTTTTTAAAAATTTTTGCTGAAAATGGACATGCGGCAAAATCAAAATTGCCGTGCGTCCATTTTGGGTCTGAGACCCTACCGCCAGCCATTGACCAAGCGGTAAAGTCTCACACAGTAACCGGGTGGTAATGACCTACGTGCGCCAAAATTCCACTTGGCGGGTGTAGCTGATGTGCCCCAGAAAATAAAAAATATTTTCTGGGCACACATAGCGGACATGCGCCATAAATGAAATTACTGCAAGGGCCATGTGGTAACCATGCAGTAACTCCATTTTGGTGGATGTTGGGCATGCGTAGATGCTTACGTGGCTTAGTAAAAGGACCCCAAAATCTTCTCAACTACACTGCTATCTCGATGCAGTTGCAGCATGGTTGTGGGCAAAACATCCCATATTTAATCCCACAAACACAACTGTCACATGGATTACCGGTCATCTCTTTCGTCCCTCTTTAGTCCTTATGTTAATCAGATCCCCCATCAACAGAGTTGACATTTTCTAATACTCGGGAGTCAACCCCAGGTTTCTGCAATTGTAAAAAACATTTTTTACGTCTTATGGTGATTTTGCTCTATTCACCACTGTTTAGATGAGGCAGCTGAAAATACACTGCCTCATGCCTTAGTGACCTCGTGCCTCGATTATTGCAGTATGGTGTATACTGTTGCAAAATAACTCTCCTCTCGTGTGTCTGGGCAAAAAACTCTTTATTTGGGAGTCAATCCCCTTCTTATATACTCTATGAATATTCATGGATATTACATGTATTATCATTACTATTGGTTACATTTTGCTTACACAACCATGATCATGCATTGCTTACAAGAACAACTCTACATGAACAGCTCGTGAACCTGCTCAGGAATGTACAAACATCACCTGCTATTCTGCTACTTTCTCAGGAAAGAACAAAAACATCACATGCTAGATTCTCAGGAATATACAAAACATCATCTGCTGCCTGTATCCAAATACATTCTATCTACATCTCCACCTTTTTTTTTTTTTTTTTTTTTTTTAATGAAATCTCCGTGGTGTGCCAGCTGGAGATGGAGGTGGAGATGTTTGTAATAGCTTATAAACATATTGAGCAGAGTGACGTGTTGGAGCGAATGGACGAGGAAAACATAAAGAAAAAAGGTTAGGAATGCATTGTATACAACAGCAAAAAATAGTGAAAACAAAAATACCAATGACTAAATACTGGATAATAGGGCGGAGCCAGGTCCAAGGGATCCATTGCCACAATTGATCCCATACATCAGAGAGTAGGTTATTATGAATAGTAATATGAGTAGTTAAATTCCGTAGGAAAGCTAATTGTTTGTCAATGGCCTTTGAATTGTCAGATAAATTAAAACAGCACATGTCCTGAAACTCTTCGCAACCATGATGGTTAAGTAATAAAAGATAATCAATGGCTGCTCGATTTTGTAAAACTCCATGACGTAATTGCTGTTGCTCAGCATTAAGTAAACTAATAGCAGTGGAGGTTGCATTGATTGATTTAATTGCCCAACAGGCTAATTCACGAATATTTTTTGCATTTGCCGCTGCCAATGCAGGGACACCTATTAATGAAAATGCAAGTGCCAGATATTCAGTTTGACTCAGAAATTTAACATTATCATTGCAATTGGCAGCAAGGGTCATACGCTTGGATCGCATATGTGAGGAGTTAGAAAATAAAATATGTTTACTGGGAAGTACCATAGTGAGTCGACTTAGACAGCATGTAGTACCATCAGATATATTAGCTGGAATATAATTAAAGGTATACATTCCACATGACCAAAACCAGCCAGGGGGTAAATGAGTAAATTTATAAATATATGAAACATTTTCGTAGGAGCTACAATTTAACAAAGTTGGTCCAAAATTAACACAATTTGATCGGGTACAATTAACCATACGAGCACATGTCATATTGATACTAGCTATTTGATTGGTTCTCACATGCATTGCCAAAGTAGGCGGCAACAGGGTTTGTGTTCCCCAATTATGGTATTCATAAGAAGCATTTCGATAGGATGAATTAACAGGAAGCTGTGAATAAAACCAAGTATCATTTTGCATATCTTTAGGATCATGACATACTGGAATCAGGCAAGTTGCCAAAACTTCTCCAACTGCCTTTTGATGAGAAAGACAGAAATCAGTTTGGTTCAGTGAAATTGCAAACGCTTCCCAAATATTTTTTGTGGGAAGTAATTGTGACTGTCCACAAGGTATGTACAAACAACAACACAGTAGAAGCAATGTAATGGAATTAGCATTAAGCGCTGCAATAATAGCCACTACGAAGTTATCATCAGTCTTTTCAATATGAGCTTTTTCTAAAGTCTCTGTAGCTTGTTGACTCAAGGCTTTAATTTGTCCCCAAGTAACAGGAGCATTAGGTTGACGAGTCACTGACCGTTTGCGTGTTTGCATCTGCGGTCCTTGAAGGGTGAGTGTGAAATTGGGAATTGGGTTGTGAAGACCTTGATGCCACGACATGAGGTTTCACCCACTTTGCTGGAATCCACACCGGGCCAGAATCTGTTTGAACAGCAGCGTAACCACGACCCCAGGTAAGGAGAGGCACAGGGGAACTCCACTGATCAGAAGGTAGTTGTCGGTATATGACCAAAGGACGAGATAAAGGTGGGGCAGGAGTACGAAAATGTTGTTCAAATCTGGAAGAAAAAGTTTTTGTAGCAGGATTATTGATGAGATTGAGATGATTCAGTGTGTAAAGGATTTGTGCTAAGCATTCATCAATGCTTACTCTATGACGGAGAATACCGTCTTTTTTTGTAGTCAGATTACTTAAAGCAGTTTTCAGTGTGCGATTAGCACGTTCAACAATAGCTTGACCAGTGGAGTTATAGGGGATACCAAAAAGGTGCTCAATATGCCAGAGGGTCAGGAACTCCTGTAAGGAGGTGGAAGTATAAGCAGGGGCATTGTCTGTCTTGAGAGTTTTAGGAACACCCATGACCGCAAAAGCTTGGAGAAGATGAGAGCGGACATGAGATGTAGTTTCCCCTTTTTGTGCAGTGACCCACAAAAATCCAGAATGAGTATCAACAACCACATGAAGCTTAGACCATTGACCAAAAGGGGGAAAGTGAGTAACGTCCATTTGCCAGAGGCTATTAACTTCCAGACCACGAGGATTAACTCCAGGAAAAAAGGTAGTAGGAGCTGAAAAGGAACATTGTGGACAATTTTTGATAATAGCTCTAGCTTCTTCTAAAGAAATTTGAAACTGGCGAGCTAGGCTAGGTGCATTTTGATGATGAAGTTCATGACTGCAGTGTGCTGTGGAGAAAAAATGAAGATGGCGATCCGCTCGAGCATTCCCTTCAGACAGACCACCAGGAAAAGGTTGATGACTGCGGATATGACCTATAAAGAGAGAAGAAAGGCGATTCTCCAAGTAACCTTGGAGGGTTAACAGTAAAGCATAAAAAGAGGCATCCATTTTGAATGATACATAACTGTCGGGCATGCGACGGACAAGATTAGCACAATATTGACTGTCAACAATAAGATTCAGTGGTTGATCTGAAAATAAAGAAAGAGCCAGGATGATGGCAGCAAGCTCTGAACGTTGAGCAGAGGTTTGTGGAGAGGTAAATTTGACGTGCCATTTGTTCAGATTGTACCAAGTAACCACCCCACGAGTGGGACTACCATCTGTAAAGACGGTGAGAGCAGTAGGGAGTGGACGTAAAGAAATGGGATCATGAAGAGTGATTGGCAAAATGGATGTGCCCTGTATGCGAGGGTCTTTAGGATAGTGGCAATCTATAATACCAACATAAGTGGCTAAAATAAATTGCAAGTCGTCGGAGAACTGAATCATTTTTTCCCACTGCCACAAAGAATGAGGAATGATGAGTTTAAGAATGTCGAAACCAGTCATGAATGTTGCTCGCTCTCGAGCTTTAGTAATCAGCAAGGCTAGTTGCTGGGGCCATTGTGTAATAGTAGAATGGAGAGTATTCTGTAAATAGACCCATTCTATCAATTTCGGAGGAGTTGTATCTTGATATAAGACACCAAACGGTTGTCGGTGGGTGGGGTCTTTGAGAACGCAAAAACAAAAAAGGGCAAATGCATCTCGTCTATCTGTCCATTTTGTTTGTAAGATTTGATCCAATTGTGACAGAATTGTTTGTTGCGATGCAGTGAGTGTAATTAATTCAGCAGGTGTTTTATGACCTTTTAATGCGAGAAACAGGGGTTGTAAAAATTCTGTAGGAAGTTTCAAGTAGGGACGTAACCAATTGAGATTTCCTAAAATCTCTTGTAATTGATGTAATGTCGTGGGAGACTGTAAATTGAGATGAGGAGCGACAGGTTGGGCTGCAGCTTTAGTCATACGGAAACCTAGATATAAATAGGGTTCCTTTTCTTGAACCTTCTCTGAGGCAATTGTTAATCCTGAGGAGGCCAAGATAGAAATTAAAGTAGATTTCCAAGAAGGGGGAAGAGTTATCCCTGCAATTAGTATATCATCCATATAATGATATACCAAAAGTTGAGGGAAATAGGCACGAAATGGTTGCAAGGCTTGATGAACATAGTATTGACAAATAGTGGGTGAATTTAACATTCCCTGGGGCAAAACTTTCCAACAATACCTAGTAGTAGGGTGTGCATTATTGTAAACAGGTACAGTAAAAGCAAAGTATTTATAATCTTTTTCCTGGAGAGGAATTGAAAAAAAACAATCCTTCAGATCTATAATAGCTAATTGATAATCATAAGGAATCAAATTAGGATTTGGAATACCACATTGTAACGGGCCCATTGGTTCTAAAATCGCATTAATAGCTCGTAGGTCATGTAAAAATCTCCATTTTCCGGATTTTTTCTTGATCACAAATACCGGAGTATTATATGGAGAATTGGTAGGCTCAATGTGATTTAATTGTAATTGTTCTTCCACCAATTGATGTAAAATCAACAGTTTTTCTCTGGTAATCGGCCACTGCTCTACCCAAACAGGTTTGTCAGTTTTCCATTCCAAAGGAAGAGAAAAAGACATATTTATGAACTGTTAATCAGGTAGGATCAATGATGCATCTAATTGTTCCAAAAGGTCACGACCCCATAAATTAAAGGGTACTTGTAAAATACAGGGCTTAATATGTCCTAGAACCTTGGTATCGTTAGGATATGTAATAGATAACCATTGAGAACTTTGGGAGGCTGACTGAGTTCCCCCTATTCCTGTCACATGTGAAGTATCTTCAATGGGCCATTCCACAGGCCATTGTTTATAAGCTATGACAGAAACATCCGCCCCGGTATCTAATATACCAACAAAGGGCTTTTGTTGCAATAAAATTTGAGCAGTGGGTCGTGCATTAGAAACCGGTTTTAAAACTGCACTTACCTGTCGCGTAGATCCAAAGCCCCCTGTACGAGAGACAGTAGAAGGAATAGGTGCTGTAAAATATGGTAAAATAATTAATTGTGCCCACGAGTCCCCGGGAGAAATTGTTAAAGGTGATGAGGACCATACTTGAATTTTAACAATGCCTGTGTAATCAGCATCAATAACTCCAGGGATAACATGAATACCTGCCTTCGATGCAGAGGAGCGAGGTAATACTAAACCTACAGTAGCCGCTGGAATGGGTCCTTTAAAGGTAGTATTATATACCAAAACTTCATGAGGTAAGATGGCAGTTTTACATTCCGCTGCAATAAGGTCAATTCCTGCACTACCTTGTGTAGCAGTAGTACTATGAGCAAAAGACCCTTGCACTCCCTTTGGACCGAGGTTAGGAGTTAACCCGGAGCAAAGTTTTTTGGGGGTGGCGGTGTGGAATTAATTGGATTAGAGCGACATTGATTGGCCCAATGATATCCTTTTTGACATCGAGGACATTTTCGAGAAGGTCGAGAAGGTCCTTTTGCAAAGTTGGCACCCCCTCCTGGGGCTCTACACTGAGCTCGAAAATGTCCTGGTTTCTTACAATTAAAACACGTCCCCTGTGGCTTATTACCTTTTTGTATAGCTCCTGCTAACAAATTCATAGAATAACCATGAGTCCCCACATCTGCACATGCGCTCAATAAATCTGCTAAAGTAATTCCTGGGCGATGAGCTACAGTCTGCAATGCCTTTTTGCAATCTGAATTTGCATTTTCTTGGGCTAATTTAATCAATAACTCTGTTTGCGCATCAAGATTATCAATTTGCCTAGTTACAGCTTCCTGCAATCGATTAACAAATTGAAGGTAAGATTCGGTTGCACCCTGTTTAATTGATGCAAAAGATTTTGTTGGTTTATTCCCTTCTGGTGTTCTTTTAAATGCTCGCAAGATACAAGTGCCTATGGCTTGAAAACAGGTATCGTTTTGTTGAATTTGCATATCAAGGGTTGAAAATGGTCCCGATCCATAAATTTGATCAGGCACCAAATTAGTCCCAGTGATAAGTTGTGCTGCTTGCTTATATTCATTATCCCACACTACATATTGCGCAGGAGTTAACAGCATACGGAAAAGGTCTTTCCAATCTTTTGGAGTCATTAAGTAACCGTTACTAATCCCTTCTATCATGCCTTGAACAAATGAACTTTTTAAACCTGATTCTACGATAGCTCTACGTAATTCTCTCAAAACTTGATAAGGTAGAGCAGTCCATTCTGCATGATGTGTTTCGTTCCCTGCCTCTATTGTTGTAGTTCTAGTAACTGGGTATAAATTAGGATTAGGTTCCGAATTATCCCATAGATCATCGTTCCAAATGAATTCACCATTTTTTCGTGCTTGCTGTATACCTAATTGAATTAAACTAGGTCGTTCTACGCTCTTTGGTGTTTTGGTAATAATAACGCTATCATTAGCGTTGTTGGTTTGGATATTTTCAATTGGTTTATTAGGGGTAATAGTAGTAAAGTCAGGAGTTTTGTTTTGCTCTTCCCTTCCCATATCGGTGGCCAGCCGACAAGAAGGAGGAGAAGGTGTAGGTCCAAGAGTCGCGGGAGGTAAAAGAGACCAGGTCTTGCCTGGCAATTTGTTGGATATATTTTCGTTAGTAATGCCTGTCAATCCAGAAGAGAGAATTACTATAGTAGAATATATCTCTCTCCAAGTCAATAATATAGGAGTCGAAACTCTAGGCTCTAAACGAAACTGCTGCCCTATCTTTTCCCATGTTTGAGGATCGAATGATCCCTTCTCTGGATACCAGGGACATTGACAAACTATTTCCTCAATTAAACGCTCTATATCTTTAAGAGTTATTGGATTTCGGGAGGAACCATATCTTTGCGTTATAGTATATAGCTCCTGTGCATGTTGTTTATGTGATGATGTTAAATTTCCCCCCATACTTACAGTGTTCCGTAGAAGGAATGGCGCGCTGACTGTTCCAGTCGTAGTAAGTACGTCACGTTTTCACCGATCACGTCGGGGATCACCAGATGTTGCAAAATAACTCTCCTCTCGTGTGTCTGGGCAAAAAACTCTTTATTTGGGAGTCAATCCCCTTCTTATATACTCTATGAATATTCATGGATATTACATGTATTATCATTACTATTGGTTACATTTTGCTTACACAACCATGATCATGCATTGCTTACAAGAACAACTCTACATGAACAGCTCGTGAACCTGCTCAGGAATGTACAAACATCACCTGCTATTCTGCTACTTTCTCAGGAAAGAACAAAAACATCACATGCTAGATTCTCAGGAATATACAAAACATCATCTGCTGCCTGTATCCAAATACATTCTATCTACAGTATACAAGGATCCAACCACTGGTGCTTTGATTAAATTACCTTTATCATATCTCCTTGGCTGGTCATGGTTTGTGGCATTCTCTACTATTGCTTTGATTTGGTGACTTTTCGTAGAGGTATCTACCTGTTTGTGCGTTTGTCTACAAGGATCAGCCACATAGTCCTAAAGTAGCAGGGACTGTCTTTTCATGTATGGTGTACAGCGCTGCGTATGCCTTGTAGCGCTATATAAGTGATAAGTAGTAGTAGCTTCCATCCATCCAGAACACAACTATTAGAATTCTGTGTCACACACAGAAATGATATCATATGATTCTTCTGTTTACCAGTATCATAGGTTCCCAATCCAGTTCAAGATTCTGGTTGTGACTCATAAGGCTTTATATGAAGGTATACCTCACAATTCCCCTATTCACCTCTTACCTTACTCTGTTCAACGTATTAATACCATTTCCATTCTTGCAATATTACATGCAAGGCGAAATCTACACAATGGGGGTGTGGCCATGGGAGGGGCATGTGTGGGTCAGGGGCTTTCCCAGAATTTAGGTGCAGTGTTATAGAATACCTTCATGTCTGTGACTAACTGCCATTAGTTGAGCATGTCTACTTAAAGAGACCTTACAGTACTAGTGTGGGGACTCACTATGAAATCCAATATATTCTGTCCCAAACACTTCCAATTCTTACTACTTTGTATATTGATGTATTTCACACAGTCCAAACTTTTTCATAACTTTAAAATCTTCAAACCAACTTGGTTACTTTACTTACGGGGATCATCAGAATAATTGACAGCATATACCATTTGGGAACAGCGCCCCATGCACTCATGGCGCTGTACACATCGTCATTGATCGACCCGTAGCTCACATAATATTTTGTAAGTTTTTTACTTTTTAATGCAATCCTTTGAAAACATTTTTCAGGTAGCTTCTAGCTTTAACCTTTAGAGATGCGTATTCAATACTACTTAACTTTGGCAGCAATTTTTCACCCGAGTCAAACCTCCACTGACATGGCCAGGTTTCGTAATCCTTCTTCAGGGAAGAGGTTCGCATCTCATAACATGCTGTCAGTTATTCTAGTGATCCCTGTTTGTAAAGTAACCAAGTTGGTTTGAACAGTTAAAAGTCGTGGGAAAGTTTGGACTGTGTAAAATACATCAATATATAAAGTAGTAAGAATTAGTTGAGCATGAGCATTTATACCAGCCTTTGGCAGGTGTAAATGCTTGTACCCAAAGTTAGGCGTGAAATGCACACTAAACTAGTATTCTATAAAGGCTGTTCTACACAGACTGCCCTTTACAGAATACTAGCTTAGCAAAGATCATGCCAGGACCTAAATTTGGGGACTATATGTTGAGTCTACCCCTATGCACCAATTTTAAGCTGTTCTAAAATCCAAGCATAAGGAGGCAGAAGTGCACCAACATGGTAGGCATAAGTGGGTGTGCATAAACTCATCATGCCATGCGAACAAAAAGTTCTGAATGGCTGACAGGGGAAATAATTAGTTCTAGAGATGGGGTGCCAAAAAGAAGATGGCATGGAATTGTGAGGAGATTTTTCTAGAGCAAGTCATGATAAAGAGAATATAGGGCTGTGAGCACAGAGGGTGATAAAGAAACTAGTAGGAAATAGGAAAGGAGAAGTAACTAGTTGTCAAACCATGATTATATGTAAAAGCAAATACTGTAACCTTAAATTGTGAATGGAATTCACAGGAGTAACCAGTGATTGACAAACGAGAAGGAAGAAGTAGAGGAAATCAGGTTTGAACTACTCTCTACATATCTACCCTAGAGAAAGGCAAAACACACAATCCCCCAGATTCTATAAATGGCCACTAAAGTTCTGTATGCAAATCAACACACGTAGCCAATTTGTGCACAGAACTTAATTGGTTAACGATTATCGGTACTAACTGGAACTAATTAGTTTTTACACGCATAGCTCGCTAAGTGTATTCTATAAAATGATGGACGTAAATCAGACTACGTGACTCTCAAAAGGGGGTGTAGCCATGGGAGGGGCATGGGCAGGTCATGGGCCTAAATAAGGTGTGTGAATTTAGACCAGGTTTTAGTTGGCTTAAATGCCTGTGCCTAAATTTTAGTCACAGGATGGCCACTACACATATTCTATAAACCACGCCAGGGGCATAGCCAGACACCCAATTCTGGGTGGGCCTGGGCCCAAGATGGGTGGGCAGAACTCCGCCCTGTCCCACAAGTGATTTGGTCTCTCCCTCTCTCGCATGTATGCTATATGGTTTCTCAAACATCCCCCTCCCCCGCACACCTTTTAAATTGCAGATTTTCATCGGCAGCGAGCAGCAACTAATACACACTGCTCATGTTGACCCCACAGCCTTCCCTCTGATGCAACTTCCTTTTTACATCAGATGGAAGGCTGTGGGGCCAGTGCGAACAGTATGTATCAGTTGCTGCTCGTTGCAGGCGAAGATCTGCTATTTACAAGGCATGCAGGAGGAACAGTTGTTGGGAATTTTCGGCTGGTGGGGCTTGGGCATCCCTGCCAGGCACATCATAGGTGTGCTACTACTGGGTGGGCCTGAGCCCAAAGTGAGTGGGCCTGGGCCCACCCAGGCCCACCCTTGGCTACACCACTGAACCACGCCTGTTAGGCAAGGTTTATACAATAGTATTAATCAAGTTTTTTGGTGCCAATTTCTTAGGCGCCATCCCCAGGATTCTATATAGAGCGCCTAGCGTTCTCAGCTAAAATCTAAGCATATTCTATAAATACGTGTGTAACTTAATTGGCTTAACAAGCTAATCAGCATTGATAACAGCACCTAACAAGCAATAATGAGCACTAATTGGCAATAATTAGAATTTACCCGCAGAACTCACAAAGCGTATTCTGCAATGAACTGCACCTAAATTCTAATGCGCACAGCTCAAATGGTGTGTGGTTATGGGCAGGGAAATGGGCGTTTCATGGGCGTTCCAAAATTTATGAGCTTAGTTATAGAATAGGGCGCAGTGCACGTAAATCTATGCGCAGGGATATATGCCACATTTTCATTGGTGTAAATGGAGACACACAGTTTTAGGCACTGTGATATCAACTAAGCATATTCTATACACTGCTCTTAAATCTAAGTGCCGCTTATAAAATATGCTTAACCGGAAATGTTTACCACACAGATTTTTATGGCACCTTATATAGAATCTGGCCCCATATAGAGAATCTAGCCCAATATGCAGAAAAACACTCCCTAAAATGGTTTGGAATTCCAAAGTTGTAATCAGTAAATAACATAAAGATCCATTAATCATAAATTATGATAATCCTATATAATAATTCTCACCACCAATGTTCTAAAGTAGCTGCCTGTGTCCGTGGCTCCTGGAGTTGCTCAGCTAGGCTCCATAGCCAGGCTGATGTCACTCACAGCTGATTCCTAGGCAGGGGGAGGCGTAGGGAAACACGCGGAGCAACTTGCTCCACGTGTTTCCCTACTCCTCCCCCTGCCTGGGAATCAGCTGTGAGTGCGCCGCTCAAACACCCCCTCGGCGTATCACCCAAGCCCCCCCCCCCGGCACATCAAACACCCCTCCCCCCCCGAAACACATCAACACCCCCCCCCCCCACCAAAGCACATCAACCCTCTCGCCACCCGTAGCTGCCACTGGTAACGCTGTCCAGCCGCTGCTGCTTCTCCTGTTGAGCAGCAGCAGCCGCTACAAAAAGAAAAAAAGCCATAAATGTTTCACCCCCTCGGCGCATCACCCAACCCCCCTCCCCGGCACATCAAACACACCCCCCCAAGCACATCAACCCCCTCACCACCCGTAGCTGCCACAGGTAACGCTGTCCGGCCGCTGCTGCTTCTCCTGTTGAGCAGCAGCAGCCGCTATAAAAAAAAGCCATAAGTGTTTTTAAACATCAAGCACGGCACCGCACACAGCCATCAGGCATTGGCTGTTGGCTCTGCAGCCGCTCCTCCTCTCGCCTCCACGTCACTGCCCCTGGAGTAAGACCCTGGAGGAGTGCAGCGACGTGAGAGGCGAGAGGAGGAGCGGCTGCAGAGCCGACAGCCAATGCCTGTTTGCAGTGCCGCGCTTGATGTTTAAAAACATTTATTGCTTTTTTTCTTTTTGTAGCGGCCGCTGCTGCTCAACAGGAGAAGCAGTAGCGGCCGGACAGCGTTACCAGTGGCAGCTGTGGGTGGCGAGGGGGTTTGATGCGCAGGGGGGAGGGGAGGGTCGCTGGACATGGGTGGCTGCAGGGGGGCAGGGGGAGAGGGAGGTGGGGAGGGGGTCCTGAGACCAGAGAGGTGGGGGTGGGGAGGGGGGCCCTGCGAGAGGGGGGGCACACACTCACTGTCTCTCACATATACTCTCTCTGACACACTCTCTGTCTATCACACTCTATCTCTCTGTCACACACACACAGTCTCACAGACACAGACACATTCTGTCTCTCACACACACTCTCTCTCACACAAACACACACACACACTCTGTCTCTCTCTCATTCTCTCTCTGACACACACACTCCATCTCTCACATACACTCTCTCTCAAACATACACACTGCGGGGAAAACCTTGCTAGCGCCCGTTTCATTTCTGTCAGAAACGGGCCTTTTTTTTACTAGTTATAGATAATCCAGATGTAGGGGTCAACGAATCCCCAATGTATCACCAATCAGCAATAATTTCTTGAATCTGGAGCTCTAGTATACCTGTATTTCCAGAACAGGGGCACCAGAAAACCTTTTTGGTTGGGAGGAGGAACAAACCTCTGCCCCCCTATCACTTCAATCTCCATATTTTCTCACTTTACATTATAACAGGGTAATTCTATAAGGATGACACAGCATATCAGCACATATATGTGCAAGTAACATGGTGCTAAAAGTAAGAGCACATGATTTGAAGGTGAGTTAACGCATGGATGGAGTCTGGGCACCGCACAAGTGGGGTGCACAATTATGCACATAAATTATAGATACTAAAATTTACGTCTTTTTTATCAACCTACAAAATATACTATAAATATAATCCTCAATCAGATTGAAATCTGCTTTAGACATCCACTAATATAATAATAGTGGGTGGAAAAAGCCTCAAAGAGCTCTAGGGTAAATCCTTCAGACCTAAAAACTCTTCATCACTGGCAAAAAAACACTCCTATGTCTGGTATAAATGGACGTGCCTAAAATATAAGCACATATTTGATCTGCTATGTTAGTATTCTATAAAGGAAAGTAGGCACCTACTGCAAAGGTACTAAGTACAAATCCTTCTATGCATCCAATTTTTCCTTTTTGGGTAGCCAGCTTTGGAACGCTCTACCAAGATCCATCCGAACAATCAACGACCTTTTGCCCTTCAGAAAAGCATTGAAGACCCATCTCTTTAAGAAAGCCTACCCTAACGATTCAACTTAACTAAAACCTGCCCACATGATTCTGACCGACGATTGTTATACATTGACCATGTTTCCCATTATCCTTATTGCTATCCCATATTTATTCCTTTCCATCTTCCTACGCCTACCTCCTAATCGCTCATTTCCTTCTGCACCCAATTCCTCCTATGTTCAATTTACTTATCCGTTAACCCTATTAATATTACGTTTACTACAAATTATATATTCTTCTTATGACTTTGTAATACTTTATATTGTTACTATGTAAGCCACATTGAACCTGCCATGTGTGGGAAAGCGCAGGGTACAAATGTAATAAATAATAATAATTAGAGACTAGGTGGGTCCTGAAAACAGGGATGTAATTTCATACATTAGCACCTGGATGGTATAAACAGCGACTAAAGTTGCACGTACAAATCAGAGCATGTAGCCGATTTGCATGTGCAAGTTAATTTGCTTAACAAACTAATCAGCACCGATAATTGGTCACTAATAAACATTACTGGCACTAATTGGCGCTAATTCAAATTTGCATGCACAATTTTCAAAGCTTATTCAGTAAAGTAGTGCATGTAAATTCTAATGCACAGATCACAAAAGGGGTGTGGCCACAGGAGAGGCATGGATGGGCTGTGGGCGTTCCTACAAATTACATACACAGTTATAGAATACGCCCAATCTGCGCCTAAATTAGGAACGGGCATTTGCACCGGATTTTAATGGGTGTAAATGGTCATGCCTAAATTTAAGTCATGGGGACAGGCGCTACGCATATTCTATAAACCACACTTACTTTAGGTGAGGTTTATAGAATAGCGTTAAGCACAAGGGGTTTTTTTTGTGCCAATTTTTTAAGTGACACTTATAGAATTTGGTCCCAGAGGTCCCTTAATTATCTTTCCTAGTTGTTCAGACCAGATGGTACATTTCAATATAAAAGTAGAAATATTTTGTTCCGACTGTTTTGTCAAATAATTCAAAAGAGCTTCTTGTGGATTATAGAAAGCTCTCTTCCTTGCACACTATTAAGATATTAAGACTCAGGGCAGCAAGTGAAGGACCGCACAGCGGAGAGCAGAGAGCAGCATCCTACGAACACTATTCAATAAAGTTAAGTGTAATAAGTGTAAAAAGTATATATGATAGCATAGTATGCTCTAGTGGTGATCTACGTACAGAATACTTATCGTTATTTCTTTAAAACAACACAAAGTTTTCTTTAATTTGTTTTTTGACCATAGAAAATAAAGTTTTGCTCAGTTCTGTGGCAACAGGGGTTTTTTTTGCCTATGATGAAGACCATTGTGTCTGTTTAAGCTCCGTGGGATTGAAGTTTAATCTCGGAGCTCTTTGAGGCTTTTTCCCTGTACACAGAGTCATTTGTCAGTTTTTGTGGAATGCTTGATTGTTTTGGACACTATTAAGATAGCCATGTTTATACAACTGCTCACTCAAGTCGGTGACTCATAAGAACATAAGAGTAGTCATACTGGGTCAGACCAATGGTCCATCTAGTCCAGTATCCCGTTTTCCAAACAGTGGCCAAGCCAGGTCACAAGTACCTGGCAGAAACCTAAATCGTGGCAACACTCCGTACTACAGGAAGAGAGCCTTTTTCAAATGAAGGAGAGCTCTGGAATGAGGGGGCATACGACAAAGTTGAAAGGGAATAGGCTTAGGAGCAACCTGAGGAAGTATTATTTCACAGAAAGGGTGGTGGAGGCATGGAATGGCCTCCCGGTGGAGGTGGTAGAGTCGAGGACTGTTCCAGAGTTTAAAAAGGCATGGGATAAGCATGTGGGATCGCTTAGGAACAGGAAGAATTAGGGGTTACAGGAGATGGGCAGACTGGATGGGTCATATGGCCTTTATCTGCCGTCATGGAGGAGTGGCCCAGTGGTTAGGGTGGTGGACTTTGGTCCTGAGGAACTGAGTTCAATTCCCACTTCAGGCACAGGCAGCTCCTTGTGACTCTGGGCAAGTCACTTAACCCTCCGTTGCCCAATGTAAGCCACATTGAGCCTGCCATGAGTGGGAAAGCGCGGGGTACAAATGTAACAAAAAAAAATCCACTGGTTATAAACTACAAGAAGTTACGCATCTAACAGCCAACAGTTTGGTACGAGCACATGCATCAGGCTTTGACATGACATGAGAGTTTACACCTAAAGTAACCACTTGTAACCACCTACCCTCCTCCTTCCTGTACACAATATTTGATTTGATTTGCTTACTTTATTTTTTGTCTATTAGATTGTAAGCTCTTTGAGCAGGGACTGTCCTTCTTCTATGTTTGTGCAGCGCTGCGTATGCCTTGTAGCGCTATAGAAATGCTAAATAGTAGTAGTAAATAGTAGTAGTAAAGTTAGGTGCAGACTTACACTAGTATTCGATAACAGCAGTTTCACAAAGAACTGCCGTTGTAGAATTTTGCATTTAGTGCCCATCAAACAAGTACCCAAATTTTGATGCTCTTTCTTTAATCTACCCCTAATCGTACATTAATGGATTTCTTTGAACTTTCTTTTTGGAAGGGGGCATACCATAGATGGGGATTGGGCAGGTACGTTAACCAGCTAGTGTGTTCCAATAAGTGCTCTCGCATTAATTGTTTTGCAGGTCTTGCATGCATATGGAAAAATTAGAACGTAAGAACAGCCATGCTGGGTCAGATCAATGGTCCATCTAGCCCAGTATCTTGTTTCCAACAGTGGCCAATCCATATCACGAGTACCTGGCTGAAACCCAAATAGTAGCAAGCAATCTAAATCCATAGCAGACTATGGACTTTTCCTCCAGGAACTTGTCCAAATCTTTTAAAACCCAGATATAACCGTTGTTACCACATCCTCCGGCAAAGAGTTCCAGAGCTTAACTATTCATTGAGTGAAAAAAATATTTCCTCCTATTTGTTTTAAAAGTATTTCCATGTAACTTCATTGAGTGTCCCCTACTCTTGGTAAATGGGCTTAGTGCACAGGAACGTCCCATCTTAAGTCCATTTTAATGCATTTTAGTAAAAGGACTCTGTAGTGTTAGAATCTCAACATCATAATTTGCATTTATGGCTAAAAAAATTTTTTTTTTTTACCACCCACTAAGGGGTCCTTTTAACAAGCAGTAGGTAAAAAGGCCAAAAAAAGACATGGCCATGCAGTAAGATTGCTCTTATCGTGTGGCAGTGGTGGGCCTGGGTGGGCACAGGCCCACCCGTTCTTGGTTCAGGCCTACCCAGTGGCAGCACCCACCATCGACATCTCTCCTCCTCCGTGGCATCCTGGCATCTGCCCGCCCTTTGATGAACCCCATCCCTCAATGGTGTACCTTACAGGCATCCCCGGTGCCTGAAGTAATTCAATTATTGCTGCCTGTGCTGGTTCTAAAGGCTTCCATCGGCCGAGTTCCCCCAGACAGGAAATGATGAAAGCGAGGGCGGGACCCGGCCAATGGAAGCCTGCAGAGCCGGTGCACACAGCAATAATTAAATAACTGCAGGCACCGGGGACACCTGTAAGGTACACCAGGGAGGGACAGGGTTCAGTGATGGGCAGGCAGATGCCGGGATGCCACAGAGAAGGAGAGATGGTGATATGTTGTAGGTGAAAAAATCCATATTTTTTTAATGTCTCTGGGGGAAGGGACTGTGGGGTGCCAAGCCATGGAAGGGTCCATCTAAATTAGCTATGGGCCCATCCAAAATACTGGATCTGGCTATGCCACTGCCGTATGGCTATGTGGAAGGGGGACACTTACCGCCACCCACCGGGGCGTCTCTGCATTTACCGCCAGCTGATTTCTAATGTGAGCTAAAACGCTACTGTGGCTTATTAAAAGATCCTCTTACAAGAGGTACATGAGTACATAAGTATTGCTATACTGGGGCAGACCGAAGATCCATCAAGCCAAGCATCCTGTTTCCAACAGTGGCCAATCCAGGTCACAAGTACCTGGCAAGATCCCAAAACAGTACAAAATATTTTATGCTGCTTATTTTATCATATCTCCCCTCAGCCGTCTTTTCTCCAAGCTGAAGAGCCCTAGCCACTTTAACCTTTCCTCAAAGGGAAATCATCCCATCCCCTTTATCATTTTCATCGCCTTTCTCTATACCTTTTCTAATTCCACTATATCTTTTCTGAGATGCAGTGACCAGAATTGAACACAATATTCAAAGTGTGGATGCACCATGGAGCAATACAATGGCATTATAACGTCCTCATTTTTGTTTTCCATTCCTTTCCTAATAATACCTAACATATTTGCTTTCTTAGCTGCCGCTGCACACTGAGCAGTAGGTTTCAACATATCATCAACAATGACACCTAGATCCCTTTCCTGGTCGGTGATTCCTAATGTGGAACCTTACATTATATAACTATAGTTCGGTTTCCTCTTTCCCACATGCATCACTTTGCACTTGCTCACATTAAACGTCATTTGTCATTTGCCATTTGGATGCCCCTTCTCCCAGTCTCGTAAGGTCCTCTTGTAATTTTTCACAATCCTCTTGCAGTTTAACAACTTTGAATAACTATTGGGCTCATTTTCGAAAGAGAAGGATGCCCATCTTTCGACATAATTAGGAAGATGAATGTCCTTCTCACAGGGTCGTCCAAATCAGTATAATCAAAAGCCGATTTTGGACGTCCCCAACTGCTTTCCGTCGCAGGGACGGCTAAAGTTCAAGGGGGCATATCGGAGACCTAACGATGGCGGGAGCTGGTTGTGCTTAACACTAGGACATCCTCGACCCATAATCAAAAGAAACAAGGACGTCCCTGACGAACACTTGGATGACTTTACCTGGTCGTGTTTTTCTTACGACCAAGGCACAAAAAGGTGCCTGAAATGAATTGAGGATGACCTCCCCTTACTCCCCCATTGCTCACAAACCCCTCCCACCCTCAAAAAACATCTTACAGTTGTGGGTAGTGGGTTTTAGGGGGGCTTGGGGGGCTCAGCACACAAGGTAAGGGAGCTATGTACCTGGGAGCAATTTATGAAGTCCACTGCAGTGCTCCCTAGAGTGCCCGGTTGGTGTCCTGGCATGTAAGGGTGACCAGTGCGCTACAAATGCTGGCTCCTCCCATGACCAAATGACTTGCATTTGGTCATTTCTGAGATGGACGTCCTTGGTTTCCATTATCGCCAAAACTCAGAAACGATCAAGTCTAGGGACGAGCATCTCTAAGGACGACCAAATTTCATGACTTGGGCGTCCCTGACCATATTATCGAAATGAAAGATGGACGTCCAACTTGTTTTGAAATTATGGGTTTCCCCACCCCTGGATGGGGACGTTTTGCAAGGACATCCTCATCAAAACTTGGACGTCCCTTTCGATTATGCCCCTCTTTGTGTCATCAGCAAATTTAATTACCTCACTAGTTACTCCCATCTGTAGATCATTTAAAAATATTTTAAAAAGCAGTGATCCCAGCACAGACCCCTGGGGAAAGCCCACTATTTACCCTTCTCCATTAAGAATACTGACCATTTAACCCTACTGTCTGTTTTCTATCCTTTAACCAGTTTTTAATCCACAATAGGACACTACCTCCTATCCCATGACTCTCCAATTTCCTCTGGAGTCTTTCATGAGGTACTTTGTCAGAAGCCTTTTGAAAATCCAGATACACAATATCAACTGGCTCACCTTTATACTCATATTTGGATTTTGCTCACACCTTATTCAGTAGTATCTCAAGATGAGTTGCATTCAGGTACACTGAGTATTTTCCTGTCCCTGGAGGGCTCACAATTTAAGTTTGTACCCGAGGCAATGGAGGTTTAAGTGACTTGCCCAAGATCACAAGGAGCAGCGGTGGGATTTGAAGCGGGCACCTCTGGATATCAAGACCAGTGTTCTAACCACCAGGCTACTCCTCTACTCCAAATAGAAAAGCCAAGCTTGATGGACAAACTAAGCACATGGTGGATGTAACATCTATGGTGCTTTATGCACAGATAAATGTTTTTGAGAAATTTCACTTTTGTTAAAGGCAGGGTCAGAATCTGAAGATAATTCATCAGATACCCAGCTCCAAGGCTTAAAAACCGTATCTATATACAGTAAGTTAATGTAAGCCACATTGAACTGACTATTGGAATTCCGATAATATAGGATACAAGTATCAATAAATAAAAAGAAATAAATAAACTGAATGGTAAGCTTCCAATTTCCAAGTTCCAATTGAACTGTTCAGCTGGCTTTTAAAGAGATACTAGTCTAAACAAGTTAGCAATTTTAAAAGCACCTGGGAACGATCTTATCTGCACAGGAGACACTGCACGTGTGATTCCTACATCTCCCCCATCCTTTCGTATCCCATCAACCCCAGAGTCTGGGTTTTGTTTTTCTATTTTTTTCTCTCTTCAGAATCAGGATATTTCTCAAGGGAGCACGCTGCCATGACAATTAGAATCATCTACTGCAGACAAATCTGTTTAAATAGTTTGAATAATGGTTTTATAATAATTAGAACCAGGTGCATTTAGCTCTATTTCAGGTCTTCCACTGTCATAGAAAGTCATGGTTTCCAAAAAAAGACAGACATTCCAACAGCCCCTTCTGGCTTCTTTTTTTAAATAACAAATCATACATTTTATTTTTAAGCTACGGTGTTTTATTTTGAAAAGGATTTTGGCCGTTGAAAAAGGGGAAAACTTCTGAAAATGGAGATGGCGATAAAATATATTCTGCAAAGAATGAGAAATGTACAGATGTTATTGGCCAAATCCCTTTCAAACCAAGACAGAATTGAATAATACAATTTGGATGCCTTCAGATGATGACAAGAAATGGAAACCCTGAACCTCCTTTGATTTTCTCTCTTGATCTGGCAAGATCCTTCTCCTAGTCTATAAGTACTGAGCACTTGTTAAGAAAGTGTGTGCAAGTGGTACCCAGGGAATTATTTTCCCCACCCCCAAAGTGTGTGCAAGTCTTTCAACTAATCCTAACTAGTTCATTGGTTATTATCTGTGGTCATCAGAAAGATCAGAATCACTCAACAGAGCCACTGATCACCATGAATTACTTAATTTGGCTAGTATGTCTCTGTTATTGTTTTAGAAGTGAAGGGTGAACTCTGCAAGGCTGGACTCATATTCTGGCTTGGATTCGGGTTCTTTTTGCTGATTCAGTTCATATAGAGAACCAGATTTGATATGTCTGACTCAAGTAGTCTGGGTTTCAAACATAACTCCAGGAAGAAAGTTATGCTTCTCATGTCAAGGTGACGAAGGAAGAAAGAACCACTATTCAACAAATAATGTGTGATTAATTGTTAACAACTTAAGTAATGACTGAGGCTTTAAGACTTTACATTTGTCACACAGAAGTAAGAGGCAAAAGAACTGCTTAAAAGAAAGTAATTTGTAGATTTAGGTTTCACTGAATCAAGGTTACCATTCACCTGTGGTGGCAGCAGAGCATTTGAACTCCATGCTCATCAGGCAATAGGAGGAGGAAAGCAGCGGCAGAGCCTCAAGACACCTCCTCCATCTCTGCTGACTATCCTGCTTATTTTCGAACGAGAAGGCTGGCCATCTTCCGACACAAATCGGGAGACGGCCGGCCATCTGCTGAAGCCGGAGAAATCGGTATAATCGAAAGCCGATTTTCGCCGGCTACAACTGCTTTCTGTCGCAGGGCCAGCCAAGGTTTCGGCAGGGTATGGAAGGCGGGATGGGGGCATGGTTACGAGATGGCTGGCTTTGGCCGATCATGGAAAAAAGAAGGCCAGCTCTGAGGAGCATTTCGCCGGCTTCACTTGGTCCATTTATTTTTAGGACCAAGCCCCAACTGAGCAGATGACCACCGGAGGGAATCGGGGATGACCTCCCCTTACTCCTCCAGTGGTCACCAACCCCCTCCTACCCCAAAAAAATAAAATAAAAAACATTTTTTTGCCAGCCTCTATGCCAGCCTCAAATGTCATACCCAGCTCCATGACAGCAGTGGGTGCAGTGCACTTCAGGCAGGTGGGCCCAGGCCCATCCCTTCCTACCTGTTACACGTGGTGGTAAATGGGAGCCCTCCAACCCCCCCCCCCAAAACCCACTGTACCCACATGTAGGTGCCCCCTTTCATCTCAGTTGTGGGGAGTGGGTTTGGGGGGGATTTGGGGGGCTCAGCACACAAGGTAAGGGAGGTATGCACCTGGGAGCAATTTTTGAAGTCAACTGCAGTGCCCCCTAGGGTGCCCGGTTGGTGTCCTGGCATGTCAGGGGGACCAGTGCACTACAAATGCAGGCCCCTCCCACGACCAAATGCCTTGGATTTGGCTGGGTTTGAGATGGCCGGCATCGGTTTCCATTATCGGCGAAAACCGATGCTGGCCATCTCAAACCCGGCCATCTCTGACATTTGGCCGGCCCCAACTGTATTATCAAAATGAAAGATGGCCGGCCATCTTTTTCAATAATACGGTTCAGGGCCACTCTTTGCGGCGCCGGCCATATAGATGGCCACCCATATAGATGGCCGACGCCATTCGATTATGCCCCTCTATGCGACAGTATGGTGCCTGTGTGAGTCAAATAATTCAGTTGGGTATGGGTGGTAGACAAGGACAAGTTAGCTTAATGCTCTCCTCTTCCTCCTGCTGCCCAAACTATGCCAGATAGGAAAGTGGGAGAAATGAAGAGCTGTGGGATGATAATGGTTTATTGAAGAGCCAGGCGACAGAGATTTGGGGTGGTAGTTCTTAAACAAGACTTGGGGTTTAGGCCGGGAATTTAAAGAGGTGAGAGACTGGGGGGGGGGGGGGGGAGGCTGTGGGAAAGGGGATGGGTGAATCTGGTTTGAATCGGAAAAAATGTTTCTCCACTCAACATCTAATTAAACTCTGGAATTCGTTGCCAGAGAATGTGGTATGTACCACAATATCCCAAAGATGTTTGGTTTCAATGTGGCTAACATTAAACACCTGCAAAAAGTACAATACAATTAGTATTTGCATACGCAGTAATAATACAATACACAAACTTCTCTACTATTGAATAACAAGAGCAGGGTTTCAAGCATGCCCAAGAGCTAAGAATTACAAGTGTGAGTAAGGGATTTACTAAATAAAAATGCTTTTGACAGCGTACAAAATAAGAGGTAATCAGTAACATATCTTAATGGATTAGGCAGAGAATTCCATATCTTCGTACCTTAATAGGTAAAGCCTGCATTATGAACAGATTTACAATGAAACTTCTTATAACTTGGGTAATGAAGGATGAGAGTCCCTAGATGAAGGAAAAACATAAGTACATCAGTGTTGCCATACTGGGACAGACCGAAAGTCCATCAAGTCTAGCATCCTGTTTCCAACAGTGCCCAATCCAGGTTACAAGTACCTGGCAAGATCCCAAAACAGTACAATACATTTTATGCTGCTTATCCTAGAAATAAGCAAGTTATTTTAATAATGGTTTATGGGCTTTTCTTTTGGGAAGCTATCCAAACCTTTTTTAAACCCTGGTAAGCTCCTTGTGACTCTGGGCAAGTCACTTAACCCTCCATTGCCCCATGTAAGCCGCATTGAACCTGCCATGAGTGGAAAAGCGCAGGGTACAAATGTAACAAAAATAAAATAGATACTATTGGAGATTCTAAATGGAATGTTGCTACTATTAGAGATTCTACATGGAATGTTGCTATTCCACTAGCAACATTCCATGTAGAAGGCTGCGCAGGCTTCTGTTTCTGTGAGTCTGACGTCCTGCACATACGTGCAGGACGTCAGACTCACAGAAGCAGAAGCCTGCGCGGCCACATTGGTGATTGGAAAGGGCCGACTTCTACATGGAATGTTGCTGAGGAACTGAGTTTGATTCCCACTTCAGGCACAGGCAGCTCCTTGTGACTCTGGGAAAGTCACTTAACCCTCAATTGCCCCATGTAAGCCGCATTGAGCCTGCCATGAGTGGGAAAGTGCGGGGTACAAATGTAACAAAAAAACAACTGCTTTTACCACATTTTATGGCAACAAATTCCAGAGTTTATTTACACATTGAGTGAAGATATATTTTTACAGATTTGTTTTAAAATTGCTACTTTGTATCTTCATTGGGTGCCCCCTAGTCCTAGTATTTTTGGAAGCGTCAGTGATTCCCAAACCTGTCCTGGGGGAACATCAGTCAGTCAGGTTTCCAGGATATGCCAAATAAATATTCATGGACAATTTTATAAGTAGAGGGGTATTTTTGAAAGGACGCCCAAGTCAGAATAGAGACGTCCAGTTCATAACATCCAAAATGGATGTCCATCTCAAATGTATTTTCCAACAGAAAATAAGTCAGGATTCTCTATTTGAAAATACGTGAGATGGATGTCCGTGTGCTGAGGACATCCAGCATGAACAGCCATTTTACAACATGGAACATCCAACATATGAACTGCAAAAAAGCAGGGACAAAGACATCTGTCTTGCAGTTTTCTTAGAAGCACAATCACGCAGCTATCCCTGCAGAGCAGAGGGGCAGTCCACTGGTTAGTGTGGTGGACTTTAGCAAGAGATCCAGGTTCAAATCCCACTTTAACTCTTATTTTGTAATTGTGAGCCCTCCAGGAACAAAAAAAAATGCCTATTGTACCTGAGTGTACAACAATATCCTTCAGACTTGCAGGTGGCTAATGTATTTAGGTACAGAAGGTATTTTTTCTATTTCTGAAGGGCTCACAATAATAATTAAACAAAAGAGTTAACATGGGATTTGAACCTGGGTCCCTTGGTTTTCAGTCCCCTGCTAATTACTAGGCTACTTCCCAGATCTGCATGCTGTTCTCTTCAAAATACCTATAGTACCTGAAGCTGTCACTGAACCTGGTATTCACATTTGGGGGAGAGGGAGGGGTCATCAACCACTGGGGGATTGAGAGGTGTCATTCCTTAATCCCTCCAGTATCCAGTTGCTCAATCAAAGCACCTTTTTGTACCCTAGACGTGATTGAAACAGGTCTAACTAAGGACATCCTTCTTTTTTAGACTTGGATGTTTCTTCCAGTTTGGTTATTGCTGTTGGATGTCCTGAATTTGGGCCTTCCTTAGTCCCGCCCAAAACACGCCCACAACATGCCCCCTTCCTATTGGACATACTGCAGTGTTGAATGTCTTTTTTCTACCTTTGCAAAATTGAGATTTGGTCATTTCAAGTAAACAAACATCCATTTGGGCACTTTAGATGTCTATATCAGGGGCATAGCTACATGGGGCCACGGGGGCATGGGCCCCCACAGATTACGCCCTGGCCCCCTCTACATCTGACCCCCCCCCCCCCCCGCCACCACCACCCGACCCCTGCCCCGCCACCGCATCAAGTACTTTGTTTGCTGGCGGGGGACCCCAAACCCCACCAGCCGAAGAGTTTTCTTCAGTGTCGGTCGATTCCGGCGTCTTTGTTGTGGGATCATCTGTTTCTGACGCCTTACGTCCTGCACCGTGCATGTAGCCCTGTGCAGGACGTAAGGCGTCAGAAACAGATGATCCCACAACGAAGGCGCTGGAGTCGACTGGCGCTGAAGAAGACTCTTTGGCTGGCGGGGATTGGGGACACCCACCAGCAAACAAGGTACCTGATGCAGCGGCGGGGCGGGCGGCAGTGGTGGTGGTGGCGGACAGGGGTTTGGGTTTGCAGTTGCGGCGGTAGAGGGTCCAAAGTGGCGGGGGGGTTGGCGGCGGGGGAGGCGGCTAAACAGTGCCCCCCCACCTCGGGCTCTGGCCCCCCTCCCGCCGAGGTCTGGCTATGCCCCTGATATATATGCTTCAAAAATAAGCACCATAGCCTCGGCTGCATGCAAATTTCTCTCATGCATATTCATTGTGGATATCCTGAAAACCCGACTGGCTGGGGTTCTCCCAGAACAAGTTTGGGACAGTGGCGTAGCTACGTGGGGCCTGAGGGGGCCCGGACCCCCGCAGATTCGCCCCTGGCCCCCTGCCGACGACCCCCCTCCCGCCACCAACCTTCCCCCTCCCGCCACCAACCTTCCCCCACCATCGCCGCCAGCCCCGCTACCGCATGATTTACCTTGATTGCTGGCGGGGATGCCCAAACCCCGCCAGCCAAGAGTGTTCTTCAGCGCTGGAGTTAGTAAACTCCAGCGCCTTCATTCAAGGAAGTTCGTCTGAAGGATCAGCTGGTTTTGACGCCTTACGTCCTGCACCGTGCATGTAGCCCCGTACAGGACGTAAATGCGTCAAAACCAGCTGATCCTTCAGACGAACTTCCTTGAATGAAGGCGCCGGAGTTTACTAACTCCAGCGCTGAAGAACACTCTTGGCTGGCGGGGTTTGGGCAGCCCCGCCAGCAAACAAGGTACTTCATGGGGCGGGCGGCGACGGCGGCCGAGGGTTGGGAGGGGGGGGGAGTTTAAGAGTGTCGGCGCGATCGAGCGGGGGAAGGGGGGTTGCCGGAGGGGGGGAGGCGGCTTAACAGTGCCCCCCCATCTCGGGCTCTGGCCCCCCCTCCTGGCAAGGTCTGGCTACGCCCCTGGTTTGGGAATCACTGATATATATTGATATATATATAGATAGATAGATAGATAGATAGATAGATAGATAGATAGATAGATAGATAGATAGATATAGGGCTTTTTTGTGGGGGTACTTGGGGGTACTGAGTACCGGTACCTTTTCCATTGTCTGCTAAAATTGACCCAAGGACCCCAAGTTTTAATGAAAGAGCTCAGGCTCTACACATCAATTCTGCCTTGTCATAGGTTCTGTGACTGGTTGCAGGGAGCCTGGCTATTGTGGGGTGGATCCCTCAGTGATCACCCCACCCTTGAAGGGTGGCCTAGTATTTGAGTACCGGCACCTTTTTTGCTAGAAAAGATGCACTGTATAGATATATAGATATATATAGATATAGATATAGAAATAGATAGATATAGATATAGATAGATATAGATATATATTGGCATTTCCGAGTGAGGCTAAGAGGCAGAGCAGGAGTGCTAGTGGCATTTGCGATTGTAATTTATAAAATTAAGCATATGCACTTATTCTATCAGCAGAAGCACAAAAATTAAGTGCAAATATGTGTTCCTATTTTCCATGGGTCAATTTAAATGCTAAAAAAAAAGTTTGCCTCACTATTACAACTGTTATTAGTACTCCCACTAAATCTGTGTCTGTCCACTAATATTCATTGCTGTTCAAGAATATTTTCTGCAACAGCAGCATCTGGCCTGCTGGCAGGTTCCCCAGACAGCTATAATCTGGTCTGTCAGGTGGTTAAACTGTGTTGCTTGATGGACTACTGTAGGCTCTTAAACACGGCTTTCCTTTAACTTGTTTTTATTTTGGAGGTTTCAAGAAAAGACTCCTGGCCAAGTTCCATAAAATAAGTACACAAGCCTGATTTATTATTAAGAGACACAGGTACTGGTAATTACTGTCACTGGTTATCATTTCAATAAAGTAAATATCACTATTGTTTTTATATTTGCAAACTGTACTGTTATTATTATTATTTATTGCATTTGTATCCCACTTTATCCCACCTCTTTGCAGGCTCAAAGTGGCTTACAATACATCATGAGTAGTGGAAGAATGTTAGTGAATAAACATTTAGTATTACAAAGTATTGGTCAACAAGATGATAATAATTAAACAAAGTTATAGTATACAAGCAGATAATTGAGAAACAGTTCTAAACATAGATAGGCGAGTTGTGCATATTCACATTGGTTGATCGTTGTGGTATGCTTTATTAAAGAGATGGGTCTTCAGTGATATGCGGAAGTTCGTTCTTTCGTAGATCGATTTTAAGCTGCGCGGCAGTGCGTTCCATAACTGTGTGCTCAGGTAGCTAAAGTTTGACGCATGCATTAGTTTGTATTTCATTCCTTTGCAGCTGGGGAAGTGCAGATCAAGGAATGTGCGGGATGATCTTTTAGCATTCCTAGGTGGTAGGTCTATCAGGTCAGACATATAAGCTGGTGCGTCTCCATGGATAATTTTGTGAACTAGTGAGCATATTTTGAACGTGATGCGTTCCTTAAGTGGGAGCCAGTGTAATTTTTCTCGTAAGGGCTTGGCGCTTTCAAATTTTGGTTTGCCAAATATGAGTCTAGCTGCAGTGTTCTGAGCTTATTTATTTATTTATTCATTCATAGCATTTATACCCCACATTAGCCCAAAATAGATTCAAGTTCAATGTGGCTTTCAGACAATAAAATTAATAAAACATAATAATGTACAGAACATAACAAAAATAGCAATAAATTCAAGAAGCAAATTAATACGTGTGCAGTAAGTAACCAGGGATTTAGATTATCTCAAGGACAATCAAATAATTAAGGGGCATGTTTACTAAGGTGTGTTAGCGTTTCTAATGCACCTTTAAATTTAAGGCGCATTAAACGCTAATGCACCTATACATGTCTACAGGCGTGTTAGCGTTTAACGTGCGTAAACCAATTACACGCGTTAAAAAAGCTAACACACCCATAGCGCACCTTAGTAAACATAGGCGTAAGGGTGGATAGGTGAGAGCATAATTAAGCAGGACTAAATGGGAAACAAAATTAAGAAACGGGTGTGGGTAAAATTCAAATAGAGTTCTTTGCATTCAGAAAGGCCAGACTGAAGGAATGTGTTTTTAGAAGACTTCTAAAAGTTAAGTAATCATCTGTAAACTTGATTGATTTAGGAAGAAAATTCTAAATTTTGGTGCCTTGATAGGAGAAATTAGCAGAGTGAATTATAAACAAATCGGTGTGGATCTGCTGAGGGGGTGACATGCATGTGGAGTGCACCGTTTCCTCAACTGCATTGCTGCCAGTGGGAGGTGATGTGCTTCATTATTATGCTTTCAATCCCTGGGGACAGGCAGGTTCCCTGGAGTCCTGCAGAACTTGCCTGTCCCTCACTATTGAAAATGTGATAATCATAGGCAATCGGTGACTCAGCTACTTGGGGAGGCTAAAGTGGGCGGGGATAGGGTGAGGTTATGGGGCGGAGCCAGGATGGAGTATGGGGCAGAGTGCAACGGAATGGAGCAAATTGCAATCTTTGGAGTGAGGAGCAACACCTGTGTCAGCAGTAAAAGAATAATGGGATACTTTTGAGCACACTAAGGAAGAAATCCTTCACTTTGTGGTTCTGATGCAGCTGTATCAGCTGTCTCCCCAGTTCCACTGTTACTGGTGTTTACATGCACGATGAATACACTCCAGGAATTTATATGCCAAAAAAATCAAAAATCATACACCAAAATAATACAACATATTAAACAGAATAATATTTGCAGTATGCTAGAAATATATGCAAATATATGCACTTGACTCCCGGTCAACCCTAGTCCGGCATCTTCCTGTTGGCCTTGTGAAAAGTGGTGTTCAGCAGCACTAAAATCTTGTGGTTAATGGCAACTCTAAAATGATTTGCCTATCAGGGTTTTTTTTTTTCATAAGTTCCTAAATGACCACTAGGCTTTAGATCTGCTGTCTCTAATTTATAGTTGAGTTACCAAACATGTTTGGAATGTATTAGCTGTACCTAATATTTAGAGCAGCAGCCTGAGAGGCAGGGAAGCCAGGGTTCACGTCCCTCTACTGCTCCTTGAGATTCGGTTAGGTCACTTAGAGGATCTTTTTCAAAGAACATAGATTTATGAAGTTACATAGGTTACTAGTAACTTCGTAAGTCTGTGTGCTTTGGAAATGAGCACCTTAACCTTCCATTGCCTCAGGTACAAACAGATTTTAAGCCCTCCAGAGATAGGAAAATACCTCTGTACCTGAATGTAACTCACATTCAGCTACAAATGAAAGAGGAATGATGAGCTAAATCCAAATCCAAAATCCAGTACCAGTTGTACTGTGAAGTAATACAAAACCCTACAAAATCACTCAGGATCTACAAAGCAATTCTACCATACCATAACATAACAATATTAACTTCCAGCAGTCACACAACAATGGCCTTCCTAGGAAAAAGCAGCACCGTAAACACTGCAGTAGGCACTAGAACATCAATACATCTATTGAAAAACTAAACAAGCTGGGGGGTCCTTTTACTAAGGTATGCCAAAAAGTGGCCTGCGTTGGTGTAGACGTGTATTGGATGCATGCAGGGCCATTTATTTATTTATTTATTTGTTGCATTTGTACCCCACATTTTCCCACGTATTTGCAGGCTCAATGTGGCTTACATAGTACCGTCAAAGGCGTTTGCCCAGTTGGTGGATAACAAATACAAAGTTGTATAGTGATCGTATGAGGTATAAGTGGAGGGTCGGAATGGATGAAGATTGCGTGATGTCCTGTTCGATCATAGTCATGCTGTGTTGGTAGGTGAAGAGGGTTACGTGGGGTCGTTGGGGTAGGCCTTTTTCAAGAGGTAGGTTTTTAGTGATTTCCTGAAGTTCAAGTGGACGTGCAGCAAAATGAAAATTGACACACGTCCATTTTGGGCCTCAGACCTTACTGCCACCCATTCACTTAGCGATAAGGTTTAACAGATTAACCGGGTGGTAATCATCAGTGTGCATACAATGCCGATTACCATCCGGTTAGCACCGCGTGCCGGAAAATGAAATATATTTTCCGGTGCACGTAGTGGATGCGCATAGAAAATGAAATTACCACCCGGGCCACGTGGTAGCTGGGTGGTAGTTCCGAATTGGCGCATTTTGAGCACACGTAGACGCCTACACGGCTTAGTAAAATGTATGTGTATGGGAGTGGGTTGAGTGTGTGTATATGAAAGTTAAATGTGTGTTTGTCTGGTACAGAGGGTGGTTATGTGCGGGGGGGGGGGGGAGCAGGGACAGTCTCTGTTCCTTTTTTTCCTGACGTCTCTGTTCACAGTGGCAGAGCAGATGAGTACTAGCTTTAACCCTCCCCTCTTTTCACCCACCCCTAATGAGCAGCAGGAAACTCCACCCAAAAAGATAAGGATTTAGCGCCTTCTCTCTGCAGCAGACTATAAGAGCTTCCCACTCTTGCACAAAGTGGAAGGAGAGTTGCTGCCACCAAGGAGGTCTCCTGAAGGCTACTGGGAGGAACCCAAAAAACAACAAGGCAAACGATCTGCAAAATCCAATATGGGAAAGAAAGCCAGCAGATCAATGTCACAACAAAAAGATTATATTGAAGATACCATGTATGAACAAATCGCCCGACACAGGCCGTGTTTCGCCCACCTAGGGCTGCGTCAGGGGCTAATTTGAAACCTTCGTAAAAGGGCAAATATGGTGCATAAAAGTCAAGAAAAAACCAGCTAAAATGGGAATCCTGTGGTCTCTAGCATACACAAATGGACACACCATTATTCCAGCTTCAATAATGGTGTGTCCATTTGTGTATGCTAGAGACCACAGGATTCCCATTTTAGCTGGTTTTTTCTTGACTTTTATGCACCATATTTGCCCTTTTACGAAGGTTTCAAATTAGCCCCTGACGCAGCCCTAGGTGGGCGAAACACGGCCTGTGTCGGGCGATTTGTTCATACACGGTATCTTCAATATAATCTTTTTGTTGTGACATTGATCTGCTGGCTACTGGGAGGAAGACAGCAAACCAATGCCAGTTCAAATAGCCCTGAGGAATTCATCTAGTCTCTTGGAAGAGGGTGAGGAGATGAACTGCTCTTCTCCCTACTGTGTGGGTCAGATCAGCTATTTGAGTGCTCAAGAGAGAGAAAATCAGATAAATGGAGGTGCAGGTTAGAAGCAGCCACTCAGTATCCTGCTCTACTGCATGCTGAGCAGAGGAGGAAAGTGGTAGAGAGTGGAAATCCGGCAACAGGAGAAAGAACAGTAAGTGTTTTTGAGTAGGGGAAGAGAGTAGGGACCCCGTTAAGAATCCATTTGTATTTTCAAATAGGTAAAAATTACCGATTTCGATATACAGATGGATTCCCAAAGAGAATCCCATGCAAATGAGCTGCTCGTTGCTTTTGCTGGAAATGGGGGAAGCCAGTTGGCCAGCTGAGCATGCGCAGAGTGGCCCATCACTAAGCGTGGCTGCTCTGTAGATGTAACAGACGGTTCTCATCACGCAGACAAGCTACATGTATGAAAGTCAGCATAGCTTTTGTTTTCTTTTCAAAAATTGTCTGATTCAAGGATCCTGCACTCTACTGCTGGGGGGGGGGGGGGTGGAATTTTGGTCCGCATGACAGTAGCCTGCACTGTCCTGCTGGGGGCAGGGGGCTGCTGTTCGCATGCCAGGATCTTGCAGTCTCCTGCCGGGGGGATCCCGAAACTCACGGAAAAAGGGGTGAGTTGAGGTCCTCGACAGGGGATGGAAGAACCAAGCTGACCCAACCTGGCCTGACCTAATACTATGTAAGAGTGGGGCTTTAGCAGGGGTACTTTTTTTTCTACATTCTATTTTATTTATTTATTTATTGGGATTTATTAACCACATCTATGAAAAGATTCACTCAAGGCAGTGTATAGCTTGACATAAAACTTACAATTTTATTAGCAGCGTAACAGTAGTTAAATGATCTAACTTAAGCATAAATACAATCAATGAGGTAAACTTGGAGATGGCAAATTGAATCTTAAAAATATAAGTAAAATGAAATATATACTACTACTACTACTCATCATTTCTATAGCGCTACTAGACGTGCACAGCGCTGTACACCTGAACATGAAGAGACAGTCCCTGCTCGACACAGCTTACAATCTAATTAGGACAGACAAACAGGACAAACAAGAGATAAGGGAATATTAAAGTGAGGATGATAAAATAAGGGTTGTGAACAAGTGAATAAGGGTTAGGAGTTAAAAGCAGCATCAAAAAGGTGGGCTTTCAGTTTAGATTTGAAGGCGGCCAGAGATGGAGCTTGACGTACCGGCTCAGGAAGTCTATTCCAGGCATATGGTGCAGCAAGATAAAAGGAGCGGAGTGAATTAAACAGCACAGTAGAACAATCATATAAGAAAAATATGATAAATGATAGCAAGGTACAAATGATACATCGTAATAGGCAACATAGAAAACACATTCATATAACATGGATATGATATGTCAGTGCAATACACATGAAACATTAGAACATTCAAATAATATAGATATGATAAACATGAAGACTGCACAATACAAATGACACACCTGTTTAGGCTTACATTAGAGCAATCATATAACATAAATATGGTGCTTATAATGCCACTATGATATAATGAAACATCTTAATTGGTAGCTGAAGGGACAAGTGCAGTTGAGACATATAGATGGACAAGCTGCATAGGATAAAGTAATTTGGATAAATGGATGGGAGGCTAAACAGAAGGCAAATTATATTTACAGTTGAATAAGGTGTGAGGAACCGGTCTTAGCTTCAGAGGGTGTGGCAAGCTAGACCAGATGTGGACTGAGTGGATAGTCAGTCATTATAGCCCTTATTTTAGAAGCTCTAGTTGTGTTTTTGGACAGGATTTAGACATCCGTATTGCATGGCTGTCCAAACCTGATTTATTAAGCTGACAAATGTGACTGCAGTACATCTTTCTTTCTTTCTTTCTTTCTTTCTTTCTTTCTTTCTTTCTTTCTTTATTTATTTATTACATTTGTACCCAGCGCTTTCCCACACATTGCAGGCTCAATGCGGCTTACATAGTAAATAATTACAATCACAAAATCTTTAAAGAGAATATTATAAGCTGTAGTAAACATAGTGAGAGTGGGGTTTTGAGGAATAAGTGAATTGAGCATGTCGGGGCAAACAAAGGTAGGATAAGCAAAAGGAAAAGGGATGGCAAGGGAGGGTGGCATGGGCATGCTTTGTGCAGGACTAGGGAGGTGCAGTAGTAAAAATTGGACCAGTCATGCTAGGATTTACCTGTGGACATTTCCATTCACTCCTCACCAGCACAACTGATCGTGAAGCCTGTAAGATGTTTCTTTCACAACTAAAACAATGCAAATTCAACATTATCTAATTTACAAAATCACCAGCAGAAGATTAACAAAGGCAATACAATCCTTTGAAGGCTATACAATCTATCAAGGAAGACTAATATCTCACATACTTCTATCTTCCTTAATTAACTCCTTGCTACATCATATTTTATTTAGTAATCAATGATAATGAAAACTGGAGCGTCTCGGTACTATGTAATTATCATTGCCTTGATCTTAACTTGACTCTTTATAACTGTGGAATGGAAAATGTTCTGGCTATAAAAAGTTCTCATCTGAGGAATGGTATTTTTTCATCAAAGTTTGATTGAAAGCAGTTTTACATTTAGGTTTATTTTAAAGCATCTGGACGGAGTTCAGAGTTTTGTGTGTGCACTAAAAATGACTTTGTTCTCGAAAGTAGTAAGGTAGTCACAAAAAGAACACTGTGGAACAGAGTCATTAAAGAGAACATTTTGAAGGATGTTAGTTTAAGATGCATTGTGCTCTGTGATCTTTTCCTTAAAATAATATTTTGAAAGTACTAGGATATTTGTGCTTGAAAAACAGCTAGAGAATATAGAAGCCCCTGTACTGTTGATTCTGAAACTTTTTTCTTTAGAAATGAAAATCACAGCCTTTGTCATCTTTAGCAGTCAAATCTTAACGTGTATGGTTAGTATGGAAAATACGTTTGTTGTATCAAAACCTGCCTGAAATCCAATCATTATTCAACAGCAACATCTTTATACATTCCTGAAATCTTTCCTTACGAACCTCACTCCACCTCAAATATCACAGAGAAACAATAACCAACCCTACCTTGGTACAAAACCTCCCAGCCTCTGTGTTGTTTCCCACAAATGTTTGTTTATTTATTTATTTATTGCATTTGTATCCCACCTTATCCCACCTCTTTCCAGGCTCAAAGTGGCTTACAATACATCATGAATAGTGGAAGAATGTTAGTAAATAAACATTTAGTATTGCAGGGTTTTGGTTAGCATGATGATAATAAAACAAAGTTATAGTATACAAGCAGATATTAAGAGACAATTCTGAATATAAATGGGCAAGTTGTGCATATTCACATTGGTTGATCTTTGTGGTAGGCGTTATTAAAGAGATGGGTCTTCAGTAATGAGCGGAAGTTCGTTCTTTCGTAAATCGATTTCAAGCTGCGCGGCAGTGCATTCCATAACTGCGTGCTCAGGTAGGTGAAGTATGACGCATGCATTAGTTTGTATTTCTTTCCTTTGCAGCTGGGGAAGTGCAGATCAAGGAATGTGCGTGATGATCTTTTGGCATTCCTAGGTGGTAGGTCTATCAGGTCTGACATGTAAGCTGGTGCGTCTCCATGGATAATTTTGTGAACTAGTGAGCATACCTTGAACGCGATACGTTCTTTAAGTGGGAGCCAGTGTAATTTTTCTCATAAGGGCTTGGCACTTTCAAATTTTGGTTTGCCAAATATAAGTCTAGCTGCAGTGTTCTGGGCTGTTTGGAGTTTCTTGATTATTTGTTCTTTGCAGCCGGCATATAGTGCGTTGCAATAGTCTAGATGACTGAGCACCATTGATTGTACCAGGTTGCGGAAAACACTCCTTGGGAAGAAAGGTCGTATTCTTTTTAATTTCCACATTGAGTGGAAATTTGAAGTGGTCCCTTCACTTTCTCGGACTGCGTTACTTAGTGTAGGCTTAATATTATCCTCTCTCCCTGTCCCCTCCCTTCAATGCTTCCATAAAAGTCCCAATTCTGACAACAATAGTTTGTGTCTTATCTTGACCATAAGTGTCTCCATTGTGTACACCTCATAAAATTCATCTCCCTATTCCTCTAGGGAAGAAGACTGTGGGATTTTTTTTAAGTCACCGCTATACAGTAATTAGCCACAAATAAAAGGTGCTATGCCAATACCTCCCTCCCCTTACCTCCCCCAACTTGGATTATAATTAAGGAGGAGATGAAAAGCTATACTGAGTGCATACGCTACTCTGGAACCCACAGGAGCCTTGGTTCCATACTTTAGCAGTTAAGAAGAAGGAGAAAATAGCACAGGGGTTTGCCAGTCTGATCCACAGCTGTCCCCTGGTGCACGTTGTAAGGAGAGAGGTTTGTTCCCAAGAAAGATTTCATTACTCAGGGGCCACCAGTCTGTCTCCTCAAGTGGAGAACACCTCACATAAAAGAGGAAGGATAGGGTCACATATCTATCGGGGAGCCACGATCCTCTGAAGGAGAAAGTAACAGAATGAAGCTGCTGCCAAAAGGAAAGTCCTTATGGGGAAAGGACCAGAAAGCTGAAAGCAGTGGAGTTGGTGAATTCTAATACCTTATATAACAGGAGATAGAACCTATCCTGGGTTTTATCAACTTGCCTCTTCTGAAAGGAAAACGAGCACTGAGGAGCATAGAACCACAGGGGAGTGACAGAATCTCTCTTATCTGTCATCCCCTTCTCCTCTACTGCTAATTCAAGACTCCATTCCTTTTGTCTCGCTGCACCTCACGCCTGGAATGGACTTCCCGAGCCTGTACGTCTAGCCCCGTCTTTAGCCGTTTGAAGTCCAAACTCAAAACCCACCTCTTTACCACTGCTTTTGACTCCTAGCTCACTTGCCCTGTCCTTTATCCTCCTGTTTACTCCCTTACCCTTAATTGTTGTTCTGTCTGTTTACCTGTCTTACCTAGATTGTAAGCAGGGACTGTCTTTTGTGTATGGTGTACAGCGCTGCGTATGCCTTGTAGCGCTATAGAAATGATAAATAGTAGTAGTAGTAGAATATAAATACAATTAGACCACAGAGATACTGTGTGCCACTATAAGAGATAGAGGCGCATGCTGGGCTCAATAACTACCCAAACAAACATTGGAAATGTTAAAGGAGAGGGGCAACTGACTGCCATCAAGAACGATAAAGGTACTGTACAGGAGAATAAGGATTTTCTCTAACTAGTCAATCATAGTAACATAGTAGATGACGGCAGAAAAAGACCTGCACGGTCCATCCAGCCCAACAAGATAAACTCATATGTGCTAGTTTTTTGTGTATACCTTACCTTGATTTGTACCTGTCTTTTTCAGGGCACAGACTGTATAAGTCCGCCCAGTACTATCCCCGCCTCCCAACCACCAGCCCCGCCTCCCACTACCGGCTCTGGCACAGACCGTATAAGTCTGCCCAGCACTATCCCCGCCTCCCAACCACCAGTCTCGCCTCCCACTACCGGCTCTGGCACAGACCGTATAAGTCTGCCCAGCACTATCCCCGCCTCCCAACCACCAGTCTCGCCTCCCACTACCGGCTCTGGCACAGACCGTATAAGTCTGCCCAGCACTATCCCCGCCTCCCAACCACCAGTCTCGCCTCCCACTACCGGCTATGGCACAGACCGCATAAGTCTGCCCAGCACTAGCCCCGCCTCCCAACCGTCTCTGCCACCCATTCAAGGCTAAGCTTCTGAGGATCCCTTCCTTCTGAACAGGGTTCCTTTATGTTTATCCCACGTACAGTTATGTTTGAATTCCGTTACCGTTTTCCTCTCCACCACCTCCCGCGGGAGGGCATTCCAAGCATCCACCACCCTCTCTGTGAAAAAATACTTCCTGACATTTTTCTTAAGTCCGCCCCCCCTTCAATCTCATTTCATGCCCTCTCGTTCTACCGCCTTCCCATCTCCGGAAAAGGTTCGTTTGCGGATTAATACCTTTCAAATATTTGAACGTCTGTATCATATCACCCCTGTTTCTCCTTTCCTCCAGGGTATACATGTCCAGGTCAGCAAGTCTCTCCTCATACGTCTTGTAACGTAAATCCCATCCCAATGTACAGGGAGGTGTGAAAGATAAACCGACTGGGGCTTTGTTTTCAAAAGGGTACAACATAAATGTCGAAAGTTTGTGCACGTTTGTTGATCAGTGTACAGTTTCTTGAAACAAAGTACTTAGCAAAAGAAAGGCCGGCTAAGCGCACAAACGAACACGATGTGTACACAGCATGGCCACGTTGTTGAGTATTTGTTTTGCTGCCTATTATAACAAAGACCCCTCTGTGCCCCCCTTCAAAAAAAAACCTCACCTGAATCAATCAGCCACTGGAAAGGGGATATAAAGATGCTATTGGAGGTACTAGAATATACAGTGTGAAAGCACTAAAGGCCATTTACTACACCCGGGAAAGATTTACGCTGCACCGTGGTTGCCCATTCATGATGTTTAAGAGCATGCCCAGGCCGTCACTTGCAGAAACGTCCAGTTATTTGCTATTTTGTAGATCTATAAATCACATAAATGTCCGTATCATTTCTGTGTGCTCCATTGGATAGCATCGATACATGTCCACACAAGAACCATGCTGAATTATTGATATTACCTAGTCTTGCTGGCCAGCATTAATTCAGAAAGCGCATGCCAGTGAAAAGGAACATGTTTAGATCAAATGGACAGTTATAAACTATGACATGCAACAGATTAAAATAGATTCCAAAGATGCCAGATCTATCACATGTTATCAATTCACATGGTGAATTATATTTTGTAGCATTTATTTTGCATAAAAAGACTTAAGTGTCAGCTGCTGAAAGTCTGAAGTTCATGAAAGCTAGGTTCCATATCTTTAGAGCAAGTGATAGGCACAATGTAAAATCAAAAATTATGGAAAAAGAAAATAAAAGCTGAAAAAGACCACCTGATCAGTTAAATAGCGTTTTGCGGCTAACCACGAATATTCAGCAGGAGATCATCAGTTATCTCCCGCCGAATATTTGCAGCCTAATAGTGCAGCGGACTATAATCCTAGTGACCTGGGTTCGATTCCTTCCGCAGCTACTTGTAACCTTGGGCAAGTGACTTAACCTTCCATTGCCCCAGGTATAAAAACTTAGATTATGAGCCCTCTAGGAACAAAGTACCTGCATATAATGTGTACAATACTGTGTACGTCTAGTGGCACAATAGAAATGATTAGTAGTAGTAGTAGTAACCGGCTATGTCACACAACTTTTATGGTTAGGTGCGGATAACAGTGCCAGACTGGATAAGATTAGCAGTTAAATCAGACCACACAAATAGCATTCCTATCTTTAATTGCTATAAGTTAACTAGTCAGCCACTGAAAATTGGTTTAACTGGTTAAGTGTTTGATGGCCGAGAAACTCCCCCCCCCCCCCCCCCCCCAAATATTCAATTCTAGTCACCAAAAATGGCCTGGCATTGAATATCTGGGTTTAACACCAGCAGTAGGCAGTCAAGCAGTACCCGACAGTTAATATTGGGCCCTATATGACCTAGTCTATTTTATAAAGACACTTTGTGCTTACTTTGTAAGTTTAAGTACTTTGAAAATAAGCCTCTTTCAGGGGCATAATCAAAATAGAAGGGTGCCCATCTTTCGACACTTTAGGTATGGCTTATAGAATAGCACTTAAGCAGGGGCAGGTGTTTGGCCCTGATTTTTTAGGCCCAATTTATAGAATTTCCCCTAAGTGCTTATAGAATAGTGCTTAGGCCGAATATTCACATCTATGTATGTAGCATGTGTATAAATGTAGATTTCCAGATTATAGAACTGCCCTTCACATAAATACCTTTTGTTTTAATTAATTTTTTGACTCTCAGTGCATATTTTGTTGATCTGGAATTTCTAATCACCGTGAGAAGAGGACTGGCATTTTCTTTTGCTTTGTTTGGTTTGCAGGGAATTAATGTACACATGACTAATCTAACCCCTGATCAAAAGTAAAAACATATCTTTATAGCAGGCTCAGTATAAGGGTATTTGGAATTTTCAACCCTCCCCCGCTCCCAATTAAATTCCAGGCCCCTATGTTCCAGGCCCCTCCTGATATTTTGGCTCACAGAATGCTGCTATGAGAACAATTGTGGGTTTATCTAGATTTTCACATGTGACGCCTGCTCTTAAGCAACTACACTGGCTTCCAGTGGCACAAAGGATTCATTTTAAGCTGTTTGCTTCTGCTTTGTTTTATCTGAAGCAAGCACTGCAGGTGTACCATCCTAGACCTATGTTAAGATCAGAATCTACCATGCTTATTTCTGTTGATGCAGTAATAAGTACATAAGTAATGCCACACTGGGAAAAGACCAAGGGTCCATCGAGCCCAGCATCCTGTCCACAACAGCGGCCAATCCAGGCCAAGGGCACCTGGCGAGCTTCCCAAACATACAAACATTCTATACATGTTATTCCTGGAATTGTGGATTTTTCCCAAGTCCATTTAGTAGTGGTTTATGGACTTGTCCTTTAGGAAACCGTCTAACCCCTTTTTAAACTCTGCCAAGCTAACCGCCTTCACCACGTTCTCCGGCAACGAATTCCAGAGTTTAATTACGCGTTGGGCAAAGAAGATTTTCTCTGATTTGTTTTTAATTTACTACACTGTAGTTTCATCACATGCGATATGCTGATACAAGAGCTTCAGCTTTTGTGTAGGCTTGAATTTCCTTGTGAAATGAACTATCTGGCCAGCACTGGCGATGCTCTGACCTTAAGCAGTTTTAAAAAACTTTTAAGTAGAGAGGTGTGGTAGCCGTGTTAGTCCACTCTTAAAGGTTACCAATAGAAATCAAACAAAATAAAACATGGAAAAGAAAATAAGATGATACCTTTTTTATTGGACATAATACATTTCTTGATTAGCTTTCGAAGGTTGCCCTTCTTCCTCAGATCGGAAATAAGCAAATGAGGTAGCAGATAGTATATATGAGAGAAACATTGTTTGTTTCTGCATTTTGGTAATTATACATAAGTCTGCTGTTTGATGCTAAGTAATGTTTTTGTATTTGTGGTTGGTTATGAATGTTTTTATGGAAACCACCTAGTTATAGATGGTATATAAGTTTTGAAAATAAACAGACAAAATTTCCAAAAGTCATTTACATAGATAAATGGGCTATTTGAAAGTTCCTTCTCCCCCTGCAGGTAAAAATATGAACTGAAGTTCCTTTGCATTTTTATGGCTTTGTCAAGATCTTTGTTTTTACTGCAGATGTTTGTTGATACCCTGCAGAAACGGTCACTATAGGTGACTGCAAATTTGCCTAATAGTTAAAGGAGAGGGAAAGGAAAGGGGATGAGATGGGATTTTATATATTGCCTTTCTGTGGTTACAATCAAAGTGGTATATCAAACATATAAATGGCAAGTGACCGTACTCACTTGCAAATGCGCAGTACAGACTTCCCTCTCTGTCCCGCCCTCGCATCAAGATGTCATGATGTCAGAGGGTGGAACAGAAAGGGAAACGGAGTCAAATTGTTGGACGCCGCCACTGCCGCCTGGAAAGGAACATCGCGCGAAACAACCTCTACCCCCCCATCCCCATTGCCATTGCCGCTCCCGCCCCCCTCCATATCAGGCCCCCTGCACTGACCTGACAGCGCCTCTCACCTCCGTGTGGAAGCGCTGCAGGCAGCAGCAGAGCGATCTGCTGCTGCCTGTAGCGCTTTCACATGGAGGTGAGAGGCGCTGTCAGGTCAGTGCAGGGGGCCCGGCACGGAGGGGGGAGGGAGCGGCAGCGATGAAGGTAGCTGGACATGGGGGGAGGGCAGGGGGGAGAGGCCATGGTTGTTGGACTTGGGGTGAGAGCAGGGCACAGAGGAGGGTTGCTGGACATGGGGGGAGGGGGGGAGGCCAAGGAAAAGAGGAGGGTCGCTGGATATGGGGGGGAGGATCGGTGGACGGGGTGAGGCCAGGGGAGAGAGGAGGGCTGCAATACCTTTTACGGGCTTAACGGCTAGTATATATATAGTGGAAGAGTGACCTAATGATTAGTGCAGTGGACTTTGATCCCAGCATCCTGGGTTCAATTCCCACTCAGCTCCTTGTGACCCTAGGCTCAATCCTCCATTGCCTCAGGTACAAAAAGCAAGAATATGAGCCCTCTAGGACAGAGATAGTACCTGCTTATAAGTGGATTGTAAGTCACGTTGAACCTGAACTCTGGGATAATGCAGGATACAAATGTCATAAGAAAAATTATATACTGGTACTTATTGTGTTAGGTGATTTGTCTAGGATTACAAGGAGCTGCAGTGGGGAATTGCACCCAGTTCCCCAAGCTCTCAAGCTGCTGAACTGACCATTAGGCTACTCCTCCATTCCAGCCCTTCAGTGAAACAATTGTACAGTTAATCCACATCTTGAGTATATCCATTTGTTTATGTTTGTTCTCATCTGGGGAAAATAGGAGCAAATGTCTTTGGGATGAAGTCTGATATGATTTCAATTCTGAAAGTATGTCAGTACATATGGTTTATTACCAGTGGTTTATTTTGAATAGACCACATAAGTACACTATAATAGAAAACTGTCTCAGTCCTTGTTGTAGCTGAAATGCTTTTATGTTTGTACAAGTAATTTCTCATGGGCAAAAAAAATTCCAGCATAGTTATTTTTTTTCTGTCTCTGTAGATATATATAAATATAAAGCTTGAGAAATAAAATCTTAAGGACCGCATGCTTTCAGATATCTGAGAATTCAAGTTGTTCAGGAATTTATCGTAACTGATACTTTGAATTTTAAGGGGTCCTTTTACCAAGCCATGCTAAAAAGTGGCCAGCGCTGTTGTCAGCATGGGTTCTCTGTGTGCTGCAGCCATTTTTAGCGTGGTGGTAAAATGGCTGCATTTCCAATCGCTTAAGTGGGGGGGTGGGGGAATGTGAAGAGTATGGGGGCAGGGAGTGGGAAGCAGCTAGGGCAGGAGGGAGAAGGTCTCCGTTAGGGTGTCCTAAACCCACACGGGAGGGCAGAGCCCGTAGATTCCGGTCCCCAAGGATCAAACAGGTCAGAGAAAGCAGCTGGTCACCTTCCTCAGAGAGAACAGTGAGACCCAAGGACTACAATTCCCAGCAGCCCTTGAGGGAGATACAGGGTAGAGCCGGGAAGAGTTAGCCACACTACCAGTCCCAGAATGCTAAGGGGAGGGAGGAGGATCTGAGAAGGATTAATCAGGTGGATGAGGGGCAGCTGGGGGAAAGGATTGTAGAAGAGCCCATGGATTGGCAACCGGTGGAGAGTAGGGGTGGAGAGAAAGGAGAGGTTGTGGAAGAGGAGCCTATGGACATGTCTGCTTTAGCTAGAGTTAAAGGTAAAGAGCTGAAAGGGCTGATGGCAGCTTGGTTCTCCAGCCTAATGGAGGGAGGGAAAAGGTGGCTACGTCAGCGGTGAATTAATAAATGCAGGTTTCAACCTGGGTCAAGTGGGAGGTTTGGTGCTAACAGAGAAAGGGTGGGACCCTTACATTTCCTAACCTGCTCCTAGGAGGAGAGTGAAGCAAAGGCTGAAGCCGAACAAGCTGGATTGTGTAGATTGTGACTGTGTTAAATGAAAACATGGGAAAACCAGAGAACTGTTTAATTTATGTTAGAAAGAAGTGTGCTCTCTTTAACAAGACCAAGGTGAAGGAACCTGGGAGAGAGAGAGGGTTGGAGAGCATGGCTACTCCATTCCCATTTCGGGAGAGGAGAGGGGGAATGGGGGGGGGGGAGAAAGATAGGCTGGGAGAAGGGACTGTCCCTGTCTGAAAGTTGGATTTAGTTTGGGAATTAATGCGGACTCTGTGAAACGCTGAGAGAGACTTGCCCCACTGCGGAACTGTTGTCACAAGCAGAGGGTAAAACTAGGGGAAAGCAGCTGGGGAGGGCCCCAAGGAGAGAACGTTGCCTGGACAGCAGAACCAGGTGGCTGCCTAGGTTGGAGCTGGGCATTTAAGGGAGGCTAAAGACCAGGAAGGAGAGGAGGTATATTTAACCCTCTGGTCTTGCCTGGGGAGAAGACTGCAAGGCACAGGGGGATTTGGGTGGAAAATTGCAGGGCATTGTGGATTCCAGCTCTCCCTGTACCCTGTGGATTACAGTCTTTAACAAATACTAGCTCACAATCCTGCAGAAAGTGTGCCTACAATGAAGCTGTGGACATTTACTCCTGTTCAGGAGTAGGTGTAAATATTAGCCTATAAAATATGCAGTAGATCATAACTCCAGGCACACTCCACTCAAACTCCTCAACTGAGCAAGTGTACACTACAAATACTCACCTATTTACACCACACCTAACATAGGGGCCCTTTTACAAAGTGACGGTAAGCGCAACGTGGACTTACCTCATGCTAATCTGGAACAACCGCCGGCTCAACATGGCGTGCTATTTCCCACACTCCAGAAAATCAGCCACACCCTCACTTTCATCATTTCCTGTCTGGTGGGACCCGCCCTATGGAAGCCTGTAGGGCTGACACAGGCAGCAATAACTGAATCACTGCAGGTGCCGGGGATGCCTGTAAGGTACACCAGGGAGGGACAGGGTTCAGTGATGGGGGGGGGGGGGTGGCAGATGCCGGGATGCCGCACAGGAGGAGAGATATTGATTTGGGGTGCTGCTGCTGGGTGGGCCTGAGCCAAAAATGGGTTTCCTGTGCCCACCCAGGCCCACCTGTAGCTATGCCACTGCTAAATACGTAAGTGGTTTTTGGCTCAAACCGGCAATGTTTACAGGTCACTGTAACAGCATCAGAAACACATTTGTGTTTCTAAGATCACAAAGGTAGCCAGTTATGTGCCAGCTTATTAAATGTCTATATCCTATATGTTTTTCTTTTAAAATGGATGTTTGTGATGCATATACCAAGCGCATAAACACCCCTGTATTTTAGAATAAGCTCTATTTTGGCAGATTTTGCTCTAAAATGCTTGTGAAAATTAAGATACACTGACCTTTACATCTCAATTCTTATTTTATGACTTATCTAAAATGAGGCTGCACAGGTCAACAACTTATCCGCCGAGGGGAGGGGGGCAGAGGGTGGCAAGATTCCCCAGGCCCAAACTCCAAGGGGGTCCCGGCACCGGTAAGGCTTCCAGAGGCAGGCAGAAGATGACGTGTCTCTCCTGCTCCTGTGTGTCGGGACCTACTGTAGGTGATTGCATTAATTCAATAACCCGGGTCCTGGCACATAGGAGCAGGAGAGTGACAGACCAAGGAAGGAGCTGATACAGGAAGGTAAGGGGGCAGAGGGTGGTGGCGGCAGCAGCCTGAGTGGGGGGGCAGCAAGTGCAGCAGCACTGCCCCCTGACCCGGCTCTGTCTCTCAGCAGCCCTGATCCTTATCAGGGGTGTAGCCAGACAACAGATTTTGGGTGGGCCTAGGCAAGACGTGGGTGGGCACCAAGTGTTCTCCCCCCCCCCAACCACCACCAAAAAATATCTCAGCTGGTGGGAAAACACTTCTTTCCACCTTGGCAGTCCGCAGCAGGCATGTGCTGAAAAATGAGCATGCTCAGGTGCCAGTATCATGGAGAGTAGTGTTTTCATTACCATCAGGGGGAAGTCTTCAACTGGCCGAGCTTGAGATCCCCACCAGCTACCGCTAAATGTGTGCTACTGTTGGGTGGGCCAGAGCCCTAAATGGGTGGGCCCTGGCCCACCCAGGCCCACCTGTGGCTACGCCACTGATCCTTATATTGCTTTACATAAACCAAATGTCATCCAGTGTTTTTGCATCTGCCTTGCTACTTCCCTTTCTTTAAGGATCCACCATCTCTTCTCACTTTTCAGTGTCAGTTAAAGATCTCAGTCTTTCAGCACACCTAAATATGCTACTATTATTCAACTACTTGGTTTATTCTGCCTTCATGTTATTCTTTAATTGCTTGTATGGCATCTTTAATATATAATGCTACCCCTTCACAAATTTGATCCACCCTATCGCTACAATATCATTTGTACCCTGGCATGACAATGTCCCATTGATTATCTTCCTCCACCAGGTCTCAAAGGCCTCTTATATCTATCTTTTCATTTAGTGCTATATATTATAACTATCCAATATTATTTTTTAGGCTTCTAGTATTTGTATAAAGACACTTCAAACAATGTTTCGTATTCCTATTAACAACTGTCTCAGCAGTTGACAGTGATAATTTGCGATCATCCAAGTCTGTCTGCTTTTTATTTAAAGGCACCTGGTCTACTATGGCCTTTATTGTAACCTCACTTTTGGGATGCCTTTTCTTCCCTGTTATAGTGATTTCCTTCAAAGAACCATGCACTGTTGAATGCAGGTGGTCTTCTCCCAGTTTCTAGTTTTAAAAGCTGTCCTATCTCCATTTGAACTGTTAAAATGTCAGCAGCCTAGTTCCACCCTGGTTAAGGTGGAGGCCATCCTTCTGGAATAGGCTCTCCGTTCCCCAGAATGTTGCCCAGTTCCTAACAAATATAAAACTCTCCTCCCCCGCACCATCGCCTCATCCATGCATTGAGACTCTGGAGTTCTGCTTCTCTCTTATGTCCTGCTACCTTGGAGGTTCTGGATTTTAACTTTCTACCTAAGACCCTCCTCTCACCTTCCCACACCATCCTGTTAGAATATCAATGAAATGCTTTGATGTCCCCATGCATACCCCCACCCTCCCACTCTGTCAGACTGTCAAAGTAATGCTTTGATGTTTCTCTTATATATACTATCTGCTAACACATTTGCTTATTTCCGATCTGACGAAGAAGGGCAACCTTCGAAAGCTAATCAAGAAATGTATTAAGTTATGTCCAATAAAAAAGGTATCATCTTATTTTCTTTTCCATGTTTTATTTTGTTTGATTTCTATTGATAACCTTTAAGAGTGGAGTAACACGGTTACCACACCTCTCTACCTAAGACCCTAAATTCTCCTGTCTTTGGTAACACATATAGCAAAACAGCTGGCTCCTCCCCAGTACTGTCTAAAATTGTATTTAGGTGATGCGTGAGATTCACCACCTTTGCACCAGGCAGGCAAGTGACCAACCCATCCTCACGGCCACCAGCCACCCAGCTATCTATATGCCCATTGGAGCCGACTCTGTGGATGCTGTGGGTGCTTGAGCACCCCCAATATTGAGAAAATTCCTTGTATGTGTCCAGGGAGGGGTTATTTCCATTGGGCTTAGCACCCCCAATAATTTTGAAAAGTTGTCTCCTATGTATATGCCTAATGACTGAACCTCCAACCAAAATGGTCATCCCAACCCTTCCTTCTATAGTTTAAGAGGAAAACATGCCACAATAGGTATCAGATTGTTTAGGATATTTTAACACTCTTCACAACTAAATATATACAAAATTCTCCTCATTACACAATACAAGTATGAATAAAGTACACAGCTTGCTAAGAAGAAAATCCACAGGACATATACCATTTGTCAGTACCATTATGTTGGCCAATTATTGGTTCCTCAACCTTAATTATTAGACATCTCTTAATGTAAATTAGGAGCTTTGCCTAGACAAAGAGGATTCATAAATATAATCTATCAAATCTCTATTCCATTTATCATGCTAGTATCTAACAAATGAGTTCCCTGGAGGAAATCTCTTTTGCACTCTGTTCCTTCAAAGCAAGATAGAAGTTTTATTTATTTATTTATTTATTTATTTATTGATGGGGATGATATATTCCTAAACTATTCCATGAGCATACTTCACCTTACATTGACTTAACTTTTATTAGGAAGACCTAAAAAGACTGTGAATGTAAGATTCATGATATGCTGTGGAGAAAGAAAATCATGAAAGATGATCTCAGTCATCATGTTGCAGTATAGTATATCCTACACAAGAAACTACAGTAACTTAGGGGTCCTTTTATTAAGGTGCACTGAAAATGGTAGTGTAGACGTGTGTTTTAGGTGCGCGCAGAATTATTTTTTAGCACACCTACAAAAAATACAATAAATGGACGTGCGGCAAAATGAGACCTTATCGCAAGCCATTGACCTAGCAGCGGTAAGATCTCACCCAGTAACCGGGCGGTAATGGTCTTCGCACGTCAAATTCCACTTGATGAGCGTAGCTGCTGCTTGTCAGAAAATAAAAAATATTTTTCAGACGTGTGTAGTGGACGCATGCCAAAATTGAAAATACTGCAAGGGCCACATGGTAAGTGGGTAGTAACTCCAATTTGGCACACGTTGGGCATGCGTAGGCGCCTATGCGGTTTAGTAAAAGGGCCCCTTACTGAAGAATAATAAAAGTACAGAAAAAAAAAAGGAGAAAGCAATTATAGCTAACCAAATATTGGTAAAAGGGTCCTTTTATTTATTTATTGTATGATTGTAAGCTCTCTTGAGCAGGGACTGTCCTTCCCCATGCTAAACTTGTACAGCGCTGCGTAACCCTAGCAGCGCTATATAAATGCTAAGTAGTAGTAGTAGTACCCCACATTTTCCCACCTTTTTGCAGGCTCAATGTGGCTTACAGAGTATAGATATGATAACGTCATTACATGATTTAAAAAACAGTCGATCATAAGCGGAGGTGAGAGAGGTGTTAGGTGAGGCCGTGTGAGAGGTGTTTTTTGGTGTACTTGGGTGGTTTAAGGAATGTTTTGTTTCATTGAGGGTGACTTTTGTAGGCTTTGTTGAAGAGATGTGTCTTCAAAGCTTTGCGAAAGCTGGTTAGATTGGTCGTGGCTTTCAGGGCCATGGGCAGTGCGTTCCAAGACTGTTTGCTTTTGTATTAAGGTGCTCTAACAGATTTACCCCCCGTTTATTAAGCCACGCTAGCGGTAGGAGCAGAGCAATACCGACACAGCCCATTCAAAGTACGCCAAATGCCACTTGGTGTGTGTCCGATACGTGCAGCACAAAATAAGAATTATTTTATGTCTGCATGTATCGGAGGAGCACAAACATGAAATTACCACAAGAGCCACGCGGTAGCCATGCGGTAACTCCATTTTGGCGCACGTTGGGTGCGCGTAGATGTTTATGCCAGGGGCGTAGCCAGACAGCAGATTTTGGGTGGGCCTAGGCAAGAAGTGGGTGGGCAACAAGTGTTCTCCACCCCACCAAAAAAATATCGCAGCTGGTGGAAAAGCAGTCTGCAGCAGGCAGGCGCTGAAAACTGAGAATGTGCAGGTGCCGGTATCATGGAGAGTAGCATTTTCGTTATCATCAGGGGGAAGTCTTCAGCTGGCAGAGATTGGGATCCCCGCCAGCTACTGCTAAATGTGTATTACTGTTGGGTGGGCCTGAGCCCTATGTGGGTAGGCCCTGGTCCACCCCAGCCCACCTGTGGCTATGCCACTGGCTTATGCGGCTTAGTAGAAGGGCCCCAGAATGTTTTCTTCACCAACTACAATGTGCCATTCAAGCCCATTCTCTACCAATGCCCCACCTAGTCCCTGCCCCCTAACACAAAATGTACATACTGTATGAATTAATGAATGCTAACTGCTGCACCACTGCTAATTCCATTTAAATGAATAACATACAATTTAATTGAATAACAATCTAATTAGTGCATAAGTATTGCCATACTGGGAAGGACCAAAGGTCCATCGAGCCCAGCATCCTGTTTCCAACAGTGGCCAATCCAGGTCACAAGTACCCGGCAAGATCCCAAAAATGTACAAAACATTTTATACTGCTTATCCCAGAAATAGTGGATTTCCCCCAAGTCCATTTAATAACGGTCTATGGACTTTTCCTTTAGGAAGCCGTCCAAACCTTTTTTAAACTCCGCTAAGCTAACCGCCTTTACCACATTCTCTGGCAACGAATTCCAGAGTTTAATTACACGTCGAGTGAAGAAAAAATTTCTCCGATTCATTTTAAATTTACTACATTGTAGCTTCATCGCATGCCCCCTAGTCCTAGTATTTTTAGAAAGCGTGAACAGACGCTTCACATCTACCCATTCAACACTCATTATTTTATAGACCTCTAGACCTCTATCATAGTGCCAATAATTGACTTTTTAACAACCAATTATTGTCACTAATTAGAGTTCATTGGCATTTAACCACGATCTGAATAAGGGGGTTTGAAAATGGGAAGGTCAGGGTATAACATGGGTGTTTATCATATGTTGTTATACGATAATGGGGATACTCACCTAATGCAGGCACATATATTTGCACCCTGTTTCATTTATAGAGTGCAATGCCCTGTAGTAGCCTATCTGAAATATCAATCCAGAGATATTAAAGACAAATAGTGCAGCAATTTGATTTTTTTTCATGAAATATTAACAGTATTAACTACTCCATTTAAATGGGGAAAATGTAAATACCACTTTAAAAAGAAACTGATGTGATCATGCTTCAAGAAGCACATTTATCACCACCTGAGAGCCTCAGACTAAAAGAATCTGGGATTGCAGATTACATAATATCTCCTAGTAGAGATAAGAAAATGACTTTGATGAGGAAAGCCTTCTGTAATCAGATTGTTTCCTAGCAGCATGATTTAGAGGGTAGATGAAGAAGCAAGTTCAAAATGTGATTCACAAAGTCTTCTATATGCTTAGAATAGTTAAACGTATGAATCCCTATGTTACAGATCAAAACTTTGGAAACATAGTTCAAACTGTGGTCTGTTGTAATGGTCTTTTTATCAGCATTACAAAAACGTTTATTGAAGGCACTTCCAGTGACTCAAAATTCTACAGCTAGGTTAATTATAAGTACATCGTGTTTTAGTCACACCTCTCCTATCTTGAAGTCCTCGCACTGGCTCCCTATGAAATGTTGCATTGAAATAAAGATCCTGTTATTCATTTTTAAAGGTTTTAAGTAATTGTGGGGGTCTTTTGCTACTGCTTAGCTGCAGTAGGGCCCATAGGAATAAAATGGGCCCAGCTGCAGATAACTGGAGCTAAGTTTTAGTAAAAAGACCCCCTGTGGTTCTCTATTGTTATGCTCTGCTCTGAGACTTTACCAGTCAACAGGGTCCTCTGAGATCTTCTCAAAAGAATTTGCTTGATGTTCCATCTTTCCTGCAGGTATATATGGAAAAGTAGAGATCCTCTATTTTTTATATAATTGGTCCAAAATGATGAAATGCACTACCTGTTGAGCTTCACTCGATACAGAATATTACTCAGTTTAAGAACGAACTGAAAACTCACTTTTTTTCCAGGTGTATGGATTATTGGAACAGTAAGGACATTTTTGCTATGTGGTGAGAATTGTTTCTTGCCTATTTTGCTGTTTGCCTATACTATTGATTGTTTGTGTTAATTATACATTTCATGGTTTTTGAATGGCTATGCCTGAAGACCAACAACAGAGAAGCTTTTTTTTGTGCCTCAGCTCCCTGCCCTCGCGGTAGCAGTTCCAACTCCCTTCCTATCCTCCCATAAGTCCAGCCTATCAACATCTACCTCTCCTCCTACTCCTTGGCTCCTGTGGGACCTGAGGCATCTCTCCCTCCTCTCTCACCATAGTAGTCCTCCAATAGCACTGAGTCACAGGCAGTGAAGAAGACGCACTACTTCCAGCTGCTCTGGGGCTTTCCCTCTGCTGCATTCTAACTCCTTTTATGCAAATTCTTGTGTGCGAAATGCAGTAGAGAGAAGGCTCCGAGGGTAGTAGAAGCAGCGTGTCCTCCTTTCAGCTGGCGACTTTTGTGTTTGAATGACCATGGGCGGGAGGAGAGGGATTGATGCCTGCAAAGGGGGAGGCGGCAGAAAGATTGATGCCAGACCTGCATGGAGGAGGGCATAAGAGTCAACTTTTCAAAATTATTGGGGGTGCTAAACCCAATGGAAATAACCCCTCCCTGAACACATACAATGAATTTTCTCAATATTGGGGGTGGTCAAGCACCCACAGCACCCACAGAGTCAGCTCCAATGAGGGGCAAAGGGATTGATGCCAGACTTGCAATTGGGGAGGGAGAGATTGATGCCAGATCTGTACGGAGAGGATGGGGAGGGAAGGGGAGACATACCAGACATACACGGGGGTGAAGAGGGACAGATGACACAGTATATCTCGCTGCACCTCAAGCCTGGAATATTCCCGAGCTTGTACATCTAGCCCCATCTTTGGCCATTTTCACATCCAGGATAAAAGCCCACCTCTTTAACGCTGCTTTTGACTCCTAACTACTACTCACTTGCCCTGTACCCTTTTATCCCCACCTCTTTAATTCCCTTACCTCTTAGTTGTTCTGTCTGTTTGTTTGTCCTATTTAGATTGTGAGCTCTTTGAGCAGGGACTGTCTTTTTCGTGTATGGTATATAGCACTGCGTATGCCTTGTAGCGCTATAGAAGTGATAAGTAGTAGTAGTAGTAATGTAGAAGCCTGCCCTTGCAGATCAGCAACGCAGCTGCGCGGCTGCGTTGCTGATCTGCAAGGGCAGGCTTCTAGATGGAATGTTGCTAGTGGAGGAGTAGCCTAGTGGTTAGTGCAGTGGAACATGGAATGTTGCTACTATTGGAGATTCTAGATGGAATGTTGCTATTCCACTAGCAATATTCCATATTTAGATTGTGAGCTCTTTGAGCAGGGACTGTCTTTTCATGTATGGTGTACAGCGCTGCATATGCCTTATAGCGCTATAGAAGTGATAAGTAGTAGTAGTATATGACATCACATCATGGGTCTATTTAAACACTTCAAATGCCCGAATGCCATGTTTGAAACGAAGCTGACACCATTTTGAAGTGGTGTGATTTTCAAGTGAACAGCAAGTTTGGCGCATGTAGTTATTCAAATGGTTACGCAAGAAGGTATTTGTTTAAGTTTATATTTTTGTTGTTCAATGAATGCAGTGATTACTAAGATTAGTCCCTGTAATCCCCTGAAGCAGCAGTTTAGCGAAATGTTGGCCACTGTCATTAGGACCAAGTCTTCAGTTAAAGCAGTTAAGTTTCTGTTTCTAATGATTTTTTTTTTCACTGTAACTTCTGCATTGTACAGAGCTGATTGTGAATAATTTCAAAGGGGTGGTATGCCTGTGAAGTAATTGCTGGTAAAGCTCTGCTAAAATGTACTTCTATAGATAGGGATCTGGTGCTTTAGGTGGGGCTCTGGTTCTTTTCCCTCTGTTGCAGTGTTTACTTTTCACTTTTAATTCTGCCTCTGCATTGTGGTATTGAGAATTAAGAATGTGGCCTTGTTTAGTTTGCTTTTTGATAATATTGGGAGAATTTTGTTGGATGACAGTTTCATTTATTCTTTCCTCTCCTCTTTAGCTGTTAAATTACAAGGTTTTCTAGACCTCCGACAGCAGGAATTCCTAGATAAGGACAGTTTTTTCTCTGTTTCTTTCTGTTTTCCTGGGAGATAGGAGAAATTGTTAGACTTTTCCTGCCTCCCCCCCCCCCCCCCCTCCTCCTTTCCCCTTCTTCTCATTTCATGATAGGGCTTCCTTGTCACACACCTTATGATGTGATAATACACATGAAAACGACTCCTAAAACAGGAGAAAAAAAAACTATTGCAAAAAAAGTGACACTACTATTATTACAAAATTGCAAATGAGTCTCTTTTTTTTCACATTTGTATCCTGTACTTTTCCCACTCATGGCAAGCTTAATGTGGCAATTGAGGGTTAAGTGATTTGCCTAGAGTCACAAGGAGCTGTCTGTGCCTGAAGTGGGAATTGAACTCAGTTCCTCAGGACCAAAGTCCACCACCCTAACCACTAGACCACTCCTCACTATCAGTGTTCATATACCTCCAGAAATTTTAAAACAAAAATTACACCTATGCACAGGAAAAAAAATCACTTAGCTTTTAGAAAAAATATCAGGCAACTGCAACTTCAAAGTTTCTTTCCGCCTGTAAATCCAATATATATCCACTGTAGCACAGGATATATAATCCTCGACAAGGGTCCCCCTTGTTTCGAACTCTTTTATCTGAGGAATACCATAGAAACTTCCAGCTGGGGGGGGGTGTCAGGGGGCATTTTGACGGTGGATTAGGGCATAATGGTTCAATTCCCACTTCAGGCACAGGCAGCTCCTTGTGACTCTGGGCAAGTCACTTAACCCTCCATTGCCCCAGGTAAGCCGCATTGAGCCTGCCATGAGTGGGAAAGCGCGGGGTACAAATGTAACAAAAATAAAATAGATACTATTGGAGATTCTACATGGAATGTTGCTACTATTGGAGATTCTACATGGAATGTTGCTATTCCACTAGCAATATTCCATGTAGAAGGCTGTGCAGGCTTCTGCTTCTGTGAGTCTGACGTCCTGCACGTATGTGCAGGACGTCAGACTCACAGAAGCAGAAGCCTGCGCAGCCACACTGGTGATCTGCAAGGGCCGACTTCTACATGGAATGTTGAAATAGCAACATTCCATGTAGAATCTCAAAGAGTAGCAACAGTGGAGGAGTGGCCTAGTGGTTAGGGTGGTGGACTTTGGTTCTGAGGAACTGAGTTCAATTCCCACTTCAGGCACAGGCAGCTCCTTGTGACTCTGGGTCAGTCACTTAACCCTCCATTGCCCCATGTAAGCTGTATTGAGCCTGCCATGAGTGGAAAAGCACAGGGTACAAATGTAATAAAAAAAACAAAAGAAAAGCATCTAAGGTGAAAACTTCTACATTTTGGTGTAGACCTGTTTTTCTAATGAATAAGACACACAACGGTGCCCTAAATGACCAGAGGACCACTGGAGGGAATCAGGGATGACCCTCCTTACTCCCCCAGTGGTCACTGACCCCCTCCCACCCCCAAAGAATGTGAATAAAAATAGTACTCACCAGCCTCTATAACAGCCTCAGATATTATAGCCAGGTCCATTAGAGCAGCATGCAGGTCTCCGGAGCAGTGTAGTGATGGATGCAGTGCACTGTAGACAGATGGACCCAGGCCCATAGATCTTCCTACTTCTCATACTTGTGGTGGAAACTGTGAGCCCTCCTGTACCCGCAATTACACTAGCCATAGACCTGGTGTAACTGCAGGCACATACATGTGGCATGAATGCATGAAACTCGGGCTATGTTAAGCGAGTATTTGCAGAATAGCTCGTAGGTGCCTTGCTAGCATGTACGCAGATAGAGTGCACATACATGCATAAATGCTGGTAATCCAAACATTTCCACGTGTAATGCATGCTTGAATGTGGACACTTAGGTTATAGAATTGACCTTTATGTGGTCGTTTTAAGCCCAACGCAGTCTTACCGCTCACTAAAAGGGAAGTACCATCGGACTACCAAAGCAGCCCAGCGGTAGTTCCCACCCCCCAGCGTGCATCATATCTGGTGCTACAAAAAATGTTTTAATTTTTGTAGCGCCGGTGTACACCTAGCAGTAATTGAGCAGTGCCAGGTGCTGCCTGCTTACTGCTGGGTTAGCACGGGAGCGCTTACCGCCACTTGCCGCATGACCATTTCCTTAAAAAAACAAAGACCTGCCTTTCACCCGCCGCAGTAAAAGGGGGCCTCGGTGCACTTCAAAAACACACGCCAATGCCAGAGCAAGCCCCCTTTTGCCACAGCTTCTTAATAGAGGCCCTATGTGCCTATCAAGTGCCCTTCGGTGCTTGTATATAAACACACCGTTATACAGGGCCGTGCCAACACGGTAAGCGGGATAAGCACCGCAGGGGGGGCGCCGTCCTCTGGGGGGCGCCGCCGCACCATGCTTACATTGCCCTCCCGCTCCCATGTCCCAACTGCCTGCCCTCTTCTCCCCACCAAGATCCCTTTCCTTTTTTTTCTTTTAAATTTACCTCCGTGGCAGCGCAGCGTCAGTGAAGGAGGCAGCGCTCCCAGTCCCGACGTCTCTAGCCTTCCCTTCGCTCAGTGTTCCGCCTTCTTCTGACATCAAGGAAATGACGTCAGAAGAAGGCGGGACATTGAACGAAGGGAAGGCTAGAGACGTCTGGACTGGAAGCGCCGCCTCCTTCACTGACGCTGCGCTGCCGGACGGAGGTAAATTTAAAAGAAAATTTGTTCACTAGCTGAGAAATGATCTGAGTTTCCGTTGCCAGTTGGAGTGAGAGAGTCTTACGAAATGACCTTTCAGGAGATTCTGTTTATTTCGGCGCCGGGACCGGAGCGTTGCGTGATCTCAGAGAGGCTCTGCACTCTGCCTCTGCTCTGACCCCTCGGCCACCGTGAGCCTGCAATAATTTGCAAACAATTAGGGGGAGAAAAGGGGGGGCGGGGGACTGACGTGCAAGACTTTACAGAACTCAGCTGGCCTGTCAGAGGCATCAAAAACCAACTCTTTTCTGTTCTGATTATTACTGTTTGAACTTTTTTTTTTTTTAATCTACTGCTCTTCTCCCAAAGAATCGGAGTTGCAAAACCAAAAATCGTAGCATGCAATGAAGTTAACAAAAGTATCATAAAGGACAAGACAAAGAAACAAAAGTTGCTGGCCCAGTCCTATGGCAAAATCATTCTCACGGGGGGGGGGGGGGGGGGGGGGGGGGTGCCGCCAACTGATGGTCTGCAGGGGGGCGCCAGAGACCCTAGGCACGGCCCTGCCATTATAGATTTACCCCCTAGTGGCTAGGCTTTGCTGCCATATAAGATGGCAGCTCTGAAGCTGTTCCCATGATTGGAGAAGGACTTAGTCATCAGTACATTTCTCAGCACTAGTCACCTAAATTTAACTAACTAATCCTGAGGGGTTAATTACAGACCAAAATCTAGCTGTCTTGTTGTAGGTTAATTTTCAGTCCCAACACAGCCAGGTGGGTTGTGCCTGAATATTCGACTCTAGCCAGCTATATTGATTCCTCAGCCTGATTTGAAAAGCAGCCCCATAGAGGCCCTTTTGGATGCTGTGAGAAAATAACTTCACTGTTTAAAAACCATACATTACATTAGTATGCTTTCTATCTGCTTTTCCCCTGAGCTCGTTTTGAATGGGAAATAGCATGCATACTTTTGAAAATGTCAAGTACACATTCTGTTTTATCCCCAGACCTAAACAAGGCATTTATAAGGTCTCTCTTTAATCCCAATAAAGGTTGATGGGGGAGGGGTGGGAGGCTGAAATTTTCAACAAGCCGTTTTACCCAGGTACACCAGTATTTACATGGCCTTTTGAAAAATTTTCCCCTTCGGTTTTACAATGAAAATCCGCATCTTCCACTTTTGTTTTGTGCAGGGCTAGTCTTTTTGTTGTGGGATTTCCCCTTCCAAAAATGCGGATAAGGGTATTTTGCCGAAGAAATACAAGACATGCTGTCTTCTGAGTTCCTTTTCCGCTGTCAACATGCTTTCATTTAACTACTGTTTTAAAAAAAAAACCCTGGAGTAAGGAACTGAGCCTTTATAGTTAACTAAAACTGACATCTAAAAGTTATTTACAAAATTATGTTCACGAATTTAAATGCTGCAGTGAGAAAACTGCTGAAGGACATTTTCGGTGCCAAACCACTTGGTCTAATCTTTTTATGGTGGTAAATAAAAGTCAGGCACATTCATGTACTCCAAGAACCATTATGTAAATTGCAAACTGAAAATGCTGCCATTCTGTTTAAAAACATGTACATCTGGAACAGAAAATAGAGATTTGTGCATAAAGGCTCTTTTTCAAAACCTATTCAAGAAAATTACGGCATGAATGCAAAGTTGTTTTTCTTTTATATAATTAGGAATGACATCAGCTCTTATGGTTTTTCAGAAGAATGGAATGTATTTTGTTGAAAGCTGTCCAACTATTACAGTCTAGTTAGTGTTCTTACTGTAGAAACTTTCATTGTTTATTGTTTGGTATATTATGGCACTGAAGACTAATATTTCACATCATGAGGCTCAGAGATAGTTTTACTCAGTAATTATTAAACAAGCTTACAATATCTTTAAACAATGTCCTGGGAAAATTTTCCACATGTAAGATCATGGTTTAAATATAGCTTTTTTTTGTTCACAAATATTAAGCAATGATCAGCACAGGGGTCTCAAACACTAGTCCTCGAGGTCTGCAAGCCAGTGGCGTAGCCAGACAGCCAATTTTGGGTGGGCCTGAGCCCAAAGTAGGTGGACACAACATTTTTCTGTCTCCGCCCCCTTCCTCTTCCCACTCTCCACCTTTCCCCTGGCACCTCCCAACTCAAAATATATTTTGGCACATGAGGATCCTCAAGCTCTGTCAGCTGAAGACTTCCTGCGAAAATGGCCAGAACTCCTTTTCACCAAGATTAGCAGGCAGCAGAAGCATTGATGCCGTCACTCCCCACATGCTTGTTAGTGGCTCAAGGATGCTGCCACTGTCTGCCAAGCTTAGTAGAAGGGAGTTTTGGCTGCCTTCAGAAGTCCTCAGCTGATGGAGCTTGGGGATCCCCACCAGCTACTGCAAGGGACAGGACTAGTGTTAGACATGCTAGGGCCCAGTACAGAAAATAAAGAAGCCCTTCCCCCCCCCCCCCAACACACACACACACAATTTTCTCTCGTCACTGCCTCCCCTCCAATCTTACCACCTACCATTACAATCACACAGACAGAATCTCACCAAATACAGAACAAGGGATCACAAATTAGAAATAAAAATATATAGACAAAAACTGAACTAGGAACCTCGCCATGTACTACAACAGTGGAGAATTAAAAATAGAAATGTATGTCTTTTTCTATTGAACATAATAGAATGACATCCGCTATGCATATTTCTCAAGCTAACATACTTCAGTTAGTAAATTAAAAATAAAATGCCTATTCTACCTTTGTTGTCTGGTCATTTTTTTCCCATCATGTTGGTTTCAGTTTCTCTTTTCCACTTTCCTGTCTTTCTGTTCATTCTCCTTCAAGCAGCTGCTGTTCATTTGTCTTTTCTCCACTCTCATCCCATCACTACACTTGCCTTTGACATATTGATATTTCACATTTTTTTTCTTTCCTGCTCTTTGTTCACTCAGATTTTACCCTCTTTCTAACCCTTTTCCTTCTTTTTACTTTTCAGATACCTATCAGATTTCCATCTCCTTCTTTCACCCACTAGCTCTCCTATTCCTCATCACACTCCTTCCCCAACCTTCCATTCCCTTCCATCTTCAACCTACTCTCTGTTATCATATTTCTACTCCCTGTAATCACTATCCTCCTCTCATTAATTTCTTTACCACCCCCTTGGCCTCTCTCACATGGTACCACCATCCCAGTGTCTCCCTCCTTCCAACCCTTTTAGCCCAGTATCTGCATCCTCTTTCTCTTCCCCCCACCCTCTACCCCCTCCCAGCATCTTCCTGTTCCTTCTCTCTTTCCTCTTGTCCCCTCACCTGGGAGCCAGCATTTTCCCTCTCTTCCCTCCCACCCATAGTCCAGCATTTCTCCCTCACTCCTTTCTACCCCTGGATCCAACATCTCCCTCCTTCTTCTCCCCTTCCGTGCAGCATCGCTCCTTCCCTCTCCTCCACCCTCATGTTCTACATTGTTCCCTCTTTTTCCTTTTCCCTCTTTTCCATTGACCACCATCTCTCGCTCTCTTTCTTTCTCTATTTCTCTCTCTCTTACCCTTGCATCCTAAGTCTAACATCTCTCTCCCCATGCAGCATCTCTCCATCTCTTCCTCCCCTCCACCACCATGTCCAATATTTCTCCATCATCCCTCTTTCCCTTGTGCAGCATCTCCCCCTCCCTTCCCAGTCCAACATTTCTTCTTCCCTTATCCTTCACCCCTCCTGTGCAGCATCTCTCCTGTCCTCCCCACCCTACATTCAACAATTATCCCACTCTCTCCCCACTCCTTGCAGCATCTCTTCCCCCCCCCCCCCCCATGTCCAATAATGATCCCTCTCTTCTACCTGCCCATGCAGCATCTCTCCCTTACCTCCCAGGTCCAACAATTTTTCCTCTCTCCTTCACTCCCTGTGCAGCATCTCTCCTTCCCCTCCACTCCCATGCCCAACATTTTTCCCTGTTTCCTACACACCCCCATGCAGCATCTCTCATTTTCTTCCTCCCCTCCACTTCCATGCCCAACAATTTTCCCTCTCTCCAAACCCCCCTCCACTTCCATGCTCAATAAGCTTCCCTATCTCCAGCCCCCATTTCCAACAAGTTTCCCTCTCTCCAGCCTCCCCTGCCTAACAATTTTCCCTCTCTCCTAAACCCATCCCCAAGCAGCATCTCTCCTTCACCCTCCCCTCCATTCCACTCCCATGCCCAACAGGTTTCCCTCTTTCCACCCCCACCCCCATGAAGCAGTGGGAGCACTTCAAACTTTTAAATACAAAGGATCTCCCAAGAAATTACATCATATTTGGGGGGGGGGGGGAAGACGCAGCAGAGGGAAGGCTTCCTTACAGGACTTGATAGGCTGGCTGGCTCACTTGCATTACACTCCCGAGGTTGCAGCGGCGAACTGGCGGGCGGGGCGCTACTCTCCAGTAGTAAAATCAGCAAGCCGGCAGGTTCGAGTCCGTCCTTCGCTTCCCTGCCCTCTCTGCATCCCGCCCGCCCGAAAGGAAATGACATCAGAGGAAGGCGGGACGCAGAGAGGGCAGGGAAGCGAAGGACGGACTCGAACCTGCCGGCTTGCTGATTTTACTACTGGAGAGCGGCGCACTGGCGCCCCGCCCGCCAGTTCGTCGCTGCGGACGAGGATTCGAAGATACGGATGGACTCGGACTCGGGGTGGGTGGGCGGCCGGGCGGGCCTGAGGCTAAATTGGGTGGGCCTGGGCCCATCCAGGCCCACCCGTAGCTACGCCCCTGCTGCAAGCCAATTAGGTTTTCAAGATATCCTTTATGAATATGCAAGAGAGAGATTTGCATACAATGGATATCCTGGAATCCTGGCTAATTTGTGGCTACATTCGTGCATCACTTGTGCATGTAAATTTATGGAATACCAACACTTTCACGACCAAGTGAACACTTAGGCAAGTAAGAAACAAAAAAGTGACTAAGCACTATTCTGTAAGAGTGTGCATAAATGGAATGGTGTGTAAATGCAAGGTGTTCACAGGAGAAGGGTCTGGGTGGGCTGCTATTTACATGTGCAACATACATAATACTGTAAGTTGTGCACACCTTTGACACATTTCTGCAGTTACACCAGATCTATGGCTGATCTAACTGCAGGCAAAAAATTACACTACTGTTCTATAATGGAATCTGGGTGCTGTCCTATGGAAGGGTCTGGAGCTATAGAGGGCATTTCGGTGTAAACGTAGTAAAGGGAAAAATCCCTATGGGGACCTTCAAAATGCCAGGAAAATCCTGATGGGAAGAAAGGAGAAGCAGAGAAAGTTTTACCAGTGAGAGGGATAGAAACTTCTGATCCTAGAGAAGCAGTGGGTAAAAGTCGGTAGTGCACATAGAAATACTACTACTACTACTACTTATCATTTCTATAGCGCTACAAGGCATACGCAGCGCTGTACACCATACACAAAAAAGACAGTCCCTGCTCAAAGAGCTTACAATCTAGATAAGACAGGTAAACAGACAGAACAATAAGGGTAAGGGAATAAAGAGGTGAGGATAAAAGGACAGGACAAGTGAGTAGTGGTTAGGAGTCAACAGCAGTGGTAAAGAGGTGGGCTTTAAGTTTGGACTTGAAAACGGCCAAAGACGAGGCTTGACATAGAGGCTCGTGTAGTCTATTTCAGGCGTGAGGTGCAGCAAGATAAAAGGAACAAAGTCTGGAGTTAGCAGTAGACATAGGCGTAGACTGGGGGAGGGCGAGGGGGGGGGCAATGCCCCCCCAAACGACGACGAGGCGCCGCCGCGCCATTAGTTAAAAAAAAAAACATGCAGGCACGCGCTCCTCTCCATCCGCTTGGCTTCCCTGCCCTCTCTGTCTGCTCCCGCCTTCCTCTGACGTGTCCGTCTACCCCTCTCTCTTCCTCCCTCCCTCCGGCGCAGGCAGCAGTCTTTTTCAGCGTTCCTGGCAGCGATAGTGATGTACACGCTGCCTTCGGCTCTGCCCCAAAGCCTTCTCTTCAAGTTCCTGTTCCCGCATAGGTGGGAACAGGAACTTGAAGAGAAGGCTTCCGGGGCAGACCGAAGGCAGCGTGTACAACTCTACTGCTGCCAGGAACACAAAAAAGCTGAAGAAGACTGTTGCCTGCGCCGGAGGGAGGGAGGAAGAGAGGGGGTAAATGGAGTCACGATCTTGGACCTCGCGGGGGGGGGGGGCAGGAGAAGGAAGATGGATGGAACTGGGAGGGGTGGGGAGCAGAGGGAAGGAGCAAGAGATGGATGGGACAGAGGGATGGTGAGCAGAGGGAAGGAACAGAAGATGGATGGGACTGGGAGGGGTGGGGAGCAGAGGGAAGGAGCAAGAGATGGATGGGACTGGGAGGGGTGGGGAGCAGAGGGAAGGAGCAAGAGATGGATGGGACTGCGAGGGGTGGGGAGCAGAGGGATGGACCAGGAGATGGATGGGATTGGGAGAGGTCAGGCACAGCAGAGGGAAGGAACAGAAGATGGATGGGACTGGGAGGGGTGGGGAGCAGAGGGAAGGAGCACGAGATGGATGGGACTGGGAGGTTGGGGAGCAGAGGGAAGCCTACTGGAAAGAAGACACTGCATAAAACAGAAGACACTGGGACCAAAGCGAATAGAAAAAGTAAATGATCAGACAACAAAGGTAGATAAAAGTATTTTATTCATAATTTATTAATTGAAATGTGTCAGCTTTTTGAAATGTGCATCTGTGATATTTTGCCTGTAAATTTCAATTCCTTCCTCCATATTAGCATATTAATTTGCATATGTATATTGTAACGGGGGTAGGAATTAAAAGGGAAAAAATACTTATCTGGGGTCCGTTTTGGGGGTTCCGGGGCCATTTTTGTGGCTGGAGGGCGTCCGGGTGCCTGGAGAGGTAGGCAGGAGCGCTGCCAGAGGTGCTCCGGTGCTCCCGATGGAGTTTGGCCTCGTTTGGGCCGGTGGCAGTGTCGGCGGGCTGGCGCTGCTTGGGGGCCAGGCAGCGCTGTGGTTTTCGGCTCCCGGGGACGAGTGAGTCCCCGGGGTGAAGAGGAGAAGTGGCGCCGTCGTTCCGGGGCGCTGGTTATTTGGGGCCGTTGTTTGGAGGGAGAGGTGCGATGGAAGAAAGGGCTGCAGGAGGAGCAGCGTGGCATTTCTGTGACTCGGGAATGTGTGGGAACGTCCTCGGGTCTGTGAAGAGGACTGGGCGCCAGTTGTAGTGGGTGGAAGCAGCGGTGAGGTTCGGGAGCGCCGGGTGCAAGAGGCCGGTGAAAGACAGCGCCGCAATTTGTTTTTTTTTTAAAAAAAGAACAGCAGGCCCGGCGCGGGACAGAAGAGTTTTCAGCAGCGGGCTGAGAGGAAGAGGACGTCGGCGCGAGAGTGCATGAGGTGGCGCGCCTCATGCACACATCGCGAACGCGCGTTTTTTCGTTTAGGCCGAAGCCGGGGCCTAAATTTTGGGCCCGGCTTCGGAGCTTTTTTATTTTTGCCTCCGTTTTTGCGGGAAGACGTCGAGGACCGGAACCGAAGGTAGGGGTCATGTGAGGGGAAAATCCCGGTCAAGGTAAGGGGTCTTTTGACCCGAAATTTTAATTTATTTATTTTTAAAATGTGTAAATTCGGTTTTTTATTTTTAAAAAATCAGGGATTTGTTTAATTTAAATTCTGTTTTTGGTTTTGGGGTTAGGGAATTTTTTAGGATTTTTGTAGTACTTTAGTTTTTTAATTTTTGCTTTTTAAATAGGAGTTTTTGACAGGAGTGGGTTTTATAGGGTTAGGAAAGGGTTAATGTTTTAAATTCGACAGGGTAGGTCCGGGAGGGGAGTTGGAAATTTTTGGGATAGTTTTTAATTGGATTTGGAAATTTTAGAGGGGTCTAGGATAGTTTGTTTGAAGGCGGACGTCAGAATTTGGGATTTTTAAAATTGGAAAACAGGGATAGATAGGGAATGGGGAGTTTAATTTTTGGGTCAAGTTTGAAGTGATTTGAGAAAATTTTAAGGTGATTTTAGTTAATTAGTATGATTTTCTATTAAAGTCTATGGGGTTTTATTTTTTAAAATGGAGCTGTAGCAGCGCTGGCCAACATTCCGCAGGTCAGCTCAGCCAGCTTGGAATGTTTAAAAGGGATAGTGATTGGCTGAGCTGGTCTCGGAATGGCAAGCCAGCGCTGGTCTCCCTGGAAATGGTGGTTGAGGCAGTTGGTCAGAAGGTGTTGGTCAGTCAAGGAGAGAGGTGTGTGGTGTGTGAGGGGAGAGAGTGGAAGGTGTTTGAAGGGTAAAAGTGGAGGAATTTGAGAAATTTTGAAGGAAAAAATAATTAGAGAATAGTGTATTATTGAGGGGGTTATAGTGGTTTAGTGGGGAAGTTTGGTTAAAATTAATTAAGTTTAGGATATAGGATTAATAGTAATTGGGTTTGTAAGGGGTGCGGGGTGTGAGTTATATAAGGGGGTGTTTGGGAATATAGTAGGGGTGTAATAGTTGATAAATTTTGGAATTTAAAATAGTTTTTTTAGGAGTTAAGTGTTAAATTACTAAAGTGGCTAGACAACAGTATAGAAGTATGAATGGAATGTAAAGTGGTGTAAAGTACTGTGAAAGAGTAGCGAAAGTGCCTAAGACCGGCCAACACTATTACACTAGTGTTAGTTAGGGAAAGAAAAAATAGTTAGAAAAGGAGAAGACTTGAGAGAAAGTGACAAACTGTACTTATTTTAATTTTAATAATCAGAGGAACCACAGTGTAAAATCTTCCTAGCAGGCAGAATTTCTGCTGTTACCCAGAGCAGACAGGGTTTTCCTTCCGTTTACTTTGTTTTTGAGGGGAGGTTTAGGAGGAAGAGGCAGCCGTGCATTTCAGAAAATCTACAAGGGCCCCGGCGCAAGAAAGATTTCACCGGCACGCTTGGAACCAAAGGAATTGAGACACTGACAGCTAAGTGACTGAGATATTGGGACTGAGTATCAAGGGGAAAGTGGGTGTTACTTACCTTAAAGGGGAAAAGGGGGAAAAGAGAGAAGAGAAAAAAAATCCAAACCAAATACTTACCTGTTTCTGAAGGGGGGGGAAAGAAGACGTTTCCTGCAAAACATAAAGGGTGACACAAAGTATCAAAGTCCGGAGAAACATCCTTTGGGAGAGTACAAAGAATTGTTAAACAGGGGAAAGGTTTAGTGAGAATAAAAAAACAATACTTATCTGATGTTTGTTCTGGTTCTCCTGTAAGAATACCTGTAAAGAGAAAAGAAGCGAGTTTATATTTCTTTTTAAAAGAAAAGGGTTATTCATGTACATAAATTGTGGGATTCATTGTATAATTTTGTAAGTTTGTCTTTAATTTACTTTGAGGTTGAATTTAAAGAATTTAAAATAAATACCAATTTATTGCATTGAAAAGAACCCTGTGGCTGATTGAGTTGTGTGGGAGCCCAATAGGGAGAATCCTAAATTTAGTTTCATTTTCCTCTTCCATTCTTAGAGAGTGGAAGACGAGGATAGTGATTCTAACACATTTCCGGTAACTTATAGTGTGCTCGCATTCAGGCCCGACTGCAAACACCTGACTTTGGGTGAGCACACAGTTACATCTGAGGTACTGGAAGTGCCGGTTAGAAATTGGCGTAGTCGGCAGGATCTTCCTGAATTTGAGGGCCCCTGAAGGTAAATTCTGAGGAGGAGGGGGAATTTAGTTGAAGATATTAAGTGGTTGTAATAAAGTTTTAAAAATTGTGGTGAATTATTTCTGGGGTGACAAAGTATCCTGGGTTTTGGGTTTGCCTGGGATCTCTGCCTTGCAGCAACACTTGATTCCTGAGAGGTACAAGGATGGACGGAGGAGCATCGGGAAGTTCCATTGCCCCTGTGCCTCAAGTAATCGCGCACACGGTGTTCATTCCTCAGGAGCGTTCCATGCCAGAATTTAGTGGATTTCCCAAAGGTCCAGAAGATTTGAAAATCGGAGAATGGGTGGAGAAAATGAAATCAAGAATGAAAATCATGCGCATCCCAGCTGAAGATCAGTGTGATGTAGTGAGGGATCATTTGAAGGGGATTGCAGCAGACACCGTGAAGTACACGCTTCCGAGGGATTGTACCGTTGAAGAAATTTTCGAGTTGCTGAAACAAGTTTATGGTGATCGAGTGGCTTTGGGACTTCGGTTTCAAGAATTCTACAATTTACCTCAAGGGGAAAAAGATTCCATCCGTGTGTATGCGTATCGTCTTCAGGAGAAGTTGGAGGGCATCATGACTAGAGACCGAAGGAGAGTCGGGGATCCGGAAGAAACTTTGAAGGAGCAGTTTATCATTGGTCTTAGGGATGAGACATTAAAGAGAGAAGTGCTGAAAAGCAACGAAGACAACCCCAGACAAAGTTTTGCAGAACTGATGCAAGCAGCCATCAGGTGGGCCGGTGAGGAAAGAGGCTTGTCTACGTGGGAGACAGCACCAAAGAAAATCCTACCGAGACAGAGGGAAGACGCTGGTGATTATGGTCGTCCAGAGGAGACAGCGACAGTGGTTATGATGCGCCAGATGACTAATATGTTGGCCAAGATGTGCGAGAGGCAAGAGGAGGAATGGAGGAGACAACGGATAGAGAGAGACCAGTTACGATACTCGGAAGTCAGGAAGGAGTATCCTCAATATAATTGTAATGCAAGGCCTTCTAGAACGGTGACTGGTGAACCAATATGCTACCGCTGTCAGGAGCCAGGACATATAGCACGATACTGTCAGAGTGAGAGGAGTGTTTTTTCAGAAAGAGGCCGAAGTGCTCCAATGAGCAAGAATCAATGTAATAAGGAGGAGGAAAAACCTAGTACCAGTGGTAATGCTCAAGGAAGCGCTCCAATTCCGGTGACAGGAAGTGAAAGAAAACCAGTGATACAGATGCAGAGGTCAGTGAATGTGGAGGAAGTCTCGGAAACAAGTTACCTGGGAGAGAGGGCGGTGGGAACCAGTCCGGTATTGAAGGTAATGATAAATGGAGTTGAAACCCTATGTACCATCGACACTGGTTCGAGTGTATCTACCATACTGGCCAGTTACTTCTATAAAAACTTCCCTGACACCGCACATCTTAAAGATGCTAGTGAACTGGTGCTAGTGGCTGTAAATGGGACGGATCTACCTGTGCTTGGGTATATTGACGCAGATGTTCAATGCCTGGGTCAAGTCATACCAAGAAGATGCATTTTTATTGTCAAGGATAATTTTTACAATGGACAGGTTGAGAGCCAGCCCGTACCAGGAATAGTGGGAATGAATGTGCTCAGATATCTGGAAGGATTGTTCAAGGATCTGACGGTTTTAATGAGTGCTCCTGAGAAGATCGCGAAAGTGAGAGACGAAATATCCCAAAACAAGAACAAGGCAGAAGGATATGTTAAAGTGCGCGGTAGTGGGAAGCAAATTTTGCCAGCTATGACGGAAAGCATACTGATGGGAAAATGTCAACAGGTACGGAACGTTTCTGGTGTTTTAATGGTGACTGCGTCACGGAAGGTTACCTTACCTAACAAGGTGAGAGTGGTGAACACCTTGGTTAAGCCAGAAAGAGGAAATATCTGGGTCCGGATGATTAATGCAGGAGTTCAAGATATTGCCATACCTGGAAGAGCACAGATAGCAGAGGTCCATACCAGGGGTGTAGCTACGGGTGGGCCTGGGTGGGCCCAGGCCCACCCAATTCCAGCCCAGGCCCGCCCAGCGCCAGCTCCCATTGCTGGCCACTGCTGCTTTTCCTGATGAGCAGCAGGGCCGGCGCCCGGCGCTACAAAAAGAAGAAGCGCTCAGCTGACTGAGCTGAGCGCCAACGCGTCGCTAAGGACAAGAAAAAATGTTTTAAAAAAAATGCGGCACCGCAGGCAGCCTCGAAGCATTGGCTGCTGGCTCTGTGCAGGCTCCTCCCGTCTCTTACATTACTGCCCCTGTAGCGAAGCAGGGGCAGTGACGTAAGAGACGGAAGGAGCCTGCAGAGCCAGCAGCCAATGCTTCGAGGCTGCCTGCAGTGCCGCGTTTTTTTTTTAACATTTTTTCTCGTCGGGTTAGCGACGTGTTGGCGCTCAGCTCAGTCAGCTGAGCGCTTCTTCTTTTTGTAGCGCCGGCCCTGCTGCTCATCAGGAAAAGCAGCAGTGGCCGGCAATGGGAGCTGGGGCTGGTGGGCCTGAATGGGAGAGGGAAAATGGATGGCAGGATGGGGAGAAAGAGGAAAAATGGAAGGATGGGGAGAGAAAGAGGGAAAACAGATGGGAGGATGGCAGAGAAAGAGGGAAAATGGAAGGATGGGGAGAGAAAGAGGGAAAACAGATGGGAGGATGGCAGAGAAAGAGGGAAAATGGAAGGATGGGGAGAGAAAGAGGGAAAACAGATGGGAGGATGGCAGAGAAAGAGGGAAAATGGAAGGATGGGGAGAGAAAGAGGGAAAACAGATGGGAGGATGGCAGAGAAAGAGGGGAGATGGATGAAAGGATGCAGAGAAAAAGGGGAGAGTGGAAGGATGTGGAGAGAGAAGGGACACTGAACAGATAAGGGTAGAGAGATAGACACTGGTTAGAAGGAGGGAGAGAGACATTAGATGGAAGGATCAGGAGAGAGGGTAGATGGGTGGAAGGATGGGAGAGAAAGAGGGAAGACGCTGGATGGAAGGGTAGGGAGAAAGAGGTGACACTGGATGGAAGGATGCAGAAAGAAGAGGGGAGAATATTGGAAGGATGGGGAGAGAGAGGGGAGACACTGGAAGGATGGGGAGAGAAAGAGGAGAGCTGCTGCATGGAAAGGGGGAGTAGTGAAAGATTGGAGAATAAGAGGAAGGGGCATGGGGAGAACAAGGGTGAGAAAAAGATGAAAAGCCATAAGTAGATGAAGGAAATTAAAGAATGGATAGTAAGAATGAATTAAATCTGGACACAGAGAGAGGCAGAAAAATATTGAAGAAAGCAAAGAAAAAGGAGAGAAAAATGACAAATGGCCAGGAAACCCTGGCAGAAGAGTCAAGCGAAAACGAAGGAAAGCAGAATCTAGAGACTGGGAGCAACACAATGAGAAAAAGTAAATGGCCATACAACAAAGGTAAAGAAAATAATTTTATTTTTAATTTAGGATAAAGTAATATGGTGTTAATAAAGTTTCAGAGACCAATACTTCCTTCCTTAGGCCAGGAGAGGATACCGTAACAGCATTATACTGACCTGAGGCAGGAGGTTTTGGCCTCTGAAAGCTCACTGAAAAGGGTGTTAAGGCTATTAAATAAATTGTCTGAAATCTGATGCACTGAAAAGCAGCACTTTACCCTGTGTGACAAATGCATCCGAGTGTGACTACATTTTGCTGGGGGGGGGGGGGGGGGGGGGGGGGGGGTAGAGAGAAAATTTTGTGCCCACCCACTTTGGGTTCAGGCCCACCCAAAATTGGCAGTCTGGCTACGCCACTGGTCCATACTTCAGCATGTGAAAAGTCGGAAGAGAGTTCTGTGAGATGTGAGCTAAAGATGAATGGTTGGGAAGAACAGCTTCCTCAAGTGAAAGTGGAATGGGATAAATTGTCCGTGGAGCAAGCCCAACAATTAAGGGAGTTATTATGGAAACATCGTTCAGTGTTCTCTACCAACGACGCGGACATAGGGTTCTCTGACCTGGTTTCTCATCGAATTGATACGGGTGAAGCTAAACCAGTGAAACAACCATTCAGAAGGGTTGAACTCTCTTACCATCAGAGATGCATATCCACTTCCGAGAATAGATGAATCACTGGACGCTCTGGGATCTTCAAGGTGGTTCTCGTCTTTAGACATGACATCCGGGTATTTCCAGATGGGCATGGCCCCGCAAGATATCGAAAAAAACAGCAGTAAACAACTCCTTTCGGGTTATTTGAGTGGACACGCATGCCTTTTGGATTGTGCAATGCTCCTGCTAGCTTTCAGAGGTTGATGGAGTCTGTCATGACTGAGTACGTCTTTGAAATCCTACTCTTATACCTTGATGACATTCTGGTATATGCAGCACTTTGAACAGCACCTGCAGTGCCCCTAGTTTGCCCGGTTGGTGTCCTGGCATGTGAGGAGGACCACTGCACTATAAATGCTGGCTCCTCCCATGACCAAATGGCTTGGATTTGGCTGGGTTTGAGATGGCCGCATTAGTTTCCATTATCGGAAAAAAACAACGGTGGCGATCTCTAACGTCAGCGATCTCTAAGGGCCGGCCCAAATGTTGAAGATTTGGCCGGGCCCCGACCGATTATCGAAACGAAAGATGGCCGGCATCTGTTTTGATAATATGGTCGGGTATGCCGCTTTACGGGGCCGGCCTTTGAGAGGGCTGGCCCTTATAGATGGCCAGCCCCGTTCGATTATGCCCTCCTTACCACTAAGTCAACGGGTCGGCAGTAGGATCTCATGCCCAAAATGGATGCACGCTAGTTCAATTTTTGCTGCACATCCATTTTCGACCATGAAAAAAAGGCCTTTTTTACAGACACACTGAAAAAATGGACCTGCATGCATCCAAAACACGCATCTATACAAGTGCAGGCCATTTTTCAGTGCACATTAGTAAAAGAGCCCCATAACAAGCCAATCAGCATGGATAATTGGGGCTAACAATCAATTATCGACACTAACGGGCAATAATTTAAATTTACACACACATCTTTTAGTTGCTGGTCTATAAAAGATGCGCATGTAAATGTTTACATGCTGATCCAAAAGGGGTGTGGTCACAGGAGGGGCATGGCAGATCAGAGGCGATTCTGGAATTTGCATGCATTAGGCATGATCTGTGCTAATAGTTAGGCATGAGGATTTACACCAGTTTTCTGGTTGGTTGTAAAAAAAAAAAAAAAAAAACATGAATTGGGCGTTGATAACCCAGTGCCAAATGCTAATCTAGAAACTGGCTCCCAACTTGGCAGTGTGAAAAAAAGAAAAATAAGAGTAGAACAAATGTGTATACCAAACTATAGGTTTATTAAAAGCAAATCCTAAAAACAGACTCGACACAGTTCTGCATTTCGGTGCAATGGCGCCTGCCTCGGGAGTCAATCAAGTTATCTCAGCCACTGATGGTAACAATAAAAAAATAATTAGCCTAATTATTTAGTGTTACCATCAGTGGCTAACTTTATTGACTCCTGAGGCAGGCGCCGTCAGCACCAAAATGCAGAAACTGCGTCGAGTCTTTTTTTAGGATTTGCCTTTTTAATAAACCTACTGTTTGGATACACTTTGGTCTACCCCCTACTTTTTTCTTTTTTTACACTTTATGGGCTCTGTTTACTAAGCCGCACTGTAGGCGCGCTTGCAGTTTTAGCACGCACTAACACTAGAGACACCCATAGGAATATATGGGTGTCTGTAGCATTAGCGTGCGCTAATTTTTAGTGCATGCTAAAACAGGGACGTAGCCAGACACCCAACTTTGAGTGGGCCTGGACCCAAGATGGGTGGGCAGAAGAACCCCTCCCTGTCCCACAGGTGATTTGGCCTCTCCTTGTCTCACCTGCATGCCATCTGCTATTTACAAGGTATGCAGGAGGGACAGTTGTTGGGAGTTTTCAGCTGGTGGGGCTTGGAAATCCCTGCCAGCCACACCATAGGTGTGCTGCTACTGGGTGGGCCTGGGCCCACCCAGGCCCACCCTTGGCTACGCCACAGTGCTAAAATCGCTAGCACGCCTTAGTAAACAGGGGTGTTTTGTTGTTAGGGAGATACTTCTGCTTGTTTTGTATGTTTACCCAACTTGGAGTTCTGTTTATAGAATAAAGCTTTGCACTCATTTTTTTTCTGTGCTATATAGAGAATTTAGGGGGCCCTTTTACTACATACATCCAATGTGCGTCAATTTGGAACTACTGCCTCGCCACCTCATGCCCCGATATGCACTCGATATGCGCGTCGGAAAATATTTTTATTTTCTCCCACATGGCGCTAACTGGGCGGTAATTGGCAGTGTATGCACGCTGATGATTACCGCCCGGTTAATGCTTCAAACCTTACTGCTAAATCAATGGGCGGCGGTAAGGTCTCAGGCCCAAAATGGATGCACACCAATTTTTATTTTGCCACACGCCCATTTTCGGCCAAAAAGGCCTTTTTTACAGGCGCACTGGAAAATGGACCTGGGCACATCCAAAACACACGCCTACACCAGCACAGGCCATTTCTTGGCGTGCCTTAGTAAAAAGACCTCTTAGTCCATACTGTCTGAATATCATCACTATTCAGATATTTATTTATTTAGATTTTGCTCACACATTTTTCAGTAGTAGCTCAAGGTGAGTTACATTCAAGTACACTGGATATTTCTCTGTCTGAGGAGAGCTCACAATCTAAGTTTGTACCTGAGGCAATGGAGGGTTAAGTGACTTGCCCAAGATCACAAGGAGCAGTAGCGAGATTTGAACTGGCCACCTCTGGATTGCAAGACCAGTGTTCTAACCACTAGGCCATTCCTCCAGCAGTAATTGCATTGTACATTATTATTTTATTTGTTGGATTTGTACCCCACATTTTCCCACCTATTTGCAGGCTCAATGTGGCTTGCATAGCACCATGAGGCGTAAGCCGCCTCCGGTGATGAAACAAATGCAGAGTGATGTGGTAGAGAATGAGATGTATGTGTTACAGACACATAATAGAATCGAGAGAAGAAGAGTTATATAATGTCCGTTGCAGGTTATGTTATCGTTGTGTTGCTGAGTCCAGGCATGCCAGGTCCAGGTATGCCTTCTTGAACAGGTCGGTCTTTAGTGATTTCCGGAAGTTGAGGTGGTTGTGTGTTGTCTTTATGGCTTTTGGTAATGCGTTCCATAGTTGCGTACTTATATAGGAGAAGCTGGATCCGTGGATTGATTTATACTTGAGTCCCTTGCAGCTGGGGTGGTGAAGATTTAGGTATGATCGTGATGATCCAATTGTGTTTCTTTTTTGTAGGTCTAGAAGGTCAGACATATAACCCGGTGCTTATATACAGCACTACCACTTATCCACGCGTCTTCGCTGAATATACACATTTTTACTGGCATTTAAGTAAAAATCAGTGGCCTGCTAATGTTGTTTTCCTTTCGCAACCTAAAAATTCCCCTAGAAGCATTCATTTTTCCTGTGGCTAAATGTGCACATGCTGTGGAAGTGCAAGCCTATCTTGAGCCACTAGGAGGACAGCAATTTTACCTTGACAAATTGCTCTGACAATCATCAGATCCTGTGGTTTGATGCTTGTTTGTAAAACCTCCGGGAATGTAGTTTGTTTTGCCCCCACTCTGGGCTAAAAAAAAAAAAATCACCTCTGTTTGGAACCATTTTATACTGTTCTCCAATTTTCAGCAGCACAAAATAATGAAAGGTAGAGATACCGGTATCTACTGTTCCCCAAAGAATATCATTTATTGAAAGCTACAGTATGAAAAATCGGGCAGTAGTTTACAAACGAATCCTAGAACACTGTAGGAAAAGAAAAATCTTTCACTGCATGCTTTCCATTTGCTGTGTGACACATATAAGGAATGCTTTTAATTCAAAATGCATTTGCTTTCTTTAAAAAGAAATATTCTTTGTATAAAGTTGCCCAAATAAAGAAGTTATTTGAACAAGCAAAACATTTGCAAATTACAAACAGGACACACTTTCATTCAAGCACAGAATAAAGTAATGAGGTTGCTGTGTTAGTCTACTTGTATTTATGAACATAAAGGTTCACCAAAGGTGATATTTGTTTGTTGGACTAACTTAATACATTTCTTGAGTCGTCTTTAAGAGTTAACATTCCCTTCCTCAGGACAGAATGCGGGATGAAAATTAGAACTTTACATGTACGTATTATTGTAATTAGAATGCAGTCACTGTCCTAACATGTTAGAATGGATTCTCCATGGATCTCGCCATGAACACTTGCGAGTTATCCATGATACAACATCCTATAGAATAAACAAACGAGTGGAAACAATATTATTTGAATGTCTACCTCTACAGTCTGTGTAAACACCTCCCCCAACTTAAAAGATTGGGATCTCCCTGTGTTTTATAAAGAAATGTAGGTTTATCAAAATTGTTAAAAAAAAAAAAACTCTCCTTACCAATAAAGCATGACAGAAATGAAAACTCACTCTTTTTGTTCTAGAGATCCCAAAATGTACTTTTTTCTTTTTCTTTTTTTCTGTAAACGTGCGTACGGTATACAGCCGAGAAAAATGTCCCGGGGTTCTCGGATCATCCTGCGGAGTTTTCCATCCCTAACCAAGGCCTTAACAAATACCACAGTGTTCTGTCAATATTTGTATGCAGCACCACATAAGGGCGAGCTGCCAAACTTCCATGGTTTGAAGAGCCGAGCCTAGAAAGCTGACACCCTCAAAAACACACTCCCTGCTTTGCGTCTCTTTTAAACTGATGCTAAAATGTCATCCATACTTCTGGCTTCTGCAAAATATACTTTGTTGCTTCTGCCGCCCTTCCCATCCTACACATTTTAATGCCATCTTTTTTTTTTAATATATATTCTTCCTCAAAGTTTTGCTTCTCTCGGATTACCTCTAACTTTGGTGCACTGTTATAGCTGCCTTACACCAGCTGCGCATTAAATGCATTTAAATTTGCTGGTATTTAGCAGAAATCTATTCAGTAGCAATCTGCATGTGAAGCATATCCAGGGCAGCTGAAACAAGCCTCAAACAACCTGATCACTTTGTCAAGAGATGCAGCTTCGAATTCCACCAATTCCTACATAGTTATGCTGAGCTTCATTACAGAAATGCTGTGTTGTCACTGGCTATTTATGTACTTGCCTTCTTTCAAAAAGAATAAACAAGTGGGATTATTTATTTTGCGGTGGGAAACTGCAGATATTTCCAGATGTTTCTAGGATTGTGCAGGCTAGACATAGATGATTTCTTCAATATAAGAATAGTGTTTTGGATCTAGGAGCTACTTTTTTCTTGAAATTTCCTTTAAAATGTGATATAACTTTTCCTGATGCAAATTATATCTTTTTTGAACCAGATCAGCTAGAAAGGTTATTAATAGATAAGGAAGTTAAGTAATGCAATCATAGGTGGATAAATGTTAGATTGCCTTATGCATGTCCCAGGTAAAATGTAATTTTCTTGATTTCTTGTAAACTTATTTTCTTGTTAGATTTTCTATTTCTCCCTTGGTGTGGGCTATGTGGAGGGGCATAATCGAATGCGAACGCCCATCTCCATGGGCGTCTATCTCCGAGAACGGGTACGTAAAGGGGTGGGACAAAATGTATTTTTGAAAAAAATGGGCGTCCATCCTTTTTCCGATAATACGGTTTGTGCCAGCCAAATGCATCGGATTTGTGCGGATTTGAGCTGGGAGGTTTCGTTTTTCAGCGATAATGGAAACCAAAGGCGCCCAGCTCAAAAACAACCAAATCCAAGGCATTGGGTTGTGGGAGGGGCCAGGATTCCTAGTGCACTGGTCCCCTTGACATGCCAGGACACCAACCGGGCACCCTAGGGGGCACTTGTAACACTTAAAAAAACAAAGCAAACTACCTCTGAAGTCCATAGCTCCCCTCCCTTGGGTGCTGAGCCCCCCAAATCCCCCCCAAAACCCACTCCCCACAACTCTACACCATTACCATAGCACTTGTGGTTGAAGGGGGGCACCTAGATGTGGGTACAGTGGGTTTTGGGGGCGGTTTGGAGCTCTCCCATTTACCACCACAAGTGAAACAGATAGGGGGGGATGGACCTGGGTCCACCTGCCTGAAGTCCACTGCACCCACTAACAACTGCTCCAGGGACCTGCATACTGCTGTGATGGAGCTGGGTATGACATTTGAGGCTGGCATACAGGCTGGAAAAAAATAGTTTTTAAAGTTGTTTTTTTTTGGGTCGGAGGGGGGTTAGTGTCCACTGGGGGAGTCAGGGGTGGTCATCCCCGATTCCCTCCGGTGGTCATCTGGTCATTTAGGGCACTTTTTTGGGACTTGTTCGTGAAAAAAAAAGGGTCCAAAAAAGTGACCCAAATTCACGCTAAAAACGCCTTTCTTTTTTCGATTATCGGCCGAGGATGCTCATCTCTACTCGGCCGATAAACACGCCCCAGTCCCGCCTTCACCACGCCTCCAACACCTCCCCATCAACTTTGGCCGTTTCCGCGACAGATTGCAGTTGAAGACGCCCAAAATCGGCTTTTGATTATACCGATTTGGACGCCCATGGGAGAAAGATGCCCATCTCCCGATTTGGGTTGAAATATGGGCGTCTTTCTCTTTCGAAAATAAACTGTGCTTGTTGTCTTTCAAATCTGAATTAAAAAATAATAATATACAAATGAAAACATCTACCAGATTTAAAACAAATTGTAGTTTACCTTTTTAATGTTAATGGTCTACGTGGAGGGGCATAATCGAATGCGAACGCCTATCTCCATGGGCGTCTATGTCCGAAAACAGGTACGTGAAGAGGCGAGACAGACCGTATTTTCGAAAAATGGACGTTTTTTCAGCTGGGCCTTTGTTTTTTTTAGCGATAATGGAAACTAAAAACGCCCAGCTCAAAACGTCCTAATCCGAGCCATTTGGTCATGGGAGGGCCAGGATTCGTAGTACACTTGTCCCCCTGACATGCCAGGACACCAACTGGGCACCCTAGAGGTCAGTGCGGTGGACTTCAGACAACGCTCCCACATGCATAGCTCCCTTACCACGGGTGCTGAGCACCCAACCCCCCTCCCCCAAAACCCACTACCCACAAATGTACAACACTACCATAGCTCTTAGGGGTGAAGGGGGCACCTACATGTGGGTACAGTGGGTTTTGGAGACGTCCCATTTACCAGCACAAGTGTTACAGGTAGGGGGGGATGGGCCTGGGTCCACCTGGCTGAAGTGCACTGCGGTACCAACTAAAAGTGCTCCAGGGACCTGCATACACACAGGCCTCTAGGACTTGTTGCTGCTATATAACCTTGGCACACCAGTTGACACCTGAAGATTAATCTCTCCGAAAACGTCCTTTATTGGAATAAGCACGCTTACTCACAGTTAACTGCAGATCAGAGGTTGTGCCCCACTGGCAATGAGTCTCCCTGGTACTGAAATGAGCAGTAGGTCAGAGCTGGCAGAATGGTGTACAGTGCCTTCTTTCAGCCAAATTCAAGGTAAGAACTAAGTTCTGTAACATGGCTAACACGTGAAAGGGATCTAAAACTGGCTTACAAAAATGGCCACTACCTCATGGACTACCGGAAACAAAACAGGGCACACTCTGACCCAGTAAGCAGGGGAAAAGCACCATGGGAGTAGAGCCTACCAACTACCAACATCGTGAGCATTTGCCACAAGCTAGTGGAATCACGGAGCCCAATACCCTACACCCACCACAATGCATTGCTGATGTGACTCTGCAGTGCGCGTAACAGAAAAGGTGTCACACTCACCCGAGAGCCACATCAGAACCAGGGAAAGGCTGTCACAGGATAGAACACATTCTGCTGCCATGGAGGTGGGTACGGCATTTGAGGCTGGCATAGAGGCTGGAAAAAAAGTTTTTAAAGTGGGTTTTTTTTTGGTGGGAGGGGGTTAGTGACCACTGGGGGAGTCTGGGGAGGTCATCCCCGATTCCCTCCAGTGGTCATCTGGTCAGTTGGGGCACTTTTTGTGGGACTTTGTTCGTGAAAAAAAAAGGGTCCACAAAAAGTGACCCAAAATCGCGGGTAAAAACGCCTTTTTTTTTCGATTATCAGCTAAAAAACGCCCATCTCTCCTCATAAGTACATAAGTACATAAGTAGTGCCATACTGGGAAAGACCAAAGGTCCATCTAGCCCAGCATCCTGTCACCGACAGTGGCCAATCCAGGTCAAGGGCACCTGGCACGCTCCCCAAACGTAAAAACATTCCAGACAAGTTATACCTAAAAATGCGGAATTTTTCCAAGTCCATTTAATAGCGGTCTATGGACTTGTCCTTTAGGAATCTATCTAACCCCTTTTTAAACTCCGTCAAGCTAACCGCCCGTACCACGTTCTCCGGCAACGAATTCCAGAGTCCTAATTACACGTTGGGTGAAGAAAAATTTTCTCCGATTCGTTTTAAATTTACCACACTGTAGCTTCAACTCATGCCCTCTAGTCCTAGTATTTTTGGATAGCGTGAACAGTCGCTTCACATCCACCCGATCCATTCCACTCATTATTTTATACACTTCTATCATATCTCCCCTCAGCCGTCTCTTCTCCAAGCTGAAAAGCCCTAGCCTTCTCAGCCTCTCTTCATAGGAAAGTCGTCCCATCCCTACTATCATTTCGTCGCCCTTCGCTGTACCTTTTCCAATTCTACTATATCTTTTTTGAGATACGGAGACCAGTACTGAACACAATACTCCAGGTGCGGTCGCACCATGGAGCGATACCCGCCCCAGTTCCCGCCTTCACCACGCCTCCGACACGCCCCATCAACTTTACCCGTTCCGCGATGGATTGCAGTTGGAAACACCCAAAATCGGCTTTCGATTATACCAATTTGGGCGCCCAAGGGAGATGACGCCCATCTCCCGATTTGGGTCGCAATATAGGCGTTTTTCCTCTTTCGATTATAAGCAGGAAAGTGTGCATATGTAAAGGATTAAAAAAGGAATAGACAATTCTGATTTTCTCCAAATTAAAGCCATGCTATATTTCCACATTTCTTCCAGAAGTCTATTTAAAGAAATTGTAAAAATATATACAAAAATATATTATGCTGATACTTTGATGCAGTACCATTTGTCTTTATCTTAAACGTAATGCAAAGGATTTCATTTTCTTGCAATTTAATTAAATGCTGGCATTATTGAATGAAAATTTAATTACCGAAGTGGAAATCTGCTTCCTAAGCTGGAGAATTTTCCTTAACGGAGCACACAGAAAAAGATTGCACAAGAACCTTACTGTGAATTCATTTATTTGAAAAAGACATGCTAATGTCCCGAGAATTATTATATGCCGTCCTCAAATAGCTATTGCAGGATGCCTATATGGAAAGTCCAAAAAGATGCATTTGTGCCTTTGTAAAATAGGCACCCAGTACATAAGTACATAAGTATTGCCATACTGGAACAGACTGAAGGCCCATCAAGTCCAGCATCCTGTTTCCAACAGTTGCCAATTCAGGTCACAAGTACTTGGCAAGATCCCAAAACAGTACAATACATTTTATGCTGCTTATTCTAGAAATAAGCAGTGAATTTTCCCCCAGTCCATTTTAATAATGGTCTATGGACTTTTCCTTTAGGAAGCCATCCAACCTTTTTTAAACCCAGCTAAGCTAACCGCTTTTACCACATTCTCTGGCAACAAATTCCAGAGTTTAATTACACTTTGTGAAGAAATATTTTCTCTGATTGTTTTAAATGTACTACTTTCTAGCTTCATTGCGTGCCCCTAGTCCAAGTATTTTTGGAAAGAGTAAACAAGTGATTCACGTCTACCCGTTCCAGTCCACTCATTATTTTATGTACCTCTATCATATCGCCCCTCAACCATCTTTTCTCCAAGCTGAAGAGCCCTAGCCACTTTAGCCTCTCCTCATAGGGAAGTCATCCCATCCCCTTTATCATTTTCGTCACCCTTCTCTGTACTATTCTAATTCCACTATATCTTTTTTGAGATGCGGTGACCAGAATTGCACACAATATTCGAGGTGAGGTTGCACCATACAGCGATACAAAAGCATTATAACGTCCTCATTTTTGTTTTCCATTCCTTTCCTAATAAACCTAACATTCTATTTGCTTCCTTAGCAGCCGCCGCACACTGAACAGAGGGTTTCAACATATCATCAAAGATGATGCCTAGATCCCTTTCCCAGTCAGTGACTCCTAATGTGGAACTTTTGCATTAGATAACTATAATTCAGGTTCTTCTTTCCCACATGCATCACTTTGCACTTGCACACATTAAATATCATCTGCCATTTAGACGCCCAGTCTCCCAGTCTCATAAGGTCCTCTTGTCATTTTTCACAATCCTCTTGCGATTTAACAACTTTGGAATAACTTTGTGTCGTCATCAAATTTAATTACCTCACTAGTTACTCCCATCTCAGGCCCAACTAGCACACAAATTTTCAATCACAAATTTATGTATGTTCTTTATGTATGTACACACATGTTTTATAAAATGCATGTGTATATTGCAAATGCACCCCAGTTATGATCAGACTACCACCTCCAGAACACTTTATGCATTTTAATAAGCACCTTTCTTTATGCATAAAACATGCTTTATAGGCAAAAAATGTTTTTAAGTTACCCACTGCAAAATATAAATAAATACAGCAGCATTCTGATGGCACCCTAGTCCAATGGGCTTTATCACAGTTCACAAATTAGTAGTCGATGGTGCTAGATGAGAATGAAAAACAGTTAAGCGTTGGATTTTAAGATGTGATCTGAAGGGTGGTCAATTACGTCATCTGCTTGGAGGACGTTATTCCAAATGTGAGCAGCTAAGAATGATGCCACACCAAAACAGACAGAGACTAACAGGGGCATGAGATTGTGGAGCCAGCAAGGGGGAAAGTAAAGTATCAGTGGAGGAGTAGATGGAGAAAGTCATATGGACTTTTGAACGAGAGGGTTTTAAATAAGCACTGAAATTTGACCAGTAACCAGTGCAACAAAACACTCAGAGAAGAGGCAATGGTATAGAGTGAAAGCTAATAGGCCAAGAGAGCTTGTAAGTTAGTAGAATCGGAAGGATGTCAAGGGAAGAATCAGGTAAGCTATTGTGCAGAACATTACAATAGTCTAATTGGGATATGAGAAAAACCTGATGAGCGGAATAGCATGTCTCAATAGGCAGAGTAAGACAGATTTTCAGACTGTTGTGGTGCCCAAGAAAGAGTAGACTTTGAAATGTATGTGGATCAAAGAAAAAAAGATCTACGATAAAGAAGCAGTTCAAGAGATGACAACTGAAGTCAATATAGCAAGTATAGTAGGCATGGAGGAGTGGCTTAGTGGTTAGAGCACTGCTCTTGACATCCAGAGTAGGTCTGTTCAAATCCCACTGCTGCTCCTTGGGCAAGCCACCTAACCCTCCATTGCCTCAGCTGCATGATTGTGAGCCCTCCTAGGACAGGGAAATACACAGAGGGGCATAATCAAATGCACACGCCTATCTCCATGGGGCGTTTATCTCCGAGAACGGGTCCGTGAAGGGGCGGCCGAACCGTATTTTTCGAAAAAATGGATTGTTTTTGAGCTGGGCGTTTGTTTTTTTTAGTGATAATGGAAACTAAAAAACGCCCAGCTCAAAAAAAACGTCCTAATCCGAGCCATTTGGTCATGGGAGGGGCCAGGATTGGTAGTACACTGGCCCCCCTGATATGCCAGAACACCAACTGGACACCCTAGGTCAGTGCGGTGGACTTCAGAAAAAGCTCCCACATGCATAGCTCACTACCACGGGTGCTGAGCTCCCAACCCCCTCCCCCAAAACCCACTACCCACAAATGTACAACACTACCATAGCTCTAGGAGTGAAGGGGGCACCTACATGTGGGTTTTGGAGGCCTCCCATTTACCAGCACAAGTGTTGCAGGTGGGGGAGGGGATGGGCCTGGGTCCACCTGCCTGAAGTGCACTGCGGTACCCACTAAAAGTGCTCCACGGACCTGCATACACGCAGGCCTCTAGGACTTGTTGCTGCTGTATAACATTGGCACACCAGTTGACAACCTGAAGACTAATCTCTCCGAAAACGTCCTTTATTGGAATAAGCACGTTTACTCACAGTTAACTGCAGAGGTTGTGCCCCACTGCAACGAGTCTCCCTGGTACTGAGATTAGCAGTAGGTCAGAGCTGGCAGAATGCTGTACAATGCCCTCTTTCAGCCACATTCAAGGTAAGAACTAAGTTGTCTAACGTGGCTAACACAGGAAAGGGAACTAAAAATGGCTTACAAAATGGCCACTACCCGCATGGACTACAACAGGAAACACAACAGGGCACACTCTGACCAGTAGGCAGGGGAAAAGCACCATGGGAGAAGAGCCTACCAACTACCAACATCGTGAGACTGTAGCACAAGCTAATGAAATCACGGAGCCCAATACCCTACACCCACCACAATGCAATGCTGATTGTGACCCTGTAGTGCACCCGAGTGCCACATCTGACCCAGGAAAGGCTGTGACAGGATCGAACACATTCTGCTATCATGGAGGTGGGTACGGCATTTGAGGCTGGCATACAGGCTGGGAAAAAAGTTTTTAAAGTGGGTTTTTTTGTTGGTGGGAGGGGGTTAGTGACCATTGGAGAGTCCGGGGACGTCATCCCCGATTCCCTCCAGTGGTCATCTGGGCAGTTGGGGCACTTTTTTGGGACTTGTTCGTGAAAAAAAGGGTCCAAAAAGTGACCCAAATTGCGGTAAAAACGCCTTTTTTTTCGATTATCAGCTACATACGCCCATCTCTCCTTGACTGATAACCACGCCCCAGTCCCGCCTCCGACACGCCCCCGTCAACTTTATTCGTTTCCCGCGACGGAGTGCAGTTGGAAACGCCCAAAATCTGCTTTCGATTATACCGATTTGGGCGCCTTTGCGAGAAAAACGCCCATCTCCCTGATTTGGGGTCAAAATATAGGCGTTTTTCTCTTTCGATTATAAGCTGGACAGTGTACCTGAATGTAACTCATCTTGAGCTACTACTGAAAGGTGTAAGCAAAATCTAAATAATAATAATAAATAATAAAAATTAGGGTACACAATTAAATATGGTCTAAACCAACACTCAGGTGATCCTCAATTACTAAATAGATAACATGTGCCAATATCAACTATGCCAATATTTAATCTTAGTGTAGCACAAATAGAGAGGGTAATGCAGCATACACAGAAAGTATACAGACAAAAAAAAGCAATACTGGGCCTTCAAGACTGGGGACAATTGAAAATTCTTTATTAATGACCCGACACGGGCCATGTTTCGGCGTAAAACAACGCCTGCCTCAGGGGTCAAAGAGAAACACTGTAAATTGCGCGTAGTGTAGATTCAATGCCCCAACGTATAATCTGAAAAAATCGCTGTTCGCCACAGTTGCAAAAAGCAAGCTCTAAAAAGAGCCTTCTCGTGTGCATAAAGGCGATAATGAAAATGAAAGAAACGCCGAGCATAGTTTTTATGCAGAAGGACACCTACACCGATCTTCACGCCACTGCTTTTGTTGAGAACTTTTCTCCTTGAAGAAGAATTCTGGGTGCAGTATAATTTAAAGGGATGGTTAGAAAATTTTGTTGGGAAGAATGTAGAGTTTAGCAAGAAGAATACTACTACTTACTACTACTACTACTTATCATTTCTATTGCGCTACTAGACGTACGCAGCACTGTACACTTGAACATGAAGAGACAGTCCCTGCTCGACGGAGTTTACAATCTAATTAGGACAAACAGTACAAACAAGATCCTGGTGTATTTGGGATCAAAGGGTCCGAATACACCAGGATCCCGGTCCACGCCCGATCAGATGGGCCGAACACACCAGAATCCTGGTGCACTTGGCCCCTCTAGTCGAAAATACACCAGAATAGGGCATCAGTAAGCTAGATGAACACAGAGGAAGACCAGTGTAGTAACTGAAAGGGTCTTAGAGGATCTAATTTTTTCCTTTGCCATGAATGCCATATTGACCTCTTTTACTTTTTCACTCTTCTGCCCTTAGGGACCCTTTTACTAAGCTGTGGTAAAAGGCAGGGCCGCCGAGAGGGGGGGACAGGGGAGACAAAAATTCCCCAGGCCCGGTCCTCTGGAAGGGGGGGCCCGGCGCCTCCGCCCAGCCCGCCTGCCCTCCGTCGCTCCCTGGCATTGAATTTAAGCGCCTCACCTTTGAAAGCGCAGCAAGCAGCGGCAGATCACTCCTTCCTTCCGTGTCCCCGACCTCGCCTGACGTAACCCGTGAGGGCGGGACACGGAAGGAAGGAGTGGTCTGCCGCTGCTTGCTGCGCTTTCGAAAGTAAGGCGCTAAAGGTCTGTGCAGAGGGCCCGGGGGTGAGAGAGGGCCCGGTGGCGGTGGAGGGGGGGCGGGCCTGGCCCAGTCCTCTTGGTGGCCCTGGTAAAAGGGGCCCTGCAGTAGCAGCGGTGACTGTTTTTACTGTGGGCTGAGGCCCTTTTTACTGCAGCGGGTAAAAAGGCCAAAAAAAGAATGGCAATGCAATAAGATTGCACTTACCATGTGACCATGCGGGGGGGGGGGGGGGGGGGGACACTTACTGCCACCCACTGAGGTGGCGATAAGGGCACCCAGGCTAACCCAGTGCTGCCCGATAACCGCCTGGTAACTGCTGCAGTAAAAAATAGGGACCTATTTCCCTACCTCTTGAAATGCCGCTTGCTGAGGGGTGGAACTACCGCTGGCTCCCACATTGGGCTGGCGGTAATTCCATATTGCCATGTAGTAAGCCCACGGTGGGCTTTACAGTGCTTAGTAAAGGACCCCTTAGCTTTCACCAGATTGGGTTCAAGTGGTTCATTTTAACCTGCCTGGGTATGTATGCTGGATTCGATGCTCTAAGACCCTTTTCCAGTTCTACTAGTCTATATGTGTTTTTGTCTTGATATACTCGCATGAATATTTATATTTATGTTTTATCAAGTATTTTTGATATGAGGGTTTTTTTCAGTGCAGTTTTTCTAGCAAAAAAGGTGCCGGTACTCAAATGCCAGGCCACCCTTCAGGGGGTGGGGTGATCACTGAGGGACCACCCCACAATAGCCAGGACCACTGCAACCAGTCACAGAATCTATGACAAGGCAGAATTGGTGTGTAGAGCCTGAGCTCTTTCATTAAAACTTGGGGTCCATGGGTCAATTTAGCAGACAATGGAAAAGGTGCCGGTACTCAGTACCCCAAGTACCCCCTCAAAAAAAGCCCTGGTTTTTTTAATGAACTCTTTTAATTATTTATTATTTAATTATTTATATTGTTGTATCCTGTATTATTTTTGTGCTTTTACATTACATCTATATATAGAGAGAGATGTATCTAGTTTTATAGTATTATTGGCCCTTGACACAGCCCTCAAAGGGCTAAACTTGGCCACGTCGGGCACAGTTATTGCCTTTTGCTATTGTGGCTAATACATTTTTGGAACATCTTCTGCAGTTGTGTCATCTGTTTCCAGTCTGCTCATTGTTTATGCCAACTGGCCCTTCTAGACCACATGCCTGTCTGCTTTCTGGGCCCATCCTGATGCAGCCCATGCAGGGAGATATATGGCCATGTTGGGTGTTAGATAAATTTATTAGATAATTGAATTGTGGAAGACAGTCAAACGTAGGTAAAAACATAGATAAAATTTATTAGATAATTGAATTAAAATATGGTTTTACCTACGTTTGACTGTCTTCCACAATTTGTCTCCATTAAACTTGTATCCACCACCTCTTTACAGACTATGATATATGAACCATAGTAACATAGTAACATAGTAGATGACGGCAGAAAAAGACCTGCATGGTCCATCTAGTCTGCCCAAGATAAACTCATATCTTGAATTTGTACCTGTCTTTTTCAGGGCACAGACCGTATAAGTCTGCCCAGCAGTATTTCCCGCCTCCCAAACACCAGTCCCGTCTCCCATCACCGGCTCTGGTACAGACCGTATAAGTCTGCCCTCCCCTATCCTAGCCTCCCAACCACCAACCCCTCTTCCCCCCACCTGCTCCGCCACCCAATTTCAGCTAAGCTTCTGAGGATCCATTCCTGCTGCACAGGATTCCTTTATGCATATCCCACGCATGTTTGAATTCCGTTACCGTTTTCATCTCCACCACCTCCCGCGGGAGGGCATTCCAAGCATCCACCACCCTCTCCGTGAAAAAATACTTCCTGACATCTTTTTTGAGTCTGTCCCCCTTCAATCTCATTTCATGTCCTCTCGTTCTACCGCCTTCCCATCTCCGGAAAAGATTTTTTTGCGGATTAATACCTTTCAAGTATTTGAACGTCTGTATCATATCACCCCTGTTCCTCCAGCGTGTGCTTATAACCTATCACCTCCTCAAATGCATATTTCTGTTCAGTAGGAAATCCATGGGAAAGGCAGGCCCAAGGTGGGGGCTGTGACTATGCATTTGCTCACAGGCATTGCCTCTCATTGACTTATACCACCAACCACTAATAATACCAGAGAGGCAGCATTATAGCTTTTCAGACAAGACAGTAAGGGGCCATTTTACAAAGGCACTTAAGGGCCTACGTGCGTCCAGCGTGCACCAAATCGGCATTACCGCTCAGCTACCGAATGCCCCGGGTGGTAATTCTGATTTGGTGCGCGCCAAAAACACGCAGTTGAAAATATTTTTTATTTTTACTGCACGGCGCTTACCCGGCAGTAAACAGCAGTGTGCATGCGCTGCATGCCTACCACCCAGGTAGCACGTGAGACCTTACCGCTAAGTCAATGGATGGCGATAAGGTCTCAGGCCAAAAATGGACACGCACTGGTTTTTATTCTGCTGCATGTCTATTTTGCAGCCCCTTAAAAAAAAAGGCCCTCTTTCCAGGACACGACAAAAAATGGCCCAGCGCACGCCCAAAAGATGTGCTCGTGCTGCTACAGGCCACATTTTGCCATGGCTTAGTAAAAGGGCCCCTAAACTAGGTACCACCAGCCCTAGAGAAATTATATTTTACATTCACACTAAGAAAATGCTTACCCATAAACATAGATGAGACATGTAGTATCAATGTGGAAGTTCAGGGAAGACTGCATGGCCTACATACAGAAAAGATTGACATAAATTTTGCTTCTATTGCTCAGGCATCTGTCAGTTCTTTGATCAAGTATTAGTGAAATCTTAGAGGATTTATATTCTAACTGGTGAGGCACAGTAAGTCCACATAATACAAAATGACGGCACCCGGTCATAATAGCCCTGACAAAAAAGCCTTGTAACAAAATAACCCTCCTTGACATCTCACACCCTAACAAAATAGCCCTTGATACAATGGCCCCTCCTACAAAACAACCCTTGACAAAATAGCCCCTACACAAAATAGCCCCCTTAACAAAACAGCCCCTAAGAAAAAAATAACACATGATAAAGCCTCCTACCAGCATTCAATTACATAAAGCATATATAAACAAACAAAATTCTATAGCTACAAACTGGTATTCATGATCTGTTCTGCTATTTAAACTATTCTTCCATCATCATGCTAATTAAAAAAAATATATGTATATATATTGTCGTCATTGTCATAGTCTTACCAATCTTATCCTGTTTGGCAAGGTAAGATTATTAGGGAAAAAATGCAGTGCCTGATCAGGCCGTTTTGTCGGGGGGCTAACTTGTCAAGGGTTATAGGAGCTATTTTGACCAAGTACCCAAAATGACACTTGGGGGCCCTTTCACTAAAACACATAGGCGCCTACGCACATCCAACATGCGTCAAATTGGAACTATTGCCCAGCTACCACGTGCCCCGGGCATTAATTCCATTTTTGACGCACGTCCAAACACACGGTAGAAATTTTCTACCGTGTGGCACTTACCCGGTGGTAATCAGCAGTGTATACGCGCTGACGATTACTGCCCGGTTAACGCTTGAGACCTTACTGCTAAGTCAATGGGTGGCAATAAAGTCTCAGGCCAAAAATGGGCGCGTGCTGGTTGTAATTTTGCCACTCATCCATACCCCAAAGACCAACAAATATGAACTCCAACACAACTATCCAGAAATGCCTTACAATACTAGCTTGTTAATCTACTAGTTTGTCTCATCATTATCATGTTCGCGTGTTAAACTACTATTATGTTTGATCATTATCATGTTACCCAAGATCCTTTTATAATACTAATTGTATATCTTCTTAAATGCTTCCACTATTCACGATGTATTGTAAGCAACATTGAGCCTGCAAAGAGGTGGGAAAATGTGGGATACAAATGCAATAAATAAATATATAAATAAATTTTCAACCCCTCCCCCAGAGGCCTTTTTTGCATGCGCATTGAAAAATGGACCTGAGCGGATCCAAAAAACGCACCCACACCAGAGCAGGCCATTTTTCGGCGCACCTTAGTAAAAGGACCCCTTATTTGCTAGACCTTTAAATTTAAATTCTAGGGCAACATTCAATTTATAGCAAATAAAATCCTGTAGTCTGTGCAGTGGCTACACGATACAACCTCCATATGCACACAAAACAAGGTTTTGTTTTTTTAAAAAAAAGTGCTTTCTCATTTAATGAGCAAATCAATGGAGTTTCAAATTGCCCAATTATAGTATAAAATCAAGAAAGACAGAAACATACAATTACCTTCGATTCCAAGACACCCATTAACTTACTACTCAGATGCTAATAGTGTCTCAAAAAGAGTAGCATTTCTTCGGATGTACAGCAAACATATTATTATCGCAATAGCTACTGTATAATTAGAGCTGCTTGCAGTTTGTCAAGCTTGAGCACCAGTGAACAAATCTCCATAGACTCAACTTATACATTCTATGATGGCAATATTCATCAGAATGGTTACCGCAAAGGGGGGGGGTCATTTATTTAGAGCATTGCTAAGATTGTTACTGCACATTATTTAGTACAAGACCTATTGCTGTAAGTAAATAATCCTCAAAGTTATTTATTTATATATTACAGAGGCTTGATATACTTGGCATCACACACGGTTACAATAGAAAAATACTATAACTTTATGTGGATTTTCAGCAGAGCTACATGTTCAGTTCTGAAGGCTGATACTTTATACAGATAACTTATCCATGTAAAGTTATTCTTTGCTAGACTGGAGGTGGGGCTTCTCTACAGCGTCCCTGTAGGTCTCTTCTATGCACCTTTCTGCCTCCCTCAGCTCCTCCAAGTCTGCTACTCTAGCCTCAAGAGAACGAACTCATTCTCTGAAAGCTAGGAGCTCTTAGCATGGAGCACACACATGTGGAGGGGCATAATCGAACGGGGTGCCCAAGTTTTCCTGAGGGCGTCCTCGCAGGACTTCCCCATGAAGGGGCGGGCAAACCCATATTATTGAAACAAGATGGGCGGCCATCTTTCGTTTCGATAATATGTTCGGGGACGCCCAAATCTCCACATTTAGGTCGACCTTAGAGATGGTTGTTCCTGATTTTCGGTGATAATGGAAACCGAGGACGCCCATCTCAGAAATGACCAAATGTAAGCCCTTTGGTCATGGGAGGAGCCAGCATTCGTAGTACATTGGTCCCCCTCACATGCCAGGACACCAACCGGGCACCCTAGGGGGCACTGCAGTGGACTTCAGAAAAAGCTCCCAGATACATAGCTCCCTTACCTTGTGTGCTGAGGCCCCTCAAAACCCACTCCCCACAACTGTACACCACTACCATGGCCCTTAGAGATGAAGGGGGGCACCTAGATTGGGTACAGTGGGTTTCTGGTGGTTTTTGGAGGGCTCACATTTACCACCACAAGTTTAACAGGTAGTTCGGGATGGGCCTGGGTCCACCTGCCTGAAGTGCACTGCAGTACCCACTAAAACTGCTCCAGGGACCTACATACTGCTGTCATGGAGCTGGGTATGATATTTGAGGATGAAAAAAATATTTAAAAAATTTTGTTTATGGTGGGAAGGGGTTAGTGACCACTAGGGGAGTAGGGGAGGTCATCCCCGATTCCCTCCGGTGGTCATCTGGTCATTTAGGGCACATTTTTGTGGCTTGGTCATAAAAAAAAAAGGACCAAGTAAAGTCGGCCAAGTGTTCATCAGGGACGCCCTTCTTTTTTTTCCATTATCGGCCAAGGATGCCCCTATGTTAAGCACGTCCCAGTCCCGCCTTTGCTACGCTTCCAACACGCCCTGGGAACTTTGGTTGGCCCCGCGACGGAAAGCAGTTGAGGGCACCCAAAATCAGCTTTCGATTATGCTGATTTGGGCGACCCTGGAAGGAGGACGCCCATCTCCCAATTTGTGTCGAAAGATGGGCGCCCTTCTCTTTCGTAAATGAGCCCAAAAACCTCTCACCAACTGGGAGACAGTCATACATGTTACTCTCAATGCTGTCTGCATCTTAGTATTATAGAGTTCTTTAAAACTTCTTAAGGTACTAGGGATATCAGCTAGATTCAACCAAAAATCAGCTTAAATTAGGGGGCAAAATTTGACTGGTTAAGTTAGGCACTCGGCTTTTTTTCCTTTTTTTTTTTTTTTTTTTTTAATTGACCTAGATTCAGCTATTTTGGGGTGTTGCCTTTTTATCTATGAGATTTTTGACCTGACCACTTCAGTCCACTGCTTGGAATGCAAAACATTCAGTTTCAGTGTGTCCAAATCTTTTGCAAATTGGTTTGCATACTTTTCTTCAAAAACACCTTACACACAAATTTTGACCCCCCCCAAAGTTAAACTGAGTTTCAGCTCAATCTAGCTGAAAACCTTTGAAAGTGTTCCAAGTACTTGGAAAGCTTCAGAATCACACATCAGAAATCAGACAAATAATTAAATGTTGGTTTTATATAGAAACAAGTGGTCTATTATTTTTTTTGTTACATTTGTACCCCGCGTTTTCCTACTCATGGCAGGCTCATGGAGGGTTAAGTGACTTGCCCAGAGTCACAAGGAGCTGCCTGTGCCTGAAGTGGGAATCAAACAGTTGACTTTTCACTTAAACATCAGCTGGCATTTATTAATATAGCACTGAGGGGTACCCTAACCCTGTCAGCATGTGTGTGAAGTGGAAGTACATATTTTAATTACATTTCCTTTAAGGAGAGCCAAAGGAGGAGATAGTCTAATATGATGCTGCAGGTTTTGAATATAAAGCCTCCGTGTGGGAGGGATTTTTACCTTTCTTAAAAGTCTTTCTGCCTTCTTTGTAGAGTGTCAGGGGATCAAGGTCTGAACGTTTCCTGGACTTGGATGTCATAGGTTCGTACACCAAGGTGTTCCCTGGTAATGAACGAGATGTGTGTTTGAACTTCTAATCTTTCTTAGTAGAGCTGGGACTCAATGTTGATGCACCTGGTTAATAGGAAAAGTGGTCCATTGTCTGTGAGGATAATCTTTGGGGGGGGGGGGGGTTTGTTCCCACATAGCTAAACGAGCTTACCAAGAAAAAAAGTCTGTTGGTGAGGGTTGGTTCAAATGGATTCCCAAGTGACTCCATGAACCTGAAGGAGTAAAGCTTGACTCTGAGTTAAGAAGCAAAGAGGAGAGTGTTTATTGGGGTAACCTGTCCTTGGAAGTCTGAGAAGACTGAAAGGAACAAGACAGAATGAAGAATTCCATATCAGTAGAGAGGAGTCTAGAGGAACTCAAGGATTCCACCCAAAGAAAAGTAAGAAGAAAAGTCTGCTTTGAAGAAGGCCCAACATAGCGGTTCCTGCTTGTGTCTAATTGGTGTACTTATTTTTGTGTGAGTGGAGAGTGGACTCTCAGTGAGAAGAGCATCCACTGAAGGCAGGGGCCTTGAAATTATTTCTCATTCCATTTCCACACAGCCCTTGAGATAAAGAAAAAGTTCACATCCCTCATCCACCTGTGTCTGGATCTTTAAGAAACGAGGCAACCAGGCATTACCCATATAGTCATATTTTCTGAAAATTTCAGAAGTTGTAGGAAATCACATCCTTGATCAAGAGATGTGTTGTCTCAAAATAATGCATTCAATAAAGACCTGTTAGCTTACTACAGCTGTTTTAGGTCAGTACTGTACTGTAACGATGGGCTACATCTTTCTGTGATGGGGAAAAAGGATCCTTGGGGAGAAATTCAGATAGCATGTTTCTAGACATTTATACTAGAAGGTGGGGGTGACAAAAGGAAACAAGGGAATTTGGAAAGTCACCCCCAGAAGAGAGAAAGGGCATGTAAATATAGAAAACCGCCTAAACTCACTAAGCACATGGAAAGCAATGAGCACAAATGCTCACAGTCTAAGTAAAAAAATTCAAGACTTGCAAGACCTGATGTTTGAAGAACACTTGGATATTGTTGCTATTACAGAGATGGGATTCAACGATTCCCATGAATGGGATGTGACCAAACCGAGCTATAATCTTTTTAGGAAGGATAGAGAGTGGCCAAAGAGGTGGAGGAGTGGCGCTGTATGTGAGAGACAATATCAGAATGGCCTGAAATGTGGGGAACCTGGGGAAGAAAGAAGCTTTATGGATCATGCTGGAAAGAAAAGACAGAACCTGTATCCACACGGGGTTATCTACAGACCTCTGGCACAAACGGAGAAGTTAGACAAGGATCTGATAGAAGATATTCAAAAGATACCTGAACTTGCTATCGTCCTCCTGAGACACGATCCAGCAAAACATGGTCCATGTAGAGGACAAAGAAGATCAGATAGTCTTTTTGACCAGTAATTTTAAATGCACGGTGATGGGTTTCTCACTGACTTGATGGAGTTACTTGATCGAATCATCGGCATAGAACATCTCTGCCAACTGTTTTACCTCTGTCCCTTCTTGAACCAGCTTGCCAATCTTAATATTTTATTATTTTATTTTATTTTGTTGCATTTGTATCCCACATTTTCCCACCTAGTTGCGGGCTCAGTGTGGCTTATAATCCATATCTAAGGCACTTGACATGTCAAATTGTAAGAGGACTATATTGGTGCACGGTTGCAAATCATTTGTTTAATTTGGTCATTAGGGTAATTAATACTGTTTCTGTGCTGTGATTTGACCGGAATCCTGATTGGCATCATGCAGTACTGAGAACTTGTTGAGATAGTTTGTGAGTTGTTTGGTTACCATCCCTTCGGTTATTTTGGTTATTAGTGATATAGATGCTACTGGTCTGTAGTTAGTTATTTTGCTTGCGTTTTCTTTGTGTCTTTGGGTATGGGGGTGAGTAAAATTTTCCTTGTTCCTTTGGGAAAAGTCCGTTTGTAGCATGAAGTTCACGTGGTTCGTTAGGTCTGTTATGAATTGTTGAGGAGCTGATTTCATGAGGTTGTTTGGGCAGATATCTAGTTTGCATTAGGATTTGGTGAATCTTTTGAACGTTTTAGAGATGAGGTCCTCTGACAGTAATTCGAATTCGGTCCAGATCCTTTCTGCTGGGTATATTCCGTCTTCTGGGTCTAGACAGTTTAGGAGTGTGGCGTATTCAATAGGGCTGGCGGGTAATAAGCTAAGTGGGTTTTTTGTATTTACTAATATTGGTAAATGTACAATTTGATTTGAAAAAACATTAGTTGTAGGCAGGGTGGACTTATGTGCTATGATGTCTGAACGGTGTCATTACCTGCATATTGTGGTCAAAAGTAATGCACTGAGCACTGATCACTATTCACATATTTAAATGTTAAAAATTTCACCAGTGAATTATCTTTTACAAGGGTTTCTTTGACATTGAAGTAGTGCATGCATTAAGAAACCGAAGAAAAGCAGTAACCCAGTTCTATCAAGTTAAAATTTAATGCCAAGATGTGTAGAGTGATGCACTTGGGGTGCAGAAACCCAAAAGAGAGATACTGATAGGAGGGGAGAGATTAGTAACTCTACTCAGGAGAGAGACCTTGGGGTGTTGGTGTCCAAGGATCTGAAGGTGAAGAAACAATGTGACAAGGCTACGGCCATGGCCAGAAGAATGCTAGGCTGCATAGAGAGGGGTATAACCAGCAGAAGAAAGGAGGTGTTGATGCCCCTCTACAAGTCGTCGGTGAGGCCCCACTTGAAGTATTGTGTTTCAGTTTTGGAGGCCGTATCTTGCTAAGATGTAAACAGACTGGAAGCGGTGCAAAGCGCCAAAAATGGTATGGGATTTGCATTGCAAACCGGATGAGGAGAGACTTGCCTACCTAAACATGTATACCTTGGAGGAAAGGAGAAACAGGGGTGACAAGATACAGACGTTCAAATATTTGAAAGGTATTAATCCGCAAACAAACCTTTTTCGGAGACGGGAAGGCGGTAGAACTAGAGGACATGAATTGAGATTGAAGGGGGGCAGACTCAGGAGTAATGTCAGGAAGTATTTTTTCACGAAGAAGGGTGGTGGATACGTGGAATGCCCTACCGTGGGAGGTGGTGGAGATGAAACGGTAATGGAATTCAAACATGTGTGGGATAAGCACAAAGGAATCCTATTTAGAAGGATGGATCCACTGGAATCTTAGCAGAGATTGGGTGGGACGCCGGTAATTGTGGACGCAAAACCAGTGCTGGGCAAACTTCTACGGTCTACACCCTGATCGTGACTGAATAGATATGGATGGGTATGAGTGTAAATGTTAAGGGGCTTCAATGTTAGCTTAGGAACTTAGTGCAAGAAGAGTGCTGGGCACACTTCTATGGTCTGTGCCCTGAAAATGGCCAATGACAAATCAAATTCTGGTATATATATATAAGTATCACATACCATGTAAAATGAGTTTATCTTGTTGGGCAGACTGGATGGACCATACAGGTCTTTATCTGCCGTCATTTACTATGTTACTGTGTAAGTCCTTACATGTGCTCTGAATTCTGGATGCTGCTATTTACAAAATATAAATTTGTCCATGCTTCATTGCACTTGTGGTTTTATTTTTCAGTAGTACAGATTTATTTTCTAAAAATCATATGATGCTTTTAATTGAGAAAAACAAGTATTCAATCTTTCTTTAAAACTCTGTGAGAGCAAAGAAAGTGATATATGCCACAGTAAATGCTTTTTCAAAGATGACTCAGAGATACTAAATTCATCTGTATGCATATTTTAACTGGATTAACAAAACCGTATCATCAAACAGCACAAACAGAAATATTACCAGAGGCAAAGTTAGCTGTAAATGTTGATCAGTTGCTAATTTACTAACTCTTATAACAACTCCACCCATACTTAATTCTTCTGCTGGTCCAAACTTTTTGCCTGGATCAGGTCCTAAGTTTCTGTCACAATAACAAAACAGAGCAAAAATATTTAGGGCCTCTTTTACTAAACAACGCTAGCAATTCCTGGCACAGCAAATATGCCACGTGGTAATCACTAGCGAGGTTTAGTAAAAGAGGCCCTTAGGAGTAATAATCAGAGGTTTTTCATGTAGGTAAACTCAGGATTACCCATGTAAAAATATAGTCTGATTATTGCCTTCCCTCAGAGCTGGTAAACATAAAAGATTTACCTGACAAGTTATGAGGCTTCTGGTGGGCAGGCCTTTGTCTGAGAAGAAACACCAACATTTTTCAAACAGTGTATTTTTGTTACATTTGTACCCCCATGCTTTCCCACTCATGGCAGGCTCAATGCGGCTTACATGGGGCAATGGAGGGTTAAGTGACTTGCCCAGAGTCACAAGGAGCTGCCTGTGCCTGAAGTGGGAATCAAACTCAGTTCCTCAGGACCAAAGTCCACCCACCCTATACCACATTGCCACTCCTCCACTGTTGCTACTATTTGAGAATCTACATGGAATGTTGCTATTCCAACATTCCATGTAGAAGTCGGCCCTTGCAGATCACCAATGTGGCTGCGCAGGCTTCTACATGGAATGTTTGCTAGGGAATAGCAACATTCCATGTAGAATCTCCAATAGTAGCAACATTCCATGTAGAATCTCCAATAGTATCGATTTTATTTTTGTTACATTTGTACCCCGCTCTTTCCCACTCATGGCAGGCTTAATGCGGCTTACATGGGGCAATGGTGATTGAGTAAGTGACTTGCCCAGAGTCACAAGGAGCTGCCTGTGCCTGACGTGGGAATGAACTCAGTTCCCCAGGACCAAAGTCCACCACCCTAACCACTAGGCCACTCCTCCACAAATGTGTGGCATTGAGGTACCACTGGAAAAAGGAAGAACAATCTCTTTGAGTACTTTTTCCTGGGGCAATGAACAAACACTTCTACCCACATAATTTTGCTTTAATTGCTGCTGTAAATTGAGCCATTAGTGGAGGTAACCTACCAGTAGTAATTATTAATTTATTCCACTACACCAGTGGTCCAGCCCCTCAAATGCTGTAAATAATTCAGGGCCTGATGTTAAAAAAGAAAAAAAAAAATGGCATTCAGGTCAAGATGGTGTCCCTGTGACGGAGCGTTACACGTCGGCTCTCAAACGCCAGGCTTTGCTTCAGTAGTGCGTACTTTTCTCACCTGTATTATGGTGAAGAGAAAGGGGAAAGGTCAGGGCAAAAGCCGCTGCGAGCCCTGGTGGAAACCCGACGCTCCGTCAGCCGACCCTGGAATCTTTTGGCCTCCGTGTATCGGGAGCCCTGGCACCAGCTTTGGTTGGATCCCCAGGACAACAGGGGATCTTAGCTTTGAGGCGGCGTCTTTAAGTCCGCCTCTTCAAGCTGCAACCGCCGAGACCGAGCGGTGAGACGGGAACAATGGGAGAACCTCAGGCAGGTCCTTTGGAGGTTAGCGTCGGCCCTATTGGATTCTGAACTCCGGGAGGAACGTCATCTGGAGAAAGGGCGGGAGGTTACTGATTCCTCACCCTCCCCCTGCCAGGAAACCCCGCTCGGTGTACTCGGCGTGAGGAGTAGACCTGCAGCTGTTACTTTGGAGGCCCTCTGGGAGGTGATTCAGACCATCAATTCGTCTCTACTACAATTAACTAATTCCTTTAATTCTGAAGTGAAGGATTTAAAATATTTCAGCAAACGATGGAATTGAAGGCTCAGGAGCAGGAAAGAAAATGTGAGTCAAATCTGCATGAGATAAAGAGTTTACAGACTGTTGTCGCTAATATGGTAACAGATAAAGATTCAACTCAAGGAAAATTGAATTTCTTGATAATCAACTCAGGCGTAACAACCTGAGACTTCTAAATTTTCCAAAGACTCCCTTAATATCACCGATAGAAATGTAAAAAAGTACTTCTTTGAAGTGCTTGGTATTCCTGAAGAAGCTATGCTTCCGATTATAAAGGCTTTTTACATTACAGGAGCTAATATAGCTCGAACAGATGCTCCAGAACTAAATGTATCACAACTTTTAGAGACATCTCTAGAAATAATAACGGAGCAAACAACTCTCCTAGCTACCTTTGCATTCGAGACTGATAGAAACCATGTTTTCAGACTTTACTTCAGACATATCTCAACCCAGTTTCTCGGATCAAAAATACACATTTTTCCCGATCTCAGCAAAAATACTCAGAGGAGGAGGAGAGAATTTCTGGGACTTAGGTCTCGGGTTCTCTCCCTAGGTGGTATTTTAAATTGAAGTTCGCTTGCAGATGTATAATTTCCTTGAATGCTGTACATTATGTATTTTTTGAACCAGATAAACTGCGTCAGGTTACAGTTGCTAAAGAGAGTGAAGGCGAAAGAGGCCTGGTCACTCCAGTAGGAGCTGAAACCGCAAGCTGGAATGGTCTCTGCCCTCACAGCTTAATTCTTAAGAGTTTATTTTTGAATTTCAGTGTATAATTTCTTGTGTCTTGACCTAATATTGTGTATTAAGTAACAATATAATTTCTTATTTGTTCCTTGATGTAAATGGACAAAATATTTTCCTATATATCTTCTTGATTTTCCACATTTATTTTATGTAAATGTTTATTTTGAAAACAATTAAAAAAAATTAAAAAAAGAAAAAGAAAAAACGTGAGCTTCTAAATTTATGCTCCTAAGGTAAGATCTTAAACTTGTGCCCTATTTCAACCTAACACAGCACTTCATCTTAAATTCATCTTAACAATACTCTCCAGAAAGTTATGACTTCATGAACATACGGGCAATTTTAAAGGATAAAGGGTCATGGATTTGATATACACCCCGTACTTGAAGCACAACCAAAGCGATTTACATAGATTATATTACAGGCACTTTTTCTGTCCCTTGTGGATTCACAATCTAAGGGCCCTGTTTACTAAGCCGCGCTGTAGGTGCACAAACATTTTAGCGCACGCTAAAATGAGCACGAGCTAACGCTAGAGAGACCCAGCCATGGTGAAAAATGGCCCAGCGTGTACCAAAAACATGTGAAGTTGTTCATTTTTCTGATGTTATTTTCAAGAAATAAGAAGACCACCAGAAAAAGACTGGAAGCGTGTGCTACGTATGCTGGAAAATATTTTTATTTTCTGGCTTGCAGGCAGTAATTGGGCATTAATTGGCAATTTATGCGCCTAGTCCATTACCGCCCAGTTACCGCATGAGACCTTACCACTAGGTCAATGGCTGACGATAAGGTCTCAAACCCCAAATGGATGTGCGGCAATTTTCATTTTGCCGCATGTCCATTTTTGGCAAAATTAGAAAAAGGCTTTTTTCACAGGTGCGCTGGAAAATGATTCTGCCTGCACCCAAAACACGCGTCTACACTACTGCAGGCCATTTTTTTCAGCTCGCCCTTAGTAAAAGGGGCCCCTAAATGGGTATTTGAAAATTAGCCACCCTTCCTGAAATAAAAGTAAAGCACTGGTGGCTCCTAGATTTGGTTTTGGTTTTTGGGTTTGTTTGTTTGTTTGTTTGTTTTGTATTTGTTTTTTTTTTTTGTTTGTTTGTGTGTGTGTGTGTGTGTGTGTGTGGCTGTCAGGGTCTATTGTTTTGCTTTGACTTTATCAGCTCTGTGCTGCCTCCCAGAAGCTGCTGTCCTAGGAGACTGCCTAGTTTTGCTTAATATTTGGGACAGGCCCTATATTTACACTACCTACTACTACTTAGCATTTCTATAGCGCTGCCAGGGTTACGCAGCGCTGTACAAGTTTAAACATGGGGAAGGACAGTCCCTGCTCAAGAGAGCTTACAATCTAAAGGGCATAACTACATAACTACCATTCTTTAAACGGCAACAAAAAAAATCAAAGAAAAGACTGCCTCCCGCAAAAAAACAACTTTTCCCTATATAGCGTTCAAATAAATTACCTCCCCCCCAAAAAAAAAAAAAACAAAGGGGACAATATTATCAGGATAGTGAACACAAAGATCGATGCATAAGAATCTCCTCTACAGCCGTATTGTATATTATACTTTTTTTCTTTTATGTCCTACATAGTAGCTATAAATTGTCTAGTTTTATTTCTGCTATCACTTAAAAACTGCCTTCAGTTTAAAAGCATTGGGTTACTTTTTATTTTTATGAGCAAGAGAATCTTTAGTTGAAATAAGACGTGTAAGTCAGTACACTACAGGGGATTATGACTTCCCCCACCAGTATATAGATTTTCATTTAATCCTTCTGTCCTGTTAAAATATTGTGATTTCTTTAATGCCCTTTGCATGCAATTATGTTGCCAGATGAAAAATAAGGAAAAAGGGCAGTAATACCTTTTCAAGAATTATGTCTTACTGCTCAAGATTAAGTGCCAATTGAGATTTCTTTCAAAGAAATATTACTCACAACATATAACCTCATGGATGTTGTGCTTAATTATTTTCTTTGTCCTATGTTATGTGAAATGTATATAGGTTACTTTTTGACTGCATATTGCCTTTTACAATAGTAAGTTTTAATATCACAGGCTAGAGCTATTGCACTTCAGTTATGTTATAAAAAGGATATATTGTCTCAAAACATAAGAACCCTTTTACTAAGCTGCAGTAAAAGAGGCCCTATGCTAGCACCAGTGGCCGTTTTTGCCATGCGCGAGGGCCTTGTCACAAAACGCCTAGCCACCCACCTGGGGTTACCCTGCAGCCACTTAGAGGGTCTATCCCCAGCACAGCTCAGGTCTACCTGCACCTGCCGCTTTTGCTCTACACTAGCACCCTCCTCCCACTGACTGGGTCACAACCACCTGTGGGTGAGTCTCCCGCTCTCCAGTTATCCCCAGGATTCTTTATCAGTCCAGACAAACAGAGCAAACAAACAATTATGTTTATTCTTTTAAAAAAATATTGAACAGTGTAGTGCAAACAATAACAGATAACTGAAATAAGGATCAATCATAACACTAACTAAACACTTGCATACTTCCTAGAAAGTATGCAAGTATGGGGAGATCAGGACATATATCTGTTCATTGAGCTTCAGCAAAAGAGATCTCTCTCTCCTTCTCCAGGACTGAAACTGAAGCAACAGCCAGCCACTGCTGGGTAATTTCAAAATTTCAGGCCAATCAGAGGCCAGAACAGTCAAATTTAAAATTAAAAACTGGTTACATCATTGCAAGGCACTTCCTATTTTCTGTGTGCTAAGAAAGAGGGGGTCAGTCCTCTGTAACAGCTTTAAGCATAAACATGCACCACCTGCTGGGCAAACTATAGAAATACACTTCAGAATCAATTATGGCAGGAACATTTCCAATACATTTTACAGGCTTAAAACACACTGTTTCTTCACAGGCCCCTTTTACCGCAGCAGGTGAAAGGGCCAAAAAAAAAGAAATGGCCATGCAGTACGTTTGCACTTTCCACATGGCCATTTTGGGGGAAGCATTTACCATCACCCATTGAGGCGGCTGTAAGGGCTCCCGGTCTAACCTGGCAGCATAGAACACTGTCTGATTATCACCAGGTAACCCCCTGCAGAAATGTTTTTTCAGTATTTCTGCTAGCCCCAGACATGGTGCATGCTGGGGGTGGAACTACTGCCAGCACCTGTGTTGGGCCAGCGGTAGTTCCAGGTTGCCACTTGACAACCCTTTAGTAAAAGAGCCCCATAATGCCATGGCCTGGCTCAGAAGCATAAGCCTCAATAATACCATCAAAAGACCTGGGATTGATTTCCAGACCACACTTCTGCTTCTTGAGCTGGATGTGGTGGGAGCATTTTCCACAGTCCCTGGAAAGAGAGTAGGCTCAACAGTAGCCCACATTAATGGGGTTTTAGAAGCTGCCATGGTCCCTGTCTTTAGGATTAGTGATATAAAATGGTTCATAGTACATAAGTAATGCCATACTGGGAAAAGACCAAGGGTCCATCTAGCCCAGCATCTTGTCCACGACAGCGGCCAATCCAGGCCAAGGGCACCTGGCAAGCTTCCCAAATGTACAAACATTCTATACATGTTATTCCTGGGATTTTCAATTTTTCCAAGTCTGTTTAGTAGCGGTTTATGGACTTGTCCTTTAGGAAACCGTCCAACCCCTTTTTAAACTCTGCTAAGCTAACCGCCTTCACCACATTTTCCGGCAATGAATTCCAGAGTTTAATTACACGTTGGGTGAAGAAAAACTTTCTCCGATTTGTTTTAAATTTACTACACTGTAGTTTCATCGCATGCCCCCTAGTCCTAGTATTTTTGGAAAGCGTGAACAGACGCTTCACATCCACCTGTTCCACTCCCACTCATTATTTTATATACCTCTATCATGTCTCCCCTCAGCCGTCTCTTCGCCAAGCTGAATAGCCCTAGCCTCCTTAGTCTTTCTTCATAGGGAAGTCGTCCCATCCCCGCTATCATTTTAGTCGCCCTTCGCTGCACCTTTTCCAATTCTACTATATCTTTCTTGAGATGCGGCGACAAGAATTGAACACAATACTCAAGGTGCGGTCGCACCATGGAGCGATACAACGTCCCTGGAAAGAGAGTAGGATCAACTGTAGCCCACATTAATGGGGTTTTAGAAGCTGCCATGGTCCCTGTCTTTAGGATTAGTGATATAAAATGGTTCAATAATCATTGGGTAGTTGCAAATGAAAGCTTAGTGTGCTATAGCCTGATGTTGGTTCTAATTGAGTTGGAAGCCAAGAAGTGCAAGAGGAGACTGTCAGATCATGAAGTGCTGCTTTGAATTTCTCAGTGCCTGTGTATAAATGTTTGTGTAGATGTGACTAACACATTTTTTCCTGTGAATGGTTTGTACTTGTCACAGCTGAACACTGATCATAATTGTCGTTGATCTATGAGGTTTATTTTATTTATTTGTTACATTTGTATCCCCATATTTTCCCACCTATTTGCAGGCTCAACGTGACTTACATTGTACCGTAGAGGCGTTCGCCATCTCCGGCATGGAAACAGATACAAGGAGTTAATGTGGTCAGATAAGGTTCATGTGTTATAGACACATTGGGGAATTAAAAGAGTTACATAGAGTCTATTACAAGCTTTGGTTTCATTGTGTTGTGGAGTTAGGCACTTAAGTTGGGTCGGTGGGGTATGCCTTTTTGAACAGGTAGGTTTTTAGTGATTTCCGGAAGCTTAGGTGGTCGTACGTTGTTTTCACGGCTTTTGGTAATGTGTTTCACAGTTGTGTGCGTATGTAGGAGAAATTGGATCCATAAGTTGATTTGTATTTGAGACCTTTGCAGATTGGGTAGTGGAGATTTAGGTAAGTTCGTGTTGATCTGGTTGCGTTTCTTGTTGGTAGGTCTATGAGGTCTGTCATATATCCCGGGGCTTCGTTGTAGATAATTTTATGGACCAGGGTGCAGATATTGAAAGCAATACGTTCTTTAATTGGTAGCCAATGTAGTTTGTCTCGGAGGGGTTTGGCGCTTTCGAAATTGCGTTTTTCCCAAATATAAGCCTGGCTGCTGTGTTTTGGGCAGTCTGTAGTTTTTTAATGAGTTGTTCTTTACATCCCGCATAAATTCCGTTGCAGTAGTCTACATGGCTTAGTACCATTGATTGTATCAAGCTGCGAAATGTTTCCTTCGGGAAGTACGGTTTCACGTGTTTGAGTTTCCACATTGAGTGAAACATTTTCTTAGTTATAGAGTTAACTTGGCTCTCAAGTGTGAGGTTATGGTCTATAGTGACGGCGAGGAGTTTTAGGCTGTCTGAGATAGGGAGGGTGTGGTTTGGTGTGCTTATCTTTGAGGGTTTGTACATATTATATTGGGATGGGAAGATAAGACAGTGTGTTTTGTCAGTAATGAGTTTTATTTCCCTAGCTGTTGTTCAAATTCCTCTCCCTCTGTCCCCTGTGCATGTATACTGAGCTATGAATGGTTTAGTGGCTCACCATGGGTGTGCCTATACAGTGGGGGAAATAAGTATTTGATCCCTTGCTGATTTTGTAAGTTTGCCCACTGACAAAGACATGAGCAGCCCATAATTGAAGGGTAGGTTATTGGTAACAGTGAGAGATAGCACATCACAAATTAAATCCGGAAAATCACATTGTGGAAAGTATATGAATTTATTTGCATTCTGCAGAGGGAAATAAGTATTTAATCCCTCTGGCAAACAAGACCTAATACTTGGTGGCAAAACCCTTGTTGGCAAGCACAGCGGTCAGACGTCTTCTGTAGTTGATGATGAGGTTTGCACACATGTCAGGAGGAATTTTGGTCCACTCCTCTTTGCAGATCATCTCTAAATCATTAAGAGTTCTGGGCTGTCGCTTGGCAACTCGCAGCTTCAGCTCCCTCCATAAGTTTTCAATGGGATTAAGGTCTGGTGACTGGCTAGGCACTCCATGACCCTAATGTGCTTCTTCCTGAGCCACTCCTTTGTTGCCTTGGCTGTATGTTTGGGTCATTGTCGTGCTGGAAGACCCAGCCACGACCCATTTTTAAGGCCCTGGCGGAGGGAAGGAGGTTGTCACTCAGAATTGTACGGTACATGGCCCCATCCATTCTCCCATTGATGCGGTGAAGTAGTCCTGTGCCCTTAGCAGAGAAACACCCCCAGAACATAACATTTCCACCTCCATGCTTGACAGTGGGGACGGTGTTCTTTGGGTCATAGGCAGCATTTCTCTTCCTCCAAACACGGCGAGTTGAGTTCATGCCAAAGAGCTCAATTTTTGTCTCATCTGACCACAGCACCTTCTCCCAATCACTCTCGGCATCATCCAGGTGTTCACTGGCAAACTTCAGACGGGCCGTCACATGTGCCTTCCGGAGCAGGGGGACCTTGCGGGCACTGCAGGATTGCAATCCGTTATGTCGTAATGTGTTACCAATGGTTTTCGTGGTGACAGTGGTCCCAGCTGCCTTGAGATCATTGACAAGTTCCCCCCTTGTAGTTGTAGGCTGATTTCTAACCTTCCTCATGATCAAGGATACCCCACGAGGTGAGATTTTGCGTGGAGCCCCAGATCTTTGTCGATTGACAGTCATTTTGTACTTCTTCCATTTTCTTACTATGGCACCAACAGTTGTCTCCTTCTCGCCCAGCGTCTTACTGATGGTTTTGTAGCCCATTCCAGCCTTGTGCAGGTGTATGATCTTGTCCTGACATCCTTAGACAGCTCCTTGCTCTTGGCCATTTTGTAGAGGTTAGAGTCTGACTGATTCACTGAGTCTGTGGACAGGTGTCTTTCATACAGGTGACCATTGCCGACAGCTGTCTGTCATGCAGGTAACGAGTTGATTTGGAGCATCTACCTGGTCTGTAGGGGCCAGATCTCTTACTGGTGGTGGGGGATCAAATACTTATTTCCCTCTGCAGAATGCAAATAAATTCATATACTTTCCACAATGTGATTTTCCGGATTTAATTTGTGATGTGCTATCTCTCACTGTTACCAATAACCTACCCTTCAATTATGGGCTGCTCATGTCTTTGTCAGTGGGCAAACTTACAAAATCAGCAAGGGATCAAATACTTATTTCCCCCACTGTATACAAATGCTAGAAGCCTATAAAATAAAATGGGAGCATTAGAGTATATAGCACTAAATGATGAGGTAGGTATAATAGGCATTGCAGAGACTTTTGTGGAAAGAGGACAATCAATGGGACACTGTTAGCAGGGTACAAATTGTATCGTAATGATAGAGGGTATCAAATCAGAGGGGTTTGTGTTTCATGTTAAAGAGGGAATTGAGTCGGAATTGAGTCAAAATAAACAATCTACATGAAACAGATAGCAGCGTGGAATCCTTACGGACAGAAGTTCCTTATGAAAGCAAGGAGTATTTTTGTAGGGCTGTACTACAGTCCGCCAGAACACAATGAACAGACAGATGAAGAAATGTTTACAGAAATTAGGAAAGCTGGCAAACTGGGCAACAATATAATAATGGGTGATTTCAATTACAAAACAAATAGAGAGGGAAATACAGCATACATAGAAAGCATACAGACAAGAAAGCAACACTGATCTATGCTGTAGTGCTAACGAGAAGGCTCGATTTACAGCTTAATCTTTGAAAGCGCTTTGGTCTAGTACCTTCATTATACATTTTGGGGCACTGAACCTACATAATTTGCATATTGCAGCATCACAATTGGAATGAATCTCCATTCCTAGATTGTATCTCCATTTCATCATACAGGGAAAGTCACCTATACAATCTATATATTACAGTACTATATTTTGACCCCGAGGCAGGCGTTGCCTTATGCCGAAACACGGCCCGTGTCGGGTCTGTTGCTAAATAGTCACAGTTGTCCCAGTCTTGAAGGCCAAGTGTTGCTTTTTTGTCTGTATGATTTCAATTACACCCAAAAATAACCAATTTTACATAGATAATCTGTATCAAAAGGATCACAACAAAAGTGGAGAAAATGACCTCAGTGAACAACAGGAGACACACCTATTCATAAGGCAAGCCTTCAATATATAGGTGGCTCATATTAATAATCGGTCATAAAAAAAACTCCACTAGTATATATAGACAAAAACGGTCCTTATATAGCAATAACACTTACTGATACAGAATATAACTTGAAAATTATGCAATCATACAAATTGCTCCACAGTAAAATCTCAAAATGTATCACTTTGATCCCGACAGGGGTTCCCTGTTTCGCTAATCAAAGCTGCTCCAGGGAAAAAAAATCTTTTAACAATCAGGGAGAGCCGCACCTAATTTAGGGGGTCTTTTACTAAAGCATAGCTCAACTTATCTGTAGCAGGGCCTATTTTATTCCTATGGGCACTTCTGCAGATAACTGCAGCTAAGCTTTAGTAAAAGATCCACTTAGGCATGGGAAAATTTACACCAGGTTTTTGTTGGTGTAAATCCTCACACCCAAAATTGGGTGCAGATCCCAGCACCAAACGCTATTCTATAAATGGCACCAACTCTGAGCGCCGTTTATCAAATATGTTTATTAAACTTAATATAGCGCCATTTCCAAACACAGCAGGGTCGCAGCAGTGTACATTAAAAAATTAAAATCGTAAAATGACAGAAGAGAAAACACCATTGAGCACAGTGCAGAAAGCAATTCACTCATTCAAAGAGACAAACACACATGCCAAGTCCCGACTCAGTACTGACAATGACCTCAGTTAAATGCCTGTTGAAAGAAATATCTTTTTAAAAGAATCTTAAATTTAGGAAAGCATCTTTCTCTGCGGATGTTAATGGGCAAATCGTTCCAGAACCTGAGTGCAAGACAGGTGCAAATAGCTTGACATGTGAATTTGTAATGTGTTGAATTGGGATAAGGAACTACAAGCCAGTTAGCACAGCGACCAAATTTGGCCAGCATTTATAGAATAACTAGTAAAAAAAAGGCCCGTTTCTGACACAAATGAAACGGGCGCTAGCAAGGTTTTCCTCGGAGTGTGTATGTTTGAGAGAGAGAGTGTGTGTGAGAGATGGAGTGTGTGTGTCAGAGAGAGAATGAGAGAGAGACAGAGTGTGTGTGTTTGTGTGAGAGAGAGAGTGTGTGAGAGACAGAGTGTCTGTGTGTATGAGACAGAGAGATAGAGTGTGATAGAGAGTGTGTCAGAGAGTGTATGTGAGAGACAGTGAGTGAGTGTGGGCCCCACCCCCACATCTCAGGTCTCAGGACCACCTCCCTCTCCCCTGCCCCCCCTCCAGCCATCCATGTCCAGCGACCCTCCTCTCCCCCTGCCTCCCCTGCAGCGACCCATGTCCAGCGACCCTCCCCTCCCCCCCGGCACATCAAACCCCCTTGCCACCCGCAGCTGCCACTGGTAACGCTGTCCGGCTGCTGCTGCTTCTCCTGTTGAGCAGCGAGGGGGTTGATGTGCTTTGGGGGGGAGGGGGTGTTTAATGTGCCGGGGTGGGGGCTTGGGTGATGCGCGGAGGGGGTGTTTGAGCGGCGCACTCACAGCTGATTCCCAGGCAGGGGGAGGAGTAGGGAAACACGCGGAGCAAGTTGCTCCATGTGTTTCCCTACTCCTCCCCCTGCCTGGGAATCAGCTGTGAGTGATGTCAGCCTGGCTACGGAGCCTAGCTCAGCAACTCCAGGAGCCACGGACACAGGCAGCTACTTTAGAACGTTGGAGGTGAGAATTATTATATAGGATATATGCACATTACACCAGCTGTAGGGCAGGTGTAATAATCACACCTTAAATCAAGGTGCATTTGCTAGCCTTTGCCTTAGTATTTTATATAGGAAAGTGGGTAGCTATTTTTCTTTATAAAATAGGCTTAAAACAGGCACCTTAAATAGCACTTTTATTAGTCACCCTGTTGTAAAATTACCCTCCACGTGCCTCATTTTGGGGCCTTTTTACTAAAGGGTTGCCACGTGGCAACCCAGAACTACTGCCAGCCCAATGGCGGGTGCCAGCTGTAGTTCCACCCCCAGTGCGTGCAATTTCTGGTGGTAGCGGAAATATTAAGAAAATATTTTGCAGGTGGTTACCCAGCGATAATCGGGCGGCATCAAGCACTGCTGGTTACCACTGGGTTAGCGCGGAAGCCCTTACCACCGCCTCAGTGGGTGGAGGTAAGTGCTCCCCCCGAAATGGTGAACTTACTGCTCAGCTGTATCTTTTTTCCATCTTTTTACCCGCTGCAGTAAAAGGGGACTCTGCATGTGGCAAAAACTTATTCTGCCGCTAACTCGGGGGCCCCTTTTACCGCAGCTTAGTAAAAAGGGCCCTTTCAGTATTAACTTGCTAACTTTAGCCCCAGTTAACATTATCCTATATAATAATTCTCACCTCCAAAGTTCTGACTTGCCTGGGACCGTGGCTCATTCCGAGTTGGTCTGCTAGGCTCCGTAGATCAGGCTGACATCACCGTAGCCATTATGATGTCAACTTCAGAACCCGGGGGGAAAAAAACATGCCTCACAGCTGTTCCATGTCCAGAGGAGGGTCGCTGGACATGGGTGGCTGGAGGGGGGGCAGGGGAGAGAGGAGGGTCGCTGGACATGGGTGGGTGGAGGGGGGCAGGGGAGAGAGGAGGGTCGCTGGACATGGGTGGCAGGAGGGGGGCAGGGGAGAGAGGAGGTTCGCTGGACATGGGTGGCTACAGTGGGCGCAGGGGGAGAGGAGGGTTGCTGGATATGGGTGCCTGCAGGGGAGCCGAGGAAAACCTTGCTAGCGCCCGTTTCATTTGTGTCAGAAACGGGCCTTTTTTACTAGTATATATATAATCTAACTGGTCACAGTTTGACTAGCTAGATGTAGAAAAACCTTGTCATTTAAGGATCAGCTAAATAATATTTTTCTGGCTAACCCTCCACACCTTTTAGAAAGCCACACTAGCGGCTTCCGGTGCAGTAATGCCACGCGGCTTTGTAAAAGGGGGGAGGGGTAAATATATACGGCTATCTTACTCACTCATCCCCTAATTTCAGTTTTGTAATTTTAGGTTTCAGATGATCATGTTTGAAAATCAAAAGGAATGCATTTCAATTTATTTGAGGAAATGAAAAATGAAGACAGCAAATAGCACAGTTAAGTTACAACAGCCAAGCATAGCAATCTTAGCTGTCTTAGCTTTTAATTATGTACTTCAGAATATAAATGAAAAATGGAGCTTTTACATGACTCAACTAAGTTGGGGTCTTTTTCTTAACTATTTGACCTACAGAGTCACATCACTAACTTCCTGTCTGCTGTCATGTGCAGACAGATTATTGGAGAAACATTTTCTTGTTTATTTCACCGCAGGTCACAGAAGGGCATTATAATTACAACAGGATGTCAAACCATCATATTTTATATAGAAATATTTTAAACTGAACACTAGAAGTGAGGGTCAACAGTGCAAGTCTTCAAATCCAGTCAGCATACCCTTGAGAAATAAGAAAATTCAAGCTGAAAATTCTACTAGTAAATTAGGGTAAGAGGCTTCAGGTTCTACTGTATTTCTTTCTATTACAAAATTAAAACTAATAGAAATTAATATACAAAGTTGTACTTTAGAACAGAGAAAGCAGTGCATGCATGGCACTATATACATACATCGGACTAGATTCAGTAAATGTGGCTCAAAAATTGGCACACACAAAAAAAATCATGCTCAATGCTGTTCTTTATAATGAGCACAAGATGAGCACAAATATGAGCACCAGGGCCTACATCTGATGAAAACCAGGTGTAATTCCTGGTGCCCAATTCGGCTGAAGATCCCCAATATTCTAGAACACCGTGTGTAAATTTTAGAAATGTCTCTGATCCACCCATGAACTTCCCATGGCCGTGCCCCCTTTTGGGTTGCGCTATGGGATTTAGGAGCACATTGGGGCTCTTGTACTAAGCGACAGTAAGCCCACCGCAGACCTACTGCACACCAATCTGGAGCTACCGCTGGCCCAATGCAGGCGCTGGTGGTAGTTCCACCACCCCCCCCCCCCCCCAGTGTGCGGCATTTTCGGCGCTAGCAGAAATATTCCAAGAATTATTTCCACAGGCGCTAACCCAGCGGTAATCGGGCAATACCACGTGCTATCTGGTTTCCGACAACTTTGGGTGGGAGCCCTTACCACCATCTCAATAGGTGGCAGTAAGCGCTACCTCCCTGAATGGCTATGTGGTAAGTGAAATCTTATCGCATGGCCATTTCTTTTTTTCAGCCTATTCATCTGCTGCAGTATAAATGGCCTCAGCGTGCAGCAAAAAAACAGCCCCTGCTGCAAGCGCAGGGCCCTTTTTACCACAGCTTAGTAAATTTCCACCTCTTGAATTTTCCTAAACCTGCTGGCCTGATCCCTGGGGATTTATTTAAGTTAGTACATAAGTATAAGTATTGCCATACTGGGAAAGACCAAAGGTCCATCAAGCCCAGCATCCTGTTTCCAACAGTGGCCAATCCACAAATACCTGGCAAAATCCCAAAAAAGTACAAAACATTTTATACTGCGTATCCCAGAAATAGTGGATTTTCCCCAAGTCCATTCTTCACTTTACCCCTGAAACCATACCTTCTTGAAACAAAGTTTACTTCATCCCTACTGCTTCTAAAGAACCAGGGAACATTGGATCAGAGGTTACACAAGTTAAAGAGGTGGTTTGGACTTGAACAATTTGTCAGCTGCATTAGAGGAATCGATATCTGATTTCGCAGAGAGATCCACCTTAGTTATATCTTTTGTGTTTGAGCAAAATCTTAATAATGTGATGAGATTTTATTTTCGGAATGCTAAGACATATTTTCTCATGGGCAAAACGTTTGGATATATCTAGACGTTACCAAATTGCCACAAGATATGAGGAAAGCTTTTCTTGCCATGAAACAAGAGACTACAGACATTGGAGCATCTTTTTTGTTACCTTAGCCATGCAAATGCTTAGTTAAATATGGTGGAATGAAATATGTTCTCTTTAGCCCAAAATAACTGGTCCTTTCTAGATGAAAAGTGAGATCCAGCCAGGAAAGAAGATCCAAGTGCAAGTTGAACTATAAAGAAAAATGCAAGGTGTTAGTCCATGTTAGGTCTTTACTTTACTTCTCTGTTCATGTCCCCCGCTATTTGAGGTCTAAGAAGGGTAATTTTTCCTTTTTTTTTTTTAATGCTATGGCTCTTTTAATTGTTTTTTTTTCTTCTTGGATGGATTTCTTAGATAGTTTTGTCTTCTTTTAGGGAGTCTTTATACCTTAAAATTGTTATTACCCTGTTTCCCCGAAAGTAAGACATCCCCCGAAAATAAGACCTAGTAGAGGTTTTCCTGAATTGGTAGATATAAGGCCTCCCCCGATAGTAAGATCTAGCAAATTTTTGTTTGAAAGCAGGGCCGCCGAGAGCCGGACAAGGCCGCCCCCCCCCCCACCTGAGGTCGCCGGGCCCCCCTCCACCTACCCTCCATCGCTCCCGGAACTAACCTTAAATGCCTCCTTTCACCTTCGCAGCAAGCAGCAGCAGGGCAGACCTCTCCTTCCTTCCATGCCCCGCCCTCGCGGACATTACGTCAGGCGAGGGCGGGACACAGAAGGAAGGAGTGGCTTGCCCTGTTGCTGCTTGCTGCAAAGGTGAAAGGAGGCGTTTAAGGTTAGTTCCGGGAGCAATGGAGGGCGAGCGGGCCAACCCCGATGTTTCCCCGAAAAATAAGACAGCCCCTGAAAATAAGACCTAGCGCATTTTGGGGGGCAAAAATTAATATAAGACAGTGTCTTATTTTCGGGGAAACATGGTAGTTGTTTTGCATGAACAAGTGAATAATTGTGTAATGTATTTTGTTGAAAGTTAAGAATAATATAAAATACAAAAGAATGAGACAATTAACCTCAATAACTGGAATTCTTAACAAACAATTATTGGTGCTAATTGACTTTAGTTAAAATTTACATGCCTAAATTTAGACATGGGAATTATGAATAAATTTTACATGTGGGACCAAAAAAGGGGTGCAGCTATGAAAGGTTCAGGGGCGGATCAAGGTGTTCCTTTAATATATGCACATTGTTATAGAATTCGGGGGACCTGCGCCTCATTTAGGTATGGGCATCTACAACAGGGTTTTGTTGGTGTAGATGGTCACACCTAAAAGTAGTCATGGTTCCCAGCGCTAAATGCTATTTTTTTCAGTGCCAATGTTTTTAGGCGCCATTTATAAAATTTAGTCCTAAATGGGCCAACACATACTTTTTAAATAATGCATGCTGAGGGGAAGAGTTAGGGCAAAGTGTGGGCAGAACCACTCTAAGTGGAGGAACACTTGATCCCTACGAGCTTCAACAAAGAAGAGTTCAAAGAGTAGGGTGGACTGGCTCTTCCAAAAAACCAAGGTAGACGCTTGCTCAAAAAAATGTTTGATTAAAATTTTTCAGCAAGCATCTCCCATGGTTTTTTGGAAGAGCCAGCCCACCCTACTCTTTAAACTCCAAAGTGTGGGCAGAGTCACAGTTTAGGCACATATGGGGTGATTCTATAAGTAGGCGTCTAGGGGTACACACCACTTACACACATCAAAGGTGCCATTAATTGACAGGCACCCACGTGCACTAGACACTCTTCTATAAGGTAGCGCCAAGTACCATAGTGCCTAATTGAAAGGGGAGGTGCATGTGGGTGGAAATAGCATGCACTCAACCCAGAACTACAGCCGGCAGCCACGTTGGGCTGAAGGTAGTCCCAGAATAATGACAGGTAAGCCTGCATTGGGCTTACCACCACTCTGTAAAAGGGCCTTTTAACCAGATATGTGTTAGCCAGCTGTGGAAACCCAGAAATTCCAATATCTGTGTCTGGACATGGCCCAGCATTGAATTTCAGGGTTTAATGCTGGTGACGGTCAGCAAAATGCTGATCACCACTGGCTGAATAGGAGGTCCTAAACAGTTACCTGCTCAACGTGCATGTACATATGGATACTAGGTTATATAATTGCCCTTAAAAAATGTACATTGCAAGAGCAGGGTAATTTTCAAAGTTGCCCTCTATAGGAGATATTGGTATTTCTGTAGGTATACAGGTGTTTTCCAAGGGGGTGGGATTTGAAAATTGACCTGCCAGGTTAGGGTAAATCTGGTAAAGTGCTTGCGGTTTTAAAAAAACCTGTGCCTTGCTGGTCTGCTGCAGAAGTTTCAAAAGAGTTCCCCTTTAAACATTATCTTTCAGAATGGTATGAGCAACCCTTAAAGCACACCAAGAAAATTAAATTTATAGCGTGGTTCTTGCTTCAGTGGGGTAAGACAAATATGAATTCTGAGAAGGATTCCAAATTGGAGTTATTTGTCCTTGAGATTGTTTTGTCTCTACGGAGCTGTAAATGATTATTTTGTAACTGTGCTTTTGCATAATTGGGTGGACTTTCATGGTTAGAGAGTAATTTTAGTCTAGAATATGAATGCTTCTATTTCAGACGGAGAAACTCACTGATGTCATGAATTACACAGATTAAAATTTCTAATTGCTAAAAGGAATTTAGCCAGGATAATATAATAATCAATAGTTTAATTATTTTTACTGAACAAAATTGTTTCATGAATTCAAAAATCTATATGCAGTTGGCATTTTATCTCTGAGTTTTTCAGCACAGTTAGCTGCCTGATGCACTACATAATACGGGTGTGAACAGCCATTTTTTCATTTCTTCTATTTTTACTTGTTCTAGATTTTATTTTTTCAAACCCCACAAAAGTTAGAAAGAATTATTCAAAAGGGATCAAAGATGTTCATTTGTCCATCTTTGTGTCTGGAGACAAATAACTGAAAGGGATGAAACTTGGCATGTTGGAAAACTCAGTAAGACACATTGAGTTCAAAAATGGGCTGAATTGAACTGGAGCTTCCAGAGAACAAAACCCCTCCCCCTTAAAAAAATGGCACAGTGCATATCTATGGGAGAAGGAGTTCCAGAGTTTGTACCACAGAAATATAATGCAGTAAAACATAGCAGTAAGGAAATCTTCCTTTCAAAATGCTTGGCCCCATTCTCTACTCTCCCAACTCCCTCCCAATTGCTCCCAGCCCCAAAACAACCTCCCAAAACTGACCTACCACCTCACAAATTGCCCTCACTCCCAAGCCCCCTACAATTATTGCAGCATACTGTAAATCATTCCACCCTCACCATCCTGAAAACTTCACCACTCCCAAAAACTATCCTACACGACTGCCCTACCACCCCAAAATTGCCCCCTTCCAAAATTCTAACCCCACAACTCTCCTACTACTCCATTAAGTGGTCCAATCCCCAAAAAACATCCCCATGCAACTGTCCCACAATCCCGTAAACCAGTTCTTCTCAACCCAGTCAGGTTTTCAGGATACCCACAATGAATATGCATGTGAATTATTTGCATACCAAGAAGGCAGTGCATGCAAATCTGTCTCATGAATATTCATTGTGGACATCCTGAAACGTGGACTGGCTGGGTATGCCTTGAGGACTGGGTTGAGAATTACTGCTGTAAACTATTTGTATCCTTTGCAACCCTCCTACCACCACACAAACTGCTCCATTCCCAAAATCTTCCCTCTCAATTTCCCTGCTCTACTAAGACTGTTCCCACTCCCAAAACCTACACTACCCCCCCCCCACACACACACATACACAACTATACTACCACCCTGCAAACTTCCCTTTCGCACCATAGCCACAAGTACCCCCTCCTCACAAACTGCTCCAGGCACCCCCAGCCCCACAGACAAAACACACATATAGTACACGTGGAGGGGCATAATCAAACATCGCCAGTGAAATAGATCGCTGGCGATCTATTTTGGTAGCAGCGTTACAGCTGGCCGGAACCGTATTATCGAAAAAGATGGCTGGCCATCTTTTTTTTCCGATAATACGGTTTAGCCCGGCCAAATGCCAGAGTTCGCCGGGTTTGAGATGGCCGGTCTTGTTTTTCAGCGATAATGGGAAAAAATGCCGGCGATCTCCAACACGGCGATATCCAAGACATTTGGTCGTGGGAGGAGCCAGCATTTGTAGTGCACTGGTCCCCCTCACATGCCAGGACACCAACTGGGCACCCTAGGAGTTAGTGCAGTGAACTTCAGAAAATGCTCCCACATGCATAGCTCCCTTGCTTTGGTTACTGAGCCCCCAACCCCCCTCCCCCAAAACCCACTACCCACAAATGTACACCACTACCATAGCTCTTAGGGGTGAAGGGGGCAACTACATGTGGGTACAGTGGGTTGTGGAGGGCTCCCATTTACCAGCACAAGTGTTACAGGTAGGGGGGAATGGGCCTGGGTCCACCTGCCTTAAGTGCACTGCGGTACCCACTAAAAGTGCTCCAAGGACCTGCATACACACAGGCCTCTAGGACTTGTTGCTGCTGTATAACCTTGGCACACCAGTTGACACCTGAAGACTAATCTCTCCGAAAACGTCCTTTATTGGAATAAGCACGCTTACTCACAGTTAACTGCAGATCAAAGGTTGTGCCCCACTGGCAAAGAGTCTCCCTGGTACTGAGATGAGCAGTAAGTCAGAGCTGGCAGAATGGTGTACAATGCCCTCTTTCAGCAACATTCAAGGTAATAACTAAGTTCTCTAACGTGGGTAACACATGAAAGGGATCTAAAACTGGCTTACAAAAATGGCCACTACCTCATGGACTACCGGAAACAAAACTGGACACACTCTGACTCAGTTAGCAGGGGGGAAAGCACCATGGGAGTAGAGCCACTACCCTACACCCACCACAATGCATTGCTGATGTGACTGCAGTGCACCTAACAGAAAAGGTGTCACACTCACCCGAGAGCCACATCGCAACCAGGGAAAGGCTGTCAGAGGATAGAACACATTCTGCTGTCATGGAGGTGGGTGCGGCATTTGAGGTTGGCATACAGGCTGGCAAAAAAGGTTTTTAGTTTTATTGTTTTAGTGTGGGAGGGGGTTGGTGACCACTGGGGGAGTACTGGGAGGTCATCCCCGATTCCTTCCGGTGGTCATCTGGTCAGTTGGGGCACCTTTTTCAGGCTTGGTCGTGAAAATAAAAGGACCAAGTAAGCCCAGCGAAATACTGCTGAACGCCGCTTTTTTTTATTCCATTATCCGCGAAAGCCAGCCATCTGGTAGCCACGCCCATGCCCGGCCATGTCCCGCCTTTGCTTCGCCGCTGACACGCCCCCTTGAACTTTCGCTGGCGAGGCGACGGGAAAGCGACGATGCTGTCAAAAAAGCCGCTTTCGATTATACCGATTTGGTCGCTTTTGCGAGATCGCCGGCCATCTCCCGATTTATGTCGGAAGATGGCCGGCGATCACTTTCGAAAATAAGCTGGATAGAACACATAACAGAAATAGACACACAGTTCACACACATCAGATGTGTACGCAAAGCAGACATAAACACAAACACGCACGTGAATTACAAATAATTTTCTAACTGCAATCTATTGCATTTTAAGTTATGTGAACTTATATTTCCTGGCCAATATTCAAAGCGATTTAAGTTGGCACTTAATTGGGCAATGCTGCTGAATATCACCACAAACCACCCCCCCCCCCCCAAAAAAAAAAAGGTGGGTAAAAGTCAGGAGCGGCACTGAGAACAGCAAAGGGGAGAAGCCAGGGGTTATGTAAGTGTTGGCACCAATATAGCTGAATGGGTAAATTTAGGATAGGTCAAAAGCAGTCATAAATCCATCCACTTAGCTGTGCAGGCCCTGGCACTGAATATCAGCTAGGACCTGTATTTCCCTCTAATCCCTTCTTCCCCCCTCCCCAACAATGTCCACAGGCCCCCTCCCACCCCCCCTGATGTATTGCATAGCCCCCCCTCACACCCCCTCTCATCCCTATCTCCCCCAGCTTCCAGTCAGAATAAGTCCCCTCAGGCTTACCTGATCTCCCTGGTGGTCCAGTGAGGTGACAGGGGAAGCGAACCCGCCATGCTCCTGCCTCTAGCTGCAGCTTCCTGAAAATGGCTACCACAACCTCTTTGGAAGACTTGTAGTAGTACTACAGGAAGCTGCCGTTAGGGGCAGGAGCGAGGGGGTAAGCTCCAGCGACAAGCCTTACCAGATTTAGCCCCTGATTTTCAGTGCTGATACCCGGACGTGGACCAGCACTGAACATCTGGTCTAATCTAGCCGGCAACGTCTCATTTACCATAATTTAATAAACAGATTTACAAAAAGATCAAAAAAAAATACTGACCACCACCAACTGAATATCAGGCAGTTCATTTTCTTTCTTGTTATATCTTCTGTCAAGCTTTCTGATTGAAATGTACTGCTTTCCTATTGGTTGCTATGTGTACTGGCAACTAATATCTGTTCATTAAAAGAAAAATATATAATTTAATAAAAAGTAGCATACAAACAGCATCAATTAAGCAATCATTGTCAATTTGTCTAAGTTGGACTTACCCTCCTTCATTTAAATCAGGGTGTTTGCATATCAGAAATTACTTAGGTGATCAACAAGTAGGCAAAGAAGGGCTCCCTGGAATAATATTACCATTTGGTCCAAATCCCATTTATAATTTCAATCATTTATGCTCCTGTATGAGAAGCTGTATAAGTGCACTCATTCACCAAAGGGCCCTTTTACTAAAGCTTGGCATGTGCTAACAGAATTAGCATGCACTTCTTAGCATTTAGCATGCACTAATTCCGATAGCACGCATTAAGCTTTAGTAAATGGGCCCCTTAATGTGCTTTTTAAAAACATTTTGAACAGATTCCAATGTCAAATTATTGTTAATCATTTTCAACATTCAAACTCAGCGTCCAGCTTCTGCTTGTAATTCACCATAGTTTGCTCAAAAACTTAATCCATAACATTCAAAAATGTGTGCATGATATCCAAGTCCATAGTTAAATGGCCTCCAGACAAAGTCACAACACCCAAGTGTCCTTATATTAAAAATACATATATTGTACTTATCTGCCTCAACGTTATGAAGTCATTCTTCCAAATTATTATTATTAACATTTGTATAGCGCTACCAGACGCACGCAGCGCTGAACACCTGACACAGAGATCAAGGAATCAATTATTCCACAAGCCCAAAAGGTGTTTTGGCATCACCACACCTGCTTTGGGGGCCCATAGATTTTCTAAAAAATAAAAGTATGCTATAAAAAATATACTATACTAAAAAATAAAAAATATATAAAAATGTTGTTTATTCACATTTGCTAAACTGCACAATTCTGATAAGTAGAGCTAGGTGGTATATAATCTGAAAAAAAAAAACAAGAAAGAAAAGAAAGGAGCTACAATTCAATTGATAGGAAACAACAAGAACAATCATTCAAGATTTGGTCAAAAGAAAATAGAAAAAAAGAAACAGAGAAAGAAAGATATCAGACTCAGGCCACATCAAAAGGAATTCCGAAAGTCTGGGGAAAAAAGTTAGGTTTTTGATGAGTGAAGTGGCAGATCAGTCCAAAGTGTGGGGGCCACAAAAAAAGAAAGCATGCTGCCTAGTCTACTCCTGCTGAGCCAGTTTCGGATTGGACAAAACCAATCTATGATCATTGAGGGGTCCTTTTACTAAGGTGCTACCTGTGGTAGTGTAGACGCATGTTTTGGGTGCGCACAGAATTATTTTTCAGGGCACCTACAAAAAATGCCTTTTTTTCTGAAAATGGATGTGCTTCAAAATGAAAATTGCCGCGCGTCCATTTTGGGTCTGAGATCTTACCGCCAGTCATTAACCTAGCGGTAAAGAATCTGGATGGTAATGACCTACGCTCGTCAAATGCCACTTGGTGCGTGTCCATTACACGTGCCTGAAAATAAAAAATATTTTTCAGATGCACATATCAGACGCACGCCAAAAATGAAATTACTGCAAGAGCCATGCAGTAGTCGGGTGGTAACTCCATTTTGGTGCATGTTGGGCTCAAGTAGACGCTTACGCGGCTTAGTAGAAGGGCCCCTCAGTGATCAAAGAACATGCGTCAGGGTATAAAGAATGGTAAGAACTGACAAATAAGGAGTGCCAAAGCAGAAAGCCTGAAAAGTCAAGAGAAGAATGTTATATTGAATTCGGAAAGTGAGAGAAAACCAGTGATGGTCCTTGAGAAGCAGCGTAACCCGATCAAATTTCCTAGCATGACAAACAATAGCCATATTTTGAATCCCCTGAAGCTTTTTAAGAGAAGTTTGGGGAATAGCAGAAAAAATGGTATTGCGATAGTCGATCTTGGAAATAACTAAAGACAGGATAAGACTCTGAAAAATATTGTGGCTAGAGTAGGATCTGATAGCACGAATCTGCCTTAGGACACGCACACAAAAAAGATCAGGCAATAGAGGAAATATGCTGCTTAAACGGCAAACGGGAGTCAAGAGTGAGCCTAAGAGAATGAAAATAATCTACTGGCAATGTAGAGAAACCTATCAAAGAAAGAGGTTGGGAGGGAATGAAATAGCAATTAGCAAACCAACCTGTGTCAGTTTTGTCAGCGTTCAAAACAAGATGGTGAGCGGAAAGCCTGTATGCTACTGAGTCCAGACAGGATTGGAGAAGTTAAGGATGGAGCCTCAGGATCGGTATAATAGATAAGCAAAATAGCGTCATCATAAATGTGAACTGAAATCGCAGACTCCTGAATTATTCTAGCAAGCAGATGGAGGAATAAATTAAAGAGTAACAGAAAAAGGATAGATCCCTGGGGCACCCTGCAAGTGAGTGGTTGCAAATCGGACGTCCTTAGTCGTTAATTTGTACAGTGCTGCGTAACCCTAGTAGCGCTCTAGAAATGTTAAGTAGTAGTAGTAGGATGAAGAAAGTATAGAAGTCGTTGATAAGTCCTTACTATTATATAAAATACTTTTCTGGGACCACAAAGATATGATGCAAACCAACTTCATTTACTGTTGTAAGAAACCATGGCAATCTCTTCCAACAATGTCTTATCCCAGCGTCATCTTTCAACCATTATATAAATGGGAACACAATGTGATGTCATCACACATACCAATAGGATTTAAAACAACAGTCCCTAACATCAAAAAATTATTGGTTAAATAAATCCTTCCAATCCCTAGTCGTTCGCACTCAAAATCGGAGTCAGGATACCACACCAGCTCCTGATATGGAGAGAGTCTACCACTTCTTGTTTGCTTCATTTCTTTCCATGTCTAATTATCTGTTGCCATGGGCAGGGCTTTGTTAAGACACTGGCAAAGTAAGAACTTTTCTACGCTCCAAAATTTCAGGGAGCCCTGCCAGATGTGTTCAGGGCTCAGGAGGTTAGCATTGACAGCTATGTGGCTTTTCACAGGGTTCTACTGATTTTTACATTCATGTCTAAAAGGATAGCTAACATATCTGGATATTTTTCAGAGTTTAAAAACTCTGAGGTCAAAACTCGACAGGGTTTAAGCAGACAAGCGAGGCTCCTGCCTGCTTAAGCCTTGCTGAGGAGGCCATGCCCAGATATTCAATGGCACTTAACTGCACAGTGCCAGGGCCACCAGGGGGGGGTAGGAGGGGCAAGATTCCCCCAGGCCCGGTCTCCAAGGGAGGCCCAGTGCCCTCAAGGCTTCCAGTGGCAGGCAGAAAGGTAGAGGTTTCTGCTCCCTTGGCTTGTCTCTCTCCGGCTCCTGTGTGCCAGTCAATATCAGCCAAGACCTGCATAACTTTTGGGTCAGTGGATGACCTAGATATTCAGTACCCAAACATGGACGCTGCATTGAATATCTGGGTCAAAGCCAGCCTTCAGTGGTCAGTGACTTTAAAACTGCTGAACACCACAGGCTGAATATTAGCCACTATATTTTAAGATTTCCAGTCTTTCCTTGTTTGAGTAAGCTGATAAATGTTTAAATGCTGGCTCTACCTTCGCCATGCCCAACTACCAACTCCTTTATGCATAAAGCCTAGCTATTTAAAGAGTTGAACAGCCTGATTTTATATGTAGGAATGACAAAAATTGTCAAACATGTGAGTTAAGCATTCACCACCCACTGGCAAATTCATAACTCACCTTGACTATCAGCCCCATTGATCACATACTCATGAAGCACTTGCCAAGCTCAAGAAACCATTTTGATCCTATCACAAGACAAACTTTTTATGGTGATCCCCACAATGAAACTTCTGTGCTGCTCTCGCCAAAGCACTGGGGGACAGAGCCTTTTTGTCTGCTTTTATTTATAGAGTGTAAGCTTGCAACTATTTTTATTGATGAAAATTACACACATTTCATTCTACAGACATTGTAGGACATTCAAATTAAAGGTATGCATGTCCTTTAACTTTAAACCTTATTCCAAGAAAAGTACCTGCACACATTTACACCTGTTGATTGTGCAGATACTTTATCTCACAAAGGGGGTAATTTTATAAGCTTGTTTTCATAGGTAAACCCTATTTAACCCTCAGAAAAGCCTTATAAAAGTACCTATGGGGTTACTCATGAATGAAGTAACCATGGTGAATGTTCATGCACTCTGAGAGTAGGCATGTGTGAGGGGGTTTATGGAACTCTGGTCCTCACCCTTAAGAATAGTCCCATAGACAGCCTGACTCACCTTAAGAATACTAGCCTCACTCGAGAGGAAGTGATTCGGGAGGAGGGGTGGCTCCAAAACCAGGACGTATGTAACATAGGGCCTGACTGAGGTTAAGGAGGCCCAGAAAGAAGAAGAAAATCGAAGCCCTACTATATGCCACCACCTATGATTAAGAATTGTGACCTGGCTGAGATAACCTGCTTTTACTTCTTGTTTGAGACTGACAAGCCTTGCTCTGAGGTCTGGCTGGAGGCAGACCTTAATACTCGGAAAAGAATTGAGAGAGACTCCCAGGCTGTGTTTGGGGCGAGGCCACTTACTAGCCGCAGTCTATGTTCGGGCCTTGCTAGCTTGAGGCCTGCTTAAGACTACTTATTGAACTACAGAGACATTCTGTCTTTTATGCTGGGTCCTGCGACGTAACAGGCCGCAGGATTAAACTAAATAAAACACTTGTTTTCACTTCCCTTGTCCCGCTGAGTTATTCTACAGGCCAACCCTCGCTCGGAGTGTCACAGCATGTTTTCAGAAGGCGTTTGAGTGGAGAACAAGTGAAGTCACGTGGTACACGCATACTTCATGTGCACCCACTCCCAAGTAGATGTAATGTATTAAGGTTCATTTACCTGCTGGTTTTCTAAGATTGTGCATTTCAGTACCATCTTTACCTTGATAATTCCCAGATCTACTTCTCTACACCAGAAATATCACCAGGAATCCAGGCCCAATTCTCAGCCTGCTCTTCTGATATTGTTCTCTGGATGTCTCAGCCCCATCTGAAACAGAATGTGACCAAGCCTGAGCATAACCTTCCCCCTCAAACCCCCTCTTCACTTCCACCCCCCCCCCCCCCCTACTTGTGTGTTCCCTTTTTTTTTTGTTATTAGCTATTATATGTTGTGCAATTCATGCTGCCCTTCCTGGGGTTTATTTTTCAGTTTTGTTTAGTTTTAAATTTTATGAAACTCTATTGGTATCTTTCTGCTTCTTATATATTGTATACCACTATGATGCCTTCATGAATGGTGATATATCAAAACATCTCAATTAAATAAATAAATGTCTCCTAGTATACCCCAGAATTCTGTATATGACCGCCAAAGTTGGGCATGGATTTCCGCACACGGTTCCATTTCCAAGCATAATTTAAAAGATTGATTGGATCTTAATTGGCACTAATGATCAATCAATTGGCCTTAAGCGTGAAATGGAGCCAATTAGTAGTTGTGTGAGGAAATGCTTTGCGTCCTATTCTATAACCTCTATCCCTAATTTCCACTGCACTTAGTTCCAAAGTGGGCATGGGGATAGGAGGGGTGTGGGTCGATCAGGGCGTGCCTGGAAATTAAGCACCTTGTTATAGAATATCTTCCTTTCCATGTCTACCATTGGTCGGTCACAAGCATTTACATCAACCTTTGGCTGGCTTAAATGCTGGCACCTAATGTTAGGTGTGAGATGCAGACCTAAGCTAATATCCTATAAAGGCTGTTCTATATGGAACGACCATTATAGAATTCACACCTAGTGTGCACTATCCCAGCGCCTTTACTGAATTGCCCCATAGGACTAGATTCTATATATTACACCTTAAAAACTGGTGCTGAAATGAAATACGCCTAGGCGTATTCTATAAAGTAAGCCTAAATTTAGGCGTACTTTAAAGAATAAGCCTAAATTTCCATGCAGTTTATAGAATATGTCGAGCGCCTGTGATACAACTAAATTTATTCTCAGGCAGTTATGTCAAATAAAACGAAGGGCCCTGTTTACTAAGCTGCACCACAGGCATACACACTTTTTAGCATGTGCTAATGATAGAGACACCCATAGCAATATAATTTTAGTGTGCGCTAAAGTTAGCGTGCCTACAGCGCAGCTTAGTAAACAGGACCCTTGGTGTAAATGCCAACACCTAAATTACATGCGGACCGGCTGTATTCTATAACAACGCGCATAGATTTTAGAAGCGCCCATGACTCACCCATTCCACCCCTTTTCAACTGTGTGACATAGAATTTATGTGCATCACAGTACAGAATACGCTTAGACTGTTCTTTGCGTAAATTCAAATTAATGCCAATTAGTGTCAGCAATTGCTTGTTAAGTGGCAGTTTATGACGCTTATTGGCTTGTTTAGTAATTAAGTTGTGCACGCAAATCCATAATATGACAGGATTTGCATATGCAACTTAGGTCATGCTATATAGAATCTGGGGGATACTACTAGTACTACTACTTATCACTTTTATAGCGCTACAAGGCATACGCAGTGCTGTACACCATACATGAAAGAGACAGTCCCTGCTCAAAGAGCTCACAATCTAAATAGGACAAACAGACAGAACAACTAAGAGGTAAGGGAATTAAAGAGGTGGGGGTAGAAGGGTACAGGGCAAGTGAGTAGTGGTTAGGAGTCAAAAGCAGCCTTAAAGAGGTGGGCTTTTAGCCTGGATTTGAAAACGGCCAAAGACGGGGCTAGACGTACAGGCTCGGGAAGTCTATTCCAGGCGTGAGGTGCAGCGAGATAAAAGGAACGGAGTCTGGAATTAGCAATAGAGGAGAAAGGGACAGACAAGAGAGTTTTAGACACAGAACGGAGTACCCGAGGGGGGGTGTAAGGAGAGATAAGAGTAGAGAGGTACTGGGGAGCGGTAGAGTGAATGCACATATAGGTCAGTAAGAGAAGTTTGAATTGAAGGCAGAAATGGATAGGGATACTGGGTGAAAGATACTGAAAACAGCAATATACACATAAATTTACCTTTTATATGAAGTAGGGAATTTTACAAAAGCTAAATATGTGGGTAGAACCCTGTATTACCCTTAGAAATGATTTAAAAATGTACCTTCCTAATTGTCTAAATAAAGAACAGAAGTAATAGCATTGCAAATTTTAAGTCATACATAAGAATACATTGTGGTTTTACTTCTACTGTTAAACTAAAGTATTAACTGTACTGTGCTTTAGGATTGTACAATGCACTCTTTTCTTGCCGTGGATAAATTCAGGGTTTGTCCACTCTGCACAAATGCTAATATAAACCATTTTTGAAATTTCCTGATTCTGATTACTCTAAATGTTATAAAAGTGCTACTTGAGGAATTCAAAGTGTACATGGCACAGTTGAATGAATATTAATCAATAAATCACAAACACACACTTCTTCAAAATAAAGAAAATGTTTTAAAAGTTTTTTCTTTTTCTAGAGGTGGATTGTGGGTTCGCTCCTAACTTCAGATAGGAAGAGGGATACCTTTCTATCAAAGCCACATTCCAGATAGCGGATAAAATATTGTCAGGTAGCAGATAAAACATTGTAGTTGAAGCTGGGCATTTTAGATATGATATGCAAATGGCAAAATACATGTTTATTGGAAAACATTTAAAAAGTGAAGTTCGTAATGGAAGAAAAAAAAACAAACATTTTCTGATACTCGAAAATATACAAAAAATATTTTTTGAAACAGGACGCAGTGAAAATGTCATAGACGTTTGGAGATAAATGTTTCCGCCAAACAAAATACACTGTGCAAAATGTGTAATGGTGATACTGGTCCCCGCGTCAAGAAGACATCCATGGCAACAGCAGGATGTTCCCTTCACGTGCAAAATGCACATATATACCTCTGCACGTGAAAGAACGTTCCTTAGTGGTCACAGTCATGTTATTGAGAAGGGAGTGGAATGTCACAGTGGCTGAGACAGAGCTCCTGGTTCTTTTGTGCCTCAGGCACGGATGATAAATATTTAAATACCACCACCACTTACCCCCTCCCACAACATCTCCATAAGAGCATGGAGAACCAACAGAGGCACCCTGGCAAGGTGATTGTGCAGCATTGCCCCTCCCCCCCCCCCCCCCCCCCCCCGGAATTACAGGATCACTCATGTGCAAGCACCATACATATGCAGGATCACATGGACTGAGGTCCCTTTCTTGTTGAAATACATTTTATTGCCTTTTCATAAGAAAGAGAAAAAAAAACATTGCTGAAATCAGAAAGTACAGAATATCCAATGACAACTACTACTACTACTACTACTACTTAACATTTCTAGAGCGCTACTAGGGTTACGCAGCGCTGTACAATTTAACAAAGAGAGACAGTCCCTGCTCAAAGAGCTTACAATCTAATAGACAAGTGAACGGTCGGTCCGATAGGGGCAGTCAAATTGGGGCATTCTGGATTCACTGAACGGTAAGGGTTAGGTGCCGAACGCAGCATTGAAGAGGTGGGCTTTAAGCAAAGACTTGAAGACGGGCAGGGAGGGGGCTTGGCGTAAGGGTTCAGGAAGGTTGTTCCAAGCATAGGGTGAGGCGAGGCAGAATGAGCGGAGCCTGGAGTTGGCGGTGGTGGAGAAGGGTACTGAGAGGAGGGATTTATCCTGTGAACGGAGGTTACGGGCGGGAACGTAAGGGGAGATGAGGGTAGAGAGGTAGTGAGGGGCAGCAGACTGAGTGCATTTGTAGGTAAGAAGGAGAAGCTTGAATTGAATGCGGTATCTGATCGGAAGCCAGTGAAGTGACCTGAGGAGAGGGGTGATATGAGTATATCGGTTCTGGCGGAATATGAGACGTGCAGCAGAGTTCTGAACAGACTAATTATGGAGCCCCCCTCCACTAACATCGTAACACTAAAATGAGGGGCTGCATATATCTGGACCTCTCCCCCTCCCCCCCCCCCTGCATCCTGGCCAACACTTACACACTGAGGGGAATGACAGCACATTGAGTCACCCAAAGGCACACCTGCTTTACCCCATTGATCATCCCTTCCTCCCAGCAACAGTGCACATGCTCCACAGATACGCCACCATGGCACCCTCTGTCCCTATGGCCACCTCAGCTCATACAGCACCTGTATCTGTGTAATGCATACCCACTCCCTCAGGTCACCCTCCCCCCCTGAATCTGCCTGTTGCCATCTGACACAGGCTATGTGAGGGGCACTGCACAACATTTTGTCCGAAATAATAATGTATGTGATGCCAAGAAGGCCCATCACCCCTGTCTCCACCAACCTGTGTTTTGCAGATGCTTTGGGATACATCAGGACCTTGAGTCGCTCTGGCACTAGGATCTTGACTCACTCTGGCCCCGCTCTAATCTGGCACATGAGGGAGCACCTCAGGGCCCAATGTAAGTACCACAGACATAGTACCCCTATAACAGCTCTGTCCCCAGTCAAGGCCTGAGTTTGCATTTACCCTTGTTACAGTGTGCTCATAATTCCCATATCTACTAGAATGTGTTGCAGCCAATCCTCAGATGACATGGAAAGGAAGAAGAAGGGGGGGGGGGGCCCTTTGGACAGCATCCTCCAGCGACCAATATAAAAGTGCCTAGCGTGTCACACACACCTACCTAGCATATTGCAGTCTCTATGGTAGGGGAAATAAAATAGAGTCAAAACCCATATCCCATGCATTCAGGGACACAGCCCTAACCTCTACGCCAAACACACATCAGACAAAGTACATAAGAACATAAGAATAGCCATACTGGGTCAGACCAATGGTCCATCTAGTCCAGTATTTTGCTTCCTACAGTGGCCAATCCAGGTCACAAGTATCTGGCAGAAACCCAATTAGTAGTAACATTCCATGATACCAATCCCAAGGCAAGCAGTGGCTTTCCCCATGATCATCTCAATAACAGACTCTATTCAAGGACGACAGTACACTGACCACAGAGGGCCATCATATCATCAGTTGCCCTCATTCATTGGATACACCATTGTCAGCTTCAAAGGTCGGTATGCTGCCCTATTAGATATCCCTCAAGGCCCAAGCTGGGGGCCTCTGAAATCTCCACAATAAGTGGGCCCCCAACCCCCACTATGGAAATTCCCACATATGTGTACACTTTCCTTCCCCACTGGGCACCACCAAAGTATGGGTGTGAGTCATGGAGTGATGTGCAGCCACCACCATCAGTGAGGGCCCTAAAACAGCTAGCATCAGTACCCCACAGATAGATGCCCCCACAGCTAGGTTTCCCACCTTGACATTTGAAAACTACCTCTTCTCCTGTGGCTCCAACAGTGTCCCCTGTCATCTCCCATCCAGCAGACCTGCCAAGTCTCCCGCATTCAGCGGGAGACTCCCGCTTTGGCGGATCATCTCTCGCACTCCCGCCAAAGCGGGAAAATCTCCCGCTGAGATCATAGGTGCCTCTGAGTTCCAGGGCCGTCCCCCCCCCCCTCCGAGTTCTAGGGTCGTCGTCCCTCCCTCCCTCTCTTCGAGTTCCAGGCCCCTCCCTCCAAATTTTAAGTAATCTTGACTTACCTCATCGGGGTTACGGCGGACGGCAGCAGCGGTAAAAAGCGTGCAGGCTCGGCCCTTAATTCGGTTTTCCCTTCTCTCTCTTTCAGCTCTGGTCCCGCCCTTGCGGAAACAGGAAATGAGGGCAGTGGATTATGGATGAGATGGCTCACAAGCATAGAAAAATCTAGTACAACAGACATCTGTAGGTCCAGTAAAATGGTGGAAATGGTTACTCATCTCTTAGCAGCTGCAAAATGCTGATGGCTGAAAATTTCTATATGGAAAGGCACAACTAGGCGGCTCATCTCAATCATTGGAAACTTTATAAATGCTACATATCACTGTACCGGAAAAGCATTAGTATCGTGACCCTAGGAGAATTATAGAGAATGAAGAGGTAATCTGTGACTCGTGTAGCAGGAAAGAAGATCCTCAAGTACCAAGAAATGCAGTCCAAGATCAAGGAAATGTAGCAGAAAGATACAGAAATATTTCCCATTGTTTTGGGTGCCAGATGCTTGATTAAAAAGAATTTCCAAGTACACTTGGATAGGATATCTAAAGATGTTACATCTTACAAACTCCAAAGGGAAGCTCTCTGGCACAATGCTAGTACTACAGCAAGCGTTAGCAGTAAATTTGAGAAACTGAGATCATATTCACACAATCTGACTTAGGAGTGAGGTTCATTCCTGTCACAGTATGCAAAACTAACCTATTTATAGACATAGCCTCTGGGTAAGCAACAGGCTATTTTATTTAATGGAGAATGAAGATATGGCATAAACTTGATTATAACTTCCCTCTATCAAAAAGTCTTCAAGGTTAAAGTTCATACTGTAGATATATAATTCTAAATTTATCCAATGGTATCCTTAGTACTACTCATATCAACAACTGATGAAATTTTACCCAAAGGATGAAGGATCATGTAAACACCATCTTTCTCCATTCTTTCGTTCTAGTCCCGGCCTACTTCCTCAGCGTAGTTGGAGCTATAATGATGTGACAGGCTGCTTCCTCCTTTATGAGGTTCCAAGTATATTTTCACTTTGAAGTGTTTGATTTATAAGTCTGTGTTTCTGATATAGTTTTTGATTTGATGAGTGACCTTCAGGAGAATGCACATACAGGGACTTAACTCTAAGGTAACACTTCTGATGAAACCTTGAAAGACCTTACAAATGAAATCATTGATGTTTTCTGTCAGTTCTTTGCGAAGACAAACTATGACTGCTACAGGATGATAGTAATAAGAAAAAATGTTCTCAGAACAAGCCTGTCAACATAAAATAGACAATTATACAGAGCAACATTTGATAAGTGTCATTATTTTCTTATGTCTTTGTAGTTATTACCCAAAAATTTCACTTTATTTCTTTATGTCCAAGACTTTTAAAAGACAGACATCTTGAGACAAGTTTTTTTTTTAGAGAAGATCAATACAAATGTGTTGCTTTATCAACAGTTTGTATAAGAGCAGCAGTGTAACCAGCAATACAGCTATGTGTAAAGCATTTTTCCCATAGAATATTCAGGTAAGTTTAATCATTTAAAAATAGAATCAGCAGATTTAAAGTAAAGTGTAATTGTCTTCAGATTTTTCAGGTATCCCCACACACACACCTATGCATAATCGAAATGGACGTCCAAGGTTTGATGAGGACATCTTCGCAAACCGTCCCGATGCAGGGGCATGGAAACCCGTATTATCGAAACAAGATGGACATCCATCTTTCGTTTCGATAATACGGTCAGGGACGTCCAAATCTTGAAATTTTGGTCATCCTTAGAGATGGTCGTCCCTAGACTTGGTCATTTCTGATTTTCGGTGATAATGGAAACCAAGGACGTCCATCTCAGAAACGACCAAATGCAAGCCCTTTGATCATGGGAGGAGCCAGCATTTGTAGTGCACTGGTCCCCCTGACATGCCAGGACACCAACCGGGCATCCTAGAGGGCACTGCAGTGGACTGCATAAATTGCTGACAGGTACATAGCTCCCTTACCTTGTGTGCTGAGCCCCCCAACCCCCCCCCCCCCCCAGCCCCACTTATAGAATACACTTTGATGGAAATCTTTACTACTCTGATTTTTTAAGCGCCATACATAGAATCTGACCCTTTACCTCTGTGGTAAAATAGCCTTAGTGTGTGGGAATGACCCACACAAGGACACACTAAGGCCACCTTTTACTGCAGTTTGGTAAAAAGTCCCTATGATTGTTAACCACTTTTGTGTAATTCTATAAATTAGCACCTCAGTCTAGATGCCCCAATTCTTAAAGCCAGTTCTATCATGGCATCTTGGTGCCAAGATTCCATTATCTTGAGGCTGCCGCATGGGGAAAGAGCAAGTGGACCTCGCTTCTGTCCCCATCACCCCCCATGGACCACCAGGAAGCTAAGGTAGGCTTTGGGGGGGCTACCGACATGGGTGAGTCATTCTGGGGGGTCTGCCTGTCGTGGGCTGGGGGAGGGAAGGAAGGAAAGAAGGAGGGGGCTACTCAAGAGGGATTCAGTGAAAGAGTACCCTTCATTTTATGCAGGCCCTGGCCAATATTCAGCCTGCATCTGCATTAACTGTCTTATGTGGGCCCCGGCTGAATGTCGTCTGGGACCTGCATAAACTCTGGTGGCCGGGACAGCCCAAATTTGCACCAGATATTCAATGCCAGTGCCACCTATGGCTCAGCATTGAATATCCAGGGCTGATTTAGCCGGCATCAGTCAGCGTTAATAAAAAAAAAACACTGACTGCTGCCTGCTGAATATCTACCTCAATGTGTTTAAAAAGAAACTGCAGCAAATTTTACTGTACAGCATTTTAAATTAATCTGACACACTTGTATAAATACTTTAGATTAGGAGCTCTTAATACTATCTCTTTTGTTGATTAAAAATTGATTCTTGACATTCTGACTGTAAAGTGAAACCCGGTTTAGGAGCTTTTAAATCAAATTAAATTACTCCAACCAATTCAAGAGTTAATATAAAAGGATCTACTAAATAGCTCCTAACTTTGCAGGATGTAAACTTGTCAGTAAAGATTTATAGTGGCTATGTACAAGTGGGAATTGCAAAGCCTGTAAGGTAACTGTTAGGGGCATGCCCATCGTATTCCAATACAGTTACCATCAGGGCTTTTTTTGAGGGGGTACTCGGGGGTTACTGAGTACCGGCACCTTTTCCATTGTCTGCTAAAATTGACCCAGGGTCCCCAAGTTTTAATGTAAGAGCTCAAGCTCTACACACCAATTCTGCCTTGTCATAGATTCTGTGACTGTTTGCAGGGGGCCTGGCTATTGTGGGGTGGGTCCCTTAGTTATCACCCCACCCCCTGAAGGGTGCCCTGGCATTTGAGTACCGGCACCTTTTTCGCTAGAAAATATGCGCTGGTTACCATACATAAGAAACATGCAACCCCCGGATTCTATATATGGCACAAAATTATGTGCCACAATTTCACACATCGGGCATGTTCCGTAATTGTGCACACAACTTAATTGGCCAATGAGCAGTTAATTTGCAATAATGAGGTGCTAACAGTCAATTACTGGCGTTAATTGGCAACAATTTTAATTTACACATGTATCTTTGTGGTCGGTATTCGATAAAGATCCATGCAGAAATTTTATGTGTGGGTCCAAAAAGGGGGCATGGCCATGGGAGGGTCAGGGACCTTCCTAGAATTTGTTTGTAGTAGCAGATCCACGCCTAATTTAGACGTGAGGATTCATACCAGGTTTCAATTGGTGTAAATCCTCACGTCTAAAGTTGGGCACAAATCCAAGTGCTATGCGCTATTCTAGAAATGGCTCCCAACATTGAGCACCACATATAAAATAGAGATTAGCCCTCATTTTGGAGGGCTCCCAAATTTGGACACCATTTATAGAATTTGGTCCTAGGTACGGAAAGAAAGAAAAACAAATTACTGTGGGTGATTTTATAAAAGATATGAGCAAAGTACATATATAAAAAGGGTATAAGCGCAGATATACAGAAGACTACGAGCTCAGCTCTGCTTTACAAAGTAAGGTAATGTGCACGCACATACGCAATGGCAAGTAGAAGTCTGCATGGACAAATTAGTAACTTTATTCTGTGCCCTAGTCCTTGTACTTTTAATTTTTTTAACTTTAATTTTTATTTATTTTTTAATTAAAGGCACAGTACAAATATAGTATTCAACAAGATATCAAACAGGAAAACAATATATACACTTTATTAGCAAGATTAATGGACTTTTATTAGTCCTTGTACTTTTAGAAATAATAAACAAGTGATTCACACCTACCTGTTTCACTCAACTTTCTTTGCTTTCCTTATCAGCATTTTGCAGTTGACTTGCCATTCCTTATGCTTTTTTTTTTATTATTATTTTCAGTCTGATCCTTCTTCCATTTTCTGAAGGATTTTCTTTTAGCCGTAATAGCTTCTTCACCTCACTTTTTAACTATGCTGGCAGTGATTTGGTCTTTTTTCCTTTTTTTCTAATACATGGAATATATTTGGCCTGGGCTTCCAGGATGATATTTTTGAATAGCATCCATGCCTGATGTAAATTTTTGACTTTACAGCTGCTCCTCTAAGTTTTTTTTTCACCGTTCTTCTCATTTTATCATAGTCTCCTTTTTGATAAATGTTAATGTATTGGATGTCCTGTGTGTATTTACTCCAAAGCCAATATCAAATCTGATCATATTATGATCACTGTTATCAAGCAGCCCTATCACCATTACCTCCTGCACCAGATCATTTGCTCCACTAAGGACTGGGTCTAGAATTTGTTTCACCTCTTGTTGGCTCCTGTACCAGCTGCTCCATAAAGCAGTCCTTGATCTTCTCAAGGAATTTTACCTCCCTAGCATACCCTGATGTTATATTTACCCAGTCAATATCAGGGTAATTGAAATCACCCATTATTATTGTGTTCCCCAGTTTGTTGGCCTCCCTAATTTCTGATAACTTTTCTACATCTGTCAATTCATTCTGGCCATGTGGACAGTAGTACACCCCTGTCACTATCCTTTTCCCTGTTACACATGGAATTTCAATCATTAGGGATTCCAAGATGTGTTTTGTTTCCTGCAGAATTTTTAATCTATTTGATTCAATGTCTTCCTCAACATACAATGCTACTCCTCCACCATTTCAATCCACCCTATCACTACGATATAATTTGTACCCTGGTACGACAGTATCCCACTGGTTATCCTCCTTCCTCCAGGTCTGAGAGATACCTATTATATCTAATTTTTCATTTAGTGCAATATATTCTAACTCTCCCATCTTATTTCTTAGGCTTCTGGCATTCACATATAGACATTTCAAACTATGTTTGTTGTTCCTATTTACATCTTGCTCAGCAGTTGATAGTGTTAATTTGCAACCTTTTGTCTGCTTTTTATTTAAAGACAACTGGTCTACTATGGTCTCTTTTGCAACCTCACTACCTGGGTACCCTATCTTCCCTGTTTTGGTGATATCTTTGAAAAATACCTTGTTCCAAACCATGTGCTTTAGAACACTGTTGGCTTTCCCCCAGGTTCTAGTTTAAAACCTGCTCTATCTCCTTTTTATATGCCGATGCCAGCAGCCTTATCCCACCCTGGTTAAGGTGGAGTTCATCATTCTGGAATAGGCTCCCCCTTCCCCAGAATGTTGCCCAGTTCCTTACAAATCTAAAACCCTCCTCCCTGCACCATTGCCTCATCCACGCATTGAAACTCCAGAGCTCTGCCTGTCTCTTGGGCCCTGTGCGTGGAATGGGGAGCACTTCAGAAAATGCTACCCTAGAGGTTCTGGATTTGAGCTTTCTACCTAAGAGCCTAAATTTGGCTTCTAGAACCTCTCTCCCACATTTTCCTATGTCATTGGTACCCACATGTACCAAGACAGCTGGATCCTCCCAAGCACTATCTAAAATCCTATCTAGGTGACGCATGAGGTCCGCCACCTTCGCACCAGTCAGGCAAGTGACCAGGTGATCCTCATGTCCATCAGCCACCCAGCTATCTACATGCCTAATAATCGAATCACCAACACCACCAGTAGTCCTAACCTTTCCTTCCTGACCAGAATCTCCAAGAAATACATTCCTTGGTGGGCAGGTCCTGGCTACAGGATTACTTCCAGCTGCACCAAGGTGATGCTCTCCTCCAAACTGGAGGTGGGACTTCTGTACAACGTCCCTGTAGGCCTCCTCTATATACCTCTCTGTCTCACTCAGTGCCACCAAGTCTGCTACTCTAGTCTCAAAAGAACGGTCTCGTTCTCTGAGAGCTAGGAGCTTTTTACATTGAGTTCACACATTTTTTAGTGCATGGATTAGCATGTGTTAAAATGGCACTTACCACAGGATGCCTGAGCATGTCCCAATTTTAACAATTTTAAGCTAAGTTAAGCACATGTTAGCACTTAGTAAAAGGGCCTCTAGGTTAAGTGGTGGGATTACTTTATCCTATATAATAATTCTGACCTCCAACGTTCTGTCTTGCTGCCTGGGACCTTAGCTCATTCCGAGTTGGCTGACATCACCGTAGCCATTATGATGTCAACTTCAGAACCCGGGGGAAAAAAAACATGCCTCACAGCTGATCCATGTCCAGAGGAGGATCACTGGACATGGGTGGCTGGAGGGGAAGCAGGGGAGAGAGGAGGGTTGCTGGACATGGGTGACTGCAGGGGGGGTCGCTGGACATGGGTGGCTGCAGGGGGGCAGTTGAGAGAGGAGGGTCGCTGGACATGGGTGGCTGCAGGGGGGCAGGGGAGAGAGGAGGTTCAATGGACATGGGTGGCTGCAGTGGGCGCAGGGGGAGAGGAGGGTCACTGGACATGGGTGGCTGCAGGGGAGCCGAGGAAAACATTGCTAGCACCCGTTTCATTTGTGTCAGAAACGGGCCTTTTTTTACTAGTATGTATATAAAAAATAGTAACATGAACAGAACCTTTATTGTCCCATAACCCTATTTGATGTAATATGATTCTTCAAATTGCTACATCCTGTTTTATAGTTCACAGGAATGGTTATACTGATTTACACTTTCTTGTTGTTTTCTTAATAACACAGAAAACCTTATCAAAGATTCTTTGCAGTCAAGTTACAGTGCTCTTTTGTATTGCAAAATGGTTACTTGAATTAAGGCCTTTCAGTCCCTTTCTGGGTATTCTTTCCAAGCACATGGATTTTAATAATGTATAAGTTGTCTGTCACTTCTAAAGAAATTCCAGTGGAGAAGACTGAGGCTAAGACATAGAGGCATGTAAATGCTTCAGAGGAGGACAGTGAATGCAGGGAGAAATGAAAGGGTGTCATCAAGTCTACTAATCCAGCTGAAAATTGTATGATATTCAATTTCATATGATTCCCTCTATTGCTTTCAGTTCTTTCACCTGTCATCTGAATTATTCTGCTCTTCTCCTGGTTATTACCGTTTGAAATATCAAATATCTAGAACTAGAAGAACAGACAGGTAGCTGTGATACCTGGGAGTAATAATTCCACTTTCTGGCCACTCAGAAGGCCATATAACCACCCGTTGCTCCATTATAAGATGCAAGTTCTTGAGACAAAAATTAGTTTTTCTTCCATAGCAGACTAACCCCCCTGTTTACAAAGCAGCTTTGTAAACAGATGAGTAACTGTGGTAAGTAAAATAGTGGAAACGCTCTAACAGAGAATAATAAAATTTTTGGAATCCAATGGATTACAGGACTTGAGACGACATGGTTTCACTAGAGGCAGGTCTTGTCAGACTTTGACTGGGTGACCAGAGAGTTGGATCAAGGGAGAACCCCAGATGCGGTGTATTTAGATTTTAGTAAAGCCTTTGACATGGCATTTTTGTAAGCAATATTGCTGAAGGACTGTCTGTAAGGTTTGCCTCTTTACAAATGATACCAAAATCTGCAATAGGGTAGACACCCTTGATGGTCTGGATAGCATGAGGAAAGACTTAGTGAAACTAGAGGAATGGTCTGGAATTTGGCAGGTTAAATTCAATGCTTAAAAAGGCAGGATCAGGCGTTGGGGCTGCAAAACCCGAGGAAACACTACAGCTTAGGGAATGACAAACTTTTGTGCATGAATGAGAAGTGGGATTTGGATGTGATCATATGTGATGATCTTATGGTGACCAAACAGGTAGAAATGGCAAAAGCTATAAGGCTTCTTGGGTGCATAGGGAGAGGAATGGCCAATAGAAAAAAGGAGGTGATGATGCCCCTGTATAAAACTCTGGTGAGACCTCATTTAGAATATTCTCTACAATTCTGGAAACCGCACCTTTAAAAGGATATAATCAGGATTGAGTCAGTCCAGAGGGTGGCTACTAAAATGGTCAGTGGTATTCATCATAAAGCATATGGGGACAGACTTAAAAATCTCAATATGTATACTTTGAAAGAAAGGAGGGAGAGAAGAGATACGATAAAGACATGTAAATACTTTTTCGGCATAAATGCACGGGAGGTGAGTCTCTTTCCATTGAAAGGAAGCTCTGGAATGAGGGGGCGTAGATGAAGGTGAAAGGGGGTAGACTCAGAAGTAACCTGATATAGCCCGGGTCTCGCCCCCAGGCTAGAGCTCAGTTCTCTCAGACCCGGACTGACAGGGACAATTCCACCAGTTCACCCACACTACCTCTCCGCATACACTTTCAGTTCCTGATGCACACTCTAGCCGAGCTGGGAGTAGGTTATACGGTCCAGAATTGTGATCCAGGGGTTTGGGAGACACTCGCATTCTCTGGGGTCAGTTCACTCTCGCCTATCAGTCCCCAAAGATACACTGTAATCCTCAGTCTTATGCGAAAACTCAAACTTTTATTCCACAACAGCAGTAGCATCAAAAGTTCAGCAATCCAATTTTAAATAAATGCAAACCAAGTTCCAAGTCTTCTTTTGTTCCTCAGGGGAACTCCTATACCACTTCTCTCCTCAGGGTTATTTACAAGGGCATTTTTCCAATAGGGAGTATGTACATATACTGTATACAGCTCTCCTAACCATGCCTATCCATTGGACAGTGTTCTTGCTGGCTGATCCTCATTTTCTCAGTACAGACTTAATTCTCTGTGGGCACAGACCACCTTCTGATTTGCCCCTCTGCCAGTGGTGACCCCCCTCTGGATCAGTCCTAATCCTGGGACCCAGCTCTCCCTGGCTGTAATTGCTTAGCTCCCAGATTTAGGTCTCTCCTCTGCCCATCCACAGCATACACGCTTTAATGGTTGCCGCTTCAGGAGCCACAACCTCTTTTTCTTAGCCAAAAGCCACACTCCTCACTTGGGATTCCCCCCTTTCTCCTCCTGGTCTCTTGGCCAGGGACTATCTGGCAACCAAAGACCCCTCTACAGGCATAATTCCATTCTTTATCCCCTTTGCAACTCCTCCCTCCTGTCATTCACCACAAAGGTAACCCTTTCCCCCTGCATTCTATTTCCAAACCACTCCTCATGAGCTGGGCCTCCTCCCACCCAGGGACATCCTACTACTCCAGCCCTCTAGCAGGGACCTCCCTCCCCCAGAGCTGTAGAAAAATCCATCACTCTAGTAATACCCATTCTATGGAGTATTACACTGAGGAAATATGTCATGGAAAGGGTGATGAATTCATGGAACTGCTTCCCAGTGGAAGTGGTGGAGATGAAAATAGTATCTGAATTCAAGAGAGCTTGGGACAAGTACATAGGATCTCTAAGGGAGGGATAGGGAAAGTAGATAGCATGGATGGGTAGAGAGGATAGGCTATACGGTCTTTATCTGCCTACATCTTTCTATGTTTCTATGTTTTACTATCAGGCCCATTTTGGATAGATCACAGAGAATTGATTTGTTCAGTTTCCCTTACATTTTATAAAAGGTTCTGCTGGACATTCAGCCTTTGGTAAAGTATGTATAAGGATGTGTAGCATTGCATGTGTATTTGCCAGCATATATAATGAAAGCAGCTATTTTACAAACTTACAATGACTCAAAATGAGTGGCATCAACTCGGTATCTCCCATGTATAAGTGCCAGCATTTACACATGAATGCAGCAATTTTGCAACTTCCACAAAATGCTGATACTTAGATGTATAGAGGATAATTTTATAACATGGTGCCTGATGGTAAATAAGTACATAAGTCCACACTGAGAAAGACCAAGGGTGCATCGAGCCCAGCATCCTGTCCACGACAGCGGCCAATAGGTATCTGCTAAGGCGCTCTTTTATAAAATATTAGCACAAACAGCAGAAATCACAGGTTGATTATAGACATGGACATTTGCACCCACTTGTTATGAGGGACTTATTTCTCTGCAACTCTCTAATATATGATTCAAGGTGAGTTACATTCAATTTAAAATTTAAAAAAAACTGACAACGAACATCAGGAATTACTCAATTTCAAGAATAATAAAAAGCAAATATTAAAAATGAGTGTAAGCCAATATATCTGATCAAAAAATATGAAATGAAGTATTAAAACACTCACTCACAGCCCAATGTTTCCTCCCAACCCCGACAGCCTCCTGAAGTTTTTTTTTTTTGGGGTGGCACCCAAATTACAGCTGACTCCTGAAGCAGGCATTTGCCAAAACACGCTCCATATCGGGTCGTTTAATAAAGATTGTTTTCCATACTGATTCCTTAGGGCTACGTACTTTTTCTTCATTATTTGCTTTCTACTGCACTTTTGAGTCACTCTTTTTTTCTTGGCCATTAGCTCACGGCCATTAAAAACGATTACTGCATGAGCCCTTACTGTCACCTATTTGGTAGATGATAAGGGCTCATGCAGTAATCTTGCGCTAATCAGCGTGTGGTAATGTGGATGTGCCACTATCTGCCCCCAGATATGCACCCTCTGCAAAAAAATAAAAAAATATTTTCAGTGAGAGTCACGTGATACTGTGAGCAGGGTAGGACGTGCATCTGTCTTGCTCCAGACCCCCTCAGTGCCATCACCTAGCATCCTGCTAATTTGCCTCCGTATCTGCTGTTGGTGAGACATTGTATGGACACTTACTTAGAGAGATGGGGGGACGGCATGTCAGCAAAACCACTGAGAAAGGTGTGCAATCCTTCCAAGCAAGCAGAGGAGAAAATGGCAGACCTGGCCTCTGGCACGATTTTGCAATTCATGGCAGCTGCAATTGCAGAGATTAAGCAAGAAGTGAAGCAATCTCTGAGCCTGCGGTTCAAGCAACTATCTGGCCAAATAACTCACTTGGAGGTGCTTCTGCCAGACACAAATCGTCGCACAGCTGAATTGGAACAGCGTGTGTTGGGATTGGAAGATGGCTCCCACGAACTGGAGCAGGAGGTAATGGAACTGCTCAAACTTGTGAATTGAATGGTACCTTTCCTGCCTATCTTCATGAGGATCCTCATTTTCAAAAATACTTGTACTTGCTGATAATCCAAGTCTTTTTTGGGAGACAGTGAAAGTGGTCCTGTGTGGAGACATCATTGTGTATGTCTCGGCTCTGGCTAAGTGCATCTCCCGGGGCATAGTATACATAGAACACAAGTATCGAATGGACAAGTGTGCTTATATCCAGCATCCTTCACCATTGGCACAGGAGGCCCTGTTAGCAACTCAGGCCACATTGAGCTCCCCTATCCATGAGTGCACTAAAAAGATGTTATTTTACCATAAATTTAAATACTATCATCTTGGGAACCGATCAGTTAAAATGTTATCGCGCCTTACCAAAACATGGACAGGCTCCAGGTATGGTCTTTGCAATATGTGGGCTTAAGGGGTGGTTTTATCAAGTGTCTGTCTCCTTTATGCCAATCCCACGGCCTTGGTTTTGGTGAATATGACCAGGACTACCTCCTTCCCGATCCAGTGTGACACAAGGCAGGGCTGACCCTTCTCTCCCCTTCTCTTTTTAGTATACCTGGAACCTTTCCTACATACTATTCAATGTGAGACAGATATCACTGGTGTGTGTATTGGCCCCCATGAGATCCAAGTTCTTGCATTTGCCAGTGATATTCTCCTCGCCCTTATGCGACCCCAGGAATCCTTGGGTAAGCTTCTTGACTTGGTAGATGAATTTCCCTATTATTCTGGATTTACCCTCAATCATAAATCTACAGCATTACCCCTTCAGGATGAGGTACGGGATACTTGGGGTGGGGGGAGGCTCTTTTTGGTGGGCATCGGTCTGGGTTAAATACTTAGGGGTTATTGTTCCCCAAGACTTGCAAGAACTCTATGCTCAGAACATAGACCCTTTCTTGACCGTGATGAAGACCATGTTGCAAATTTGGAGTGCCTTTCCATTATCCGTATTGGGTCCTATAGCTCTGTATAATACGATACTCATTCTTCAGTGGCTTTATGTTTTTCAAATCCTCCCTTTGGTATTTTTGCTTAAACGTGATAAACAGATCACTCATCTCCTGAATCACTATTTATGGTCTAGTCGCAGGGCCCAAATGACTTTTTCAAGGGCTTATTTTCTCTAGCCTGTAACATGCACCTAAATGGGTGGTGGTAAGTGCTTCCCCCTCCCCCTTCCCCCAGCATGGCCATGCAGTAAGAGTAATATTACTACATGACCATGTCTTTTTTGGGTCTTTGTATCCGCTGCAGTAAAAAGGGCCTCAACACGCAGCAAAAACGGTCCCCGTCACTAGCACAGGGCCCTTTTTACCGCAGCTTAGTAAAAGGGTCCCTTAGCTTTTCCAGGTACTTTTACCTGTCTTCTTCTTTCTGCAATGTCTTGTAATTTATGAAGGCTAACCTTTTTTCCCCTTACCTTTTCAGCTGCTACATCTATAATAGGTTAGGCACACCTTAATGCCATTACAGAATTGGTCCTAAGAGCACTTCTTCGTTGTGCTTATATTTAGGTACCAATTTATGGACTTGCCCCATAAATATGTCATAAAATATATCACTCTAAATATATGGAATACAGAACATACTTATCTTCTGTACACCATTATCTTCACACCTCCATATGGCAATGTAACCTTTATAATGCTTTAAGTCCAGATGGCACAATCACAAAATAAAACTACTATTATGTGGATTATGACATCCGATTATCAATTCTCTAAAAGAGTTAATGTTATTCCTCTGAACACACATACATTTTATTTGTCTTAATAGCGAGTCTATTTTTTATTTATTTTAATAAGATCTATAAAAATATTACAGAGTTTATTTTTCTAAATCTTTTGGTGCATGTTTGTAAAGTTATGCCCAATTTGGAGCCATTTTACAAACAGAGATGTATAAGTGCCACTAACTAATGTGGTTGCAATTTTTTAAATCTAAAGTTTGAACTGGGAAATAAAAATTGTCAAATTAATAATAATTACTTTCTTAATCCAACAGGTGAAGCCCTGGTGGAAATGAGCACTTTTTAAAAACCTGTATATGCCTCTGAGCTACTGCAAAACTGATACGGAATATGCAAGCCAAGCCCACTTGAAATCGCTGTGCCAGATGAATCTCTATGTATAAATAGCTGCTTTCTTAAATCCTTCCAAAACATTTGCAATGCCCATTACAGACAGACCATTCTTTTCTACAATGGTGTCAAAACTAGGCAATATTCCCATTCCCTTACTTCATGCTCTTGTAACCTCGAGGATGGATTATTGTAATGTGACCTATGCTGGCCTCCCTCAATATTTGATGAAGAGATTACAATCTATACAAAATACACCTATCGGACTGCTTTCTAATGTGACCCTCAATATCAGTGTGGGTGCAAGCAGTGGTGATGCAGTAATCCTTTTAGCCATTCATTATTTCTTAGACCTTTCTGTCCAACTACTCATTGAGGATTGTTGATGTCAATAATAGTAGAGGTGTAGAAATAGTTGTGACATCCTCCTGGGTCATTGAGGTATATTGGTTGTGGGACCCCAGGCAATCAAAAGCTAGATATGATCCTCCATAGCTGCTTGAGTATAATCAGTCCTCTCTTCAGGGTTGCTTGGAAGGAAGGTTACATAGAGGCATATTTTCAAAGCACTTTGGGAGGCTAAGTTCCATAGGTTTCTATGGAACTTTGGGAGGCTAAGTGCTTTGAAAATATGCCTCCTGGTAACATAGTAACATAGTAGATGACGGCAGAAAAAGACCTGCACAGTCCATCCAGTCTGCCCAAGATAAACTCATGTGTATACCTTACCTTGATTTGTACCTGTCTTTCTCAGCAGTTTTTCCTGCCTCCCAACCACCTGTCCCACCTTCCATCACCGGCTCTGGCACAGACCGTATAAGTCTGCCCTCCCCTATCCTCGCCTCCCAACCACCAACCCCTCTTGGTGGCTGTCACTATCTCCTTGCTCTTGTTATCATGCACTGAAAAGATCTGAAACCAGTGCTTTCTTCCCCTCCCTTGATGCCAGTAATTATAGTGGAATTCCTCACTTGCATTAGACAGGACTTTGCCGTTAGCATCTAGAGCAGCTCTAGAGCTCCTCTAGAGCTCTTGCGAGTTAAGACCTCCAATTTTGATGCACCTGGGTTGACTTAGAAGATTCAAACTACTAAAGGAAAATTCTTGATAATCCAATAATATGATTTTCACTACAAAAAAATGCAATACTCTTGAGAAGAGGCCCACTCACAAATATATAAAACGAGACCAACTATGTCTCCATATAAATTAATGGAAACTCTCAGTTTAATCCAACCTCCTCCCCAATGTGAGGGAAGATGCTAAGGGCATCACTTTGCCCACTGGGGTTTATCTTAATATCGCCTCCAAATTGTGCATTATGCCTCTATTTACTTCATAGAATTTTCCATATTTAAGTGTCCAAAAGAAATCGTGCAACAGTGTCTCAACTCAAGAGTACAGCTAAATGATCGCTCAAATAAATGAATAGTTTTGTGCTTACTGTGAAACTTAACAGTCTTCATAATTCTCTCAAGATTCAAAATATATTAAAAGTCACTTATCTTCATGCTGTCATAATCATTCAGAGGCTTTGCCACATTTTATGATCCCAGGGTCCAACAAAGCTCCCTTTTGGCCGCTCGACCTTCCTCAGGAACCCCAATTGTGGCATTTGGCTCAAATAGAGAAACTCATAGAAGAAGCAACAGTTTTTTGTTTTCCTCTTGATGACCTTGAAAACCTCTGGATATTATATTTTGACAGACGGCAAACTCAGAAATGGGTATCAGTAAATAGACATTGTCCTGGTGCAACATCCACATTTCTTGAACTCTTTGGTAATCTGCCTCTGGGCCATCAGTAGTAAATTAGCCAAGGCAAAATAAAATGGCTCGATAGTAAAATCTTAATCACTGCTGCTTAATGTACCAGTGCTGGTACAGATTACAACCATGATAAAAATTAAGGAAATTCAAAAATGGATAATAAATTGTAATGGGTTTCTAAGAGGAGGAAAGACATGGGGAAGCAACTGCTTGCCCCAGGATTGGTAGTATTGAATGCTGTTACTAACTGGGTTTCTGCCAGGTACTTGTGACCTGGCTTGGCCACTGTTTAGAAACAGTATAACGTGCTACTACTACTACTACTACTATTTAACATTTCTAAAGCGCTACTAGGGTTACACAGCGCTGTACAATTTAACATAGGACAGTCCCTGCTCAAAGAGCTTACAATCTAAAGGACAAATGTAGTCAGTCAAGTAGGGGCAGTCAAATTGGGGTAGTCTAGATTTCCTGAAAGGTGTAAAGGTTAGGTGCCGAAAGCAACATTGAAGAGGTGGGCTTTGAGCAAGGATTTGAAGATGGGTAGGGAGGGAGCTTGGCGTAAGGGCTCAGGAAGGTTATTCCAAGCATAGGGTGAGGCGAGGCAGAATGGGCGGAGCCTGGAGTTGGCGCTGGTAGAGAAGGGTACTGAGAGGAGGATTTGTCCTGTGTGCGGAGGTTTCGGGCGGGAATGTAAGGGGAGATGAGGGTAGAGAGGTAATGAGGGGCTGCAGACTGAGTGCATTTGTAGGTGAGAAGGAGAAGCTTGAACTGTATGCGGTATCTGATCAGAAGCCAGTGAAGTGACCTAAGGAGAGGGGTGATGTGAGTATATCGGTTCATGCGGAATATAAGACGTGCAGCAGAGTTCTGAATGGATTGAAGGGGGGATAGATGGTTAAGTGGGAGGCCAGTGAGGAGTAGGTTGCAGTAGTCAAGGCGAGAGGTAATGAGAGCGTGGATGAGAGTTCGGGTGGTGTGCTCAGAGAGGAAAGGGCCATTGGTCTGACTCAGTATGGCTACTCTTATGTTCTTATGTACTATTTCTATTTTAAATTGCTGTATCATAGAGAAAGCACATTTCATTAGACATCCTTAGCCCATAACTGGAAAATTAAACCATACACAAACTCACATATACTGCCATTTGTTTCAATGAACATCAAGATTTATTGTCCCTTGAGGGGAATATTAACCTTCCCTTCACCTTGGTTAATACTTACCTCACAGGTCCATAAATCTTGATGTTCACCTCCACAAAAGTCAACATCTGCTTGCAGTTCCTCAGATGACAGAGTATATTTTTTTTACCGTTGGTATTTGATTTAAGTGCAGGTTGATCAAGTTAGAAATCTGCAGGTTGTGAAATTGCTATTTCTGGTCCTAAGAATATTTCACTCAAATTAGTTATTGAAAGTTCTCCTTTCATCTGTTTGATTACCATGTTTCTAACATGCACAGATTTCTATTGTCAAATTAGAAAAAACAAATTAAACTTTAGTCATCGGGGGGGGGGGGGGGATTCTATAAATGGGGGCCTCCTTTTAGGTGCAGTTAGAGGCTATTCAGTAATGGCATCTGGGTGCCCAGATTTCATTAGAGAATACTAATGTAACCTGGTATCGGCATGCCTTACATTTACATACCTGAAGTTCTATCGGACATAGACATGGCGTAATTGTAGTCATGTAAATGTGAAAGGGATTCACGAAACTTACAATATTCTGTAAGTTATGTACTGTAATTGGGGTCCACTTCCTCCTCTTGGGTGGAGCCGGCAAGCCTGTGGGCTCCCAGGGTTCCAGGACAGAATACTGCTGATACTGGGACTCGGGCCAAAGTATTTTATTATCATGGCAATTTCATACCAAAAATCATAATATATTCTTCAAAACAAAAGATACAGTCCTCATGAGATAATCCACAAAAGAAAAAGGTACAGTCCTCATAATATAATCTTTGAAAGAAAAAGGTACAGTCCGGGTCCCAAATCCCTCCGCAAATGTTCAGCTCCTCACGAGTTCAGGCCCTCTACTAGGCCTTAGTTTTCCTTCACCCCCCCCCCCCCCCCCTTCAGAAGGGTTCAGTAAGAGTCCGGCCCACTTCCCATAGGGCACCATAGTTCAGAAAATCTCTTCATTGACAGACTTTGCACATCAAATCAATACCCTAAATCACCTGCTTTTTTACACAGCACAGAGGAAACCCTGTCAGAAGCAGGGTTGGAAGTTTCTCCCACTTCTCAGCACCACGCCCGGTGTGGCCTCCTCCACTGCCTTCACGTGCTGGGCAGGGCAACCTTTGAATTCTCCCACTCTATGGTAGTTGATTCCTCTCCCTTGGGCAGCTCTAGTGGCAGGCTACTTCCTTCCTCCACATACTCCATGGAATTGCCCTTGTCCTTCTTGCTGCATTAAAAATCCATATAGAAAATAAAAAGTGGTTATGGGCACCATCACTATTTCACCTATGGGCCTATATATTAAGCTGTGTTAGTTGTTTAATACAGGAATTACTGCACTTAGCATATGCCCACACTATCAATTTACACAATGTTTTAATACCTAGCCTGCAATAATTCCCATGTTCAACAGCTAATGAGGAAGGGGGTGTGGAATAGGTGAGACATGGGTAGGCACTGTGCCTTAAGCTAATGAGCAGGTTATTAATGTTCATTAACTGTTTACATAGCAGACAAGGTGGAATAGTTAACACTACCTTAAGAGGTACAGGTCATTGCATTGCATTGTCAGCCATGCAGTTAATAAACAACGACATTTTCTCTGTGTTAACTGCATGACAGAACGCTGCAAAAGCTCCTAACAGTTAGCAGAGGTTTTGCAGTCTCTATACATTAGTTTTGTCAATTGCCATGCAGTAATTGCAAACCTTAAAGCAACTTAGTAAATGAGACTTTTAGGGGTCCTTTTATTAAAGTATAGTGTGCGCTAAATGCTAAAAAGCCCATTTTATACCTAGGGGCTTCTTAACATTTACCCCCTGATTCTATAAAAGTCACTGAAAATTGCTTGTGAAAATTTGGATGCATGCCTATTTTGCACGTACAACTTAATTGAATAACAAGCCAATTAGTGCTAATAATTGGCTTAACAAGTAATTATTGGCACTAATTGAAATCAATTAACATGTATGTGCATAAATTTAGGCGCACAATCTGTTCATACATTTTACACGCGTCCTGGAAGGCCTCAGAAATGGGAGGGTCATGGGTGTTTCAGGTTAGAGTGTGGGTATGGATTTGAGTTTAAGGGGGGGTTGGACAGATTCCTGCAGGAAAAGTCCATTGAACATTATTAAAAAATTATTATTATTATTATTTTTTTTTTGTGTGTGTGTGGAGGGGGGGGTGTTGCCGGGTTCTTGAAGCCTGGATTGGCCACTGTCAGAGACAGGATGCTGGGCTTGATGGACCCTTGGTCTTTTCCCAGTATGGCTGTGCTTATGTGCTTATCAGTTACGTACGCAATTATAGAATAAGGGGGTTCCACATATAAATTTAGGCGGAGGCATTTGCATCACATTTTCATTGGTGCAAATGGATTCGCCTAAATTTACACATGACCTCTGTGCTTAAATGCTATTTTATAAACCAGGCCTAACTTTAGGCACAAGTATAGCACTTAAGCGGTTTATTTTGAATTCAACCCTTAGCGCACACTAACCCCTAATTCTGTAAAAGTTGCCAAAACTTAGATGCACAAATTTGGGCATGCACCCAATTTTGCGTGCACAATTTAATTGACTGAGATAATTAGCACCAATAATTTGCTTTTTAGCAAGCAATTATTGGCACTAATTAAAGTTAATTGAACTTTATGTGCATACATTTAGGTGTGGGATCCATGCCTAAAATTTACATGTGATTTCAAAAAGGGGGAACGGAAATGGGAGGCTCATGGGTGGAATGTGGGCATTCCTAAAATTAACGCACATTGTTACAGGATAATGGGGATACATGACTAATGTAGGCGCGTACATTTGTACCACATTTCAGTTGGTGCAAATGGCCATGCCTAAAGTTAGGCACGATTGCCATGCATAAGTGCTATTCTATCAACCATTCCTAACTTTAAACATGTTTTATAGAATAGCGCTTTTTTGGTGCTGATTTTTTAGGTGCCACATATAGAATTCACTCCTAAGCTTTAGTAAACAGGCCTCTTAGAGGGTAACTCTATAAGAAACTGCCTAGGCCAGTGGGGCAGGAGTTGCCTACTCCTTCCCCTAAGGAAGTTGTCCGGAAGGTTTCCTCATACCCTTGGAATTGGATGAACTGTTAACAATGGGCAAAGTTTCCACTCCCAAGCGCTGTATTTTGAGTGTATTCAGTTTGCCCTCCAGGGTTTGCGTTTCCCTGCTGTGGCTCTGCTCACCTAATATGTCTCTCCTCTGGAAAGCCTCCCTGAGTTGGGTAGCTAAACCTTCAGCTCCTTGTACATTTCTTGCTGGGATATTTCTGCCTGGGTCAGCTGAGTCTGAACCTTCTCCAGCTGGTTTCGCAGAACTTGGGTGGTATGGTCCAGGGCTGCTACTTCCCCCTGGCATTCTTGCAATTGAAGTTGCAGTACAGTATTCATGCCAGCCAGCTTTGAAGTCATTCTAGCACCATATTATGGCTCCACCAGGTTTCTCGTAGTTGACTTTGCAGCTAAGAGTACTGCCACAGACATACTGTGCCTGCCAGCTCCTGTTGCAGCTGTTTGACCTCACCCTTGCACTTCTCATGTTGTTCCTCAGTCAGTCAGGCAATCTTCTTTGCTTCCTGCAATTCTTGGAGCAGCTCGTCAACCTGTTTCAGTGACTGGGTGTCCTCTTCCCGTTGCACTATGGTTCTCCCAAGACTCTCTTTCTGAGTTTTGGGCCCCAACCACTTGATTGCCTCCTCCTTCTGCTCAATGGTTTCAGGTAGCTCCTTTTCCTCCATTTCCACAGTAATGCGGACAACTCCACGTATTTCTCAGCTCGCCTTCTAATCTCCTTCAAAGCTTCGCCCAGTTGGGTTTGGAGGAACTCCTTATCCTTCTGTAACCTTCAGATATACTTAGCTGCCTCCTTAGAATCATCTTCCAACTCAGTATTATAGCAGTGGGCTTTCTCCAAGTCACTGTACAAAGCTGAGGCCAATTTAGAACCCTTATTGATAAGTCCTGCAGGGGGTCCTTTTCTTCCCATGTGCAATATACCATTGCTGATAATCCATCCAGGTTCTGACAGACCACTGGAGTCGGGTCTACAACCACCTCTGGATGCAAAGGGCAATGCTCCTTCGAGCTTGAGTCATGCCAATCCAACTGCTTCTTCAGGCCATCTCTTTGCTGGGCACAGATGGCTTCAAAGGTTGGGAAATCTCAACCCAAAACAACTGGATAAGGGAAGCCAGCCACCACCACCACTTCCTGCTGGGCTGGTCCAATTGACGTTTGGAGGGAGACTTGAGCTGTGGGGTACTGTCTCCTGTCCCATGCACACAGGATAATGTCACGGTTTGTTAATAGTTTATTTGTTGTTTGGTAACTACTCCCCTCGCATGAGGGTCCTCACACTAGCAGAGTCTACCAGCACTTGGTAGGACTTCCCGTTCACTTTAACTTACAGTACACAATTTCTGTTCTCAGATGAGAGGCCTCCACAAAGTTGCAAGCATGTGAAGTGACCATATTCACATCCATGTCCTCTTCATCTAACTCTAAGCAGTCTCTGGCTATGTGACCTCTCTCCCCACATCTGAAAATGGTAAGGAAGTGCAGTTCCAGCAGCTAGATCAGCAAAAGGCATGGCATATGCAGAGACGAGGGCCTCCATCGCTCCAACCCAGAGATGTATCTAGACTTCGGCAGGAGGGGGGGCCAGAGCCAGAGTGAGGGGGCAAATTTTACCCCCTCCCCGGCGCTGCTGACCCCCCCGCCATTGCTGAACCCCCCGCCACCAACTTTGACCCCCCCCCCCTGCCGACGACCCTCTCCACCCCCCTCCTGCCGCCAACCCTCCCCCGCCACCGTCGCCTACCTTTGCTGGTGGGGGACCCCAGCCCCTGCCAGCCGAGGTCCTTCTGTTGCAAAGCTGGTGGGGGACCCCAACCCCCGCCAGCCGAGGTCCTCTCTTCCGTTGCAGCAAAGCTTCCTTCAGTTTCAAATTCTGAATCTGACGTGCAGGACGTCAGACTCAGAACAGGAAGCTTTGCTGCAACGGAAGAGAGGACCTCGGCTAGTGGGGGTTGGGGTCCCCTGCCAGCTTTGCAACAGAAGGACCTCAGCTGGATAGGTGATGGCAACGGCGGGTTGGCAGCGGGAGGGGGGTGGAGAGGGTTGTCGGCAGGGGGGTCCAGGGCCAAATCTACGGGGGCCCAGGCCCCACGCAGATACGCCCCTGCTCCAACCTGCTTCTTGGGGATGCTGAGCCAGAGGGCAGTTTTGAGTCCCTTGGGTTCTTATATCCTATTTTCTCTTATTTGTTCCCAGGATTTCTAGCTTGCTTCTCCTCCTTGTAGGGTTCTGGTTCTAATTGTGCTTGATAATAAGCTTCCACCACTTCCAGAGCACTCTCTGTCATCAATTTAGGGTGCCACCTCACCCATTGCTTCGTAGCTGAAGGTAGCCCTTCAACGAATTGTTCCAGGAGAATAACTCTTGCCATATCCAGACTTGTCTTGATCTCTGGTTGGAGCCATCTCCAAACCAATTCCTTGAGTCTGTAGAAGAAAGCCCGGGAGTTTTCTTTGGCTTGAAGAAACCCCTTCTGTAAACACTGCTGGTAAGCCTCTTAGGTGCAGCCTGCTCTTTCCAGAATGGTGCCATTTATTTCTGCATAGGTAGCTGTCCCACCAGAGTTGACATCTTGAAATCAGTTTGGCTGCTTCAGGGCATCAAATTCCCTAAATAAGCTGTCCAGGATGCTTCTGGCCAACCAGCAAGGCTTGCAGTCCACCAGTTCATTAGGAAATAATCAGGGTTGTCCTCCTGTACCATCTTCGGTAACACCACAACCAGAGTGTGTAATCTGGAAGCCTGCAAGGCTTGTGTCACCTGGCTCAGGAAATTCTGCTGGGGTTCTAGAGATATCTGGGAAGCCTGCTAGTGCTCCCAATACCTCTGTATTACTTGCTGCAGCTGCTGCTGGCCTCCCACTAAGGCCTAGAGTAGCCTCTCCATGTTTTGCTGTAGCAGCCTCAGCCAGAAATGCTCACTGCGTGAGAAAAAGAAAACCTGCCTGTCTGGCACTAACTATACTCCCCCCCCCCCCCCCTTACTAGGACAGGGCTAACCCCCCCCCCCCCCCCCTCTCTCTCTCTCTCATTCTTTCTGGATTTTCAGGTCTGACTCCAGCTGGGACTTCACTTCTTCCTTCTTGGGCCTTCTTATCCCCACTCTGGCCCTGTCTTTTATAGTTCCTGGTTTCGGCTCCACCCCTCCCATCTTACTTCCTCCCTGGGTGCGGCTAAGGATTTTAAGGTGGCTCTCAGTACCTGTGGGATAATTCTTAAGGGTGAAGGACAGTGTTCTATATACCCCCTCACACCCACTTTAAAAGAAACAAACAGAAATAAAACAAAAAAATAGAAAAAGATGATACCTTTTTTATTGGACTAATAACACATTTTTTTGACTAGCTTTCAAAAGAAGAACCTTCTTCCTCAGGTCTATTTATTACTTCATTTAGTTAAGGATGATTGCAGTTCCTCATGATTAACTCTAGCCATCCTTTGCTTCTGATTAAAAATTTTACTGAGTATTGAGGCAAAGACACCTTGGTACGAGTATTTGAGTGGGAGCTGAGTTGGTGAAGTGGTGGCCTGTTTTCAAAAATTGAATTCTTTGAAGAGCTCTGTTGTTGCAAGTTTACAGATCAACTCCTGATTTTGTTCAAGGAATTTTGGTGTTACCTACACTTTGAATAGCCCTGTTTCTCATCCATTAGGGAACCCTGATGCAAGTGCTAGCTGTCAGGTCTACCTGGAATAAAAGTTCTTGATATTATACACTTTCTGTGGTTATTTCTTCTTGGCCGTCTCCATTCTTTTTGCTCCTGGTGTGCTTCTGTGGAATTTTGCTTCTTGTTCTTTTGTGAGCTTGTGTAAGACAAGCTATTTTTATATACTGACCCTACAAAGGCATTTCCTCCAGTACAACTGTGTTCTTTTACTTAGCTGTGTGTGCATTCAGAGACTACAGAACTGGGTATTGTATGCTTATTGTTAAAGAACCAATTTTCTTTTAGACAGCACCCCTGTGAACTTTTTAATGGGAGCAGTCTATATGATGGATACATTGAGGGGCATAATTGAACAAAAACGTCTATCTCCATGGGCGTTTATCTCCGAGAACGGGTCCGTGAAGGGGCGGACCGAACCGTATTTTCGAAAAAAATAGACGTCCATGTTTTATTCGACAATTTGTGAGCTGGGCGTTTTTGTTTTTCAGTGATAATGGAAAATGAAAGCGCCCAGCTCAAAAACGAATAAATCCAAGGCATTTGTTTGTGGGAGGGGCCAGGATTTGTAGTGCACTGGTCCCCCACACATGCCAGGACACCAACCGGGCACCCTAGGGGGCACTTTTACAAAAACAAAAAAAAAGGTAAAAGAGCTCCCAGGTGCATAGCACCCTTCCCTTGTGTGTTGAGCCCCCCAAATCCCCCTCAAAACCCACTGCCCACAAGTCTACACCATTACGATAGCCCTAAGGGGTGAAGGGGGGCACCTACATGTGGGTACAGTGGGTTTGGGGGGTTGGACGACTAATAAGCATTAAGCAGCACAATTGTAACAGGTGGGGGGGGGGGGTGGGCCTGGGTCCACCTGCCTGAAGTCCACTGCACCCACTAACAACTGCTCCAGGGACTTGCATACTGCTGCCAGGGAGGTGGGTATGACATTTGAGGGTGAAAATAAAAAGTTGTGAAACATCATGTTTTGTGGTGGGAGGGGGTTAGTGACCACTGGGGGAGTCAGGGGAGGTCATCCCCGATTCCCTCTGGTGGTAATCTGGTCATTTAGGGCACTTTTTGGGGCCTTATTCGTGAAAAAACAGGGTCCAGGAAAAGTGCCCTAAATTCTAGCTACAAACGCATACTTTTTTTCCATTATCGGCGAAAGGCGCCCATCTCTCCTCGGCCGATAACCACGCCCCAGTTCCACCTTCGCCACGCCTCCGACACGCCCCCGTCAACTTTGTACGCTTCCGCGATGGAGTGCAGTTGAAAACGTCCAAAATCGGCTTTCCATTATACCGATTTATTCGTTTTTGTGAGATAAATGTCTATCTCCCGATTTGGGTCGAAATCTAGGCGTTTTTCTCTTTCAATTATAAGGTGGATTGTGTGTATAGCGACCGGGACTCAGATCTTTAAGTCGTTTTCAGCTGTTGGATAAAGTTTGACACCCTTCCTGAAGCAGCCTTTGAATAAGCGAAACAAGGCGCTCTTGTTGAAGGGTTTATAGGAAGCTGGAGCCGATTACATCGCGGAGCTGCCATTATTCCTTGCTGAATGGATCAACGCTACACCTTGGACATCTAGGAACGATTTTACCCCTCAAAGCTAAGTTCTGTTAGCTGCTTGGATTCCATTTCTATGGTCTGCAGGGTTTTTTTTTTGCATGGATTGATTCTTGTAGTTGTTGTTGGGGTGTATTCAGGGGGTTATTGGTGCAGTCTGCCATAGTCATTTGATCCGGATACAGTTTATTTTCCTTTAGTTTGGTGGTTGGTGACCCCCATTTAGTATGTAGTATGGAAAGAAAGTGAGGGTGTTTTTTTAAATCATTTGTTTTTCTCACTTAGAGTGAGTTTTTGCGATTGATTGGTTTTCCTCCCTTTCAGTCTTTACCGGAACCAATGATATTAAAGGACTCCTACGTAGATAGTGATTTTTTCATACATTTGTATTGTTCACTATCTGGAGATTTGAGGTTCCAATTCACTTAATTATATAGTTTAGGGGCTAAATTTGCAATCACTCCAGATTGATAGAATTACATTGTAATGGTGCCATTAATGGAAACAGAAAGAGTCATCTATTCCAAGACTATACAAAGAAAGAAATCCGGACTAACCAATGATAGCCGTACCACTTTTGGAAAAGTGCACAGAACTATGCCTCTCTGGGGAATGCACTACCAGAACTTCCTTAAAAGCTTTTCTAGAAATTATTTATTTATTTTATTTATTTATTGCATTTATGTCCCATATTTTCCCACCTTTAGGTAGGTTCAATGTGGCTTACATGGAACAATTGGGCGGTTAGAGTTTCAGGGGATTGGAGGTCTGACAGGACATTGAGAATCTGTGGAGTTCCCTCCCTGGGGAGTGTAGATCTTGGTTAGGAGCATAGGAAGAATTAGGAGGATTATCTGACATAGTTTAATAATGTTATAGGGGTGGAGTCGAAAACAGAAACCTGCCCTTGCAGATCAGCAACGTGGCCGCGCCAGAGAAGAGGACCTCGGCTGGTGGGGGTTGGGGGGGGTCGAAGGGGTTGGTGGCGGGGGGGCCAGGGCCAACTCTATGGGGGCCCATGCCCCCGTGGTCCCACGTAGCTAAGCCCCTGACACATACATGTATAAGTGCTAACATTCTAACCATTTATGCATATACCCCTGGATTCTATATAAGGTGCGGTAAGTAGCATGTGTTAAATTGTGTGTACATAACTGGCCAATGCAGCTAATTAGCATCACTAATTGGCAATAATTTGAATTTACGCATGCTTCCTTTTAGGCATATTCTAAAAAGAGACAGGCATAAATTCTAACATGCGTAGGTGAAAAGGGAGGAGGAGTGTGGGCATGTCAGAGCATGACTCGAATGTAAGCATGTTGTTGTGGAATTCGGGGAACGTGCCTAAATTTAAGTGTGGGTATTAACACCAGGTTTTCAGTGGCATAAATGGCCACACCTACATGTAGGCGCATTCCTCAGTCCTATGCACTATTCTATACACAGTGCCTAACTTTAGGTGCTTTATATAGAATAGCGCTAGGCGCTTTAATTGGACATGTCTAGCTTTTAGATGCTATGTACAGAATCTGGCCTGTAATGTGTTTGTAAATATGGGACCCTAGTTGTAGAATTGCCCTTTAAATCCTTTAAACATGACAAAATGTTCACATCAGAATTTGGAAATGAATGATACCTTATTGGCTATCTTGGGCACAGGCATTTGTTTATTTAGAACATTTGTATCTACATAATCCCACCATGGCAGGCTCTATGTGACTAACAACATTTATGAAAAGCATGGAGGGTAACTTTCCCTTTCACCATTAATAGTGTCCCTTTATTGCCCACAATGGCATAATAATGTACAGAATCGTACATTGCCCCAGACTCTGCTGAGGGCTTCAGTTTTCAGAGTTGTCAGTCTGGTCTTTTGACCAGCACTAAAACATTGACTACAAGCTTGTGAATCATGATTTGAATTGTAATAGATAAACTCAAAATAGTACAGGGAGTGCAAACTTTTGTACATCACTAATTGCCAGATTGTTTGCACAATTAGTTTGCGGGCGCTTTCCACCTTATAATGACAATTAAACAAATGGAACCTCAAATCCCCTGGTAGCGAAAATTTCAATACAGAACTACCACTACCAACATAGGGGTCCGTTTATTATCATAGGTTCCGTAAGGGACAGAAGAGGAGGAAAACCAATCGCTCAAAAAAAACTCACTCTAAGTGAGAAAAACGAGCGACTTAAAAAACCTCCTCCTGTTCCTTACTACCACCTAATGTGGAGTACGCCAATCACCAAACTAAACAAACATGTCCTAAGACAATTGTATCAATTGTTCACCACCCTTCTGAACTAAAAGCCCCCCAGGAAAACAACATCCATCTTCTAGATCTCTTAAACCCCCCAAGGAAAACAAAATTTTAACAACTTGGGTATTTGGGTACTTAGCTCAGTCCAGATCCCAACGGGGGTTCCCAATAGTATCCAAGGGGAGAAGTTGCCGTCTTTCACCCCAACATTCAAGCAGAGTACACCAGTTGTTGGTAGTGCTAGTTCTGTATTGAAATTTTTGCCACCGGGGGATTTGAGGTTCCATTTGTTTAATTATTTAATTGTCATTATAAGGTGGAAAGCGCCCGCAAACTAATTGTGCAAACAATCTGGAATTGAATTGTAATAGGCAATTTACGGATCCTACGTGGCTAGCAGTGGAAATCCATAGTGGTTCCGTACTGTAGAATGGAGGAGTAGCTTAATGGTTAGAGAAATAAGTTGCAAAGCAGGGAGGCCAGACTTCAAACCCTCCTTGTTCCATGGATGCTCTTTGTGACCTTAGGCAAATCACTCCACCCTCCAGTCCCTCAGAACTTAGATCATTAGCCCATGTGGCCAGGGAAATAATTCATGCAATTGAATGCAAATCTCCTTGAGCTCAGATTTTTAAAAAGAAAAGCAATAAATCCAAATCCCTTGCGTCACCCATAGGTTTCCTGTAGTCTGCCACAGAGGACCTTCAGATTTTTCATGGGAATCTGGATCCTATTAAAAGTAGTACTGTCTGTATCCACTGAACTTTGCCTAAGGTGAGGAGGACTCAAGGATCACAGCATCCAGGTCGTTCCATGCATTTGTGCACAGATTCTAGGTAGCATTCAGCACTGTTGATAATCCAGCAACAGGACGACTGCTTTCTTGTGTAAAATGTTGCTGTCAATTGCGGCAAACCTTTTATTCACCTACACTTGTTTGTAGTACAAATGTTTATTGCTTTAGGACAGCTCTTCGTATTTTCTTGACTTGATGTTAAAGTTCCACTTGTCTAAACTATGGTTTTGAGGCCTAAAATCATAACAATACGTTTCTCCAAAACCAGTGAACGCTGGCCTTTAGTGAACAAATAGTTTTGGTCATTGGCTAAATATTAGTATTGCGTTTCCCTAGGCATAGGTCATTTTCTACAGTTCATTTCATTAGAAGGGAAAATAGATATGATTATAAGAGCCAAGAAAAAAAAAAACAGCGCTTTTATATTGAGATGGTTCATCAATACTCTTGTTAAAATATGGAGTACAAGGAAAGATTTGCAGACACACTTCATCAAACTGGGACATAAATGATATACATCGAAAGAACAGTTTTAAAGAGAAGTTGCTTTGATGTCACAGACATCACATAATTCTCTTAATATCGGATCCAAGTCCTGTTGTAATATATTATTATATTCTGTGCCAAAACCTCTAGTTCATTCTCCAAAGGCAGAGTTCTTTTAAAAATGTGTAGGTATTAACTCAAGATACTTTACTTGGACAGAATTATATGGAACACTTTATTGTTCTAATAAAGCCCTTCTCCTTTTTGATTCTTGAAGGTAGCCAGTTCTCAAATACATGTTGGATTGTTGCTGTCATATAAAAACAGAACTGTCTGGGTCAAAAAATAAAAAAAAAAGGGCACATAAAAACATATTGTTCAGAATGTGTGTGTCAAGACAGCTTCATTTATTAATACAATTGTTTTCAGATAATTTTCAATTAAATATCTTTTCTTAAAATCAACCAAAATGCTTCATTTTTAGGTGTTATTCTGTGAGGGGGTCTTTCACTAAGGCGCGCTCACGTTTTGAGCGCGTACTAAAAATGAGCGCGCGCTAAATGTTAGAGACACCCATAAGAATACATTGGCGTCTCTAATGTTTAGCGCACGCTAAAAACGTGAGTGCGCCTTAGTAAAAGACCCCCTAATAGTATTGTGTTTTTCAGTCTCCTAAGTTTCTTCATCACTACTACTACTACTTATCATTTCTAAAACGCTACTAGACATACGCAGCGCTGTACACTTGAACATGAAAAGACAGTCCCTCAATGCGTTTTTGCTAGCAAAAAAGGTGCCGGTACTCAAATGCCAGGCCACCCTGCAGAGGTGGGGTAATCACTGAGGAACCCACCCCACAATAGCCAGGCCCCCTGCAACCAGTCACAGAATCTATGGCAAGGCAGAATTGGTGTGTAGAGCCTGAGCTCTTTCATTAAAACTTGGGGACCACGTGTCAATTTTAGCAGAGAATGGAAAAGGTGCCGGTACTCAGTACCCCCAAGTACCCCCTCAAAAAAAGCCCTGCAGTCCCTGCTCGACAGAGTTTACAATCTAATTAGGACAGACAGACAGAACAAACAAGAGATAAGGGAATATTAAAGTGAGGATGATAAAATAAGGGTTCTGAACAAAGTGAATAAGGGTTAGGAGTTAAAAGCAGCATCAAAATATAGGAGTCCAATGGGCAGCATCAACACCCACTCCTTCCTGCCCATCGCAGGCACTAGTGCCTCTCTTCTTTCCCTCCTTTCCTATTGTCCAGCATCTTTCCTGCTGTCCAGCATCTTTCCTGCCCTCTCCCTCACTCTGGGGTCTAGCATTTTTTTCTCCCTTCCCTCCCTGCCCACAGTCCGGTATCTCTTCTCCCCTTCCCTTCCCTCTCCCCTGCCTATGATCCTCAAATAAATACCTTTTTTGGCTACTTAAGCTTACTACAGCATGAAGGAATAATATAAATGGTTCACTGTTCCATATCATATCATTTCCATAGCATCCAATTGTTTTGATAACCCATATTTTTCCACATAATTCTTGGAAATAGAAATAAAACAAAGCAAAGAAGATGATACGTTTTTTCTTGGACTAACTTAATACATTTTTTGAAAAGCTTTCGAAGGTAATCCTTCTTCTTCTTCTTAAAGAGAGGAGAACTTTTTCTGAAATGATAGTGCAAATACAGACCAGAGATATAGACATATATCTTGCACAAGTCACCTATACACTGAAACGCATCCAAGAAATTAGCAGTCTGCACATGGTTAAAGATTTAACATGCGCACAGGAAGAACTCTTTTATGACAGGCTTCCACTTATGCAGCAGGTATATGAGTACCTAACACTAATTTTCAAAGAGTAATATACACAGGGCTTTTTTTTGAGGGGGTACTTGGGGGTATTGAGTACCAGCACCTTTTCCATTGTCTGCTAAAATTGACCTATGGCCCTCCAAGTTTTAATGAAAGAGCTCAGGCTCTACACACCAATTCTGCCTTGTCATAGATTCTGTGACTGGTTGCAGGAGGCCTGGCTACTGTGGGGTGGGTTCCTCAATGATCACCCCACCCCTGAAGAGTGGCCTGGCATTTGAGTACTGGCACCTTTTTCACTAGAAAAAATGCACTGAATATACATACAAATTCTCTATTTTACTTTGGACACATAGGGGTAATTCTATAACAGTGCACCTATATATAAGTGTCTAGAGTGTACCTAAAGGGTGCTTATTCTATATAAGAAATTAGATGCCTACTTTCTTCTGTAGAATACTAGTGTAACAATGAAAATACATGCCTATAAGCAGTGGCGTAGCTACGTGGGGCCTGAGGGGGCCTGGGCCCCCATAGATTTCAGTGGGGACCCCCCTCCCGGCGAACCCGCCCCCGCCGCCGCCTACCTTCCGTTTTGCTGGCGGGGGCCCCCACTCCCCGCCAGCCGACGTCCTCTCCCGTAGAACGCAGCGGCACTGGCAGAGAAAAGTCTTCTTCCTTGCATGCTGACGTCCTGCACGTTGTACGTGCAGGACGTTAAACTCAGAGAACAGAACTGTTCTCTGAGTCTGACGTCCTGCACGTACAACGTGCAGGACGTCAGCATGCAAGGAAGAAGACTTTTCTCTTCCAGACAGTGCCGCTGCGTTCTATGGGAGAGGACGTCGGCTGGTGGGGAGTGGGGTCCCCCGCCAGCAAAACGGAAGGTAGATGGCGGCGGGGGAGGGTTCGCGTCGGGAGGGGGGTCGGCAGAGACGAGGGGGGCGACAATGGCGGCGGCAGGGGGGGGCTAAATGTGCCCCCTCCCCTTGAGCTGTGGACCCCCCTCCCACGCAAGTCTGGCTACGCCCCTGCCTATAAGTTAGGCATGAGCACCTATACCAGTCACAGAGCTGGTGTTAAGTGCTCCGGCCTAAATGCTAGAGATACATAAATAACTTATAGTATTCTATAAGTTACATGTGTAAGTGTGAGTCTTGCCCAAATTCCCCCAGACTCCATTCAGGTGTACACTTTCCTGGAAAGCACATACATAAATGTTGATACCCACTTTATAGACTTATCTCCTTAAACTCATACTGGCCAATATCCAGCTGGTGGCAGTCAGTGGTTTTTTAAACATTTTTAAAATGCTGACTACCGCCATCTGGGTTAGGCCTCAATGTTCATTGCCAGGCCAATTCCAGGCATTGATATTGAATATCTGGGGCAAGAGGGCATGTACTGCCTGGTGGAGCTTATGCAGATCCTGGCCAATATTCAGTTGGGACCCACATAAAACAGTTATGTGAGCCCCAACTGAATATTGGCTGAGACCCACAAAAAGGAAGCAGGTCCTCCTCCTACCCTCCTGACTCCAATACTCCTATCCCTCCTGACCCTCTCCCAATTCTCTCTCAACAAAGAAATTGGGATCCCCAGCTAGAGTCCCCAACCCTCCCACCCCCATAGGCCTCTTTGGGCCTACCTTTAATATTGTTGGTGATATAGGAGTCCAATGGGCAGCATCAATACCCACTCCTTCCTGCCCATCGCAGCTCCAGCCTCAAAATGGTACCATGACCAGTAGCACGGTACTAGCACTAGTGCCTCTCTTCTTTCCCTCCTTTCCTATTGTCCAGCATCTTTCCTGCTGTCCAGCATCTTTCCTGCCCTCTCCCTCACTCTGGGGTCTGGCATTTTTTCCTCCCTTCCCTCCCTGCCCACAGTCCAGTATCTCTTCTCCCCTTCCCTCTCCCCTGCCTATGATCCTATCTCTCTCTATCTTTCTCTCATCCCCCCCCCCCCACACACACACACTCACACACAATCTACCTTGAAATTTTCTTCAAGCTAAAGTTTGCTGGAAGTAGCAGGGCTTCACCACCACTGCCTGTGGCCTGCCCCTGAGCCTATCCTCTGAAGTGCTAAGTAATCTGAATGAAGTACTATGTCACCCGTCAGTGGTCTAGACAGACTACCTTGTAGGTGTGTGAATCTCTGAGGGCGCTCCCCTTAATACACACTATATTATATATGCAATGGATAGAAGTAGTACATTTTCCTGGTTCTATTGTCTGATCTTCAAGGCCCTGAAAGGAAATGGCCCCGAGTATCTGAAGAATAGGATGATCCTCCACACACCGCCGAGGACACTAAGGTCCTCCCAAGGACTTTCACTAACTACACCCTCTCCAAAAGACATTACATGATGTGATACCCGCAAGCGAGCCTTCTTCGGAGTAGCCCCCACACTCTGGAATGCATTGCCTGAAAGGCTCTGCTTAACACAAGACTATCTCTACTTCAGGAAGCAGGTGAAAGCTTGGATCTTCAACCAAGCCTTTAACGGAAGAAGTAACTAACTTGTTAGTCTCACTCACACACACAAGGATTGACTCGGGCTGCACATACTACAGCGGGACATGTTTATCCACTCCTACCCTAGCTGAGATAATATTTAACCATCTCTCTGACCTCACGTGCAACTTTCTTCAAATCCATTACCTTACTTTCTAATTCTTCCTACTTTCTTACTCATCTATATGTTACAACTTTGCCTTACCTTTCACTACCAATTTTAATGTTCTAGTACATATTGTGTTGTCATTGCAAGTAGTATACCATGCCATACATTGTATTGTTGTTCGAATATTTTTACTGCTCTAATTGCCTCCTGCTCATGTTTGATCTATTCTTACTGTACACCGCCTTGAGTGAATTCCTTCAAAAAGGCGGTAAATAAATCCTAATAAATAAATAAAATATTAGTTGCATGCCAGAATTTATTCCAGGTTTCAGCAGCCATAAGTGCCATACCCAAAGTTAGGTGCGAGATCCTTCGTAAAGGGTGCTCTGCACAGAGTTGCAGATTTTTCCCGGCGCCTAATTATGGATGCCATTTATAGAATTCACGCCTATGTTTTTGGTTTGTTTTTGCAGGTCAGGTTAGAGCTCCTGCAGAAAAAATACTCAATGTTGCCACCCAAAACATGAAAAAAAGACCATAAAAGCATTGAATTGCTGAGGTGTGGCACACTGCAGGGTTTATGTTACCGGAGTCCACAGATGCAAAATATTTCCGTGTCCCCATGGGACAGTGGAACTCAAATATTGAGTGTGGGAGATTTATGCTTTGGTGTAAGTAATAAAGCAAGCTTTAATCACACAGTATCATCTATGCAAATACGAAAGAAGGATTTAAAATGCATCTATGAAGAGAAATATGATCTGAGGTGCTCTCATTGTGTAGCTGTTCCAAGGATTTTTAAAATGATATTTCTGAAGATCTTAAACAAATCATATTGAACTGGTCTAGCTAAATCTTTTACTTTTCCCCAGTGCAAAAGTATCCTTTGTTGAGTGTTCTGCTCAACAAACACCCCTTTACACAGCAGCAGAGGAGAATAACACAGCTGCCAAGGTCCAAAGTTCAAAATGAAGGAAATGAGGGGTTTAAGACCACAAAGAGAAACTGTGCTGAAATAATCCGAATAAAATGAGTGAGATTCCGTTGAAGTGAACAAGAGTTATCATGTGGAAAGGAGTGGAACTTCGTAAGATCTCAGAATTCTGCTTCCAAACCCAAAAACCTCAGAAGCTTACCCAGCAGACAGCTAGACAGTAAAGGGAAACTGTTTTAATTATTACTAGTAAGGAAGGCCCGTTTCAAATCGCAATGAAACGGGCGCTAGCAAGGCTCGCCCCCCCCCCCCCCGTCCCTTTGCATCTCAGTGTGTCGCCGGCCCCCCTGCAGCCTCCGTGCGAATGTGCTGTGACCCTGGCCCTTTTGGCACGCCCCCAGCGTCCGTGACCGTTCCGTTCCCCCCGATGTGTGTGTTGCCAGTGCACCCCCTTCCACCCCCACCGATGTCGTCGCTGCCAGCGCTTCCCCCTCTCCAAAGGCCCCCCCACCCCACTGACCTGCCGAAGTAACGTGTGCTCCGCCCTCGACGTCATCGCGTTTTGACGCAAGGGCAGAGCAGAGCTACAGTGCAGTACAACGTTGGAGCTGAGAATGTGCTCCGCCCTCAACATCATAACGTTTGACGCGAGGGCGGGACCCACAGACTGTGATTTTGTGTGGCTTCAGAGCTTAGAACTTACGAACCTGGCTTCAGTGACGTCAGTGCAAATAGAACGTTGAGGGTGAGTTTTATATATATAGATATGGAATTGTCAGCCTGAAAAATCAACAGCTTCAGTCCTACTCCCCCCCCCCCCCCCCCCCCCCCCATCCTCAGTACCCTTATATTTATAGGTCAGATTTTTTTTTCCTATTGATTTACTCAAGACAATTTGAACTGAGGGGCAAAGTCAGGACTACATCTCTAGGTTTGATTCAAATTAACATTGCATCAACAGTTCACAAGATCTGAGCAACCAAAACCCTGATAGCATTAATAGCTTCCTTCTAAAGCAGCAGTTCTCAACCCCGTCCTTTGGACACACACAGGATGACAGGTTTTCAGGATATCCACAATGAATATGCATGACAAAATTTGCATGCATTGTATGTAAATTCTATCTCATGCATCTTCATTGTAGGTGTCCTGAAAATCTGACTGACTAAGTGTGTCCCGAAGACTAGATTGAGAACCATTGATCAAATGACAAAAAATACCTAAGCAAAGCCTTTTCTTTCACTATAGTACATTCCTTCTAGAACCTGAGGTAAGCCAGGATCTTGAAGAACGTTGAAAATTAAGACTGGAGTATAGCAGGGATGTAATTCCAGTGTCCATTGTAGGCTGGTGATCTTGATCCAGAACTGGCTGCTCAGGGATTTAGAAGAGCTTGGTATGGTGGTCCGGGATCAGCATAGGGTCCAAGCAGAGAAGCAGAGACAGAAGAAATCTGAGGTAGGGACTGGATAGTGTATGGGGGTCCATACACAGTCAGAGACCTGTGATATTCCACGTTATGAAATTAAGGCATGTGAAGGCCCATTTTACATAGAATGTTGAGAATGGAATTTAGACATCCAGGTCAGAATGTGCCGAGTTTTGGCAATATTTTACCAGGTACAGTCTGCTACAAAAATAGATACATTTTTGTAGCGCCAGAAATGACGGCACAGTAGGGGTGGGAAGTACTGCCAGGCTGCTGCAATAGCCTGGCGGTACTTCCATTTTAGCGAGCGGTAAGCCCGCATTGGGCTGTGGCCAATACAGAAACCGGATATTCAATGCTGCTCACCAGATATGGCCTGACATTGAATATCCCAGGGTTAGTGCTGGCAGTGGCAGCTAACCATGCCGCCTGCTGCTGGCTGAATATCAGGGGGGGGGGGGGTGGGGGAGAAGTAATTACTAAATTAAAGCGAAGCAGGAGATACAAAATATTATATAAAAACATAGAATTTTGTATACTCAGAGCCCACTGTTCATTATAAGATTTAGGAGATAAATTGGTAATAATAGTGTCAAGTGCTTTAAGCTTACAGCAATATGCAGCATTCCAATTTTTTAATCAGATGTGTATTGTTCGAAGTTTATGTCTGTAGTTATCACAGCAAAATCTAGCAACAATTATTCATGAGGTTATTACTTGTCAACTAAATTATTGCAATGGGTTATTTATGGAACTTCAGAAAACCAACATGCACAAGCTGCAAATTATTCACAATAGAGCTGCTAAGATTTTATTAGGCATGAAAATACATAATCACACTGCACCAGCCTTGAAGATGTTACATTGTCTGCCCATTATTATTAGAATGCGTTTATGATTTTGACCTGGGGAGCTGGGTTTGATTCCCACTGCAGCTGCTTCTGACTCTGGTCAAGTCGCTTAGGGGTACTTTTACTAAGGTGCGCTAACGGATTTAGCACACGCTAACCATTAGTGCTCACTAGGGGTGTCTTTTACAAAGGCGCGGTAGCGTTTTTAGCATGTGCTAATGATTGTCAGGAAGTATCTTTTCACGGAGAGTGGTGGATACTTGGAATGCCCTCCCGCGGGAGGTGGTGGAGATGAAAACGGTACCGGAATTCAAAAATGCGTGGGATAAACATAAAGGAATCCTGTTCAGAAGGAATGGATCCTCAGAAGCTTAGCAGAGAATGGGTGGCAGAGCCGGTGGTGGGAGGGGGGGCTACTGGTTGGGAGGTGGGGCTAGTGCTGGGCAGACTTCTTCGGTCTGTGCCCTGAAAATGGCAGATACAAATCAAGGTCAGGTATACACAAAAAGTAGCACATATGAGTTTATCTTGTTGGGCAGACTGGATGGACCGTGCAGGTCTTTCTCTGCCGTCATCTACTATGTTACTATCCTGCTTATTTTCGAACGAGAAGGCCGGCCATCTTCCAACACAAATCGGGAGATGGCCGACCATCTCCTGAAGCCAGCCAAGTCGGTATAATTGAAAGCCGATTTTGGCCGGCTTCAACTGCTTTCCGTCGCAGGGCCGGCCAAAGTTAAAGGGGGCGTTTTGACACCTGGGAGCAATTTTTGAAGTCCACTGCAGTGCCCCCTAGGGTGCCCAGTTGGTGTCCTGGCATGTGGGGGGGGGGGGGACCAGTGCACTACAAATGCTGGCTCCTCCCATGACCAAATGCATTGGATTTGGCCGGGTTTGAGATGGCCGCCATTAGTTTCAATTATCTCTGAAAACCAATGCCGGCCATCTCTAAAGCCGGCCCAAATGTTGAGATTTGGCCGGCTCCAACCGTATTATCGAAACGAAAGATGGCCAGCCATCTTGTTTCGATAATACGGTCGGGATGCCGCTTTATGGGGCTGGCCTTGAAGATGGCCGCCCATATAGATGGCCGGCCCCGTTCGATTATGCCCCTCCACATTACTATGATTGCACCCGCTAAATGCTAGAGGTGCCCATAGGAATATATGGCCATCTCTAGTGTTTAGCGAGCACTAAAAATGCTAGCATGCCTTTATAAAAGGCCCATTAAATGTGGCACAGCCCATTTACCTATGTACTGCATGGCACTTAGCACACACTAATTCTTTAGCACTCGCTAAATCCATTATAACACCTTAGTACAAGAACCCTTTAACCCTCAACTGTCCCAGGTACAAAATAGATATACGTTTATAATATGTAAACTATCTGGTGCTGTCTTTCATAGTTGATATCCTAGTGCCTAAAACTACACGCATCCATTTACACCAATAAAAACATGGCGTGAATCCTGGCACATAGATTTAGGCGCAGAGGGCCATATTCTATAACAGCGCACATAAATTTTGGAACGCCTACGAAACACCCATTTCCATGCCCATAGCCACGCTCCTTTTAACAGCGGCAGTGGCACTCTTAGGCTGCCTGCACCAGAACTTTCTCTCTGAACCGTCCCACCATAAAACAGGAAGTTGCATCAGAAGGGGCAGAACGGTTCAGATAGAAAGTCCCAGTGCAGGCAGCCTAGGAGTGTCCCTGCCATTGCCTGGGCGAAGACTAGAGCAGAGGTGATTTTAATGTACTGAGGGACGGGGGGGAGGGGGGGGGGGAGGGCATGGGAGATGCACCCCTTGTTAAAAATGCCACTTCTCCCATTGTTATACCCAGTGCAATTTTTCTAGCAAAAAAGGTGCCGATACTCAAATGCCAGGCCACACTTCAGGGGTGGGGTGATCACTGAGGGACTCACTCCACAATAGCCAGGCTCCCTGCAACCAGTCACAAAATCTATGACAAGGCAGAATTGGTGTCTTGAGCCTGAGCTCTTTCATTAAAACTTGTGGTCCATGGGTCAATTTTAGAAGACACTGGAAAAGGTGCCGGTACTCAGTACCCCCGAGTACCCCCTCAAAAAAAGCCCTGGTTATACCCCCTTTTACAGGTCCATGCGGAAACACTTAAGGCACTGAAAAGGCCAAAAATGGCATAACTACACTTATTCACCTTTTTATAGAATAGCGCCTGTTTCCATTATAATGCTTTTCCACACCAAAAACTAGATTTGTTTTAACTAAGTTTTATACATCTGTATATGTTCTATTTTTGTCTATTGGTTTCATTATCGCATTTCATCTTGACTTGTCATGGTATTATTATCCATACTAGTAAAAAAGGCCCATTTCTGCCTCTGATGAAACGGGCGCTAGCGGGCACGGGACTCCCTTCCCCTCCCCTTACGCTAGTCTCCCTGGTGGTGTAGAGGTACCTGTTTGGTCAGGGCAGGAAAGAAAGAGCCCCCTCTTTCCTGCCCGTAGTGGTGCTGCTAGCTGCCCTGCTGCATCGTGTGGGAGTCTGGCTCTCGGCGTTTCAAAATGGCTGCCGAGAGTTGAAGTCTCGTGAGGCAGCTTGAACTATCGGCGGCCATTTTGAAACTCCGAGAGTCGGACTCACACACGATGCAGCCGGGCAGCTAGCAGCAGCGCTCCGGGCAGGAAAGCGGGGGCTCTTTCATTCCTGCCCGAGCGAACAGGTACCACTAGACCACCAGGGATAGTGGCGTAAGGGGAGGGGAGGTGACAGGGGGGAGGGAAGGTGATGAGAGGAAGAGGGGGCGACGGGGGCCGGGGCGGTACCTTTAAAGGGGAGGGGTGATGGGGTGAAAGGGGCAGGGTGATGGGCACGTCCTCGGCGGCTGCGATTTGTTGGGAGTGTAGGAGTAGGGAAACACGCTCCGCGTGTTTCCCTACTACTCCCCATGCGTTCATTTGCCTTGTTGTGTAAGTGTTCCGCCCTCGACGTCATCACGTGTGACGCGAGGGCGGGGCATGAAGACATGGTGAGTGTTGTGGCTTCACCACCATGAACTTACGAAGCGGTGTGTGAGTGCCTGCAGTAACGTCAGTGTCCTCAGAACGTTTGTGTGTACCTATTATCAATCTGCTCTTTTTATTTCCATCTTGGAATTTGCAGATCGTCTGCCTTGCTGTTTTCCAAAAAATCTGCATGGAAATAGCGCATAATGCTAGACGTCATATATAAAATTCCCTAGTAGGTGCATACCATGTACTGTACTACATATACAACCAACCAAATTCAGTGTTTTATTATGCTGTATGCCATACAGATTGTTTGATGTTTTAATGGCAATTTACAATTAAAAACAAGAACAATTCATCATGAAAACATTTATTTTTGAAATATAAAAATTGTCATTGTAAGAAGCAATATTATGCAGGATAATATTTTAGCTTGCTTGACTTCTATAGAAGATGATTAGTGCCATCTACTGGAAAGAAAACGCAAATACACTAGTTCTTCCTCTATACAACAGAACAAAACAGAAAGCTATTTTTGTTGACCTCAACAGCAAGAATGACACAATTGAGCAGAGACATGGGTGAGATGCAACTTGTCTTGTGCTCAGAACTGGAAAATACTTATACTGAGAAACGTAAGTCATTACTGCAGCAGGTCAGGTTTAAACTACAGATATGGAATTCTGAGCAGAGACTGTTTATTGACTTGCAAGATCATTTTCAAATCTGCTTGCACAGGAAAAGCAGAGACTGACCTGTGGCAGACTATCTATCACGCCTTCTGTATCAGATACTCAAAACTTCAAAGTATCTTTCTTTATCAACCGAACCACAACTTCGATAAAGAAATCTACCTACTTTACGATGGCTCACTCTCAGTCTCATGGGCCAATGCTCAGAATTCCCAAGGTAAAGTTAATAGCGCAGAACTCATACTGCCAGAACAGCACAGAAAAGTAGCTCACCAATGCTCAAAGGAAATGGTATTCAAATTATATGCACACTGTAAAAGCGAAAGCAAGGAGGAACATGTTTTGCGGGCAGTTCAGCTCTTGTGCGCATACACTAGGCAAACTCAAAAGTGAAACACACATTAGCACCTGTTTTCTGCACCTTTAAATATAAGCTTTTCAATTTTTTTTTTTCACTTGGAAGGTTTATATTTAAGCACAGGAAACATGTGCCAATGTGTGCTTTCATTTTGGGGTTTGCTCTGACTCGAACACATTCATTTTTCACTACCAGCGCTTAGGGACTTGCACGGGCTTCCTTCTGCTTCCAAATTAAATTTAAAAAAAAAACAACAGATTTTAAAGAAAGAATTGTGAGAAATCCTCTCTTCAAACACTCTAAGGCCTGTTCCAAGCTGGCATTAGGTTTTCAGCGGTAAGGGCAGCTTAGTTTTGTGTGCTGTTCTCTGAGCGTTGGAACGGAATAGGAAATGACCTCATTAACGTCCATTTCACTACATTTGCATGCTATTTGCACTCTGTCTCCCACTCTAGAGCAATCTGTGCTCATTAATGCTGGTGCTAGTTCAGGGCTAATCATCTCTAGTGTCAGCGTTACGTTTTGACCATCGACCCATCAGTGAGAGAGTGATCTTATGAGAACCTGGCCATGTACCACCCGCTCCCTCACAATGGACAAGTACAAAATGGTGCATATTGTGAAGATTAATCCAAATTATAGCAACACAGTACCAGGTTCCATATTAGGAGTCACTACCCAGGAAAATGATCTAAGTATCACTGTGGACAATGCACTGAAATCTTCAACCAAAAAAGCAAACCGAATGTTCGGAATTATTTTTTTTTTTTAATTATTTATTTATTTATGCATTTGTACCCCACATTTTCCAATCAGATTGTCAGTTCAATGTAGCGTACAGTTTAATACAGTTACACATGCACCATTTTTATTAGGAGTTAGCGTGTGTCATTGATTCAGTTTCTCATAGTGATCAGGTTTCATGGTGTATTGTGCCGTTGGTCTGTGTGGGATTTTCGAAGAAAGATTGTCTGAAAAAATGGACTTTCAGGTGTTTTCGAAAAGTTATGTAGTTGGTCGTGCATTTTAGGACTTACTGTATTGTGTTCTAAATTTTGGGGCAAATGTACGTGAAGCTGGTTGAGTACACAGATTTATATTTTAGGCCTTGGACTCTGGGGCAGTGTAGGGTGAGCTAGGTTCTTGCACCTTCGATTGCATTGCTCATAGGTTTGTCCTGTATTCTGGTGCAAAGCCAAAAATAATCCTGTGAGCCAGTGTACAAATCTTGAAGGATATATGTGCTTTGATGAGTAGCCAGTGAAGTGTGAGAAGCAGTGGTTTTGCACTTTCAAATCGGTTTATTCCAAATATTAGTCAAGCAGCTGTATTTTGTTCTGTTTGCAGTTTCTTTAGTAGTTATTCCCTGAATCCAGCATACTACTACTGTTGGATTATTTGTAGTAAATAATTAGCAGATTTTAGTACACACAGCTTCAGCTTTAGAAATGTTAATTTCTTTCTTCATCTCTCTCTCATATACCCCAGAATAATTCACTGCTGAGTCACTTTAAAGTTGAAGTAACAAAACATCTGTTTACTCACAGTTTGCAGTTAGATTATAATCAGACAGGCTTATATATACATATTACTATACATTTGTCTTATCAGCTCCTTCCATGTGCTTAGATGGTAATGGATGCTCACACCACCATAGATCCTCTCAGGTTAGGAGAGATCATGAGCTCCATGTGCTCCATGTGCTGCATGTGCTGCATCTACTGTGTCTATCCCCCACAGGAAGTTGCATAGCTGTGTGACCTCTCTAAGTAATTCAGAGGTCACAGAGGTCACAGAGTAATCACAGAGAAATAATAGGTGACAGTCAATGCATGTAAAATACAATTACATTCCAACAAACCCCTTCTCATGCATAACTGTCATGCAATTATTTATTCATACAAAGTCCAAGCTTTATACGCAGATTCACAAAATGTTCTCTGGGTAACGGTTTGGTCATGATGTCAGCTGTCATCTCACTGGTGTGACAATAGTGTAGACTGATGACCCCTTCTTTTGCCAACTCTCGCACGTTGTGGTATTTCGTTGCGATGTGCTTGGTGCGTGACTGAACCTTGTCATTCTGTGACAGTCGGATGCAGCTCTGATTATCTTCCATTATCTGATTGGTCTCTTTTCAGCTATTCCGAAATCCAGCAAAAGTTTTTCAATCCACATCAGTTCTCTGCACGCTTCCGATACGGCCACGTATTCAGCTTCTGTAGAAGACAAACTCACAATACTTTGTTTATGACTGGCCCATGAAATTTGTACATTTCCATACATAAACACATATCCACTTGTGGATTTATAATCAGAATGATCCCCTGCCCAATCTGAATCACAGTAACATATTAGTTTTGGATTACTATTGGCTGAAATCTTTAATTTACAATCAATGGTACCTTTTAAATACCTTACCATCCTTTAACTGCAGTCCAATCTGATTTGGTAGGTGAGCTGACCCTTCTGCTCAAAATTCCTACTGCATTTGCTATATCAGCCCTGTATGTGGTAGTTAGATATAAAAGCTTACCTATGGCTGATCTATATTGGATGTTATCTGGTAAAGGTTCTCTTACTGTTTCATCCTTCAGAAAATCAGTGATCATGGGAGTGCTTACAACTTGGGCATCTTGCATACCTAAACTTTCAATAAGCTCATTTATTTTCTGCTTCTGGCTTAGAAGATAAGAACCATCATTTTGTTCTCAATTTCTATACCAAGATAGTATGACACATTACCAAGTTCTTTTATCTCAACATTGAGGTTTAAACATTTTACAATGTCCTTGTACTCTTGCTCACTTTTGCTTGCAATGAGCAGATCATCAACAAAAGCTAAAATGTATGCATATTGTCCATTTGTGCACCTAGTGTACAAACATTTATCTGCTTCACCTTGCTTAAATCCTAAATTTGTCAATATTTCATGCAATTTTTCATTCCAACATTCTGCACTTTGCTTTAATCCACAAAGACCTTTGTTTAATTTACACACTAGCTGTCTTTGTTTTGTATTTATGAAACCTGTTGGTTGTTCCATGTACAAGTCTTCAGTTATTTCTCCATGAAGAAACGCTGTTTTCACATCAATGTGTTTGACTTGCATGCCTTTTGAGACTGCAATGCTCAGAAGTGTTCTGATTGTCGTGTGTTTCACTACAGGTGCAAACACTTCATCAAAATCTTCTCCATATTTTTGAAGATATCCCTTTGCCACTAATCTGGCTTTATACCTTTCCACTTTTCCTTGTGCATTCCTTTTTAACTTGAATACCCATTTGCATCCTATAGCTTTCTTGCCAGGAGGTAATTTTGTAAGAATCCAAGTATTATTTTTATCCAATGCATCAATTTCTTCTTGTGCAGCTTTATGCCATTCAGCAGCTTCTTCTGCTGGCATTTTCTCAATCTCATCCCATGTTAAGGGCTCTTGAGCTTCTGCTGACTTTGTTAGGTAAGACAGTCTTGGGGGTGGAACACCTTTGTTTTCCCTGGATGAGCGTCTGACAACAGGTTGGTCTGACCTTTCCGCATCCTCAAAATCTGAGAGTCCTTCTCCAATTGATTCCCCTTCTCCAACTGTACTGTCTTCTTCAATGATCCTTTCTGTGTCTGCTTCCTCTGCCTGTTCCTCGTTAGATACAGATGAGTTGCTTTCAGACATCTGCCTTGGTATGGCATTTATATACACTGGCATGTCTATTATGGTTCTAGTTTCATATTCTGGATGATAAGGCTCATCTGGGATAATCCAGCCTTTATCAACCCTTTTGTTTTCATCAAAATATGTAACATGTCTTATGCCAACAATGCCAGTTTTCAGATTCAAAATTCTATATCCTTTGTGTCCTGGAGCATAGCCAACTAAAATGCCCCTTTGTGTTGTGGAATCCAGCTTATGCCTTCTTTGCTTTGGTACATGAGCATATGCTGTACTTCCAAATGTTCTTATGTGTGACAGGTTTGGCCTCCTACCATGCCATGTCTCATGTGGTGTGCGCTCAGCGCCTTTAGTTGGCATTCTGTTTTGTAGGTACACTGCTGTGAGAATTGCTTCCCCCCATAGTCTTTTAGGGAGATTGCTATCTGACAGCATACATCTGGTCATTTCCACAAGTGACCTAAATTTTCTCTCTGCAACAGAATTTTGTTCTGGTGTATAAGCTACTGTTGTGATATGCTGAATGCCTTCTTGTTCTAGAAATGTGCGCATGCTTTGTGAAGTGAACTCACCACCATTGTCAGTCTGAAGAACCTTTGGTTTTCTTTCAAATTTATTGCTCACCATGGCTACGTATTTCTTCAGCATGTCTGTGACTTGACTTTTCTCTTTCAGCAAATAGGCCACACAATATCTAGAGAAATCATCCAAGAATATTAGCACAAATCTGTTATTTCCCAATGATGGGATATTAAACGGTCCACATAAGTCACTGTGTATTAAGTCCAGCACTTTATTACTCCTATTTCCTGTGTATGCAGGAAATGAGGGTCTTACACCTTTTTGAGTAACACAGTCTATGCATTTCTCCATTTTACCAGCATCTGCACTTATCTGAATGCCGGTGGCCAGTTGCTTACTGTAAAGATCCTGGATCACCTTAAAATCACGATGTCCCAGGCGGCGGTGCCAGATTTCCAGACTACATTTACCATCATTCTTCCTTACTTGCGCCATATGTGAGGCTTCACCTGAAATGTTCAGCTTATAAACATCATTATGCATAAAAGCTTCAGCATACACTTCATCATTTTTAGAGATTGTGCACTTACTGTTTTCAAAATGAATCGCAAATCCCTTCTTATCTAATGTAGATACACTAAGCATATTACAAACTGCTTGGGGAATATACAAGACATCACTTACAGGAATTTCTTTAACTTCATTAGACACTTTGCATTTTAAGAATCCAATACCTTTTGCTTGGATCTTAGCAGTCCCTGCGTTTGCAGTTTAAGAATACCTTCCTCTGGACACATTTCCTGAAAGAAATCCTTACAATTGGTTAAATGGCATGTGCTCCCTGAATCCAAAATCCAAGTACTTTCATTTGAATTATTATTTACCATAGTCAAAGATTTTTCTGCCATTAGAAAGCCCTTGTGTTTATCTTTGTCCTTCATACATTTCCTGGTTTGAAAATTCTTTAGTTCCATTGGCTTAGGTGAGCTAGAGGGAGTGTTTTGTGTTTCCTTACACCATTTAGATACATGTCCCTCCTTTCCACATGAGTAGCAAATCAGCTTGCCCTTGGGTGGAGTTTTCCCATAGCTCCGCCTTCCTCTGTTCTTTGCCAAGAAATTTGTTTCATTTCTCTCTGACTTGCTTTGAGAACACATCTCCTCAGAATCATTTATTATGCATTCCTGCCTTAGTTTTGATGTTGTCTGTTCAAAAGATTGCCCTTCAATGGCCTCATTTACAGACCTAAAAACATCAAACTTCTTTGATAGTGAGGTAAAAAGAAATGCTCTTTTCAATGCATCACACATGGGAATTCCAGAAAGTTCTAACTTTTGAAATGAAGACATAAGATGCACAATGTGATCATTACATTTACTTTTATCCCTTAATTTGGTTTCATTCAACTCTGCCAACCAAATTGGTTGCTGCTTTGCATATGTAGTTGCATACATAGTTCTCAGTTTATATAAAATGTCCTTTGGTGTATCTTTTCCCTCCACTAATATGGCTTGTTTCTCTGAGAGAGCTTCCAAAAGCATGCACTTCACATAATAGTTTGCATTGTCCCATTCAGCCATATTTTCAGCTGTTCTGTCTTGGTCTAAGCATACATTTAATCCTTTTGCTCGAAGGAGACATATGAATCTTAGTTCCCACTGCCGATAATTAAACTCAGTTAATTTAGGCACCTTGAGAGAATAGAAAAATGGTGAATTTCTTCCCTCAGCCATTTTCTTAGCCTTCTGTCTGCTGTGTGGGGGGAGAGAGAGACAGACTGAATCTTTCCTTTAAAACTTAAGAGAAAAATGTGGCCTTTTTTACTGCCTGGTAATATTTCTCTTCTTTTTCAATTCCTGGACCTGGGCCCATAACCCTTTTGTTGGATTATTTGTAGTAAATAATTAGCAGATTTTAGTACACACAGCTTCAGCTTTAGAAATGTTAATTTCTTTCTTCATCTCTCTCTCATATACCCCAGAATAATTCACTGCTGAGTCACTTTAAAGTTGAAGTAACAAAACATCTGTTTACTCACAGTTTGCAGTTAGATTATAATCAGACAGGCTTATATATACATATTACTATACATTTGTCTTATCAGCTCCTTCCATGTGCTTAGATGGTAATGGATGCTCACACCACCATAGATCCTCTCAGGTTAGGAGAGATCATGAGCTCCATGTGCTCCATGTGCTGCATGTGCTGCATCTACTGTGTCTATCCCCCACAGGAAGTTGCATAGCTGTGTGACCTCTCTAAGTAATTCACATCAGAGGTCACAGAGTAATCACAGAGAAATAATAGGTGACAGTCAATGCATGTAAAATACAATTACATTCCAACAACTACTACTACTATTTAGCATTTCTATAGCGCTACAAGGCATACGCAGCGCTGCACAAACATAGAAGAAAGACAGTCCCTGCTCAAAGAGCTTACAATCTAATAGACAAAAAATAAATAAAGTAAGCAAATCAAATCAATTAATGTGAACGGGAAGGAAGAGAGGAGGGTAGGTGGAGGCGAGTGGTTACAAGTGGTTACGAGTCAAAAGCAATGTTAAAGAGGTGGGCTTTCAGTCTAGATTTAAAGGTGGCCAAGGATGGGGAAAGACGTAGGGGCTCAGGAAGTCTATTCCAGGCGTAGGGTGCAGCGAGACAGAAGGCGCGAAGTCTGGAGTTGGCAGTAGTGGAGAAGGGAACAGATAAGAAGGATTTATCCATGGAGCGGAGTGCACGGGAAGGGGTGTAGGGAAGGACGAGTGTGGAGAGATACTGGGGAGCAGCAGAGTGAATACATTTATAGGTTAGTAGAAGAAGTTTGAACAGGATGCGAAAACGGATAGGGAGCCAGTGAAGGGTCTTGAGGAGAGGGGTAGTATGAGTAAAGCGACCCTGGCGGAAGATGAGACGGGCAGCAGAGTTTTGAACCGACTGGAGAGGGGAGAGGTGACTAAGTGGGAGGCCAGCAAGAAGCAGATTGCAGTAGTCTAAACGAGAGGTGACAAGGGTGTGGATGAGGGTTTTGGTAGAGTGCTTGGAAAGAAAGGGGCGGATTTTACGAATGTTGTAAAGAAAGAAACGACAGGTCTTGGCGGTCTGCTGGATATGAGCAGAGAAGGAGAGAGAAGAGTCAAAGATGACCCCAAGGTTTCGAGCTGAGGAGACAGGGAGAATGAGAGAGCCATCAACAGAAATAGAAAACGGGGGGAGCGGGGAGGTGGGTTTCCATTGCAGTAATCTTCATGGGCGAGGACCATGGATTGGACTAGTGTGCATATTTTAATGCGTTTCAGTTTCCACATGGTTTGGGACATTTTCTTCGATGTGGTTGAGATTTGAATGTCGAACGATAGAGTGCAGTCAATGGAAGCTCCTAGGATTTTTAAATTGTCAGAGGGAGGGATGTGCCCATAGCATCTATATTTGGGTAGTGTTTGATATTGTGTGGTAATGTGAGAATCAGGCAGCTTGTTTTTTCTTTGTTCAGTTTGAGCTTGAATGATGATGCCCAGGATTCCATTATGTTTATGCCGTCCGCAATCCTAGATGCAATTTCATGCAGGTTCTTTTGGAAGGGGATGTAGATGAACACATCATCGGCATATAAGAGGAGGGATGAAGCTTTGTTTGGATAGTGTTTGGGCAAGGGGGGGGCAATCATTAATGTTGAATAGCATCAGTGACAGCGGCAAGCCCTGGGGACCCCACATTCCTCTCTCCATGGAGAGAAGAGAGAGGAAGTTGTCTTGATTTGATAGGATCTTGTAGTCAGGAAGCCTAGTAGCCAGTTAAGCACCAATGCCAATTTTATCAAGGATTCTTTAAGGATTTGATGGTCAACTACAGGGCCGTGCCAACACGGTAAGCGAGGTAAGCACGGCAGGAGGGCGCCATCCTCTGGGGGGCGCCCCGCCGTGCCATGCTTACCTCGCCCTCTCCCTTGTCCCAACTGCCCGCCCTCTTCTCCCCCCCCCCCCCCCAACAAGATCCCTTTTAAATTTACCTCCGGCAGCAAACGAAGGCGCAGCGTCAGTGAAGGAGGCGGCGCTCCCGACGTCTCTACTAGTATTCCCTTCGCTCAGTATTCCGCTTTCTTCTGACGTCAAGGAAATGACGTCAGAAGAAGGCGGGACATTGAGAAGAGGGCGGGCAGTTGGGACATGGTCCAGGGAGCGGGAGGGCAGCGATCACCTTCATGGGGGGGGGGGGGGCGCAACTGTTCGTCTGCGGGGGGGGCGCGCCAACTGATCATCTGCAGGGGGGTGCCACAGACCCTTGGCACGGCCCTGGTCAACCATGTCAAATTGTAGTAGAAGTATGTGTTTTCCATTTACGATTTCCTTTTTAAAGTTGGACAATAGTGTGATCAGCACTGTTTCAGTGCTGTGATGGAGTCTGAAGCCTCATTAGGAGTCATGTAATATGGAAAATTTGTTAATGTAGTCAGTTAGGTGGCCTCTATTCCTTCCATTATTTTTGTCATTAAAGGTATGGATGCCACTGGCCTATAGTTTGAAATGTCATTGATGTTTTTCTTGGTGTCTTCCGGGATTGGTGTAAGTAGTATGTTGACTTTTTTCTGTGGGAAACAGCCTTCCTGAAACATGTAGTTCAGATGGGAGGTGAGTTTGTCTATGAACCCATCCAGTGCAACTTTTATTACATGGTTGGGGTATGTGTCTGGCATGCAGTAAGCAGAGGAGAGTTTTCTTAATGTTGGTGCTACTATCTCATTTGTGGGTTGTGTGAAGGTGGTCCATGTTCTGTCTGCTGTGGTTTCATCTGGGTGGTGGTCAAGTTCGTCTATTAGGGATTTGAAGCTTGTGTCATCTTGTCTAAGGTTCCTCCTTAGATTGAGGATCTTCTTTTCAAAGAATCTGGCAAGGTCATTGTCATGGCTGTGGCCATGCCCCTGCATCCAGACTCACCTTTTTTTGTAGTGATCTGGCTCTGTGGCTTCTCCAGATTGCCTTGTCCCTGCCTTGATGCATATGCTTCCTAGTGTTCCTGCTATCCAAGCCTCGCTCTAGTGTTCCTGCTATCCACGCCTCATTACAGTCGATTCAAGCCTCATTCCAAGTTGTGACATCATCAGCAAAGTCCTTTATAAAGCACCTTGGAACTCTCATGCCTTGCCTTTGCAACAGGTCTTTTAACCTTGTCTTTGTGTTCCCTGTTTGGATCCAAGTCCTGCTTGGCTTTATCCCAATGCCTTGCTTCCTGCTTGGCTTTATTCCTGTGAGTTTTATCCCTGGTATAGGGGTTGAATGCACTACTAAAACACTCATTTTAGGGACATTTCATAAACCAGTTCACAGAAGGGGAATCCATCATTGCAGAATATTACACACTGGCAGCAGTGTTTAACTTAGGGCCCTGTTTACTAAGATGTGCTAGCAAGTGCATACAATTAGTGCACACTAAACGCTAGAGACACCCATACAGTCCTATGGGTGTCTTTAGTGTTTAGCGCACACTGTTTAATGCACACTAAAAATGCTAGCACATCCTTAGCACTGCTTAGTAAACAGGGCCCTTAATATTCAGTACCGCTAACCAAACAGCTCCTGACACTGCTTTCACTACTCCCTTAGGCCTTAGGGGAGGAGTAGCCTAGTGGTTAGTGCAGTGGACTTTGATCCTGGGGAACTGAGTTCAATTCCCACTGCGGTTCCTTGTGACTCTGGGCAAGTCACTTAACCCTCCATTGCCCCTGGTACAAAATAAGTATCTGAATATATGTAAACCGCTTTGAACGTAGTTGCAAAAACTTCAGAAAGGTGATATATCAAGTCCCATTTCCCTTTCCCTATATGAGATTCTAGATGGAATGTTGCTACTATTTGAGATTCTACATGAAATGTTGCTGTTCCACTAGCAACATTCCATGTAGAAGCCTGCCCTTGCAGATCAGCAATGCAGCCGCACAGGCTTCTGTTTCTGTGACTCTGACGTCCTGCACATACGTGCAGGACGTCAGACTCACAGAAACAGAAGCCTGCGCGGCCGCATTGGTGATCCTCAAGGGCAGGCTTCTACATGGAATGTTGCTAGTGGAGGAGTAGCCTAGTGGTTAGTGCAGTGGACTCTGATTCTGGGGAACTGAGTTCAATTCCCACTGCAGCTCCTTGCGACTCTGGGCAAGTCACTTAAAATACAGGAGAAAGGGACATTTATGCACCAAGTGCGGGCAACAGAAACATGCATTTTAGAAAAAATAATTTGAAAATGTCAATGGGTTGAAAGCCAACCCATAAATGTGTTTGTGCAGGCACATGTATGTTTATCTTTGCCTTTTCAGAAATATAAACGTGTCATAGAGACCAGTACCCCTTGCGAGTTTAGTTTGTTTGGGGATAGTGTGTGTGGGGGGGGGGGGGGGGGGGGGGGAACAAAAACTGCCAGGGAATTAAGGGAGCAATCTCCTAATCACTCCAGTACAGTGTTGCTCAAACGAGCAGTCTCCAAAAGCCTAAACACGCTTGGTGCCAGGTGTAAATCTTGGCATCCATCTGTTAGGGGGACATCAACATTTATTCCTCTTCTAAAATGGGGAATATAGGAGTATTTTCTAGACATGATCTAGTCCCACCCAAAACATGCCCAGACCATGCCCCCTTGCCATTTGCATGCACTTGAGCTTTTGATGTGTATATCCTGGCTTTGTAAAATGGGAACTTTAACATTTATGAAACATAATATGTTGCTTGTATACCGCAAACTCCCACCAGATGGTGGTTCAAAGCGGTTAACAAAATTAAAACATTACAGAAAAATTAAGCACAAAATGTCTTAAGAACGTTTTTAGTTTTTTTCTAAAAGATCTATAAGAAGAGGTTGCCATAAGTACTGCCATACTGGGACAGACCAAAGGTCCATCAAGCCCAGCATCCTGTTTCCAACAGTGGCCTATCCAGGTTACAAGTACCTGGCAAGATCCCAAAACAGTACAATACATTTTATGCTGCTTATCCTAGAAATAAGCAGTGGATTTTCCCCAAGTCCATCTTAATAACGACTTATGGACTTTTCTTTTAGGAAAATAACCAAACCTTTTTTAAACCCCGCTAAGCTAACTGTGTTTACTACATTCTCTGACAACGAATTCCAGAGTATAATTACATGTTGAGTGAAGAAATATTTTCTCCAATTTGTTTTAAATTTACTACTTTGTAGCTTCATTGCATTCCCCCTAGTCCTACTATTTTTGGAAAGAGTAAACAAGCAATTCACGTCTACCCGTTCCACTCTACTCATTATTTTATAGACCTCTATCATATCTCCTGTCAGCCATCTTCCCTCCAAACTGAAGAGCCCCGGCAACTTTAGTCTTTCCTCATAGGGAAGTCATGCCATCCCCTTTATCATTTTCGTTGCCCTTCTCTGTACCTTTTCTAATTCCACTATATCTTTTTTTGAGATGTGATGACCAGAATTGCACACAGTATTCAAAGTGTGGTGCACCATGGACTGATACAAAGGCATTATAACATCTTCATTTTTGTTTTTCATTCCTTTCCTAACAATACCTAATATTCAATTTACTTTCTTAGCTGCCGTCGTACACTGAGCAGAGGCTTTCAACATATCATCAATGATGACACCTAGATCCCTCTCCTGGTCGGTGACTCCTAATGCAGATAGGCGAATGCATAACTCTCTTTCAATATTGGGCCCTAAATTTACACTTGAGAAGACTGAAGGTAAAGCAAGTAGCCCTCAGTCAGAAGGGATGTCACTGGCATGTGAACCTAGCTTCCCTTGTTCTCACTCTACTGCTCTAACAGCTTGGATACTCCTCCATTTTACAGTGCATAGGTATTAAACTTTTTTTTTTTTAATCCTTTACATTCGGCCTTCTACTAAGCAGCATTTTACCCATTATTTCTACTTATGACTATCTGCTACCTTAGCAGAGTACATTCTAAAACTGTCACTTAAAATCTTTTCTGATACATATCTCAACTATGGTGAATGGCTGCTCTAGGCTGAATCCATCTGTAAAACATTTGGTTAAGTAGATTTTATTAGTTAGTTTCAATCTATCTATGCCCTCTGGCCCTCTCTTTTCCTATCACTTTTCACATAAATCTATTACTTATAGAGTTGTTATAGTTACCTTTAGCTTCTTTTGTTCCGGCTGATGATATGAAAAGTGCTACCTCCTCATTGTGAGCTCTCTTACTCTACTATTACCAACCTCAGTGTTTTTATTAAGGAATATATGACCTAAAAGGTAACTGTTTATCACTTGATAAAGTCTTATACTATGTCATAAATGCCTTGGCTATGTACTATTAATTATTTTGCTCACACCTTTTTCAGTAGCAGCTCAAGGTGAGTTACATTCAGGTACACTGGGTATTTCCCTGTCCCTGGAGGGCTCACAATCTAAGTTTGTACCTGAGACAATGGAGGGTTAAGTGACTTGCCCAAGATCACAAGGAGTGGCAGTGGGATTTGAATTGGCCACCTCTGGATATCAAGACTGGTGCTCTAACCACTAGGCCACTCCTCCACTACCATAAGTCTAATTTTGCTTAAGGGTTGAACATGGGAAATGGTACGTCCAAGTTAGGATGCTCAAATTTCTCAGTATTTTATAAAAAGTTCTCCTGCATGTGGAGCCGTTCCTAAAATACATATAAATAGACATGGATTTGCTGGCAAGTATAGCAAGAGCAAAACTCTACCTAGAAAACAGTGCTGGCTCAAGGAGTTGTGATGCCTTAGTGGGCTTGTCCCAGTACTAACACTTCCAGTAGGGATAGGGACTGCTTGAGTGGAGTCTACTTTTCTGTAGTGGCAAGGGCTGGCCCAGAAGGACAGAGATTTAATTGAAGACATTCACAAGATAGCTAGGAAAGGGGAAGTACTACTGATATGTGAATTTAATATGCCAGATATTGATTGGGACATCCCTGCTGTGGGGTCATCGAGAAGGCGATCTTGGATTCTGTACAGGAAGAATTGTTACTGCAGTTGGTAACTGAACCCACGCGGGATGGAGCTATTCTAGACTAGGTGCTTACAAATGAGGAGAGGGTTTCTGATGTTACGATGGAAGATCATTTGGCATCTAGTGATCACCAAATGGTGTGGCTCAATATTACAGCTCAGGAGGAGAAGGCTTATTCAAGATTGAAGGTGCTGGACTTCAAAAGAACTAACTTTGCCAAGATGGGGGAATATCTCAATGAAGAGTTAGTTGGATGGGAACAGCTGAAGGAAGTAGAATATCATTGGGCAAAACTGAAAGGAGCTATTTTAAAGGCAACAAACCGTTATGTTAGAAAAGTACATAAAAGTAACAGGAAAAGAAGGCCACTCTGGTTCTCAAACATAGCAGCTGAAAAGGTAAGAGAAAGAAGGTTAGCCTTCATACGTTACAAGACGACTCAGAAACAGGAAGGCAGACAAAAATACCTGGAAAAGCTAAGAGTAGCTGTAAAAGCTGTTAGTAAAGTAAAGATGCAAATGGAAGAAGATAGCCGATAAGGTAAAATTGGGGGATAAGACATTTCTTAGATATGGAAGTGATAGGAGGAAGTGCCATAATAGCCTTGTGAGGCTCATGGAAAGGAGGAGGAATATGTAGAAGTTGATAAGGATAAAGCTGAACTGCTTAACAATTATTTCTGTTCTGTGTTCACAGATGAAAGGCCGGGGGTAAGACTGCAGGAAATAAATGTTAATGGGAATAGATGTATGGTAGACCAGGACTGATTATCAGAAGACTGTGTTCATGAGGAGCTATCTAAACTAAAAATAGACAAAGTGGTGGGACCTGATGGAATACCTCTGAGGGTACTCAAGGAACTCAGGGACATTCTGGCATCTCCATTGTCGGAGCTTTTCAATGATTCTTTAGAGTCTGGAGTGGTCCAGGAGGACTGGAGAAGGGCAGATGTGGTCCCTCTGCACACGTTGTGGAGAAGTGGCCTAGTGGTTAGGGTGGTGGACTTTGGTCCAGGGGAACTGAGGAACTGAGTTCGATTCCCACTTCAGGCACAGGCAGCTCCTTGTGACTCTGGGCAAGTCACTTAACCCTCCATTGCCCCATGTAAGCCGCACTGAGCCTGCCATGAGTGGGAAAGTGCGGGGTACAAATGTAATAAAAATAAATAAAATAAATGAGAGGAAGTGAGGAGGAGGTTGGGAATTACAGACCTGTCAGTCTGACCTCAGTGGTGAGTAAACTAATTGAAATGCTTCTAAAGCACAGTATTGTAAGGTTTCCTCAAATCAAATGTACTGCAGGGCCTGAAGCAGCTTGAGTTTACTAGAGGCAGGTCTTGTCAGACAAACCTGATTGATTTCTTTGACTGGGTGACCAAACAGTTGGATGTGGGAGGGATGCTAGATGTAGGTGCTTGGATTTTAGCAAAGCCTTTGACACGGTTCTGAACAGGCGACTGATAAATAAACTGAATGCCCTCAGTATGAGCACTAAAGTGACTGACTGGGTTAAAAACTGGTTAAATGGAAGAAGACAGAGAATAGTGTTAAATAGAGTTTGCTCCAAGGAAACGGATGTTATCAGTGGTGTACCACAGAGACTGGTCTTTGGGCCGGGTCTTTTTAACATCGTTGTGAGTTATATTGCGGAAGGGCTGTCTGGTAAAGTTTGTTTCTTTGTCTATGATACCAAACTCTGTAATAGAGTGGACTCCCAGGATGGTGTGGATAGCATGAGGAAGGATCTAGCAAAGCTTGAAGAATGGTCCAATAATTGGCAACTAAGAATTAATACTAAAAAATTGAGGGTCGTGCACTTGGGTTACAAAAATCCAAGGGAATGATACAATATAAGGGGTGAAGAGCGGAACTTGGGGGTGATTCTATCTGATGATCTTACAGTGGCCAAACAGGTAGAAGCCAGAAAGATGCTCAAGTGCAGAGATAGAGGGATGACCACAGGGAAAATGAGGTGACAGTGCCCTTGTATAAGTCTCTGGTGAGGCCACATCTACAAAAACGTATAAACAAGATGGAGTAGGTCTAGAGGGTGGCTACAAAATTTAACAGTGGTCTCTGTCACAAAGCTTAGAGGGTCAGGTTTATAAACCTTAATACGTATACTCTGGAATATTTCCGGGTCTATTTGGCCTCTGGTGCTGTAGGTTGTAGGTTGTTGTGTGTTGTAGGAGCCTTTCTTCCGCCATTTTAGTGATAGGTTTAGTTTGTGGTGGTTGGACTATGGTGTTTCTGACCATTTAGTATCTGTTATTTTAAGGTTCTGGTCTGATGGTAGTTTATATGAGATGAGGTCCAACATGTGCCCTTTGACATGGGTTGGTTGCGTTTGTAGCCATGTCAGGTCCCATGAATGGAGAAAATCCTTACATTCTCATGTGTTAGTGGAGTTTGGGTCTTCTAGATGAAGGTTGATGTCTCCTAGTATTAGTATGTTGGAGTTGGTCGCACATGTGTTTGAAATGAAGTCAGTGAAGGTAGTCTGGCACTCATTCCAGTTTCCCGGTGGTCTATAAAACAGGACGGAGTTAAGATGGTCATGGAAGGTTTTGTTATGGATTCTAAGTGAGGCAATTTCAAGTTGTGGTGTTATGGACTCGGCAATGGTTTTGATAGTGAACTGGACCTTTCTGGTCCAGTGAACAATTTTATATCCTGGGGGGCAAAGATCTATGATCATGGGGTCTTTATCGTCATGGAGCCAGGTTTCATTGATGAAGAGTAGGTCGAGGTTGTCTGACGTGATCCAGTCTTTTAGTAGTGTTGTTTTGTTTACTACAGATCTGGCATTGATGTAGCCGATTTGAATTTTTTGGAATGGGTCAGTTATGTTTGGCATTATGTGGATTTTTGTTATTTGTCATTGGTTTGATGTTGTGGGTTTGTTGTGAGGGTTATTTCCCTTATGTGTGTGGTTGTCTGCGTATTGGTGGTCTTTCTTTGGTGTGATTGTTGGTGGTCTGATGAGGTAGTGTGTGTCTGGTCGGTCGTTGGGGGTGGTGTAATATGGGGATGATGTTGCTTCCTGCCAATGGGGTAGTTAGTGTTAGGTGGACTAGTGCTAATGAGTAAATTATTAGGAATAGTTTGAAGGTATTCATTTTGGTGGTGGATCAGTTTTGGGCACTTGGTGACCGCGTGTTGTAGGCTGCTTGAAAGAAATTGGATGTGGTTTTTTTTTGGGGGGGGGGGGATATAGATGATGTACTCACAGTCAGGTGTTAGAAGTCTTTCCTCAAGTAGGGAATTTTCGTGAGTTAGGGAGTTGTGGTGGTGATTAGGGTAGTTCACTCACGGACAGTGCTCATGGTGTTGCTTCAGGTCGGGAGAGTCCTTGGCTCTAGGATTCACTTTTGCAGGCTGGGGCTGTGCTCTCAGCGGCTCTGGTGTTCTCCCTGGTGCACTCCGGCATCTCTCACTGTTGCCCCGGAGGTGTTCCGTTGTTGCTGCTCCTCCGGTTTTGCTTCCGCTCCTCGGAGACTCGAGTGATCTCCCTGGGAGCTCTGGTATGTTGCTGTGCTTCCTTGCTGTGGTGCGGCCCACAGGTACTGCTCCCTCACCTAATTTTGGCCTCTGGTATAGTGTTGGGTGTTCGGCTGTTCGCTGCTGTAGCGCGTGGGATCGGATGGACCCCGCTGATGAATTCAACTTTGTTGCGCTGGGAGGTAGGTGGTGGAGGCAGGGGTAGTCACGCCGCGTGGTCCCTGTGCAGGCCCTTGTGGGGAAAGGTTCAATTGCCTCTCTCTGCGCAAGGGTGGCCACAAGTCAGCTGGAGGCAGATGGTGGAGGCAGGGGTAGGCGCGCCACGTGGTCCTCGTACAGGCCCCTGTAGGGCATTTGGCACCTACCTTTTCATAGGATTTCCTTCTCTACCTTAAGCTGCTTAAACCACACAGCTCTCTCACAGAAGGGTAGAAACTGATGATGGGGTGAATTCCCATTAGTCAAAACCATTGGCCAATGGAAATAAATGGTTTCCCGTGGCTGAAAAACCAATTTCTATACTGTCAAACTTCAAAAAGCGGTTACAGAAATTCTTATGGATTCCATCAAATCTGTGGCAAAATATGATGTTATGAAGTTCAGTGAATTTTTCTAGTGAATTTGATGGAAATCCAGTCAACTCGCACAAGGCTGGAACCACATTATTCATAAATCACTATTCAAAAATATCTACAGATTATTTCAAATCAAAGAAAATCAAATATTCAAAGAATCATAATAACAGCAGGGAGAGCGAGCGAGAGGAAATATTATAGAGGTTATTAGAATGTTTTAGTAGTCATAAGGGACTCATCAAAATGCTACTAATTTTAATGTTTTCTATGTAGATGACAGCTCAGAAGTAGAGTTAATTATTTTCTTAATTAATGTACTTTCAACATGATTGATAGAGATACATGGCATGCGTTTTTATGCTGCAAAACAGCAGCAAAAGGCAACAAACAGGAAAGTAAATAATCACTACATTTTGCCTCCATGCCATTCATTCTCTGATTTAGGGAAAGAATTTTAAAGGACATTTATGCACATAAAATTGTAGGTTTATGCATAGACACGGCTTGCTAAAGAAATGCCCAGAATACATTCTGGTAAGAATATGTATGAAGCAGATAATTTGTATAAAGCATTGCTTTACATATGTAACTAGTTCAGGGTTGTTCAACCTCCATCCTCAAGGGCCGCGATCCAGTCAGGTTTTCAGGATTTCCCCAATGAATATACATGCGATCTGTTTTATATGCACTGCTTCCATTGCATGCAAATCAATGTCATGCATATTCATTGGCGAAATCCTGAAAACCCGACCTGGCAAGGGCCAAGGTTGGAAACCCCTGAGCTAGTTTGTCTATGATAAAATTGCCTGAGTGAATTTCCCCATAGAGGTAACCATGCTGACAAGATCCCGTGTTCTTTTATTTGATTCACATATATTTATTTATTTTATAAAGCCTTGATATACTGCAGATCGCATTAAAAATTGCAGCAAAGCAGTTAACAATACTTTTAAAAGCCCAAGTGAGGTCGAGAGAGATAAGAAAAAAATAGCAAGAAGAAAAAAAAAAAAAGAATGAGTTTAAGTGAGAGGATACAGTATTCATATATTGAAAGTTTGACTAAAAAGACAGGTTTTGTACTTATAAGTTTGGAACAACAGATTCCACCATTCCTGATATGTGACCTGGTTCAGGGATTTCCAATGTGTGGAAAAATGGTCTCCCCTTTTATCTTATTTTCAAAATGTACCACGCTGTGCTTAATATCACTAGCTGCTGTTGTTTTACTGGATATGGCATGTGCATGTTTTTTTTTCTCCCTCTTCCTTTCTTCTTTTCTTCTATTGCTTTATACACCGTCTATACTGTTTGTTGCACAGTGGTTTGTACTGTATTGAAAACCCAAGTAACAAAAGGTCACGGGAATCACTCCGCTAAATTCTAAACAATAAAAGCTTGCAAACAGCGGGTTTTGTATGTCAATTGTAGGACACTAAATGAGAAACAGAGGAGGAGAGGACCTCAGACCAGTGCCACTTTTCAATCAATAGAGTGATAATCATGTGGTCATAATCGCATAATCACTGGTCCTCTACCAACCTCCTCCCTCAATATTTTTTAGTGTGTTTATACTCTATATCGGTGCTAACTGTATCATTAACAAATATCAAGCATCACAGCTACTTAGCTTGCTGCTCCGACCAGGGGAGCCCCTGGTCGGAGCAGCAAGCTAAGTAGCTGTGATGCTTGATATTTGTTAATGATACAGTTAGCACCGATATAGAGTATAAGCACACTAAAAAATATTGAGGGAGGAGGTTGGTAGAGGACCAGTGATTATGCGATTATGACCACATGATTATCATTCTACTGTATTGAAAACCAATAAAAATATTAAACAATGGAAAAAGACAGGTTTTGAGCAGTTCTTTAAAGGTAGTGTAGGAAGATTCCGTTTTTATTTCAATCGGTAAAGTGTTCCAATGTTCAGGGGCAGCAAAGGCAAACTGCAGTTTCACGGCTTATATCCAAACATAAGCAGGAAGGCAGAGGAAGTTGCAAAAGTGCAGTTTGGGAGGACTGACATTACTACTACTACTACTACTACTACTACTACTACTTATCATTTCTATAGCGCTACTAGACGTACACAGCTCTGTACACTTGAACATGAAGAGACAGTCCCTGCTCGACAGAGCTTACAATCTAATTAGGCCAGACAAACAGGACAAACAAGAGATAAGGGAATGTTAAAGTGAGGATGATAAAATAAGGGTTCTGAACAAAGTGAATAAGGGTTAGGAGTTAAAAGCAGCATCAAAAAGGTGGGTTTTTAGCTTAGATTTGAAGGCGGCCAGAGATGGAGCTTGATGTACCGGCTCAGGAAGTCTATTCCAGGCATATGGTGCAGCAAGATAAAAGGAACGGAGTCTGGAGTTAGCAGTGGAGGAGAAGGGTGCAGATAAGAGAGATTTACCCAGTGAACAGAGTTCCCGGGGAGGAATGTAGGGAGAGATGAGAGTGGAGAGGTACTGAGGAGCTGCAGAGTGAATGCACTTATAGGTCAATAAGAGGAGTTTGAACTGTATGCGGAAACAGATAGGAAGCCAGTGAAGTGACTTGAGGAGAGGGCTAATATGAGCATAACGATCCTGGCGGAATATTAGTCGTGCAGGAGTGTAAGGAACAAGTTAATTGGAAATGTAATCTGAAGCCTGGACATTCCCAAGGTCAGCATTTTGGCACATTTGGTGCTTAATAAAATATGCACTTATCCATATACAGTACATTCACATACTCTGATTTTTTTTTTAGAGAGCATTTGTGCACTACAGCAGACTACAGAGTCGTTTTACTAAACTGCGGTAAGCACTTGCCACAGCTTAAATTGACTTACCACAGGACACGCTCAGCATTCCAAATGAGTGTGTGCAAAGCAAGGGCGTAGCCAGACCTCGATGGGAGGGGGGCCAGAGCCCAAAGTGGGGTGGGCACATTTTGGTCTGCCTCCCTGCCGCCGCATGATGGTACCTTGGCTGACAGAGGTCCCCAACCCCCGCCAGCTGAAGCATTTCTCCCGCACTGGTCTCGCATTGCATGGCTTGCTCTGTTCTCTGTCACGCCGTGCACGCTCGTTTTAATGAAACTCAGCATGTGTGGCATGACTGAGAAGAGCAGGGTAGGCAATGCAGCAAGACCAGTACAGGACAAACACTTCAGCTGTCAGGGGTTGGGGACCCCTGCCAGCCAAACCAGGAGCCCCAGAGCCAATTTGGGGGCCCAGGACCTGTGGCCCCCTGTAGCTACGGCACTGGTGCAGAGAGTAGTCATTCCTTCACTAATCAGCGTATCCACATTACCACAAACTAATTAGTTAGTGTAGGATTACCGCGTGTACCCTTACTGCCTATAAAATAGGTGTCGGTAAGTGCTCCCATTCTAATTTCAACATTAGTATACGGCCGTTAATAGAAAAAAATAGAAAATCAGTCTTTTCCAGCTGCGGTAAAAAAATGGCCTTAGCACATCCTTACGTGGGTTTTTCCTATGTGCTAAGGCCATTTTTTTACCGCAGCTGGAAAAGACTGATTTCCGGTTATTTTTGGCGCCAAATAAATGTATTTAACTCTCTTGTAAATTGGTACATGCTATTTGTCCAATGTAGACCTGAGAGAGACGCTACACTACTGAAATTATATTGTTACAGTCTTTATCAAGACTACTCGATATTACATTTACTTTTCGTGCTCCAAGGATCGATTAAGACTCCTGAGGCAGGCCTGTGGCCGAAACACAGTACTGTGTCGAGTCTGTGAATAAAGTTTTTCCTTTACAACCATAGTCCTGTTTCCCTGGAGTCATTGGTCCACTTCCCACTCCCTATCAGATATTTTCATTTTACGTGGGAGTTTGTGTTCATCCACCCCGGTGGATTGCTTACTTATTAAAATATAAAACAGACTCGACGCAGTTCTGTGTTTTGGCACCAGTGGCGCCTGCCTCGGGTGTCAATCAAATACTCTCTCAGCCAATGATGATAATAACAAATAATAGGCTAAGACGTCAAAGGTTACAGCATAACAACATGATGAGTCATAAAAATCGCCAAACAAAGCGTGTTGTGTGCCGATTTATTTGGATCTAGATCCATACAAACATAAAACAAGACATAATTTTACAAAAAGCTAAAACTACATACCACCTAAGTACAGTAGCAACATAATATAGTTTTAGTATACTACTATATAATGCACATAACAAGACCTGGGTTACATGCTTGAATAAATGTCCCATTATATTATACATCTTTGAGATCCTCACCATAAGCTTCAGCCTCACAACCTACCAGCCACACAACCTCCATTGCAACATTCGTCTTTTCCTCTGCCTTCTCCTGAACAAGTGACAAAAGCCACCCCCGGACTTATCTTCATTGTAATCCCACAGAGTGCAGCAGAAGAGCACTTCAACGTCATGACCCATAGGTAGACAAAGTGGTCATAAAAAAGAATTTTAGCATGTTAAAGAGAAGATTCTGGTATAGAACTCCTCTACCACCCCGCCAAGGCATGTTTTCCTAGCCTACTGTATTCTTTGTAACCTGGTCTTGACCTATAGGCAGATTCCTTCTGAGAAGACGGTTGCCCAACAAATAGAATGCCAGCACTCCAAGGACATGAGCAGGCAAAGGCAGAAAAGAACAATCTAATTCTTGAAACCGTAGAAATGGTTAGTGTATGTTTATTTTCAAGCTACAGATATATGTTAGTACTTTCAGTGGTGGCTCACTCTCACAAAACTGGTGATGGCTGCTGCAGTCAGGAGTCCAAAAGATCTTAGGACATCTGGCTTCAAGGATGCTGTTGTAGGCAAAGTTGCTTTTGCTGGAAGGCTTTGTCTTAATGACTTGGGGTTGCAACCTACAATGAGATATAAGCACATGCTCTGTTATCAAAGTTCCTTGATGCACTTGTAGCATGCAGGGCCACTGAGTGGAGGGGCAAGAGGGGGCAAGATTCCCCGGACCTGGCCTCCAAGGGAGACCTGGCACCAGAAGGTTCTGCTCCCTCGGGAAGCATCCTACAATGAGACAAAAGCACTTGCTCTGTCGTTAGAGTTACCTGATGCATTTATATCAGGCAAGGCTGCCTAGAGAGGGGCAGGGAAGGGGGCAAGATTCCACAGGCCCGGCCTCGGTTTGTATCTCTCCTGCTCCTGTGTGACAGGACCTGGGTGACTGCTGTAATGCGATAACCTGGGTCCCGGCACACAGGAGCAGGAGGAAAGTGTCAGACCGAGGGTGAAGCAGATGCAGGAAGGTAAGGGTGCGGGGGTGGCGGCAGCCCGAATGGAGGGGGCGGCAGCTGCAGTTGCCCTGCCCCGGGCCCAGCTCTGCCTCTCAGCGGCCCTGGTACCAGGCTGCTGCTCTACTGATGTTCCAGCCTTCCAAGGGGTCCCATGTGCATGGCTGTGAATATCGTTGAGCACCGTACTGAAGGGCAAAATTGAGAAGAAGCAGGTTGTGTTTAAAGTGGCAGTTAACCACAGTACACTGATTCTTGGAAGACCATCTTATAAGTGCTGGTTTTGGTCTGCTCCTCAATATCACCATTTAGTATCTTCATGCAGGCCTGCTGGCTTTTTTGAATTATTGGAATATTGATGATATGTAGAACTTGATCTTAATTCACCAAAAAATGTCTCACCAAAAACATATAGAAACAAATTAAACAGTAAGACTTTCAATTAATATACTAATTCCTCCATATTTAGAACATGTGTCTTTGTAATACTTTGTTTATTTATTACTTATTTTAATAAATTTGTATCCCACCTATTTGCAGGCTCAATGTGGCTTACATAGTTTTGTTATGACATTGTCATTCCTGAATATCACAAACAGTTATTAGTGTGCAGAGATTAAGTAGGGAAGAAAGAGGAAGTGATTAGGTGGGTGATTGTAGAAGTGGATTGTCGTAGCTGTTGGGTTGGGAAAGTGGATCGGTATAGCTATCGGTTCTCGTTGTAGGCCTTGTTGAAGAGGTATGTTTTCAGAGATTTGCGAAAGGTATTTGCTTCGACAATTGATTTCAGGTCTGTGGGTAGTGCATTCCATATCTGCGTGCTCGTGTAAGAGAAGGTGGCGGCATGCTTCAGCTTGTATTTTAGTCCTTTACAGCTGGGGAAGTGCAGATTGAGAAATTTGCGGGATGTTCTTGTGGCGTTTCTGGGAGGTAGGTCCACTAGGTTCAGCATGTAGATCGGGGCATCTGCGTGAATGACTTTGTGTACCACCGTACATATCTTGAATGCAATGCGTTCCTTAAAGTGGGAGCCAGTGCAGTTTTTCTCTTAGGGGTTTTGCACTTTCAGATTTAGTTTTTTCAAATATGAGTATACTTTGTTTAGAGAAGACAGAACTTTAAGTGCTCCTTTTTATTTATTTATTTATTTATTTATTTATTCCATTTCTGAAGAGTGGAGAATCATTCACATCCAGCAGCAAACCACAAGTTGTCAGTTTTAAACAGGCATCCTACCTCCCAACTCCCAAGGAACACCAGGCAGCCGCCTGCTCCATAGCTACAGAGATCACCACAACTGTAAGTTTGTCTATGTTGTTACTATGAAGCTGCTGAACTGTACAGTATGTTAGAGTGGAGAAAAGGAAGACTGAAAACTGTACCGAGTTCTCCCAATCAGGAGTGAGAAGAACATATGTTCTTTCCCATGCAACTGACTAATAATCTTTCAGTAAACATTATTTACTTCACAGCGCGGAGTGGACTGCATTACTTAAGCAGCAAACGAAACACAGCGAGGATGACAACAAATCCACTCAGAAACAGAAAAAAGCAACGCTGGGCTTCCAGGATTGGGATAATCAATGTCCTCCTTTATTGAATGATGACCCGACACGGGCTGTGTTTCAAGCGCCTGCCTCAGGGGTCAGAAAATCCTGTTCGTCACTTTCTCAGATTTGTATATGTAACCAAATAGGCAGGATACAATATCTCTGATGTGGGTAGTGACAGCGTTTTTTGAGCTAAGAAACACTACCCACATCCTATATAATAAAACGCACCTCCAACATTCTGAAGCTGAGAAAATGAAGCCTTCAAGCCTTGAAGCATTCCTGCAACGTTCCGGAACTACGTGTCGTCAATTGAGGAGATGGAGCCTTACAGAGCGCACGAATGCTTCAAGGCTTGAAGGCTTCACTTTCTCACACACACACTCACTCACTCACTCTCTGTCTCTGACATACACACTCTCTCACACAAGACTCTGTCTCTCTGACACAAACACACACACACACTCTGTCTCTCTCTCACACACACACTCTGTCTCTCACACACACTCTCTCTCTCTGACACAAACACACACTCTGTCTCTCTCTCACTCATTCTCTCTCACATACACACTCCATCTCTCTCTCACCCACACACACACACTCTCTCAAACATACAAACATGCTGGGGAGGAGAGGGAGGGGGCATGAACTCGGAGGGAAGGGGGGCCAAGAACTCAGAGGGGAGGAGAGAGAGGGAAGAAGGAGAGGGAGGAGAGGAAGGGAGGGAGGGAGGGGGTCATGGAACTCGGAGCCCCACACACACACATACTCACTCTCTGTCTCTCACACACTCTCTCTCTCTCACACACACACATACACTGTCTCTCATACACTCTCTCTCTCTCTCTCTCTCTCTCTCTCTCTGACACAAACACAGACACACTGTCTGTCTGTCTCTCTCACTCACTCACCCACACACTCCATCTCTCACACACACTCTCTCTCTCTCTCTCTCTCTCTCAAACATACACACTCCGAGGAAAACCTTGCTAGCGCCCGTTTCATTTGTGTCAGAAACGGGCCTGTTTTACTAGTCAGAGATATTGTATCCTGCCTACAGTGGCGTTCCTAGGGGGGCTGACACCCGGGGCGGATTGCCGATGCGCCCCACCCCCGGGTGCAGCGCGGGCCCCCCCCCCCCGGCGAAAGGACACCCCCCCCCACTAAAGAACCCCCCCGAGTGCACGCCGCTGGGGGGGTGCCGCGTGCGCCTGTCCTTCCTTCGTTCCATGGAACGAAGGAAGGACAGGCGCGCGCGGCACCCCCCCCAGCGGCTTGCACCCGGGGCGGACCGCACCCACCGCCCCCCCCCCCTAGGAACGCCACTGCCTGCCTATTTGGTTATATATGCATCTCTGAGAAAGTCACGAACAGGATTTTCTGACCCCTGAGGCAGGCGCTTGTGCGCCGAAACACGGCCCGTGTCAGGTCATCATTCAGTAAAGGAGGACATTGATTATCCCAACCCTGGAAGCCCAGTGTTGCTTTTTTTCTGTTTCTGTATTATTTTGTATGCTGTTTTACCCTCTCTTTTGTGACTAAACAAATCCACTCAGTCAGCAAATGGTGCTATAAAACTTTAATCAAAGTAATACACGACTCGACACGGGCCTGTGTTTCGGCCACCTGGCCTGCAGCAGGAGTCGAGCATTTATGTAGATGTCAAAATGAATACTCTAGGCACCACAAAATGCTAAGGTCCCTTGTTAACTAAGGTGCGCTAGCGTTTTTAGCGTGCGCTAAAAATGCGTGCCTACAGCATGGCTTAGTAAACAGGGCCCTAAGTCAGAAGAAAGATGGTCATCCTATCAAAGGGTCACTTGCCTCAGTTATTGCTTATCTGGCTTCAGTGTGAACTACACCGGTACTAGATCAAAGTGCTTATCCGGCTTCAGTGTGAGTGGATTTGTTGTCTTCCTCGCTGTGTTTCCTTTGCTGTTTGAGTCGGTGTGCGAGGACTGGTTCTTATGTATCTGCATTTATTTTTATTCTGTATTACTTAAAAACAGCAGCTTGCAGTGTGTGTGGTAATTGCCTTCAGCCCCCCCTGGAGTGATCCAGTTCTAGGCTCTGGGCCCAAATTAATAAATTTATTGTGTACTGAGTGAAAAGTTCCAGCACCATGCTTACGCTCGGCAGCTGACTGGGTAAAATATATATAACACTAAGAGGCTCATTTTCCAAACAAGAAAAACATCCCAAAAGTGATATAAGCATTTGGACGTTTTTCTCACAAAAAACATCCAAATTGGTATTTTCAAAACCAATTTTTAGACTTTTTTTCTATGAAGTCTGTCAGAAGTGCGTTCAAATCACAAGGGGGCGTATCAGGAACATGTTAAAGGCAGGATCTGGATGTCAAACACTTTGACAATTTTCTGCCATAACGGAAAAAAAAACAAAAACATCCAGGGCTATAAGTTGGACGTTTTGGTACAGACCTGTTTTATTTAAGCCACAAAAAAGTGCCCTAAATGGCCAGATGACTACTGCATGAATAAAGGAATGACACCCCCTTACTCCTTCAGTGGTCACTGACCCCCCTCCCACACCACAAAGATGTAAATGAAACAGTACATACCAGCCTCTATGACAGATTCAGGTGTTATGGCCAGTCCTAGTAAAGCAGGAAGCAGGTACCTGGAATAGCGAGTGGTGGGTGCAGTGTAGAGGTGGAGGGGCATAATCGAACAGGGCCGGCCATCTATAAGGGCGGCCATCTCTAATGACGGCCCCGTCAAGCGGCGTACCCGACTCTATTATCGAAACAAGATTGCTGGCCATCTTTCGTTTCGATAATACGGTCGGGGCCGGCCAAATCTCAACATTTGGGCTGCCCTTAGAGATCGCCAGCGTTACAGATGGCCGCCATTGGTTTTCGCCGATAATGGAAACTAATGGCGGCCTTCTCAAACCCGGCCAAATCCAAGCCATTTGGTCGTGGGAGGAGCCAGCATTTGTAGTGCACTGGTCCCTCTCACATGCCAGGACACCAACCGGGCACCCTAGGGGGCACTGCAGTGGACTTCATAATTTGCTCCCAGGTACATAGCTCCCTTACCTTGTGTGCTGAGCCCCCCAAAACCCACTACCCACAACTGTTTACCACTACCATAGCCCTTACGGGTGAAGTGGGGCACCTAGATGTGGGTACAGTGGGTTTGTGGTGGGTTTTGGAGGGCTCCCATTTACCACCACAAGTGTAACAGGTAGGGGGGGATGGGCCTGGGTCCGCCTGCCTGAAGTGCACTGCAGTACCCACTAAAAACAACTCCAGGGACCTGCATAGTGCTGTGATGGAGCTGGGTATGACATTTGAGGCTGGCATAGAGGCTGGCAAAAAAACGTTTTTAATTTTTTGGGTGGGAGGGGGTTAGTGACCACTGGGGGACTACGGGGAGGTGATCCCCGATTCCCTCCGGTGGTCATCTGGTCATTTAGGGCACATTTTTGAGGCTTGGTCATGAACAAAAAAGGACCAAGTAAAGTCGGCCAAATGCTCGTCAGAGCCGGCCTTCTTTTTTCCATTATCGGCCGAGGCCAGCCATCTCTTAACCATGCCCCCATCCCGCCTTGTGGAGACAAGAAAGAGGGCAATAAGAATAAAATGTCACTCTGCTGCTGCCCTGCCCCCACTGTGCCATGCCTTTGAACAGTTACCTTCTTGACCTCCCAAGAAAGCCAGATTCTATCAGCATTGAAAATAATGTTAAAATGTATTTTCTTCCATACTCTGCAAAATACAAAATTAGAAAAGATGTACATTTCCAAAAAAGGAAACATCCATGAGCAGCATGTCCGCAGAAGTCTTGCGAGGCCACCACTTGACGTCTTGGCAGCCACTTTGAAGAAGCGGCAGCAGCGGGCAGATCAGCATCAGCAAGCAGTAAAGAGTGAAGTTCTTTCCTGCCACAAGGAGGCCAGTAGACCACCAAGGCATGTTAAGGTACATTTGGGGAGGGCACCCCAAAGCTCGGAGGGAGGGGGAAGGCCAGCCTGCCCAGAAACCTGGAGAAATGAACAGGCTGTAAAAAAACGCCTGGACCCCCTGACAGTCCCTTGAAAAGGAGGACATGTCTGAGGAAACCCAGACGTATGGTAACCCTAGGCTACACAATCCAGTTCTCCTAAGTGCCCTTCCACAAACCTGGTGGATTACAGATCAATAAAAAATGTGTTGAAAATAGCATAGCAACAGGCACTAAAAACACTCTACAGGGATGTTAGCCCTTAATGCAAATCAGGGCCGCCGAGAGACTGGGCCAGGCCCGGGACAAGGCCGCCCCCGGGCCCCCCCCCCACCCGAGGTCGCCGGGCCCCCCTCCACCCGCCACCGGGCCCTCTCTCCACCCCCGGGCCCTCTGCACTGACCTTAAGCGCCTCAACTTCGAAAGTGTAGCAACAAGCAGCGGCAGACGACTCCTTCCTTCCGTGTCCTGCCCTCGCGGAAGTTACGCCAGGCGAGGGCAGGACACAGAAGGAAGGAGTGGTCTGCCGCTGCTTGCTGCACTTTCGAAGGTGAGGCATTTAAGTTCAATGCCAGGGAGCGACGGAGGGCGGACGGGCCGGACTGTGGCGGCGGCGCCGCCCCCCCCCCCCCCCCACCGGAGGCCCAGGCCCAGGGAATTTTGTCCCCCCTGTCCCCCCCTCTTGGCAGCCCTGATGCCAATCCACTGCCCCAAGGACCCAACCTAACTTTCTGAATTAAAAAAAAGACCCTCAAGGTAGACTTGGTTAACTGTAATCAGGTCTTCTTCCCTCAACCAAGTCTGTCAGAAACAACAGATGTAATCCATTCCAGGAACAACTGTTTCTCTAACCATTTTAGGACCCACTGAATGTGTATTAGTCATTCCAAATCTAGAGATAGTATCAAATGTTTTTGGAATGTACACTGGTGATGCAGAATCCCATGTAACATAGTAAATGATGGCAGATAAAGACCTGTACGGTCCATCCAGCCTGCCCAACAAGATAAACTCATTATACATGGTATGTGATACTTTATATGTATACCCGAGTTTGATTTGTCCTTGCCATTCTCAGGGCACAGACTGTAGAAATCTGCCCAGTACTGTTCTTGTACTAAAAGTTCTGAAGATTCTGGAATTCTAAAGAGTTACAAGATTCTGGAATCCCAATTAGTAGCAACATTCCATGTAGAATCCCAAAGAGTAACATAGTAAATGACGGCAGATAAAGACCTGTACAGTCCATCCAGTCTGCCCAACAAGATAAACTCATTATACATGGTATACAGTACTTTATATGTATACCTGAGTTTGATTTGTCCCTTCCATTCTCAGGCCACAGACCGTAGAAGTCTGCCCACCATTGTTCTTGTACTAAACGTTCTGAAGATTCTGGAATCCTAAAGAGTTACAAGATTCTGGAATCCCAATTAATAGCAACATTCCATGTAGAACCCCAAAGAGTAACTTAGTAACATAGTAAATGATGGCAGATAAAGACTTGTACGGTCCATCCAGTCTGCCCAACAAGATAAACTCATTATACATGGTATGCAATACTTTATATGTATACCCGAGTTTGATTTGTCCTTGCCATTCTCAGGGCACAGACCGTAAAAGTCTGCCCAGCACTGTTCTTGTACTAAAAGTTCTAACGCTAACATCGAAGCCCCTTAAAATTTACACTCCAGCCCATCCATATCTATTCAGTCACGATCAGGGCGTAGACCGTAGAAGTCTGCCCAGCACTGGTTTTGCTTCCCAAATACCGGTGTTGCCTCCCAATCTTCACTAAGATTCCATGGATCCGTTCCTTCTAAACAGGATTCCTTTGTGTTTATCTCACGCATGTTTGAATTCCATTACCGTTTTCATCTCCATCACCTCCAGTGGGAGAGCAATCCATGTATCCACCACCCTCTCCGTGAAAAAAATACTTCCTGGCATTACTCCTGAGTCTGATACCACATCTGTACTTTGATGTTGTAAACTTGAGAGTAAAGCAAAGAAATACAAAATTAATTGTTATTCCTAGCATAGGATATAGAAGAGATAAGGGTGCTGTTACTCCCCTTTGAGAAAATAGAAGGGGAAATTAAGTTAGGGAAATGTAATTATTTTGTGGTGTCAGTAGATGGCAGCACAGAAGTATATAAGTCTCTAACAAAGCTAAATGACTGCAAACAGTTTTGTCTAAATATGGCAAAAACACAAACGCTGGCATTGGCTGGATCCCCTGCCGCTGAATTTTCTGCAATTTTTTTTTTAATTTTTTATTTATAAATTTTAATTTCACATTCATGTATATACATAAATTCAGGAATATGGAAAAACAATTCGTTATGAATATAACATTACAAATAGGAAAAAGAACCATATAATTTTTAAGACCACAATATGGTTATCCAAGATCTAAGCAATCAAATATTTAGAAAATATCAAAGTAAACGAAAGTAGAAGGCAACTTCTATGAATACAGCCAATACATAGCATAATATTCAGGGTTTAACTCACTATTTCCTTACTAGAGACAAACTCTGAAAGTTTCTCAGGCTCAAAGAAAATATAATTTTGAGAGTTAAAGGCAACAACACATCGACAGGGATACTTAAGTAATAAAGTTCCACCGATATTTAACAGTCTGGATTTAAGCTGCAAAAAAGCTTTCCTCCTTTTTTGAGTATCCCTGGATAAGTCCGGGAAAATTTAAATCTTTGCTCCTAAGAATTCTTTGTTAATGTGGCGGAAATATAACTTTAAAATATTATTTCGGTCTAACTCGAATGCAAATGTCACTAGCATGGTGGTTCTCTCTTCTGCAGGTTTTTTTAATAGATGGGATTCCTATCCGCATTCTGAATGAATTATGCCACCTGAGTGTCCTATTGGATTCTTCTTTATCCATGTGGGCTCATTTAAGATTTACAGAACAGTAGGCCCCAGATGTGCAAAACTATTTAACTAGCATTTAAGCGCCTAACTGTGGATATTCAGCTAAAGATAGCCGGTTATCTCCCGCTGTATATCCCAGTTAGTGGCTAGCCACTAACCAGCTATATCGCACAACATAGATGGTTAGAAGTGGATATTCAGCGCCTAACTGGCTATGCTGAGCGTTCAAATAAACCGCTTAAATAGCAGACCTATCTTTGACCGCTAAAAAGTTTACCAGTTAGCACTGAATATCGACATAGCTGGCTAACATTTTAGCAGCCAAAATAAACCTGGATATTCAATGCCAGTCGCTGGATACAGCCCAGTTTTGAATATCTGGATTTAACACCAGCATTGGACAGCAAACGTGCTGCCCGCCACTGGCTGAATACTGGGCCCTTGGTCTTCTGTAGACTCAGACTAATTTTTCACACTCATGCTTTCTTGAGTGTTGAGAATTTTAGGACAATTATTCAAAGTCTAGTGGCACCTTGCTTTAACTAATGTAACACTCTTTACCAGTGGCGATTCTAGGTCGGCTGCCACCTGGGGCGGATTGCCGCTGCGCACCCCCCCCCCCCCCCCGGGTGCAGCGGCGTCCATTCCTCCCAGGGTGCAGCATGACACCCCTGTCCCCGGCGCCTCAAGCCCCCCCCCCCCCCCCGGGTGAATTCTTGGCTGCTGGAGGCTGCAGAGAGCAGCTGCACGCCTGTCGGCTCCACTGGCTCCCTGATCCCTCTGCCCCGGAACAGGAAGTAACCTGTTCCGGGGCAGAGGGAGCAGGGAAGCAGTGGAGCCAACAGGCACGTGGCTGCTCTCTGCACCCTCCAGCAGCGTGCACCTGGGGCGGACCACCCACACCGCCCCGCCCTTGCTACGCCACTGCTCTTTACTTAGGCTTACCTCTGTGCTGTTTTAGTGCTCTGTAAGTTGTGCAGATCGCTGCTGCCCACTTTGCATCAGAAACATCCCACTATAAGCACATTTTCCCGGTACTGGCTCTGAATAATGGTGGTGCTCATAATTCCAAATCCTGACTCCTGTACATAGGGCTTTCAATGCTCATGAATGATGTCACAAATTGGCATTTATGCGCATAAATGGTAGGCATTATTCTATAAAATTGGCACGCTAGTCACATGGTATGTGACTGCAAATGAGCTGTACCAGTGGGTGGATCGTGGACATGTCTGCCTAGCAACGCGTACACCTTATAGAATAGTATCAGATGTGCGCATTGCAAGGTGCAAGAAGACAAAACAGCTTACGCCTGCCATTGATCTGGCATAAGCTGCTGCACCTATGTTTCAGCACGCCAAAGTGGCTTTGCAGTATTATTTTATAACCAGTTGGGTGTGTCTTGATGCATTTATAGAAGTGATATTAAGGGGTGAATTCTATAAATCGTGCCTAAAAAATTGGCGCCAAAGAAAACCACTTAAGTGCTATTCTATAAGCTGTGCCTAAAGTTAGGCATGGTTTATAGAATAATGCTTAAGTTCTGGGAGTTGTGCGTAAATTTAGGCACATCCATTTGCACCAATGAAATCATGGTGCAAATGCCCCTGCCTAAATCTATGACCGGAATCCCCTTATTCTATAATTGTATGCATAACCCCAAACCATGCCGACGATCCGCCTCCCAAACTGCTCATCACCCTCCCATTTCCGTGCCCCCTTTTTCAGGATGCATGTAAAATTTAGGCGTGGATCATGCACCTAGATATACCTACATACATCTTAATTGATTGCAATTAGCACCAATAATTGCTTGTTAATTAGCCAATTATTGGCACTAATTGGCTCGTTATTCTATTAAATTGCATGTGCCACTTTATAGAATTGTCCTTCTCTTCATTGCTCACATTTGAGTTTGCTGTACTGCTGTCTTGTCAGTAGCTCAAATTGAAGCAATACTGGTCTTCAAATTTTCATGTTGCACCAGTAAGGTGGTTAGAGAGGTAACTGCTCTCGATGGAGGATCCAAGATGGTGGCGGTTGTAAGTTCCTGAGCACAATCCTTCTTACCTCTTTGAATTTTTTTCCATCATGCTGAAGCAGAGGGACAAGCAGGCTGGCCCTGCGACATGACCTGCAACTGCACCCCAGGCGGGGCCAATTGACAACTTTGGGACCCAAGGGGGAGTTGGCATTTCAGGTCTGCCTGGAAGCGCTTTGCTGGGATTACTCCTGGTGGGAGAGATGAAGAGTTCCCTTGGAGCCAAACAGCCCGGACCAGCAGATCACTCCTCCCCAGACATAGTAACAAAGTATTTGACGACAGATAAAGACCTGAACGGTCCATCCAGTTTGCCCAACAAGATAAACTCATTTTACATGGTATGTGCTACTTTAAATGTATACCCAAGTTTGATTTGTCCCTGCTTTTTTCAGGGCACAGACCGTAAAAGTCTGCCCAGCATTGTTCCTGTACTAAAAGTTCTGAACCTAACATCGAAGCCTCTTAAAATTTACACTCCAGCCCATCCATATCTATTCAGCCACGATCAGGGCGCAGACCATAGAAGTCCACCCAGCATTGGTTTTACTCTCCAATTACCGGCATCGCCACCCAATCTCCACTAAGATTCCGTAGATCCATTCCTTCTAAACAGGATTCCTTTGTGTTTATCCCACGCATGTTTGAATTCCATTACCGTTTTCATCTCTACCACCTCCCGTGGGAGGGCATTCCACGTATCTACCACTCTTTCTGTGAAAAAATACCTCCTGACATTACTCCTGAGTCTGCCCCCCTCCAACCTCAATTCATGTCCTCTAGTTCTACCGCCTTCCCGTCTCTGGAAAAGGTTTGTTTGCGGATTAATACCTTTCAAATATTTGAGCGTCTGTATCATGTCACCCCTGTTTCTCTTTTCCTCCAAGGTATACATGTTCAGGTCGGCAAGTTTCTCCTTGTACGGTTTTGCAATGCAAATCCCAAATCATTTTTGTAGCTTTTCTGTGCACCGCTTCCAGTCTTTTTACATCTTTAGCAAGATACTTTCTGGAATGGCTGTGGAATTGAGGTATGTGAAGGGGCGGAGCCATAAGGCAGAGTGGGCAGAGCAAAGACAGAGGAGCGTGGCTGTGGGCGTGTACTAAAATCTGCCTCTCAAAAATTGGGACCCCTTGGCAGCTCTGGCTTAAGTCCACATTCTTTCTTGTGTCTAAATGTAAATGCTTGCACCTACCTACTGGTATTTAGGCCTAAATGCTGGGCACATCCTTGACTTGCCCAGGCCCCTCCCATGACAACACACACTTAGGAGATGCACTCAAGAAATTAGGCACACAGTTTATAGAATAAGGGCATAGATCAGTCATGCTTATGTTAACTAGTGCCAATTAGTGGTTGTTAGGGCCAATTATTGGTAGTTATTACCAATGAAGTGCCAATGGAGCCAGTCAAGTTCATCTACGCAAGGAACCCTATTCTATAATTACACATCAATTTTGGGACACCATTTCTAGAATCAGGGATAGGTGTTTTAAGGCAAAAGCATCTTGGGGGTGGTTAAAAAAAAAAAAACAGTTGCCATCAAGGCAAAACAACAAGTCCTGATAGTCACACAAACTCAAAGAGCCTTCAGTCTGTACTTGTACATTTTATGGAGCTGAACTCTCCACTTTCTGAAATTAGGGTTCTAGGACTTCAGTAACAGCTTTACTGGCTGCAGAAGAACAGGAGGTAGATTCTCAAATCAGAAAATCTCACCCAATGTGGGAGACTTGGCAAATCTGAAAACGTCTTATGAGATCGCTTTAAAAAAGTTTGGTTTAGAGCTGTTACAATACAATACAATAGAAAATTATATTCCACTATCTACCCACAAAGGATCAATGCGGATTTCAATGTAAGTTAAAAACTAGGCCATCACTAGGAAAAATACAGCAGTCATAGAAATATCTTATTAACCCGAACCATATCAATAAATTGGTCAAAAACTAGTTCAAATATGTAGAAAATAAATGAACTTTCAAACAATTTGCAAAATCTAAAATAAGAGGACATCACTTTGAAATCCAAGGGAAGAGAATTCCAACATTGTACTGAACAGTATACAAGACTGGAACTATGATAAGATTTATACCTCACATTTTTTACAGACGGAAATTGTAATAAACAACAATCCTTTGATCTTAATGAGCGGATTGGTGTTCCTAGCGCAAATAGTTCAATTAAATAATCTGTAATAAAGCCATAAAACAGTTTGTGGATAAAGATACAGAGCTTAAATTTGCATTATGCCTCAATAGGAAACCAATGCAAAGATTGCAACAAAGGAGTGACATGATCAAACTTATGTCGTCCACAAATCACTTTTGCAGCCACCAGTGGCATAGGAAGGGGGGGCGGTGGGACAGTCCGCCCAAGGTGCACGCCACTGGGGGGGGTGTCGGCTCCGCTGGTTCACTGCTCTCTGTGCCCCGGAACAGGTTACTTCCAACTCAGCTCCCAGCGACTTGCACTCGGGGCGGAGCGGCCCTCCCACCCGTCCCCTTTGGTAAGAATGCGCTCAGGGGGTGCGCAGCGGCAAAACGCCCCGGCTGTCAGCCGCCCTCACTACGGCACTGGCAGCCACATTCTGCAAAATCTGTAAATGTCTCAAAGATAAATGAGAACACCCATTGTAAAGCACATTACAATAATCTAGTTGAGAGAGCACCAATGCCTGAACTACTGCCTGAAATTTTGATATATTCATCAGACATTTAATACATTGGAGCTGTCTCAATCAAAAAAAACACTTTCTTAAAACCAGTTGTAAAATCTGATATTCCATAGTCAAATTGGAATCTAAATAAATTCTCAATATCCTTAACAAAGCTTCTAGAGAAAAGTTTGAACCTCAAATATTCAAAATTGAAGTTGATAGAACCTTAGTTGGGGGAGTTAAGCATAACATTTTGGTCTTAGCTATATTCAATTTAAGCTTATAACTTAAGGCCCATAGTTCCACAGTATCCAAATAGATAGAAATTTCACTTAGTACTGTCTTCAATCGCATTTGTTTAATGGAATTAAAATTATATCATCTGCATACAAATAGATTGTATTTTTTGAAAAATCAAAAAAATGTACCCAACGTTGTCATCAAAACATTAAACAAAATGTGGGACGGGGAGAAATCTGTGGAACCCCCACTAAAGACCTCCATGATTGGGACATCATTTGTTCTTTGAAAACCTTATAAATTCTAATTTCCAAGAAGCCCTTAAACCACTGAATCACATTTTCTGTTATTCCCAGGTCTCCCAAAACATCCACTAAAACATCATGATTCACTAAATCAAATGCAGATGGCAAGTCAAACTGCAATACAATAACTTGTTCCTAGCGCCTTTAAAAAAAACGGTACTGCTGACATGCCTGGTTTTGAGGACACCAGCCCTTTAAAAAAAGGCTGCTGTGTGCTTTAGGTAGTTAGAAAATAAAGGATGAATAAACTCAGATACAAGGGATTTACAATTAAGATACATAAGTAAAAACTACAAAGTCAATATTCACAGGATTAAAAAAAAAAACATGCAGACGCTCATCTTCAAATCCTATATGATGCTCAAACGTCTACAGGTACATCCTGTCTAGATCAGGCAATGAACATGAATAAATGCTTCTCGCATTTAAAGGATCAAGGTCTGTAATCCTGTAAACTTTGATGATTCTAAACAGAAGGTTTTAGTAAAGGGAGGGCCAACCACAGTACAAGTATTATGGAGGGGACATCCTCTATTAGAGGAAGCATTGTTCGGCAAAATAAGAAGCAAGGAAGGGAGCAGTCAGCTTAGGGATCTCAAATATCCGGGAGACTTGAGTACAGGAGGCGGAGAAGCAGAAACATGTAGACAGCCCATCTCTTCCAGTAATTCACCTGCTCTCTCACTTCATCCTCTCTCACTCATCATCCTTTCCTACTGATTCACTCTGTATATCAGAGGTGGACTCTTTCCTTTCTCCTCACTAGCATGCTGTCTCCGCAGTGGTATGCTATTTCTCAGGCACCTGCTTTCAGTGTTAATTAGGATGAGGGTACAGCAGTAGCAAGGCAGAATTCCTGTGTTAACGTTGTAATGAACGGGTTGCAATCATTTGTATTGAAACTTAACCCTACAAACTCAGAACTCCTTTGCCTCTCTAAATAGGGGCTTTTACTCTGCTGTATTTTTCTTGGGCACTGTTTTCAAGGCCTAAACAAGCTGCTTATAATCTGGGGGTCCAGTTAGGTTGCAGAAGAGAGTTTCCTGGGTTGTCTGCCTTGTTTGGCATTGCCATACATCCAGTGGTATCAGAGACAGTGAAGACAACTAACGCAGAAACTCAAAGACCAGCTGAGACTACTTATGTATCTATGGGGCCCTTTTACTAAGCCGGGTAGGCGCCTACATGTGCCCAATGCACGTCAATTTGGAATTACCGCCCGGCTACCACAGGGCCCTGGCGGTCATTTCATTTATTATGCGCGTCCACTACGCACTAGAGAAAGTCATTTTTATTTTCTGGCGCATGGCGCTAACCAGGTGGTACAGGCATTCTACACGCATAGATCATTAACGCCCGATTAATGCATGAGACCTTACCACTAAGTCAATGGGTAGTGGTAAGGTTTCAGACCCAAAATGGAGACACGCCAATTTTCATTTTGCCACACATCCATTTTCGGCCAAAACTTAAAAAGGCATTTTTTACAGGTGCGCTGAAAATGGATCTGCGCGCATTCAAAGCACACGCTTACTCTAGCACAGGCCATTTTTCAGCACACCTTAGTAAAAGGACCCCTATGTTTCTAAAGAGCACTGAACAATGTACATTTAGGCTTCCTGCGGAATTTGGTCAACTCTAACCCTGTGTGTAATTACCTTATGAATACTGTGCAAATGCCTATAAAGGTGCATTATACCACAGTAGCTAAATACAGTGTAGGTGTGAGTTTTGTGTGCATTAAAAACTGATTCATATGTGATGGGTGTTCCCTGTGTACATACTACTACTACTACTACTATTTACCATTTATAAAGCGCTATTAGGGTAACACAGCGCTGTACAATTTAACATAGGACAGTCCCTGCTCAAAGAGCTTACAATCTAAAGGACATATGTACAGTCAGTCAAGTACATGACTACTGGGAGGGGTGATCAAAATGTTCTCCCAGTTGTTAGAATTATAGGTACCTAAAACAGTAGACGCGATATTGTTGAATATTTCAGTAGTTGGGATTGAGGGCCTGTCACACTCCGTACACCCAATAGTGTGGGCTGAGTATCCAATTCACTGCACCACCCACCCCAACATGTGGGCTGAGTGTCCAACTCATTGCACCGCCTACCAGATGTTGTGGGCCGAATATCTGCGAAGTCCACAGCAACACAATAATCCAGAGTGAAAGTAGGTCCTGGAAAAAGGCCAAAAATCCTAAAGCAAAAAGGTGGATTTCAAACAAAACAATAATACCAGAAGAGGTTCATCCACGATCCTCCACACCAATCAATAGTCCATCAGGAAGTAATCCTCCAACGAGTCATCCAAGATCCTCAGGATTTCTCCCTTTGAGTGAGAGAGAGCGCATGAATTCCACTCTGCAGTCCCACCAACCATAAGGTCCTGTCTTAGTTCCTCCTTTTGAGGTCAGGGTGAGTTTATAATTCCTCCACAATCCATCCCTCTAGTCATCCAAACCAGTCCCGGGAAGAACAAATCTCTCCCTTTAGGCCAAAAGAAGCCTTGCCTCCCTTCTATGGATGAACTGCAGAGAAATCTGACCCAATTCTAAGTTTCGAATATTGCAACTTGGACATTTTCCCATGAAAAACGTCCATCTGGTGCTTAGTTTCGCTTCTCAGGTGTTTTTCTTTTGAAAATGAGTGCCACAGGGTACACTTGTTTGCAGAATCATTCTTTATTCATCCATGTGTTTGCTCTCTTCAATCAGAAGGGCCAAACCACGGGTTTGTTAAAGGTTTTTCTCCTTGCTTCCTTGTCTTTATGTCAGTTTTCTTTACTTTGTACCCATCATATCAGCAACTCTCAGCGTCTCTTGAAATCAGTCCTGTATCCTGCTTAGCTTCCCACAACACTCTGGAACGTCAGCTGCACACACATTATTCCGACATCTATCATCTCACATGCCAGAACAGTATCTGGGAAAAGCTTAGCAGACAAAGCAATAAAACAAAATGATGTCTGCCAGCGAGGTAATGAGTCATCTCTAGCGCTAGTCATCAGAGCCTTCCAAAGGACGTACACACAGTCCTCACAAACCTGTGCTCATTAACTACGGTCAGGGTCAAATATATTTTATAAATGTCTAAACTGCAGTCAAAGTGCATTTCCCAAGTCTCCAAAAGAAGAAGGCAATAAAAGAAATTGTGCAATGGAGCATTCCAAAGTATAAACTGTATCTAATTGAAAGGGCAGAACAAGCTAGTGGAGTGGTGGCACTACATGTAGCCCGCTGAGCGAAAAGGTATCCAAAGGCTATATAGGAGTGGAGGAGTGGCCTAGTGGTTAGGGTGGTGGACTTTGGTCCTGGGGAACTGAGTTTGATTCCCACTTCAGGCACAGGCAGCTCCTTGTGACTCTGGGCAAGTCACTTAACCCTCCGTTGCCCCATGTAAGCCGCATTGAGCCTGCCATGAGTGGGAAAGCGCAGGGTACAAATGTAACAAAAATAATATAGATACTATTGGAGATTCTAGATGGAATGTTGCTACTATTGGAGATTCTACATGGAATGTTGCTAGAATGTTGCTACTATTGGAGAGTCTACATGGAATGTTGCTATTCCACTAGCAACATTCCATGTAGAAGGCTGCGCAGGCTTCTGTTTCGTTGAGTCTGACGTCCTGCACATACGTGCAGGACGTCAGACTCACAGAAGCAGAAGCCTGCGCGGCCACATTGGTGATCTGCAAGGGCTGACTTCTACATGGAATGTTGCTAGTGGAATAGCAACTTTCTATGTAGAATCTCAAATAGTAGCAACAGTGGAGGAGTAGCCTAGTGGTTAGGGTGGTGGACTTTGGTCCTGGGGAACTGAGGAGGAACTGAGTTCAATTCCCACTTCAGGCACAGGCAGCTACTTGTGACTCTGGGCAAGTCACTTAACCCTCCATTGCCCCATGTAAGCTGCATTGAGCCTGCCATGAGTGGGAAAGTGCAGGGTACAAATGTAACAAAAATAAAATAGATACTATTGGAGATTCTACATGGAATGTTGCTACTATTGGAGATTCTACGTGGAATGTTGCTATTCCACTAGCAACATTCCATGTAGAAGGCTGCGCAGGCTTCTGCTTCTGTGAGTCTGACGTCCTGCAAGTACGTGCAGGACGTCAGACTCACAGAAGCAGAAGCCTGCACGGCCACATTGGTGATCTGCAAGGGCCGACTTCTACATGGAATGTTGGAATAGCAACATTCCATGTAGAATCTCAAATAGTAGCAACAGTGGAGGAGTGGCCTAGTGGTTAGGGTGGTGGACTTTGGTCCTGGGGAACTGAGGAACTGAGTTCAATTTCCACTTCAGGCACAGGCAGCTCCTTGTGACTCTGGGCAAGTCACTTAACCCTCCATTGCCCCATGTAAGCCGCATTGAGCCTGCCATGAGTGGGAAAGTGCGGGGTACAAATGTAACAAAAATAAAAAATAAAATAAAAGTTTGAAGGGGTAAATTTGGGCAGCTATAAAAGTCTGAAGGGTCAACTTTCTTTTTTGAAAGCTTTGTGTACTGTAGGGTCGGTAGAATGGGACTATGCAATTTTATTCACGACGTTGATGTTTTTCATGTTCTACAGCCTAAAATCTGCAGGTATCTAAAGCGGAGAATATGATTTCTGGGGTTAATTACTTTTTTTTATTGATAAATGTTTCTCATTTTGTAAAGATGTAAAACGTCCGTACCTGAGGTTGAAATTTTGCAGGATTATGCAGTTGATGATATCCCTCTATCTTGTGCTATAAATAAGTCACATAACTTATGGTAGTTTTCTGCTCAGCAGGCCACATATTTTAGGGATGGTATAGAGTTAAGAAGGATAAAAGTTCTGTTGACAACCAATTGCAATCTGGGATCTTTATGGATAGAAATTCCATGTGTTAGAAGGAGAGTGGAGCAGTTGGATGTATTTTTTGAACATAAGAGTAAGCCAGTTAATGCATTAATGGTCCCCTCAGCATGCAGTACTGGCTGAGAGTTAATGGAGAACCACTTACCACCTCCTATTTAGAAGGCACTAAGTTTTTTTTTACAAAGGCATGTTAGCATTTTTAGCACACCATAACGATTAGCGTGCTCTAAATGCTAGAGACGCCCATGGGAATGTATGGGCATCTCTAGTGTTTAGAGCATGCTTTTTTTTTAGCTAGCGCACCTTTGCAAAAGGGGCCCTCGGTGTTCCCGCGTTAACTCTGAGTAAGCACTTTAGTGCATGGTAAGTGTAAAATGCTAGTTGGCTAACACTTCTACCCCCCTCTCTCCACCCACACCAGCCTCCCTAACTGAAAACCTCTGAAAAATTCAGTAACTCATTGTTTAAAATACAGTAACAGGCAAGCTACTGCAAAACCTGTTAGTGCTGTCACGTATTAGCCCGTTTTCAAGCATTAACCACACGTTAACTCCCTGATTCTATATATGGCACTCAAAATTGTGCATGCAAATTTGAGCATGCCTACAATTTGTACACACAACTTAATTGAAGAACAAGCCAATTAGCCCCACTAATTGGGTGCTAACAATCAATCATTGGTGCTAATGGTCACTCATTTGAATTTACACGTGCATCTTTGTAGTTAGTATTCTATAAAGATGTGAGCATACATTTTACATACGGATCCAAAAAGGGTGTTCCTAAAATTTGCATGCAGTATTATAGAATAAGGCAGATCCGTGCCTAGTTTAGGTGCAAAGATTTACACCAGGCTTCAGTTGAGGTAAATCCTTGTGCCTAAAATTGGCCATGGATGCTGGTACTAAGCACTGTTCTAGAACCAGCAAGCAACTTTGAGCACCGTTTGTAGAATAACAGCGCTCACTGTTTTTGTCACTCAAATTTGGGTGCCATTATAGAATTTAGTCCTAAGTGCTTAATGCACTTTAGTAAAAGGGCCCCATTGTGGGGTTAATTTTCAGTGGTCCACAGATTGCATAACCTTAAATGGATATGACCCATCCAAGCAGCATTGCTGAATAACCGCATGTAGCTTGAAAAAGGATATGTTACCCATTTCCAAATCACATCTGTTATTTATGCTTTTATACTAACCCCCTGATTCTATAAAGGTTGCCAAACATCGTGCATGCAAATTTAGGCGCGTTCCTGATTTGCACACACAATTTAATAGACAAATGAGCAGATTAGTGCCAATAATTAACTTTATAACAAACATTGGCACTAATTAGATTTAAATGAAAACAACGTGTGTAAAGTTAGGTGCTGTATCCATGCTTAAAATTTACTTGTAGTCCAAAAAAGGGGGCATGGAAATGGGAGGGTCATGAGTGTTTCAGGGCAGAACAGGGGCATGGTTTTGAATTACATGTGTAATTACAGAATAATGGCGCTCCGTGCATAAATTTAAGCATGGACATTTACACCACATTTTCATTCGTGCAAATGGCCATGTCTAAATTTACACACAACTCTACGCTTAAGCGTGTATTCTCTAAACCATGACAAAGTTTAGACACGGATTATAGAATACCAATTAAGCGGGCATTGTTTGGCGCTGATTTTTTAGGGACCATATATAGAATCTAGCCCTCAATGTGTAAGTTATTCAGTGGCTGAAGTGTACCATTGAACACATAACTGAACACTGTTCTCCCAGCCTGCTCCAAACATTCTCCATTTTAAAATGGAGAATTTTAAACAGTCGATACAGACAAAGTTATTCATATAAGTGCTCCCAACAGCATAAGCATCTCTGAATGTTGAACTAAGTGTATCTAGGTTTTCAGAAAGCTTTTGGCAAAGTCATAAGAATGAAAAACAGAAGTGTTGCCAGACTGGGACAGACTAAAGGTCAATCAAGCCCAGCATCCTGTTTCCAACAGTGGCCAATCCAGGTTACAAGTACCTGGCAAGATACCAAAACAGTACAATACATTTTATGCTGCTTATCCTAGAAATAAGCAGTGGATTTATCCAAGTCCATCCTAATAATGGCTTATGGACTTTTCTTATAGGAAGCTATCCACGCCTTTTTTAAACCCCGCTAAGCTAACTGCTTTTGCCACATTCTCTGGCAAAGAATTCCAGAGTTTAATCACACATTGAGTGAATAAATATTTTCTCCAATTTGTTTTAAATTTACTACTTTATAGCTTCATTGCGTGCCCCCTAGTCCTAGTATTTTTGGAAAGAGTAAGCAAGCGATTCACATCTACCCTTTCCACTCCACTCATTATTTTGTAGACCTCTATCATACCTCACCTCAGCTGTCTTTTCTCCAAGCTGAAGAGTTCTAGCCACTTTAGTCTTTCCCATCTCATTTATCATGTTCATCATCCTTCTCTGTACCTTTTCTAATTCCACTATCCGCCTTATTTTCGAAAGAGAAAGACGCCCATATTTCGACCCAAATTGGGAGATGGGCATCTTTCTCCCGTGGGCACCCAAATCGGTATAATTGAAAGCCGATTTTGGGCGTCTTCAACTGCAATCTGTCGAGGAAACGGCCAAAGTTGACAGGGGCGTGTCAGAGGCGTGGTGAAGGCGGGACTGGGGCGTGTTTATCGGCCGAGGAGAGATGGCCATCCTCAGCCGATAATCGAAAAAAGAAAGGCGTTTTTAGCGCAAATTTGGGTCACTTTTTTGGACCCTTTTTTTTCACGAACAAGTCCCAAAAAAGTGCCCTAAATGACCAGATGACCACCGGAGGGAATCGGGGTTGACCACCCCTGACTCCCCCAGTGGTCACTAACCCCCTCCCACCCAAAAAAAACAACTTTAAAAACTTTTTTTTCCAGCCTGTATGCCAGCCTCAACTGTCATACTCAGGTCCATCACAGCAGTATGCAGGTCCCTGGAGCAGTTGTTAGTGGGTGCAGTGGACTTCAGGCAGGTGGACCCAAGCCCATCCCCCCCCCCTACCTGTTACACTTGTGCTGGTAAATGGGAGCCCTCTAAGCCACCCCCAAAACCCACTGTACCCACATCTAGGTGCCCCCCTTCAGTCATAAGGGCTATGGTAATGGTGTAGAGTTGTGGGGAGTGGGTTTTGGGGCAGATTTGGGGGGCTCAGCACCCAAGGGAAGGGAGCTATGGACTTCAGAGTTAGTTAATGTTTTTTTTATTGTTACAAGTGCCCCCTAAGGTGCCCGGTTGGTGTCCTGGCATGTGAGGGGGACCAGTGCACTACGAATCCTGGCCCCCTCCCATGACCCAATGCCTTGGATTTGTTGTTTTTTGAGCTGGGCGCCTTCGGTTTCCATTATCGCTGAAAAACGAAACTGCCCAGCTCAAATCCGCACAAATCCGATGCATTTGGCTGGCACAAACCGTACTATCGGAAAAAAGATGGACGCCCATTTTTTTCAAAAATACGGTTTGTCCCGCCCCTTCACGTACCCGTTCTCGGAGATAGACGCCCATGGAGATGGGCGTTCGCGTTCGATTATGCCCCTCCACATCTTTTTTGAGGTGCGGTGATACTCCTTCAGAAAAGTCATGTAATAGAAAGCAATGTCCTACTGTGAGCTGGTAATTGTTCAAAAGATATGGAACAGAATTGAACTACATGATACATTTTCTGAATAAAGAGAAGTAAATAGTGGAGTTCCCCAGAGATCTGTACTGGAACCAAGGCTGTTTAACATTTATATAAATGATTTGGAAAAGGAAATGAGTGAAGTGATCAAATTAGGAATCAACATTCAGTGTGTGATGTTGGTCAAACAAGCAAATAGAATGTTAGGAACCATTCAGAAACGAAGAGAAGGTACCTCAATAAGGTGGCAGGGGCTATTTGGGTGGGTGGGTAAATATGGAAACAGAGAAAATGACAGTAGATAATGATCATATGACCTATAGAGGTTGCCCATCCATATCATCTACTATCCCTTCCTCTCCCTTAGACATCCTATGTACTTGTCCCAAGCTTTCTTGAATTCAGATACAGTCTTCTTGTCCTCCATATCCATCGGGAGGCCATTTCATGCATCCACCACCCTTTCCATAAAGAAGTATTTCCTTAGGTTACCCCTGAGTCTGTTTCACCTTCATCCTATAACCCTCATTCCACAGCTTCCTGTCAATTTATATTTATGCAGATGATATCTCAGTTTTGATTCGGGTTACTACTACTACTACTTAACATTTCTAAAGCGCTACTAGGGTTACGCAGCGCTGTACAATTTAACATGGAAGGACAGTCCCTGCTCAAGGAGCTTACAATCTAAAAGACAGGTGTACAATCTAAAGACAATCTAAACAATCTAAAGACAAGTGTAGAGTCCGTCTGATAGGGCATACTATATTTCACAAAAGGTTAGGTGCCGAAAGCAGCATTGAAGAGGTGAGTTTTAAGCAGAGATTTGAAGATGGGTAGGGAGGGGGCTTGGCGTAGGGGTTGAGGAAGATTGTTCCAAGCGTAGGGTGAGGCAAGGCAGAATGAGCGGAGCCTGGAGTTGGCAGTGGTGGAGAAGGGAACTGAAAGGAGGGATTTGTCCTGTGAGCAGAGGTTACGGGCGGGAACATAGGGGGAGATGAGGGTAGAGAGGTAGTGAGGAGCCGCAGACCGGGTGCATTTGTAGGTAAGGAGGAGAATCTTGAATTGTATGTGGTATCTGATCGGAAGCCAGTGAAGTGACTTGAGGAGAGGGGTGATGTGAGTATATCGGTTCTGGCAGAATATAAGACGTGCGGCAGCGTTCTGAACGGATTGAAGGGGGGATAGATGGCTAAGTGGGAGGCCGGTGAGGAGTAAGTTGCAGTAGTCAAGGCGAGAGGTAATGAGAGCGTGGACGAGAGTTTGTGTGGTGTGCTCAGATAGGAAAGGGCGAATTTTGCTGATGTTGAAGAGGAAGAAGTGACAGGTCTTGGCAGTCTGTTGGATATGCGCAGAGAAGGAGAGGGAGGAATCAAAGATGACTTCGAGGTTGCGGGTAGATGTGACGGGGTGGATGAGGTGTTATCAACTGAGATAGAGTGGAGGAAGAGGAGAGGTGGAAAGACGAGGAGCTCGGTTTTGGACATGTTCAGCTTCAGGTGGCGGTTGGACATCCAGGCAGCAATGTTGGATAAGCAGGCCGAAACCTTGGCCTGGGTCTCCGCAGTGATGTCTGGTGTGGAGAGATATAGCTGGGTGTCATCAGCATAAAGATGATACTGAAAACCATGAGATGAGGTCAGTGAGCCTAGGGAAGAGGTGTAGATTGAGAAGAGAAGGGGTCCAAGGACAGATCCCTGGGGAACTCCAACAGATAGTGGGATGGGAGTGGAGGAAGATCCATGAGAGTGTACTCTGAAGGTGCGGTGGGAGAGATAAGAGGAGAACCAGGAAAGGACAGAGCCTTGGAACCCAAAAGAGGACAGTGTGGCAAGAAGTAAATCATGATTGACAGTGTCAAACGCAGCGGATAGATCGAGGAGGATGTGGATAGAATAGTGGCCTCTGGATTTGGCGAGGAGCAGGTCGTTGCAGACTTTAGAGAGTTCTGTTTCTGTCGAGTGTAGAGGGCGAAAACCAGATTGAAGTGGATCTAGGATGGCATGAGAGGAGAGAAAATCAAGGCAGCGACTGTGAACGGCGCGCTCAAGTATTTTGGAGAGGAAGGGGAGGAGAGAGATGGGGTGGTAGTTGGAGGGGCAGGTAGGGTCAAGTGATGGTTTTTTTAGGAGAGGTGTGACTACGGCGTGCTTGAAGGTGTCAGGGACAGTTGCAGTGGAGAGGGAAAGGTTAAGGATGCGACAGATGGAGGGGGTAACAGTATGGGAGATGGTGTTAAGTAGGTTGGTGGGGATGGGATCGGAGGAACAGGTGGTACATTTCGAGGAGGAAAGAAGGCGGGAGGTTTCATCCTCGGTGATCTCAGGAAAGGACGAGAATGAGGCCATGGTTGGTTGGTTATTGGATAGGGCTACAGGCTGAAGAGGAGGTGGTAACTTGGTAGTGAACTCAAGGTTGATCTTTTGTACCTTGTCACGGAAGTAGTCAGCCAGCGATTGAGGAGAGAGTGAAGGGGGAGTGGGAGTGGGGGGCACTTTGAGGAGGGAGTTAAGGGTGGTGAAGAGACAACGAGGGTTGGAGCTGAGAGAGTTGGTCAATTGGGTGTAATAGTCCTGGTTCACGCTTTTTTGGAGGGCGGGACACAGCAGAACTCGAATGCAGGCCTCTACTGGAAGGTCCCAAGCCAAAGCAGTGCACTTTTAGATCAGTGCTGGAAGAGGCAGGGTAACAGTGTCCACAAGGGAAGGGATGGAGGAGAAGATGCTGGCCACTGGACCAGATGAAGGAATGGAAGACAGAATGCTCCTCTGCCATATCTCTACACCCTATATGTGACTCACTTCATTTTCTCACTACTTAAGGTTCAAGGATAAGACATGACCTATATGTGAGGCTAACCTGTATGCATGGTAGTTAGTTTTCCAGCCGTTGGCAGGTAGAATCATTCTGAAATGCTGATAGTGTTGGGTTTGTGCACTTTTTGGTCCTGGTTTTTCTCCACCCTATTTCTGTTGTGTTCGATTGCTGTGGAGAGTGTGAACCCCACTTTGTCTCTCTGTGTGTATCTTATCCTTGTGTGTGGTGACTAATCTCTTGACATTGGGCCCTCTCCACCCTATTTCTGTTGTGTTCGATTGCTGTGGAGAGTGTGAACCCCGCTTTGTCTCTTTTCTAGATTTTTCAAATGAAAAGAATTGTTTCTTACTAATATATATGATTAAATATGTTTAAATTATACAGTTTTAATCTTAATTTGTCTTGAATGTTGAATCTTCATTTTTTTTTGTTTTGTTTGCTGTGTTATTAATTATGTGTGGAGAGGTGGTCCAGGGCAAAGTCAGGGAGGAGCTGAGAGTTAGTACCAATAATATTCAGTGCCAGTGCCTGCATAGATAAGCAACTAGATAGGACTGCCCAAAAGGTTGTCTTAATTTTGGTCACTGAGCTATGTGGCTGCCACCACTAAATATCAGCCAGAATCCAACTATCTTCCAAGTCACAGCCTGCATCTTTCATTGTTCTCCTTTCCCTCTTGACCCTCCCCCTAGCATAATCCAATTTCCCTCCTGAACCCCTCCCCCCCCCCAAAAAAAAGAGCCTCCCCCCAACATGATCTGACTCATCCCCCAACAAGAAAAGTCCCTCTCCCACATCCCAGCAGGCTGGGCCTACCTTAACAACCCTAGTGGTCTAATGGGTAGTCAGGGCAGGAGCGAACCCTACTCACTCCTGCCCCTGGCAACTCTGGCTGAATAATGGCAGCCAAGACTTCTAGTGGTAGTCTTGCAGTAATACTGCTAGGAGGTCAGCCTTCCTTATATGGAATGTTGTTAAAGCAAATGCTGAGAAGGTATTATCTGCATTTAGCAAAGAAAAGTGTTACAAGTCTTGATCACTATAAGCCAACGGCTGGGAAACTAACTACCATGAATACTTGCATATAGGTTAGCCTCACAACATAACACAAACAAACCAAATACAATAAACACCCCAGACTACACCCTGCCGGTCTCAGACAGCCTGAAAATTCTGGGAGTCACAATTGACCGAAATCTTACATTTGAAGACCATGCGAAAAACACAGCAAAGAAAATGCTCTACTCAATGTGGAAATAATAAAGACTACACATGAACTAGAAAAACCGAACTCTTATCACTTGACTGACTGACCTCTTTCACTTTAACTCTTATGCTGAATATAGTGTCACTTTAACCCTTATGTTGAATAACTTCTCTACAGTCAATGACCTAATGTATGTCACATTCCTATTTATCACATAGTAATTAATATGCACTACCACAATGTATTCCTCTCTACCACGTATGCATGCACATTAATGCAGCAACTTTTGTATTCTGTGACCCTGAAATGGCAATCGCCATTACGGCAAATGTAAGCCACATTGAGCCTGCGAATTGGTGGGAAAATGTGGGATACAAATGCTAATAATAATAATAAAAATAAGCCCAGTGTGAACTCAGCTAAACCCTTACTGGAGCCCTGTTCTTCCTGGCTATTTAAGTCTGGAGACATAAAGGGGGAATTTTTATAAAACATTTTCTGCTTGTGTAAAGCATGATTACATGCAGGAAATGTATAGGTGCACAATTTTTAAAATAACCAAGTGCATGTACACACATGGAAGTACATGTGTTGACAAGCTTTTCCAAAATTCCTTATTAACAACTTTTCCACAGTGAACATACAGTCGTTAATATTGCCACTTGCACAAAGTTGGCTTTTAACGGGAAATTCAAAGTTTGCAATTTTTTACAGCATATATTCACACACACACACAAACAATGGAAACCTTTCAGTTGGTGTTCCTGGATTGTTTGTTTATAAGCATGATGCAAACATTAATCCCTTTTCCCAGCATATCCTTGAGCAATTTTAATTAGATTTGTTCACCTGGGTCCCCTGGTAGCAACACCCAGCCCTTTCAAAGCTCTTTAGCAATATTCTAATTCAGGATGTATTTTCACTGGCACTATAATACCTGATCTCAGCTTAAAGTGCCAGGTAAATGTTTCTCTATAGCTTCCCACAGCACATAGATTGTTCCTCTGCCTCTGCCCCCAGACACTGGCAGCTTCTGAATCCCTTAACCCAGTGGTTCTCAAACCTGGTCCTGGAGGCACCCCAGGCAGTCAGGTTTCAGGATATCCACAATGAGGAGGAGTGGCCAAGTGGTTAGAACACCAGTCTTGCAATCCAGAGGTGGCCAGTTCCAATCCCACTGCTGCTCCTTGTAATCTTGGGCAAGTCACTTAACCCTCTATTGCCTCAGCTACAAACTTAGATTGTGAGCCCTCCTGGGAAAGAGGAATGTAACTCACCTTGAACTACTACTGAAAAAGGTGTGATCAATATAAATAAATAAATGAGATAGATTTGTATGCAGTGGAGGCAGCATTAAGTGAACCCGCTACCTACCGCATGCTCACTGCAATGTGCAGTCCACGCCCAATATTCCACCATATCCTGCCCACTCCCAGACCCATCCTGCACTAAACAATTAGTGCCAGACTTTTATTGCACAGGTTGTTTTAATATGCACTAACCATTAGCACAAGCTAGCGCTTACAGGGGTCCTTTTGCCAAGCTGTGGGAAAACGAGCCCTACAGTAGTGGCAGGGGCCATTTTTACTGCATGCCATGGCCCTTTTTACTGCAGCGGGGAAGCACTTACCGCCACCCGTTGAGGTGGCGGTAATGGATCCCGCAGTAACCTTGCGGTAACTGGGCAGCGAGAGGCGATGCCTGATTACCGCAGGGTTAGCACCGCGCTATAAATTAAAACCTTTTTCTGGTGCACCGGAAATGGCGTGCACTCAAGGTGGAACTACTGCCAGCGACCGCATTAGACCAGCAGTAGCTGCTTTGTAAAAGGGCCCCACAGTTAGTACATATTAAAACCTGCGCTAACTGCTTAGTACACCTTAGTAAAAACATGCCCCAGTGTGTATTAATGACGCTAGCATGCTGATGCATTAGAGTACATTAGTAATTCTAGCTGTAAATCTTTAAGGCTAACAGAATGCATGCTAATGAGCATATATCCCTAGTACCATATAGCCTGTGAACATTATAGATCTCAGTAGGAGAATCAAACCCATTAATTCACCTGAGAGTTTAGGAATGTTGAGGTTTTCTTCCTGATCTTCCATAATAACCTATCGAATCGAAGAGAGAATTTCATGAAGGGCTTTGCTTTTTGCTACAGACTCCTTTCAAGATTCTCTTTCTTTTCAGATTCTTTCAAACATCTGCAGGGCTGTTACACAAATTGTAGCTACTGTATTTGTCTTTGATTTATCGCTATGAGTTAAAATATATATTTTTTAAAGCTAAATTAATTATATTAAATGACAGAACATGATACAGCTGTTTTTCATCACCAGATGTCTCTCTTCTTCTATGAGTCAGCCTTAAGTGCTGGTGGTACAACATTGGAAAACATTCAACAAGGTCAAGTCCTGAATAGTCTTTTTTTGCTGGGCAAGAGGAGATTCTGTGGCAATGCTGACAAAGTTCTGCCATAGTTTAAAAACACTCCCCGCAAATTGACAACACATTTGCATAAGCTGGCAGGCAACGTTACATCCTGCAATATGCACAATGTCAAAATCTCCAGCTAAATGCTTTCTTTGTTATAGTGTACATAAGGAGCAGTGTGGCAGCTTGAAAGGCTCAACTGAAATTTTATTGAGTGCCAATAAAAAAGGAGTTTCAAATATATATATATATAGAGAGAGAGAGAGAGAGAGAGAGAGAGAGACTTAGAACCACCTTTTCATTCACTCTCAATAAAATTTCATTTGAGCCTTTCAAGCTACCACACTGCTCCTTTTCTTCACTGCATTAATTTTGCATTTGGTTATTGCCCCTCTCCCACTCATGGTCCTGAACCCCCTCCTCTCCCACTCTATCTAAGAACCACCAGCGGCAGCAGGAATTCACATCCGCTGCCTGTGCCGTGACTTGCCAGAGAGGAAACAGGAATGACATTGTGTGGGTGGGACAGGGCAGAGGAAAGCCTGTGGAGCCAGTGCAGGCAGAAGATGTGAATCCCTACTGCTGCTGGTGGTTCTCAGATAGAGCAGGGAGGGGGGGGGGGTTCAGAAAGAGCGGGAGTTGCCCAGCCGCAGGCAAGAGAGGTGCAGATGCCAGATCTGGGGATTGAGGAGAGAGAGAGAGATGCAAGACAAAAGGTGAGGGTGGGGGAGTTTTAGAAGGGTCCCCCCTTGTTTACTCTCTGGGCCACCCAAAATGGCAGGTCTGGTTATGTCACTGGTGGAGGGTAAATCTATAAAGCAATGCCTATAGTGCTGAATATCGGCAATGTCTGGCCAGTGTTTTGCCATGACCCCGGAATGCCTCCAAACCCTCCCACATTTAACCAGTGAAATGTTATCCAGACAATGAGCTCTTCAGACACAATATTCCAATATTTTTAGGGCCATATATTCAGAACTGAAAGATTCGTCCAAGTAACTACTGAAATTGCCCAGCCAAATCTTCTAAGTGCTGACCTTATAACGCTATCCTCCTAGATGATATAAAAAGTTTGCTTACCAAACCAAGAGAGGTAATCAGCAGCAGCAGATTTATTCAATATACCGCATAGTCAAAAAAGAAATATCTAAGTAGTTTACGGATTGATAAAATAGGGAAAAGGAAAACAATAAAAACACAACGACATAGAAGAAGAGGAGATAAACATTATAATAGTTAGTGCAATAGTTACGTTTTGGATGTGGGTAAGTCGGGATCTCCTATGCTTGCGGTGTGCTTGTCCTTTCGTTTTTAGCTAATATATGGTTGATTTTAATTTTTATTGTGAGCCGCCTTGACCTGGTTCCAGATTTGGCGGGATATCGAATTTGAACTAAACATAAACAATGCTGCTAGATCACCTAAGTCAATCTTAAGAAAAGGGAGGAAACAGTTGGAAAGGGGTGAAAATCACAATACCCAATGATACAGCGAGAGAGGGTAGCAAAGGAGAAAAGACCAGCGACACCAGCAGAAATCCAAAATCACAGTGGAAGGCAAAGCTAGCTGAGTGCAATGAATCAAGAGTAGACACCCCTAGGGTTCTGTCTTTTTTAGATGACAGAGATCTGTAGTAGCTCTACTAAAGCATTGTGCTGTGTCCTGCAGTTTCCAAAAGCCAGAGAGTGCTCTCCTGACCAGTAAGGTCATGGAGGGAGGAGACCCCTTTTGGAGTGAAACTGACACTGGGATAAAAGCCCCAGTTCCACAGTACCAGCAGTCTTTATCTTTGGCTTCCCCAGCCGCTATACCATATAGAATCTGGAAAGGAGTCTTTGGCTGGCCAAGCCATTGAACTACCATTGAACCTGAATCGACACCCCTAGGGAAGGAGTTTGGCCGTACGGGTCCATACACCACTGCTAAGAAAAAAGTGAAAAAGAAAGGAAGAACGTAAGTATCTTTTGAATACCTAAGAGAAACAAGGGGCCATTGATCTTGAAAAGGATACAGCGGATGTCCCCTGTATCGGGGAAAGGAAGGCCAGACAGCTAGATAGAACTGCACTTGCGATCACATCTGAATTCAGGCCAGCTTTACAATGTACTCTGAGGAAGAGCTAGAAAGGAGGGGTCCTCCACCTGTAACAAAGAGTCTACAAGTAAACAAAGAGACTTTAACTGTTTAATAATTTTTCTACTCTGCCTTTATTTCATTTTGTCAACAACCCTTAAAACCTTAGTAAATCCTTGGTTCAGAACCAATTTTGGCCTGGACTATGGAGAGAGTAGATTTTGGTGCCAATGGCCTCACAGTTTTTACTGGTCCTGATCTGGAACCCTAAATTCTTCCTAGAGAGTTAAATCTGTAAAAGCCATTTTTCCTTCCTGAAGTTGTTCCCCCAGTTTGCCACACAACATAGAGTTTTAAATTTAGCCCTGTATTATACTGGTAGCTAATGAAGTTTTTGCAAAAATGGTGTGATGTGGTCACGTTGCTTGCAACCTTCTATGAGTCTTGCTGCTGCATTCTGAATCAACTGGAGCTGGTGGAGGCCCTTTGTAGTCAGACCATTGTATAGTGCATTGCAGTAATCCTGTCTTGATGTTACCATGGCATGCACAACTGGGATAAGATTTACCTTCTCGATGTAAGGAGAGAGGCAGCGTAGCTGTCGCAAATAGTAGAAGCAGCACTTGAAGGTTGCTTGGATTTGAGGAATCAGAGTACGTGTTGAATCTAACTGTCTTCCAAGGTTCCTGACTTGTGATTTGAGGGGGAGTCCATCAAGCCCAGCAGTATCCTGTTTGTATTGGCCAATCCAAATCACAAGTAGGTGGCAGGATTTCAAAAAAAGTAGCTAGATTCAACGCTGCTTAGCACCAGGGATAAGCAGTGGCTTTACCCAAGTCAATATTAATAATACTTTATGGATTATTTCTTCTAGGAACTTGGCCAAGCCTTCTTTTTAATTCACCTATGCTAACAAATGTTAGCACTTCCTCTAGCAAAGAATTCCAGAGCTTTATTGTGTTGAGTGAAAAAAAAATATTTTCATTGATTTCTTTTAAATGCACTGCTTAGTAACTTTCCTCCCAATAATCAACTGGAGACATTCAGCATTTTCAAAGGTACTGACCATCACCAGCTGAACTGAATATCCTGCTAGCAGCATTGAATATCCTGGTCATAGACAGCCACTGGAACTTGTCCAGGTACCAGTAATATTCAGACCAGTATCCAGATTAAGTTAGTGCATCCTTTTTGCTGTCCTAACTCTATCTGGGTACTTAGTGGACAACAGGGGCATAGCTGCTATGCAGCCATGGGTGCCTGGGCCCCCGTAGATTTGGCCCTGGACCCCCCTGCCAGCGACCCTCTCAACCCCCCCTCCTGCCGCCAACCCAGGACGTCAGACTCACAGAAACAGAATGAAGCCCTGCAGATCGCAGGGCTTCGTTCTGTTTCTGTGAGTCTGACATCCTGCACGTTGTACGTGCAGGACGTCAGACTCAGTCAGAAATCAAACGAAGGAAGAAGACTTCGGCTGGCTGGGGTTGGGGTCCACCACCAGCAAAGGTGGTAGGTGACGGCGGGCCGAGAGGGTCATCGGCGGGGGGGGGGGGGTCAAAGTTGTTGGAGGTGTTGCGGGCGGGGGGGTCGGTGTCGGCAATGGGAGGGAGCTAAAATGTGCCCCCTCACCTCGGCTCTGGACCCCCCTACCGTTGAAGTCTGGCTACGCCTCTGGTGGACAATATCTCTATTATCCAGGTAAATCCCAGCACCTCCCTGACTCCACCCCTAGACCACCCCATCATTTACCAGATAGTGCCACAGTGGTCACACTGGTGTGGGCTGGATTCAGTAAATGGCGTCCAAATTTAGGCGCCAAAAAGATCCAGTGCCTAAAATTTGTATTCTGCAAAGGGCACTAGTGTGGATCTTGTGACTAACATTGGACATTGGATTTAACCTGCTGAAACCTGGTGTAATGCTGGCACCCAACTTAGACGCAGATATGACATTATTCTATAACATCGCGCCTAACTTCTGGGAATGCCCTCTGATCCACCCATACTTCTCCCATAGCTATGACTTTTTTGAGTTGTGCGCTATGAAATTTAGGTGCGGATGTTATAGAATAAGGCATAGGACAGATGTGCGCACAAATAGTTGCCAATTAACTCCAATTATTGATTTTTCATACCTCATGAACTAATTAATTTGCTCACAAATCTGCTCTGTTTGTTCAAATTTGGGCAACCTACATAGAATCCGAGGGTGTGCAATTAAGTGCCACTGAAAATGCAGGGATAACCAACTCACTGCAATTTAACTGAGCAGGAGTGTCTGCTGCCTGGTTAAACCATTCTGTCTATCTATCCCTTTATAGTGTGTCTCTTATCTATGTATTTTTAGAAAGACTAAATAACCAATTTGTGTTTACTCTTTCCACTACTCATGATTTTATACACATCATTCACACCTTCCTCAGCAGTCTCCAAGTTGAAGATCCCTAACCTCCTTAGTTTTTCCTCATAGGGGAGTCATTTCATCCACTCTATCATTTTGGTTGCTGTTCTCTGTACCTTTTCTAATTCTGCTGTATCTTTTTTTAGATGAAAAGTCCAGAATTGCGCACAATATTCAAAGTTCAGTTGCACCATGGAGTGATTCCATTTCTAATAATTCTTAACAATCTGTTTGCTTTTTTGGTCACTGCCACATACCAAGCCGAGGATTTCAAATTATGCCTAGAGGACTTATAATCTAAGGGGCCCTTTACTAAAGCGTAGCACGCATTCATAGAACTGGCATGCACTAAATGCTATGGGGGTCTTTTACTAAAGGTTATCTCCAGTTATCTTCAGCAGGGCCCATTTTATTCCACTGGCAGAGTAAAGTAGGGTTATGCCTTAATCCCTCCAGTGGTCATCTTGTCATTTGAGGCACCTTTTTGTGACGATGGACCGTTTAAGTCTTTATCTGCTGTCATTTACTATGTTACTGTCAGGCTTATTTTCGAAAGATAAGGACGCCCATCTTTAGACACAAATCGGAAAATGGGCGTCCTTCTCCCAGGGTCGCCCAAATCGGCATAATCGAAAGCCAATTTTGGGCATCCCCAACTGCTTTCCGTCGCGGGGATGACCAAAGTTCACGGGGGGCATGTCGGAGGCATAGCGAAGGCGGGACTTGGGCGTGCCTAACACATGGGCGTCCTCGACCCATAATCGAAAAAAGAAGGGCGTCCCTGACGAGCACTTGGATGACTTTACTTGGTCCTTTTTTTCTTACAACCAAGCCATAAAAGGTGCCTGAACTGACCAGATGACCACTGGAGGGAATCAGGGATGACCTCTCCTTACTCCCCCAATGGTCACTAAACCCCTCCCACCCTCAAAATAATTCTTTAAAAATATTTTTTGCCAGCCTCAAATGTCATATTCAGGTCCATCGCAGCAGTATGCAGGTCCCTGGAGCAGTTTTAGTGGGTGCAGTGCACTTCAGACAGGTGGACCCAAGGCCATCCCCCCTACCTGTTACACTTGTGGTGGTAAATGGGAGCCCTCCAAAACCCACCAGAAACCCACTGTACCCACATCTAGGTGCCCCCCTTCACCCATAGGGCTATGGTAGTGGTGTACAGTTGTGAGGAGTGGGTTTGGGGGGGCTCAGCACACACGGTAAGGGAGCTATGCACCTGGGAGCAATTTTAAGTCCACTACAGTGTCCCCTAGGGTGCCTGGTTGGTGTCCTGGCATGTGAGGGGGATCAGTGCACTATGAATGCTGGCTCCTCCCATGACCAAATGGCTTGGATTTGGTCATTTCTGAGATGGGTGTCCTCAGTTTCCATTATCGCCGAAAATCAGAAATGACCAAGTCTAAGGACGACCATCTCTAAGGATGACCTAAATTTCCAGATTTTGGCATCTATAGAGAGACTGCAGAAATCTATTTCTATAGAGAGACTGCAATGTTAATCTATTTCTATAGAGAGACTGCAGAATTGATATAGTGGAACCATTTTTGTGTAGGCAGTACTCTTTTATTGAAGGTTTTTCATGGCCATTGATGAAGAGAGAATCAGTTAGATCCGATTAAGCTCTATAGATACAAGATATCCGTGAGCTCTTTGAGACCGTTTTCCTTCTGTAGAAATTCCAGCAAGAGGTATCTCAGATCCTACCATCACTTAGTTAGGATCTTATATTTAATTATAGTCTAGCGATTTGTTTATCACATATTACTCCAGGAATTTTAACAGAATCTCTAAACAGATACAGGGAGAAGGAATCAAAAGGGAAGATGGGTGGGTGGATAAGACAATTGCATCCAGTTTTGAAGGGTTGAGTTTCAGTTAGTAGATAGACAATCTGCAACTTCATCAAGATTTGAGGATATCGTGGCTATTGCCTGAAGGGTTGAGATTCTAAAGATACAAGAATCTGTATGTCATTTGGCATAAATTTTAAAACAGTAAACCCAAGTGGCTGAAGCAATACAGCACGAGGAGACAAAAAAAATATTAAAGAGCAGTAAATGCACATAGAACCAGTGGCGTACCAAGGTGGGGGCGGTCCGCCCCAGGTGCACGACGCTGGGGGGGTGCCGCGCGCCTGTTGGCCGAGTCCGCTCGTTCCCTCTCTGCTGCTCCCTCTGCGCGGAACAGGTTACTTCCTGTTCCGGGGCAGAGGGAGCAGCAGGGAACGAGCGGACTCGGAGCCGACAGGCGCGCGGCACCCCCCCCCCCCCCAGCAGGTAAAAATGCACCCCGGGGGGGGGTCCCGCTGAACCCAGGGGGGTGTAATTTCACCAGGGGGGTCGCGCTGCACCCGGGGGGGGTGTAATTTTACCAGGGGGGGGGGCGCATCGGCGATCCGCCCCAGGTGTCTGCCAGCCTAGGAACGCCACTGCATAGAATTCGTGCATATTCATGGACATACTGAAAACCAGGTTGAGTTGTGGACCTCAAAGAGTGGATTTGAAGACCCCTGCTCCAGAAGAAGCACACGTGTCTTTCAAAACACTATGACTTTGCCACCTTGTAGGTTGTTGTTTTTTTTTTCTTTTAATAATCCAGAAGAAGAAAATAAGCAACACATATATTTTTAATTTCACAAATAAATTGCCATACTATATTGTTGTTGACCTGATTATTGTAGAGGTAGGTTTTGATGCCAACCAGTCTAGTAGCCTTCATTCTGTGAGCATTACATCAACTTGCTGCTCTGGAAAAGAGGTAGGACATAAGAAATTAGATGCTCAGTCATGGGAGGTGTGGGGGAGCTCTTTTTTTATTGAAACAAATGTGAAAAAAAGAATCACTCAGGGTACATCACGTCCAGTTCTGCTAGGGCTACCAATATTTACACCCAATCTATTCTTGTCATTGACATCAAAATAGAAGCTATCTCATTATATGTTTCCAGGAATCAGAAAACACAGTGTGAGCACAGATGTTGCTGATCCAGCTATGATTTGCTGTATGAGTAACACATCATTCTGCCTTAGTAAATTCATTATTTCTCCTTCATCAGAGTGTAATACAGGGCATGCTGCTACACTGCTTGTTTTGACAAATAAGTAAATGCATTATCTCCTAATTCATGTAGCACAGAAGGTCTGATGTCTCAGCCAAGAAAGATGTGTCTGTTGTCTGTTCAGTCACTCTTTACCAAATTAGTTACAGAAGATGAGGGAAACCTAGATAAGGCATGAGAGTCAGCATTTATGGGAAAAAAATGTTTTCTATAATTTCATGCTTTCTAAATTCATGATGAAGTTCTTTGTGTTACTAATTAGCATTCTTGTCTTGAACATAACTTTATCTGCAGAGGAGTTTGGCTTCTGTTGGATTAGTTATATAATACGTACACTGCCATTGTCTGCTGAAGTAGTTTCCTACTATGTCCTTGGAAGTTCTGAAATCTATAGCAAATATGATGGAAACCTTAAGGAATAACATTATATCATAAGCATGCCTCATCTTTGCTTTTAAGGTATTGAAGTAAAACACACATTGCCAAGACCCACTGAAAAGAAAGATACTGAGATCCAAATGGATTTGAATCTGTGCATGCCAGAAGGGCATATCCTGAAATGGAAGGACTGTTCCCAAATCACTGAGGGGCCCTTTGAGTAAGCCGCGTAGGTGCCTACACACACCCAACACATGTCAACTTTGAGTTACCGCGTGGCCCTTGTTGTAATTTCATTTTTGATGGTCTGCAACCATCCTCGCCTAACTATCTCTCCGATTGGGACCACACTTGTAAAACAGTGTTGAATACAATTGCACCCCTGCGTCTTAAGTCCTCGCACAATCGTAGATTATCACCTTGGTTCTCAACAGATCTGAGAGCTTTGAAATGTGAGACACGACGTACGGAAAGATCTTGGCGAAAATGCAAAACTGATCTGGCTTGGGAGGCCTGGAAAAGTAGTCATCGCAAGTATAAATATGCTATCCGATCTGCAAAGTGCACCTACTTTTCATCTAAGATGCAGGTGGCAGGCCGGGACATCCGACAGATATACCAGCTACTAAACACCTTTCTAGATACTCGCAAGTTAGAATGCTCCAGTGTTAATCCTCCTTCAGCTATACAACTAGGATCTTACTTCAAGGAGAAAATCCTTACCCTGCGATCCTCAACTGTCAGCAGCCTCTCTGATGTGGACGACTTCCTGGCATCCCTGGTCGTACCATTGGGCGCTTGCCCGGCTGACCGCTATTGGATCAAATTCAATCGCCTGTTGCCTGAAAAGGTGACTATGGCTTTACGTAAATTCACAAATAAAAGCTGTAGATTAGATGTATGTCCATCCCACCTCTTAAAAGTTGCACCAAAATGTTACATTGAAGAATTGACTCGTTACCTCAATTATATGTTAAACATAGGTCTTTTCCCGCCAGGCCATGGAAACATCCTTCTCACCCCAATCCCAAAGAATTTAAAGATCAAGCCAGATGTCATCTCCAACTATCGCCCAGTGGCTTCGATTCCTCTAGTTATCAAACTGTTGGAAAGTCTGGTCAATGTTCAGCTCAACGAATTTTTGACTAATTTTGATATCCTCCACCATTCGCAATCAGGATTTCGAGTTCATTACAGCACGGAGACAGTCTTGGTCACTCTCTTATCAAACTTTAGACGAGAACTATCAGTTGGACGGAAGATTCTTCTACTACAATTTGACATGTCTAGTGCTTTTGATATGGTGGATCATGAACTCCTGCTCCATCTACTGGATTCTTTCGGTATAGGAGGGCCAGTTTTGCATTGGTTCAAGGGTTTCTTGACTTCAAGGTCCTATCAGGTCATGGCGAACTCCCACACTTCAGAACCGTGGAATGCTTCCTGTGGGGTCCCTCAGGGTTCGCCCCTTTCACCTACCCTGTTCAATATTATGATGATGCCGTTAGCCACAGCACTTGCAAACCTAAACCTCAACCCTTTCATCTATGCGGATGATATTACAGTTTACATCCCTTTTCAATCCTCAATATCAGAAGTTGCCAACCTCATAGATGCATGTTTCACCACTTTAGAACACTGGGCCAAGGTGTTCCGATTCAGGCTCAACAGGGAAAAAACTCACTGTCTCATCCTCTCGTCCACGTACGCTCATGTATCTGACACAATGCTTCCAGTACTGGGCTCGGCCCTCCCGATTGCCAATAGCATGAGACTTTTAGGAATACACCTGGACTCACATCTCCAGCTGGCTGATCATGTACACTTGGTTACCAAAAAAATGTTCCAGGCAATGTGGAGGCTTCGGCGCATCAGATACCTCCTTCCAAGAGACTTGTTTCGTACCCTTGTCCACTGGCTGGTCCTATCCCACCTGGATTATTGTAGTGGTATTTACGTGGGTTGTCAGGCTTCCTTATTGAAAACGTTCCAAACGGCTCAGAACACTGCGGCGAGGCTCATCCTTAAAGTAAGACGTTTTGAACATGCCGAACCCCTGCGCTTTAAACTTCATTGGCTGCCTGTACATGAGCGAATTGCTTTTAAGATCTGCTCCCTAACTCATAAAATCATCTATGGGACTGCACCGGAATACATGCTCCCCTTGATTGACCTTCCGCCTAGAAATGCCAACCCTGCCGCTCGGTCCTATCTCCATCTTCACTTTCCGAACTGTAAGGGAGTAAAGTACAAGAAACTCTTTGCCTCGTCCTTCCGTTACTGGAGTCCCAAACACTGGAATATGTTACCTCATCACCTCAAAACTCAAGAAGACCACGGCCTTTTTAAGAAGTTGTTAAAGACATTCCTCTTTGCTAAGACTTACCCCTCAACTTGCAATGTTGATTAATGTATCCTTGTCCCCTTCCCTATCTAGTTCACTCTGTTAGATGCTTGTATTACCTTTAAGTTTGTACTTTTATTTAATTTACTGTAAGCCACATTGAGCCTGCACGAGTGGGAAAATGTGGGATATAAGCAACAAATAAATAAATAAATAAATAAATAAATATCCGCTACGTGCGCCAGAAAATATTTGTATTTTCTGGTGCGCGGGCGTTAATCATTTTACGTACGTAGACCATTACCGCCCAGTTACCGCATGAGACCTTACCATTAGGTCAATGGCTGGTGGTAAGGTCTCGGACCCAAAATGGACACACAGCAATTTTCATTTTGCCACACGTCCATTTTCGGCAAAAATTTTAAAAGGCATTTCTTACAGGTGCACTGAAAAATGATTCTGTGCGTGCCCAAAACACATATCGACACTACCATGGGCCATTTTTCCTTTGTAAAAGGACCCTGAGTTAAAAGGACCCTGAGTTGTTGGAGATGATTTTGTCAGTAAATACAAATTTGCTTTCGCACACAGAAATGTGTTTGAGTTAAAATTAGAGTGCAAGAACCAATCAAAATCCCCCAGAACAGATTCTACACGTAGGCTCAGAATTATATATGACATAAAACTACGGGAAAAGATTACACAAACCTGCGAGTCAGTCTGGGGCAATACTAAAACTGCCAGCATTGGTGTAAACTCAGCAGGTAACTCTTACCTGCAGGGATTTCCCCAATAATCAAAGCAAATAGGTGGGTAGGAGTATTGCCCTAGAAAAAAGTACTTTCAGAGACTTTCACCTGTTTTTCTGGGTACACTTTTTCTAGATAAAACAATGCATGGAGTTTGGACAATCAGAAACTATGGGGTCCTTTTACAAAGGCACGCTGAAAAATGGCTTGCAGTAGTGTAGGCAGGTTTTGGGCGCGTGCCAATCCATTTCTTAGCCCGCCAGTAAAAAAAGGCCTTTTTTCTATTTTTGCCGAAAATGGACGTGCGGCAAAATGAAAATTGCCGCACGTCCATTTTGGGACCGAGACCTTACTGCCAGCCATTGACCTAGCGGTAAAGACTCATGCAGTAACCGGGCGGTAATGACCTATGTGTGCCAAATGCCACTTGGCACCCATCCGTTATGCGCGCCAGAAAATAAAAAATATTTTTCAGACACACATATTGGACGTGCGCCAAAAATGAAATTACCGCAAGAGCCACGTGGTACTCGGGCAGTAACTCCATTTTGGCACATGTTGGGCGCGCGTAGACGCGTACACGGCTTAGTAAAGGACCCCTATGTATGCTGTTGCCTCTCCTGACTCAACCTCACCCCTGAAAGCACTTCTATGCTATGCAACTAAAATTACTCATGTTTTAGAGCAATCTACATAATTTTACCCTTTCTGCATGTAAAATGCTTTCTTAACCATGGAAATTGCTTTGACTGTTGTACTCCCTGCTTGCACAATTCTACATATTTTGCTCAAGAATGTAATTTCCTAAGCCTCAGGAAAGAAAAAATTTATGGAAGTAGAACATTCTATAAAATGTACTGTGGGATTGTAAGAAGAAGGAAGATTATACACAAGACATTCCTCAAAGTGACAACACCAATGACATCCCTACTTTGCATTCAACAATGCAAGAAAAAGTAATAACATTGAAGAACACATGAATATGCCCAACAGTATAAAAACCCAATTATTGGAAGTTACAAAGCAATGTAAAAATAACAAAAAACCTCCACACTTACTGCATAAATGGAATAAGAACTTTTATTCCATTTATCATGTTTAATCATATTCTCTTCTTGTGTGAGAAAAAACAATCAATGAGGGATCTTCAGCAATCTTTTACAAATAGCTCAACAGCCGTTATGAAGCAGTGCTCAAATATTCCTCACCATTCATATGAGTTAATGAGCATGTTTAAAAGTATCTCTTAGTCCCTCCTCTCACCTGAAAATCTTAGTCCCACTTGTGCAAAACAAAATTGCACCAAATGAAAAAGTGAGGCGAATACAAAGAGGATTTGAAATTCAAGGACATGTGGAGGGGCATAATCGAACGCAAACGCCTATCTCCATGGGTGTCTATGTCCGAAAACGGGTACGTGGAGAGGTGGGACAGACCGTATTTTCGAAAAAATGGACGTTTTTCAGCTGGGCGTTTGTTTTTTTTAGCGATAATGGAAACTAAAAACGCCCAGCTCAAAATCGTCCTAATCCGAGCCATTTGGTCATGGGAGGGGCCAGGATTCGTAGTACACTCGCCCCCCTGACATGCCAGGACACCAACTGGGCACCCTAGAGGTCAGTGTGGTGGACTTCAGACAACGCTCCCATATGCATAGCTCCCTTACCACGGGTGCTGAGCACCTAACCCCCCTCCCCCAAAACCCACTACCCACAAATGTACAACACTACCATAGCTCTTAGGGGTGAAGGGGGCACCTACATGTGGGTACAGTGGGTTTTGGAGGCCTCCCATTTACCAGCACAAGTGTTACAGGTAGGGGGGATGGGCATGGGTCCACCTGCCTGAAGTGCACTGCGGTACCCACTAAAAGTGCTCCAGGCCTCTAGGACTTGCTGCTGTAGAACCTTGGCACACCAGTTGACACCTGAAGACTAATGTCTCCGAAAACGTCCTTTATTGGAATAAGCACACTTACTCACAGTTAACTGCAGATCAGTGGTTGTGCCCCACTGGCAACGAGTCTCCCTGGTACTGAGATTAGCAGTAGGTCAGAGCTGGAAGAATGGTGTACAATGCCCTCTTTCAGCCACGTTCAAGGTAAGAACTAAGTTCTGTAACGTGGCTAACACGTGAAAGGGATCAAAAACTGGCTTACAAAAATGGCCACTACCTCATGGACTACCAGAAACAAAACAGGGCACACTCTGACCCAGTAAGCAGGGGGAAAAGCACCAAGGGAGTAGAGCCTACCAACTACCAACATCGTGAGCATTTGCCACAAGCTAGTGGAATCACGGAACCCAATACCCTACACCCACCACAATGCATTGCTGATGTGACTCTGCAGTGTGCATAACAGAAAAGGTGTCACACTCACCCGAGAGCCACATCATAACCAGGGAAAGGCTGTCACAGGATAGAACACATTCTGCTGTCATGGAGGTGGGTACGGCATTTGAGGCTGGCATAGAGGCTGGAAAATAAGTTTATAAAGTGGGTTTTGTTTTGGTGGGAGGGGGTTAGTGACCACTGGGGGAGTCCGGGGAGGTCATCCCCGATTCCCTCCAGTGGTCATCTGGTCAGTTGGGGCACTTTTTTGGGACTTGTTCGTGAAAAAAAAGGGTCCACAAAAAGTGACCCAAAATCGCGGTAAAAACGCCTTTTTTTCGATTATCAGCTAAAGACGCCCATCTCTCCTCGGCCGATAACCACGCCCCAGTTCCACCTTCACCACGCCTCCAACACGCCCCATCAACTTTACCCGTTTCTGCGACGGATTGCAGTTGGAAACGCCCAAAATCGGCTTTCGATTATACCGATTTGGGCGCCCACTGGAGAAAGATGCCCATCTCCCGATTTGGGTCGCAATATAGGCGTTTTTCTCTTTCGATTATAAGCAGGTTATTGTGATAACACATCTAGGATCCAACACCATAGGAGCCAACTCTTCTAAATTATCAGGGGTGCTAAACCCAATGAAAATCAGCTCTCCCTGGACATTGTCAAGGAGTTTGTCCAATATTGGCGGTGCTGTAGCACCCACAGCACCCTCAGAGCTGGATCCTATACCGTACATAGCTGTGTTTTGGCTTGTGTCAATCAAACACATATATAATGCAATGTATAGAAATGAAATCATGCTAAATAAAAAACAAACATTAAAATCACATTAATAAAACATATCAATAAAGTTTAGCACCCACAAAATGTGATAGTAAAATAATGTAAAAATTATCAAAAATCATGATCTACTATATTAAGATACGAATGATAAAAAGAGTAATAAAAAACAAAAAAAACAACTAGTGTGCACATACAATATATCAGTCAAAAAGAGAAAAGATCTAGACATAGTGCTAATCCATTATTTTAAAATCTGAATAGAATAATGTCACAAATATCTATAAATACCTTTGAGCATATATTGTTGCAAATACAAGTCGAGTGTATTGAAACAAAAAATGGTCCTGTGCTAAGTCAGCCACAGTGGCTTAAAAAAGATTTTAAAAAGTAAAAGGACTCTAATTGGATCAAACATAAATGAAATGTACATACTGCACAAAAATGAAAAGAAGTTATGTAATATTTACAGCATGAATAGAATGGCAAATCAAACTTAAAAACATTACAGAATATGAATAAATTAGAAATAAAGGATAAATGTATGATGAAGTGAGACATCTAAAGTTATGGATATAAGCTAAGCTCAAATGAGATCTAGTAAAAGATCATTTGGTCGTGAGAATACGGTTGGGGCCAGCCAAATGTCAGAGATGGCCGGGTTTGAGATGGCCAGCATCGGTTTTCGCTGATAATGGAAACCGATGTCGGCCATCTCAAACCTGGCCAAATCCAAGGCATTTGGTCGTGGTAGGGGCCAGCATTTGTAGTACACTGTCCGTACCTCGGAGTTCAACTTTCTTAAAAGTGAGAGTCCTGTCAGGCGGTTTGTGTGCTTCCCGCCATCGTGGTCCTCTGTTCTCTGGCCGTGGTGTTACTATGCAGCCTTCCCTTCCCTCCAAGGGCAGGGCAGTGAAAGCGAGTGCGATTGCCTGTGGTTGGTCCCTTCTCCTTCTGACGTCGCGTTTCTTTCCCTGGCAACCATACAGAGTTTCCTCGAGGGTGGGGCAGTGATCGGGAGTGCGATTATGAACCCTAAGAACACTACACGGCTTCACTACCTCGCTGCCAAAGAGTCAGCTTCAGAATGTTGGAGGTGCGAATTATTATATTAGATAAGTGCATTCACTCTGCAGCTCCTCAGTACCTCTCCACTCTCATCTCTCCCTGTACTCCTCCCTGGGAACTACGTTTACTGAGTAAATCTCTCTTATCTGCACCCTTCTTCTCCACCGCTAACTCCAGACTCTGTTCCTTTTATCTTGCTGCACCATATGCCTGGAATAGACTTCCTGAACTGGTACGTCAAGCTCCATCTCTGGCCGTCTTCAAATCTAAGCTAAAAGCCCACCTTTTTGATGCTGCTTTTAACTCCTAAGCCTTATTCAATTGTTCAGAACCCTTATTTTATCATCCTCACTTTAATATTCCCTTATCTCTTGTTTGTCCTGTTTGTCTGTCCTAATTAGATTGTAAGCTCTGTCAAGCAGGGACTGTCTCTTCAAGTGTATAGCACTGCTTACGTCTAGTAGCGCTTTAGAAATGATAAGTAGTAGTAGTAGTATTGTTCACTGTGACTGACTTAGCACAGGACCATTTTTTATTTCAATACACTCAACTTGTATTTGCAACAATATATGCTCAAAGGTATTTATAGATATTTGTGACATTATTCTATTCAGATTTTTAAATGATGGATTGGCACCATGTCTAGATCTTTTCTATCTTTTTGACTGATGTTGTATTTGTACACCAGTTGTGTGTTTTTTGTTTTTTATTACTCTATCATTTTTATCTAAATATAGTATATCATGATTTTTGATAATTTTTACAATGTTTTACTATCACATTTTGTGGGTGCTGAACTTTATTGATATGTTTTATTAATATGATTTTATTGTATGTTTTTATTTAACTTGATTTCATTTATGTATATTGCATTATGTATGTAAGTTTTATTGACACATATACTGCTTTATTTATTGATACTTATGTATATTTCTCTCATTTCTATAAGGTTTGATGACCCCTGAAGCAGGCACACATGCCAAAGCAAGGCCGTGTCGGGTCCTAGATGTGTTATCACAAAAAAAAGGTCCTTGAACTTGAAATTGTCTTTGTATTCGCCTCACTTTTTCATTTGCTGTTTACATGTTCATGAGGGTTTGGACTTTCTCCTCTTTTTTTCCTGCAAAACAAAATTGTACAGAACCAGTAATTTATCACACTAAGGGGTCCTTTACTAAAGATTAGCTCGAGTTATCTGCAGCAGGGGCCATAGGAATGAAATGGGACCTGCTGCAGATAATTCGAGCTAACCTTTAGTAAAAGACCCTCGCAGCCCTTTAAAGTGTCCTTGAAATGTATTTTTCAATCCCACTCCACTAATTGAAGCTGGCAATGTCGTATTCAAATATGAAAAACCATGAAAAGTGATTCAACCTTACATAATGCAATTGCATACAAATTTTCTATATTATAGTGCATACCAATGTTTTTGTACTTAAAAGATGAATGCTATGTTTCAGCAAAAACAAACAGCACCATTGTATCCTACTCTGCCTTCACAATATTAAACAAACACAAAATGATGAATCCTCAAGCTTGTATTCCAGAGAGCAAACCAAAGAACATTATGAAGCATTGTGCAATAGTTTGATTGGATCCATGTGTATCCTGCTGTCACAGAAGTATGTATTATATTATACGTAAGACAGCCTGTGGCATGCAGTTACATTGCCACTAACGTTTCCAAGTTTATTAGCTGTTTAACATACCACACCATTGGTAAATGCCATCTGGGCAGTTTGCAAATATACGTAAGTACAGAAAAAGAAAATTAATTTACAACAATTGAATAGTGCAGAAATCCTGTTTCCTGCATGCTGCAACCCCCACCTGCATCAAAGAAGAGGTTCAGAACATTATAATATACACTAATCTCAGAAAGATTTATCTAAAAATAGGTTTTGATAGCATGGTTCTAAAAGTAAAGGAAAAAGCAGATTATTTCATAAGGAAGACCAAGGGAATGGGACTTGATATACCTCCTTTCTGTGGTTTTTGCAACTACATTCAAATTGGTTTACATAGTATATACAGGTACTTATTTCTAATTGGGGCCATGGAGGGGTAAGGATTCACAGGGAACTGCAGTGGGAATGAAACCCGGTTCCCCAGGATCAAGGTCCACTGCATTAACCACTAGGCTACTCCTCCCCTCCAGTTTACTAATAATATGTTTGAATCAAGCCACTTCAGGGGGATGTTCCAGTGCAATGTTGTAGCCAACTAGTAAAAGGCAGGGATACTCCAGGATGCAACGCCCAGCTGCCATACCCTGACCGTGCAAGAATACTGAAGCAGACTTTCCTCCTGAATTAGTATTAAGTGTGCTGTTCACATTCTATCTAAGCAGGGACGGCTCAAGGGATAGTGGCACCCTGAGCCAACTTGCTTTGGAAGCGCCCTCCCCCCCAAATCGCATCGCATCACTTCCTCCCTCCCCCCCCCCCCCCCCCCCCCACAACGGATTTGGCATCTCTCCCTCCCTTGGACTGGCATCTCTCCCCTCCCAGTTCAGACTCTCTTTTCCCCTCCCCAAGTCACTGCTCCCCCTCCTCTTTTACTCTCCAGATCCTATTTACTGCCTGAGCCCATACCACCACCCGTTGACCTAGCTGTAAGGGTTCACGTGCTACTCGTGCGGTAACCATGCAGTGAACGCTAATGTAGAAACGCTGCCGATTACTGCCGGGAACGCCCCCTGCAGTAGAAAATAGAAAAATATTTTCTACCACGGGAAACAGCACACACCAACTTCGAAAGTACCGCGGGATGTCCGCACTGCCCGGACAGTAGTGTCAATTTGGCACGTGCTACTCGTACGTTAGCCCTACAGCAGCTTAGCAAAAGGGTCCCTGAGTGACATTGGCATAACAGATAAGGTTTTGGGATGGTTTATGGGATTTTGGAAAAATAGATTTCTTCAAGTTTCCTGGTAGCAGGATTTGTCAGCTGCTTGGAATATGAAGTATAGGGTCCCACAATGCCCACTGCTTTCCCCTATTTTATATAATTTTTACTTGAGGGACATGGGAAGATTATTACAGCCATTAGGAGTTCAGTACTTTTCTTATGCAGACAATATTGTGTTACTTTTTTCATTATTATCTAATTTGCATGAGGTTTATATTCAAATGAATCATGTTTTGAGGTTATTGATGACTGGATGTCTGCACTTATGGTAAATTGAAAATTAATCCTGACAAAATGAATATTTTGTGGATTGGGTCCCAGCCATCTCTCCAGCTTTTACTGATGTCAACATTAGCAGGGATAGCAGTCCCAATCTAGAATGAAATTAAAATTTGGGGAGTATTGCTTGATTCTGGATTAACCATGAAGAACCAAATTAATAACATTATACTGAATCATTCTTCAAGCTCAAAACCCTTCAGCAAATCAGACCATGATTGGAGGTTAAACATTTTCAATTAGTTGTTCACGTCATGTGTTGTCTAGTATGGATGACAGTAATATTATTTATTTAGGTTTACCTGATACGCAACTAAGCAAGTTGCAAATTGTACGAAATGCTACTGCTAAGTTGATTTTAGGATGCAAATGGTTTGAGTATGTGTTTCCTTTTTTAAGACGTCTTCATTGGCTCCCTATTAAGGTGAGAATACAGTTCAAATTGATACTTTTTGTCTACAAAATATTGTATGATCTGGACCTTGGCTACTTACAAGATGATGTAATTTTATATCGTCCTACTAGGAGTCTGATATCAATGCAAGAATTTAGACTAGTGCTACCAAACATATAAAATTATCATTTGCAAAAAACTAGAAATAGAGCCCTCTTTAGAAAAGGCCCAGAGTTATGGAATTCTCTACCTTTGGATACTAAGAAAGCCACTGACTATCTGATGTTTAGAAAATTGATAAAAACCTGGTTATTTAGATAATTTTATCCCTAAAATCATATTCTGTAAAATTTATAGCAGTGATGTTTTTCTAGTTTGACTGTATATTATTTTATGAATGATTTTTATTAGATTTTATTATTCTATGATTTTATTAGACATATTAATTATCTATATGTGAACTGTCTTATTGTCACCCACCAAGAACCCTTTAGGTTAAGCAGAATATAAATGTCTACATTTAATTAAATTAACCCCCTCATGATTTCTCTTTTGCTTACCATCTCCATACTCCCCAGTTGATTATTTTCATCCATGCCCCAATACAATATGACCCTTTGAAAGTGTGCACTGCAAGGTCCTCTAGCTCCTATGTTGCTCTGAAAGCCAAACAAAATGGGAGTTTTGGAACAGGGCATCATGGGTTTCCTCTCTCTGAGAGCAACATCGTGACAGCCAGAAATGGAATACAGTTGCAGTGAAACTATGGGAGTTACTTTAATGTATTTTCCATGCATTGGTGCTAATGGGGAAATTCTATAAAGGGCACAAAGATATTCCAACTGTTGATGCACCAAATACAGCTGCTAAACTTAGCAGCAAACCCTCTAAAAATCAGTGGATAGCCGGTTATATCCATGATATAAGCGACTAGCTGCTAGGCACAAACCAGTAATATACAGTGGAGATAGCCAACTATCTCCCACTTAATATCGCCGGATAGCCAACTAAGTACTATTTAACTAGCCAGGTGCTATTCCTGGCCAGTTGAATGGTTTGAATATGGGGAGGGGGGGTAGTGATTAGAGATACTGTGTCCTGGGACACTCAGGAACCTGCTATTTGTAAAGCCATCTGATGAAGTCAGCTTTCTCAGGATTGGCATGGATGTGTGATCCAGAAGACCTGACAGTTATTTGCATGGGCATAGTTTGGGGGTTGAGGGGGCATTGCCTCCCAAACAAGCTGCCCTTACCTGGGCAGGGGTAGAGACGTAAGCTCCCAATCACTGGCTTCTCCTTCCAGCCTCTGCTGTGGCAGCCTAGAGGAACTGTGAGCTTCCGTGCTCTGCCCTTCCCTTCCCTGCCTCTTGCTCACTCTCTCCATCCCCCCGTGCCCCATAGCAGCTTCAAAGCAAAATGAAAACATGTGCAAGGCCATAGTCCTGCATGCCCCACTGCCATCTTCCCTCCTTTTCCCGCCCCGCCTCATGATGTAAGTTCCTGTTTCCAGAAAGGAGGAGGAAAGCCAACAGTGATGCGCACAGGACTATAGCTCCACACGTGTTTTTATTTTGCTTTGTAGCCACGTTGGGTATGGGGGGTGGAGAGAGTGAGCAAGAGGCAGGGAAGGGCAGGGTAGAGCACGGAAGCTTGCAGTTCTTCCAGGCCACCACAGCACCAGCCAGGAGGAGAAGCTAGTGGTTTGGCGCCTATGTCTCTATCCTTGCCCCAGGAGGGGAAAGGTTAGGGGGAGAGAGTAAGTGAGAGGACAGGTGAGGTGTGGAAGAAGAGATTGTGGATGGCTGCATCAGGTAAGGGGAGTGAGAGAGTACATTCTAGATGGAAGGAAGAAGCACTGGATGGAACGGGGAAAAGAGAGACAGTGAATGGACAGGATAGGTAGAGGGGACACAGTGAATATAAGGGGGAGGTAATGGAAGGGAGAGATAGAGAGGATATGCTGGAGGAAAGGGGAAGAAGAGACACTGGATGGAAAGGAATGAGAGAGATGGGAGATGTTGTGAATGGGGAGATAGAGGGGGAGATTTGGAGGGAAGGGGAAAGGGGAGACACTGGATGGAAAGGAATGAGAGAGATGGGAGATGCTATGAAGGAGGAGATAGAGGGGGGAGATGGCTAGGGGGAAGGGAAGACACTGGATGGAAAGGAATGAGTGAGAGATGGAAGATGCTGCAAAGGGGAGAGATGGGGAGATGATCGATGGAAAGGAATGAGATGGGAGATGCTGTGAAGGGGAAGAGAGAGGGAGATGCTAGATGGAAGGGTGAAGAGGAGACACTGGATAGAAAGAAATGAGAGAGATAGGAGATAGGAGATGCTGCAAAGAGGAGAGGCGGGATGCTAGATGCAAGGGGGAAAGGGAGACACTGGATGGAAAGGAATGATAGAGATAGGAGATGCTGCAAAGAGGAGAAAGATAGAAGTGCTGCTCGATTGAAGGGTGAAGGGAGACACTGGATGAAAAGGAATGAAAGAGATGGGAGATGCTGCAAAGGGGGAGAGAAAGGCAAGATGTTGAATGGAATGGCCTGGGAGACACTGGATGGAAAGGAATGAGAGAGAGAGAGATGGAAGATGCTGCAAAGTGGAGAGAGAGAGGGGGAGATGCTGAATGGAAGGGGGAAGAGGAGACACTAGATAGAAGGGGATGAGAGATGCTGGTTGGAACGGACTCCTGGAAATTAGTGACATTTGTAGGGTTTTGTATTACTTTAAAATATGTCTGACACTGGATTTTGGTTTTGGATTTTAATTTAGATTACGCCTTTCTCAGTTGTAGCTCAAGGCAAGTTTCATTCAGGTACAGTAGATATTTCCTTTTCCTGGAGGGCTTGCAGTCTTAACTATGTACCTGGGCAATGGAGTGTTCTAGGGAATTGTGTGAAGGGAAAGGGAGAAGTATAGTGTGCACTGCCCTGGATAATTCATGGGAATGTGAGTGGGGGCATCATGTGACAAACTTCCCTTGGTGCTAGCTCATTTCAGTGGAAAAACTCTTCACTGTCCATAAACTGAGTTCCTATCTGGTCTATTTTTTTTTAGATAACCATAATGAATATGTATGAGATGTATATGCAATGTGTCACCGCCCACAGTTTATCCCCCCCCCCCCCCCCCCCCCCCCCCCCGATGGATCAGTCAAACTATGCCTATGGGTATATGTCTGAAATTGTTGGTGGATGTCTATAGCATATCTGTCAGTGTTGATTCACTGCTGAAAACACCAGCGCTCTCACCACATTGCATGCACCAGAGCAGTGAGTGCTAGGGAACATGGAGAAGCTCCTGCTTCTGCTGCAATCAGTTACTTGGAGGGGGGTTGGGCTTCGTGAACTGGAAAGTTCCTTGCTCTGCCTTGTTGAGACCTTTGCCTTCTGAGGGACTAAACTGGCTATTGTCCTTTTTAATTTATTACAAAGAGAAGGTTGCTTTCCTAAAGAAATTGGTACCATAAATTTAACACATTTCTAAAAGACAGATCAAAACCCACCAATCTTTCTTCCAACTACTGGCCAATAACATAGTAACATAGTAACATAGTAGATGACGGCAGAAAAAGACCTGCACGGTCCATCCAGTCTGCCCAACAAGATAACTCATATTGCTGCTTTTTGTGTATACCCTACTTTGATTTGTACCTATGCTCTTCAGGGCACAGACCGTATAAGTCTGCCCCGCACTATCCCCGCCTCCCAACCACCAGCCCCACCTCCCAACCACCGGCTCTGCACAGGCACAGACCGTATAAGTCTGCCCAGCACTATCCTCACCTCCCCAGCCCTGCCTCCCAACCCGGCTCTGGAACAGACCGTACAAGTCTGTCCAGCACTATCCCCGCCTCCCAACCACCAGTCCCGCTTCCCACCACCGGCTCTGGCACAGACCGTATAAGTCTGCCCAGCCCTATCCCCGCCTCCCAACCACCAGCCCCGCCTCCCGATCTTGACTAAGCTCCTGAGGATCCATTCCTTTGGCACAGAATTCCTTTATGCTTATCCCACGCATGTTTGAATTCCGTTACCGTTTTCATTTCCACCACCTCCCACCTCTCCGTGAAAAATACTTCCTGACATTTTCTTGAGTCTGCCCCCCTTCAATCTCATTTCATGTCCTCTCGTTCTACCACCTTCCCATCTCCGGAAAAGATTCGTTTGCGGATTAATACCTTTCAAATATTTGAACGTCTGTATCATATCACCCCTGTTTCTCCTTTCCTCCAGAGTATACATGTTTAGTTCAGCAAGTCTCTCCTCATACGTCTTGTAACGCAAATCCCATACCATTCTCGTAGCTTTTCTTTGCACCGCTTCAATTCTTTTTACATCCTTAACAAGATACGGCCTCCAAAACTGAACACAATACTCCAGTGGGGCCTCACCAACGACTTAACAGGGGCATCAACACTCCCTTTCTTCTGCTGGTCACACCTCTCTTTATACAGCCTAACAACCTTCTAGCTACTGCCCACCGCCTTGTCACACTGTTTCGTCGCCTTCAAATCCTCAGATACTATCACCCCAAGATCCCTCTCTCCGCCCGTACCTATCAGACTCTCCCCGCCTAACACATACGTCTCCCGTGGATTTCTACTTCCTAAGTGCATCACTTTGCATTTCTTCGCATTGAATTTTAATTGCCAAACCTTAGACCATTCTTCTAGCTTCCGTATGTCCTTTTTCATGTTTTCCACTCCCTCCGGGGTGTCCACTCTGTTACAGATCTTAGTATCATCCGCAAATAGGCAAACTTTACCTTCTAACCCTTCGGCAATGTCACTCACAAATATATTGAACAGAATCGGCCCCAGCACCGATCCTTGAGGCACTCCACTACTTATCTTTTGCTCCTCCGAGCGAATTCCATTCACCACCACCCTCTGGCGTCTGTCCGTCAACCAGTTCCTAATCCAGTTCACCACTTCGGGTCCTATCTTCAGCCCCTCCAGTTTATTTAAGAGCCTCCTGTGGGGAACCGTGTCAAAAGCTTTGCTGAAATCTAAGTAGATTAAGTCCATAGCTCGTCCCTGATTCAATTTTCCTGTCACCCAATCAAAGAACTCAATGAGGTTCTTTTGGCACGATTTCCCTTTGGTAAATCCATGCTGTCTCGGATCTTGCAACTTATTAGCTTCCAGGAAATTCACTATCCTTTCCTTCAGCATCGCTTCCATTACTTTTCCAATAACCGAAGTGAGGCTTACCAGCCTGTAGTTTCCAGCTTCTTCCCTATCACCACTTTTGTGAAGTGGGACCACATCCGCCGATCTCCAATCCCTCGGAACCTCTCCCGTCTCCAAGGATTTATTAAACAAATCTTTAAGAGGACCCGCCAGAACCTCTCTGAGCTTCCTCAATATCCTAGGGTGGATCCCATCCGGCCCCATGGCTTTGTCCACCTTTAGCTTTTCAAGTTGTTCATACACACTCTCTTCCGTGAACGGTGCTCTATCCACTTCAATCTCATTTGTACTTTTTGCAGTCCATCGCGGTCCTTCTCCAGGATTTTCTTCTGTGAAAACAGAACAGAAGTATCTATTTAGCAAATTGCTTTTTCTTCATCATTATCCACATAGCGGTTCGCAGTATCTTTAGTCTCACAATTCCCTTTTTAGTCATTTTCCTTTCACTAATATACCTGAAGAAAATTTTTCCACCCCTCCTTACATTTCTAGCCATTTGTTCTTCCGTTTGCGCTTTCGCCAGTCGTATCTCTCTCTTGGCTTCTTTCAGTTTCATCCGGTATTCCTCCTCGTGTCCCTTTCATGAGTTTTTTTTGTATTTCTGGAATGCCAACTCTTTAGCCTTTATTTCTCAGCCACTTGCTTGGAGAACCATATCGGTTTCCTTTTTCTCTTGCTTTTATTTACTTTCCTTACATAAAGGTTCGTGGCCCTATTTATAGCTTCTTTCAGTCTGGACCACTGTCCTTCCACTTCTTGTATTTCCTCCCATCCATCAGCTCCTTCCTCAGGTATTCCCCCATTTTACTAAAGTCAGCATGTTTGAAATCCAGGACTTTGAGTTTTGAGTGGCCACCCTCCTCTTCAGCCGTCGTATCAAACCAAACCGTTTGATGGTCACTGCTGCCCAGGTGGGCACCCACTCGGACATTTGACACATTATCCCCATTTGTGAGTACCAGATCTAGCGTCGCTCCCTCCCTTGTGGGTTCTGACACCATTTGTCTGAGCAAAGCACTTTGAAAAGCATCCACGATCTCTCTGCTTCTTTCCGATTTCGCAGACGGAACCGTCCAATCTACATCAAGCAGATTGAAATCTCCCAACAACAGCACCTCTCTTTTCTTCCCCAACTTTTGAATATCAACGATCAGATCTTTATCTAGGTCCTCCAAATGTGTCGGAGGTCTGTAGACAACACCCACATGGACAGAGGTTTTATCCTTTCTTTTTAAGGTGATCCATATCGCTTCTTCCTTTCCCCAGTTCCCTGTCATTTCAGTCGCTGTGATATCATTTCTCACATACAGAGCTACTCCTCCACCTTTATGCCCCTCTCTATCCTTCCTAAAAAGATTATAGCCTGGTATGTTTACATCCCATTCATGGGAACCATTGAGCCATGTCTCTGTGATTGCAACTATGTCGAAGTCTGCCTCCAAGATTAGGGCATGAAGGTCATGAACTTTATTGCTTAGACTGTGAGCATTTGTGGTCATCACTTTCCATCTACATTTCCAAGTATGTGTTTTGGTTTTAGTGATTTGGGGGTGTCTTTTCTCTTTGGGTACCTTCATATCTTTTTGTTCCACCTTCTTTGCTTTTTCTCTCTCTTCCACCTCAGTTTTATTTTCAGGAGCATCACAGTGCTGTAGTGGAGCAAAGGAATTCTGTAGGGGCAAAACTTGTGTGGGTCGGATGCTTCTGTGTCACATAACGAAGCCTGCCTGAGCCTACTGTGAACCATCTATTCTTAGGTGGTATTATCCTTTGAGGCAGTGGTGAGAATTTGGTATGATTCTGTGCAGTATGATTTGTGCAGTCCTAGAAGTTGCTTTAAGTGCATTCAATTCCTGCTTTACTTTGCTGAGCTCCTGTTTTAAACTAGCAAGCTGAGACAGATAGGACAAGCTTTAAGTCTCCAGAAGCTTGGTCTTGAAACTAAAGCACCAGTGCTCTCTTCCTTGCAAACATTTCTAAAGTATTAAGGGGCCCTTTTACTATGGCGCATAGGCGCCAACTCTCGTACAACGTATGTCAAATTAGAACTACCGCCCGGCTTCCACGTGCCTCGGGCGGTATTGTAATTTTGATGCGTGTTGAAAATGTGTGGCAGAAAACAATTTCTATTCTCTACAGCATGGCGCTAACCGGGCGGTAATGGCAGTGTACGCACACTGACGATTACTGCCCGGTTAACACATGAGACCTTACCGCTAAGTCAACGGGTGGTGGTAAGGTCTCAGGCCCCAAATGGATGCGTGCTCGTTTTAATTTTGCCGCATGTCAATTTCCAGCCAAAAAAAAAAAAAGGTTTTTGGCTGGAAAAATGGTCCTGCGCGCGTCCAATACACGTGCCTACACAAGCACAGGCCATTTTCAGTAAAAGGGCCCTTTATTTAGACCAATTTGATTTGTTGGGTGATGTGTAGTCAGTATGCTACAAAACATATAGCACTGAAACATGTTTACTATCTTTACATGCAGACTTGAGATCTATGTTGGACAGAGCCTTCTCTGTATTGTTCATTCAACTGAACATAATGACAGCTTTTGATCTAGTAGATCACATTTTCTTGTTAACAAAACTAGAGGAGGTTGATATTGGTGGTCCAGTTAGACCATGGTTTTCTGCATTTTTTTAAAAATTGGCGTTGTGTGGTAATATGGTGCAATGAAATCTCTCTACATGTGCTCCTGATTCTGGTGTACTACAGGCTTCCCCTCTGTCACCCATGTTTAATGTTTTCATCCGTTGTTTGGGACGGAAACTAAAATCATGGTATTCGCAATATCACATCTAAGCAGATACTACCAGATTCTATAAATCGTGGAGAGGCAATCGGCGTACATAAGTACATAAGCACTGCCACGCTGGGAAAAGTCCAAAGGTCCATCAAGCCAGCACTCCATCTCCGACAGCGGCCAATCCAGGCCCCAAGAACCTGGCAAAACCCCAAAATTTAATAACGATCAATGGACTTTTCCTTCAGTAATCTGTCCAGACCCCCTTTAAACTCAGCAAGGCCAGCTGCTGTCACTACCTTCTCCGGCAATGAGTTCCAGAGTCTAACCACGCGCTGAGTAAAGAAAAACTTTCTCCAATTTGTTTTAAACCTACCACATTCTAATTTCAACTGTGTCCCCTGGTTCTATTATTGTTAGAAAGCGTAAACAAATGCTTCACATCTGTCTGCTCTACCCCACTCATTATTTTGTACACCTCTATCATATCACCCCTCAGCCGCCTTTTTCTCCAGGCTAAAGAGTCCTAGCCTCCTTAACCTCTCCTCATAAGGTAGCCGTCCCATCCCTTTTATCATTTTTGTCGTATTCTATATCGTGTGGAAATTTAAACCTATTCTATAAAATTTAGGTGTACTTAGAGAATACGCATCACTTTGCCTTGCTCACATTAAATGTCAAAAGCCATTTGGATGCCCAGTTTCCCAGTCTCGTAAGGTCTTCTTGCAATTTTTCACAATCCTTCCGCGATTTAGCAACTTTAAATAACTTTGTGTCATCAGCAATTTAATTACCTCACTAGTTACTCCATCTCTAGATCATTCATAAATATCTTAAAAAGCAGCAGTTCCAGCACAGACCAGTGGCGTACTAAGGGGGGGGCGGTGGGTGCGGCCTGCCCGGGTGCACGCTGCTGGGGGGGTGCCGCGCGCCGGTCAGCTTCATTGTTTCCATGCTCCCTCTGCCCCGGAACAGGTTACTTCCTGTTCCGGGGCAGAGGGAGCATGGAAACAACGAAGCTGACCGGCGCGCGGGCACCCCCCCAGGGGCGTGCACCCGGGGGGTTCTTTCGCCGGGGGGGGGGTTGACGAGGGAATTCGCGCTGCACCGGGGGGCGGGGTGCTGCACCCAGGGGGCGGGGCGCATCGGCGACTGCCCCAGGTGTCAGCACCCATAGAACGCCACTGGCACAGACCCCTGGGGAACCCCACTATCTACCCTTCTCATTAAGAATATTGACCATTTAACCCTACTCTTGTTTTCTTTATTTTAACCAGTTGTTAATCCACAATAGAACACTACTTCCTATCCCATGACTCTCCAATTCCTCTGGAGTCTTTCATGTGGTACTTAGTCAAATGCCTTTTGAAATCCAGATACACAATATCGACCGGCTCACCTTATCCACATCTGTGTTCACCCCTTCAAAGAAACTAATTGATGAGGCAAGATTTCCCTTCAGTATATCGATATTGGCTTTGTCTTATTAATCCATGCATTTGAATATGCTCAGCAATTTTGTTCTTTAGAAGAGTCTACCATTTTGCCTGGCACCGACATCAGGTTCACCGGTCTATAATTTCCTGGATCACCTCTGGAACCTTTTTTAAAAATCGGGTATTACATTGGCCATCCTCCAATCTTCAAAGCATACTTGATTTTAAATTGTTCTGCAATTTAGATTGAATCATTTTGTTCACCTTTTGTAACCATCCTCAGCTAAATTTTCTTTATCATTATTATTATTATACAAGGCTGTTCTGCTGTTTTGAGATCAGCTACAGCAGCAATGAAAATGATGAGGGATAGAGCTCTCACTGGAGACTCCAATGACCTAGGTCTTTCTTGTAGGAGTAAGCAAGACCATGTCTTTCTTTTGTTCCTTTGATTCATTTCACTCCAGCTTGTTATTTCTTATTTTACATTTTTCTAGTTTTTTCGGAGGGGGGTCATTTTATTTGATTCACATCCAAAACAGCTTGCACTATTTTTTTTAGTACACATTGTTGCAAATAATGGTGTGTGCTATTCTTAAAAGGAAATAAAACTCATTTCGTTGCTTTTATTTTTTTTATCCAAGAAATGAAACAAGATCGTTTCATTGCATTTTCAAAGTAAATGCACATCCCTCATGCCTAGAGATGGCTCTGCGTACAAGATGAAAAACCTTTGTAGACCTAAAAGCCTGCAGGCCTTTAATGATTCAGCCCTTATATACTGGATGCAGCTCTGAGAAATCTACTCCCTTCTCATTACTCTTCCATTCATTCATTTTTTAGTTTTATCATTGCTTATTTCAAAACAAATTTCTTCTTTTTTTTCCTTTTCTTCACTGTAGGGATTCACCCATTTATTTAAACTTGTAAGAATATAGCTTCAGTGGGGCTCAAACTAACTTCAGTGTAAGAAAACATGCTGCTTCCTTGGATCTTGAGAAAATGAAATGAAACTTCTCCAACTACTAAAGCAACACCACTGCCAAATTAATCACCAATAAATAGATTGTGCTTCAAAATATGAAAAATAAGGTTGGAAAGCCTCAGTACAGTAGACCATTAATACTCTTAAATAGATCATATTGGTGTCTCAATTGTATCATTAATTAGCCAGGCTTATTGAATGCAGCCAGCAAACACCACTAGGTATCCAGTTTATATTCCTCCAAATTCTATGAATCGAGCTTTAATTTCCATGAGGAAATCGAAGTATATCTATAACAATGTGCGGAACTTAATTAGTTAACTAGCTAATTAGTGCTGTCAATTGGATGTTAAGCAATTATCAGCACTAATTGGCATTAATTTATGATTAACAACAGAAATAAATTAAAATTCTTTATATACTCATAAATAAGCAATGAAAATGTTATATAGGGAGGAAAAATTCCTCAAAAAGCTCCCAGGTATCAACTAAAAGAGCAGGGCTTCATCATCAATGGCAAAAAAAAACCCTCCCAATGAATTGTTTTAGTCTAATCACAGCAAAAACTTAGCAAAAATAACAGCTGCAAAGTCTCTTTCTTCTGGTTCAACCAAAAACCAGACAGTGACCGACAACAGCCAGCCTATAGAAGCTGTTATTTTTGCTAAGTTTTGCTTAATCACCAGAGAAAAAGATGTGTATCTGGGATTTCAATAAAGTGCTCACTTCTACACAAATGGTAAAATTAAGGCACAACTGGAACACACCTCCATGCTTTTCTAACATACTTGGAGACATCAAATTGTCACCAGAAACTTCTTTTCCCCATACACTAACTAGATGGCTAAAAATATAACTAGACTATGGTAGACAAGACCACACAGAGCAGGGTGTTATGTAGTCACAAGGAATTTTGTATTGTAAAGATACTGAGGCAAGTTATCCAAAAGGTATAGTGGAAAATGAAGCTTCTGAACTGTGTTGCTTGTAAAGAGAATAGTCCATCCTTTGCATCTCTTCATTATTATTATTTATTTATTTATTTATTGCATTTGTATCCCACATTATCCCACCTTTTTGCAGGCTCAATGTGAAATAAAGTACCTTTTTTCTGACGTTATGATCTGAATTACTTTAAATAATTCACTTGATATGAGTCTCTTGTTGAGTATTGTGTATTTTATTTAGATTTATATCTTGAAAAGTTATCTGACAGCACTACCTGTCATCTACCAATGCTCGCAGAAATTAAATCAACTAAAATGTCAACAGAGAGCTACTGCTTGGTTAACTATAATAGTCAACAGCATATGTTCCCGTAACTAGCATCTTCTTTATCTCCAGAGGAGAAGGTGATTAAGGGCAAAGAACAGTAAGATCTCCTCCTCCTCCTCCTTCCCTTCATCTAATCCAAAGATGAAAACAATATATGTGAGCGTGGTTGGTAGTTTGGAAGAGCTAGTGGTTAGAGTGGTAGACTTTGGTCCTGGGGAACTGGGTTCGATTCCCACTGCAGGCACAGGCAGCTCCTTGTGAATCTGGGCAAGTCACTTAATCCTCCATTGCCCCATGTAAGCCACATTGAGCCTGCCATGAGTGGGAAAGTGCAGGGTACAAATGTAACAAAAAATACAATAGATACTATTGAGATTCTACATGGAATGTTGCTACTATTGGAGATTCTACATGGAATGTTGCTATTCCACTAGCAATCATTCCATGTAGAAGCCTGCGTGGCCACATTGGTGATCTGCAAGGGCCAACTTCTACATGGAATGTTGGAATAGCAACATTCCATGTAGAATCTCAAATAGTAGCAACAGTGGAGGAGTGGCCTAGTGGTTAGGGTGGTGGGACTTTGGTCCTGAGGAACGAGTTTGATTCCCACTTCAGGCACAGGTAGCTCCTTGTGACTCTGGGCAAGTCACTTAACCCTCCATTGCCCCAGGTACAAATAAGTACCTGTATATAACATGTAAGCCGCATTGAGCCTGCCATGAGTGGGAAAGCGCGGGGTACAAATGTAATAAAAAAAAATTTTTAATACAGTGCATTTCTGAATGTAGTAAAATTATAGTAATTGCATTTCTGCTTTTTCAGCTGGAAATGAAACATTCTTTTTGAACCCTCATTGTAATAAAAACAGACAAAGTTATACTTAAAGGACCTTTTGCTTTGCAAAAATTGCAGCAATAAAAACATGTATAAGTGAAACTCAGCCCTCTTGTAGCCTTCAACAAGATATCATATCGCTCACAGTATTGATAGACTGATGTAGAGACCCTGGATTTGCTCCACTCAGGAATGCAGAGACCTCTAGTGGCTCTACCAGAGATGGACTTTTTGTACAGAGAAGGGCGACGAAAAATGATAAAGGGGATGGGGCGACTTCCTCTAGAGGAAAGGCTGAAGCATCTAAGGCTCCTCAGCTTGGAGAAGAAACAGCTGAGGGGAGATATGATAGAGGTCTATTAAATAATAGTGGAGTGGAAAGGGTAGACGTGAAGTGTCTGTTTACTCTTTCCAAAAATACTAGGACTAGGGGGCATGCGATGAAGCTACAAAGTAGTAAATTAATATGAATCAGAGAACATTTTCTATGCTTTTCACTTGAATGTTTTTTTAGGGGGGGGGTTCACAAAAATGTCCAAAAAGATAAACGCACTAGCTCCCTCCTCCACCAACTGAGTCACAACTGCCTCTGGGAGTCTCCCACTCCCAAATTATCCCCAGTGATTTCTAGGGTTACTGGAGGCCACACTACCAGTGGTCCCTCAGTTCCAAGAAAGCACTCACAGACCCAACACACAAACCAGGATTCTTTATCAGTCCATCCAGACAGAACGAACAATTGTGTTTATTCTCATAAAAATACTGAACAGTGAGCAAAAACGTGCAAATAGCAAAACAGTACAAACATGCACCATCTGCTGGTCAAACAGGAGAATACATTTCAGACATATTTAAGACAGGAAACTGTCCAATACATTTACAGGCTTAAAACACACGTTTTATTCCTATGGGTCCCTGCTGCAGATAACTCAAACTAACCTTTAGTAAAAGACCCTTACTGTTTCTTCACATGTATATTAAATAAAGAGAACTAAAAAATAACAGGATGACATGTATTATAACAAGTGGGATATACATAGTGCCCACACTTCTGGTCTAACAGTCAAGGGTGGATCCCCTCTGGTTGTCACATTGATCAAAGCTTAGCAGTGGAACACATACATGTGCAATGGGCCACATGGGCCAGGTCTGCAAATATTTACTTACTGAGATGTGTACAGGAATCTCCATATTCGTTTCAGGATTACTCAGGAGGGCAGTAGCATAGGAGACAACATTTCCATAGGAGTTGTGAGTCATACACTGATGCCATCCACGACCCACTTCACTACTACTACTTATCACGTCACTCTTAATAGGGGGGTATTCGTACACATACATTGAACGTGCACTGTGATGGTCATCTACAAACATGAATGGTCATCTGAATAAAACACAACATGGCCATTTTATGAGACATCTGCTAGTGGCATTATGTGGCACTCGCCAGCCGTGTTCCTGTCACTTTACAAGTCTGTCACCATTCACGTATTCTCAGTTTTCCAAACATTGGACATCTGCTCACCACTCTACCTGTTGCTTTCTTGAATGTTTATGGTATTTTCAGCACTAAATGTTTATCAGCCTTTCATGTACCTGCTGATAATCATGTTTATTCTTAGGATCTATGTCGATATTGCATTGTGCCTAAACATTCAACCCTGATCATGTAAAATATTGTCACATTTAAACATATTTTGCCATAAATGTTTATTCTGATGCATGTCCTTTCTAAAATGTTGTTCCACAGTGTTGTGGCTAACTACAGAAGCTTATGGACAGCATTTATCATGATCCATATTAAGGCTCTTGCATTATGAATGATCTATTTTATATGCATTTACAGATGATGTAGCTCATTAATTAATTATCTGTAAGCATTGTTGACATTACACGACAACACATTTTTAATGCATATTAAGCACGATTTCATTGTTCAATGCACATTAATACTTTATTGCAGCTACTAAATGCATCCCTAAATTTTCATAGCATGGTTGGAGCCTCTCCCAGTCAAAAAGAGATGCACTCAATTTTTTGATTAAATATAGTTTAGGACACAAGCATCAGCCTGGAAATATGACTTGGGCCACTCCTCAAGTCACTTCACTGGCTCCCTGTCCGCTTCCGCAAACAGTTTCAAACTTCTCTTACTGACCTTTAAATGCATCCATTCTGCACCCCCCCATTACCTCTCTCCACTTTCATCTCTCCCTACATTCCTCCCCGTGAACTCCGCTCACTGGACAAATCTCTCTTGTCGTCCCCTTCTCCTCCACTGCTAACTTCAGACTTTGTTCCTTTTCCCTCGCAGCACCTTATGCCTGGAATAGACTTACTGAGGCTGTACGTCTAGCTCCAGCTCTACTACCTGTTTTCAATCTATGCTGAAAACCCACCTTTTCACCACTGCTTTTGGCTCCTAGCCACTACTCAATTGCCCTCCCCTTGTTCCTTCTCACCAAGTACTTCCCTAGCCCTTAATTGTCTTGTCTGTCTGTATCTTTAGATTGTAAGCTCTTTTGAGCATGTACTGTCTCTCTGTGTCAGTTGTTCAGCGCTGCGTGAGTCAGGTAATGCTATACAAATGCTAATAATAAATAATGTACAAGGAATCTGATGGCCTTAAACTATGCTACAAATTTCCCTCACTATTTTCCATATTTCAGGATGATTGATGACTTCGCTCAGGAGAAAAAAACGTTAGTAATCCTACAGATGATGATTTTGTTTTTTCTAAATTTTCAGATGAGGTTTCTAAGATTGTTCTTTTGTGAAAATCACTGGCTGCACAGAGTCAAGGACACTGCAGGCTGCAATATTTCCTTACAAAGCTCAGTCAACCTCCTCCTCATTATTCAAGCCTAGAGCACACCTGCTGTCTCAGGAGAGACTGCCAAAAAGGTTAACAATGCCTTTCCTTAGGTACTGTAGTTCTGCAGATTATAATGCTTATTTACACAGGAATTGTTGTTACCTATGCAAATAACTTCACTGAGGTCACTTTGCCTTCTAGAAGCAATTAATTATGTCCCAGGTTTGTTAGCACAGCTTGTGCACTCATTCCTGAATCTGGGCACTCAGGGCAAGATGCACTAAACTTTAACGACCCTTTAACGAAGAAACTTTCAACCAACCGTGGCATGCATTAAAGGCCATTTTCCGACTAGCAGCTAACGAAAACGGAATGCAAACAAGTAACTACCATTGAAATGTGGGCGATTCAGAATGCACTAACCATACCGACGATTGCACCGAATCATTTACCGTGAAATATTTAACATCAGCTCAGAGCTGTCATTAAGGCCTGAGCTGTCATACAGACACTGCTCCCCGCTTCTCCCTGCAGCATAAAATCCAAGCTGGCATGTTTGAAAATAAAATAACCCACACAAACACGTGGCTCCCCGCTTCCCCCTGTATTAAAAAAAAAAAATCAAAAGAAAACTCAAACTGTAGCAGCACGGCCCCCCTCCCTTCCTCTCTCTATTTCTCCTTCTCCCACAGCTTTGAAAATTAACACTCTGCTCTCCTCTGAAGCCAATTTCCCAGGTTCTGTAAACAACTTTAAGCTGCCCCGGTCCCCCTCCCTTCCTCTGTTTCCCCCAGCCGGGGGCGGGCCCAGGTCTCTCTGCTGAGCTAAAGGGGATCACAGTGAAAGAGGTCTTTTGTTAGAAAGGGGGGTTTATGAAGGACGTCCTTTTTGGAGTCTTGAGGAGGACATCTTCAACTGCACTCTCCTGCTAGGATCACAGAGCTAAACGCTCGCGCGTCCCGATCCCCCCCTCACACGCCCCTGTCTGACGTAAGCAACCTATGAAGGTTTAATACATTTGTATTGACATTTGTGGCATGCGCAGAGCAGCCAGCATAACGCTTGGCTGCTCTGCGCATGTTTTAGGGGCAGATTACCGATGGGGATTACGAATCTGTAATGCATTGTACTTTACAATACCGCATTGAACATGTGCGACTTGTTTTTTTGGTGCATTCTTCGTTTTTTCAAATTCGGTAAGCACTTTTACGTTTTAGATTTTTTTAACGTTTGGTTGATGCATCTGGGCCTCAGTTATATCATTTTCACATGACTTGGAACCAGGGGCGTAGCCAGATGGTCAAATTTGGGTGGGCCTGAGCCCAAGGTGGGTGGGCATGGAATTCACATCCCCCCCCCAATCCCCTTCTGGTTTGCTCCTCTCTCCACCCTTCACTGCCCACAGACCCCAAATATTAAATACTTGAGCAGGTGGGATCCCCAAACCCTGCTTCTGAAGATTTCCTCCTCCTCCTCGAGCAGCCAGCACTCTTTCAAACGGCAGCACTTGCCTCGAACTGATGCTGCTACCACCGGCTTGTCGTGCATGCTCAGTGCTTATGCATGTGTGAAAACTGAGCATGTACAGAAGGGCCGGTCTCCAGGCAAGTGGGCCCACCTGTGGCTACGCCACTGCTTGGAACACGTTTACACTTGAGTAAATTAGAAGGTCGTTTACCAAGTACGCCAAAAAAATGGGCTGCACTTGTGTAAGCGCAGGTTTTGCGCACGCAGATCCATTTTTCAGCGTGCCTGTACAAAAGGCCTTTTTTAAATTTTTGCCAAAATGGACTTGCGGCATAATAAAACTGGCGCACATCCATTTGGGTTTGAGAGCTTACCATAGCAGTAAGTTCTCATGCATTAACTGTGTGACAATCATCTGCGTACGTAGAATGATGATTACCACCCGGTTTCCACCACACGCAGGAAAAAAAAATTATTTTTCTGGCACGCGTAGCAGACGTGCGTAAAAAAAATGAAATTACCACCTGAGCCTCGCGGTAGGGTGCTAACTCCAAATTGACACGCGTAGGTCGTGGACGCACCTACGCTGTTTAGTAAAAAGGCCCCTAGATCTCTCTTTTGGTTTGTTTGTTTTTTTCATTTTTTAAAGCTCTGTTTCTATAATTGTGGGATAGAGATAGGGCTTACAGAAGCATTCCCTTTGACGTTAATGGTTTATTTTAAGAACCAGGATGTAACTATCTTACTGGGAAAAGAAAAAGAAAATAAAGAGACCAAGGTCTTTTAATCTTTTGGACAATCAACATCAATAAGGATTCAAATGATGATATTTTTTGAAAGCCACAGTGTGTATATAACAACAACAAAATGGAGAGTAAGTAATGAAATTAAAAAGAAGTGAAAATATATTTAATTCCCCCCGCTATTAATCCGGCGGCAGGCAGCGCGGTTAGCAATTTCCAGTGACCAGCATTGAATATCCAGGGTTTTTGGGCTGGCTCTATCTTAACCACCTATGTGAATATTCAGCATTGACTGATTAAGGGCCCTGTTTACTAAGCCATGCTAGAGGCGTGTTAGCATTTTTAGCATGCACTAAGCATTAGCGTGCCCTAACCGTGTAGCTGTGGCTGTCTACACAGTTAGGGTGTGTTAACTTTAGCATGCACTAAAAACACTAGCGCACCTTAGTAAACAGGGCCCTGTTACTAGCGGGCAAAGATAGGACTGTTATTTGCCCATTACACTTAGCAAGCTTTTGTAAGCCACATTGAGCCTGCAAATAGGTGGGAAAATGTGGGATACAAGTGCAATAAATAATAAATAATAATATATATAGCCGGCTATATTATGCGATATAGCAAATTAACCACTATGTGCTGAATGTTAGTATTCAGTAACATAGTAAATGATGGCAGATAAAGACCTGTACGGTCCATCCAGTCTGCCCAACAAGGTAAACTCATTTTACATGGTATGTGATACTTTATATGTATACCCAAGTTTGATTTGTCCTTGCCTTTCTCGGGGCACAGACCGTAGAAGTCTGCCCAGCACTACTCTTGTACTAAGTTCTGAAGCTAACGTCGAAGCCCCTTAAAATTTACACTCCAGCCCATCCCTATCTATTCAGTCACGATCAGGGTGTAGACTACTACTACTACTACTACTTAACATTTCTTTTTTTTTTTATTATTATTTTTATTAACACAGTGCAACAGTGTTTGTACAATTGCCACAACTTCCAAGTATAATTATACAACGTCACAAAGAAATGTTATCTATCAAAAGGATTGATCCATAAATCGCCAACATGGCTTATGCTGCGCACTGCATTTTCCATTTTTTACCCCCCTTGCACTCATGCATCTCACACACCACTCTAACCCGTTCCATAACTCATCATCCGCATCCCATACACACTCCACTTACTCTTCCCCCCTTCCCTCATTACCCTGTAAAGGTAACACCTTTAAGCATGCTGTCCACAAAGCATGATATTGTCTGTTAACAAGTTTTGCAGAATCAGAATAAATTCGGCACTCATTCTCACCAACCATTCTCATTTTGTTGTACCACACTTCCCCGAAGGGCTCTCTGGTTGGATCCAGTATTGTAGGATGGTCTTTTTGATCAATAATATAGCGGTGTATATGAATCTTCTGCACGGCTTAGTAAGTCCTTGGGCAATCAAAAGGTCTTGGTCTCCCAATAATAAGGTGGCATATCCCACTCTATCTGTCTATTTGACTTCAGTGATCAGCTGAAATGCTCGATTCCACAAAGAAAGGGAGGGGCACTCCAAGAAAGAGTGAAGAAAAGTCCCCTGCCCCTTCTGGCATTTGGTGCATTGTCCCTCTTCCCACAGTCCTATAGCTGCCCCCTTGGCCTTTGTAATGTATGCTCTATGCAATATTTTGTATTGGGTTTCTTGGAGGTCCGCTGCCTTAACCATATCATATATATTAGAAAATAGCTTATCAAACTCCTTAATAGTATAATTCCTTTTCAGCTCTCTATTCCACTGATCCATTAATCTTTCCATCCCCCCCAAGGGTCTGTGCATTTGTAGGACTTTGTACCATGTAGTTAACTGTTCATCTTGTACGGTGTACGCAGTAAGATCTTGTCCATGGGTCCCCATAACCATTTGTCCCTGTGCCTGTTGTAAAGAAGAGTAATAATGCCGCACTTGTAAATATTGCAGTAAATGATTATTAGGGATGTCCCACCTTTCCTTCAGCTGTTCAAAAGTGTCTATGTGCTCCTGCCCCTGCTCCATAAGGTGGACCAACATCACGCATCCCTTCTCTCTCCATTTAGCAAAGATAGAATATCCCAGGCCTGCCGGAAAATCTGCATTGCCCACCATGCCCAAAAAGGGGAAGCTCCGACTCTCTATTCTGCTGTCCTCTCCACCAGGCCCATGCTCTGCGCAGAGGCTGCAGAAAGGCCAGTCTCCCTGCAGTGTCATATATGTTACTAGGCCTCATGTGCAGTAAATTTGTGAAGGACCACGGGGCACTCCAGTCCTCTAATCCACCACCGGCAAAAACCGGTAGCTGCCCGTCAGTCCCTCAAAAATGAGTCGCATAAGTGCCGCCACGTTGTACAAACGTAGTTCGGGCAATGCCAGACCTCCCTTGGCCCTACTCAAAGAAGCTTTTGATGTCCGATCCTTGCTCCCTTCCCCCGCCAGATAAAGGCGCGTATAATAGACCGATATAGGCGCTCGTCCTTCCTCAACACCCACAAGGGGGCCGCTTGTAGTGGGTATAGGATCTTTGGTAGCAAGACCATTTTAACTAAGCTATTCTGCCCATCAGGGAAAGCGGCAATTGTTTCCATCTATCACATAGCTTTCTGATGTTGTCCAGTGTATCTACTATATTTTTCTTATAGAATATCAAGGTTTACACTAAGAAAGATTCCCAAATATCTCATAGCTCCTCGGGCGAGCGGTATTGGTATCCCCGACAGGCCTGGGTCCGCAAAATTTCCTGACAATGGAAGTACTTCTGATTTTAGACAGTTGACCCGCAGTCCTGATAATTCCCCATAATCCCCTATTTTCTAACACCCGGGGAAGATCTCTAGGCCCATTGGCCAAGTAGACTAGATATCATCTGCAAACAGATTCACCCGAAAGTCCTGTGTACCCACCCCTTATGGCCCTATGCCCCTAATTTTTATAGCTAACGGTTCTATGGCCAACAAAAAAAGGAGCGGTGACAGGGGGCATCCTTGACGGGTTCCCCTTTGTAAGGGAAAGCTCTCTGTGAGTTTACCGTTAATTAACAGTCTGGCCACTGGGAGAGTATAAAGCGTTTTAATCCATGAGATATAGTCCCTGTTATGCCATAGCGATTCAAGGTCCAAAATAGATATTGCCACGAAATGCTGTCAAACGCCTTCTCCATATCGAGGCCCGCAATGACTTCCAGCCCCCCTCTGCCCCTGCATTCCTGTATGGCCAAAAGAGCTCTCATAATGTTCATGGAGGCATGCCTCCCCGGGACAAATCCCACTTGGTCTTCATGACAAATAGGAAACCACCTCATTCATCCGTCGAGCCATGATAGCGGCCAAGATTTTAATATCCTGATTTAACAATGAAATGGGGCGATAAGAACCCACCTGGGTTGAGTCTTACCGGGTTTTGGAATTAACACTATATGGGCCATATTGTTCTGTATAGTTAATCCGTTCCCCATCCCGTTAAACCAATCTCCCAAGGGGGCCGCCACCAGGTCTGCCAAAATTTTATAATACTCCGGGCCATAGCCATCTGGTCCTGGTGCCTTAGTCAGCTTTAAAATTTGACGGCTTGTTTAACCTCCTGTTCCACTATTGGACTATTAAGATTGCTTAACTGGTCAGCTGCCAGGGTAGGAGGTGAACATCTTGAAAAAAGCCTCACATGCCACCTGATCAAACTCTCTTACCCCATATAGAACTATAAAAATTAACAAATTGCTGTGTGATGTTTTTTCTGTGGTGTACTCCCTACCTGCCGTGTCCCTAATAGTGGTAATAAGTTGCCGCTTGCGGTATGGCCTAACTAATGCTGCCAATATTTCCCAGCTTTGTTTCCCCACTTGAATAACCTGAATCGCTGGAAGTATATGTCTCGCTGCGCTCTCTGATTCAAGTTCATCTATTTGATGTCTAATCTCTAATATGCGTGCACTATCCTGCGTTGACAGAGTGGTCAGATGTGTTCTCCTCAAAGTGTGGTACTCATTGGACAATCTCAGAAGGTCTGCTTCTCTCTCCTTCTTTTTCCCCGCCGTGTAAGCTATTTATGTGGCCCCTCATTACTGCCTTCGATGCCTCCCAGTATGTTCCCGCATTCTACGTCCCCTGTATGATTATACGTTTGGTAGTCTATCCACGTTGTTCCGTAGATATTCTCGGAACTCCTTATCATGATACAAATGGGATGAAGTTTCCACACTCTCTCTCCCTGGCCTCCTGCAAAGGATATCGTCATGGTGACAGCTGAATGATCGCTAAGGGTGCAGTCCACTATATGAACGTGAGAGGACTTGGAAAGCAGGGATGGTGTAGTAAGCAGATAATCAATTCGAGAGTAGGTATTATGGGGGTGAGAGTAGAAGGTGAATTCCCTATCATGGGGGTGTAAAAGCCTCCAGATATCCCACCAACCCCAGCTGGGATAGCAAGAGTTAATCCCTTTACTCCCCAATTCTCTCCCCTTAGCTTCCTTGGTTTACAATCCATTTGTCTGGTCGGCCAAACAGTTAAAATCTCCCCCCATCACTATATGACATTCCGGGAGTGGTACCACTTTAGCTACTAGGTCTGAGAAAAACTTGTGGGAGTAGATGTTAGGCCCATAAACGTTACACAATAGGATACTCTGACCCCATAGGTCTCCCAATACAAGTACATATCTTCCTTCCATGTCTGAGATCACCTTATGCATGGTAAAAGGCAGTTGTTTATGGATTAGAATAGCCACCCCTCTTTGCCTAGAGTTATAAGAAGCATATTCTACCTCCCCCACCCAATCCCTCTTCAATTTTTGGTGTTCTATTGCCGTTAAGTTGTGTTTCCTGAATGAAAGCTATATCAGCCTTCTCTTTTTTCAACCAGGAAAGCACTTTGGTTCTCTTAACCGGGGAGTGAAGTCCGTCAACGTTAAGAGTAACTACTTTTAAGTTAGCCATCCTCGCCCCAAGAAGAGTACTCTCTATGGTTTTGCCAGCATCCCTTTCACTGGTCTCCCAGCTGGACCAGCGAAATCCCTCTTGTTGCCTCTCAAAAGGCCTTCCAATCTATTCCGCCTTCTTCTCTCTCCTTCTCCCCTCTGAATCCCCATCTGAGTTTCAATTTGCTTTCGTGTTCCTTTTACTCCCCCCTCCACCCCCCTCACACACACTTCCATACCCCAAACACACACACACGCACTCCCCTTCCCTTCCCTCCCCCCCTTATTCCCCCTCCCCTTCCCCCCACTATCATCTCTCCTCCCTCCTCCTTCCCTACTATAGTCCCCTTCTCTCTCCCCATCCTTCACCTTCCCAGATCCGCCCTTAGCCCCTCCCCCTTCCCAGCTCATGAGCTCTAAATGATCAGATCCCTTCCCTTCCACTTAATGAAGCACTAAAATTATTAACAAAACATTAATAACCTTCTCAACTGGATAACAGCCAATTCAACTCCTGCTGCCCTTTCTCCCAACAGCTTTTAAGCAATGTTCTCAGTCCAAACCTCAAAGGCAGTAGGCTCACCATTTACTCATGCAGAGATCATCTTGAACTATGAATATGCATAGGTATCACCAGTCTACCCGCCACTGCAAGCAGATTATTTTCCAGCTCCCGCAGTTCCAGCTGTTTCAGCCCTCTTGTGCATTGGCATTTAACTTGCGCAGAAACGCTTGGGCCTCCCCGGTCTCCTGCATGAGTAATGTCTTCCCTTCATGCCATATTCGCAATTTCGCGGGATACATAAGCGCAAAGCGCACTCCCTTCTTATGGAGCTCGGAGCATGTAGGTGCCATTGCCCTCCTCTGCGCTGCGATCCTGGCGGAGTAATCATTGAACAAAAGTATGCGATGGTTTTCATAATCCACACTCCCCACGCGCCCCGAAATGCTTCATCAGCTTTTCCTTGGAGAGCCAGTTAGTATAATGGGCTATAGCTGTACGTGGCTTAGCATTAGCATCTCCCTTCGCTCCCACTCGATGGGCTCTATCACAGCAAAAAGTACTCTGGGATTCTTCCAGGCCCAGCGCCTGGGGCAGCCAGGAATCAAAGAACCGGTACAAGTCATTACCTGCCACCGTCTCCGGCAGCCCAATCACCCGCAGATTATTCCTGCGGTTCCGGTTTTCATGGTCTTCAACTCGTTCTCGCAGTTCTCTCCCGTCTCCTTCTGCAGTGCGGCTACCAAAGTCGCCGTGGCCCTCGCCTCCTCCTCGCCCGTCGAGATCCGCTGTTCCATCTCCTGCAGCCTGTGGGAGTGCGCATCGAACTTCTCGTGTATTTCCTCCACGCTGATTGTAATTTATTCAGGCGGTCAGCCAATGCCGCCGATACCGATCGGGTGATTCCTGGACCCACTCCGTTGTCTGCATGAGCGTCGGGTTCGGGGCACACCTGGATCTAAGTTTTGATCACGCTGTGGCGCCGCCATTTTGTTCGGGGCCTGGATTCGCGGTGTTTTGGATTTTCGTTGCGCCCTTGTGGGCATAACTCAGACGTTCCGTCTTTCCAATTCGGCCCCGCAGTAGCCGGTGATGTTCTTCTCGCCCCCGCACTGCTTTCCTTGGCTTCAAAAGATTCAGGATCTACGATATTTTCAGCAGATTTCGGCTGGTGTCAGGGGGAGCTGCATAGGTCTGCGTCTTCCTAGGAAGCAGGCATCACGTGACCCCCCACTACTTAACATTTCTAAAGCGCTGTACAATTTAGAAGTCTGCCCAGCTCCCATTTTGTTTCCCAATTACCAGCGTCGCCACCCAATCTCCGCTAAGATTCCGTGGATCCTTTCCTTCTAAACAGGATTCCTTTGTGTTTATCCCACTCATGTTTGAATTCCGTTACCGTTTTCAATCCTCCTCCACCTCCCACGGGAGGGCATTCCACATAGCCGCCACCCTCTCCATGAAAAAATACTTCCTGACATGAAAAAATACTTCCTGTCAATACTTCCTTTCAAGATAACCAGCTATCTTGCGCTGAATATTAGCGCTTACCTGTCTAACCACTATTTAACCCAGCCAGGAGCCATTCCTGGGTCGGTTAAATAGCTCTGAATATTGAGCCCAATATTATCAACAAAAATTGGTTTATGGTAGGATTGTGTATTCGTAGTACAGCAAAGAGAGGGAGCAAAGTACAAACGAAAGTCCAAAAAGCAAAGAAAAAGTACCAGTAGCCTTCAAAATAGGGACACAAATCCTTTAATCATACACTTTTGTAAAAACAATCCTCAGAAACACCTGACACGGGCCATGTTTCGGTGCTAAGCGCAGGGGTCACAAAGAGTTGCAGGAACAACGTGCGGCGATGTTGTTTGTCTCAACAAGAGAAATCGCAGGCAATAGGCAGCAACGATGTGTTTTCCCTCTTCGCATGTAATCAATTAAGGAGACGCAGTCAAATGAAAAGACGCTCTCAAATGAAAATACGTTCTCCTTCAATTATGCAAATAAGTTCTTGAATTACTAAAGACATGTGGAGGGGCACTTTCAATATGATGTTCAAATGGTGAAATAAATGTTTCCCGGAAAATGTTTAAAAACACAATTCCATAATGGAAGAAATAAATAAACGTGTTCCAAGATTTGAAAATACATTACAAAAGCCTTTAGAAAAAGTACTAGTAAAAAAGCCCATTTCTGACACAAATGAAACGGGCGCTAGCAAGTTTTCTCGGAGTGTGTATGTTTGAGAGAGTGTATGTGAGAGTGACTGTGTGTGTGAGAGAGAGTGAATGTGCAAGTGTGTGTGTGGTGAGAGAGAGAGAGAGTGAGTCTGGGTGCGAGTGTGTCTATGAGAGAGAGAGTGTGTGTTGTGGTGAGAATGAGAGTGTGTGCAAGTGCGTATGTGAGACACAGTGTGAGAGAGAGTGTGCTTCACACAGATACAGTGTGTGCGAGAGAGAGAGTATGAAAAGTGAGGTGAAGGAAAGCTATTAGGCTAAAACAAACGCCTTCAGAAAATGGAAGAAGGAACCGGCTGAAAATAACAAGAAACAGCATAAGGAGTGTCAAAGCAAATGCAAGGCGCAGATTAAGAAGGCCAAGAGGGAGTATGAAAAAAAGATAGCATTAGAGGCAAAAAAACATAGTAAAAATTTATTTCGGTATATTAAAAGCAGGAAGCCGGCAAAAGAGTCGGTTGGGCCGCTGGATGACCGAGGGGGTAAAAGGGCGATCAAGGAAGACAAAGACGTATGGAGAGACTGAATGAATTCTTTGCTTAAGTCTTCACCGAGGAAGATTTGGGTGGGTTACCGGTGTCGGAAATGGTATTTCAAGCGGACGAGTCGGAGAAACTTACTGACTTCACGGTAAACCTGGAGGACGTAATGGGGCAGTTCGGCAAACTGAAGAGTAGCAAATCTCCTGGACCGGATGGTATTCATCCTAGAGTACTGATAGAACTGAAAAAACGAGCTTGCGGAGCTACTGCTAGTGATATGCAACTTATCCTTAAAATCGAGCGTGGTACCGGAAGATTGGAGGGTGGCCAATGTAACGCCCATTTTTTAAAAAGGCTCCAGGGGAGATCCGGGAAATTATAGCCCGGTGAGTCCTGACGTCGGTGCCTGGGAAAATGGTAGAGGCTATTATTAAAAACAAAATTACAGAGCACATCCAAGGACATGGATTACTGAGACCAAGTCAGCATGGCTTTTGTGTGGGGAAATCTTGCCTGACCAATTTACTTCAATTCTTTGAAGGAGTGAACAAACATGTGGACAAAGGGGAGTCGGTTGATATTGTGTATCTGGATTTTCAAAAGGCATTTGACAAGGTACCTCATGAAAGGCTACAGAGGAAATTGGAGGGTCATGGGATAGGAGGAAATGTCCTATTGTGGATTAAAAACTGGTGAAGGATAGGAAACAGAGAGTGGGGTTTAAATGGCAGTATTCACAATGGAGAAGGGTAGTTAGTGGGGTTCCACAGGGGTCCGTGCTAGGACCGCTGCTTTTTAATATATTTATAAATGATTTAGAGATGGGAGTAACTAGCGAGGTAATTAAATTTGCTGATGACACAAGTTATTCAAAGTCGTTAATCACGACAGGATTGTGAAAAATTACAAGAGGACCTTACGAGACTGGAGACTGGGCGGCTAAATGGCAGATGATGTTTAATGTGAGCAAGTGCAAGGTGATGCATGTGGGAAAAAAGAACCCGAATTATAGCTACGGTCATGCAAGGTTCCACGTTAGGAGTTACAGACCAGAAAGGGATCTGGGTGTCGTCGTCGATAACACACTGAAACCTTCTGCTCAGTGTGCTGCTGCGGCTAAGAAAGCGAATAGAATGTTGGGTATTATTAGGAAGTATGGAAAACAGGTGTGAGGATGTTATAATGCCGTTGTATCGCTCCATGGTGCGACCGCACCTTGAGTATTGTGTTCAATTCTGGTCGCCGCATCTCAAGAAAGATATAGTAGAATTGGAAAAGGTGCAGCGAAGGGCGACTAAAATGATAGCGGGGATGGGACGACTTCCCTATGAAGAAAGACTAAGGAGGCTAGGGCTATACAGCTTGGAGAAGAGACGGCTGAGGGGAGACATATAGAGGTATATAAAATAATGAGTGGAGTGGAACAGGTGGATGTGAAGCTTCTGTTCACGCTTTCCAAAATACTAGGACTAGGGGGCATGCGATGAAACTACAGTGTAGTAAATTTAAAACAAATCGGAGAAAATTTTCTTCACCCAACGTGTAATTAAACTCTGGAATTCGTTGCCGGAGAAAGTGGTGAAGGCGGTTAGCTTAGCAGAGTTTAAAAGGGGTTGGACGGTTTCCTAAAGGACAAGTCCATAAACCGCTAATAAACGGACTTGGAAAAATCCAAAATTCCAGGAATAACATGTATAGAATGTTTGTACGTTTGGGAAGCTTGCCAGGTGCCCTTGACTGGATTGGCCGCTGTCGTGGACAGGATGCTGGGCTCGATGGACCCTTGGTCTTTTTCCCATTATGGCATTACTTAGTATGTGTGAGACACAGACTCTCTGTGAGACTGAGTGTATGAGACCAAGAGAGTGTGTGAGTGACAGTGTGACACACAGAGAGTGAATGTGGATACAGTGTGAGACATAGAGTGTGTGAGAGACAGTGTGTGAGAGTGAGAGAGAGAAAGACATTGACTGTTTGAGAGAGAGAGAGTGTGTGAGAGAGAGAGAGTGTTTGTGTGACAAAGATACCTCCCCCCTCCTCTCTGGTGTCAAGCCCCTCCCCCTCCCTCTCTCTGGTGTCAGCCCCCCCCCCCCCCCCCCCCTCTGTTGTTTGAGTGTTACTGTGTAGGACGCTGAGCTCTGGCTGTGCTTCAAGGAACTGACCAATCCTATTTAATAGAATGCACCTCCACATTCTGAAGCCGAGAAACCTCGTGTGGTTGGTCACTTCTGCTTGTGACGAACTCGGAAGTAAGTGATGTCAATTCAGGAGATGGATACAGAGAGCAGGAATGCCTCAAACCATGCGTCAGCTTCAGAATGTTGGAGGTGCGTTTTATTATATAGGATGTACTGCAAACGTCATAGAGGTTCTAAGATAAACATCTCCGGCAAACGCAAACGTGCAACGATGGTACTGGTCCCAGTGTCAAGAACACATCCATGGCAACAGCAGCACATCCTGCGCAGGTACCTCAGGCAGAGGAAGGGGAATCAGTGGCAGCAGAGGAGTCACAGGAAGGCACTGTGCTAACAGAGGAGCCTGCTGAAGACACCAGCCAGGAGCTGCCTACAGGGGAGGAAGAGGAGGACCAATACTAGTTGAACCCACACCCCTCCCCCCCCCCCCCCCCCCCAGCCATCCAGATACGCCAGATGTTCCTGTAGAGGCTGTAGGGAACCATCCCACCACAGGCGGCAGGTTATGTGGCTGGTCACCAAACTTCTGGCCCAAAATGTGCAGCTGGCTGCCTACTGGCCCCAGAAGCTACAACTGTTGCATGAGGGGATTCACATTCAGCAGCAAAGACTCCAAGCACAAGATGACTGCCTGCAGGTGCTGCCTCCCCACCACCACCACCAGCACACCCCCTCCCTCCAGCACACACCACCACAGCATGGTAAGTATTTGCCTCACAGCCCTACCTCATCCTCCCCCTCCACCTACCCCAACCCCTCTGCAGCCACTTCTCCATCCTTCCCTTTAGCTGCAGGAGATGGTCCAGGCTGGTACTGCCCCTGATGCGCCTGTAACCTTGCAAAACATGGAGTGGTGAACCCTGGGAACATTAATAAGATTCATTAAGCCTGCATTTTCTTCATCAAGGCCTGCTTATTGATTTTTGTTCCACGGTAGATACTGTGGACCAATTGCATTCTTGTTTTTTCACCCTTGAAAAACTTGTTACTGTGAATTTTAGCCTCTGTGACAAGTTTCTATTCATATTCTCTTTCAACCTTATCAATGCTTTGCACCTGACTTGCCAGTGCTTATGTTGCTTCTTATTTTCTTCCTTTTTCCATTCTTTGAAGGACATTTTTTTTTTTACTCTAATAGCCTCTTCACTTCACCCTTTTAACCATGTTGGCTGTCGTTTTTCTTCTTTTCCTCCTTTTTAAATAAGTGGAATACATCTGGTCTTTGCTTCAAGATGGTATTTTTGAACAACACCCATGCCTGATTTAGTTGTCCTAACCTTTGCAGCCGTTCCTTTTAGCTTCTTTTTAACTATTTCTCATTTTATTATAGTCGCCTTTTCGAAAATTAAATGCAGCTACAGTAGATTTTCTTTGTGGCTTCATACCAGATACTGGCTCAAACTTGATCATGTTATGACCACTGTTTCCCAGGAGGACCCAACACCATTACCGGTCATACTATGCCCTGCATGCCACCAAGGACAAGATCTAATTGGCTCCCCCTCTTGTCGGTTCCTGGATCAGTTGCTCCACAAGCAGTTGTTTATTACATCTAGAAATTTTAACTCCCTAGCGCTCCCTGATATAACATTTATCCAATCAATATTGGGCTAATTGAAATCACTCATTATTATACTGTTGCCCAATTTGCCAGCTTTCCTAATTTCTGTAAACATTTCTTCATCTGTCTGTTCATTCTGTCCTGGCGGATGGTAGTACAGCCCTACAAGAATACTCCTTTCCTTCATACATGGAATTCCTATCCATAATAATTCCACACTGCTATCTGTTTCATGTGGAATGTTTATTTTATTTGACTCAATTCACTCTTTAACATATAGCGCAACCCCCCCCCCCCCCCCCCTCCAGTTTGATCCTCTCTGTCAATGCAATACATTTTGTACTCTGTTAACACACAGTGTCCCATTGCTTGTCCTCTTTCCTCCAGGTCTCTGAGATGCCTATTATAGCTACCTACATAAGTAATGCCATACTGGGAAAAGACCAAGGGTCCATCGAGCCCAGCATCCTATCCATGACAGCAGCCAATCCAGGCCAAGGGCACCTGGCAAGCTTCCCAAACGTACAAACATTCTATATATGTTATTCCTGGAATTGTGGATTTTTCCCAAGTCCATTTAGTAGCGGTTTATGGACTCATCATTTAGTGCTATATAACTCTCCCATCTTATAGGTTTCTAGCATTTGTATACAGGCACTTCAAATTGTGTTTTTTTTCTTGCATCTACAAGCTGCTTAGAAGTTGACGGAGACAATGTGCATCCTTTATCCTGCTCTCTGTTTAAACACACCTGGCTTTTTTTCAGCCTTGTTGAAACCTCTCTACTGGGATTCCCTGAATGTCGTGTTTCAATAGTATCCTTCAAGGATACTCCACACTGAACCATGCGCTCCTGGGCAACCGTTGCCCTCCCCCCCCCCCCCCCCCCCCCCCCCCCATTCTAGTTTAAAGGCTGCTGTATCTCCTTGTACACTGGCAAAGCATGGGTGATGCACACAGGTAAATACAAAAGGGCCCTTTTATTAAGCAGCAGTATTCCCACCACGGGCTTACCACACATTGTGAGTATCCTGAAAACCTGAGTGGCTAGGTGTGTCCCAAGGACTGGGTAGAACCCATGCTCTGAAGTCTTTCATGTGTCAGTTCACGTCCTGTATCAATAAAAAATCAGCCTCTATCGGCCAATAAGCAGACCCTATTTCCCAGCATTCTAAGGGAGGTTATTAAAGAGTACTAAATATTGCATGGAACTGTTCAATACTTTAAACAGTCTAGGCTGCACTAAAAGAAGACAAAAATGAAGTTTTCATATGTACTCTATGCAGCTGAGGTCAGTTGTATGTACTTTTTTTTTTTTTTTTACTTTTTCTTAGTTATTTATTTATTTATTGTACTTGCTATACCATGAGACTTCTATGTGGTTTGCATTTTTTAAAATTTGGGTGGCCCTTTTACTAAGGGGTTGCCATGCAGCAATGAGCTTGCCACATGGCAACCCAGAACTACAGCAGGCCCAATGCAGCCTCTGGCGGTAGTTCCTCCTTGACCATCTGCCATTTCTGGCAAAACAAAAATTATTTTTGTAATTTATACCATGGATCTAACCCAGCGGTAATCGCGCTGGCCAGTTACCGCCAGGTTACTGCGAGAGCCCTTACCGCCATCTCAATAAGTGGTGGTAAGTGCTCCACGCCGCATGGCCATAGTGTAAGAATAATCTTAATTAAGAGTAACTATTAATTGCCCAGACACAGGCAATTAATAATTGCAACAATAAAATATTCAAATAACAGCACATATTATAGCATAGAATACAGTGTCAACATAATACACATTAAAACGTTTTAATAGACAACAAAGGGGATAAGGGTGATTAGCTTGCCCCTCCCTCTTTCTCCGCTTTGCACCTGACCATCTCCAGGGAAACAGCTTTCAGTTACTAAGGACCCCAGCTCTAGAATTCACTACCCCTCCATGTTAAGAGCCAACCTACCCTTGCTGCATTAAAAAAAAACACCTTAAGACCCACCCCTTCTCCAAGGTTTTTGACTCCCCAACTACTTAAATTTTATGCCCCGCCTTTCCTCACTCTGACCTTCATTCATCTTGCTCTCCTCCTGTTCTTTACTTGCTCTCTCCTAGGAGTCATTTTACTGCTGTTGAAAAAAGGACCCTGACATACCCCCGTTGCTACCACAGGGCCCTTTTTTACCACAGCTTGGTAAAAGGACCCCTAGAAGAAAGAAAGTAAAGAAAAAGAGGAGAGCAACATGAATGAAAGTCAGAGTGGGGAAAGGCGATGAAAGTCAGAGAGGGGAAAGGCGGGGCATAAAGTTTAAGTAGTTGGGGAGTCAAAAACCTTAGAGAAGAGGGGGGGGGGTCTTAAGGTGTTTTTTTGAATGCAGCAAGGGTAGGTTGGTTCTTAACATGGAGGGGTAGTGAATTCTAGAGCTGGGGTCCTTAGTAACTGAAAGCTGTTCCCTTGGAGATGGTCAGGTGCAAAGCGGGAGGGAGAGGGAAGGGCCAGCTAAATCACACTTATCCTCTATCTAAACTTCTGTTACTCTATCTTATCTATTTGTGCCATCTTGGTTTGGTCCCCTTTGTTGTCTATTAAATGTTTTAATGTGTATTATGTTGACACTGTAAGTAACATTCTACGGGCTGCTATTTGAGTATTTTTACTGTTGCAATTATTAATTGCTGTGTCTGGGTAATATGTGCTGTATACCATGTTGGGAGAATTCCTTCAAAAAGGCAATACATAACTCCTAATAAAGAAATGTTCATATCATTAACATCCACTTTTTGCAGGGTTAATTTTAGATATCGAAGAAAAATTCCACATGAATATTTTTAGTACAGATCTAACACTGTGTTTACTATGCCTGACCTGAGGGCTGCAGTAACCACAGATTGGAGAAGGACATTTCCCTACAGAAGGTGAATGCAAATCTGTCACCCCGCGTTTTGATTTAAAAAAAAAAAAAAAACTTTTGATACAGACATAATAGTTATGGTCTGGAAATACCGCAAGCCAGAATGCATTTGTTCTAGGACAATCTGTAACTTGCTAAATGATACAGATAGCAGTGTTTGCTAAATTTGCCCCTTATTATATTTTGACATGTATACAATCCATCCGACATTCAAATCATTTAACCAGCCAGGTGCCGGTTAAATGGTACCTAGCCGGCTATCCAGCAAAAGATAGCCAGCTGTCTCCTGCTGAATATCACTGGTAAGTGGCTAGTGGATAACCAGTTATATCACACAATATAACTAGCTATCCGCCAATTTTTAGCATGGGTTTGGTGGCCAATTTTGGCCGCATGTATAGCTGGAATATCTTTGACCAGTTTGAACTCAACCGGCCAGCGCCAAATATCAGCTTGGCTGCTTAAGTTCAAACTGGCCATACATAAACCAGATATTTAATGCCGGTAACCAGAATCTGGCATTAGCGTCAACCGCAGGAGTTAGCCCGGCTAACTCTTGTAGTCTGACTATCGACCCCACTATATTTATAATTTTACTTTAATCTTCATTAGAATATTATAAACCCAAGAATACACAGGTAGATCTAACATGACATATGAGGTGTGAAAATACTTACCTGCATATAATAAATGTAAGCCTTTTTGGTTGTATCATATGACCCCCTTATAAGGTACTCACAAACTGGCTATCAACACTTCTCGGTGTCAAGATTGAACATAAACTCTCTCCTGTGTAACCTGAACATCCATACATTAATTCAATCAAGATAGTATTTTTTACGGCCTTCGGTCGCACCACACATGGTCAATATGCTTCAGTCTCCGTGATTTATATGCTCACTTAATCATCGGTCTTTTTCTATAGAAACTCTTAGGGGTCCTTTTACTAAGCCACACAAGCATCTGCACATGCCCAAAGCGCCAAAATGGAGTTACCGCCCGACTACCGTGTGGCTCTTGCGGTAATTTCATTTTGGCGTGCATCCAATACATGCATCTGAAAAATATTTTTTATTTTTGGGCGCACGTAATCAATGCGCACCAAGTGGCATTTGGCGTGCGTAAGTCATTGCCACCCAGTTACCACATGAGACTTTACCGCTAGATCAACAACTGGTGATAAGGTCTCAGAACCAAAATGGACGCGCGGCAATTTTCATTTTGCTGCACGTGCGTTTTCGGCAAAAATTTTAGAAAGGCCTTTTTTACAGGCGTGCTAAAACATGGATCAGCGCACACACGCCCAAAACCCGAGCCTACACTACTGCAAGCCATTTTTTCAGCCCGCCTTTGTAAAAGGACCCCCTAATTTTTTTCTTAGTCTCAAATTAACAGCTTATACAGTGGTGGAAATAAGTATTTGATCCCTTGCTGATTTTGTAAGTTTGCCCACTGACAAAGACATGAGCAGCCCATAATTGAAGGGTAGGTTATTGGTAACAGTGAGAGATAGCACATCACAAATTAAATCCGGAAAATCACATTGTGGAAAGTATATGAATTTATTTGCATTCTGCAGAGGGACATAAGTATTTGATCCCCCACCAACCAGTAAGAGATCTGGCCCCTACAGACCAGGTAGATGCTCCAAATCAACTCGTTACCTGCATGACAGACAGCTGTCGGCAATGGTCCACCTGTATGAAAGACACCTGTCCACAGACTCAGTGAATCAGTCAGACTCTAACCTCTACAAATGGCCAAGAGCAAGGAGCTGTCTAAGGATGTCAGGGACAAGATCATACACCTGCACAAGGCTGGAATGGGCTACAAAACCATCAGTAAGACGCTGGGCGAGAAGGAGACAACTGTTGGTGCCATAGTAAGAAAATGGAAGAAGTACAAAATGACTGTCAATCGACAAAGATCTGGGGCTCCACGCAAAATCTCACCTCGTGGGGTATCCTTGATCATGAGGAAGGTTAGAAATCAGCCTACAACTACAAGGGGGGAACTTGTCAATGATCTCAAGGCAGCTGGGACCACTGTCACCACGAAAACCATTGGTAACACATTACGACATAACGGATTGCAATCCTGCAGTGCCCGCAAGGTCCCCCTGCTCCGGAAGGCACATGTGACGGCCCGTCTGAAGTTTGCCAGTGAACACCTGGATGATGCCGAGAGTGATTGGGAGAAGGTGCTGTGGTCAGATGAGACAAAAATTGAGCTCTTTGGCATGAACTCAACTCGCCGTGTTTGGAGGAAGAGAAATGCTGCCTATGACCCAAAGAACACCGTCCCCACTGTCAAGCATGGAGGTGGAAATGTTATGTTTGGGGGTGTTTCTCTGCTAAGGGCACAGGACTACTTCACCGCATCAATGGGAGAATGGATGGGGCCATGTACCGTACAATTCTGAGTGACAACCTCCTTCCCTCCGCCAGGGCCTTAAAAATGGGTCGTGGCTGGGTCTTCCAGCACGACAATGACCCAAAACATACAGCCAAGGCAACAAAGGAGTGGCTCAGGAAGAAGCACATTAGGGTCATGGAGTGGCCTAGCCAGTCACCAGACCTTAATCCCATTGAAAACTTATGGAGGGAGCTGAAGCTGCGAGTTGCCAAGCGACAGCCCAGAACTCTTAATGATTTAGAGATGATCTGCAAAGAGGAGTGGACCAAAATTCCTCCTGACATGTGTGCAAACCTCATCATCAACTACAGAAGACGTCTGACCGCTGTGCTTGCCAACAAGGGTTTTGCCACCAAGTATTAGGTCTTGTTTGCCAGAGGGAAATAAGTATTTAATCCCTCTGCAGAATGCAAATAAATTCATATACTTTCCACAATGTGATTTTCCGGATTTAATTTGTGATGTGCTATCTCTCACTGTTACCAATAACCTACCCTTCAATTATGGGCTGCTCATGTCTTTGTCAGTGGGCAAACTTACAAAATCAGCAAGGGATCAAATACTTATTTCCACCACTGTATGTGGTCCTGTCTGTCTGATTAACTTAGGTGGTAAGTGCTGAGTTAGAACGTAAGAGTAGCCGTGACTGGCTCAGACCAATGGTCCATCTAGCCCTGTATCCTGTTTTCCAAACAGTGGCCAAGCCAGGTCACAAGTACCTGGCAGAAACCCAAATCATGGCAACACTCCATACTACAAATCCCAGGGCAAGCAGTTGCTTCCCATGTCTGCCTCAATAGCAGACTATGGACTTTTCCTCTAGGAACTTGTCCAAACCTTTTTTAAACCCAGATACGCTAACCGCTGTTACCACATCCTCCAGCAAAGAGTTCCAGAGCTTAACTATTCGTTGAGTGAAAAAATATTTCCTCCTATTTGTTTTAAAACTATTTAAAAGAGTTTCAGCATTTAACCACATAAGTGTTAGCTCCGCCACTGCACTGCCCACAAAATCACCAGCTATGGCATTAGTGGCTAGTCATGATCAGTGCTTTTTTTGTAGAAAAAAAGGTGCCGGTAGTCATTATGGGCGGGATCACCACATATGGCTCCACCCCCTATGATAGCCACACATACATTAGCCACACCCCTTATACCAGCCATGGCGCCTATAAACAGACATCATTGAAAATATTATACTAGTATAGGAGAAAAAAATAACGTGATTTTTTTCATTATAACTAATTTCTGTAAGCTGTTACAGCTCCAGTATACCCAGTGCAAAATAAGAATGGAATATTCTTAAATTGGACATATTCCAAACACTAAAATGAAAATAAAATGATTTTTTTTTTCTACCTTTGTTGTCTGGTGATTTTGTTTTTCTATCTGATCTCTTAACTCCGTTTCCAGGGCTTCCTTTCCATTTATTTCTTTACTTTCCTCCTTTCTTCTTCATTTCTTGCCCTACATCCATAAGTAAAAGCTGGGTCCTCCTCCGTGGAATTGACTGGAGGAGGTATAACGTGGATCCAGATTTTGCCTATTTTCTCCATCCATGTGCAGTTTTTCTCCTCTCCACGTCCTCCTCATCGGTACCGAGGAGTCTCGATGACGGGCATCGATTGAAGGCGAAGAAACACCATCATCGTTTTCCTTCGACACACGGTGCCGGGAGCTCCGGGGCGTTGAGGGAATCGGCACCCAAGAAGCTTCGGTGCTGAGAGGATCACTCCCCCTCTATTCAGGAGATTCCGATGCGTCGGTCTTCTGGCAGCCCAATACCTGTTCCCAAGCCTTGACAGATTCTGCCACCGGCTCCTGTACTGACCCCACAGCCTTGTCTGATGGCAGCTCTCGACAAGCACATCAGGGCCCTGCTTCCAGAGCTTCTGGAAGGATTGCTGCACCAGTCTGCGTCGGTGTCAGAGGTGCTTGCGCCTTCCATACTGTCTGCTGCAGCGGCGTCTGGCCCTTCGCCTGTGATGAGGTCCCCGACCTCGGTGCCGTCTGCTGCATCGGTGTCAGCTGCCACCCAGGTTGACTCCCCTTCGACGTCAGTAGAGGAAGCTTCGCTGGAATCCAGGTGGGCGTCAACTTCTCGTCACCGCCATCGAGGACATCGTTCCTCGGCATCTAGGCAGGCTCAGTTTTGGACTGCTCTGAGGGATGTCTTGTCCGATACTGAAGATGAGTGTTCGTGGGAGGAAGAGGAGGATCCCAGGTACTTTTCTTCTGACAAGTCCTATGGGATTCCTTCTGAACCTTCCCCTCCACTAGAAAGGAGAAAACCTTCCCCTCCACTAGAAAGGAGACTTTGTCCACCGGAGAGTCTATCCGTTACCTCCTTTGTCCGGGAAATGGCTGCGGTTATTCTCTTCCCTATGGAGGTTGAGGATGAGCCCAGGGCTGAGATGCTCGAGGTCCTGGATTATTCTTCTCCGCCTAAAGAGGCTGCAACGGCTCCTTTGCATAATGTACTGAAGGAAGTCCTTCTGCGAAACTGGTCGTTCCCTCTGTCTAATCTTGTGATCCCGAAAAAGACTGAATCCCAATATCGGATCCACGGGGAGCCTGGATTGATGAGGTCTCAGCTACCTCACAATTCCATGGTGGTGGACTCTGCTTTCAAAAGAGCCAAGATACTATGGACTATGCCTCAGCACCCCCAGGCAGAGAATCTAGAACTTTGGACTCTTTTGGAGGAAGGCGTATCAGGCCGCTATGTCCGCTGCCAAAATCCAGACATACCAGCTCTTCACGAGCATCCACTTGTGGAACTCAGTGAGGCAACTGTCTAGCTTGGTTGATGCACTCCATCCGGAGCAGGCCGAGATTTTTCGCCAGGTGGTCAGGCAGCAGAAGGCGTGTCGAAAATTCCTGGCCAGGGGTACGTTTGACACTTTTCATATAGCATACAGGATCGCTGCCCAGGTCATAGTGATGCGCAGACTCTTATGGCTGCATGTCTCTGACCTGGATCATTCGGTCCAGCAGCGGATGGCAGATGCTCCTTGCCGGGGGGATAACCTTTTTGGTGAGAAAGTAGAGGATCCGGTCGGCCAATTCAAGAAGCACAATGATGCTATGGATTCTCTCTCCCGCCGGCCATCTTCTGCTACTGCCTCCTCATCTAGGAGATTTTTTGGAGGAAAGAGGAGTGCTCCCTATTCCTATGCTAGGCGTAGGTACACTCCTGCTTCTCAGCAGCCTGCCCAGGCTCAGTCCCAGCACGCTCGTTCTCATCAACAGCATGCGCCTAAGGCCACTGCGGCTCCCCAGCAAAACCAAGGGACGGGCTTTTGACTGGCTCCAGTTCAGCATAGCCTCAGTAAATGTGTCCGTACCGGACAACTTGCCGGTTGGGGGGAGGTTAATGTTTTTTCACCAAAGGTGGCCTCTTATAACCTCCGACTGGTGGGTTCTTCAAATTGTCTGGTTAGTATACACCCTCAATCTGGAATCCAAATCTCCAAATTGCCCACCGGGAGCTCAGTCCTATAGCTCCCAGCACAAGCAGGTACTTGCAGAGGAATTCTCTGCCCTTCTACAAGCCCAATCGGTCGAACCCGTTCCACCAGGGGAAGAAGGGCTGGGATTCTATTCCAGGTACTTTCTTGTGCAAAAGAAAACAGGGGGGATGCGTCCCATCCTAGACCTAAGGGCCCTGAACAAATTTCTTATCTAAGAAAAGTTCAGGATGGTTTCCCTAGGCAGCCTTCGTCTCATGATTCAGGAAAACGATTGGCTATGCTCTCTGGACTTAAAGGATGCTTACACACACATCTCGATACTTCCAGATCACAGGAAGTATCTTCGATTTTGGCTGGGAACACAGCACTTTCAGTACCGTGTACTGCCTTTTGGCCTGGTGTTTGCGCCCAGAGTATTTACCAAATGCCTAGCTGTAGTCGCAGTGTCGCTACGCAGACTGGGAGTACATGTGTTTCCTTACCTTGACGATTGGATGGTGAAGAGCACCTCGAAGGAAGGTGCTCTGGAGTCCATGCAAATGACTATTCGGGTGCTAGAGCTACTGGGTTTCATCATAAATTATCCCAAGTCCAGTCCAAAATTGGAATTCATTGGAGCCCTATTGAACACTCAGACAGCTCGAGTTTATCTTCCCAAGACAAGGGCAGACAACCTTCTCTCCCTGGTGTCCATGGTTCGAGCGTCTCAGCAGGTCACGGCTCAGCAGATGTTGAGACTTCTGGGGCACATGGCCTCCACAGTTCATGTCACGCCCATGGCTTGCCTATATATGAGATCAGCTCAATGGACCCTAGCTTCCCAGTGGTTTCAAACTGTGGGGGATCTAGAGGATGTAATCCAACTGTCCACCGACTTTCGGAGTTCTCTTCAGTGGTGGACGATTCGATTCAATTTGACCATGGGGCGATCATTCTAAGTTCCTCAGCCACGAAAACTGCTGACATCGGATGCATCTCTCCTGGGGTGGGGAGCTCATGTAGATGGGCTCCACACTCAGGGAGCCTGGTCCTTTCAGGAAAGGGCCCTGCAGATCAACCTCCTGGAATTAAAAGCAATCTAGAACGCTCTAAAGGCTTTCAGAGGTCAGCTGTCCAACCAAGTGATCTTAATTCAGATGGACAATCAGTTTGCCATGTTTTACACCAACAAGCGGGGGGCACCGGATCTCGTCCTCTGTGTCAGGAAGCCGTCCAGATGTGGCTTTGGGCTTGTCGTCATGGCATGTTTCTCCAAGCTACTTATCTGGCAGGCGTAAACTGGCCGACAAGTTGAGCAGGATTATGCAACCTCACGAGTGGTCACTGAACATGGGCGTAGTCCGCAAGATCTTCTGAGCATGGGGCATCCCCTCGGTGGATCTTTTTGCCACTCAGATCAATCACAAGGCCCTCAGTTCTGTTCCAGGCTTCAGGCCCACAACAGACTAGCGTCAGATGCCTTTCTCCTAAATTGGGGGACAGGCCTTCTGTATGCGTATCCTCACATACCTCTAGTAGTGAAGAATTTGCTGAAACTCAAGCAAGACTGCGGGACCATGATCCTGATTGCACCCTTCTGGCTGCGTCAGATCTGGTTCCATCTTCTTCTGGAGTTGTCCTCCAAAGAACCGTGAAGATTGGACTGTTTTTCAACCTTCATCACTCAAAATGAGGGGTCGCTTCTACATCCCAACCTCCAGTCTCAGGCTCTCACAGCCTGGATGTTGAGAGCTTAGAATTTGCCTCCTTGGGTCTTTCAGAGGTTGTCTCCCGAGTCTTGCTTGCTTCCAGAAAAGATTCTACAAAGAAGTGTTACTTTTTCAAATGGAGGAGGTTTGCCGTCTTGTGTGACAGCAAGGCCCTAGATCCTCTTTCTTGTCCTACATGGACCCTGCTTGAATACCTTCTACACTTATCAGAGTCTGACCTGAAAACCAACCCAGTAAGGGTTCATCTTAGTATGATTAGTGCTTACCATCGCCGTGTAGAGGGTAAGCCTATCTCTGGACAGCCTTTAGTTGTTCGCTTCATGAGAGGTTTGCTTTTGTCAAAGCCCCCTGTCAAACCTCCACTAGTGTCATGGGATCTCAACATCATTCTCTCCCAGCTGATGAAAGCTCCTTTGAGCCACTGAATTCCTGCCATCTGAAGTACTTGACCTGGAAGGTCGTTTTTTTGGTGGCTGTTACTTCAGCTCGTAGGGTCAGTGAGCTTCAGGCCTTGGTAGTGCATGCACCTTATATCAAATTTCATCACAACAGAGTAGTCCTCCACATGCACCCTAAGTTCCTGCCAAAGGTGGTGTCGGAGTTCCATCTTAACCAGTCAATTGTCTTGCCAACATTCTTTCCCCGTCCTCATACCCGCCCTGGCGAAAGCAGTTTGCACACCTTGGACTGCAAGAGAGCATTGGCTTTTTACGTGGAGCGGACAAAGCCCTTTAGACAGTCTGCCCAGTTGTTTGTTTCTTTTGATCCCAACAGGAGGGGAGTTGCCATCGGAAAACGCACAATTTCAAATTGGCTAGCAAATTGCATTTCCTTCACTTACGCCCAAGCTGGGCTGACTCTGGAGGGCCATGTCACGGCTCACAATGTTAGAGCCATGGCTACGTCAGTGGCTCACTTAAAGTCAGCCTCCATTGAGGAGATTTGCAAAGCTGCAACGTGGTCATCAGTCCACACATTCACATCTCACTACTGCCTTCAGCAGGATACCTGACACGACAGTCGGTTTGGGCAGTCGGTGCTGCAGAATCTGTTCGGGGTTTAGAATCCAACTCCACCCCCCTAAACCCATTTTTGTTCTGTTCCAGGCTGCACTTTCAATTAGTGGTTTATGGTTTCAGGTCAATCTATGTTATGTCCTCGCTGTTGCGAGGTCCAATTGACCAATATTCATTGTTTTGAGTGAGCCTGGTTGCTAGGGATATCCCACATGCGAGAACAAGCAGCCTGCTTGTTCCTCGGAGAAAGCGAAGATACATACCTGTAGCAGGTATTCTCCGAGGACAGCAGGCTGATTGTTCTCACAAACCCGCCCACCTCCCCTTTGGAGTTGTTACTAGTTTGTTATGCTTTTTGATTTAACTGAGAGGCACGCACGACGGGCGGGAAATCAGTCCTCGCACGCGTGCCAGAAGACTCTGGCAAAACTTTTTTTATATTTTGCTTGCAAAATGCCGTCCGATTCCCGGGCCGACGCAGACGTCGACCCACATGCGAGAACAATCAGCCTGCTGTCCTCGGAGAATACCTGCTACAGGGTATGTATCTTCGCTTTTCCGCCGAAACACAGATCGTGTAGGGTCCCAATAAACCTTGGAGCTCTTACTTCTGTGTTTGGGCTGGTCACTTAGACTTGGCTTTCTTCCACCCTGTGTTTGTTTTGGGGGCTCCCCCGCCATTCAGGTTTTCAGGATATCCACAATGAGTATTCATGAGAGATATTTGCATACAGTGGAGGCAGTACATGCAAATCTCTCTCAGGAATATTCATTGTGGATGTCCTGAAAACCTGACTGGCTGGGAGCCACTGCAGCAGGCTAGTGGTTTTCAGAGATTATTGGTTTAGCAAATATCCCTGAATTTCAATTTTTTTTCACTGTTTCTGCATTAGCATGCTATTTGCATTTTGCATGATATTTTGCCTTCATACTATATGAAATGTAAAAATCCCATTAACTTTGTTATTTCCATACCGCTTTGTTTTTAGCAAGAATGGACTCCTCATATGATAGTTCCTTGCTGAATACAGCAAAAAATTCAATTATTGTGGGTTAAGCAAGGTCAATGCAAGTTTATTATTTGCCCTGGGCAAACCTTCAGCCTTGTACACCCTGTTTAATTAACTTTCCTGCCCCTCAGCATCCCAGGAGATTTTGATAATTGAACTCAGTGATCATAACTATCCCAACACCACCCCTTCCAGAACGATTCTGCAAAAAGCTTAATTGGACATCGTACTTTTAAATATTACATTATTTTTCATGTATGCAGTGTATATGCATAATAAAGCTAATTCCCAAAAACCATTTATCTAAGCAAATAGGCTATTTGTAAACTGCTCACCCTCTCTGCTTGTAAAAGTATGTGCTGATAGGACCCCTCAAAGAACTTTTACCAAGCTGTGGTAAAAAGGGCCCTGCAGTTGCGGCAGGGGCCGTTTTTCCTGTGCCAGGACCCTTTTGCCCACAGTGTGTAAAAAGCCCCACCCTTCAAAAATGGCCATGCGGTAAGCAGCACCTACCACCACCAATTGAGGTGGTAGTAAGGGCTCCTGTAGTAACCCAGCAGTAACCGGGCAGCATGCGGTGCTGCCCGATTACCACCAAGTTAACGTCGTGGTAAAAATTTAAGGCAGAAATACTGCCGGAGACCGCATCGGGCCAGTGGTAGTTCCGTGTTGCCGCACGGCGACCCTTTAGTAAAGGGTCTCTGAGTTTATATGGCTCAAGCCTATTGTCTTATTTTATTTATTTATTTTCAGCACTTGATAAACTGCAAGTAATCCTTGAGGTGACTATGCAGTTTACAATTTCTTTTACAGGTGCTTTGCACTCTCCCTAATGAACTCCCAACCTAAGTTATATATATTGTACCTGGGGCAATGAAGGGCTAAGTGACTTGCCCAGAGTCACACGGAGCTGCAGAGGGACTTGAACCTGGTTCCCTAGGATCTCAGCCCACTGCTGACTGTCAGGAAGGAGCAGGAATTAAATCCAGTTCCCCCGGCCCCCCCAACCCGCTGCACTAACCATTAGACTTGCTTTGATTGCAACCGCTCTTTGCTGTCCTCCAGAAGCTGCCGCTCCAGGCCAATACTCAGAACTCCCACAGTAAGCCAGCAGCGCAGAAATCCTACCGCCGGAACAGCGCAGAAACCTGGCTCACCAATGCTCTAAAGAAATGATACGTATGCTGTAAAGGGGAAATGGGACTTGATATACCACCTTTCTGAGGTTTTTGCAACTACATTCAAAGCGGTTTACATATATTCAGATACTTATTTTTGTACCAGGGGCAATGGAGGGTTAAGTGACTTGCCCAGAGTCACAAGGAGCTGCAGTGGGAACTTAACTCGGTTCCTCAGGATCAAAGTCCACTCCACTAACCACTAGGCTACTCCTCCACTCCAGCAAAAACAAGGGGGAATGTGCTTGGTGCGTGCGCAGCCAATGTATTCCTATGGGTGTCTTTAGCATTTAGCGCATGCCTATTTTTAGCACATGCCAAAAACGCCAGCGCAATTAAGTAAAAGACCCCCGTAGACTTTTCCATCAGTAAGATTTATATACCCACCTCGTCATTGCTCTAACGGTGGAAACATTTTCATCTTTCAAAACTTTTTCAAGTTCTTATATATATATAGATATAGATATAGATAGATAGATAGATATAGATATATATAGATATATATATAGATAATATGAATAAATATATTTTCTCTTTAACACTTCAGTAAAGTTAGTTTAACAAAAATACTCATCTCCAGATGAAGACCATAACAATCAGTCAGGGGATTACTTAATCCGAAATAGACTTTGTTTTGCCCTGGAGCTGTTTCAAGGAACACCCCCTGCAACAATAAAGACAGGGATTACTAACCATCCCCTCCCTACTGTCACCTTCTGAAAAAAATCTTAAAATTACCTGCTTTAAACGGCGCCGGCATTTCTCAGCCCTTCGCATAAATTGCTTTAAAATGGCGGTGGCGTTCTCCCTGCATTTTATTATTCCTCCTCTTCGATCATGTGATAAGGACGAGAAACCAATCACAAAGCCCCTGCTCACACCAACGTCATCATCTGGAGGTGAGTATTTTTGTTAAAACTAACTTTACTGAAGGGCTAAAGAGAAAAATATATTTATTCATATTATCCACACATATATAAAAGAAGTTGAAAAAGTTTTGGAAAAATTTAATGTGAAAGATGAAAATGTTTCCACCGTTAGACTGATGAGGCGGTGGGTGTATAAATCTTCCTGATGGAAAAGACTTAGGGGTATGTTTACTAAGGTATGTTAACATTTCAAACGCACCCTTAAATTTAAGGTGCATTAAACGCTAACATGCCTATACATTTCTATGGGCGCATTAGTGTTTAGCGTGGGTAAACCATTTATGCGCGTTAAAACACGCCCATAGCGCACCTTAGTAAACATAGGCATTAGTTCAGTAAGTGACACCGCTGAGGTCTATGGTAAAGCTCCCATCTATGGGAGGTAGTTTGTATATGGGATTAACAAGAACCTCCTAAAAGACCAATGCTATTGGTGTTTGGTACTTTTAACATTCATGAACGACCACTTACCACCCCATTAAAAAAAGGCCTTTTTACCCGCCATGGTAAAAATTGACCCAGTGTGTGCTAATTTCATGTGTCCAAACTAGCGCAAGTCACTTTTTACTGCAGCTTACTAAAAGGGCTCCTTAATGAATACATCCCAAATCTATCTGTTGCCAGGACAGGGTTATCATGAGAGCCAGGGAATGTTTATTGTTTATTAACGTACTTGTTAAACCTCCTTTCCAGGAGTAGCTTTACAATCTACATAAAGTTTGAAAAGAATGTCATGAATAGATAGAACAGATCTCAGTCACTCAAAAAGAAAAAAAGCCACAAACACAACAGAAGATAAAAGAAACTCTTCTTCATGTTCCCGCCCGAAACCTCCGCTCACAGGACAAATCCCTCTTCTCAGTACCCTTCTCCACCACCGCCAACTCCAGGCTCCGCCCATTCTGCCTCGCCTCACCCTATGCTTGGAATAAACTTCCCGAGCCTTTACACCAAGCCCCCTCCCTACCCATCTTCAAATCCTTGCTCAAAGCCCACCTCTTCAATGTTGCTTTCGGCACCTAACCTTTATACCTTTCAGGAAATCTAGACTGCCCCAATCTGACGACCCGTACTTGACTGTTTGTACATTTGTCCATTAGATTGTAAGCTCTTTGAGCAGGGACTGTCCTTCTATGTTAAATTGTACAGCGCTGCGTAACCCTAGTAGCGCTTTAGAAATGTCAAATAGTAGTAGTATTAGTAGTTCATGTACAGCGCTGAGCGATGGTCAGCCAAAGGCAGTTGTAATAAGATGTGATTTGAAAGCCACTTTAAATTTCTTAGAAGTAGGCTCCCCTCATATAGTAGGAGGTAAATTATTCCATAGAAAGGGGGCCAAGAGGAAAAAGGCCAAGTGCCTGGTAGACTCATAGTTTGTTTGAGACGGTGCAGGAAGAACAAATCGATGTGCATCCAGAGATAAAAGGGTTCGGGATGGGGTATAGGGTAAGATTAGGTTGGATAGGTATGATGGGTCACCTGAGTAGTGGGCCTTACGGGTGAGGCATAAGATCTTGAATGGAATGTTAGAAAAGAGGAGTGGACACTTTTGACAATTCTATTGTCGAATGTTCCATTCATTCGAAAAAGTGGAGCTTAAATGGAAAATTCACTCTGCCGCAACATGGCATAAGACATTTGTTTAGAGAACAATCTTCAAAGTTTTTGAGGCAGAAAAATAGCAAATGACTTGATTAAGCATTAAGTGTGGGCTTTTACTTATATATGTAGGTTTAATAATGGTAAGAAAAAGAGGCAGGGAGAGAAAGCAACACGTCTACAATCAATTCTAAAATGTATTTGCACTATTTTGTCCTTACTATACTACCTACACAAATAACAAGCTGAAAGTATGGAAATGCTTTTAGCACAAGTATTTTGTTGCGTACATGAAAACAAGACAGAAACATACAGTGCCTTGAAAAAAAGTTCACACATCTTTCTATGGGGCCCTTTTACTAAGCCGCATAGGCACCTACGCGCACCCAATGCGCGTCAATTTTGAGTTACCGCCCGGCTACCACGTGGCCCTTGCAGTAATTTCATTTTTGGCGTGCATCCACTAGGCATGCCGTTAAATATTTTTATTTTCTGGTTTGTGGGCGGTAATCGTCATTCTACATGCATAGACCATTACCACCCGGTTACGGCGTGAGACCTTACAGCTAGATCATTGCTGGCGGTAAGGTCTCAGACCCAAAATGGACGCGCCACAATTTTCATTTTACCACACGTCCATTTTCGGCACAAAGTTTTAAAAGGCATTTTTTAAAGGTGTGCTGAAAAATGATTCTGTGTGCGCCCAAAACATGCGTCTACGCTACTGCAGGCCATTTTTTCAGCACGCCTTTGAAAAGGGCCCCTATTTGCCTCTTTTACTAACCTGCATTAGTGATTCCCGGTGCGGTACATTTTGAATGGGCTGCATGGCATTAAAGAAGAAGTTTGTTTCACTGATCTACACAATAGTACATTCACTTTGTGTGGAAAAACAATTACAGAAACCAAGGGTTCCTTTTACTAAGGTGCACTGAAAAATGGCCTGCGGTAGTGTAGGTGCATGTTTTGAGCGCGCGCAGAATCGTTTTTCAGCGCACCTGCAAGATATGCCTTTTTAAAATTTTGGCCGAAAATGGACGTGCAGCAAAATGAAAATTGCCCCGCATCCATTTTGGATCTGAGACCTTACCGCCAGTCATTGACCTAGTGGTAAAGTCTCACGCAGTAACTGGGCGGTAATGACCTACATGGCGTGCGTCCAATATGTGCGTCCAAAAATAACAATTATTTTTTGGCTGTATGTATCAGACATGCTCCATAAATGAAATTACTGCAAGCCACATGGTAGCCGGGTGGTAACTCCATTTTGGCACGCCTAGATACTTACACGGCTTAGTAAAAGGGCCTCCTTAAATGTCTTGATTGTGTAAGTCTTCAAACCCTTTGACTCAATACTTAATGGAAGCTTCTTTTGCAGCAACAACAGGGCACGTGGGATTCTTGGGCATCAACTGAACCTGGTAGAAGGAACTCTATTTCTATAGTTCTCTCTAACCAAGCTTCGGATGTTGGCGCACCTCATTGCCTTAACCTTTCCAAATCCTTATCTAGCTGAGCCTTCCTGGAATCTGTGAATTACAGAACCACAACATGTAGGCAGTCTCTTTCACAAGCCTCAGCCTCCTTGGCACAAGCACCCACTCCCTAAGCCCAGATACTCCTCTTTTGACCAAGACTCCTCCCTTTCAGGAGGTTCTGCACTCCTTCTCCCACCAGTGACTGCTCCCTTTAGAAAGGGTTATTATGCACATTTCACACTAAGACATAGAAGGGGATTCTTTACCCCTCCCCCTTTTACATATGTAAATAGATTCCATTTGATAGTCATTGTGGAAAATCATGAAAACCCAACTGGATTGCAGCCTTCGAGAGGACCAGGTTTGGGAGTCCCTCCACTCATACACACACTTTCTCATATCCCTGCTCTATGCTGAAGAGCCCTAACCTGTTCCTTCCACTTTATCATGGTTGTTGCCCTTGTTCTAAATGAAGCAATCTGAACTGCACATAGCACTGAAGATACTATTGTACTGTGATAGTTTCAAATTTATTCTCCATTCCCTTACTGATAATTCCTAGGATTTCAACATATTGTTCACAATGACTCCCAGACCCTTTTTTTGGATGGTGACTATTAAATAGAACTCAGCATTTTATACATATAGTTATTATTGGTGCACTACATCAGTTATCTTCTAGTTCGCACATAAAGAGGCAGATTTGAAAGACAGGTTACAGATCTGAAAAATAAGTTTCAGGTCTTCAATTTGTATTGGAGTTCCTTAGGCCTCTGTTGTGAATACCATTAGTTCCAGGTGACTTGCTATTATTTAGTTTATTTATTCTAAGGCCTCTTCCAGATTTACACCGATGTGTTTCAGGTCTTCTGAACAATTAGTTCCAGCATGAAGACCAAAGCAAAGAATTTAGGGGGTCTTTTACTAAAGCTTAGCTTTGGCTTCATCTTTGAGGATTTATCAACCTTCTCACAGTTTGTGGTCAGCTGATAAATTGCTATTGAACATACCCTCTTTTAAACATATTAGACTCAACACATATTGACCCGCTATGGTCCAAATTGAAGGTGATCACCTGTGGAATTCACTATCCAAGGATTTATGGAGTGTTATCTCAATTTTACAATTTAGAAAGCAGCTGAAGACTTTTTTATTACTCAGGCTTTTGCTTAATAGGTGTCTTGTTTCAATCAGTCTTAGATTTATGCCTTGTTATTTTGTTGTATTAATTCTATGTATTGTTTTGACTTTATGTATTGTGTTTGATATATTTTTTTAATATTATGTATATCTAAATATGTACCCTCTGTCTAGAACAGTAGGATAGAGTGGGCTAGAAATATTTTAAGTACATAAATTAATTAATAAATGAACTTTCATAGGAACATATTTAAGAAGCTAGAATACAGCTATTTTCCCTGAAAATGCAAGCATTGTATTGAAATATCATTGTAAACAAATTCAAAGCAGATCCAAATATACAGTCATAGTGCTTTTAATTATAGTGAGCCAGATGGTTATGGCATGTTTACATCCGAGTAATTATTTCCTGTCCTAAAAATTATTTTCTCTTTTGTTACAATCCACCCTTTCTAGTAAGAATGGGTGTTTTGTTATAGTCTGCAATTGGACTGATTTCAAATAAATGGATCATAGTTAATACTGTGCTTTGGAGAATTATATATTATAATTAAAATAGCAAACAGCAATTCCTTATATATCTTATCTTTCTTACAGTAAAAGACGAAGGGCCCTGTTTACTAAGCCGCGCTATAGACCTGCTAACATTCTTAGCACATGCTAAAATTTAGGGTTTCCTTCTACAAAGGCGCGCTGAAAAATGGCTTGCGGTAGTGTAGGTGCGGGTTTTGGGCGTCCGACAGTCCAATTTTTAGCACGCCTGTAAAAAAGGCCTTTTTAAAATTTTTGCCAAAAATGGATGTGCAGGAAAATGAAAATTGCCATGCATCCATTTTGGGTCTGAGACCTTACCGCCAGCCATTGACCTAGCAGTAAAGATTCACTCAGTAACCGGGCAGTAATGACCTTCGCGCACCAAATAACACTCGGCGCGCGTCCGAAAATAAAAAATATTTTTCAGATGCGCGTATCAGATGCATACCAAAAATGAAATTACCGCAAGAGCCACACGGTAGTCAGGCGGTAACTCCATTTGGGTGTGCATAGATGCTTATGCATTGTAGTAAAAGGACCCCTTGGAGGGGCATAATCGAACGGGGACGACCATCTCTAAAGGCCCCCATCTCTAAGGACGTCCCGGTGAAGGGGCGTGGAATCCTGTATTATTGAAACAAGATGGGCGTCCACCTTTCGTTTCGATAATACAGTCGGGGACGCCCAAATCTCAACATTTAGGTCAACCTTAGAAATGGTCATCCCCGGTTTTCGGCGATAATGGAAACCAAGGTCGCCCATCTCAAAAACGACCAAATCCAAGTCATTTGGTCATGGGAGGAGCCAGCATTCGTAGTGCACTGGTCCCCCTGACATGCCAGGACACCAAACGGGCACCCTAGGGGGCACTGCAGTGGACTAACTGATGCACTAACTGAATGGAAAAAGGCCTGCAGTGGTCACCAACCACTTCCCATCCCAAAAAAAACAACTTTAAAAACTTTTGTCTTTTTTTTTTTTTTTTAGAGTATGGGTGAAGGATGCCCTTCGCTATGCCTCTGTGATGGCAGTTGAGGACGTCCTTCGCTATCTATTTATTTATTTAGATTTTGCTCACACCTTTTTCAGTAGTAGCTCAAGGTGAGTTACATTCAGGAACACTGCATATTTCTATGCCTACGTCCCTGCAACGGGCAGTTGAGGATGTCCTTGATATGCCTCTGTCCCTGCGACGGCAGTTGAAGACGTCCTTTGCTATGGCAGTTGAGGTCGTCCAAAATGTGGATGTTTGTGAGAAGGATGTCCATGCCCTGAATATTTCTGTGAGAAGGATGTCCATGCCTGCTATGCCTCTGACACCCCCATTATTTATTTGGATTTTGGATCACAAGTAGCAACAGTGGGAGTTGAACTGGCCACCTCTGGATTGCAAGACCAGTGCACTAACCACTAGATCACTCCTCCACTCCCTTGAAATTTGGCCATTCCTGTGGGGGGGGGGGCAGTTGAGGATGTCCAAAATGTTTGAAAGGACATCCACGCCCTCGTTATGCCTCCGCTGACACACATATACCTCCCCCCCAGGGACCTGCATACTGCCCCCCCCCATCACCACAGGAATGGCCAAATTTCAAGGGAGTGGAGGAGTGGCCTAGTGGCTACAGCACTGGTCTTGCAATCCAGAGGTGGCTGGTTCAAATCCCACTGTGCTACTTGTAATCCAAATAAATAAAGGGGGTGTCAGAGGCATAGCAGGCATGGACATCCTTCTCACAGAAAAACCCAGGCATGGACATCCTTCTCACAAACATCCACATTTTGGACATCTTCAACTGCCATCACACAGTCGGACCATATGAAAGGACGTCCTCAACTGCCGTCGCAGGGACGGAGGTCCTTCACCCGTATACTCTAAAAAAAAAAAAAAAAAAGACAAAAGTTTTTAAAGTGTTTTTTCAGGGTGGGAGGTGGTTAGTGATTCCCCGATTCCCTCTGGTGGTCATCTGGTCATTAGGGGACCTTTTTGTGGCTTGGTCGAAAAAAAAAAAAAGGACCAAGTCGACCAAGTGTTCGTCAGGGACGCCCTTCTTTTTTCCATTATCGCTTGAGGACGCCCCTCTGTTAGGCACACCCCAGTCCTGCCTTCGCTACGCCTCCAACACGCCCACAGGAACTTTGGTCGTCCCCGCGACAGGAAGCAGTTGGGGACGCCCAAAATCGGCTTTTGATTATGCCGATTTGGGCGACCCTGAGAGAAGGACGCCCATCTCCCGATTTGAGTCGGAAGATGGGCGTCCTTCCCTTTCGAAAATAAGCTAGTTAGTGTCTCTAGTGTTAGCACCACTAGAGGCCAGCATGGCTATAGTGGTAACCCCAATACCTCCATTCCTTCCCACCCCGTGACAATCCTGACTTGTTTGGAGAAGGAAGAGAAGTGGAGCAGTAGCACCTTGGATCTGTCCTCCTCTTCTGCTATTGGGCCTGTGGCTAACTGATTAGCGCATAAGATGCCCACTCTCTACCCCTGGGCACACCCCATGCCAAAAAATAAATTGTATTTTTTAGCACGTGGGTAGTGCGTGTGCATTCCAAAATTACCGTGGGATGTCTCAGTGCTCCTTTTGTTGTGGTAAGAATGTATTAGTGATTACCACAGCTTTGTAAAAGGGACCCCTAGTGTGTAAATGCAAGGAGGGGCGTATACATAAATGAGGAATGGGTGGGGCTTCCACTTACATACATAACTTACAGAATGCCATAAGTTACACATATCCCTGCCACACTTTTGCAAATGCAGTTACACCAGGTCCATGGCAAGATGCATAAATGCAAGGTATGCCAATACCGGGTTACATTAGTACTCTATAATGCAGTGTTTCCAGTTCTGGAGTACCTCTTGCCAGTCAGGTTTTCAGAATATCCACAATGAATATGCATGAAATTGATTTGCATACACTGCCTCCATTATATGCAAATCTCTTTCATGCATATTCATTGTGGATATTCTGAAAACCTGACTGGCAAGAGGTACTCCAGATCAGGACTCGGGAAACACTGCTATAATGGAACCTGGGTGTTCTGATGGCAGTATAGAACAGACTCTCACTGTGCGGCATCATAGTGCTTATATGGAGATATCCACTTATGGAATTGTCTCCATTACTTAAATAAAATTAGCCCATAAGCTGGTACCTGAGCCCAGGGGCATAGCCAGACCTCGATAGGAGGGGGGGGCAGAGTCTAAAGTGAGGGGGCACATTTTGACCTGCCTCCCCCCCCCCTTCTGCTGCATGATGCTACCATGGCTGGCGGGGGTCCCCAACCCCCGCCAGCTGAAGCGTTTGTCCCATGCTGGTCTCGCATTGCCTGCCCTGCTCTGTTCTCAGTCGCACTATGCACGCTCATTTTAAGTGTCGCACATGCTCAGTTTCACTAAAACGAGAGTGTACAGCGTGACTGAGAAGAGCAGGGTAGGCAATGTGGCGAGACCAGCGCAGGACAAATGCTTCAGCTGGCAGGGGTTGGGGACCCCCGCCAGCCAAACCGGGGGCCCCAAAGCCAATATGGGGGGAGGCCCAGGCCCCCGTGGCCCCTGTATTTATTTATTTAGATTTTGCTCACACCTTTTTGAGTAGTAGCTCAAGGTGAGTTACATTCAGGTACTCTGGATATTTCTCTGTCCCAGGAGGGCTAACAATCTAAGTTTGTACCTGAGGCAATGGAGGGTTAAGTGACTTGCCCAAGATCACAAGGAGCAGTAGTGAGATTTGAACTGGCCACCTCTGTAGCTATGTCATTGCCTGAGCCAGTGGAGGAGGATGTGATTTGTCCAAGGTCACAAGACCACTGATGTTATTGTTAGGTTATACTTTCTAGAAGCAAGTGGTGCTTCCCCAGGTACCTGTAGATGTACCAAGACTCAGGGGCGTAGCCAGACAACAAATTTTGGGTGGACCTAGGCAAGAAGTGGGTGGACACCAAGTGTTCTCCCCCCTCCCAACCACCACCAAAAAAAAGTATTTCAGCTGGCAGGAAAATGCTTCTTTCCACCTTGGCAGTACGCAGCAGGCATGTGCTGAAAACTGAACATGTGAGGTGCCAGTATCGTGGAGAGTAGCGTTTTTGTTACCATCAGGGGGAAGTCTTCAGCTGGCCGAGCTTGAGATCCCCATCAGCTACCGCTAAATGTGTGCTACTGTTGGGTGGGCCTGAGCAATAAATGGGTGGGCCCTGGCCCACCCAGGCCCACCTGTGGCTACAGCACTGCCAAGACTGTGTTGGTGTATGCATTTGTATAAGACCATCGATAATAGATGAGAATGATTTCTAAACTATGGTTTATTTAAACTTTCTATACCGCCCAAACTAACTAGTAGAACTGAGCAGTGTACATTCAAAAATTAAAAATTCAAAAGGTAGAAAAAGAACTACAATATGTGGTAGTATAGAAAACATGCACAGAAAAAAAATACAAAAACTATGAACAACAAGTCTGCATGGGGACTCAGGGGTAGAGCTGTACACTGCCATGCAGAAGACTCAGATTAGATTGCAAAAACCTGCCATTCATACCCTGGTGAGTATTTTTTGTTACATTTGTACCCCACGCTTTCCCACTCATAGCAGGTTCAATGCGGCTTACATATTATATACAGGTACTTATTTGTGCCTGGGGCAGTGGAGGGTTACGTGACTTGCCCAGAGTCACAAGGAGCTGCCCGTGCCTGAAGTGGGAATCGAACTCAGTTCCTCAGGACCAAAGTCCACCACCCTAACCACTAGGCCACTCCTCCACTGTTGCTACTATTTGAGATTCTACATGGAATGTTGCTATTCCAACATTCCATGTAGAAGTCGGCCCTTGCAGATCACCAATGTGGCCGCGCAGGCTTCTGCTTCTGTGAGTCTGACGTCCTGCACGTATGTGCAGGACGTCAGACTCACAGAAACAGAAGCCTGCGCAGCCTTCTAAGAACGTCAGACTCACAGAAACAGAAGCCTGCGCAGCCTTCTACATGGTGGAATGTTGCTAGTGGAATAGCAACATTCCATGTAGAATCTCCAATAGTAGCAACATTCCATCTAGAATCTCCAATAGTATCTATTTTATTTTTGTTACATTTGTACCCTGCGCTTTCCCACTCATGGCAGGCTCAATGCGGCTTACATGGGGCAATGGAGGGTTAGGTGACTTGCCCAGAGTCACAAGGAGCTGCCTGTGCCTGAAGTGGGAATCAAACTCAGTTCCTCAGTTCCCCAGGACCAGAGTCCACCACCCTAACCACTAGGCCACTCCCAGTCATTTCTCAATTGTGACACCTATTAGAAGGAAGTCAGATGCATGCACGCTAGATTTGGGAGCCATGGTATGTTCTTCCTCCCCAGTAAAATAACTGGACCAAAGAGGGTTATAAAAAAAATAGACGAATTGCCCTGTTGCTACCATTAGTTTTGATTCATTTTGGGGCCGGTGGCAGTCTCCAGCTTCCAGCTGCAGCAGAGGCAAAGAAATAATTTGCCGCAATCCAATAATGTTTCAGGTCACTGACCTGCAGACCTGGCAGAAAATCAGTGCTGGGTGCTGCTGACCAAGAGATGCCAGTTCTAAATGAGCTAAAGGTCAAAGGCGCAGTAGGAAACTGCTGGGCCAAAATTACAATTTAAAACCAAGTACCCTAAACAAATCATGAACTATGAACTGACAAGTAGTAAATTCTCCTTTGTTTGGCTGATGGCTTTAACTGCTTTTTGAATTACAATCTTGAATGGCAATCATAGTTTAGAAGAGTTTTCCATATCACTTGTAATATATATTATATGTCTTCTGGCTCTGTAATTCCAGTTCCATTACAACATCATTTCTCTCTTCTGCTTCCCAGCGCTGTAACATGATTTAAAACTCCGACTTGCAAATTTCAGAATTCCATGTACAATACTTAACAGTGTTTTGCCCGAAAGCCAAGGTGGACAAAGTATCTAAAAAAAAAAAAAAAAAAAGCCTGGAGTTATCATCTAATTGCACAGCTGTGTAAAGTATAGAGACCGTCTAAACAAATTGCAGGTCAGAGTATAAAAACCGTTGAAATAATTGTAATGGGTACAATGAATATATGATTAGTAATTGGACTGATATAGTCGCAAATTATATGGCACTTATGAGTGCTTAAAATCCATTAACGGTATTTGCTGATATAGTTATAGGGTTAGAAAATTCACCTCCCCCCCCCCCCCCTTATCCTTATGTACCCTTAGCAATCTATAATTATTTGCAAAACAGTAAGCAAGTACCGTGGCAAAGGATCTGACTGCTTATTTTTTAAGGCTCTAGTGGTTAGTACAGTGGACTTTGATCCTGGGGAACTGGGTTTGATTCCCACTGCAGCTCCTTGTGACTGTGGACAAGTCACTTAACCCTCCATTGCCCCAGGTACAAAATAAGCACCCGTATATATGTAAACCGCTTTGAATGTAGTTGCAAAATACCACAAAAAGGTGGTATATCAAGTCCCATTTCCCTTTCCCTTTTCCTACATTTTTTAGAATCAACCAGCCAAGACTAATTCTTAGCATGGGTGGGCATCAGGCAATAGGGATGTTATTGCCTCTAGTTCTCCTCTCTTTGGCAGTGCCACTGCTTCTGCCTTCAAAGCAGAGGGGCAATGTCCCACCCTGGACCACCCATACCTATGCCTCCGAAGCTGCACAAGTCAACAGCCTGTGAAAGCATTCAGATTGTAGCAATGGAAACTGTGGCAATTTACTCAAAGTAAGAAAGGAGTTCCAAATTTACGCAACTGATTTTACTGACACTCTGTACGATATGCAGATAGCACTGCTATTATATGTTCTAGCAAGCCCTTGTATTAAAATAATGTCCCGATGCACGTTCCCTGCTGTGCTACTGGAATTAACACAAAGTGATAGTGCAGGTTGGTGCTGCAGCTTAAATGATGAAGTCCTAGAACTGCGAAAAAGAAGAAGAAAGAAACCTCCACGAATGGAACAAACCAAAGGTCAATCTGGGCAAGTCACTTAACCCTCCATTGCCCCATGTAAGCCGCATTGAGCCTGCCATGAGTGGGAAAGCGCGGGGTACAAATGTAACAAAAAAAAAAATCAAAAAGTGGAGTCAGTCAGTAAGCTCCTAAATCATACTAGCAAGCATAGACACAGGCCAAACGGTTATAAAAATAAAAGCATATTTATTTACATGCCAAATCAATAATCAGGGATAAACAACAATGACAAGAAAGAACCAATATAAAGTAGCTTAGGAAACATAGACTAACATACTAAGCATGAATATGAGAGCTCTTATCAGGAAAAATTCAGAGTAAATGACACAAGCCCTGGTTTTAGGCCCTGAAATCAGGCCTCCCGCTGTTACCCTTTAGTAATAACAGAGCTGTCTTACAATCTGGATGTAGATGAGGCTAGCAGCTGATGTCAGTGAAGGACACCAGATGAACAGCTGGATTCAGAATAGCCCTTGCAGGTCCCAACAGTGCTGTAGCAGAGAGGATGGCTGACAGAAACCTGAAATGATGATAATTCAGGTCTGATGGAAAAACTAGATCATTTTGGCTTCCCAGGGTTCCTTCTTTTTACGGTTCTGGTAGAGGCCTTATCTCTAAAGGTAAGAAGCTCCTCCCTTTGTTCTGAACATCCAGACTTCAGAGACCACATTTTACATCACTGAAGATGCAGTTCTTGAAATTCAGGAAAGTTCTCGAACCCAGGCACCAGAGTTCCAGGGTCAAGCTGGTCTGAACTCAGGGCACAGTGATTGTGCAATCATGACATCAGCTCAGTAGTTCCAGCTGGTGAGCGAGTCCAGGCTAAAGTTCTCCCTGCAATGGGCTCTGCTATTTCAGGAGGTTGGCAAGCCAAGCTCTGTATTATAGCTATATAGGAAGGCCTATGGGTAGGGGCATAATGTCTTAGAGAGGGGTACTTCTGGTAGAGAAGAAAAAAATTCCAACTGGGAGGTTAGCTGCTGCTACAGGGCGGCCTTTGGTTTGGAGGAACATTGGGGGGGGGGGGGCACTATGAGGGACGGACCTTGATTGGGGCATTAGAATGAGTCAAAGCTTGGGGGCACTATGCAGACTACTTTTCATAATAAGTATGCTGACCACTTCAACATGCAGACCGGGTCATAGGGCTGAAGCTTGGTGGCTCAATCTCCCAGGCCAATGGAATAATGCTACTTGTGAGGTGGCTCGCAAGCAGCGTCATTTGCTTACCATGGAAGTCAGCAACCAGCAGTACCGAGAAACTGCGACCTGGTGACTTCCATGATAAATCAAGGTTCTGTAAAACCCTACCTTATACAGCACCTTGATTACAACTCCACCATCACCACCTTAGTACGTTTGTCATTTTGGAAACCTATATGTCTATGCTCTCCCCATTAGGTACAGAGCTTGAAGTGCCCAGGAGCAGGTGTAAATCCTGATGTTGACCTTGGTGCTCATAGACGTGCATTTCCTTATATGAAATGCGGAATGCAGGTGCTTTTTTATTTATTTATTAGCTCATTTATACCCCACAGTTTCTCAACAACGTCAGGCTCAATGTGGCTTACAATGCACCACAGAGGCAAGTGCCAATGTAGCAGAATGAAACTAATACAGCAAATCTACAAGTGATAATGGGGAAGACTAGGAAAGAATAGAGGGCAAGCTGGTAGGGAAGGGAATATGTCCAAATGTCTTTAGTTTGATGTGCGTCCAGTGTTGGAGTCACTGGGAGAGCCAGCAGGGTAGGTTTTTCCGAATAACATGGTCTTCAGTGATTTCCAGAATGTTGGATGATCTGCAATGGTTCTGATGGTTTTATGGCCTTGCTCGAACCCTGCCCTAGTCCTGCCCTAACCAGGACCCCTTGCCATTTGCTATACTGTATTTACAGTTTTCGCATGTAAATCCCAGCTTCCTAAAATCAGGATTCCTATATTTATTCAATATGAACATGTAAATGTCAGTATTTATATGTGCAATTCACGAATGGCGCTTCGAAAATTATCTCCATTGTATTTTATTGCATTTTTACTGAACTGTTGTACTGAATGGTTGTTTTTATTGGTATGCTATAGTTATGTTGTAAACTGCTCTGAGCCTTGCTTCAGAAGAATGGGGTATGATTCTGAACTGTTATATAAAGCCCTTAGCTTATTGCCTTTCATTAAAACCAGGATATCGAGCAATTGAACAACTTAAGCTATTCCCAAGCAATCCAAATCAGAAACTTATTAGCTGAAAAGCCTTGCCAGTGTTGGAAAATGGGCCAAATAATGATCAAATATCCCTTTTAAAACAGTAAATATTCAGGAAAATCCAATATTCAGCTATTATTGCCTTTCAGAGACCAAACCTGCAGGGGTGAGGAGGGGGGGGGGATATAATCTGGTACATTTTGCTACTAATGCTAGCGATGTAATATATATTATTTCTCCATCTGTGCAGTTCTAGTTGCATTACGAAAACATTTTCCCACTTCAGTTACCATTAAAAGAAAAGAAAATTTGAGAACATTAGGCCACATCTATTGCTGTGGGTGGTGGCTCTTAAGATGCTTTAAAGAAATTGTCTGTAAAGAAAGGAACTTTGAAAATCTGTTCATCCAGAACATTAAAAATGAAAACTTGCTCTGTTTTAAAATAAATTCAGTGCACCACCCTTGATGATCCAGACTTACAGCACATTGCAGTTCAACTTTTGGTGAGATACAGAAACAGAATATGGTAACGGCTACCAGCCATTTGGCTCATTGTAAGGGATTCTACATTCCATAAGCTTCGCCACATCTTACAAAGGTGGAATCTCCCCAGGGAGAAATAGAGAAAGGAAATGAGAAGGAGAGAACCAGGGTCAGGAGTGCCAGAAAGAGGTCCCAAAGCTGCCAGGAAGAAAAGCAGATGTCCCCATACAGTAAGGTGAAAAGCCAGCTCATCAGAGCCAAGGAACAGTCTGTGCAGCCCTGATAGCCAGTTGGGGAAAAGCCCATTGGAGCACTGGGCCGGAAAGCCAGAAGTGTCTACAAAAACCTCATACTGGGGGTTTTGATTTGATTTATGTTATAACAGTAAACTTGTAAGAAGAAGGCAGAATTAAATGGCTGAAACCCACAGCTGAGTCAGTCTCCATTGTACCTGTGATGCCAAGAAAGAAGGATATAAGAAATCCCAAGAGGGAACCTTCACAAATGGTGGCTGGCAGTGATGGGATGGGAATGCATCCAGGCAAGGCAGAGGATAAAGATGAGCAGCAATCCACATAGAAAACAAAAGGAAGAAAGAGAGAAAATGGGTTTTTCTTTTCCCTCTTTCTTTCCCTGGATTTGATCTTACAAGGCAGCAAGATGGAACAGTTTTGGCAAGTCCTCACTACAATACAACAAATGCTGCATTTGTGGTAGAGTCGGTTAGACCCAAAAAATTGGTTTATCTTCCCATGTTAACACAAGCAGTGGTGGGAGCTGCTCAGAGAGATGGGTGAAAAAAGTTCTCTTGACAAAGCGACAGCGAAACAGGAACGCTCTGTTGAACAAGAAGATCGGATTCAACTATCAAGAATATAAGATAAGATAAAATAAGATACAAAAGTACCAAGTAAAAATGTATTAAGCAAAATCCTATATAATAAAACGCACCTCCAACATTCTGAAGCTGACTGCATGGCTGAGGCATTTCTGCTCTCTGTATCCATCTCCTGAATTGACATCACGTACTTCCGGGTTCATCACAAGCAGAAGTGACCAACCACACAGTCTGAGGCATTTCTGCTCTCTGTATCCATCTCCTGAATTGACATCAAGTACTTCCGGGTTCGTCACAAGCAGAAGTGACCAACCACACGAGGTTTCTCGGCTTCAGAATGTTGGAGGTGCATTCTATTAAATAGGATTGGTCAGTTCCTTGAAGCACAGCCAGAGCTCAGCGTCCTGCACAGTAACGCTCAGACACCAGAGAGAGAGGGGGGGCTGACACTAGAGAGGGGGGGAGGTATCTCTGTCACACACACACTCTCTCTCTCTCTCCCACAGTCAATGTCTTTCTCTCACTCTCACACACTGTCTCACACACTCTATGTCTCACACTTATCACATTCACTATGTGTCACACAGTCACTCACACACTCTCTTGGTCTCATACACTCAGTCTCACAGAGAGTCTGTGTCTCACACACACTCTCTCACTCACACACACTGTATCTGTGTGAAACACACTCTCACACTGAGTCTCACATAGGCACTTGCACACACTCTCAGTCTCACACACACTCTCTCTCACAGACACTCTCGTACCCAGACTCACTCTCTCTCACACACACACACAGTCACTCTCACATACACTCTCTCAAACATACACACTCCGAGGAAAACCTTGCTAGCGCCCGTTTCATTTGTGTCAGAAACGGGCCTTTTTTACTAGTATTAAATAAAAACGACTGGTGGAGGATTTTAGACCCACGACGAATGGTCTCAATTAAGATAAGCAGTAATAATTCACTGCAAACCTGGAAAGTTTTTTTTTTAAATGAGTATCTGAGGTCTTTTCCTCCTTCCAAGTGGAATTATAGATTTTACAGGAAGCTTTAAAGTAATTCCCTTGCAGGTGTTTGTAATAGCAGAGGATTTTTACGCAAGAGTAAGTTTATTGGTAATTGAATACCTAACATTAGACAGGGTAATAACTAGGCATACATACAATTTAGATAGTGAAGGGAGTTATCAATCAATTAATCTCACTACTAGCCGTTGAGCCAGTAAAAACGGGCTGGTATTGGGGTTTTCCTTCCCCCTCCCCGTGAGTTCGCCACCTCTACCTTCCCCCCCCCCCCCACCCCCGGAGTCGCCACCATCCCTCCACCCGGCACGGGCCCTCTCTCCGCTACTAAACTTACACATCCATTCGCCGGAACGCAGCAAGCACATCAGCTGAGCTGCCGTCGGCCCTTCCTTCTCTGCCTGTGTCCCGCCCTCCTGTGACATAACGTCAGCGAGGGCGGGACACAGGCAGGGAAGGAAGGCCGACGGCAGCTCAGCTGATGTGCTTGCTGCGTTCTGGCGAATGGATGTGTAAGTTTAGTAGTGGAGAGAGGGCCCGGGCCGGGGGGGGGGGGTTAACGGTAGCGGCGACCTCGGGCGGGGGGGAAGCGGTATCAACCTCGGCGGCGCAATTTCCCTCTCTGTCCCGCCCTCGTCATCACGTATTGACGCGGGGGCGGGACAGAGAGGGAAGTCTCTACTGCGCATTTGCGAGTGAGTCGGTCACTCGCCATTTATATGTTTGATACTCAGCTTCACATGAAACACATCCTTGTTATATCACGACGGTCTAGATAATCAAAGCGCTTTAATAGGATCATCAGATCAGCGTACCTGCCTCTATAGTGGCTAGTGATTATTATGAGCCAAGCATATTTAAAGCGGCAGTACCGCAATCCTCATCAATCCAAATTTTTCGATTTTTACTTATTTTTTCTTTATAATGTTCAGTTTCTTTATAATATTCAGTTATATTTATTTATCTTAGTTTTTCCACACTTACTGTTGTCTTTAAACTCCAAATTAGTACTTAGCTTTTCAGCCACAGTAAACGATACATGATGGAGACCCAATGTCACCGACATAGATCCATGTTTCGCTAAATTGTTGTTTCAAGGCAGTCTCCAAAGCTATTTTCTTATTAGCTTATTAGACACGCGCATTTATGCCATGTCAAAGGCTGATGTAAATGCTTGTGCCTAAATACAGCCAGCTGCACATGTAATTGGCAGTATTCCATAAACTATGGGCCAGATTCTATATATGGCGCCTGAAAAATCTGCGTGGAAAGCATTTCCGCCTAAGCGTATTCTACAAGTGGACCCTAGATTTAGGCACCCCACATAGAATACGTGTCTGACCTTATAGACCTACCAGCAAGAAACACCACAAGCTCATCACGCACTTTCTTAAACCTCCATTACCCCAACTGTAAGGGTCTAAGATACAAATCATTATATGCATCCAGCTTCTCATACATCTGCACGCAACGTTGGAATGCACTTAAAATCAAAATATGATCTGACAGCCTTCCGGAAGTCGCTGAAAACTAACTTATTCAACGAGACTTATACAAAGAATCCTTCATAAAAGATTCACCATCAAAACTGTATTAGAACTAATCAACATTGAACTCCTTAATCTGACTTCTTTAATTTCACTATTATTATTTAATGCTACTTCTTTATCCTACACTTTACATACCTAATATGTATTAATTATTTCTTTACTTCCAATTTTCTTGATATCTTATGTACCTTAATTGTATATTATTCTGTTATCCTGTTCCGTAAATGGTGACTGCCATTGCGGCATAATGTAAGTCACATTGAGCCTGCAAAGAGGTGGGAAAAATGTGGGATACAAATGCAGCAAATAAATAAATAGATAAATTATATATATATATATATACTTAGTTGATATCCCAGTGACTAAAACTAAGTGCCTCCATTTACACCAAAGAAAGTGTGGTGTAAATCCTGGCACGTAGATTTAGGCACAGCGGCATATTCTATAACAGTGTGCGTAGATTTTGGAATGCCAGAAAATACCCATTTCCCCGCCCATAATCATACCCCTTTTTGCCTGCGCACATTAGAATTTAGTCGCTCTGCATTACAGAATACGCTTAGCAAGTTATGTGCATAAATTCTAATTATTGCCAATTAGTGCTCATTATTGCTTGTTAACTGCTGTTAACAACACTGATTGGCTTGTTAAGCCAATTAAGTTACACGCATTGTTATAGAATACGCCTGGATTTTGGTATGGAATGCTAGGCATGCTATATAGAATCTGGGAGTTTGTGTGTAAGTACCTGACCTGCCCTGACATGCCCATGCCCCTGTCCCTCCCATGTTAATGCCTCCTTTGCAGTTATGTGTTATAGAACTTAGGTGCTAGGTTTATATAATATCACTTAAATGCAGTTACACACATACCCGCAGATTCTATATAGCGCGACTTAAGTTGTGTGTGCAAATTAAGTCATATTCTGGATTTGCACGAGCAACTTAATTAGTTAACAAGCCAGTCAGCGCTGATAATTGCCACTGAACAAGTAATTGTCACTGATTGACATTAATTAGAATTTACACACAGAACTGACTATGCATATTCTATAATGTGATGCACATAAATTCTAAGTCGCATAGTTGAAAAAGGGTGTGGCCATTGCACGGAATGGGTGGGTCATGGGCAGTTCTAAAATCTGTGTGCATTATTATAGAATACATCCGGTCTGCGTGTAATTTAAGTGTTAGCATTTACACCAAGTTTTACTTAATGTAACTGCCCATGACTAAATTTAGTCACGCGGATGGGCGCTCAGCATCTACTATAATAAAAAGCACCTCCAACGTTCTGAAGCTGACTCCGTGGCACTATGGCAGTGTAGGGTTCGTAAGTCTGTCATTCAGCATTTCATTGGCTCTCCCTGTCACGGAAAAACAGCCCAGTGGCGTACCAAGGGGGGGGGGCGGTGGGGGCGGTCCGCCCCAGGTACACGCCGCTGGGGGGGTGCCACGCGCTGGTCAGCGTCGTGCACCCGGGGGGTTCTTTCACTGGGGTGGGGGGTGTCCTTTCACAGGGGGGGGTTGCGCTGCACCGGGGGGGGGGGGGTCGCGCTGCACCCAGGGGGTAGGGTGCATCGGCGATCCGCCCCGGGTGTCAGTCCCTCTAGGAACGCCACTGAAACAGCCAAACACAATCTCAAAGGGTTGTGTAGAATGAATATGCAGCAATAACTAATTGGTGGGAAATACCCTCAGAAGCCAAGGTCTCCGCCCTGGTCTGACCACCAGGACTACGCAATCCTCATCGATCCACAGATGTACCTCTTTTATATTTTTTTGATATTATTATAAAAGAGGTACAGCCGTGGATTGATGAGGATTGCGGTACACCCCTCTCTAGACATATGCTAGGCTCATTTAGCCTAATTAGGGGAAAGTACGCTGAGCTGATCGATCCTACTATGACCTTCTGGTCCAATTGACCTTTGAATTATCAAATGAAGGTAAAGGTGAATAGGTTGAAGCAGAGCATTTGTTTTATTGTTAAACTATGAGCTCCCTTCTATATAAATGAATTTCGGTGCATATTGATTATCATAGGTATATATGGGCATCTCTAGTATTTAGCGCAAGCTTATTTTTAGCACTAACTACATGCTAGTTTTAGTGAAAAATTTGAAAACCTGACTGGCTTGCAGCCCTCGTGGACCAAGGTTGTCCACCCCTATCATTCATCTTTCGGTGCAAACCCCATACTCATTTTGTCGCCTTCGTCTGAACTCCCTATGTCTAGAACGGTGGCATTAACACTCCCTCCCTTCTGCTGGTTGTGCCTATCTCTGTGCAGCCTAGCTTAGGCCACTGCCTTGTTTCATTGTTTCACCACTGTTATGATTCTGTTAGAATCCTGCTAGTCAGACAGGGGGATGCTTGAAACCGCTCCTGATTGGTCCGTCAGGGGCTGAGCTGATGTCAGTCTGTCTACTTAAGCTCGCCCCTCCCGTCAACCCCTGCTTTGGCGTTTACTCCAATTCTGCTGAGATCTTCCTTTGCTCTGTGTGAGCTGTTAGCTCTGTGCTTGTGTGGAGTTGTTTCTCCTCTCTTGGCTGCAGTTTCTGTTTGCTCTGTCTCCCTCCGTGTGTGTGTGTGTGTGTGTGTGTGTGTGTGTGTGTGTGTGTGTGTGTGTCTAATTACCCCATCTCCCTACACCTGAAGATCTCTGTTTAGCTCTGGTGCCGAGGGGTGAGTTACTTCTCGTTCTGTTCCAGTTTCTTGTTTGCTGTCCTTCCTTCAGAGTTCCCTTCCTGCTGTGTTTTGCCTGTCAGATCCTGTCCCTTGTTTCTCTCCCTGGGGGTTGTGTTTGTTTGTTTGTTTTCTTTGTGCTCCCACCCGTGTCTGCAGTATTCCCTGCCTCAGCTTTCTATTTGTGTGCCAAGCTGGGTTTAACCCTTTGTCTGCAGAGCTTCTCTGCCTCTGGCAGTTATCTGTTTAATGCGGTCTTCCCTTGGTGACTGTTCAAGTACTTCCTTTACTGTACTGTCTCCTGTTTATTGAGCACTGTCCCTTCCCTGTTTTGCTGAGGGCCACTGCCTACAATATCATATCTCAGTCCCTCACTTGTCGTGTTCCTATGTTGACTGCTAACACCGAGGGTGTTGCTGGTGGTCCGGTCCCCAGAGGGGGACATCTCGTTTAGTCTCTTTCTCCCCTCCCTAAGTATGACTCGGTTCCAGGTAGGCCGTGAGGCCTGCCTGAATGCCCTATCTTCCCCTTTCTGGAAGTGTAAGATTGGTTGCGTGTGTGTGTGCAGGGATTGGTAGCTAACCGCCTTTACCACATTCTCTGGCAATGAATTCCAGAGTTTAATTACACGTCAAGGAGGATAAGTATTAAATACTGGCCTTGGCAATGGGGAAACTTTGGCAAAGGCCATTTCAGTCACATGTTTTAACTAGACTGCAAGCTCTATGGAGCATGAAATTTCTATAATATGTTTCTGTACAATGTTCTGTTGTAGTGCTATAAAAATAAATATAAATAGAAGAAATTCACCATCAAGTTCAGAGAAAGAGCCTGTGACAGTGATGCAGCTAATCTGTGCAGTGTTTAAAGGAAAAATGTTCATTTAGATTCATGAATAAAAATTAATTAATGCAAGCTATGTTGACTCCTCACCTTGTGCAGTAATTTATATTTAGCAGATATACAGGGAATGGGTAGAAAATAGACATTTCTTGCTGCATTATTTAAATGTGGCAGCTTTTGTCTGTCAGTGCTATGGGTACAAGTCAGTAATTACTAGTATAAAATAAAAACATTGACAGAACTTACCATACTGAGGGGTCTTTTTACTAAGGTGCGCTAACAGATTTAGCATGCGCTAACAATTAGTGCATACTAAATGCCACGCAGTCCCTTGTAAACCTACAGGCTGGAATTACAGACCTGTCAGTCTGGCCTCGGTTGTGAGTAAGCTAATAGAAACGCTTCTAAAGAGGAGGATTGTGAGATTTCTTGAACTACATGGAATGCGGGACCCGAGGCAGCATGGCTTCACTAGTGGCAGGTCATGTCAGATGAATCTGACTGTCTTCTTCGACTGGGTGGGCAAACAGTTGGATGTGGGAGGGGCGCTTGATGTGTTATACTTGGATTTCAGCAAAGCCTTTCACACAGTTCCGCACAGGCGACTGATAAACAAATTGAGTGCCCTCGGTATGGGACCTAGAGTAACTGAATGGGTTAAAAATTGGTTGAATGGTAGGAGACAGAGGGTAGTGATAAATGGAGCTTGCTCTGAAGAAAAGGATGTCGTCAGTGGAGTACCGCAGGGATCGGTCCTAGGGCCGGCTCTTTTTAACGTCTTTGTGAGCGATATTGCGAAAGGGCTGTCTGGTAAGGTTTGCCTCTTTGCGGATAATACTAAACTCTGCAACAGGGTGGACACCCTGGAGGGTATGAATGACATGAGGACAGACCTAGCGAAGCTAGAGGAATAGACCGATATTTGGCAACTAAGGGTTAATCCCAAAAAATGCAGAGTCATGCACTTGGGTCGCAAAAATCCGAGGGAATGGTACAGTATAGGGGGTGAAGTGCTTCAGTGTGCGAAGGAAGAGCGGGACTTGGGGGTGATTGTGTCTAATGACCTTAAAGCTTTCAAACAGGTAGAAAAATCGATGGCCAAAGCCAGAAGAATGCTTGGGTGCATAAAGAGAGGCATGACCAGCAGGAAAAAGGAGGTGATAGTGCCGTTGTATAAGTCACTAGTGAGGCCCCATTTGGAGTACTGCGTGCAGTTCTGGAGACCGCACCTAAGGAAAGATATAAACAGGATGGAGTCGGTCCAGAGGGCGGATAAGAAATTGGTAAGCGGTCTTGAATGCAAAAATTATAGGGACAAGATTATGAACCTCAACATGTATACTGTAAGGAGGTTGGAGGGTCTAAGCAGGTCAGGAGGAGGTATGGGGCCAGACTACATTCCCCACAAGGCCATGAGAGAAGGGATCGGGGGGGGGGGGGGTAGGTCCCAAAACCCGGTATGGCCCCCACGTGGAAGGGAGGGGGAAAAGGACTGGAAAGAGCAGCTGCTATGGCAGACGAGGGCCAGAAGGGGGAGCAGGGATGACAAAGCTCAATTCCCTTGGGTTAGAAATCAGTACAAGATTCCTTCCACCTGGGAGGGGGAGGAGGTCTCCAACCAACAGCCTAGCAGAGAAGCAGAGTTAATGGAGTGCTTGGAGGAAGGAGAGTCTGAGGGACCAGCACACCAGGTTTGGAGGAGCCAGTTGACATGGACTGTAATTGTACTTTGGGGCAGAGTTGCAGGGACTGAAGGCAGTGGGTGGTCACAGGAGTCAATTAGCTGTGTTGTGGGCGGTGTACTGCCATTCTGCAACCACCCAAGCGGAAAGATTTTTAAAACTGAAACCCAGGCTGTTGAACTGGGGTAGAACTTGGATTTAAAGGGAAGTTTTTTTCTTGTTGCGTTGTTTTGGAAACTGAATGGGACTTTAACCCCCTTGAATTGAGATTTTGTGGAGGAGGAGAAATAAACTGTTTGGAACTAAAAGCTGTGTTGTCTGGAAGGACTTTGTTTGTGGACTGCTGAAGGGAGCCTACCACCCCCTGAAGGTTTGCTACCGGGATTACAGATATTACAATACGCTGGAAGAGAGGAGGGAGAGAGGAGACATGATAGAATCATGGGCATTTATGTACAGGAAGAGAGCCTTTTTCAAATGAAGGAGAGCTCTGGAATGAGGGGGCATATGACAGAGTTAAGAGGGAATAGGCTTAGGATTAACCTAAGGAAGTATTATTTCACAGAAAGGGTGGTGGAGGTGAAGGAGTGGAACGCCGGTACTACCTGAATACTACTGAGCAACAGGACAACCTCATGTTTTGTGCCTACTGATGGACTTTTACTTATGCACTCTACCTCTGCTTTTGGCTGTTTGGCCACACCTTATTACTGCACTGGACATTTGTGCCTTATCCAGTTTTACTGTTTACTAACAAGACAAGTTTGCTGTTTACTAATGTACAGACAGAATGCAGGGCTATTAGATATATAGCTTGTAACAGTAGTTTGCAAGGCCTATACAAGACCAGCTTGCACGTAGCAACGCCATCTGAATAGGCGACCTTGGAGGGTGCTGACACCCCCCTGCATTCCTGAGCCGCACCTTATCTCCTGTGCTAGAAAGGAGCATTGTGTGTGTACAGAATAAGCTGCTAAGTTTCGTTTTTCTTGCCAGTATCATTTCAGTGTTATGACGTGTGTACGTACTGGGACTACAATTTTGTACTGTAAGAACTACAAATGTTTACTGCGCATGACAGGTATGACGTGTAAGGGGCCAAATGCGCAGGCCCAGTAGGGAAGTATAAATGTAAGCGTCAGATGATTTATGACACACAGTGTCCCGAGGCTACTCGGTGCTGTTCACTTGCTAGCAATAAAGTTGCCTTGTTTGGAACCAAAATTTGCCTTTCGTCTCCTGATTTCCCACCTGTTTCATTGGCGACCCAGATGGGACAGAAGTAGAAAGGGGAATCGGATTATATTCCTCCCCTCCCCCACTGCAGTCGGATCGGGTCATCGATTCCCACCCGAGGAGGTGGTGAGTGGCCACCGCTGATTTCAGCGTCCATCTCCCGGAGGAGGGCCGATCCACTCCGCCTGACTGTAGAGGGGGCTGTGTGGTTCCGACAAGGCACCTTTTTTCCATTTCAGGGAGAAGCGCACGACGGCGCGGCCTGCGACCCCGGCGGACAGGCGAGTATACTCTACGTAGTGACCGGCCCAGTAAGGACCGAAGAAGAGGCGTGATCACCCTCTTTTAGCCAGTGACTAATACGGACTATTGGTATCCGACTAGGTCCCGAAACTCACTAGGCTCCGGCGACGAAACCGAGCGGCGAACGAACGGGGGGGTTTCTTGTGGCGTATGAAAGTGTGTGAGTGGGCTTGCAGTTCCAGGCCGGGCGACCGCGTCCTGGTCAGGCCGAGTGTTGACCCTTCTGTGTCTGGTGGAACGAGACCCCTTACTCCTCCACCTCCCTTTTCCCCCTTTTGTCCGTCACCTGTCCTTTGGCACTCAGGTTAGGATGGGCGGGGGTGGGTCTTCACCGTTAGATTTAATGACGGAACACTTTAGCGAAGTGTTCGACCTAGATAAATGTAGCAGGGCCGGGATGATACAGAGATGTCAATTTATGTGGCCAGGGCTAGGAATTGCTGGATGGCCCCCGGAAGGGTCATTCGAGTATGAAAAAGTGGCGGCGGTCATGAATATTGTTATAATTGAGGGAAACCCCGGCTGTCCCGAGGACATTCCATACATAGAAGCGTGGTTGGATGTAGTCCGGGATCCGCCGGCTTGGGCCCAACGGAAGGTAGAAAAGGCCGCCCTTATGTTGGTAAAGCAGAGAAAAGGCCGGAAAACCAAACTTAGAACCCTGCCGACCCATGCCTTCGCTCTCCAAAGCTCGGCAACCGCTGCCGTCCCGAAGGCCGCAGGGACCGCCCCCATACGGCCTACCGCCCCTAGCACTGAAGCCACTGAGACCACGCCCCCTGCTACCAGAGTCAAGGCAGGAACTACGCCCAGTACTACCAACACACTTTCTAGGAAAAAAACCCCGAAGAAAACCACAGGGAAAGTTCAGGGTTCGGCCGAGAAGAAGCCTCCAAAAGCCCCGATACTTGCTACGGCGGAGGCATACGAAGACGACATTGCGCCGCCGCCCTATGCTCCTATGTACCCTGACCTTACGGGCCTAGCAGAAGGCCCCGCTGACGCCGAGACTTCCGGGTCAGAGTCGGATGCCGGGGAGACGTCCCACCCAGCCTCACCTGAGTCACCTGGCCTCGCAACCACACGGAAGAGTACACGGGTTGTGAAGAACATTACTCGGTTCCCCCAATCGAGTCCGCAACAGGCCCTTCCGTCCAGCCGAAAAGGGGGAACCTCTCACTTATTCCCAGTCCGACAGTCCACCACCTATACCCCTAACCCGGCAGAGGGGGGGGGGCCAGCCCATCGAATCAACAGTCTATAGTCACGTTCCCTTCTCAAGTGCCGATTTGTATAACTGGAAATTCCATGGGCCGTCCTACGACCAGAAACCCGAGCAGCTGATAGAGCTGGTGGAAGGCATTATATACAGCTACAATCCAACTTGGGCCGACCTTAGGCAGTTGAGCGCCCACATCCTGACCTCTGAAGAACGCCGCCTTTTACAACAAAATATGGAGCAAGCCATCCGGGATGCGAATCCGGCCCATGCCAATTTACAGAACCTACTAGAAACGGAGGCGCCCATCGCTGCCCCCACGTGGGATTACCGAACCGCCGAAGGCCAAACCTTTATCCGCCGATACCAACAGGCGTACCTGGCCGCCTTAAAGAAGGGGAAGCAGAAGGTTACTAACATGGGAAAAATCCACAGTGTAGTCCAACAAAAGGACGAGAGTCCAGGGGACTTCCTTGAACGACTTATGGAAGCATTCAGAAGGCACAGCCCGATAAATCCCGAAGACCCTAAGAACCTCCCAACCGTAGTTATGAGTTTTGTTAGCCAGTCAGCACCGGATATACGAAGAAAGCTACAGAGAACGGAGGGGTTCGAAGGGATGAGCCTAAGCCAACTGAAAGCTATAGCTGATCGCGTATTCGGATATCGCGACCAGGAGGAGAAGGTGGAGGCCCGGAAGGAATCGACCAGACGGATGCGGGAGAAGGCAGATGTGTTGGCCACGGTGCTGGAAGAACGAATGAGGTCTAGACCAAAGGGGAGGGGCAGGAGAACAAGAGGAACGCGGTCCCCCATAGGGCGTAACCAGTGTGCAAATTGCCGACAAGAAGGACACTGGTGGGCTGATTGTCCAGAGGAGATACGGGACAACCCGAGAGAAGAGGAATCATGGGACCGGCAGAGAGAGGAGGAGACCGGCGACCGCACGGGGGCCCCTAGGCGAGGCCGTGGAAGGGGCCGAAGAGAGAGAGGACGGGATGACCGGAGGGAATGGCAGATGGCTGTGGACGCTACCCGAGACGGCACAGCATGAAGAAACCGGGAGGGCAGAGTCCCCACTGACCCTCTGGTGGAAATTCGGGTGGGGACAGAATCTATGAAGGCCTTACTAGACACAGGGGCCCAGCGATCTGTTATCACCACAGCCATAGCCCCAGCCACGAAAGAAACTATACCAATTGTGGGAGCCTCCGGGAAATCCCTTGCGGCCCCCCCTCCTCAAAGAGCGCCAGTCCAGATCGGAGGGACGATGGTGTCCCATCAGTTCATACACATCCCTGGATGCCCGGTCCCCTTGATTGGTCGAGACCTACTCTGTAAGCTCCAGGCCACCTTGAAGTTCAAGACTACGGGTGAAGTGGAAGCTCGCTTTGAAGATCGGCCAGTGACACTTATCTGTCCAGTAAGAGAAGAATGGAGACTACACGTTCCCCCAACTGTAGGACCCGGCGACTGCCGTTACGACCAGAACACCCCTTTCGCCCAGCAGAGGCGAGCCATAATGGATGAAGTGCCTGATGTATGGGCAGAATTGAACCCCGGCGGACTGGCCGTTAACGCTATCCCCATCTGGATTGAGCTCAAACCAAATGCTCAAGTTGTCAACCAAGGACAATACCACATCCCCTATGCAGCCCGGCATAGTATGCATACACATCTACAGAAACTCCTTCAACAGGGAGTCCTTAAACCAATCAGATCCGCATGGAACACCCCATTGTTGCCCGTTAAGAAACCAGGAACATCCGAGTACAGACCCGTCCAGGACCTGAGGAAAGTCAACAACCAGGTAGCCGACATAGTTGCCCTCGTACCAAATCCATACTCCATCCTAGCCCAAGTGCCATCTCAGACCAAGTGGTACAGTGTCATTGATTTGAAGGACGCCTTCTTTTCCATCCCTCTTGCTGTCGACAGCCAAAAGTTGTTTGCCTTCACGTGGGAAGACTTGCAGACGGGAACTAAGCAGCAATATACATGGACCCGTCTTCCCCAGGGGTTCAAGAACTCGCCTACCCTCTTCGGCGACCAACTCGCCCAGGACCTGAAGACGTATCAGGACGAGTATGGGCCGGTCGTCCAATACGTGGATGACCTGTTGGTGGCCCGTGAAACGTACACCGAATGTGCTGAAGCTACACTCTACCTCTTGAAGACCCTGGAAGCCCAGGGGTACCGGGCCAGTCGCAAGAAGGCGCAGATATGCGAGATCGAAGTCGAGTATCTGGGGTTTCGCCTCCGAGAAGGAACCCGAAGGCTCGGTATCCCCCGAACCCAAGCCATCCGCAACCAACCCACTCCTGCAAATAAGAAGGAACTACGGGCACTCCTCGGAGCCGCTGGATATTGCCGCATTTGGATTATCAATTTTGCCATCTTGACCCACAGTTTGTACGCCAAACTGAAAGGACCTGAACTCGAGGGCCAAAATCTCCGGTGGGAGAAACACGAACTGAAAGCCCTTCAGGACCTCAAGGAGGCCCTTGTGGCCCCACCAGCGCTCGGACTGCCAGATGTGACTAAGCTGTTCTACTTGTTCATCGACGAAAAGAAGGGATTGGCACTTGGAGTCCTTACCCAACTGGTCGGTACCTGGCAACGCCCTGTAGCATACCTCTCCAAGAGCATGGACAACGTGGCACGAGGATGGCCGGGCTGCCTACGAAGCATTGCTGCTGCTTGTCTCCTGATACACGAGGCCAATAAACTCACATTCGGCCAAACACTTTTTGTGACCACACCCCACACCATCCGCGGCCTACTCGAGAGCCACGGACCCAGATGGATGACCAACTCCCGATTGGTCAAATACCAAGCCCTCCTGTGCGAAAATCCGGAGGTGCGGATCCTGGACACGACCAACCTCAATCCTGCCACCCTCCTTCCGGCCCCTGAACCACCACTCCACGACTGTGAAGAGGTAATGGCCACTGTGCACTCGAGCAGACCTGACCTGAAGGATCAACCCTGGCAAGGGGGCATCACCCTTTTACCGATGGAAGCAGCCAGGTGATAGAGGGAATTCGAAGAGCTGGCTATGCGGTGGTATCTGAGGACCATGTGATCGAGGCTATGGCTCTGACACCCGGAACATCAGCCCAGAAAGCGGAGCTAATCGCCCTCACCAGAGCCCTCCTGTGGGCTGAAGGGAAAGTTGTCAACATTTACACCGACTCCAAATACGCTTTCCTCACCCTCCAGGTGCACGGAGCCTTGTACAAGGAGAGGGGATTTCTGACAGCTGAAGGGAAAGGACTTGCAAATGCCGCTGAGATCTGCCAATTACTCGAGTCGGTATGGAAGCCGAAGAAGGTGGCTGTGATGCACTGCAGGGCCCACACTGGAAGAACGGACCCTATCGCCCGGGGAAATCAGCGGGCGGACGACGCTGCAAAAAGGGCAAGTCAGCTCCCCTACTCCTCTCACCCTCCTGACCCCGTGCTCGTCGTCCAGCTCCCTACGGAGACCCCTATTTACACCCCCCAAGAAACGGAATGGGCCCAACAAGAGGGTCTACAGTCACGCAATGGCTGGTGGATACTACAGGATGGGCGCATATGGATACCCGAAGCCTTGGCCTGGACGGTGGCCAAGGAGGCTCACGACCGCACCCACCTGGGAAGGGACGCCCTGGGGCGCTTACTTGAGAAGACCTACTACATCAACAAACTATCCCTGTGGACCAAAACGCTTCCAGCCGATGCGCGACTTGTGCCCGGAACAACCCTCGAACGGGGCCCGGCCCTATGCCAGGACATGTTCTCCGAGGCACCAGCCCTTTCCACGTGTGCCAGATTGACTTCACACACATGCCCCCGGCGCGCGGCTACAAAGCTATCCTCGTCGCCGTGTGTACCTACACCGGATGGATTGAAGCCCAGCCTACTAGAACGGAAATGGCTAAAGAAGTTACCTCCCTACTGCTTCATCAAATCCTACCCAGATACGGCCTCCCCAAGCAAATAAACTCTGACAACGGTCCCGCCTTCGCTAGCGAAGTAACACAACAGCTCAGTACCAGACTGGGCCTCGATTGGAAGTTGCATTGTGCCTGGAGACCCCAAAGCAGTGGAGTAGTGGAGAGGGCTAACCGATCCCTGAAGAACCAGCTAGCCAAGCTATGCCAAGAAGCAAAAGCCAAATGGCCCGACCTGCTTCCACTGGCCTTGCTGCATCTTAGGTGTACCCCCAAGGCTACCGGCCTTACTCCCTACGAGATGATGTATGCTAGGCCACCACCACTACCCTCCTTTCCCGACTCCTTGCAGATACAGGGTGAGAGTTCCTTAGTGAAACAGATGAGAGCCTTACACCAGGTAGTGCAAGACATCCAGCAGTACACTGAAAGAGTAGCTCCCTTGGTCCTCACCAATCCTACGCACAGGTTCAGGGTGGGAGACGAGGTCTGGGTAAAAGAGTGGGATGAATCTGACTGCCTAAAGCCAAAATGGAAGGGGCCCTCCCTTGTTCTCCTAACGACCTCCACCGCTGTTAAAATTGCAGGAAGCCCAGTGTGGATACATTGGACCCGATTGAAGCCTGCTGCTCCCACTAGCAGCTCCCTGAAGCGTTGGACTGCGCACCAACATCCTGACGCTCCATTACGGCTGACTCTAAGAAAGACGTGAACCACCAGATTCATGCCTGCCCAGCAACAGGAACTCAGTTTCTGGACCCACTGCGTTTTTGGCTCTCTCTTTATCGCAGCCATCATCGTGGGCCTTATCATCTTCTTGCTGCAAAGGCTCGGATACCTTCCACCGCATATATGATGCTGAGCCTACTACTCCTCCTTTGCTCAGTCCCGAGCTATTACCCCTTGAGCCAGAACTGTACTGAATGTTTGCGCCTCGTGCGCCACCGTATAGAGGGAGGATATCACCTAGTCACTACCCTCATTCACCAGACGCAGCCCCCGGAAGGCGATTGCCAGTTTCTCCCGACTTGTGCCCTCATCACTCCGAATGGCCTCCAACAGTTCCACAGATGCCTCCAAGGAAATCTCACTATCTGCCACAGCCCTACCAAACCAAGATACTACAATGTCACCCTCAGCGTAGGACTCCCTGCGTATGTGGCCGGACCTCCGGGAGTCGAGGGAGATGGCATTCTGTATTATATTAATTCCACTCGTATCCTTGTCGGTGGCATCCAAACTGTAGCAACCCTCACCTTCGACGTCTGTGCCGCCATGGACAAGCACCCTTGGTCTCGCAAGTGTGGTAGCCAGAGTTGGCGAGAGGCATACGTTAAGGACCACAAGTATGTCTGCCCCTTCAGTCCAGACATGAGATGCTGCTCCCCGTGGGTGTGGCTCCCATGCGCCGGCGACACTCGAGCCTCGGGCTGGGACCGAGTATGTGCTTATACGGGAGGAGGATATGCCGGATGCGCCGGCCTGGGCGAATTTCGTCGAGGTTCTGGTAACTATGTGTCCCTAGACTGGCCCATCCGAGGACACGACATGCCCTGGAGAGGAACGTGGGGCCTCGGCATTGACGGCGGAGGAATGGATCCGTTGACATATATTACCATATATCAGAGTCTCGAAACGAAGCCTCCTACGCACTACCAGACTACTGTTGTCGGCTACCAAGACGTATTTGATGAAATTGCTCGTGCTGAGCAGACCGAGACTAAATTCCCCATTTCCCCAGAAGCCCGAAATATGTTCCTCAATTTGGCTGAAAACATCGCCCTCTCCCTCGGAATTGCAAACTGTTTCGTCTGCGGAGGCACCGACATGGGTGAACAATGGCCCTGGGAAGCGAGAGAGATCCGACAACACACATGGGATGCACTCAACACCACTAACATTACCTTTCCCCAACGGCCGAAGCCGTACGAATGGGCCCTGAGAACAAATATCATAGGTACCCTCTGCGCTAGTCGAGCGCCATCGAAGCGTTACTCTGTACCAGTGGGAGACTCTGCTTGTACGGGGGTTCTTCAGTATAATGGCAGCCGGACGACCTGGTGGCAAACGGACAACCTGCCAGCCCCGGAGCCTATCTGGACAGAACCCACCTTGAACACGACATGGACATACGGAGGGAACGCCTCCCTCAAGTGGGTAGCCCCGGCGGGCTACTACTATATCTGCGGACGCAGGGCCTATGAACAACTCCCGACCCGCTGGTACGGTACCTGCCTCTTGGGCACGGTCCGACCTAGTTTTTTCCTTCTGCCCATACAAGTCGGCGAAACTTTGGGAATCCCCCTATACGTGGAAAAGGGGCCTGATAACCCTACCCGACGAAAACGGTCTTTCCCAATCATCAAGCCCAAAGTCCAGATTGGAGACTGGAAGGACAACGAGTGGCCGCCTGAACGTATCATTCACTACTATGGACCGGCCACATGGGCTGAAGATGGTACATACGGGTACCGCACCCCTATCTACATGCTGAATCGCATTATTCGCCTACAGGCCGTACTCGAAATCCTTACTAACGATTCTGCCCTGGCCCTCAATATCCTAGCTCGACAGAACACTAAGCTCATTACCGCCGTCTACCAAAATCGCTTGGCTCTTGACTACCTCTTAGCCCAGGAGGGCGGGGTGTGTGGCAAGTTTAACCTCAGTAATTGCTGCTTACAGATTGATGACCAGAGCCATGTCATCAGGGAGATAACTGACCGGATGGTCAAACTAGCCCACGTCCCCGTCCAGACCTGGAACAGTGCGTGGGATTGGACTTCCTCCCTCACCAGCTGGCTCCCAACCTCCGGGAGCCTGCAAGGCCTCCTCGTCATGGGTGGCCTGTTCTTGCTGTCTTGCCTAATAATACCTTTGTCTCTCCCCTTAGTTTTCAGGTGTCTCCGCTCCACCATGGAAAGCATCGCTGACCGCCGTGCTGCTGCTCAACTTATGGCTCTCCAGATGTACTCCCCCATTCCCCAGTCTGCTGAAGCTGACGATGAAGCACCTTGTGGCTGATGTGCACTTTGAACCCCCTGAGTCACTCAATGGGCCATCACCCTTGTGCCAGCAAAAGACCGGCTACAAAGGGGGGGGGATTCCCCTAGGGGCCCTCCGTCTCAACCCCGGCGAAGCAACCAACGGCTGCGCAAGGGCTTAGGGCTCGCTTGTTGCCTCCCTCGCTAACTATCCTTGTCCTTTCTTTCCTTTTCAGGGTTCATGGAGGTGATACTCTCCACCAGAATGGATGTTCAAGTATCAAAAGGGGGGAATGAAGGAGTGGAACGCCGGTACTACCTGAATACTACTGAGCAACAGGACAACCTCATGTTTTGTGCCTACTGATGGACTTTTACTTATGCACTCTACCTCTGCTTTTGGCTGTTTGGCCACACCTTATTACTGCACTGGACATTTGTGCCTTATCCAGTTTTACTGTTTACTAACAAGACAAGTTTGCTGTTTACTAATGTACAGACAGAATGCAGGGCTATTAGATATATAGCTTGTAACAGTAGTTTGCAAGGCCTATACAAGACCAGCTTGCACGTAGCAACGCCATCTGAATAGGCGACCTTGGAGGGTGCTGACACCCCCCTGCATTCCTGAGCCGCACCTTATCTCCTGTGCTAGAAAGGAGCATTGTGTGTGTACAGAATAAGCTGCTAAGTTTCGTTTTTCTTGCCAGTATCATTTCAGTGTTATGACGTGTGTACGTACTGGGACTACAATTTTGTACTGTAAGAACTACAAATGTTTACTGCGCATGACAGGTATGACGTGTAAGGGGCCAAATGCGCAGGCCCAGTAGGGAAGTATAAATGTAAGCGTCAGATGATTTATGACACACAGTGTCCCGAGGCTACTCGGTGCTGTTCACTTGCTAGCAATAAAGTTGCCTTGTTTGGAACCAAAATTTGCCTTTCGTCTCCTGATTTCCCACCTGTTTCAGAGGCGTGGAATGGCCTCCCGGTGGAAGTGGTGGAGTCTAGGACTGTTCCAGAATTTAAAAAGGCATGGGATAAGCATGTGAGATCACTTAGGAACAGGTAGAATTGGGGGTTACAGAGGATGGGCAGACTGGATGGGTCATATGGCCTTTATCTGCCATCATGTTTCTATGTTTCTATTGCACTTAACGCACAGTAATTTGTTAGTGCACATTAAATCTGTTAGCACACCTTGGTAGAAGGACCCCTAAAGGCATAAACATTATCAGTATAGAGCCCAATATTCAAAAAGTTAGGCAGCAGTTGTGTGGTCAAAATCAGCACTTAAGCAGCTATGTCAGCCTTAACCACTTAAGCCCGATATTCAACTGATGCAGCATAGGTGTCTATGTAAAATGCTACTACTACTACTACTTATCATTTCTATAGTGCTACTAGATGTACGCAGCATTGTACACTTGAACATGAACAGACAGTCCCTGCTTGACAGAGCTTACAATTTAATTAGGACAGAAAAACAGGTCAAATAAGAGATAAGGGAATTACTAAGGTGGGAATGATAAAACATGAGTACTGAACAAGTTAATAGGGGTTAGGAGTTAAAAGCAGCATCAAAAAGGTGGGCTTTTAGTCCAGATTTGAAGAGAGCCACAGATGGAGCTTGATGTACCAGCTCAGGAAGTCTATTCCAGGCATATGGTGCAGCAAGACAAAAGGAACGGAGTCTGGAGTTAGTAGTGGAGGAGAAAGGTACAGTTAAGAGAGATTTACCCAATGACCGGAGTTCCCGAGGAATGTAGGGAGAGATAAAAGTGGAGAGGTACTGAGAAGCTGCAGAGTGAAAGCACTTGTAAGTCAATAAGAGGAGTTTGAACTGTATACGGAAACGGATAGGGAGCCAATGAAGTGACTTGAGGAGAAGGCTAATATGAGCATAGCGACACTGGTGGAATATAGGTCGTGCAGCAAAATTTTGAACAGATTGAAGGGGAGAGAGATGGCTAAGTGGGAGACCTGTGAGAAGCAAGTTGCAATAGTCTAGATTTAAAAATATGGCCGCCAAACGGCAGGGGCACAACGGGCCATTATGGAGGCATGGCTAAAAAGTTGGCAGACAAAGTAAATATTCTGAAGCATAAGTTTGGCTACGTGATGACATATGACCGTTCAACTTTAGGACAGAGTTTTTGGCGGTTATCCCATAGCCTTTTAAATATTGGCGGCCATCCCCGGCACTCACATGGCAAGCTGCTGTTATAGTCAGCACTATTTCCCACGAACCTAAAACATGTTGTGGACTTATTTGGAGCTGCTGCTGAGGAGAAGACAGTTGAGGAGGAGGAGGCAGCTGTGGACACAGCAGCAAGACCAGCTACAGCACTTGGCCCAGCACAGGAGACACAGGTATAGGGCCCCAGGGTCTACAGGTCACAGATGGAATATCTACCTGAGGCTAATACACTAGCTATTAGTAATCTGCCTGTCTTTTCACCTGTCATCTGTCCTATAGGGAAATATATGCCTGTGATGATATGGGTCTATGTGCACCAATCAGATATGGTTGCCAAAAGCCAATAACACCCTGAAGCATATCCCTCCCTGCTCATCTTGAACTAACACATTTGCTCTAACAATATGTGCCCTCCAGGTTTACCTAGATTAGCAGCTTGCTGCTCTAATAGGAATGTTCATAATATCTGAAGCTGTCTCAGAGCCTGGTATATACTATCACCGTTACATCTTTGGGAGGATATGAAGAGGTCAGTGATCACTGAGGGATTAAGGAAGGTCATGTCTCAATCCCTCCAGTGGGGTCAGTTAGGGTGACTTAGTCATGATTGAAACAGGTCCAGATAAAAAAAAGTCCCAATTTTTGCCCTAGACCTTATTATCTTGTTCCATTATCCCTGAAAAATGTCCAAATTCTGGGCCCACCCAAAATATGTCCCCAGCATTCCCTCCTGTGATTTAGACGAACTGTGAAGAAAACTGTCCGAAATTTGTGTTTTGAAAATCACAACTTGGACTTTTCCCCATGAAAAAGGTCCATCTGCCGCTTATGAGATATTTTTCTCTTTCTGAAAATTAGTGCCACGAGTTCCATAGTTAAGCATATAAATTATAAAATACTATAAACTACACAAATTTTGTCAATAATGAACGGTTGGTAAGTCACAAAGATGCCAACTACCAAACAGACCACGGGTCTGGTATAGCCCAAAGGGACTCCAAAGGGGCAGGAGCTGGCATGCCTTTTTGTGCACGTCTACAGCCATGTACCTGCAGATCAGCATTCTTTTTATTCTCCTGGATCTGATGTGACAAGGCTCATCCATACACAAAGTTTAGTTGGCCTCTATGAGCCTGCTCTAGTTGGCAGTCCTCCTCTCTTTTGATCGCCAAAAATGCACTGCAGTCATGTTATTTTTATACTCTTCCCCAGAGATCATAAAACACAATCCTAAAACAATTGGGGTCTGGTTCCTGTTTAACTCAGGTGCTTCTTGCCTTCAGAATCTGTTCTGAAGTGGAGGAATGGCCTAGTGGTTAGGGTGGTGGACTTTGTTCCTGGGGAACTGAGTTTGATTCCCACTTCAGGCACAGGCAGCTCCTTGTGACTCTGGGCAAGTCACTTAACCCTCCATTGCCCAATGTAAGCCGCATTGAGCCTGCCATGAGTGGGGAAAGTGTGGGGTACAAATGTAACAAAAAAAAATTTGCCTCTCTTGTCTATGCCTAAATCCAGGCCTTGATCCAGGGATTACTCCTTCCTCCCTACTAGCCACTAGGAAAACACCTGGTAAGAGTTAGGGATGCTCTTGAGGGCTGGGAGGGTTTTGTTGAGGCTGTTGGAGGGCTGTTATGGGTTAGAGGGGTTTAGGTTTGTTAGGGGGGAGGGAGTCTGGGAGATGGGGGTTATATTGAACCTAGAAGGGCAGCAGTCATGCTGAACCTGTCAGTAGGGGTCCAAGGAGGATGAAGGGCTATATTAGGTTATGTTGAACCTGTTGGGGGGTGTCAGGGGGTGTCAGGGGGTGAGAAGGGCTATACCAGGGGTAGGCAACTCTGGTCCTCGAGAGCCGCAGGCAGGTCAGGTTTTCAGGATATCCACAATGAATATGCAGGAGATAGATTTGCAAGCACTGCCTCCATGGTATGCAAATCTATCTCCTGCATATTCATTGTGGATATCCTGAAAACCTGACCTGCCTGCGGCTCTCAAGGACCGGAGTTGCCTACCCCTGGGCTATACTAACAATTGCCTATCATGTGAATGCATCAGTGTTATCAACAATATACTTCACATCTAGTGGTAAATGCATGGACAGATGCTGACCATGCCCCAACAGGTACTGCACAGACTTTGTAGTTACCATGCGTTAGAACTCCCTCAGTCCACAGAATCGACCCTCACCAAAGCTCAAGACCCAACTCCCCCCCCCCACCACCACCACATACACACACATAACCCCCCCCCCCCTCAAGTTCCCCAAGCTAAGCTATGCCTGAAAGTCTAGTATACAGGGAAGGAGTGACCTGCTTTGTCTCCTGGCTAATTGCTGCCGGGGTTGAAATGGTGGCTGTGACTCCTAGATGTGAACTTACTGTACTATCATTAGGGGCCACTTACATCATTCTGTCTCTGTCAAACTGACCCCTAGTGGTAGTACCTGAGATTATGACAAGGGGTCAAAGCTGTCATTTTGAATCCCAGTGGCAATGGGCAGGAAGATGGGGACTGATCCTGCCCCATACACTAGGCTACTAGGGATAACTTGAGAAAGTTCAGGGGGGGGGGGAATAGGGGAATGATCATTTTTTGAGCTGTGGAATATTTCAATCCTGGGGATCTTATCTTTATGTGGATCGAATTAGGGATGTTATTTTTTTTGGAGGGGGGTCATATTTGGGGTAGGAGCTTTGATTGGATGTCGGAGTTCAGAGCAAGGAAGGTAAGGCTTGCAGATCGAGGGGAAGGGGTAGCCAAACTACCTATCAGTAACATGGCTGCACGTAAGCCAACCATTGAGGTATCATTGTGCGTTCATGCTATCAACAGCAGTGACAGCGTGAGATTTTTACATGCTGGCTGCTTTTCGTATGTGGCACCCTTTGCACTAACAGCACATGTTAAAACAATTTAGAAAGGTGCTAAATTTAAGACACACTAACAAACTAAATGCATACCTACTACCTATCCCATGCTCTTTGGACCCTGGTGCTAGGTAATAGCTTTATGCTCTGTACTTCTTTTATCTATCATGGCACTGTTACCACAGACAGATAAGCTCTGCCATAGAAGGTCATTTTTCAAGCATCTAGATTACAACAATTACATGTCTAGATCACATACACACGCAGAGCCTCTATTTGCATATGTACAACCCCCAGGATATACAGATTCTAAGGGGACACGGCTTCGGCATGGTTTGGGTATGCCTCAAAAATAGATATATATAAGTGATAGACAATAAGAATACATATGAATTTGAAAAAAATATATCACCTCTGAGTTTTGCACCTGCCCCAAGGCATGCAGAAAAGCCAGCTCCCAGGACAGAAATGAGGTGCAAATCAAGGAGCAGGTACAAAACAAAAACACCCCTCCCCCCAACTTCTCCAGATGCTGCTCCTGTTCCCCCTTACCCCAGCACTTACCAGAGTATCTATTGGTGGGCAGGATCCTGGATGTTTCTGCAGTATCCAGATGGGGTCAAGCTGCCAAATCAACGCATGCATCCCTTGTTTATTGAGTATAGGATGAGAAAAGTCAACGTTGTACTAGCTGATGTAGGAATTTATTCAATAATGAAGCAATTCACAAATTAAGACAACAGGGGGGGAAAAAAACATCCCCATCCAAAGTAAACAGAAAAATAAAGAATACATCTCCTGACACATGCTATGTTAGAGGACATCCATTTCCCTAAGTGCAAAGGCATAAAATACAAAGTACTGCACGGATCGACTTTCGCATACATGAGCACACAATTCTGGAATACACTACCACGCAGCCTGAAAACGATCTACGAACTGACCGACTTCCGCAAACTACTAAAGACTTATCTCTTTGAGAAAATCTACGGCAAGGATCAAAACACATGAAGCCCATACAATCTCATAGACACGCACCAATACACTCTCTGAAATCTCTTCTCCCGCGCTCTCACCACTCTTAAACCCTACCCACAGATAAAATTGTCAGACCTCCCTATTCCCTCGATACTGTTTTGTCCCCCTCTCAACTCACTACTGTTATATTCCACTGTTCTATTCCCTAATAATATCCTGAATTTACTCTGTCTTATATAACACTTCACAATGTAACCCATAATTGTACTGCAACCAATTGTACTTCCATCATCTACTATAATAAAACTCACCCTCAACGTTCTGAAGACAACGTTCTGAAGTCACTCAGTCAGTCACTGAAGGGTTCATGGATTCATGGTGGTGAAGCCTCAACACTGACCATGTCTCTCTGCCCCGCCCTCGCATGACGGACCAATCAGAAAAAACACCCTCAACATTCTGAAACACAAAGTACCATCACAACACCGTTCCCAGGCAACACTAGGCAACGTAAGACGGACCAATCAGAGGAAACTACGTGACAATAAGGGAGGAGCATTCCCCAGCAGAATGGCACATTATCTGTGCAGCACGGAGAGCACAGAAACACCGCTGGAACGAGAGAAGAATATTCCTGCTGTGGGTATGTGCAAATATAGACCGGGGGGGGGGGGGGGGAGAAATTTTTAAATGCCTAATGCCAGTACTGAAGAGTGCCAGAGGGCCTATAGCACAGACTATATTTGGGATCGCTTGACATGGAGTCAGAGGAGCCGGAAAACAACGTGCCCATCACCATCTGGGACGTGGGCGAACAGGACAAGCTGCGGCCTAGCTGGAAGGATTACCCGCGACCCAGCCAGCAGCAAACAGCGACCAAGGAAGGGGGAGGAGTACTCCTTCCCTGCCTAGGAATCGCTGGAGACTGGCTGCCAAACTAACAAAACAAACGCACACCGACGCACCACCTCCATCATTCGAAAGGCATCCACTCTTTCTTCAACAGAAATGCAAACTAATAATACAAAACAAACAAAGAATACATGGTTTCTCAGGCGGCTGCAGGTAACTCCCCACCCCCTTCCTCTTCCCCTTTTGCCGAAGCGGCCAAGGACGTGCCCAACCATCCCCAGCCTAAGGCAAGCTGTCTCCCACCTCGGGGATTCCCCGAGCACCCGGAAAAAGACGGCGCTGATTCCTACAGCGCATAAATGTTCCAGCATTCCCCTGCAGCCGGCCTGAAATGGACCAAACATACCGGATCACCCCCCGACGGCCAGAGACTGTGCTCTTCTCCCTTCCACCAACTTAAAACAACCATCCCTGTCCTCAGGCAAGCCGTCACCCACCTCCAGGATGCCCAGAACCCCAGCCCAATGCAAAAAGATGGCGCTGCTTCCAACAGCACATTTCTCTTCCAGCATTCCCCTACAGCAGCCCTGAAACGGCCAAAAAATACCGACAGACAAAGAATGTGCTCCTCTACCTTCCGCCCATCTAAAACAACACTGCTGCCTCAGCACAACACAAAAAAAAAAAACATGGAAAAAAAAAAACACTCAACAAAGGCTGACCCCCCCTACAACCACATTTACATTTCACCAACAGAAAGACCCCCCTCCACAAACCTCCTTGACAGACAAAACCACACACACACAATACAACAGAAACACACCCTCAAAGCCACACACCAATCCAACCCACTTTGCCAGCACAGCACAGCACATCCTCCAACCCCCAAGCAAAAAACAAAACAAAAAAAGACACACATCAACAACCTGCACACACACACACACACACAAAATAACTCTGTGACACATACACACACACACACACAAAAAAAACCACATGCTAGCGCCCGTTTCATTGGTTTCGGAAACGGGCCTTTTTTACTAGTTTACAATGTATTGTAAGCCACACTGAGCCCGCAAATAGGTGGGAAAATGTGGGATACAAATGCAAATAAATAAATAAATAAATAAATAAATAAATCTGTCCCTGGAAAAAGATTGTGACCAATAATCTGCTACTTGGTGCTGTTGCCTGGCAACTTCTAAAGCTGAACAGATATGATATTGAGGATTAGAAGGTGATGTTGCTAACTAGAAAAGTTTTGTCTCTGTGCTACAAAAATCTGGTATATGGTATGAATATAAAAAGAGGTGATTGACCTTGTCACAGTAATAAAAAAGTAGAGAGCAAACAGAGACTGAGATTGTTCATTACTTTACTTTATATCTATATTCATTTTCCACCTTTTCAGGAATACTGGTACAATGGCGTCTTTTCATTGGTATAGTTTTTGAACTATTTGACTTTCAAAGATGCCAGAACTCAGGCTCATGTATGACCATATCCTTATGCCTTAATATTAGAAAAATAAACTGTTAAAAATAGCTTGTAGTATCACCAGTTGCATCTGTGGTAAACACTTCCACAGAAACGGCACACCAGAAGGCGACTATGGGCCTTGAAGACCATTTCTGGTACAGATAGATCTCTTACATCTTATTCTGTAAAAAATGACGCAAAGAATTTATTCAGATGCTGGACCAGTTGAGGGAGAGAATTAGAGATTCCAGACCACAGGGGGAGGGGGGAGAGGGTGAGAGAAGTAAAGATACTGGCCCCAGGGTGTGGGGCAGGAGCACCAGGGGAGAGAGAGAAAGAAATGCTGGCCCTGGAATGGGGAGTGCAGGAGAAATAGAAGAGAGAGGGGGAGAAGCTGAACATGGGGAGGTACAGGGACACAGAGAAGAGATACTGGGTATGGAGGGAGCACAAGGACAGGGACACAGCAGGGAGATGCTGGAGAGTAAGATAGCAACACAGAGGAGAGATGCTCAAAATGGTGTGAAGATAGGGACACTGAGAGGGTAGATGCTGAACATGGGGAAGGATAGACACAGAGGCACACAGGGGAGATGCTGGACAGGATGAATAAGGAACTCAGAGGGAAGATAGATGACAGACAAGAGAGAGAAGAAATGTCAAAAATGTCAAAAGGACAGGAGAACCTGGAAAGAGTTAAGAAAAAAACAGGGAAAATTAACAAAACAGACACTCCAACTTATTTTCGAAAGAGAAAAACGCCCATATTTTGACCCAAATCAGGAGATGGGCCAAAGTTGATGGGGGCGTGTCGGAGGCGTGGTGAAGGCGGGACTGGGGCATGTTTATCGGCCGAGGAGAGATGGGCGTCCTCGGCCGATAATCGAAAAAAGAAAGGCATTTTTAGCGCGAATTTGGGTCACTTTTTTTGGACCCTTTTTTTTCACGACCAAGTCCCAAAAAAGTGCCCTAAATGACCAGATGACCCCCGGAGGGAATCGGGGATAACCACGCCTGACTCCCCCAGTGGTCACTAACCCCCTCCCACCCAAAAAAAAACAACTTTAAAAACTTTTTTTTTTCCAGCCTGGATGCCAGCCTCAAATGTCATAACCAGCTCCATCACAGCAGTATGCAGGTCCCTGGAGCAGTTGTTAGTGGGTGCAGTGGACTTCAGGCAGGTGGACCCATGCCCATCCCCCCTACCTGTTACACTTGTGGTGGTAAATGGGAACGCCCCAAACTGCCGCCAAAACCCACTGTACCCACATCTAGGTGTCCCCCTTCAGCCATAAGTGCTATGGTAATGGTGTAGAGTTGTGGGGAGTGGGTTTGGGGGGGGGGATTTGGGGGGCTCATCACCCAAGGGAAGGGAGCTATGGACTTCAGAGGTAGTTTGCTTTGTTTTTTTAATTGTTACAAGTGCCCCTTAGGGTGCCCGGTTGGTGTCCTGGCGTGTCAGGGGGACCAGTGCACTACGAATCCTGGCCCCTCCCACAACCCAATGCCTTGGATTTGGTCGTTTTTGAGCTGGGCGCCTTTGGTTTCCATTAACGCTGAAAAACGATACCGCCCAGCTCACATCCGCACAAATCCGATGCATTTGGCTGGCACAAACCGTATTATCGGAAAAAAGATGGATGCCCATTTTTTTCAAAAATACGGTTTGTCCTGCCCCTTCACGTACCCGTTCTCGGAGATAGACGCCCATGGACATGGGCGTTCATGTTCAATTATGCCCCTCACTGGGACCTAAGCAACGCTCAGACAACAAAGGAAGAAAAAACTAAAATTTTTAATGAATTTATTATACTGTGTCAGCTTTGGGAAATGTGCAACTCTGATACCTTGCATTTCAGTTTCTGTTTATATTAGAATGAGATGTTTTCTCTATAGGTCTGTAATGTGTTTGTATTTTTCCAGGGTTTGTTTACTGGAGCTCTGAAGAGATTCCCCCTCTTGTCCCCAGTATCTTGGGAGAGATAGCGTTATATGGGCTCATCTTAATTTTTCCACTTGGGTCCCATTCAATCCTAGCCATGCCGCTGACATGTTTTTGACCTTATACATGTATGCTCTGAAAAACTAAAATACATTTATATTGCAGTTTGGAACCCACTGATATTTTAGGTATTGGCGCTTGTGAAACGGATGCTGCAGTTGCATGTAACTGGTGAATGCACGTCAATTTCTGCGTGTATTTTAGAACAAGCTCTTCATCAGCAAATCTTGTTCTAAAATACTAGCAGAACTTTTCACGTTCCTTCCTGCATGTCTCAGTTCTGATTTGTACATCCTTTCTAATATGCTGTTTAAAATGTTTATTTTATTCCTTTATGACTTACATTAGTTAATGTGGCAGAACTTTGACATGCACGACAGTTGGCCATTCTACTCCACAGTAGCTTTCAGACAATTACATTAGAATGCTGAGAGGTCAACCGCTCCGTGTTAAAATAGCTAGAAAGTGAAAACAGGCAGAAGCTCTTAAAGACAAAGAAAAGCTAAAAACGTGTAAAAATATTCCAGCTTTGTGCTTGCAGTCCCTTTCCCTTCCATTCTCTTTACTTTGCAAATAAATTACAGGCCAACTTAGAGAACAGAAGATTTTAATAATAATTAGATTGGTTCAGTTGCTATACATATCTATGAACATTTATAATCATTTCTCAACATAGGAGCCAGCTCTGTGGACGTCAGCGAGTGTTCCTTCATTATGTCCAGGGAGGGGTAATTTGTATTGTATTTGGCACTCCCAATCATTTTGAAGTGTTGGCACCCATGTTTCTCAAACACAAACAACAAAAATCCAATTTGAGCTTTTTCCCCACAATAAATTATATATTTACCGTATGTAAAGAAAAGCAGTCTCTTTACTACACTGGCATAATAAAAGTAGTAAATACAAACCTAAAATAATCATTTAGGACCTTTTTCCTCAGAAATATTTCCTCAATTATTACTTTAAAAGGAGTGAAGCCTGTGAAAACTGGGATTACTTTAATCAGTGGGATTTTGAATTAGAGACTTAAGTATATGTATTGTTAAATAACTTCTGGTTTTTAAAAGAGAAAGAATGTAATCAGATGTATTATTTCTAACTAATATTGGACAATAAGTATGTTTTCAATGAAATGATTTGACTATACACCGTATTGGCCTTGAAGAAGCCAACCAGATCAATGTGGAATAATGAATTAGACGACTAATATCTGGGGATAATCAGGTTAATACCACATTTATTTTTCTGTTTACTGTTTAATTGATCTCCTCGTCTTGTTTCACTCTCCCTATTTAGTGGTCTAAGGAAGAGAATAGAATTACCTGACTGAAATAATTCCTATATATTACTTTCTCTGTATTTCCATCAAGTTGTTTTATCGCTTGTAAAAATTTAAATGGTTATAAATAAAAAAATTAAATAATTTAGGACCTTGCTTACTATGGGGCCCTTTTATAAAGGCATGTAGGCATCTATGCGCGTCCATTATGTGTCAAATTGGCACTACTGCCCGGCTACTGTGTGCCCCGGGTAGTAATTTCATTTTTGGCGTGCACCCAAACTACACGGTAGAAAATATTTTCTATTTTCTACCACAGGGCCCTTACCCAGTGGTAATCGACAGTTGGCACGTGCTGCATGCTTACCATCCAGTCAGCGCATGAGACCTTACCGATAAGTCAATGGGTGGCGTTAAGGTCTCGGGCCAAAAATGTACGCGTGCTAGTTTTCATTTTGCCACACATCCATTTTCTGGCACATTAAAAAAATCCCCTTTTTCAAGGCGTGCTCAGGAAATGGACCAGCGCACATCCAAACACGCACCTACACCAGCGCAGGCCACCTCTGGGTGCGCCTTAGTAAAAGGGTCCCTATGTGCCATAATATTCAAAGTGATTGATCCAGGGCGTAGTCAGACCTCGGTGGGAAGGGGCTCCAGAGCCCGAGGTGAGGGGGGCAGATTTTAGCCCCCCCCAGCGCCGCGAACCCCCGCCATGCCGCCCCTCCCCCGTCAATTTTGACCCCCCCCACCTCCGCCGCCGACCCTCCCCCATCGCCATCAGGTACCTTTGCTGGCGGGGGTCCCCAACCTCCACCAGCCGAAGTCCTCTTCAGCGCTGGTCTCCAGTGCGTTCGCTGATCTGTTTCAATGAGTCCTGATGTCCTGCATGCTCCTAAGTGCAGGACGTCAGGAGTCAAGACTCACAGAAACAGATCAGCGAACGACACGCGCCGGAGACTGGTGTTGAAGAGGACTTCGGCTGGCAGGGGTTGGGGACCCTCACCAGCAAAGGTACCTGTTGGCGGGGGAGGCCCCACCTAGATACGCCCCTGGATTGATCTGATTTAGAAATGCACTCCAGAAAAATTCTCATATATTTTCTCCATGTATATAAAAAATGCCCCCTAGCGATAGTACCGCTACACTAAAGCTAGAGGGCATGACAGCCATTTTAGAGCAGAGTTTTTAGATGGGAGCAGGGTTTGTGCATGGGGGTGGCATTGGAGCTTTGGGAAGCTTCCAGAAGGGGATTGGATGCATGGAGGGTAGGGCACAGGAGGGAGACCAGAGCTTCCAGGGGAGATTGGAGAAGGATCAGAGATGCAGTGCAGTGGGGCGCCACCATAGATCTTGTTGGACAGCGCAGCTGTACTTATTGCCATCTCTTGAGTTGGGTGGTAAGTGCAGCCACACTATCAGCAGTCATGACAACTAGTACGTGATAACACCACAGCCATCCACTCCTGGTTCCTGCTCCTACTTGCATTAAGAAGTTAATGTGAGTTTTTTTACCATGCTGCTGGTTTTGATGCAAAAACTCACACTAGATGCTTAACACCGCTTGGAAAAAGACCCCCTAAGTTTCACAAAGCAATAGGAACAGTTTATTGAACTATATCTTCTACTGGATGTTTATACAACTTTTCATGTTTCCAGTGCTGATCGCCAAAGAGAATTCAGTTTAATAAGTGCCATTAAAACCAAGATGAGAAACCAGCTAGAAGCTGAACATTTTGACAGTTTGACAAGGTTAAAAATGTATCTGCACTCAGGAAACAGTGGTACAGGTGTAGTGGAATCAGGGTAAATTTTTAACAACAGGCTCTTTCTCCTGACGTAGCCAGCTCTGCAGTTGGAAGGGCCAGGGGTTGCCGGGTGGGGGGGGGGGGGAGCAACACTTGCCCCTCTCTCCTCCCTTCCTTCGTGCGGGCACGCTAGGCATACCTTTGCTGGCAACCAATAAATGGACTGCCACCACTCCCAATGTCTTGCTCTGAGCAGCATGCTGTAACTTCTCACACATGCTTGAGAAGTCCCAGCCTGCTGCTCAGAGCTGGAAACAAGGAGCTGGGAGCAGCAGCAGTCTATTTACTTGGCTGGCAGGGCTCAGCATTCCCACCAGCAAAGTAAAAGAGAATTCAGCAGGGGGCCCAAGCCCACATTTTGGGAGCCAGTTGTTAAAGTAACCATGGAGGGCCCTACTTTAACAACCGGCTCCCAAAGTTCTTAAAAACTTAACAACCGGCTCTTGCGAGCCTGTGAGAGCCTGCTCCAGCACACCACTGAGTGGAATCCTCCACAAATGGCTCCAGTGCAACTCATTCTAATCTCAGCTAGCACAGGGATGTTCCCACAGATGACTGTGCTGTGCTGGCTGCTTCAGGTAAGCAGGGGGATTTAGGCCTCTTTCCATTCCCTTGTCTGTAATCAAACTAGTGGGATAGCCAGAGGGTAGTAGGCCTGGGTGCAGAGGGCTCCCCCCTACTTTCAGCTCAGGCCCACCAAGCACCCAGGGCCAGAATTAAGTGAGCGCAAACTGGGCTCCACAGCTAGGGGGACCCTATGGTCCAACATCTCCCTTCCTCCCCCCCCCCCCCCCCCCCCCCCCCAGTCAACCTTAGCATGTATCTTCCTTTATACTGGGTTGCTGGCAGCGATTCACTCATGCTGTCTGAGGCTGATCCCGGAGCCTCCCCTCTGCTGAGTCTCACCCCCTCTGAAGCAACTTCCTATTTCCACATGGGGGGAAAGCAGCAGAGGGAAGGCTCTAGGGTCAGCCACAGGCAACATGAGTGAATTACTACCATGGCTGGTGACCCCTATAAATGAAGACACATGTTAAGATAAACCAAGGAAGGGGGAGGAAGATTGAAGGAGAAGGGTAAATGCTGAATGGCAGGGGGTAGGGAGCAAAGAGAAAATGATGTGCTCACCCACTGAGACCCAGCCAAAATTGGCTATCTAGCTAGGCCTCTGAATTCAAAGTCAACTCAGTAGAGGTGTGCAAGACAGTGCATTTCAATAACCTGCCTACAGTAATGCAAAGTGTTAACGCTCTCTGAAAAGCTCTTCAATTACACTGCAGGAGAATGAGAACACAACTCTGCTTCTGTAGTAAAAATGAAGTTGGTGAACAAGATCTTGTGATTACATGCTTGTTACACATACCTAAGTGTTGCTAAATTTGCTCTGAACATTTCTTAAGATATTAACTTCTTCCTCTCTGAAAGACAAGAATATGTAGTTTTACAGCTTGCTTTGCATATATTGCTGAAATTAAAAAAAAATATATATATTTTTTTTTTGGGGGGGGGGGGGGGTAAAAATCATTGCTTATTCTAAAGAAGCAAACTGAGCACTGACCAGAATTGGAATCTCTGCAACTGAGTTTGGGAAAGAGCGCTCTTCTTCCAGCCAAAGAAAGTAGAGAACCAGATTTTCCACCCATTTAAGCAGGATACAGAAAAGTAAAACAAAGGGGAAGTACTTTGACAGACCAAGATAGAGAGATCTGTTTGGAAGGAAAAAAGAAAACTACTGGTACTTGGCAGCAATTCCAAGGTTGTGTGACAGACCTGATAGGACTATTTTTTTGGAGGGGGGGGGGCACACCAAGCAAAGCAATTAACCAGTGCCCCACCACCACCACCAAGAATCTGCCCCTTGCCAAAATTTCAGAATGCCTTAAAGTTTCTTTAGTTAGCCTGTATTTTAGCAAGGCAGAGCTCACAGAACTGCTGGTATTTTTTTTTTGGGGGGGGGCAGATTTTTAGAATTAAATTACTTGACTTCTCTAAATCAGAGCTGGGGAGTATAATTAGAAAACAGAGGCTTGAAATCAAATTCCAATTTCTTGCAAAAGCCCCCTTTTTTAAAATTCAGTGGCATATTTCCATAAACTATATTATTTGATGTTTTAAAGGCTGTATTGAAAATTCTGGTTTAAGGTGTCTTTAAAGAGGGGTCACCACATGATTGACAAAGTGCCTGAAACTGTAGCTTTTTTTTACTAAATTGTACAAAATTAACCAAGTTTACTTTTACTAAGGTGCGTTAAATGATGAGACACCCATTATATTCCTATGGGCATCTTTATTTACTACAAGCTAAATCATCTGCTTCTTAATTTGGCAAAATGTGAGGCTTCCACCTTCGCCACCTACTGATGGTCAGCTCATCCCATACTCAGACACTGTCAAAATCATTGGTGTTATATTTGACTAAACTCTCATTCAAAACACAAATCAATTCAATCCTTCATTCTGCGTTTTTCACCTTACACTGCATTCGCTCTATTCATTCTTATCTGGATCCACACCTCCTTCGCACACTCTTTCTTTCAATAGTTATCTCTCAGTTGGACTACTGTAACTCTTTATATGCTGGTCTCCCACTATACTCCATAAAACGTCTCCAACTTATCCAATCCAAATTTCTTCACTCCACTCACTGCTTCGATCATGTCACTCTCCTTTTACTTTCTGAACACTGCCTCTCTATCTCTGCATGCAAGTTTTCAAGACGCATCTTTCCTCGGTCCCGCCTACCTCCATTCAATTCTTCTTCCATACACACTCTCTCTCTTGACTTCCAGTGCTAATCTTGTTGTGCCTTCCTTTCCAGCATTTCACTTAACTATCTCCCATGAGTCCTCCTTCAGTTTCTTAGGTCCTGCCCTTTGGAATTCACTTCCCTCACAACTTCGCTCAGAGGCCTCGTATCCCAAGTTCAAAAACCCAACCTGCTCAAGACCTTTTTGCTGACTGAAGCCTTTGAGTAATCTGCATTCTGTTGTCCATCCCTTCTTCCTGTTTCCTCCTCATGAGAACTGATTTTAGAATTGTAAACCACACAGTAGCCATGCTCGGACCCCGTGCGGTATATCAAGCACTTGGAAATAAATTAATTAAATAAAAGGACTTCTTAGATATTTATACATAAAGAGGATTATGGCGATCCTGGCAGGATCTGTGGAAATGTATGCTTTTCTATATTTTTAATAACATTTATTTGCATTCCTCAAGGTTGGCTTCTAGTCGCTCCCACATCAAAATCAAAGTATTACATTCCCATGCAAACTTCCTGTCCCCACCAGTATCTATTATATGCAGCTTTTATTATTGGTCAAAGCAGGTGGTGAATCAAAGAAAGATTTGTATTTACTTTGGGCACTTTAAGGTAATAGAATCATGAATGCTTATAAAAGATGCACACAGGAACAGCAGCTGAGGCTGAAACCTTGATAATTATCATTACTGCTCACAAGTTTCAAATGTGTTAATTCATTTATTGTGCATATTAAGTACTTTTCTAATCTCTGTTGAATGAGTCACAACTTTTCTTACTGTGAAGAACCATGAAGCTGGTGGCATAGTGGGCCTAGCTAGCACCAAACAGCTCAGATCAGCTGTTTGGCCTGCACAGTGCTCCACAGATTTCTACAGCATACCATGGGGCCGATTCAGAAAGGCTTGTGGTAGAGCCTTGTGTGGATGTCTGAGCGCCTGACTTCTACTGCAAGATTAATACTTCATTATGGAAAACTTGAAGGTAAAGGGGGGGGGGGGGGACATGCCAGTAAAAGTGGCTTTTGAGCACATGCCCAAAAAAATGTGAAAGTGTCAACAGTGTCATACCTAGATTGGTTGCCACATGGGACAGAGCACCCTCCTCCTTCAGGCAGTAAGGGGCGGTGCATCGAGCAGTCGGAGAGCCGCAGTCTACATGTGCATAGCTGTCGAGTCTTCAGGTCCCCTGGTCCAGAACAGGAAGTTAATGTCAAAGGGGGCAGGGGACCAGCAGAGTCAACAGTCACACTCATGTAGCATCAACAGCCATACTCCTGTAGACTGCAGTTCCTGACTGCTCAATGCACCTCCCTTAATGCCTGCACCCAGGGTGGACCACACTACCACCCTGTCCTTGGTATGCCAATGAGTGTCAGTATATATCGGTGTGCCTAAATATGACCCTAGAAAAACTGCTCACACATAAAATTTTTGCGAGGCTCATATTTAGGTGCAGATGAACAGGCACAGATGTGGGCTTAGTTCACACAAATGGAATTAGTGTGCATTACATGCTAAGATGCCCATTTTATACATGTGGACATCTTAGCATTTATAGCATGCTAATTCCGTTTGCACATGCTAAGCTTTAGTAATATGGGCCATAAGGCTGCTAAACGTAAATACGTGTACAATCTTTGTTTAATTTTCCAACATATTGGGCCAGTCTACTAGTACAGCTCTTTTGTGATTCTGCAATTACATTTTCTCTGTTGCTGCACCCTCGTATTTTATATATAAACAGAATAAATTCCACCATACATTTTGTATATATATAGAGTCACGGGTATCTGCAATAATAGCTGTGAAAGTCTCAGTTCAACACTCTGCTTACTCTTTTCCAGCTCTTGTGCCTGCCCCTGGTCCAAAATAAGTACCTGAATATATGTAAACCGCTTTGAATGTAGTTGCAAAAACTCCATCCTGTTTATATCTTTCCGTAGGTGCAGTCTCCAGAATTACACACATTACTCTACATGGGGCGTTACCAGAGACTTACACGGGGGCACTATCTCCTCCTTTTCCTGCTGGTTATCCCTCTCTTTATGCACCCAAGCATCCTTCTGGCTTTGACAGTCTCTTTTTCTGCCTGTTTGGAAGCTTTAAGGTCATCAGACATAATCACCCCCCAAGTCCTGCTCTTCTTTCATACACAAAAGCACTTCACCTCCTATATTGTACCATTCCCTTGGATTCTTGTGACCCCAAGTGCATGACCCTGCATTTTTTTAGCATTAAATCTTAGTTGCCAAATATCAGACCATTCCTCCAGCTTCGCTAGGTCCTTCCTTATATCATTCACACCCTCCAGGGTATCCATCCTGTTGCAGAGTTTGGTATCATCCACAAAGAGACAAACCTTACCAGACAGCCCTTCTGCAATATCGCTCACAAAGATGTTTTAAAAAAAGCCGGCCTAAGGACCAATCCCTGCGGTACTCCACTGATAACATCCATTTCTTCGGAGCAAGCTTCATTTGCCACTACTGTCTCCTTCCATTCAACCAATTTTTAACCCAATCAGTTACTATAGGTCCCATACCAAAAACACTCAATTTATTTATCAGTCGTCTGTGTGGAACCATGTCAAAGGATTTGCTGAAATCTAAGTATACCACATCTAGCGCCCCTCCCATGTCCAACTGTTTGGTCACCCAGTCGAAGAGGTCAGTCAGATTCGTCTGACATGACCTGCCACTAGTGAAGCCATGCTGTATTGGGTCCTGCATTCCATTGAAGAAATCTCATAATTCTCCGCATTTCCATTAGTTTACCAAGGTCAGACAGACAGGTCTGTAATTCAGAACCTCCTCCTTACTTCCACTCTTGTGCAAAAGAACCACATTTGCCCTTCTCCAGTCTTCCGGGACCACTCCAGTCTCTAAGGAAGCATTGAAGGGGTCAGTCAACAGAGCCACCAGAACTTCTCCGAGTTCCTTGAGCACCCTCGGGTGTATCTATCAGGCCTCTTCGCTTTGTCTACTTTTAGTTTAGCTAGCTCCTCATGAACACAGTCCTCCTTGAACAGGTCTTGGTCTACCATACATACATCCCCTTTAGCACTTGCTTTCTGCAGTCCTACCCCCAGCCTTTCATCCATGAACACAGAGCAGAAATAATTGTTAAGCAGTTCAGCTTTATCCTTATCAACTTCCACATATTTCTCTCCCTCAGCTTTGAGCCTCACAGTGCTATTGTGGAATTTCCTCCTGCCACTTACATATCTGAAAAAGGTCTTATCCCCCAATTTTACTGTATTAGCTATATTTTCTTCCATTTACCTCTTCATTTTCCTAACAGCTTTTCCAGCTTCTCTTTGCTTATCCAGATATTTTTGCCTGTCTTCATCTTTCTGAGTCATCCTATAATATGTGAAGGCTAATTTCATTTCCCTTATCTTTTCAGCTACTACTTTCAAGAACCAGAGCGGCCTTCTTTTCCTCTTATGTTTATGAAATTTTCTAACATAAAGGTTAGTTGCCTTTAATATAGCTCCTTTCAGTCTTGTCCATTACTGTTCTACTTCCTTTAGCTGTTCCCATCCTACTAATTCTTCCTTGAGAAGTTCCCCCATCTCGGCAAAGTTAGTTCTTTTGAAATCTAGGACCTTCAATCTTGAATGAGCCCTCCCATGTTTCAATATTGAACCACACCATTCGGTAATCACTAGTTGCCAAATGGTCTTCCACCTTTTACATAATCAGGCTTATTTTCGAAACAGAAGGGCGCCCATCTTCCGACACATATCAGGAGATGGACGTCCTTCTCTCAGGGTCGCCCAAATTGGCATAATCGAAAGCCAATTTTCGGCGCCTTCAACTACTTTCCGTTGTGGGGACAACCAAAGTTCATGGGGGCATGTCGGCAGCGTAGCAAAGGTGGGACTGGGGCATGCTTAAGAGATGGGTGTCCTCAGTCGATAATGGAAAAAAGAAGGGCGTCCCTGACGAGCACTTGGCCGACTTTACTTGGTCCATTTTTTCTTGTGACCAAGCCTCAAAAAGGTGCCCGAACTGACCAGATGACCACCAGAGTGAATCAGGGATGGCCTCCCCTTACTCCCCCAGTGGTCACCAACCCCCTCCCACCCTAAAAATAAAACAAAAACATTTTTTGCCAGCCTCTATGTCAGCCTCAAATGTCATACCCAGCTCCATCACAGCAGTATGCAGGTCCCTGGAACAGTTTTAGTGGGTGCACTGCACTTCAGGCAGGTGGACCCAGGCCCATCCCCCCCTACCTATTACACTTGTGGTGGTAAATGGGAGCCCTTCAAAACCCACCAGAAACCCACTGTACCCACATGTAGGTGCCCCCCTTCACCCCTTAGGGCTATGGTAGAGGTGTGGGGAGTGGGTTTTTTTGGGGGGGGGGGTTGGGGGCTCAGCACACAAGGTAAGGGAGCTATGTTCCGGGGAGCAATTTCTGAAGTCCACTGCAGTGCCCCCTAGGGTGCCCAGTTGGTGTCCTGGCATGTCAGGGGGACCAGTGCACTACGAATGCTGGCTGCTCCCACGACCAAATGGCTTGCATTTGGTCATTTCTGAGATGCTCGTCCTTGGTTTCCATTATCGTCGAAAACCAGAGACGACCATCTCTAAGGACGACCTAAGGATGACCATCTCTAAGGCCGACCTAAATGTTGAGATTTGGCCGTCCCCGACCATATTATCAAAACGAAAGATGGACGCCCATCTTGTTTCGATAATACGGGTTTCCCCACCCCTTCACGGAGCCATCCTGTGAGGACGGCCCCAGGAAAACTTGGGCACCCTGCTCGATTATGCCCCTCCACATGTCATATATATGTGTGTGTGTGTGTGTGTGTGTGCTTTCTTTTCTGTTTTCTGGCAGTGATATGATTTGCATTCCATTGAAGGATATTGTATTTTGGCCAACAGACTTTGTTGTGATTATTCCCTTCCCTCCCGCTTTTTGGTTTAATTATATGGTTTATTATTATTGCTTATTAACATCATCCTCATTTCTTTTCTAATTTTTTCCTTAATTAGTGTTTGAGGGTTTTTTTTTTTAAATGTTTTTAGATAACCTGACTTTTGAAGCAGGCATTGAATTGCTAAAACACGGTTCAGTGTAGAGTCTCTTTGGTTTCTGATATCCAATAAATTTGCATTATATCTATTCTTCACCTCTAGATTTGGTTCATGTATTGGTTGGCCACTGGTCATTCCCTACTCTTTTGCCTTTCTGCCTTAAGATAATTAGCCACTCCTAGAAGTTAATTTATCTGAGAAGGATTAATAAGCCATCCTTCCCATTGAAACCAAATGAGTTTCTCATATTGCTCCATAGTAACAAACCATAGTCCTCCCTGTCTAAGAAGGAAAGCTTTGTGATATTTCTTGAAATCTGGAAAGTTAATTGCTTCCCCCCACCCACCTTGTTTCCAATCTTTTAAAATTTTTCAGTGCTACATTCAAGGTCTTATTTTTCAATAAAAGGTGAACAAGGCTTTTCTCAAATTGTTTAAGTACTGTGGGTAGTAATGGCAATGACAACATACTCAGGAGGACATAATTGATTTACAATATAATAATCATTTTAATAACTTCCAATCTGCCACACCAAGATAACTATAGTGAGGACCGTTTCTTTGTTAGAGAAATAATAGAGTGAGTTAATTCTTTTTCCATATCCTCTAATACTGGATTTATCCAAATCTCTAAATATTTTTTATTATTGCTTTCATATTTAAAGGAATCTCTCTATATAAAAGGCAACACCAACGTTCTATGAAGCCTCCAGACGGAAGTGTGAAGGGGGAGAGATATCCGGTTTCCCCATGAGTGTCTGCCCCGCCCTCTCTGTAACACAAACAGTCAGTGAAGGAAAACAGCAGAGCACGAAATCAAATCGCTGGCTCTGTAACAGTGAAGGACTCAGAGGGGGGAGGGGAGAGAGGCCAGAGGGCAGGGACACACACACTCCCACATGCACACAGAAGAAAACAGTGCTAGCCCCCGTTTCATTTGCATCAGAAACGGGGCTTTTTTACTAGTAATATATAAAAATCAGCCCAACTAATGTATGTATTTAATGGCAATAATTCTGACTTTGCCCAGTCTGTGTGATATCCAAATATCTTAGGGGCCCTTTTACTAAGCTGCGGTAGGGATACCGTGTGGGTAGCATGCGCCAAATCAACGCTAGCTAGGTGGAAGTAGTTCTGGTGTGTTTACATTATTGGAGCATTTTAGGAATAATGCTGTTATTTTAGAACATAGATAGTTGTCTATTGTATGAGAGATGAGTGAGTGCGTATGTTGGTAGTTAGAGTTTTATGTGATATGAGCAACAATGTGAATAGAAGAAGAAAACATATAAACGTATTTAATAAAGATTGAGTGTTAATGATGTAACGGTTGTTGGATAAAATTTGTATGTTTGGTTAAAATATTTATGTATCTTATACACACACACCTGCTTTTATGTAGTCCTTTTAAACAAATATGTTTTATGAAGATTCACACATATACATAGATTTATGGCGCTCTGTGCTTCTATTAAGATTTTTTTGATTTTGTAAGTACATTAAAAAATGTACATGTTTTTAAGTTGTTTATTTTATGAAGCCTTAATGTTTATATGTGTGCTTCTTATGGAGCCCTTCTCTATATACATCTGTTACTAAATCCCTTCCTTAAAGACTTTTTATGTAGATTTTATGTATATGTTATGAGTTGTGTGTTTCTAATAATTTGTATATGTATTTTTTTATCAGCAGTTTTAGTTTTCACCCCTGATGCAGCCTATTCAGCGAAACATGGCCACGTCGGGTTTATTTTAATAAAGATTCTTTAGTCTTGATAGTGTCTGTTCTGGTCCTCCCTTTGTATTGTTGCAAGACACCAAGGGCTCTGTTTACTAAGGTGCGCTAGCGTTTTTAGCGCGTGCACAAAATTAGCTTATGCTAAATGTGTAGGCGCCCATAGGAATATTGTGGGCGCCTACACAGTTAGCATGTGCTAATGGTTAGCGCATGCTAAAAGCTCTAACGCGCCTCTAGCATGGCTTAGTAAACAGGGCCCCAAGTGCCTCTTTTCGATTCCATTTTTAAAAAGGCCTTTTTACACGCTGAGGTAAAAACAAGGCCCAGCGCGGGCCAATTTCACACTTCCAAGCTAGCACAGGCCACTTTTTACTGCAGTTTAGTAAAATTCCCCTTAAAGATCTGATCTATTTCTTGTAACACCTGAGGGATGAAAGACCACTCCAAATATACAATGGACTAAATTCTATAAAAGGTGCCTAAAAAATCAGTGCTGAAAAAATAGCACTAAATGTTATTCCAGAAATGGTGGCTAAAGTTAGGTGTCATTTATAGAATAACGCTTAGCACCGGGAACCACCACTACATTTAGACGTGACCATTTAATCCAACGAAACCTTGGTGTAAATCCCCGTGACTAAATTAGGCATAGATCCCTTTAATCTATATAAATGTGCATAAATTAAAGGAATGCACCTGATCCACGCCCCCTGTTTGGACCCATGTGTAAAATTTATGCATGGATCCTGTGCCTACATTTCCATGTGTAAATTTTAATTAAATCCAATTAGCACCAATAATTGTGTGTTAAAAATCTCAATTAGCAGCACTAATTGGCTCATTATTCAATTAAATTGCACACGCAAATTGGGCATGCACCCGATTTTGTGCACACAATTTTTAGTGACTTTTATAGAATTCGGGGGAATATGCAGAAATTTTGTTTTCCAAGCCTTGGAATTTTATTCCTCTAATGGTAGAATGTCTTAAGTGCCAGTATCAGAGGTTCTAAAGCCAGAGTGAACAGTAGTAGGGAAAGAGGACATTTCTCCTAAATTCCTTTCTGAAGTGTAATTGCAGGAGAGTTTCTTTATATATATACTAGTAAAAAAGCCCCGTTTCTGATGCAAATGAAACGGGGGCTAGCAATGTTTTCTTCTGTGTGCATGTGGGAGTGTGTGTGTCCCTGCCCTCTGCCCTCTCTCCCCTCCCCCCTCTGAGTCCTTCAGTAAAAAAGCCCTGTTTCTGATGCAAATGAAAGGGGGGGGGGGCTAGCAAGGTTTTCTTCTGTGTGCATGTGGGAGTGTGTGTGTCCCTGCCCTCTGGCCTCTCTCCCCTCCCCCCTCTGAGTCCTTCACTGTTACAGAGCCAGGGATTTGATTTCCTGCTCTGCTGTTTTCCTTCACTGACTGTTTGTGTTACAGAGAGGGCGGGGCAGACACTCATGGGGAAACCGGATATCTCTCCCCCTTCACACTTCCGTCTGGAGGCTTCATAGAACGTTGGTGTTGCCTTTTATATATATATATATATATATATATATATATATATATATATATATATATATATAATATTGTAACCATTTTTATATATTGATTGCTGATGCCAAACAAATCCATTACTGTAAATAATCCCATTGTATATTGTCAAATACTTTTTCTGTATCTGAAGAAAGGGCTATGATGAATATATTACATAGTAATATACAGTGCATTTTGTCTAGCAAAGAAGGTGCCGGTACTCAAATGCCAGGACATCCTTCAGGGATGGAATGATCATTGAGGGACCCACCCCACAATAGCCAGGCCCCCTGCAACCAGACACAGAATCTATGACAAGGCAGAATTTGTATGTAGAACCTGAGCTCTTTCATTAAAATACGAGAACCATGGGTCAATTTTAGCAGAGAGTAGAAAAGGTGCCGGTACTCAGTACCCCCAAGTACCACCTCAAAAAAAGCCCTGGTAATATATCATTACGCTGAGACATCCTGCCTTGCATGAAACTGGATTGTTCTTTCCCTATAAGCATGCCATTATTTTACCTAATTGACTGGCTAATAGTTTTGAATAGATTTTACATTGAACACTAATGAAGGGAAATGGCCTATAATTGGCATCTAGTGTTGGATTGTTTCTTGGTTATGCTGCACTATAATTTCTGCTTCAGCCAAGGAACCAGTTATTTCTCCTTGTACAAGACATCCATCAGAGCAGTTTTACTTCCAGAGCTAGTTCTTTATTAGATGTTCTATAAAATTCAATTAGTAAGCAATCTGGTCCTGGTGCTTTATTTAATGGAAGGGATTATATTGTTGATTGTATTTCTTCTACCAAGATATCTTTTATTAGATATGATCGTTGGGCAGCTGTCAATTTGGGTCCCTGCATTTAGTTTAAGAAATGCTATTGATTGCCTTTTCAGTTTGTGTGTTTACTATTCAAATGTAAATAATATTTATAGAACCGATGAATAATGAACTACTCTATCCTCTTCTGTGGATCTATTGCCTATATCTATTTTTAGAACCGTTTAATTATTGTGCCAAAAGGTTGCCTTGTCTATTAGATCCATCATAATATTTGCAATTTTGATTAAATATGGAAAGTCAGGCCTGTTTACTCATAATTCTGTTACATTGGCATCTTAGTTATTGTGTGGATATAGGTAGATTTGTAGCTCTTTTCATATGTAAGTTTTACAGCAGTTCCTTGTTCTAGCTCTTTGAATCTTTGATTTTATTTCTTTTTACGCTGAATTGTCAAAGAAGGGCATCTGATAGTGGCCTTAAATGCGTCCCACCATATTTCAATGTGTGTATCTGAAATTTGATAATTTTGAAAGTAATCTACTATTCTTTTCCTAATTGTTTCTACAAAAACTTCATAATTTAATAACCCAGTGTAAATGTCTCTACTAGGGATTTCTAGTCTCAGAAATCTGATATCAAAAACCATTGCTATTGCTGCATGTTCTGATAGGAGGAATGATGGGATATCTCTCTGTTAGATTACAAGGATTAATTCCCTAGGGGGCCCTTTTACGAAGCTGCGGTAAAAAGGGCCTGCACTAGCAGCGGGGGCCCTTTTTCCCGTGCTCTGCCGCCTTTTTTACTGCAGTGGATAAATAGGCCAAGAAATGGCATGGCCATGCGGTAAGATTTCACTTACTCCATGGCCATGCGGGGAAAGCACTTAACGCCACTCATTGAGGTGGCGTTGACTCCTGCGTTAAACTGGCAGTAACCGGGTAGCACACAGCACTGCCTGATTACTGCTGGGTTCGCGCTATGCTGGAAAATAGCTAGTTATTTTCCATAGCACGGCAAATGGTATGCGCCAGGGCTGGAACTACTGGCAGTGCCCGTATTTGGTTGGCGGTAGTTCAAGATTAGCGTGTAGTAAGCCTGCATTGGGCTTACCGCCATTCTGTAAAAAGGCCCCTAGATATCAAGAAGTAATCTATTCTTGAGAAAGAGTTGTAGGGAAGTGAATGAAAGGTATATTCTTTGTCAGCTGAATGTTGCAATTTCCAATTCAATTAGGTCCACCTCCTACATCATCAAGTGATACCCACCAAGCTTTACCTGGTTTACACTTGGCTTTAGATAACCTATCCAAGGCAAAGACTAATGGTAGATTAAAGATCCCCACCACTACAGTGAAGTATATGATATAATCAACAATGACTTTAACTGGTTATTGTTATATTAACTAATGTAATGAATTGTGGAATGAACTGGTGACTTTTTAGCAATTTTTGGAAATCTAATAAATGAAATCTAATAGATTTTGGGAGAGAATTCCAACATTTGGTTCCAATATAGGTGAAATCAGCAAAAGTATTGATTTATATACCAAGTTTTTAAAACATGTTAACATCAGTCATGTCCTCAACTCCCCAGCTTATACATATCACTTGATGCAACTACTGAAGTTAATAAGAAGCACTTCACCCACTATAATGTACCATTCCCTTGGATTCTTGTACCACGAGTGCATGACCCTGCATAGCTTGGCATTAAATCTTAGTTGCCAATTATCGGACCATGCTTCACACTTTGCTAGATCCTTCCTCATACCCGAAGGGTGTCGATGGTATCTGCCATCATGTTTCTATGTTTCTATGTTTCTATTTATCTAATAGATAATACAAGTCTCAATTTGAACATTAATGATGACACTAATGGCAAACTATCAGCAAATTTTCTTTATTTATGTCTGGATTCCACTTCATACAGTGACTCATTTGGATAAAACCCCTCACTGGAATGCCAAAATAAGTATTTAGGAACAAATTCTATAAATAGCACCCAAAAAAAACCCCTGCACTGAGCACTATTCTATAAGCAGCACTGTGAAAGCTAGGCGCTGTTTATAGAATTGCGTTTAGTGTAAATCCTTGTGCCTAACTTAAGCACGGATCCCCCTTATTCTATAACAGTTCACATAAATTGCAGGAACGCCCCTGATCCACCCATGACCCTCCCATGGCTGCACCTCCTTTTAGGGGCCAGGCATAAAATTTACACACAGATCCCTGGGACTAAAATTGCATGCATAAATATTAATTAATGCCAGTTAGCAGTGTTAATTGATCGTTAGCACTCAATTATCAGTGCTAATTGGCTTGTTATTCAATTAAATTGAGTGTGTGCCCAAATTTACACATGTAATTCTTAGCACCATATATAGATGTGATCCCTAGTTAGGTTGGGATTACTGAAAGGAGTGAGCCCTGGTAGAGAGTTACTGGGGGGAGTGACTGGGAGGAAGCCCAACCCATGGGAGGGTTTATGGAATAAAATGCAGAAAGATAGTGCCCATGTTGGGATAAGTGACAGCTCTGGGAGGAGTTAGGACTTAATAAAAGTAGTTGCATGTGAAAGCACATGGTCTTTTGAATGTCTGGCAAACACAGAAGAAAGCGGACCTCCACAATGGAAAAACCAAGAAAAGAACACAGCGAAGGTGACAAGATGGATGACGCCAAACAAACTTCTACTGGACTCAGAAAAAAGTTCACAACAAGAGTTTGTTCTTAAAAAACTGGACTCGACGCGCTTCGAGAACAGTGACGCTCACACTCTCATCAAGAAGCTCCGAAGTTTTCTTTCTCCATTTTCCTAAGGTGTTTTTAGAGAAATCCAGTGTTTGCACAAGACTCTCCTTATGAGAACCAATAGCACTTTGCCATACAGGAACTCCTGAGGCAGGCCTGAACGGCAGAAACACGACTCGTGTCGAGTCCAGTTTTTTAAGAATAAACTCTTGCTGTGAACTTTTTTCTTTTGAATGTCTGAAAATCCCCTGCCAATAGATCTGGAGGAAAGAAGGAAGTCCTGTTGGAAGGAGTGTAACATGGATGTTATAGAAAAGCAATTAGGGCAGCTGTACACGCAAATCGAAATTGTTGCCAATTAACTCCAATTACTGATTGTTGACGCATTGTAAACTAATTATTTTACGTGAACAACTGCCCTGGGTGCCCAAATTTGAGTGACCTATATAGAATATGGGGGATTGTGTCTTATGATACAATATTCCTTCTTTCATTTTTTTTCCCTAGTATCTTTGTTTACTTTCAATAATTTTTTAATTTGCCGTACAAAGAAGAAGCACAAAGGTCTCTCAAGAAATGGTACAAGTGTGCTTTATTAATGACCCGACACAGCTCGTGTTACAGCATAAAACATCGTCTGCCTCAGGGGTCAGTTCGACAGAACAGCATTAATCACATGAGCTGTTACTCAAAGTGTAATGCTCAAGATATTGAAAATCTGCACTGGGTACAGAGAATCGTGCCAAAAAAATTTGTAGTACCTCATTCAGCAGTATTTATAGTGTGGGTTCCATCTCCTGCTGCCCCAATGACTTATGTGGTGACTGCAGATTTGAGTTTGCTCTTTTTACTCCTTAGGGCTGATGATTCTGGTATTCTGGTTTCATTTCCACTATATTTGAATATTGGTAGTACTGAACCAGTGTTCGATTTCTCTTGAATCAAAGGATGTATGATGAAATTCTGGCCAAGGTTGGAGGGAGCTCAGGCTTCAGGTGGATTTCTTGGCTGGTGCTCTGTAGTACTCCATAATAAATTACAGTTTAAAACAATAAATATCTTTATAATTAAAAAATGTTTTGATCTTAAAATATTGTGTTGTAAACTTTAGCTATATTTTGTTTAGAATATGAAATTAGTTAACAAAAACTATGCTTTTCTTAAAACATCAATAACTGTTGCAGGTAATTAAATATTAAAGTAGTTTTAAGCCAAATATGAATATATTTAGTTCACACTAAACATTTTCTGTAACACATTTTGTAACACATGCTGCTCATTTTTATTTTCAGAGCTCTGATGTAAACTCAGTAATACTTACAAATGTACAAATCAAATAAGTATTCACTCCGATTTATAGATTGCGAACTGTACGCGCCAAATCCATGACTGGTTTATGGGAAGAGAGGATTTTTCAGTAAGCATAACTGCATCAACTTCTCCATTATCATTTTAGGGCATTGTTGCATGCGCCTCCTGGGAAACTCCCTATAACTTTAAAAGATTGCTTATTGTTACAATCCCTACATAAGGCATTTAAGTGGGTTTGCACTTTTTACAAATTTTCTTTGACCACCACACCACCTATCGGAAATAACCCAGTTTTTCCACCAAGTTTTTGATAGCCAAACCTTCCTAAGGTGGAGGAGTGGCCTAGTGGTTAGGGTGGTGGACTTTGGTCCTGGGGAACTGAGGAACTGAGTTTGATTCCCACTTCAGGCACAGGCAGCTCCTTGTGACTCTGGGCAAGTCACTTAACCCTCCATTGCCCCATGTAAGCAGCATTGAGCCTGCCATGAGTGGGAAAGCGCAGGGTACAAATGTAACAAAAATAAAATAGATACTATTGGAGATTCTACATGGAATGTTGCTACTATTGGAGATTCTACATGGAATGTTGTTATTCCACTAGCAACATTCCATGTAGAAGGCTGCGCAGGCTTCTGTTTCTGTGAGTCTGACGTCCTGCACGTACGTACGTGCAGGACGTCAGACTCACAGAAGCAGAAGCCTGCGCGGCCACATTGGTGATCTGCAAGGGCCGACTTCTACATGGAATGTTGGAATAGCAACATTCCATGTAGAATCTCAAATAGTAGCAACAGTGGAGGAGTGGCCTAGTGTTTAGGGTGGTGGACTTTGGTCCTGGGGAACTGAGGAACTGAGTTCGATTCCCACTTCAGTAACAGGCAGCTCCTTGTGACTCTGGGCAAGTCACTTAACCCTCCATTGCCCCATGTAAGCCGCATTGAGCCTGCCATGAGTGGGAAAGCGCAGGGTACAAATGTAACAAAAATAAAATAGATACTATTGGAGATTCTACATGGAATGTTGCTATTCCACTAGCAACATTCCCTGTAGAAGGCTGCGCAAGCTTCTGTTTCTATGAGTCTGACGTCCTGCACATACGTGCAGGACGTCAGACTCACAGAAGCAGAAGCCTGCGTGGCCACATTGGTGATCTGCAAGGGCCGCAACATTCCATGTAGAATCTCAAATAGTAGCAACAGTGGAGGAGTGGCCTAGTGGTTAGGGTGGTAGACTTTGGTCCTGGGGAACTGAGGAACTGAGTTCGATTCCCACTTCAGGCACGGGTAGCTCCTTGTGACTCTGGGCAAGTCACTTAACCCTCCATTGCCCCCAGAGGCGTTCCTAGGGGGGCTGACACCCAGGGCGGATCGCCGATGCGCCCCACCCCCCGGGTGCAGCGCGACCCCCCCCCCCGGCAAAAGGACACCCCCCCCCCCCCCCCCGCAAAAGAACCCGCGCCTGTCCGTTGTTCATTCCATGCTCCCTCTGCCCCGGAACAGGAAGTAACCTGTTCCGGGGCAGAGGGAGCATGGAACGAACAACGGACTGGCGCGCGCGGCACCCCCCCCCCCCCCCAGTGGCGTGCACCCAGGGTGGACCGCCCCCCCTAGGAACGCCACTGATTGCCCCATGTAAGCCACATTGAGCCTGCCGTGAGTGGGAAAGCACGGGGTACAAATGTAACAATAAAAAAAATAAACTGGGAGGCCAAAGGAATATGTTATCTTTACCAATTGCTTAATAAAGACGGTGGCTTAAAGATCTTTACAGACCTTCAGACTGAGTTCTCCCTACCACAGACAGATGTCTTTGCATATCTTCAGCTACAACACTATGTTCATAGTCTTCCTAAGTGTCATCTAACTGGCAGAGTGCATGAAACTTTAACTACTGCTTACACTTTTAGTTCTCCACAATGTCCACCTATATTTTTCACCATGTGGCCTTGTGTGAGGTGACTGCTGACACCGATTATGGAAAAAGTGCTTTGAAATGGGCTGAGGAATTGCACACGGACATCACAGCAGATCAGCTTTGTGAATGCTTGCTCGGTGGAAGGAAACATCCAGATAATGTATTGCGCCTTTTATGTTTCACCATACTGAGCTTCTAAAGCTTTACATAGTAACACAGTAGATGACAGCAGAAAAAGACATGCACGGTCCATCCAGTCTGCCCAACAAGATAAACTCACATGTGCTACTTTTTGTATATACCTTACCTTGATTTGTACCTGTCCTTTTCAGGGCACAGACTGTATAAGTCTGCCCAGCACTATCCCCGCCTCCCAACCACCAGCCCCGCCTCCCACCACTGGCTCTGGCACAGACCGTATAAGTCTGCCCAGCACCATCCCCACCTCCTGCCACCGGCTCTGCCCAGCACCATCCCTGCCTCCCGCCACCGGCTCTGCCACCCAATCTCGGCTAAGCTCCTTAGGATCCATGATCCTTGCTTTGTTGCAACCTCATGGTTGTTGTCCAAAGTGCAAGGCTAACAAGGCTACCTTAGGCCACATAAGTACATAAGTAATGCCACACAGGGAAAAGACCAAGGGTCCATCGAGCCCAGCATCCTGTCCACGACAGCGGCCAATCCAGGCCAAGGGCACCTGGCAAGCTTCCCAAACGTACAAACATTCTATGCATGTTATTTCTGGAATTGTGGATTTTTCCAAAGTCCATTTAGTAGCGGTTTATGGACTTCTCCTTTAGGAAACCGTCCAACCCCTTTTTAAACTCTGCTAAGCTAACCGCCTTCACCACTTTCTCCGGCAACGAATTCCAGAGTTTAATTATACGTTGGGTGAAGAAAAAATTTCTCCGATTTGTTTTAAGTTTACTACACTGTAGTTTCATCGCATGCCCCCTAGTCCTAGTATTTTTGGAAAGCGTGAACAGACGCTTCACATCCACCTGTTCCACTCCACTCATTATTTTATATACCTCTATCATGTCTTCCCTCAGCCTTCTCTTCTCCAAGCTGAATAGCCCTAGCCTCCTTAATCTTTCTTCATAGGGAAGTCGTCCCATCCCCGCTATCATTTTAGTCGCCCTTCTCTGCACCTTTTCCAATTCTACTATATCTTTCTTGAGATGCGGCGACCAGAATTGAACACAATACTCAAGGTGCGGTCACACCATGGAGCGATACAACGGCATTATAACATCCTCACACCTGTTTTCCATACCTTTCCTAATAATACCCAACATTCTATTCGCTTTCCTAGTCGCAGCAGCACACTGAGCAGAAGGTTTCAGCGTATTATCGACGACGACACCCAGATCCCTTTCTTGGTCCGTAACTCCTAACGTGGAACCTTGCATGACGTAGCTATAATTTGGGTTCTTTTTTCCCACATGCATCACCTTGCACTTGCTCACATTAAACATGTTTTAGTTCTGACCCCCAGTGCTAGAATTTTGGACGAATATGCCGGCTTTTGTCCATTTCCAGTGGCGGCGTGGGATGGAAATATTATCTAATGTGTTTGGTCAGAATCATATAGCTCGCCCTATCCCGAGGAAACTACAGTCATTTCTGAAAAGAGCTGTACCGATGACACACAGAAAACTATTTTAGTACTGTGGATTACGGCAGATTCTCCTACACTGGCATTATGGCGAATACAAATGATATAATTGCTTACCATGGAACGTTATGATATTTCGTACATGGATTCACCACGGGGAGTTCGATTGCGTCAAATCTTGGTACCTTTTTGGATTACTTTTGGGATGATGGCAGGTAGCAGAATTTTGAACTTCCCTTGATTTGTTTCTTAACACTTAATTGCGCTACTTAGCATTTCTTTTGCAACTGCTCTGTTACTGTATTCCTATATGAGCAATAGAAGCGATAGAGGAAAAGGAAGGGGATGGGGGTAGACGAAAAGGAAGGGGATGGGGGTAGAGGAAAAGGCAGGGGATGGGGGTAGAGGAAAAGGGAGGGGGTGGGGGATCGGGGGGGATGGTGTGGTGGAGAGGGGTGGTAGGGGGATGGTGCTTATATTATATTGTTGATCTCTGCTTCTTGTTTTATCTGTGTTCTTAATCAATAAAAATGATTTAAATATATGTATTCACTCCCTTAGCATTTTGGAATCAATAAAAATGATTTAAATATAAGTATTCACTCCCTTAGCAAGAATTAATGTTAAATTCTACTTCACTACAAAGGTTATTGACTCTTTTTTTTTAATTCTGCTTTCTGGGGTGGGTGGAGCAAAATGGTGGCCACCTGAAAGCTGTGTTGTAGCATTCTTTCCTTCTTCTCACTCTTACCACTTTAGGCAAGAGGAAGAATAAATCATGTGGGTCCAATGAATTCTTTTGTGTGCTCCGGCGCAGATCTCTGCATTGCTGAAGGAGCAATGCCACTAAAAAGTTTGCCAGTGGAAAGAAGACTCCTTTGGCCCTTGATATGACCTTGAGCTCTGAGGATCAGAGATAGCTTCACAATACTGCAACTGCAGCTGTCAATGGAAAGGCACTTTCCATGGCTGCGCCGGATCAGGAAAATGATGAAATTGGAATAATGGGACTCTTTGTGCCTTTTGTTTTTGAAACATCTTCTTTCCAGTTGGAGAAATCACTGAATGTAATGCTGGAGACAATCTGTCATGCTACTGACAGTTTAAGTAAAGATTTCTGTGGGTAATTTAAACGTCATGCAAGGTTCCACGTTAGGAGTCACGGACCAAGAAAGGGATCTAGGTGTCGTCGTTGATGATACGTTGAAACCTTCTGCTCAGTGTGCTGCTGCGGCTAAGAAAGCAAATAGAATGTTAGGTATTATTAATAGAGAGGTGTGGTAGCCATGTTAGTCCACTCTTAAAGGTTATCAATAGAAATCAAACAAAATAAAACATGGAAAAGAAAATAAGATGATACCTTTTTTATTGGACATAACAATACATTTCTTGATTAGCTTTTGAAGGTTGCCCTTCTTCGTCAGATCTGACGAAGAAGGGCAACCTTCGAAAGCTAATCAAGAAATGTATTAAGTTATGTCCAATAAGTTATGTCCAATAAAAAAGGTATCATCTTATTTTCTTTTCCATGTTTTATTTTGTTTGATTTCAATAAGTATCGTTAGGAAAGGAATGGGAAACAAAAATGAGGATCTTATAATGCCTTTGTATCGCTCCATGGTGCGACCGCACCTCGAATATTGTGTTCAATTCTGGTTGCCGCATCTCAAAAAAGATATAGTGGAATTAGAAAAGGTGCACAGAAGGGAGACAAAAATGATAAAGGGGATGAGACGACTTCCCTATGAGGAAAGGCTAAAGCGGCTAGGGCTCTTCAGCTTGGAGAAAAGGCGGCTAAGGGGAGATATGATAGAGGTCTATAAATTAATGAGTGGAGTTGAATGGGTAGATGTGAAGTGTCTGTTCACGCTTTCCAAAAATACTAGGACTAGGGGGCATGCGATGAAGCTACAATGTAGTAAATTTAAAACGAATCGGAGAAAATGTTTCTTCACTCAACGTGTAATTAAACTCTGGAATTCGTTGCCAGAGAATGTGGTAAAGGCGGTTAGCTTAGCAATGTTTAAAAAAGGTTTGGACGGCTTCCTAAAGGAAAAGTCCATAGCAGGTTATTAAATGGACTTGGGGAAAATCCACTATTTCTGGGATAAGCAGTATAAAATGTTTTGTACATTTTTGGGATCTTGCCGGGTATATGTGACCTGGATTAGCCACTGTTGGAAACAGGATGCTGGGCTCTATGGACCTTTGGTCTTTCCCAGTATGGCAATACTTATGTACTTATGTAAGCCCCCAAAAAGTGCCATGTAAAATTTGCAGTTAGTGCTCAGTAAAATTCCATGCTAAAACGTGCTAACTGGAAATTTTAGCACACTTAGGGGCCCTTTTACCAAGCTGCAGGAAAAGGGGCCCTGCGCTGGAGGCAGGGGCTGTTTTTCCTGTATGCCAGGGCCCTTTTTATTGCAGTGAGTAAAAAGACCCCAGGCACATATGACCATGCGGTAAGAGAACTCTTACCGCATGGCCATGCGAAGGGGAGCCCTTGCCACCACCCACTGAGGTGGCGATAAAGGCTCCCACGCTAACCTGGCAGTAACCGGGCAGTGCGAAATGATGCCCAATTACCACCAGGTTATCGCCATGCAAGCCATTTCTGGAGTTATCTTTTTCCCCTGGAAATGGCGTATGCTTGGGGTGGGACTACTGCCAGCGGCAGTGTTGGGCCGGCAGTAGTCCCGAAAGAGAGTGGTAAGTCCACATTGGGCTTACCGCTGTTCTGTAAAAGGGCCCCTTAGTAAAAGGGCACCGAAAATGTCCTCCTTTTTTGTCTTACTGGGCTCATTCACTTGGGGGCCTTTTTACCAAGCTGTGGTAAAAAGTGGCCTGCAGTGGTATGGATGCGTGAAATTGGCGCACACTGAGCCATTTTTGACTGCATCAGGGAAAAGGTTTTTTTTTTTAATGTGGCAGTAAATGGCCGTGCGCTACAATTAAGAGTATCAGCGGATACTTACTACCTGAGCCCTCACCACCATCCATTGACTAGCGGTAAGGGCTCTTGCGCTTCTTGTGCGGTAATCAGGCAGCGAATGCCAATGCGGCCTTGCTGCTGATTACTGATGGGCAGTGGCGTAGGAAGGGGGGGCGGTGGGGCGGTCCACCCCGGGTGCACGCCGCTGGGGGGTGTCGGCGCCTCGCTGGTTCCTTGCTCTCTCTGCCCCAGAACAGGTTACTTTCTGTTCCGGGGCAGAGAGAGCAAGGAACCAGCGAGGTGCCGACACCCCCCCAGCGGCGTGCTCTCGGCGGATTGGCCCTCCCACCCGCCCATCACCGCCTTCCAGGTATGTTCTCGCGGGCGGGCAGGGGGGTGTTGTGCTACGGAGGGGGGAGGGTGCGTCGCGCTGCACCCGGGGGGGGGGTGCGCAGCGGCGACCCGCCCCGGGTGTCAGCTGCCCTCGCGACGCCACTGCTGATGGGAACACCCCAAACCCCCCCCCCCCCCCCCGGTAGAACATAAAAAAATATTTTCTACCATGGGAAATAGTTTGTGACAACTTTGAAATTACCACCGGGTGCCTGTGCTAACCTATTGGTAGTGTCGATTTGGTGCGCACTACCCGTGAGTTAGCCGAACCACTGCTTAGTAAAAGAGCCCCTTGGCTTTCCAGACATCTGTATGAAGAGCCTTCCTAGTCCAAGCTTCTGATGCTGGTTCTTGTTTTCATATTCTTCTGATGCTGGCACCTATTGCTCTGACTTTAAGAAAATCAGTAAGAAAACCTTTTTCTCCCTAAATGTGTGTGGGGGTTTTCTTTTGTGTTCCTAGCTCACAGGATACCAAATTATTTGCGTTGCTAACTACTTCCCACAAAATGAAAACAAAGGCCAAGGGTTTTCCTAAATAACCACCCCACCACTCGTCTCCCGACTTTCCCTACCTTCCTCTTAGTTTCTCCAACCCCCAGTCTGATTTTTACTGTGGACCAGTAGCAGGACCTGCTCTAAGGAATAATCTGCCTGTTTTCCTCCTACATCCTATGCACTCAACCTCAGCCATGATATACAATATATCCTTCTTCCTTGGTTTTGGAAACACTCCAATGTAATCATTCACAAGCACATAAAAATCCAAACACCTCACTGTTCAGACTGCACAAACATCACATTACCAACCTCACTTATACTTTTTCTCAGAAACCATTTTCCCTGCAGTGCTGGAATCTAGTATCACTTCTGCCAGCCAATATACTATTTTGGCATTTCGAAACCATTGGCAGTTGTTTCTGTTGCCAGCAAAAAGAGTCTTCACCTTTCGCCACAAGCTTCCATCTGTTTTTTTAATGGTCCTTTGAGTTCCCCTTCCAAACAGATTTTTTTTTTACTTCAGTCTTACCAGTTTGTTTTTCTCATACTTGTACACTCTTTCAATCAAATACTTTATTTTTTTGTCTATTAGATTGTAAGCTCTTTGAGCAGGGACTGTCTTTCTTCTATGTTTGTGCAGCGCTGCGTACGCCTTGTAGCGCTATAGAAATGCTAAATAGTAGTAGTAGTAGTAGTAAATATGTTGTTCTCCCAGTGGTATCAATAGATTGTTCCATTATTGTGGAGGAGTGGCCTAGTGGTTAGGGTGGTGGACTTTGGTCCTGGGGAACTGAGGAACTGAGTTCGATTCCCACTTCAGGCACAGGCAGCTCCTTGTGACTCTGGGCAAGTCACTTAACCCTCTATTGCCCCATGTAAGCCGCATTGAGCCTGCCATGAGTGGGAAAGCGCAGGGTACAAATGTAATAAAAATAAAATAGATACTATTGGAGATTCTACATGGAATGTTGCTACTATTGGAGATTCTACATGGAATGTTGCTACTATTGGAGATTTTAGATGGAATGTTGCTACTACTGGAGATTCTACATGGAATGTTGCTATTCCACTAGCAACATTCCATGTAGAAGGCTGTGCAGGCTTCTGTTTCTGTGAGTCTGACGTCCTGCACGTACGTGCAGGACGTCAGACTCACAGAAGCAGAAGCCTGCGCGGCCACATTGGTGATCTGCAAGGGCCGACTTCTACATGGAATGTTGCTAGTGGAATAGCAACATTCCATGTAGAATCTCAAATAGTAACAGTGGAGGAGTGGCCTAGTGGTTAGGGTGGTGGACTTTGGTCCTGAGGAACTGAGTTCGATTCCCACTTCAGGCACAGGCAGCTCCTTGTGACTCTGGGCAAGTCACTTAACCCTCCATTGCCCCATGTAAGCCGCATTGAGCCTGCCATGAGTGGGAAAGCATGGGGTACAAATGTAACAAAAAAAAAAAAAAAATTATAGAATTATATACTTAGGTGTTATATAAAACTTGGGTAATCTTTCCCACTCCTAGAATCCAGAATATTCATGTCTCTAAAAAGGCTAGTAGTTCAACTGTTAATTCCTCTACCTCTGAGTCTTTTTCCTATGGTTCTTCTTCCTCTTCAGTCAGCTTCTTAGTCTGCTCTTCATTCTTCTCTCTCTCTCTTCTTTTTCCAGATCTCCTCTCACCATCTCTGCCTCAGTCTTCCTCCTAGTGCTCCCTTCTGAGCTCCACTCTCTCTCTTATCAATCATTTGCATCATAATAAACAACCATATATTTATTCATTATTATTAATTTTTACGTAGACATATATATGTTATGTTTTGTTGGGGTTTTTATAATTATATCTGTGATGTTTTCTTATAAAATTATTTTTTAAAATATGTTTAAAATTATATAAATATATGGTTGTTTATTATGATGCAAATGAAATGTTTTTATATGTTATGATATATATGTTTATAATTTTGTAGACCCCTGAGGAAGGTTGATATAGCCGAAACACGGACCGTGTTGGGTCCCAATAAAGGTTTTTGGAGCATCTTACCCTTGTGTGCGGTGACTGATCTCTTGATATTGGGACCTCTCCACCCTATTCTTGGTGTGTTCGTTTGCTGTGGAGAGTGTGAACCCTGCTCTGTTTTTCTCTTACCCTTATCAATTATCTCTTTCTCTCCCAAGGTTTGAGTTCTGTCAAATTTTTGCTTGTGATGCTTACAAATATCAAATAAAGTAGTAATTCTTCATATTTTCTCTGAATTTCAGTCATTCTAATGTCATATTGTGACAGGTTGCTTTAAGTTTCCTTTTCCATCCAAAATGCCATATATTTTCTGGAAAAAAATGATACTGCTAATCTGATTAGACAACTGACTTTTCTAATATATAAATCCAAAGATGTGTGGGTGTAACTTACAAATAGTATGAACTGAATCTAAAATATGCAGCTATTCACAATTTTAATGTAATAAGCTTGTGCATCGTAATGTGCAAAATGGACACATCACTTATAATATTTATTTATTAATTTATTTATTGCACTTGTATCCCACATTTTCCCACCTATTTGCAGGCTCAATGTGGCTTACAAAGATCTGTTATGGCATCGCCATTACAGGTTAAAAGATGCAATTGGTGTTCCAAAGAGATCAAGGATGACAGAGAAGAACTAGGTCAACCATTAAAGAAAGACGACGTTTAGAGTTAGGGTGAGGTGGTGAAGTGTTGCACTTAAATTTGCTGTGCTGACTCTTCCACTGTCCATTGTTAACTTATGAAAGGTCACCCTGCCCTGGAAGGCTTTCCTAGCTGTTCATACTCTGAGCTGTAAATCATGTCTTCTAATGGTTACCTCGTCATCCTGCTTATAATATTAACCAGTGGCGTAGCTACGTGGGACCTGAGGGGGCCTGGGCCCCCGTATATTTCAGTCGGGACCCCCCTCCCGGCGAACCCGCCCCCGCCCACCTTCGGTTTTGCTGGCGGGGGACCAGTGGCGTAGCCAGACTGCCAATTTTGGGTGGGCCTGAACCCAAAGTGGGTGGGCACAAAATTTTCTCTGTACCCCCCCCCCCTCCCCCAGCAAAATTTAGTCACACTCAGATGCATTTGTCACACAGGGTAAAGTGCTGCTTTTCAGTGCATCCGATTTCAGACAATTTACTAATCCTTTTCAGTGAGCTTTCAGAGGCCAAAACCTCCTGCCTCAGGTCAGTATAATGCTGTTACGGTATCCTCTCCTGACCTAAGGAAGGAAGTATTGGTCTCTGAAACTTTATTAACACCATATTACTTTATCCTAAATTAAAAATAAAATTATTTTCTTTACCTTTGTTGTATAGCCATTTACTTTGTCTCATTGTGTCTCTAGATTCTGCTTTCTTTCGTTTAACTCTTCTGCCAGGGTTCCTGGCCATTTCTCATTTTTCTCTCCTTTTCTTTGCTTTCTTCAATATTTTTCTGCCTCTCTCTGTGTCCAGATTTAATTCATTCTTACTATCCATTCTTTAATTTCCTTCATCTACTTATGGCTTTTCATCTTTTTCTCACCCTTGTTCTCCCCATGCCCCTTCCTCTTATTCTCCAATCTTTCACTACTCCCCCTTTCCATGCAGCAGCTCTCCTCTTTCTCTCCCCATCCTTCCAGTGTCTCCCCTCTCTCTCCCCATCCTCCAATAGTCTCCCCTCTTTCTTTCTGCATCCTTCCATCCAGTATCACCTCTTTCTCCCTACCCTTCCATCCAGTGTCTTCCCTCTTTCTCTCCCCATCCTTCTACCCATCTACCCTCTCTCCTGATCCTTCCATCTAATGTCTCTCTCCCTCCTTCTAACCAGTGTCTATCTCTCTACCCTTTCTGTTCAGTGTCCCTTCTCTCTCCACATCCTTCCAGTCTCTCCCCTTTCTCTCTGCATCCTTCCATCCAGTGTCTCTCTCCCCACCCATCCGTTTTCCCTCTTTCTCTGCCATCCTTCCATCTCTGTACCTCTATCTTCCTCCATGTTTAGTATCTCCTTTTCTCTGTGTCCCTATATTACTCTGTCCATCTTCTCCCCTCTCTTTGTCCCCAGTGCCAATATATTTCTACCCTCTCTGACCCTACCCCATCCAGCTTCTCTCCTTCTCACTCCCTCCTCTTTCCAGCATCTGGTTTGGTTGCTTGATTTCCTGCCTCCCTCCCTCAAGCTGTAGGTTTAATATTCCCTTTTCCTTCATCTCCTTGGTCTGGTATCTCTGTTTCCCTTCCCTCCCTCCTTGTGCTGTACCAGCAGTTCTCTCCCTTCCCTCCAGTTCTCCTCCCATGTCCAGCAGCTCTCTCCCTTCCATCCAGATCCCCTCCTCCTCTTCCTCCCACATCTAACAGCTCTCTCCCTTCCACCCAGATCCCCTCCTCCTCTTCCTTCAGCAGCTCTCTCCCTTCCATCGTCCCCTCCTTCTCTTCCTCCCATGTCCAGCAGCTCTCTCCCTTCCCTCCAGTCCCTTCCTCCTCTTCCTAGCTTGTCCAGCAGCTTTCCAGCCCCTTCCTCCTCTCCCTCCCATGTCCAGCAGCTCTCTCCCTTCCATTCAGTCCCCTCCTCCCCTTCCTTCAGCAGCTCTCTCCCTTCCATCGTCCCCTCCTCCTCTTCCTCCCATGTCCAGGAGCTCTCCCCCTTTCCACCAGTCCCTTCTTCCTCTTCCTAGCTTGTCCAGCAGCTCTCCAGCCCCTTCCTCCTCTCCCTCCCATGTCCAGCAGCTCTCTCCCTTCCATTCAGTCCCCTCCTCCCCTTCCTTCAGCAGCTCTCTCCCTTCCATCGTCCCCTCCTTCTCTTCCTCCCATGTCCAGCAGCTCTCGCCCTTCCCTCCAGTCCCTTCCTCCTCTTCCTCCCTTGTCCAGCAGCTCTCCAACCCCTTCCTCCTCTCCCTCCCATGTCTAGCAGCTCTCTCCCTTCCCTCCCTCTTCCAGAAGCTCTCCAGCCCCTTCCTCCCACCTCCAGCAGCTCTCTTCCTTCCCAGTTCCCTCTAATCCCCTTCCTCCTACAAGTCTGACTGTCTCTGGCAAAAGTATCCCTTCCCCCCCAACCAACAAACCACAAATCCAGCACTTGCCCTCCAGGCCCACCCATCCAAATCCTTCATCGCTGTCGCTGCCTTTTCTCCCGCGGCTTCCGGGAGGCAGCGATCAGCGTTACCTGTAGTGCCTGCCCTGAAATTATGCTTCTTTTCTCCCCAGGCTTCGCCCCGCTCGTTTCTTTGCTCGTCGGCAGCGCTACGCTGCGCTGCTATTCAAACAGGCAGCTCCGCTCCTCTCTGCCGCGTCCATCCGGCCCTACTAAACAGGAAGTGCATCAGAGGGCCAGATGGACGCGGCAGAGAGGAGCGGAGCTGCCTGTTTGAATAGCAGCGCAGCGTAGCGCTGTCGACGAGAGAAGAAACGAGCGGGGCGAAGCCTGGGGAGAAAAGAAGCATAATTTTCAGGGCAGGCACTACAGGTAACGCTGATCGCTGCCTCCCGGAAGCCGCGGGAGAAAAGGCAGCGACAGCGATGAAGGATTTGGATGGGTGGGCCTGGAGGGCAAGTGGGTGCCACCCGTGGCTACGCCCCTGCGGGGGACCCTAATCCCCGCCAGCCGACGTCCTCTCCGACCATTCTGCTGCAGTCAGACTCAGAAAAGTCTTCTTCCTTCAACAGTTGCATGCTGATGTCCTGCACGTTGTACATGCAGAACAGTTCTGTTCTCTGAGTCTGACGTCCTGCACGTACAACGTGCAGGACGTCAGCATGCAACTGTTGAAGGAAGAAGACTTTTCTGAGTCTGACTGCAGCAGAATGGTCGGAGAGGACGTCGGCTGGCGGGGATTGGGGTCCCCCGCCAGCAAAACCAAAGGTAGGCGGCGGCGGGGGAGGGTTCGCGGCGGGAGGGGGATCGGGAGAGACGGGGCGGCAATGGCGGCGGGGGGGGGGGGCGGCGCCGGGGGGGGGGCTAAAATGTGCCCCCTCCCCTCAAGCCGTGGACACCCCTACCACGGAAGTCTGGCTGCGCCCCTGATATTAACATCGCACTTCTATCAAAAACATTACCATACACAAAAGGGCTAATTTTCCAAGCCAAACTCACTGAGAATCATGTGATAACAGAAATAAAAAAGCAACTGTTTTGGAGGGAGCACCAACAGCAGGCACCAGAGAAGCTTTGGGAAGGGGCTTACTCCAGTTGTGTAGCCAGCAAGTGGGTCTGGGTGGGCTGGGGCTCCATTTACTTTGGACCCAGACCCATCCAAAATTTGTCCTTCCTTAGTCCTTCCCCAAACCCACCTCCCCGCTCCCCCCGTTTTCTATTTCTGGTGATGGCTCTCTCATTCTCCCTGTCTCCTCAGCTCAAAACCTTGGGGTCATCTTTGACTCTTCTCTCTCCTTCTCTGCTCATATCCAGCAGACCGCCAAGACTGTCGTTTCTGTTCTTTACAACATCCGTAAAATCCGCCCCTTTCTTTCCGAGCACTCTACCAAAACCCTCATCCACACCCTTGTCACCTCTCATTTGGACTACTGCAATCTGCTTCTTGCTGGCTCCCACTTAGTCACCTCTCCCCTCTCCAGTCCGGTTCCAAAACTCTGCTGCCCCGTCTCATCTTCCGCAGGGTTCGCTTTACTCATACTACCCCCTCTCCATCAAGACCCTTCACGGGCTCCCTATCCGTTTCGCATCCTGTTCAAACTTCTTCTACGAACCTATAAATGTACTCACTCTGCTGCTCCCCAGTATCTCTCCACACTCGTCCTTCCCTACACCCCTTCCCGTGACTCGCTCCATGGATTAAATCCTTCTTATCTGTTCCCCTTCTCCACTACTGCCAACTCCAAGACTTCGCGCCTTCTGTCTCGCTGCCCACCCTACGCCTGGAATAAACTTCCTGAGCCCCTACGTCTTGCCCCATCCTTGGCCACCTTTGAATCTAGACTGAAAGCCCACCTCTTTAACATTGCTTTTGACTCGTAACCACTTGTAACCACTCGCCTTCACCTACCCTCTTCTCTTCCTTCCCGTTCACATTAATTGATTTGATTTGCTTACTTTATTTATTTCTTGTCGATTAGATTGTAAGCTCTTTGAGCAGGGACTGTCTTTCTTCTATGTTTGTGCAGCGCTGCGTATGCCTTGTAGCGCTATAGAAATGCTAAATAGTAGTAGTAGTAGTAGTAGTAGTATGGCTGGTGGGGGGATCCACAAGCCCCCGCCAGCATAAGTACATAAGTATCTCCATACTGGGACAGACCAAAGGTCCATCAAGCCCAGCATCCTGTTTCCAACAGTGACCAATCCAGCTCATAAATAGCTGGCAAGATCCCCCAAAAGTATAAAATCTTATCACAGAAATAGTGGATTTTGCCCAAGTCCAATTTAATAATGGTCTATAGACTTTTCATTTAGGAAGCCATCCAAACCTTTTTTTTAAACTCTGCTAGACTAACCGCCTTTACCACATTCTCTGGCAACGAATTCCAGAATTTAATAACACATTGAGTGAAGAAATATTTCCCCAATTCATTTTAAATTTTCTACTTTGTAGCTTCATCACATGCCTCCTAGTCTTAGTATTTTTGGAAAGCGTAAACAGATGCTTCATGACTACCTGTTCAACTCCACTCATTATTTTATAGACCTCTATCATATCTCCCCTCAGCCGCCTTTTCTCCAAGCTGAAGAGCCCTAGCCGCTTTAGCCTTTCCTCATAGTGAAGTTGTCCCATCCCCTTTATCATTTTTGTTGCCCTTCTCTGCACCTTTTCTAATTCCACTATATCTTTTTTGAGATGCGGCGACCAGAATTGAACACAATACTCGAGGTGCAATCACACCATGGAGTGATACAAAGGCATTATGACGCCCTCATTTTTGTTTTCCATTCCTTTCCTAATAATACCTAACATTCTATTTGCTTTCTTAGGTGCAGCAGCAACTGAGCAGAAGGTTTCAAGGTATCATCAACGACGACACCTAGATCCCTCTCTTGGCCTGTGACTCCTAACGTGGAACCTTGCATGACGTAGTTATAATTTGGGTTCCTCTTTCCCACATGCATCAGCCAAAGACCTCCTCCTCACTGAACAGACTCTTAAAACTTGGATTACCAGCAGTAGTGTCCTTATGCTCCCACAGTGCCCCCCTCCCCATGCATTCTCAGTTTACACACATGCACAAAACTGAACATGTGTGGAGGTCTCCGGTGGTGGCAGCAATGGCAGTGGCAGCTCAGGGACACTTCTGAAGAATCCATTCATTGAGGAGAAGGTCTTCGGCTGGCGGGGCTTGTGGATCCCTGCTAGCTCAGGTATTTCTTTGGTTTAGTGGGGGTGCTGGAGAAGAGGTGACAGTGAAGAAATTGTGAGCCCACCCAGTTGTCTGGTCACACCACTGGCTTAGTGCGCGATAACAAAATTAGCATGTACTAAATGCTGCACAGCCTATTTTATACCCATGGGCCATGTGGCACTTAACGCACACTAATGTCCATTAGCACATAGTGACCTTTAGTAAAAAGGTCCCTTAGTTTGTGAAATGGTCAGATTTACACTGCAATTTGCTTTTGATGTCAAATGCAAAACAGAAGGTAGGTTTGAATGAATAATCAGACATAGTTATAATCATAGTCCCCCTGCAGCTCTTTAGGTTTTAGAATTGTTAATTTAAAGTGCAAAACTGCTCAGTGAAAACATACTGAGACTTCCACAAAGTGCCTAACGCTACTTAACTTTATTAAATTCAAACAGAAAAAAATGCATTAGGCTTGTTGCCCTCTGGTTGTGCTACAGCCAATTCATGTGTCATTTTAATCACTATTAGCTCCAAGCATACTGATCTAACAAATATGAGAATCTACAATTTTCTATCCATGTGACTGGAGTCAGCAGTGTTTCTTCTAACCTTCTAGAAGAAATAAATAACCAGAAAGCAGAGTGTATACTTACCTTCACAGACAAATTGTGGACTATTGAGGACTCTAAACCTCCACATAGCTTCTCACTCAAGTTCAGCTAATTTCACATAGTGGTCAGGTGCACAGCACTTGGAAGATAGTCTCAAAACTACAGAGGAAATAGCATGAATGTTTATTTATTTATTACGTTTTCAACCCCGCGCTTTCCCACACACTGCAGGCCAGTGGCGTAGCCAGACAGCCAGTTTTGGGTGGGCCTGAGCCCAAAGTGGGTGAGCACAAAATTTTCTCTGCTCCGCCCTACCTCCACCTCAAAATATAAATACTTTAGCTAATGAGGATCCTCAAGCTCAGTCAGCTGAAGACTTTCTCTGAAACTGGCCAGAACTCTCTTTTACCAAGCTTGGCAGGCAGCAGCAATGACCCTAAGCCACTGATGCCAGCACCCCACACATGCTTAGCTGTCGATGGCTCAAGGATGCTGTTGCCAGAGCTTGGTAGAAGGGAGTTCTGGCCGCCTTTGGAGGAGGTTCTTAGCTGGAGATGCCTGGGAATCATCACCAGCTATACAGCAAGGGTTAGGACTGTTAGACCTACTTGGACCAGGTCAGAATATAAAGGAGGGCTCCCCTCCCCAATTCCCTCTCCTCTTTGCCTCCCCTCCAATCTCCCACCTGCCATTACTATCACACCAACAGACCCTCACCAAATACAGAACAAGGGATCACAAATTAGAAATAAAAATATTTAGACAAAAATTGAAAGGGAACCCTAAGAAGTTAAACATAGCATTACTGCAACACTGGAGACATAAACAGAGATGCATTTCCTTTTCTACAGAACACAATACAAAGACATTTGCTATGCACATTTCCAAAAGCTAACATATTCCATTTAAAACATTCAAAATAAAATGTTTTGTTTCTACCTTTGTTGTCTGGACGTTTCATTTTTCCATCTTGTTGGTTCCAATTTCTGTTTTCTGCTTTCATCTCTGTCATCTGCTAATTCTTCTTCAAGCAGCTGCAGTCCATTTGTCTTTTTTCCTCTCTCCTGTCTGTTCCCTTACTATTCCTGCCTCTGGCATATTGATCATTCCTTTTTAGCTCTTTTCTGCCTCTCTCTCACCCTTCTTCATCTCCTTTTTACTTTTCAACTACCTATCAAACTTCCATCTTCTTCTTTTACTCACTAGCTCTCCCATTCCCCATCTTACTCCTCCCCATCCCTACTTTCTCTTTTATCTTTAATCTACTCCCCATTACCATATTTCTACCCTCTGTAATCACTATCTCTCATTCATGTCCTTCCCACCCCCTCCTCCCCCTCTTGCCCTCTCCCACAGGGTTCCACCATTCCCATCGTCTTCCTCCCTCCACCCTTCTAACCAGCATCTGATCGCCTCCCCACCCCACCCTGGTAGCCTTATATTTTCCTGCCCCTTCTCTCTTCATTCCTGTCCTCTCCCCCAGGGCCCATTTCCCCCCCTCACCACCTACTGTGTACCTCTCCCTCCCTCTCATCCACCCCCATGTCTATCTCCCCCTCTCATTCCCACTGTCCACCATCTCTCTCTCCCTCTCCCTTGTGTTCTGATCCAACATCTCTCTCCCCTTCCAATGCACCTCTCCCTTCCTCCCCTCTACCATCATGTCTAACATTTCTCCCTTCCCTCCACCCCTATGCCCACCATTTCTCCCTCCTCTCCACCCCTATGATCACCATTTCTCCCCCTCATCACCTATCCCCTCTCTGTGCAGCATGTTTCCCTCCCCTCCACCTCATACACAGCCAAAACTTCTCCCTTCCTCACCCCTCCACCCCTTTGCTGCATCTCTCCCTTCTTCCCCATGCATCTCCCCCTCCCTCCCTCCCACCCACCCACCCACCTAGCCTCATCTTTCCATCTTCCCTCCCCCCTGTGCAGCATCTTTCTTTCCATCTTCCCTTTCCCCTGTGCAGCTGCTGTCCCCCGTCTTCCCTCCCCCATGCGACATCTTTCCCAATCATCCCTCCCCCCTGTGCAGCTGCAGCAACTTTCACTTCATCTTCCCTCACCCTCCTTGCAGGCCCGCCCAGCAGCAGTGTTCCTGGACCCGACTGACAGCGATTCCAGTTGCAGGCTCCGCTCGCAGTCGCAGCGATTCCCACACGCTGCTTGCCGGCTGCCGCTCAACAACCTCCTTGCGCTACTAAGCGCAAACCCAGAAGTCTCTCCTCTGCAGAGGAGACTGGAGAGGCTTCCGGGTTAGCGCTTTAGTAGCGCAGGGAGAATGTTGAGTGGCAGCCGGCAAGCATGCGTGTGGGAATCACTGCGACTGTGAGCAGAGCCTGCAACTGGAATCGCTGTCAGGTACACTGCTGCTGGGCGGGCCTGACCCCAAATTGGGTGGGCCCAGGACCACCCCCCGTCCCCCCGTGGCTACGCCCCTGCTGCAGGCTCAATGCAGCTTACATAGTAAATAATTACAATCAAAAGTCTTTAAAGAGAATATTATAAGCTGTAGTAAATGTAGTGAGAGTGGGATACATATAGTAATACTGCCCGCATAAATAAAAGGGTGAAAGCCCATTTTGCAGCTAAGGGGGCTAGAAGAATATTAGGTGGAAGTAGAGAAATCTGAACTTTTCCAATAATATCACCAGTGTAAGGTCTGGTGCCTGCCAGAATCCTTCATTATTTGCTCAAGAAGTATAGTATCCAGACCAAAAAAACCTTCCCCTTAGGGATAACCCTCAAGAACCTTATAATTAATAACCATAATTGTCACGCTTCTCACGACACACTGGGTCTGTGAGCCCTTGGGCTACTGCTGAGGAGCGGCAGCGGCAGGCAAATCACCCAAACAGGAGGCAAGGCAGACCACAGACAGACAAGTGCAGGCCGGACTGGAGCAGCTGGACTGGAACAGAAGCACTAAGCAGCAGCAGGAGAATAGTCAATGAATCAAGCAGAGTCTTACCGGCAGGCAGCAAAGCAGCAGGGAAACCAGGGACCACACAGAGTCTGTAGGCTGGCGGCAATCAAAAGTAAACCAGGGATCAAGCAGGGACTTGGGCAGGCAGCAAGCAGTAGAACAAACCGGGAAACTTGCAGAGTCTTGGGCAGGCAGCAGACAGTAGAACAAACCAGGAAACACGCAGAGTCTTGGGCAGGCAGCAGACAGTAGAATAATCCAGGAACACAAGCAGGGTCAAAGACAGGCAAAGCAAGCATTCAGGGCAGGAACCGCAACAGACCAACCGACAAGAACACAACTGAAGAACACTGTTGCCAAGGCAAAAGCCTGAAAGTTCCCAGGTACTTAATAAAGGCCACATACAAGGGAGTTCACCAGATAAGGGTGCTGCTAAGTTCCAAAAATCCCAAGCCAGTCTGGAAGGCTGGAAGATCTGGACCGGACCGGCATGACTTCTGGAACATGGGAAACAGCAAACAAACAGTCCATCGCAGCCACCAGGTCTGACCACCAGGTGGCGAGATGAATGAGAGCATGAAACAGGCACAACCGTGACAATAATTCCCTGCTTCATGCAAAGAAGGAACAGAATGAAAACCCTGAACAATCCCTAATACAGCAGTCTTCCAGAACAGGCCCCAGACTGTCTAATAGGACTCTAGAAAAGAAAATTAACAGGTATGAATAAAATCTCACCTTCCTTATTGTCCCATTAAACCAATCCACACCAAAGGAATGTACCTTGCCCTTGTAGTGCACTCCCCAAGCCACCACGCTGGCATCTGTTGTGACTACTATCCTGTGAGGGGGACCAACAGAACTCCCCCCTCCCCCCCCCCCCCCCCCCCCCCCCCCACCAAATGAGTTGAATTGTTCTACTAGGCCAACACTTTCAGTAAGGTTTGGAGAACGGCAGGTGGACTTTGAAATCCTGTGAAAATAAGGGACCTGTATGGCCACATTGACTCCCTTGAAAGCTAGAATGGGGCAGGAACAGCCTCATGACCATGAAGTAAATGGATCAGCCCAGCCCCCATCCCCAGGAGGGGAACCAGCTCCACAGACCCTTGGACCAACAAGCATGAAAGTTTGGCCTAGACCACCTTACTCTTTGAAGGCATCGAGAAGAAATCTTGCAAACTCTAAGGCATAACCCTGACTTAACATCTCTAGAATTCACAGATCTGAGGTGAAAAGGACCCTCTTGTGTTTGACGAGGCACAGCCTGCCTCCCAACCTCAACATTAAGGGGCTAGCCTAAACATTGCTGGGAATGCCTAGAAAGTGTGGTCCCAGAGTCCTTGGGCCTTTTCGCACCTAGAAAAGGACTACTCCTTAATGCCTTTGGGGGCAGCGGAGCCACAGCCCAGCATCCTATCCAGATGAAATATCTTCCAATTACAAGATTATGACTTGGCAGGCACAGGATGAACCAACACATTCAGCTGGTCCTCTGTCAGCTGCTGAGGCTTCATCTTGCCCAGACCTTTCACCAGCATCTCCAATTCTTCCTTGAAGAGAAGGCATCCCCAAGGGAAATTTACTGAGCTGCGTCTCAGAGGCTGCATACCCCTCCAACTTACGGAGGCACAGCCATCTCTGGATTACTATCACCAATGCAACCAACATGATGAACCCCTATTCCACACTGGCCAAGACCCCACAGGGACCCTGTCCAGGTAACCCAGCAAGCTGGAACCTGTGGGATGAAGCAAGGGGCAGGAGACTGAGCAGAACTCCTGGATATGCTGGGATAAGGACTTTGGACTGAACATCCAGGAGCAAAAGGCTCACAGACCATCCCCAAGGATGCAGGCCATGAACTGCCTCCCAAGAGATCATGCCTAGCTCACCAACCTTACCATCTGCTGGAGATAAAGAAATTCCAAAGGATTCCAGCAAGCACCAGCCCTCACACTAGTGATGTCACTTGAAAAGTTCAGATTCTCTACCTCCATCTGCTAGTCAGGAAGGGACACAACCCATTGGTACAGATTAGTCTAACTGGATGATGAGAAATACTTGTTTACAAAACAAAATTTTCAGGTTTTTTTAAAATTCATCTCTGTGTTCAATTATTTAAGGCTCATTGACATTTTGCCTAGATTTATTAAATAAATGCGCAACTGTTCCATTTCAAGGTCTGCCTAGTTCACCATGGCACTTCATCCGCTAGATTAGGGCACCTGTTAAAACAGTCAACGAGTACTTCTCTCATCAAGAAATGAGGAATACCCTTATACAGATAACATTTACTGGCCTAACGTGTTGCCAAACTAACACATGTGGGAAGTAATTTTACAACAAAGGGTTAATTTAAAAAAATCCCCAAACAACCCACACTTATATTTTATAAAGAGAAGTTACGCATTTAACTGCCTTTAACCAAGAGGCTCCTACAATAATCCCCACTAGTGCACAAAGATCTCAAAGATCAAGGAAAGTGTAACTATGTGTATGAACTCTAATGCTTATAAAATAAAATTTACAGGTATATAACAGATCCACCCAAAAGCAGGTCCTCAGAACATCTACAGGCAAACCTCTTAAAAGCAGGGCCGCCGAGAGACTGGGCTGGGCCCGGGGCAAGGCTACCCCCGGGACCCCGCCCCCCACGGTCGCTGCCACCGCTCCCCCTCCACCCCCCCCCGAGGTCGCCTCAGCCACCCCCCCGCCTCAACCGCCGAGGTCACCGCCGCCACTCCCCCCGAGGTTGCTGTCACCCCTCCGTCCGCCACTGGGCCGGGCCCCCTGCATTGAAATTGCAGTGCCTCTCACTTCCGTGAAAGCAGCGCTGCAGGCAGCAGAACACCTCCCTTCGGCCCTCCTTCCCTCCTTGTGTCCCACCCTCATGGAAGTTACGTCAGACGAGGGCGGGACACAGGGAGAAAGGAGGCCCGAAAGGAGGTGATCTGCTACCCTGCTGCCTGCAGCGCTGCTTTCACGGAGAGGAGAGGCGCTGCGATTTCAATGCAAGGGGCAGACGGTCAACGACAGAGGGCGGGTGGGACTGCAGCGCCGGGCCCCCCTTGGAGGCCCGGGCCCAGGGAATTTTGTTCCCCCCTGCCCCCCCCCCCCCTCGGCGGCTATGCTTAAAAGTATACATGCTCCTGCTGGCATGTGAATCAGTGTTCCCTCTAAGGACTGAGTAAACATGAACAAAAATATTTCTTTGCAAGCAAAGGGCTGAGTTGATGTGAGCAAAACTTTTATGTTACAATACTTTGTGAGCACTTCTTACAGACATACACACACACATACATAAACACTCACAGGGAAGTTGGAAATTTTATTTTATTTTTTATTTTATTTTATACAGGACTTATAGCCCACTAATACCAGTACAGTTCACTGTGAGTTACAAAGTAAGAAATTGAACATAATGTTCAGAATATAATACAATATACCATAACATATGCAAAATAAAATAACTTAATTAAAAGATCCCACTACAAATTTCTTAAACAAAAAAGTCTTAAGTAACCTTCTGAATGAAAGAATGTGAGCCTTGCTCTGCATGTTTTCTCTATTTGTTCGCCTATAATTTAACTGTGTTTATAGCTGTAATGCCCCTTTGCCTGGGCGTTTCTGGGTCTTGGGTTTGAGTGGGCTGGAGCCCCTGCGAAAGGCAGACTCCATCGGACCCTCTCTCACTCACTTGGCGTGCGGTGCCTCCACCTGGGGAACGAAGTGTTAGCAGGTGGGATGAATCTCTTCTTCCCCAAGAACCACAAAGTTAAGGTTCAAATCTCTGTGGGAAACAAGGCTGGCATAGGTGGTCTGTGGGGAGACAGCTGTTCACCTTTTACTCCAAATGACCCTGCAGCAGTCAGCAGCTTAAAACTCAAAACAGTTTATTCTTCAACTTCAAATCACAGGAACATCCAACTATATGAACTCTTTATCAAATAGTATAGTCCTTAAATAAATCTTCCTCCGGTATTTCCCAGCGAATGATACCAAGATTTATAACAGAGTGGACACCCCAGAGGGAGTGGAAAACATGAAAAAAGATCTGAAAAAGTTAGAAGCATGGTCTAATGTTTGGCAATTAAAATTCAATGCAAAGCAGTGCAGAGTGATGCACTTAGGGTGTAGAAATCCAAGGGAAATGTATGCGTTAGGCGGTGAGAGGCTGATATGCACAGACAGAGAGAGGGATCTTGGGGCGATAGTATCTGAGGATCTGAAGGTGACAAAATGGTGTGACAAGGCGATGGCTGTAGTCAGAAGGATGCTAGGCTGTATAGGGAGAGATGTAACCAGCAGAAGAAAGGAGGTGTTGATGCCCCTCTGCTAGTCGTTGGTGAGGCCCCACTTGGAGTATTGTGTTCAGTTTTGGAGGCTGTATCTTGCTAAAGATACAAGAAGACTTGAAGCAGTCCAGAAGAAGGCAACAAAAATGATATGGGGCTTGCGACAAAAGACATATGAGAAGAGACTGGAAGACCTGAATATGTATACCCTAGAGGAAAGGAGGGATAGGGCAGATATGATACAGACATTTAAATACATGAAAGGTATTAATATAGAAACAAATATTTTCCAGAGAAGGGAAAATGGTAAAATTAGAGGATGTGAATTGAGGTTGTGGGGTGGTGGACTCAGGAGTAATGTCAGAAAATGCTATTTCATGGAGAGGATGGTTGATCTCTGGAATGCCCTCCCAAGGGAGGTGGTAGAGAAACCAAATGGTGGCGGAATTCAAAAAGGTGTGGGATGAACACAGAGTATCTCTAATTAGAAAATGAATGGTATAAAAAAACAAAAAACTTAAGGGGTTGCATATGTGTTTGCATGTCAAGTGGTGCTTAGATTGCAGCTCTGGCTGTATCAACTAAGTCTGGCTTGTGTGGTCTGAGTCCTGCATATAGCAATCTGGTTGTAGCATGGGCTGGAGAGAGCTTCAACAGAAACTTCAGTAATTTGGAATGTGAGGATAGTGCTGGGCGGACTTGAAGTTCCATGTCCCACAAATGAAAAGACAGATTTGGAGAGGCTTTTTATAGGTAGAGTAATTTGTTATACATCGCAATCAGTCAGTGTGTCATTTGGAGGGGCTGGTTATGGGGGCACCCTAGCATGTGTTATATTTGTGCAGAAATTTTTTTATCCTGGTAAAGGGCCACTAGAACAGACATCATGTTATGAGAATCATATGCTCAACATCCAGAGTTTGTATGTATTCATTCAGAGCCCCTTCTACAAAGCGGTGGTAAGCCCAACGCAGGCTTACCACTTGCTAAACAGAAACTACCGCTGGGCTACCGCAGCAGCCTGACGTTAGTTCCCACCCCCAGCGCGCAGTCATATCCAGTGCTACAAAATATATTTATTTTTATAGCGCCAGTGTGTACCTGGTGGTAATTGGTTACCGCTGGGTTAGCGTGGGAGCCCTTACCGCCACCTCAGTGGGTGGCAGTAAGGGCTGTCTCTCGAAATGGCCACACGGCAAGTGCTTTATCCTTACTTGCTTGCTCTTTTGTTTTGTGGAATGGAGTGGTATATTATAAAAATGCATTTAATATTATTTATTACTACTATTTACTACTAGTTGATATTGTGACAAGGCAAGCCCCAGAGATTCTCTAGTGAATCAGTTGAGCCCAGAACTATGGGTCCCAGAAGTCCTTGAAAGAATGAGAGAAGAGAGTAGTCCTAAAAAATGGAATGGATTCCCAGCCCCAGCAGGGGGGGCAATGGCTTGAGGCAGGGTGAGCCTTACTCCCTTCCCCACTAGAGGGAGAGGGAAGGATGAAGCTCAGTTTCCCTGACTTCACCATCAGTATATAATTCCCCCCCCCCCCCCCCCCCCCCAGCTGTGAGAAGGGGAGAGCAGATTTCCTGGAGGCTCTCAGTCAACAGGAGAGAGAGATTCCATGGAGTATGTGGAGGAAGGAAGTAGCCTGCCACTAGAGCTGCCTAAGGGAGAGGAGCCAGCTACCATGGAGAGGGAGAATTCAAAGGTTGCCCTGCCCAGCACTTGAAGGCAGTGGAGGAGGCCACACCGGGTGTAGTGCTGAGAGTTGGGAGAAACTGCCAACCCTGCTTCTTACAGGGTTCCCTCTGTGCTGTGAAAAGGCAGATGATTTGTGGTATTGGTTTTGATGTGCAAAAACTGTCCATGAAGATTTGTTCTGAACAGTTGTGCTATATTGGAAGTGTGCTGAACTCTTACTAAACCCTTCTGAAGGAGGGGGAAGGGAAAGCTAATGCCCTAATAGAAGACTTGAGCGTTTGCTGAGGGATTTTGGGACCTGGACTGTACCTTTTTTTCTTTTGAAGATTATCTTATGAGGACTGTACCTTTTTCTTTTGAAGACTATATTAAGAGGGCTGTATCTTTTGTTTTGAAGAATATATTATGATTTTTGGTATGAAATTGCCTTGATAATAAAATACTTTGGCCCTGAGTCCCAGTATCAGCAGTATTCTGTCCTGGAACCCTGTGAGCCCCGCAGGCTTGCTGGCTCCACCCAAGAGGAGGAAGCGAACCCCTTTTTACAATATACAGCAGAAGTTAACCAAGTTGACTTCCTGCTTTCTAATAAATATTTTCAACAGCATTTTCTCAGTTATTACCCAAGTGCAAACACAACTATTGAATTTATGCGGGAAGTAAAGAACAAACCTTAAAGAAACTTCAGACCACTCAAAACATGGCAGCTAGGCTTATATTTGGTAAAATGCGATTTGAAAGAGCAAAACCCCTCTGCGAAAAACTACACTGGCTCCCAATCAAAGAATGCATCACCTTCAAAATCTGCACCCTGGTTCACAAAATCATCTACGGAGAAGCCCTGAGTTACATGACAGACTTGATCGACTTACCAATTAAAAATACACCCGAATCAACACGATCTTATCTAAATCTGCACTACCCAAGCTGCAAAGGACTTAAATACAAAACAACTTACATATCTAGTTTTTCCTACATAAGCTCACAACTGTGGAACGCATTACCAAAAGCCTTGAAAACGATGTATGACCACCTAAACTTCCAGAAATCACTAAAAACCAACCTGTTTAAAGAGGCATACCCTACCAATCCAACTTAAATGCCTAATCTCTGCAACACAACCAAACTAAAGCACGTAATGGACATAACACAACTCTTCCGTTCTCTAATTCCCTAATGTGGCTGTGCCACATGAACTTGATCTTACCACATCACCCTGTATTTGTTCACACCGGAGCCTACAAAGGCCTTTCCGGTACTATGTAAGCCACATTGAGCCTACAAATAGGTGGGGAAATGTGGGATACAAATGTAATAAATAAATAAATGTTAATACATTTTGGATGTTACTGTATTTCCAGTTTTGGCACAGTATAAGTCATCAAAAGGACAAAATATAAGAAAACCAATGGACTGCATTAAGGGCCTATAGCCCATTTAGTTATATTTAAACAAATGAGAGATCTACAAGCAAGAAAATATGTATTTTACTATTTTGGCTTATGAAAACAACTTGTCCCTGAAACATGCTCAAAACAGAATAATCCATTTGTACAAAAGAGATGAAGTGAAGATGTAAATGTAACCCAATGAAAGGAGAGTTTAATTTTAACTCAATTTAGTTTGAATTCCTTCCCAAGGCAGATTACAACAACAGTTAAGATGCATCCATCAATAAACACTGAACTTCAGTTATTTATTACTATATTGTATAGAAAAGTGTAGCAAAATGAACACAAAATACAGCCATTATTAGTACTGTTTCCACCAGCTACAGTAATTGTTGAAGCTGTTTTAGTGATATTCAATTTTTATTTCATGATATTTCTATCTATATATGTAGAGGAGTGTGGTAGCCATGTTAGTCCACTCTTAAGGTTATCAATAGAAATCAAACAAAATAAAACATGGAAAAGAAAATAAGATGATACCTTTTTTATTGGACATAACTTAATACATTTCTTGATTAGCTTTCGAAGGTTGCCCTTCTTTGTCAGATCGGAAATCATTAAGTTATATATATGGGAAGCTTTCAAAATAAATTAAAGCTGTCAAATAAGTAAAAAGAAAAATCTTTTGTCCAATACCTTTTAAGGCACTGCCTTTCCAACTGGAACAGCTTTTGGCTTTACCGATGGACCAGGGGTAGGCAGTTCCTTATTTCTAATAATCTTTTTGTAGAGAGGTGTGTTAGTCCACTTTTAAAGGTAATCAATAGAAATAAGACAAAATAAAACATGGAAAGAAAATAAGATGATACCTTTTTTAATTGGACAACATAACAATACATTTCTTGATTAGCTTTCGAAGGTTGCCCAAGTTCTTCCAAAGGACAACCTTCGAAAGCTAATCAAGAAATGTATTAAGTTATGCCCAATAAAAAAAAGGTATCATCTTATTTTCTTTTCCATGTTTTCTTTTGTCTTCTTTCTAGTAATAATCTTTTTTTGGTATTGTTTGTTTTCAATAGCGTTTGCTTTTGTTTTGGGCGAACTACTATCGCGGCAATCTCCGCCCACTGGCGTTCGGCTCATCTAATGGGCTAGATAGACTCGCCCAGACCCCGCCTCCTCTTTTATCTAACCTCGTTGGGCGGTGCTTACTTCCAAGCCCCGTAGTCTGGCGTCCCACTCTCTCCTCTGACGCAACTTCCTGTTTCCCGGCAAGGCGGGATGCCTTAGAGCAGAGGCAGACAGAGACGTTGTGTCATAGGGGACGGGGCATCGGAGAAAGCAAGCAGTAGGATTATTGGTGGGCGACCTCAGGTATGCGTTTGACTGGGGCGGTGGGAGGGTTTCCGAGAGAGACGTGGTGGTGGTGGTGGATTGCGGACAAGGAGGAGGAGAGTGGAAGATAGAGGGACGAAATGGAGATCTGTCCCTGATCCCCGAATGCGTGTGTCTTCCTATCTTTGTCTTCAGGTCATTTTTTTTTTCCATTCGATTTTTTTCAAATATGTGTATATATTTTCTACGTAGCTCAGTATTTGGAATTAAACGCGTGTGTCTATAGAGAGGGGGACATAGTGCCTAGTTCAATTAATCTGAGAGCGCTGATGATGATTCGTTTTGTGCCAGCAGGTGGCCCCCAGGTATTGGAAGCCCTTACCCCCTACTACTACTTTTCACATCCCCTGATCTAGAATGAGTTTTAATAAAGGGAAATGGGGATGGGATTTGATACACCGCCCTTTTTGTGGTTACAGTAAAAGCAGTTTACTTATTATATACAGCACAGGTACTTATTTAAAGTTTTCCTCCCGTTTCTTGCTCTCCGCCCTATTGGGGGGGGGGGGGGGGTGTCAAAGAACAAGTCTCGGAACGGCAGACAGCGTGGGACAACAGTTATTTTCTTTTTACTTGTCATGTTTTCTTAATCTGTTCAGGTAAACCTGTGCGATCGAGCCTCATCCCCGTTCAAGGCTTCTCGCAGTGGTTAGCTTTATTTAATAGTTCTTTATGATGTTTCAGGAAAGTAACTAGTGTATGTCACTTTGGTTTTTAAAATTCTTTCCAACTAGAATGTTGAAAAAAAAATTAAACGTAAGGGGTTGAAAATAGCCGTCGGCAAATGCCTTAATTGTTTCCAAGGAGGGATAACTTGTGATGAGTTTAACACCCCCAATAACTCTGGAAAGTTGGCTCCTATGTCCCCCCCTCCCCCAATTTATGCATATATGTGTGTAGGGTTTGTGTGTATGTGTCATGGTTAGCAGTTTTTGAAGAGCACATTGTGGATGTAGACCACAGATCTTCACTGTAGTAATGCAACAAATATTTTATCTTGTTTATCCACCGCTAGGAGTCCTATATATTTGAGTAGTTAATTCACTAGGCGCCCTGTTTACTAAGGTGCGCTAGTGTGTTTAGCGCATGCTGTGTAGACGCCCATAGGAATATTATGGGTGTCTGTATGGTTAGCACATACTAAAAATGCTAGTGCACCTTTGTAAACAGAGTCCTTGGTGTCACTGTGTTCTGATATGTATTTCATTTTCTTTGTTTTAGATTCTACCATATCAGAACAGGAATAGGTTGTGCCCAGTGTTGGTGTTAGACATGCTGGGTCCCAGGGCTCTATGTGCTTTTTTTCAGCTTAGGTAGGTGTGGTGGTGCCTTCTGTAACCTGGGGGTTCTGGGTTGTTGCACTCCCTGTGGGGGTAATAGGGAAAGCATGCAGAGCTCCCATGCAATAATTTCCCACCCTTCTGTGTGTGTTTCTGTGACAGTGGAGGGTCAGTTTGAAAGAAGCAATCTCCTAACAGGAGTGCCTCAATTTATTAGTACTATGCTGCAGGTGCTGAAACGCCCTGTCCCTTAAAAATGTTTTGGGCCATTTTTCTTGGGGGAGGGGGCTTAAGTTCTCTGGAGCCCCAAGTTCAATCTGGCCTATTTTCAAAAGATTAAGGCGTTTTATTGTACACAAAAAAAAAATAGTAAGCCTGGGCTGGCTACATTTTGCCTACAAAGGCTGCATTGGGCAATGATGGTCAATCAGATAAAATAATGAAAATTAAAAACATAAAAAAAGTAAATATGAACTAACAGACATGCAAAACGTGTCATAGATTAAAATATTATCAAGTAAAACACAGCTTAAATAAAAGGGTTGATTCACCTCCAGGCAGACTGTCCCAGTAGTTGGCTTTCATCTGCAACCAGTTTGTTTTTTACTGACAAGTTCCTGGGACCTTTTGTTCCACTAATGCCATCGTACAAGCATGACTCTTCCCATGTTGTTAGTACGTGAGAGAACATAATACAAAGTGGTGAAGTACTACTAGTCACAATAGACATTGAATCTTTGTACACTAACTTTCTTCCAGTTAGTCCTGATAATCTGAATAGCTTCTATGTTACAATGAAGAGTCAAGGTCATCAGAATTACCACTGTTGTTGAACTGGCAAGCATTGCTTTGCAGAATTATTTTTGAAGGGTCAATAGCAGCTCCCTTCATTTGCCAATCTATATTTGGCCATTTTCAAAAGAAATTCTTAGGATCACATAAACATCAGGGTTCTATAGCTTTAAAGCTGTGAGAACAATCCATGACCACCTAAACGTCAGGAAATCACTAAAAACCAACCTCTTCAAAAAGGCTTACCCTACCAATCCAACGTAAATCCCCACTCCCGGCTACACAGCAAAACCAATGATCGTACTGGACAATAGACAACCTTACCTACCTTCGACCCTCATGGTGCCTGAAACACACCTACCTTATTCGACCACAATATAACCTTGTATTTGTTGTCTACCGGACTTGGGGAACGCCTTTACAGTACTGTGTAAGCCACATTGAGCCTGCAAATAGGTGGAAAAATGTGGGATACAAATGTAACAAATAAATAAAATAAATAGTGTCTTTTATATTGATGACATTTTCACCATCTGGCGTGGAAGTCAGAAGAACTCATCTCCTTGCACAGATGGAGACCCTAATGGTCAGTATTCTCAATAGAGAAGGCTAGATAGTAGGGTTCCTCAGAAGTCTGTGCTGGGACTGGTATTTTTTTTAACGTATAAATGATCTAGAGATGGGAATAACTAGTGATGGAACTACTTTTGCTGATGACATAGTTATTCAAAGTGGTTAAATTAGGAGAGGTTTGTGAAAAATTGCAAGAAAACCTTACAAAACTGGGAGATTGGGCATTCAAATGGTACCTGCATATAATGTGTACAGCGTTGCGTATGTCTAGTAGCACTATAGAAATGATTAGTAGTGGTAGTAGATATTTAATGTGAGCAAGTGCAAAGTGATTCATGTAGGAAAGAGGAGCCCGAACTATACGGGATTCAAGGCTCCATATTTGGAGTCATTGCCCTGGAAAAGGAGCTAGGTGGCATTGATGAAATTTAGAATCTTCCGCTTAGTGTGCAAGCAGCAGCTAAGAAAGCAAATAGAATGCTAAGAGCTATTAGTCTCATTTTTGTTTTCCATTCATTTTCTATCTTATAATGCCTTTGTATCGCTCCATAGTGTGACTGCACCTCAAATGCAGTGTGCAATTCTGGCCACCACATCTCAAAAAAGATACCATAATTACATGATGCAAGGTTCCACATTAGGAGCCACTGCCCAGGAAAAGGATCTAGGTGTAATTGTTGATGATACTTTGAAACCCTCTGCTCAATGTGCAACAGCTGCTAAGAAAGCAAATAGAATGTTAGGAATTATTAGGAAACTGAGAATGTTATAATGCCTTTGTATCGTTTCATGGTGCGACTGCATCTCAAATACTGTGTGCAGTTCTGGTCACCACATCTCAATAGGGATATAGTGGAATTAGAAAAGGTACAGAGAAGGGCAATGAGAATGAGGAAAGGCTAAAGCAGCTAGGGCTCTTCAGCTTGGAGAAGAAACGGCTGATGATAGAGGTATAAAAAATACTGAGTGGAGAGGAACAGGTTGATGTGAATTTTGTTTACTCTTTCCAAAAATACAAGGACTAGGGGGAACACAAAGAAGCTACTAATTAGTAAATTTAAAATGAATTGGAGAAAATATTTCTTCACCCAACTGTGAAATTCATTGACAGAGAATGTGGTAAAAGCAGTGAGCTTAGCAGGGTTTAAAAAAGGTTTGAATAATTTCCTAAAATATTTTCTGGGATGTAGCCAGGTACTTGTGATCTGGATTGGCCACAGGATACTGGGCTTGTTGGATCTTTGGTCTGTCCCAGTAGGGCTTATGTTCTGAATTAGAAAAGGTACAGAGAAGGGTGATGAAAATGATAAGGGGGTTGGGATGACTTCCGTATGAGGAAAGTTTAAAGAAACTAGGCTTTTCAGCTTGGAGAAGAGATGGCTGAGGGGGAGATATGATAGATGTCTATAAAATGCTGAGTGGAATGGGTAGATGTGAATCGCTTGTTTACTCTTTCCAAAAATGCAAGGACTAGGGGGCACACAATGAAGTGACTAAGTAGTACTGGAGAAAATATTTCTTCACTCAACGTGTAATTAATCTCTGGAATTTGTTGCCAGACAATATGGTAAAAAGCAGTTAGCTTAGCAGGGTTAAAACTGTTGGATAGTTTTCTAAAAGAAAAGTACATAAGCCATTATTAAAATGGACTTGGGAAGATGCACTGCTTATTTCTAGCATAACTGTTACCCTAATCTGGCGCTGTTCTACTCCTGAGCAGACTATGCAATAACAAAAAAATAGTAGAACTTGTCACTGAGGTGGGCCACTCCGATCTATTGAGGTTGTTTTACAGGGAAAGTCTCATGTGGAGGGGCATAATCGAACGAAAACGTCTATCTCCATGGGCGTTTATCTCTGAGAACGGGTCCGTGAAGGGGCGGACTGAACCGTATTTTCGAAAAAAATAGACGTCCATGTTTTATTCGACAATTTGTGAGCTGGGCGTTTTTGTTTTTCAGCGATAATGGAAAATGAAAGTGCCCAGCTCAAAAACGAATAAATCCAAGGCATTTGTTCGTGGGAGGGGCCAGGATTCGTAGTGCACTGGTCCCCCTCACATGCCAGGACACCAACCGGGCACCCTAGGGGGCACTTTTACAAAAACAAAAAAAAAAAGGTAAAAGAGCTCCCAGGTGCATAGCACCCTTCCCTTGTGTGTTGAGCCCCCCAAATCCCCCTCAAAACCCACTGCCCACAAGTCTATACCATTACTATAGCCCTAAGGGGTGAAAGGGGGCACCTACATGTGGGTACAGTGGGTTTGGGGGGATGGACGACTAAGCATTAAGCAGCACAATTGTAACAGGTAGGGGGGGATGAGCCTGGGTCTGGGTCCATCTGCCTGAAGTCCACTGCACCCCCTAACAACTGCTCCAGGGACCTGCATACTGCTGCCAGGGAGGTGGGTATGACATTTGAGGGTGAAAATAAAAAGTTGTGAAACATCATTTTTTGTGGTGGGAGGGGGTTAGTGACCACTGGGGGAGTCAGGGGAGGTCATCCCCGATTCCCTCTGGTGGTAATCTGGTCATTTAGGGCACTTTTTGGGGCCTTATTCGTGAAAAAACAGGGCCCAGGAAAAGTGCCCTAAATTCTAGCTACGAACGCATACTTTTTTTCCATTATCGGCGAAAGGCGCCCATCTCTGTTCGGGTGATAACCATGCCCCAGTCCCGCCTTCACCACGCCTCCGACACGCCCCCGTCAACTTTGTATGCTTCCGCGATGGAGTGCAGTTGAAAACGTCCAAGTTCAGCTTTTGATTATACCGCATGAAAAAGGAATGTGGTATCAACTAGTGTATGCATGTGGTGGTGCCTATACCTGTGCGCACCATATACAGCCAATTGAGAAACATATACTGTTGCCATGGCTATTTGAAAGACGTTGGACAAAAAAAGGAAAAAACCATGCAACATAAGAAAATATATAAAAATGTATATATGTGTTTTTATAGACTCCTGATGCAGGCCTGTAGGCCGAAACACAACAGTTGTCGAGTCTTTTTTTCAATAAAGAAGTTTTTATGATATTGTCTCCAGGATTTGTATTTCCGTGGTCAAACATCCCACTTTTTACCTATTTCTGTGTTTTCCTGTGGGGCGTTCGAGTTCTCCGCTTGATTGCGGATTTTTTTTGAACGTGTCCTTGATGTACGCAGGACTGTTCGCCACAAACTCCTTCAAAAATGTATCCACATAGACCAAAAGGACATAATTGGTCTCCCAGGAGGATTTATTGGATCCTTATGTATCTTGGGCAGCGTGTATAATATGGGGATGGACGGTGCTCTGTTGTTCAAGTACTGATGTTCTCTCCATGTCAGAAACCCTTGCTCTAAATCTGCTTGTGTGATTTCTTTAATGGTATTCTGTAAGTCCTTAGTAGGATCATCTTGTAAGCAGCATAAAATATGTTACTATTTTGGGATCTTGCTAGGTACTTTTGACCTGGATTGGCCACTATTGGAAACATTTACTAGTCTTGATGGAGCTTCAGTCTGTCCCAGTATGGCAACTCCTTTTGTTCATAAATTCCTAGATGTATTATGATAATATCCAAAAATATTAGTCTTATGATTTAATTATGAAAATGACATTCAGTATGAGTCTGTAGTGTAAAGACACTGATGCTAATAAAATGTTGCTTTACACAAGCTGTCAAAGCTAGTCTTTGAAAGAGAACTACCTTTCAGTCAATTTGTGATGACAAAAAGAAAAAGTTGAGGGAAGAGGATATCCAACGAGGCATATAAGGGAAGGGATAGAGAGAAGCTCGTGTCCTGAATTGAGTATGTCTCTTTAGCTCTCCACATTTCTAAATTCACCCGGGAGGAGCCTACAGGTTCTCCCGGATGTAGTGGGTATCACCAGATTGAATTCTCTAGGACACTGAACTTATGAGCAGGCTAGATATCATTCTGCAGGAGGATCTTGACATGTTTCTCCGTCTGCCTAAAGTGGACACGGGTGACAGCAGTCATCAAAAAGAACTGTTCCAATGATGGTGGCTCAGCCCTTAAGGATGCTTATGATCACATGGTGGAATTGTTTCTTGAGGAAGCCCTTAATCCTTCAGTTCTTGATGTACAGGCTTCTGTGTATAGCGGTTATGTAGCTAGGGCTCTTCTGCACCGGATGCAGCCATTGCTGGCCTCACCCGAGGTGGTCAGGATGAAATCAGGGGTGACCTTTTTGGTGGATGCTCTTTATGACCTTATTCGCTCTTTGTGGCAGCTGTGGCTGCAGAGTTGGTCAACCTTTCGAGGTCATTTGTGGTTTGACGAGGATTTGGAAAAGTTTTAAGAACCTGGGTAAGACTTGCCCACAAAGCATTCTCGGGACTGGACTAAGTGTGGATCTTAGGGGCTGGATTTCTGGGCCCATTCTAAGGATTGGTCTCGGTATTGGTATAATAGAAAAGCTGCCTGTGCTTTGGTGTTTTGAGGTCAGAGGATGTTGCCCTTTCAAGGGGCCTGGAGAACAAGGGATGCTTCCACGGCTGCTTCCAAGTCCCCTTATAATGATTCATGGGCCTCCTCTGGGTGGGTCGTCTCCACCTGCTTCAGAGGGAGTGGGTCTTTATGACTTCAGACTAGTAATTTCTGGAAATAGTCATCTGTCTAGGCTATGCCATGGAATTTGCAGTCTACTTTCTACACCTTAATGGTTTTTGTGACAGAACAGTGTTTTTTTTAGCCTGTAATCATTGTTTTGATATTTTCTTGCAATGTATTTCTCTAGTTTGATCAGCAGGTGGTGCATATTATGTTTTAAGCTGTTGCAGATAAGTGAATGATTCCTCCTTTAGTTTAGACACAAATAGGAAGTGCCTGCAGTGATGTGGCCAACTATTTTCAAATGTTATTCTGGGCTCTGATTGACCTGGAGTGTGAAGTTACCCAGGAGTAGTTTGTTTTGCCTCCAGTTTCAGCCAGGGTGAATAGAGAGAGAGATCTCTTTACTGAAGCACTGTAGACAGTTGTGTGAGCAGCTATATGTCCTGATCTCTCCAGGTACTATTTAGATAGCATATAAGTGTTTAGGTAGTATTATAATTGATCCATATTTCAGTTACCTGTTATTGTTTTGCTGATTGCACCTTTTCTGTTCATTGTTTCCAATTTTTCAGACAGTAAACATTTTCAGTTTATTCCCCTGCTTGTCTGGACTGATTAAGAATCCTGGTGGTTTGTGTGTTGGGTCTGTGAGTGCTTTCTGGAAACTGTGGGACCACTGGGAGTGTGACCTCCAGTAACTTAGAAATCTCTGGGGATAATTTGAGAGCGGGAGGCTCACCCATTCGGTGGGAGGAGGGTGCTACTGTAGAGCACATGCGGCCGGTGTAGGCGGACCTGAACTGTGATGGGGATAGACCCTCTAAGTGGCTGTGGAGTAACCCCGGCCAAGTGGCTACGTGTTTTGTGACAGTTTTCCCCTCATGATGTGAGCAGTCAACGTTATAGTTGCTCCAGTTAGCAGTGGTAGAGCTTATTCCAAGATGCAGACAGAGCCATTATTCCATCTTTTTGTGGTGTCCAAAAAAGGAGTGTAGACAACCGCTAGTCACTTAAGCAGTCAATTCCACAATACCCTTAAGTTATGTCATTGTAGCCTATTACCTCTAATGGTCTGAAAGGTTAACCAGTGGGTCTACATAAATGGAAAACTTACTCCGCTTTAAATCAGTATTGGTTTATTTGCTGTTATGGTTTGATTTAAGTCCTGCATACAATAGTGTTAAAAATGGTTAAAATACATTAACTCTATTAAAAGCATATTGATATTTAAAAAACAGCAGATGTTAAAATAGAAAACAGAGAGTAGGGTTAAATGATCAGTATTCTCAATGGAGAAGGGTAGATAATGGGGTTCCCCCGTGGTCTGTGCTGGGACCGCTGCTTTTTAACATAAATGATCTAGAGAAGGGAGTGACTAGTGAAGTAATTAAATTTGCTGAAGACACAGTTATTCAGAGTTGTTAAATCACAAGAGGATTGCGAAAAATTACAAGAGAAACAACATTGGGGAAACTGGGCATCGAAATGGCAGATGACATTTAACGTGAGTAAGTGCAAATTGATGCATTTGGGAAGGAACCTGAACTATAGTTACGTGATACAAGTTTCCACATTAGGAGTCACCGACCAGGAAAGGGATCTAGGTGTCATCGTTGGTGATGTGTTGAAACCCTCTGCTCAGTGTGCAGCAGCAGCTAAGAAAGCAAATAGAATGTTAGATATTATTAGGAAAGGAATGGAAAACAAAAATGAGGACTTCATAATGTCTTTATATTATTCTATGGCACAACCACATCTCAAATATTGTGTGCAGTTCTGTTCACTGCATCTCAAAAATGATAGTGTTATTAGAAAAGGTACAGAGAAGGGCGATGAAAATGATAAAGGGAATGGGTCAACTTCCTTATGAGGAATGGCTAAAGCAGCTAGGGCTCTTCAGCTTGGAGAAAAGATGACTGAGGGGAGATATTGATACAGGTCTATAAAATGAGTGGAGTGGAACGGGTAGACGTGAATCACTCGTGTACTGTTTCCCAAAATACTAGGGGGGGCACACAATGAAGCTACACAGTAGTAAATTTAAAACAAATTGGAGAATAAATTTCTTGACTCAATGTGTAATTAAACTCTGGAATTCGTTACCAGAGATTGTGGTAAAAGCAGTTAGCTAAGCGGGATTTAAAAAATGTTTGGATAGCTTCCTAGAAGAAAAATTTATAAGCCATTATTAAGATGGACTTGGGGAAAATCCACTACTTATTTCTAGGATAAGCAGCATAAAGTGTATGTACTGTGTTGGGATTTTGCCAGGTACTTGTGACCTGGATTGGCTACTGTTCGAAACAAGATTCTGGACTTGATGGACCTTCGGTCTGTCCCAATATGGCAACACTTGTGTTCTTAAAATCCTATATAATAAAACTCACCTTCAACGTTCTGAGGACACTGACGTCACTGTCAGGTCCTCCGAGCACTTCCTTCCGGTTTGAAGCCTTCGTGGTGGTGAAGCCACAGAAAACACTGTGCTGGGGCCCCACCCTCGCGTCAAACGTGATGACGTCAAGGGCGGAGCAATGTCAGCAGATTGAAGGTGGTGCCGAGGTCCGCAACAATGGCGGATGAACGCCGACGGGGTGAGTAGGGATGGGGGGGAGGTCCGGAAGGAAACCGTGCTAGCGCCCGTTTCATTGCCGCAAGAAACGGGCATGTTTTACTAGTATTACATAATTCTGTTGGTCTGAGCTAAGCTAAGGGCATCTCTTTGTTTTCAGGTGCAGTCGCATCTCTTTTGAGTAGGTTTTCGCTGCCTTGTGATGGGCACTGTTCTCTGGTTTCAATATTGATAGAAAATCATCTTCTCTCTGAATACCCACTGCCTAACTCAAATAAAATCAAGAAGTGGGTCTTTTACAAAGGCGTGGTAATGTTTTTAGTGTGCTCCAATGATTAGCGCGCGCTAAACGCTAGAGATGCCCATAGGAATGTATGGGCGTTTAGCACACGCTTATTTTTAGCGCGTGCCAAAAACACTAGCACACCTTTGTAAAAGGACCCTTAAGAAAGACCTACCACTCCTTTTTTTTTTGTATGCAGATCTAGATGTGTGCCTTCAGTTTTTACTTGTGTTTCTAACCAATTTGTTTTTTCAAAATAAAATAATGGCAAGTATCCTTGGCTGATATTGCTGGCTAAATGTAATTACATTACTTTGAGCCCTAATCCTAAGCTTTCTACTTATTTTTGCAGAATATGAGAGCAGATTAAAGTGTTTTTTTATACTGCTTTCAGTCTCTGAAATCAAATCCTACACTTGAGGTTTGAATCACAAGCTTTAACTACATAAACTTTAGCCCTCATTTCAATGCTCTTCTATCGGCGCAGTGGAGGGGGGGGAGGGGGAATCCTTTTAATAACTTAAGCACCCTTTTACTAAAACTTGAGTAACACCAAGTGCTACACATTCCATTTTATATCTACGGACCATGTTGCACTTAGCTTGTGCTACCTGGAGGCACCCCAGCCAGTCAGGTTTTTGGGATACCAACAATGTATATTCTTGAAAGAGATTTGCATGCACTGCCTCCACTGCATGCAGCTCTATCTCATGAATATTCATTGTGGGTATCCTGACTGGCTGGGGTGCCTCCAGGACCAGGTTTGGGAACCACTGTGCTAATGTCCATTAGCGCGCGCTCGAACGGACCTCTTAATCTGGCAATATTTAGTCACTCGTGCAGTTTCTCAGTCTCAAGCTTGAATGCTAAACTGTACTAAGGGCAGATGACAGAGGTAGGGTTTCTCTCCCCCCCCCCCCCCCCCCCCCCATACTTAAAGAAATTCAGCCAATTAATAGAGATGCTTCTAAATGAGATTAGTGAAGTTTCCGGAATCTTACATCACTTGGAAGTCACAAATTCTTATCAGCCAGACTATTTGCATTATTGCATGGGCCACACAAATGCAAAGTGGCCTTAAAACTTACTATTTCCTGATGGAGTAAGGAGTGCATAAGAACAGCTTACCTTCTTTGTGAGAAAGAGGTTCCAGTGGGTCTCGGAGCTCACTTGACTATCACTCAGTAGCTTCTTGGGTTGAAGCTCGAGTAGCGAGTCCTGAGGATATTTTCAGATTAGCCACTTGGTCCTCACTGCATTCTTTCTTTTGTGATGAAGCATTACAAGATTGCTGTTTCAGGCCATTGGAGATGCTGCCTTTGGCAGAGCTATGTCGCAGGGTGCCCTGTCGTTTCCTACCTGGTGAGGTGAAGCTTTGGTCATTCCATCAGTCTGGACTGGTCTAGCAGGATGATAAGGAAGGCCAGTTCAGGACCCACTGGGAAGGTAGTGGAGTCCTTTCCTGTTCATAATACATAGTTTTCTTTAATGTTTTGGGATCTGAGGAGGGTTCCTGGTTGCTAATGGGTTCCACATGTGTATAGGTTCATTTTGTTTTTAAACACTTAGCTTTGGCAATATTCCTGCCAGCACCACCTGTTATACTGATGTTATTGGAATCTTCAAGTCTTTGCCTTCAGTCTGCTGATAGGGGAACATAATTTGTCAGTCTGGACTGGTTGAGAGGACTCCAAAGAAAAGGAAATTATCAGATAAGGGTAAATTTTTCTCCTTTTATTGAAATTCACACCTGCATGAAATATGTAAAAGGCAGTGCTCATTTTTATAGTATTTCCCCTTTTTCATTATGATCCCTAAGGGACAATGTTGGATGGAGCACAGTGCATCAGGAACTAGAATCAGGTGAATGGTTAGGAAAGTTGCATAAATATATGCCTGATGAGCAGTGACCCATGCACAGATGACTGATGTTATATAAATTCTACATTTGTGGTTTGGAGTACTCTGTATTGTAGGTCGGCAAATATTTGGATGGTAGATAAGGCTTTTCTTTTGCGTTTAACTGGAGCTATGTTGTAATTCCAGGCACTTTTGCTGTATATTTCATTTAGTGTATGCTGTTTGCCCATAAATCTGACAATCCATGATAATTAGAGCAGCAAGCTAAAAACTTTGAAATAGGAAAATGAAGTCATAGCAGTAATAGTACAGTATCTGCACAATGAACATTCATATAATTAAAATAGGGATACAGTGTCTACATAATACACAAGTTCTACCTACTTCAGAGTTTACTGCAGAAATTGTGCTCTTCTATTATGATTTGAGTGCATGGTGGTTACTCACAGAAGGAATTTATAATTATTGAATTACTACGGTACATAAGTACATAAGTAGTGCCATACTGGGAAAGACCAAAGGTCCATCTAGCCCAGCATCCTGTCACCGACAGTGGCCAATCCAGGTCAAGGGCACCTGGCACGCTCCCCAAACGTAAAAACATTCCAGACAAGTTATACCTAAAAATGCGGAATTTTTCCAAGTCCATTTAATAGCGGTCTATGGACTTGTCCTTTAGGAATCTATCTAACCCCTTTTTAAACTCCGTCAAGCTAACCGCCCGTACCACGTTCTCCGGCAACGAATTCCAGAGTCTAATTACACGTTGGGTGAAGAAAACTTTTCTCCGATTCGTTTTAAATTTACCACACTGTAGCTTCAACTCATGCCCTCTAGTCCTAGTATTTTTGGATAGCGTGAACAGTCGCTTCACATCCACCCGATCCATTCCACTCATTATTTTATACACTTCTATCATATCTCCCCGGTATTATTATGCTAACTATCTAAGGCAGAGCTAAGCCTTGTACTGATCCCTTGATCTTCCTTTGTTTAATGCATTGTGACACACACACACAGTTATTGGCATTGCAGACTTTTATTGTCTATAGAGATCCTTGCATAAATTTTCTATATAAATTGTAATTATGTCAGAATCCTGAACGGACAAGCATTCTAGATGTTTCATATTGCAAGTAACATGTTCTTTAATATTGTCCTTTCTAGTTTCTTGTTGCTGTGTCTTCCCTTTTTTTTTTTTTTTTTTTACAGTAAGGTGAAAGCCAACAGGGTCACCAAGCCTTTGGCATTTCACAGGTTAACTACACAAAGACTCCAGTATTTTTTCTTTTTTCTTTATCACAAAAACATTTTATTATATTGCAATGCCCGCTAACCTCACTAGCACTGCTGCCTACTATTAAAACCTCACACATTCACTCCTCCGCTCACCTTGCACACCTGTATTTAATTTAAGTACAAAACAGTTGATTTTACATTTTAAACTGCATACTTATACTGTTTCATATTGTGCATATGTTTTGCCATGCTTATACATTGTATCATACTCAAATAATCAAAACTCAGTTCTGCCAGCAAAATGGTCCTTTGCCTTCCGCATGGACGCAGTGAAAATGTTTCCACATAAATGCTGGATGACTGTTCTTCATGGACAAACTCTGTATATCCGTTAAACCTCCGTTGGCTGTTCAAATTCACCACCTCCAGTCATTAGTATGCATCACAATACAGGTGCTGTGTGCTCAGTGACTAACTCAACAATCCACCATATCTGTTTCATGTTATGCCGGCTCCTCAATGCAGGACCGCATTTCACAAATCTTCCTCAGGAGGAACCACCATCAAATTTGTTCTACACCTACTACTACTACTTAGCATTTCTATAGCGCTGCCAGGGTTACGCAGCGCTGTACAAGTTTAAACACGGGGAGGGACAGTCCCTGCTCAAGAGAGCTTACAATCTAGTGGCTGCATACCGGATTGAAACTCCCTTAGGGCTGAGCCACAGATGCCGCCCTCAGCACCTGTATTGTGATGCATACTAATGACTGGAGGTGGTGAATTTGAACAGCCAACGGAGGTTTAACGGATATACAGAGTTTGTCCATGAAGAACAGTCATCCAGCATTTATGTGGAAACATTTTCACTGCGTCCATGCGGAAGGCGTGGCGTTTGTAGGAAAAGGACCATTTTGCTGGCAGAACTGAGTTTTGATTATTTGAGTATGATATAATGTATAAGCATGGCAAAACATATGCACAATATGAAACAGTATAAGTATGCAGTTTAAAATGTAAAATCAACTGTTTTGTACTTAAATTAAATACAGGTGTGCAAGGTGAGCGGAGGAGTGAATGTGTGAGGTTTTAATAGTAGGCAGCAGTGCTAGTGAGGTTAGCGGGCATTGCAATATAATAAAATGTTTTTGTGATAAAGAAAAAAGAAAAAATACTGGAGTCTTTGTGTAGTTGATATTAAAAGTGACTCTGGAATTAAGAGTTATCCCCTGATTAGTAATTTTGATTTCACAGGTTAACCAAATTCAAGAAAGGGGGCACCTAGAATATTTTGTGGGGGGGTGGGGACGATAATATGTACCTGAATGTCATTGGTGTGAACTTTGTTAAACTAATGATCGTCATCATGTTCTAATTCTGTTTCACAAAATCTTCCTAAAGTATGTTGAAAACTTTGAAAAAGAAAAGCAAAATAAACTTGATAGCTGTAGTCTTAGGAAGCTCAGTTTTTCCTGAAGATGCATGCCATAAATTTTGATTTTGCCTTTTTGAAGTTTGGGTTCATAATCTCTTCCTGTGTTTCTCACAGGTATCTCTTTTTATCCTTCCCGGTACCTAAGAATGTAAGTAGTGCCATGAAGGTTCAGATCCGTTGAGTCCGGAATTTTGTTTCTGGCAATGGCGAATTCATAAGTACATAAGTAATGCCATACTGGGAAAAGACCAAGGGTCCATCAAGCCCAGCATCCTGGCCACAACAGCGGCCAATCCAGGCCAAGGGCACCTGGCAAGCTTCCCAAACGTACAAACATTCTATACATGTTATTCCTGGAATTGTGGATTTTTCCAAAGTCCATTTAGTAGCGGTTTATGGACTTGTCCTTTAGGAAACCGTCCAACCCCTTTTAAAACTCTGCTAAGCTAACCGCCTTCACCACTTTCTCCGGCAACGAATTCCAGAGTTTAATTATACGTTGGGTGAAGAAAAATTTTCTCCGATTTGTTTTAAATTTACTACACTGTAGTTTCATCGCATGCCCCCTAGTCCTAGTATTTTTGGAAAGCGTGAACAGACGCTTCACATCCACCTGTTCCACTCCACTCATTATTTTATATACCTCTATCATGTCTTCCCTCAGCCGTCTCTTCTCCAAGCTGAATAGCCCTAGCCTCCTTAATCTTTCTTCGTAGGGAAGTCGTCCCATCCCCACTATCATTTTAGTCGCCCTTCTCTGCACCTTTTCCAATTCTACTATATCTTTCTTGAGATGTGGCGACCAGAATTGAACACAATACTCAAGGTGCGGTCGCACCATGGAGCGATACAACGGCATTATAACATCCTCACACCTGTTTTCCATACCTTTCCTAATAATACCCAATTCAGATATAGTACACGAGAGATCTGATCCTTTTGCTTGCCTGGCTAAAAGGAGTTCTCCAGAAACTGGTTCACAGCTTCTTTTAAGACTATATTAACTTTTACTACATCCTTCGGCAAGAAATTTCCCAGTTTAGGGGCCTTTTTACTATAAAGTGTGCACTTCACATTAGATGCAAGTTATGACGAGGTAGTAGCGAAGGCTTGTCACAAGAGTGGGGGGAAAAGCCTTACTACAGATCCTAGGAGGCATTGAGAGCACCAGCTCAAAACCTGGAGTTGTGTAGCCTTAATGGAACAGGGTGGCTATGGATAAGTAGAGTTTTGTGGAGTGCGAGACACGCTTCACCGAGCTTGTGCGGGTTCATTTTTTTACTGTCTCCTCACTTTGCTCGGTCCAAAGAGCTTTTTTTTCTTTTGTGCCTTTTGGTGATTTTTTTGTGTGTTCCCATGTGTGGAATCCCCTTTCTCTGAGGACAAGCAGCCTTATTTATTCTTTTCCCATCCTCATGCTCATCCTGGTGAGAGTGCCTTGCACACCTTGGATTGCAAGAGAGCATTGGCCTATGACATGGAGTGGACCAGGCCCCACAGACGGGATCAAAAGAAATAAAAAGCTAGGTTGAGACTAACAGGATGTGGGTCGCCATTGGGAAACGCACCATCTCTAATTGGCTGGCAGATTGCATTTCCTTCACTTTTGCCCATGCTGGGCTGACCCTATAGGGTCACGTCACGACTCATAATGTCATAGCCATGGCTGCATCGGTAGCCCACTTGCTGTCAGCCTCCGTTGAAGAAATTTGCAAGGCTTTGATGTGGTCTTCAATCCACACATTGGCATCTCATTACTGCTTGGAGCAGGATTCCCAACGTGATGGTCGGTTCGGGAAGACAGTGTTGCAGCATCTGTTTGGAGCCTAGAATCCAACTCCACCCCCCTAGGCCCGTTTATTGTGTTCCAGGCTCTACTTTCATTAAGCTTGTATATAGTTTCAGGTTAATCTGAGTTTTTTCCTTGCTATTGTGAGTCCCAATTGACCAGTGTTGTTTTCATTGAGCCTGGGTCCTTCCCCACTTGTGAGAATAAATAGCCCTGCTTGTTCTCTGAGAAAGTGAATATACTTACTTGTTGCAGGTATTCTCCGAGGACAGCAGGTCTTATATTATTACAATCCCTCCTCTTGGAGTTGTCTCCTTTCTTATTTTCTATTTTGTTTTTTTCTGTAGTATATAACTGAGGAGACAGCATTTTGCGACGGGCGAGAAGGCAGTCGCGCTCCACAAAGCTCTAGTCATAACTCCCAGACCAGGCAACGTGGGTCGGCATCACCCTGCTGTCCTTGGAGAATACCTGCTACAGGGAAGTGTCTTCACTTTCTTTCCCACTTTTTAGATTGTAAACCGCCCTGTAGGTTTCTGTAGGGTGGGGTAGCAAATTTAAATAAACTTGAAACTTTGCTTATAATGTCCTGTTCCTGCCCCTTACTGTGCCAAGATAGGGTATGAACAGCACTTGCAGTTAGCACATGGTAAGTTACTGTTTGTTAACTGTTAAGACTGCTACTAACTTGATGCTGCCTCAAAATGAGGTTTTAAATGCACTCATGCACTTGCCATGCTTATATTGTGGTACCTGATTCTTGGTGCAGTATCCCTACTCACCCTCCCTACCAGTCATCATGTTCATCCCCAGATAGTGCCTCCATTGGCTATACCCAGCCTTTCATCTCCCGAAGAGCATCAGCTGACCTTCCTTCCGCCTCTCCCCAGTGGCACTGAACCAGGGGAGTACCCAGGTGGTATAATGGTACAGCAGGCATGATCCTTGTTAATCTCCCACCCTGTTGGTTCTTGATTCAAAATGGCAGCTTTGAATTTTCCTCCTTCCATTTCCATCTCTCCCCGCCCCCGCCCCCCCCAGTGGTACTACTTTAGTGGTCAAACTGCTAAGGCCTTGTACAGGCGTTTTAATGCCAATGTATTTGTTCCCTGCATTGAATTCTGTGCGGTAGGGCTATTTTGTGGAGCGTCATGTATTGTGTAGTTGCACTGAATTTCTCTAGGAATAACAGTTGCTTTCCATAGACAGCAAGATTGAAACACACAGTCCCTGAAACTACCTAAGGTGCTGAGGAGCTCCTGGGTGTTGAAGGGTCTTGCATGCTTTTCTGAGCTCTGGGAGAGCTGTTCTATCTCAGTGACATTCAATGACATCACCCACTTGTGTACCTAATCAATTCTGTTGTCTGTGTAAAATAACTTTAACACTGAGAAATGTTTGTTTTGCCTTTTTAAAAAACTATTACTGGTTTATTTCCAAGTTTAAGAATGCCAATTGGCTTCCCTGCCTGCAGCGTTTACTGCTTTTTGTGTTGGTCTATTTTAAATTTGTTTTTGTAAGTAGCACCTGAGTATTTGTCAGATTTTTTTTCTTCAAAGTAAGTTAGAATGTCAGCTTATCTTTTTGTAATACTTAATTGCTTGTTTGTAGAAGCTGGGATATTTTGTTTTGTTAAACCAGACTGCTTTCTTGTCTTTATGCAAAACTTCATTATAAAGGTTTGCTTTCTTGTCTGTATCTTGTCAATTAATAAGACTGGTATGCTTGCAAGCAAATACATTGTGTATCAGCTAGAGAATGACATGGGGGTCAAAATTTGTCCCCACCCCCTCCCTATAAACTCAAACTGTACTGCATTAGTGCCATCGTTTTCAATAAGACAATCACTTGCTTTTTGTACAAATTAGATTTTGTATTGTTGTGGGGATAGGTTTTGAGTTTGCGGGGACAGGGACAAACTTTGTCCCTGTGTTATTCTCTATCAGCCGTACAGCCATTATTTAGATTGAGAAATATTGCTGTTCTGATTGAAGCAACAGCCAGCCGATACCAGGTGACATAATGGCCTATTTTGGAAGACAGTCAACCATCTCTCATCCATGTCAAATCATTCAGGTTCAAATGCTACAGATGACAGAATTGGGGAAAACTCTGGATAACAGTATAGCTGATTCTTGAGAATCTCTCATCTACTCCTTGAATAACCCACTCAGGTCACAGGAGTTAATATACCCTAGTTCTTTCAGTTAACTGGGTCATAAATTCTTCAGAAGGAAGGCTGAACACTTGAGTTGGGGTCTCTGAGGCAGTGCATAACGTATTACAGTTTTCATGATTATTTCAGGACTATGTCAGATATAAGCTCAGTAATTTCAGGATTGTGTAAGCTCAGTAATTCAAGATTTGCATTGCATATAATTGCATGGTCTGCAGTATTAAATGCATCCGACTTTTTTTTTTAACAGTATGTGAAAATCAATAAATCTTAATGGATACGCATGTAGTAACACTCTCTGAATGAAATAAATGCTTTAAAGTGGAGGAAAAAAAAGACCTCAGAAACAAAGCTCAAGCTTCCACTGTAACCGCTAGAGCACAATGCACCATCATAGGCCAGAAAAAAACTCCACCTTTAACATAGCACAAAAATAATTTATTTTGCATTTATTGGTTTTCATGTGTTGAATAATTTAGCTTTTTTCCATTATGTTCTATCCCACTATTCCAGGACAAGTGGGTAGTTATGTCCATCGACCAGCAGGTGGAGATAGAAAATCCAGAACTGAGCACTACTACCTAGCCACGTGCTAGCCGCCCAGTTCCTCAGTATCTTCGATCTCCAGCAGGTGGATGGACACACTTCGTTTCTTTCTGTGTTCCAGTTGGTTTCTCCTGGTCCGGTTGGTGACTGGTTCCCAGTTGAGTCACACGTGAGGACATTTAGACATACCTGGTTGTGCTGGGTCCCTGTCTTGCTCCCGCCTGTAAGCTTCCTTCCCTTTATTTCCCTCCTGAGCCTCTCTTGTGGCAGTGTCTGTGCAGCAACCCCCAAAAAAAAAAAAGTCATGTTTCTTCTGGACTTATGACGGCTGCAGTCCGGTGGTGTTGGTTCTGGCTGGGTAGGTGAGGAGGTTAGAGAGTTCGGGGGGGGGGGGGGGGGGGTGCACACCCTGTTTCAGGATCCAGGTGGTGAGTTGGGGATGTGTTAGCGGGCCGTGGTAACGGTTGCGCGGTTCCCGCACCACGCCTTTTTTTCTATTAAACACTAGCGCCAAAAGTAAAAAAAAAATAGGAAGAGGGAGCAAGTTAGCGGACTTGCAGTGCGCTCTTGCGAGTTGGGCTTCTGACCGGGTGTTTTTTGGCATGGCGGCATGTCGGTCCACGCTGAGGTGGTGAAGCGCTGGCTCCTCCTGTGGGGGTAGGCGCTCCTCCTTGGGCCGCTGCATGGTGTGCAGACCGGTGTCCCCGAGTGGAGGAGGAGATCCTGGTGGCCTTTCTGTGGGAATAACTGGTCTGGATCAGCGCTCTGGGTCCCTGGGGGGATCTCTTGGCGACTCCTCTCTGGCGGAGGCGGGAACTTTGGCCATTTTGTCCTCCATTGTCAGGAAACGTGCACTGCCGATGGCAGAGAAAGGGGCAGACGCAGCAGGGGGCTTACCTGATCAGGGTATGCCTTTTCCCCCTGAATTTGTCTTGTTTATTTATTTGCTGCATTTATATCCCACATTTTCCCACCTATTTGCAGGCTCAATGTGGCTTACAATATAATATAACAAGAATCACATTGATGGAATAGGAAAATCAGAATATAGATAACAGATAAGGTGCATAGGAATATCATGGCAATCATATTAACGGAGAAGAATTTCAGAATTACGGCAATTATTGTTAATGCACCAGGCATTTTTATTGAAGCAGGGGGGCGCTGCTCTGCCTACTCTGGGGGGTGCGGAGTCGGACTCAGCCCCTCCTCCTCCTGAGAGACTTCGGCCTATCCTATTGGATGACCCTTTGGAGGGTTGTTCACCCGTTTCTCCAGGGTCAGACGCGGAGTCTGCTTCATTGGGGGGCCCTTCGGTCCTGAAGCCTTTAGAGGAGGGGGATCTCCCCTCAGGAGATGGGGATGACCCTCTGGTGCTCTGGCTTTTTCAAAAAGATGAATTGAAAAAGCTGGTCTGCGAGTGGGGAGAGCCATGGCCCGTCTCTACCCTTTGGTTCCGGAGGAAAGGAAGAAATTGGGCTAAACTAAGGTGGATTCTTTGGTGACAGTGGTCACCAAGAAGACGACCTTGCCTGTGGAAGGCAGGGTGGCCTTAAAGGACTTTCAGGATAAGAAATTGGAGCAGGCCCTGAAACAGGCCTTTGAGGTGGCTGCCTTGTGCTTGCAGGTTGCGATTTGCAGTTCCTTTGTGGCCCGTGCCTGTCTGCAATGGCATCAAAGGTCGGGGGGCCAGGAGTGGCTCGCGGGCGGCAAGGATGGAGGCAGGTCTCGCTTATCTAGCGGACGCCATGTATGACAAGTTTAGGGCTTTGGCCAAGGCTATGTTGGCAGTCTCCACAAGGCGACAGTTGTGGCTCCGGGCATGGTCTGCGGATGCGGTGTCCAAAGCCTGGTTGGTCAAGCTGCCCTTTCAGGGGAAGTTACTGTTTGACGAGGACTTGAGTAATCTGGTGAAAGAGCTCGGAGAGTCTAGACCCCAGCGGCTGCCCGAGGACCGGCCTAGGTCGTCTGGTCAGCAGTCCGGGTTCTCTCGTCCTCGATTTCAGGACAGTAAGAAATACAGACCAGGTCGCCCGGCCTTTGGTCAACGGCCTAAGTTTCAGCCCCGTCAGGCCTTTCAGGGGGGATAGGAAGGGGACTGGCAAGTCAGGTCGGACAGGTCCTCCTGCCCGACAGTCGCAGTGATGGTGCGTTGGTCCATGCGTTCAGCCCTATAGGGGGGCGTCTTCAGGCATTCCAGGATGCTTGGGCCTCTATCACCTCAGATCAGTGGGTGCTAGATGTCCTTGCACGATGGTTACCGGTTAAAATTCTGCCGCCCGGTCGCTCCTCTCTTCTTCTCTGGCAGGGTCTGGTAGCCATGGACGATCCCTCCCACTTTGGTCTTACAGCCTGGCCCTTCAGAGGTCTCGTTTGAGGAAGAAGGGCTATTCAGATTCAGTTATTACTATCCTGCTTCAGGCTTGCAAGCAGTCTACTTCTTCGGCCTATGCCCGCGTCTGGCGTATATTTGAATATTGGTGTGCGGAAAGGGTTTGGATCCCTTTAGCGCTTCAGTGTCCAGCATCCTTGATTTTCTGCAGCAGGGGGTGCACAAAGGCTTAGTGCTAGGGTCCTTGAAGGTCCAGGTGGTGGCCTTGGCCTGCTTCCTAGGGCGCTTGCGCAATTCTTCGCTGGTGGCTAACCCGGATGTGGTCCGTTTTCTGAAAGGAGTGGGTCGTCTTTAACCGCCCTTCTGGGCTCCCTGCCCTGACTGGGATCTCAATCTGGTGCTTGGAACGCTTCAGCGTCCTCCCTTTGAGCCTCTTCATCAGGCTTCCCTGAAGGATCTTACTCTGAAGGCGGTATTTTTGGTGGCTATCGCTTCAGCCCGTCGCATTTCTGAGCTCCAGGCGATCTCTTGCAGGGACCCCTTTCTCCGTTTTTCGGAGGGGGGGTGTCTCTACGAACAGTGCCGTCTTTTCTGCCCAAGGTGGTCTCAGATCAGTCGGTAGAGCTGCCTTCCTTTCGGCAGGACATGGGGAGCCGGTATGCGTCCTTGTGGCTTCTGGATGTTCGAAGAGTTCTTATCCGGTATCTGGAGGCAACTAATGAGTTTCGTCGCTCGGATAGATGGTTTGTTTTTGTTCGGTAAACAGAAGTTGGGCCTAATGGCCTCCAAAGCGTCCATTGCTCGCTGGTTGAAGGAGGCGGTGTCGTCCGCCTACCTCCTGGCAGGGAAGGCTTCGCTTTCGGGTTTGAAGGCCCACTCGACTAGGCGTGTGGCGATGTCGTGGGCAGAGATGTCTTTATCTTCTCTGGTAGATGTTTGCAGGGCGGTGACATGGTCATCGTTGCATTCTTTGAGCAAGCATTATAGGGTGGATGTTGCTTCGCGGTCAGATGTGTCCTTTGGGGTGATGGTCTTAAGAGAAGCAGGGCTGATGTCCCACCCTCGCAGGTATTGCTTTTGAACATCCCATGTCCTGACCTAGTGGAATAGAATGTAATGGAAGGAGAAATGAAGTCTTACATGATAATTTTCTTTCCATTAGTTCTTCACACTATTCCAGGAGCCCCTCCCATTGTTTTCGGCCTATTTTGCTTCTGACTGCCCTGCTCACTGTTCTGGATCCTGCCGTTGGTTTTTTTGGGGTTTTTTTTTTTTTTGCCTTGTTTGTTTGTTGGTTGGTTGCTATTCATGCATTTAGGTTGGTTTTCTGCTGGCTTATGTACAATACTGAGGAACTGGGCGGCTAGCAAGTGGCTAGGTAGTAGTGCTCAGTTCTGGATTTTTTATCTCCACCTGCTTGTCGATGGACATAACTACCCACTTGTCCTGGAATAGTGTGAAGAACTAATGGAAAGAAAATAATCAGTTGAGACCTAATTTTTTTTTTTTTTTACAGTGCCATATGGATTTTTAGTTCAGATACTAAAAATCTTTTAATTTAAGATTTTTTGAAGCAGGACACAATGGTTTGATAGCTCATTAATTCTAGCACTGTGTAAGCTTCAAAGACTGCCATCTTGTTAAATTCTATTTGCAGCTGACCCTTGTTTTTTATATAGTAAATCAGTAATTTGATGGCAGAAGAAAAGATTGGCCCGGTTGTGATTTTTTTTTTTCCATTTTAAGTAAATAAGCATATAAACTCCAATAATTTTAAATAGCAGGAAATTATACAGTATGGCTTAGTTTTACTGCATTGTCCTGCAAAGGAAATCAGAATCCCAGAGCCCACATTTTTGAAAGTAGCATTTCCAGTAGCTGTATACATCAGAGTAACCCCTCTGTTTTCTAAGCCGCAAAGCAATGCCGACACAGCCCATTCAATGGGCTGTGTCGGCATTAGCGCACAGTAGCCGCTAGCGCGGCTTAGTAAACAGGAGGGGTAAGTTTCTTAAATCTTTCTGATATATGGAGCTACTAGAAATGTGCCAAGCAGGACCTCTCTGATAGCCATAATAAAGCCTTACCATTCGACGGCTAGATCAGCCCCCAGTATTCAGTACTGGGCCATGTCTGGGCACCAGCAATGAATATTGGGGGCTAAATATGGTGGGGATAGCCACTGAAGCCTGTGCCAGGTCCCAGTCAATATTCAGATGGGGTCTACATAAGACAGTTATGCTGCCCTGGTTGAATATTGGCCAGGACCTACGTAACTATGTTAACAGCCTTGATTGGTCAATGGTCTTGACCAATGGACTTTCCCGCCTCAAACCTCAGCAAATCAGGTTTGAGAGCCCACTATACATAATGAAAAGCTTCAGACCTCACTGCATACACTGAAGAAGAAAGCCACATTATGATGGCTGAAACGTTGGTTCCACTTACTCAGTTGTGGCAAAACCTGGACAACTACAACAAGCATTTTGTGTAGGATCAAAATTAAAAAATGTTTCAACTTAGTAACATAGTAGATGACGGCAGAAAAAGACCTGCACGGTCCACCCAGTCTGCCCAACAAGATAAACTCACATGTGCCATTTTTTGTGTATACCTTACCTTGATTTGTACCTGTCTTTCAGGACACAGACTGTATAAGTCTGCCCAGCACTATCTCCGCCTCCCACCACCGGCTCTGGCACAGACCGTATAAGTCTGCCCAGCACTATCCCCACCTCCCAACCACTAGTCCTGCCTCCCACCACCGGCTAAGCTTCTGGGGACCCCTTCCTTCTGAGGAGGATTCCTTTATGTTTATCCCACGCATGTTTGAATTCCGTTACCGTTTTCCTCTCCACCACCTCCCGCGGGAGGGCATTCCAAGCATCCACCACTCTCTCCGTGAAAAAATACTTCCTGACATTTTTCTTGAGTCTGCCCCCCTTCAATCTCATTTCATGTCCTCTAGTTCTACCGCCTTCCCCTCTCCGAAAAAGGTTCGTTTGCAGATTAATACCTTTCAAATATTTGAATGTCTGTATCATATCACCCCTGTTTCTCCTTTCCTCCAGTGTATACATATTCAGGTCCGCAAGTCTCTCCTCATACGTCTTGTAACGCAAATGCCTTACCATTCTCGTAGCTTTTCTTTGCACCGCTTCCATTTTTTTAACATCCTTCACAAGATATGGCCTCCAAAACTGAACACAATACTCCAGGTGGGGCCTCACCAACGTCTTATACAGGGGTATTAAAACCTCTTTTCTTCTGCTGGTCACACCTCTCTCTATACAGCCTAGCAATCTTCTAGCTACGGCCACCACCTTGTCAGACTGTTTTGTCGCCTTCAGGTTCTCGGATACTATCACCCCAAGATCCCTCTCCCCGTCCGTACCTATCAGACTCTCACCGCCTAACACATACGTCTCCCTTGGATTTCTACTTCCTAAGTGCATCACTTTGCATTTCTTCGCATTGAATTTTAATTGCCAAACGTTAGACCATTCTTCTAGCTTCCGCAGATCTTTTTTCATGCTTTCCACTCCCTCCAGGGTGTCCACTCTGTTGCAAATCTTGGTGTCATCCGCAAAAAAGCAAACTTTACCTTGTAAGCCTTCGGCAATATCACTCACAAATATATTGAATAGAATCGGCCCCAGCACCGATCCCTGAGTTACTCCACTACTCACCTTTCTCTCCTCTACTACTGAACCATCTTGTCCATGTGAGTAAATGTCAAAACAGTTTAGTATGGATTACTTTACTGCACTAGTGTAGGTGAGGGCTAAAAATAATTGCAGGGTTAGTTTTTGGAGGGCCAGATTTGAAGTTCAGTGAAGTAGTGTGTCTTTTCCATGTTGACTAGCACAGGAAAAAGGTTTTTATTTAGAAATTTATATTGGATAATGAGCACTAAAATATGAAATGTTGAGGGGTTTTAGATTTTTTTTTTTTTTCAATTTGTTATATTTTTGGGTTTGATGTCATTTCTGTGGTTTTTTTTTTTTTTTTTTTTTAAATATTTGGTTACTGTGTTTGGCACTTTGTTTAATTTGAAATGACGATAAAAGGAACACAGGACTTGAATAATGCTCAAAAATGTCAGTCCAATAAAGTATAATCGAATAACTTATTTTACCCTTATAAGTATAGTACATAATACACATTAGTTGTAGATTAATTCCTCCCATGCCTTAATATATTACTTTGTTTTTAGATCAAAAATAGTTACATGGGGGGAGGTGTTCTGTAATACTGCTACAGCAGCAGCATCCTTGAATAAGAGGACAGTAGGCCAATCCTGCAGTTGACATGACTGGAAATAAGTTAGGTAATGAAGGAAATCCATTTTTGGTAAGAACAACATAAGAATGGTGTAAATGACAAGGGTAATACTTCAGAAGAATTTAAAAGGTCTTTGGCCATACTACATAATAGATGATGTAATAAAGATTTATTCCCTAGCATCCCACAGATCAATCCAGAGACAAGTGGGTTATGTCCCTCTACCAGCAGGAGGAGATAGAATACCATAGCTCTGTCATAAAGGGTACTATGCAGTAGCCTCACTTTCAGTATTCTCTCTATCTCAGCAGGTCGATGGACATATCCTGTGCAGCTCAATGGACACATCTTGTGCATCTCTTTTGGATGGTCCTTGTTCCTAGCCTGTTCCCTCAAGTTTAATTGAGCTGGGTTTATTGGCTGGGCTCAGCCAGTTTGGGGTACACTTGATGGTGCCAGGTCCCTCCCCTACCCCTTCTCTGCCTCTTTTGCCTTCCTGCATGTGGTCGCTCTGTTCATTTAATTTCCTGCCTCTGTAAAACAAAAAGAAATACAAAGAGATCATTGTGGAAGATGAGCCAGACAGCAGGTGTATTGAGAGCAACATGTACATTGTGCGCCATTGGGATCGCACTGGGTCTTGGTAAATGATTAGAGAACTGTAAGTTTAACCTTCCCTTGTTCTTCCCCTCTCCCTCCATGGTGAATGCTGTTTTGGCGGCGGTTACCACACAGCACCAACAAGTTCAGGACTATATGCTTTCCGAGCATTTGCAGATCTGGTCTGGGTGTTTCAGCAGGGACAGACGGCAGGAAGCCTCCTTTGGATTTTTGGCGGGCTCCGCCATCTTGTTTCACATCCTGTATAGAAGTAATTCTAAATGTTTTTCTGCCTGAGCTGGCATATTCGTGTGCTTTCTGGACCGCTCAGGGTCTGTCCCATGCTCACCTTTAGTTCACTCGCAGATGTTGCGAGGGCACTTTGGTTCTCTTTCCCACCTTGGTTTCTGCAGCTCTAGCCTGTTCTTTTTTTTTTTTTTCTCTTCTCTCCCTCGGGTCTAGCACGGTGCCTGCCATTTGTTCAGCTCGGTTAAAAAAAAAAGTTTTTTAGCAGGTCATTTTCTGCTTTCAGGCCTTGGGCAGGGGTTCTTCCAGGAAGTGTTTCTGGGTCCTCTCTGTTTGGCATCGCACCTGTGCAGACTAGTATCGTTCTCGAGCGGCTCTCTGGCTGTAACTTGGTATGAGTGTTTTTGGTGTGAGTATTTCTGGGCACGCTGTTGTGCTGCATCAGAGTATAGGACAAGCATTTGTCTAATGGCTCGTGAGTTTTTTCCTCTGCACAGATCACCTCGGGGGTGGGGGAGAAGTTTTCCTGCGAGTACTCCGGCTCCTAGTTGCTTCCAGCTCAGCTGAGCATGGGTTTAGGATCTGATAACCTTTCTTCACGCTTCCCATTCAGGAGCTATGTCCTCTTTGATTTCCTCAGCCCTTGCCTTGTGGATCTGGCAGCAGTGCTGTGGTCGGGGTTGAACACTTGACCTCGACCGGGCAGATCTTGTTCTTTCAGTCATAGGATTGGTCATGTTGCACGCTACAGTTCAGGTATCTAGAGAACTGTAGCGGCCCCCACAGCTCTGCTTGAGTTGGGCTGCTGGGTCTTGGTAAGCCCTTTATGTCTTTATTCCTTTTCTTTTTGCCAGTTGTCCATTAGGGATTTGTTTGACAGTGCTCAGTAACATTGGTTCCTGCTTCTAGCAGGTGTGTTCTGCATAAGAAGTAACTACTCCTGGCGCCCAGGGTTGTGACAGGGTTATCTGACCTACCCTGCTGTTTCAGCAGTCCTGTGTTCTAAGGACCGGAGGCCTGGCCTGGGGATTGAGCCCCTGTCTTCTGCCTAGCAGATCTGTCCCCTAGTTGCACGCTTTATAGATAGGTCTCTGTGGAAAGCATAATGGGGTTTCTGCTTTCCTTGACTAGCAGTGTATCTGTCCTCACAGAGTGGCAGCTAGGTCTTGCCCTCGGACTTGGTGTGACCATCTGGGGTCCTCCTAGACCTCTCTTTCTTGCCTTTTGGTAGGTGTTGGGGCCACCTGAGTGATAGGTAGACTGTTCTGATTCAGAGGCTGGGCTATGGTATCTTAATTTGCTGCTTTCTCTTTGCTGACCAGTGTTGCAGTCTCAAGACTTTCCTAAGCTGGCCCTCTAGCCATGCTGCCTCTGTGGTGCCCAAAAAGATTTTGTTGGTGACTCCCTGGACGGGGTCTAGGTTCCTGTAGCACATAATCAATTCTCTGTTTCTGGTTTCCCTTCATCACCTCGATCCGTTGCTGGATGTCGGCTCCTTCACTGGCGGTTGAGCCTTGCTACTTGCTCCATCATTGGCTGTCGACACTTGTTCCCTCACTGTCTGTCTACACTTGCTTCATCGCTGGATGTCGACTCTTGCTGCATGTTGGACCCCTGCCCGTCTTCTGATGTCGACGGACTCTGGGCATCGAGCTTTGCTCTGGCTCGGAGTGTTCAACCTTGTTCTGTCTCGGAGCATTGCACCTTTGGCTCTGGAGCTTGAATTAGGCTTTAGGAATCAAGGTGCACCCATTCTTTTGTCTGTCAAACTGTGGTCTCTCTCAGGTTGCTGCAGGTCAAGCCTTTCTTCATCTCGGCATTTTGTGCCGTCTCCATTACTGGAGGCTGCCCCTGGCCTCGTTCCAGATGTTCGGCCTAGTGCGGTATCTCGGACTATCGTGCCTGGCTCAGTCTCTAGCTGTTGACCTTTACACCGTCTCTGCAAGTAGAGCCTTGTTCCGGCTCTGGTGGGGGCACGGGTCTTGGGGTCTGGCGCTCTGGCTGGCTGTCGCACCTTATTCCAGCTGTGACTATAGTGCCTTGCCCCAGCGCCTCTGTGTGTCGGGTTTTGTCCTGTCTGTGGATATCAAGGCTTGCTCCATTTCTGGACGTTGGATTTGTTATATCTTCTCTGTCTGGGTTGGTCAGGCCTGGCACATTGCATGCCAGGCTTCGCTCAGGCCTGGAGGATGGATTCCGTTCCATCTTTGGATCTTGGGCCTTGGGCTGTTGCTGAAGTTGATTCTTGCTCTGGCAGCAAGTTTCAGGCCTTCCATAGTCCTTGGGGTGTCAAGCCCATCTTTGTCTCTGACTCTCCTTCGGTATTCTGTGAGTCTTGCCCCATGTTTCCAGGTCCGCGGGGCACCACTTCAGCAGGTTCTTCCATGTTTCTTTTCTGGGAGTGGAGCTACCCCTCCTATGTTGGTCAGGCCTCTTCCCGTGTTTCACGGTCCTCTTTTGCTCTGTAGCTATTGGTTGGACCAGGCTCTGTTCAGGCATTCGCCTTGGTCCAGTATTTGGCGTTTGATCCTGGATTTGGCGCTAGCTTTGGGGTGGGTACTATTAGCTGTCACACTTGGTGCTGCCTCTGGAGGGGGGGGGGGGAGTGGAGTCTGCCTTCGTCTCTGGTTGTCCAGCCTTACTCCGTCTGCAGTGAGCAAGCCTTACTTCCTTCCTGGATGGTGGAATGGGAACCTTCTCTGACTTTCTCTTCCCTTGGCAGTTGGTCCTTGGCTCCTCGCTGGTTGTCTTGTTGGGGACTGGCTCTGATTTGAGACATGCTCCATCTCTGGCAGGAAAACCATGATCCCGGTCTAGCTGGCCTAACCCACCTGTGGGTGGTCGGGGTTTCATGATTCTGGCGCTTAGCCGCTGCTGTCAGTCAGTTGGCCTGACCCGTAGGTTTTGAACCCTCTCGAATCTGGCTCAGTTTGGTTCTGTCTACGAATGCTGGGCCTTTTTCTTTTTCAATCTTTTTGCCAACCCATGAACTGCCTCCCTTGGTGGATTCTGGCGCTGATGCAGCCTGTAGAGGTGTGTTCTGTCTTTGAGGTCCCACCCGACTTGGGGACTGCTTTGGTACATCCCACTCCTCTCTGGATTGATCTGTGGGACACTATGGAAGGTAAAATTAGTCCTTACCTGATAATTTTCTTTCCATTAGTCCCAGCAGATCAATCCAGTTGCCCGTCCTTTGTTGTTCTTCATTTTGAGCCATAGTGTGTTGGAGTGTGGTGTTTCTTTCTGATTTGGTTCCCCACAGAGAATGCTTTGCAGGTCTTGAGAACATCACTTATGGGGACTCGCGTCACGGGAGGACGTCTCTGGTCCATTGACCACAGAGCCGATAGTGATCTACTTGTTTGAATCAGAGGCAGGAGTTTGATACTTGTCTACATTGTCTCTTACTGCTTTGGTATCGATCATTCTGAAAGTGAGACTGATGCACAGTACCCTTTATGGCAGAGCTCTGGTGTTCTTTCTATCGCCACCTGCTGGTAGAGGGACATAACCCACTCGTCTCTGGATTGATCTGTTGGGACTAATGGAAAGAAAATCATCAGGTAAGGACTAATTTTACCTTAAAGGCCTGCCAAAATAACATTCAAGCTGTGATCTTTGTCCTTCCAAATGGAAATGTTAGATGTCATGTGACCCTCGTTTGTTTAAAGTAATTTTGTTGATGTTCTAGTACTGTAGTGCACAATACACATGATATGATTATGTTAACAACTGTGCACCACTTTCAGTTTGTGAAGTGTCCATTAGTCTAAATAAATGTGTTAGAGTTGCCTTTATCAAGGTGCCTTCTGTTGACAAAAGGATATATAGAGGCATATTTTCAAAGCACTTAGCCTTCCAAAGTTCCATAGAAACCTATGGAACTTTGGAAGGCTAAGTGCTTTGAAAATATGCCTCAGAGTGTTGTGGGCAAACTTTTTTTTTAAATCCATCTGTTTTTGACTTTCTCTTAATTTGTACTGAGATTTTCCCCATCCACTTAAAGATATTGCTGCTGACTGCATATTGGAAAAGTGATAAATCTGATAATATGATAATATATTATGGAGACAACTTCAGAAGTATCTCATGCCATTTACACATGTAAGTAGCAGGCTTATATGTGCAGATTGTCATACACAGCAAATGATGATTTAGAAACTGTGCTACTTTAGGCATAAATGGCTTGATGCACATATTTAGGCATTCTTGGGAGGAGCATATTTGTGAGCAATCATTTCAGCTGTATGTGGCTCACACATTTTGTAAGGACCATACATGTACAAGGTGCAAAATTTCCACATCATTTCAACCCATTCTTAAATCACGCACAAGCACCTGAAACATTGTCTTTAATGATCAGTTTGAGGTATAAAGAGACTTTTTTGCATTTCCTATTTCCTTAGTGTCATATTCTTTTATCTTTTGCCCTTTCACAAATGATACTGCTGAGGTTTCCTCCGAGCATATCAAAAATGACTTCATGGCTTTGAGAGGGAGGGTGAGACAAGTGTACAGGTAGTACTGTTTTTTGATTCTCCCTGTTGAGGGTAAAAGCTCGGACAGAGAGATTTGCATAGCCGCATAGATTGTGTCATTGAGAGCACTTTGGCTTTCTGGAGCATGGGATGATTTTCCAAGAGCTGCTGAGTAGGAAAGAATGGGTAAATTGCCTTCCGCAGCAGACTGGATAATCTACTGAAGAGCGTTTTAACCTAGCGTTGTCTGAGATGGGTGAACATAGCCTTTAGGTAAGTAAAAAAAAAATTAAATGCTAAAGAAATGTAGGAAGGACAGCATTTGAAAGGCTGTGTATCCTAATGACTGTAATAAAGGAATTAAGATACTTGATTTAGAGAATGTGATGGAAAAGCTGACTTGAATTTAATGTTAGTCGTAGAGAAGTGTTTCACAGAGAACCGGGATTTGGGATATAATTATACCAGGCCATTGTCAATTCAGGAAGGACATGGTAGGAAGAAAGGGAAGAGATGTGGCATTATGTGCTAGCCTATATAAAACCAAAAGAATTGCAAGAGGAGGTAGTGTGGAGGAGGAGGAGGTAATGCGGATTAATCTGGAAAGAGGAAATATGATATACAGACCTCTTTTATGAACTCAATTGAAGATGCTTGCAATGTTGCTATGAAAAAGGAAGCACTATTGATAAGTGATTTCGGTACTCGGGATGTTTGACTTGGACGTTCATGCTATGGGAAGATCTTAGATTCTCTACAGAGAAAACGGTTCCAGCAACTAGTAATGGAACCCATACAGGACCGTGTCTTACTGAACCTGGTGCATATGAATTTGGAGATTGTTTCTGATGCTATAGTGGCTGATCATTTGGCACCTAGAGAACATGGGATATGGTGTGCTTCGGTATTAGGACACATGTTGAGAGAGTTCATTCAAAAGTGAGGGTCCCAGAACTCAGGAAAGCTAAGATGGGGGAATATCTTGAGTCATTAGCTGGATGGAAACATCTGGGGGAAGTAGAAAAATGGTGGACAAAACTGATAGGCGATAATTAAGGGCAATAAGTCTTTCCCTCTTATTTTTAATTTCAAAAAGAAAGTTGCTATGGCTCTTGAAAGAGCTGAAAAGGTAAGGAAAAAGATTATTCTTTATAAATTACAAAAGATCAAAAAGAGGAAGACCAGCAGCAATATCTGGAAAAGCTAAGAGAAGCTGGTACAGTAGTCAGAAAAGCAAAGAAGTAAATGAATGTTAAAATTACCAATACCATAAAATGGGGAGGGGGAGACTTTTTTCTAGCATCTATTAGTGATAGGAGGAAATGCAAAGTTGACATTGTCAGACTTGAGGATGAAGGAGAGGAATATGTAGAAGCTGATTTATTTATTTATTTTGTTACATTTGTACCCCGCTCTTTCCCACTCATGGCAGGCTTAATGCGGCTTACATGGGGCAATGGAGGGTTAAGTGACTTGCCCAGAGTCACAAGGAGCTGCCTGTGCCTGAAGTGGGAATCAAACTCAGTTCCTCAGTACCCTAGGACCAAAGTCCACCACCCTAACCACTAGGCCACTCCTCCACTGTTGCTACTATTTGAGATTCTACATGGAATGTTGCTATTCCAACATTCCATGTAGAAGTCGGCCCTTGCAGATCACCAATATGGTCGCGCAGGCTTCTGGTTCTGTGAGTCTGACGTCCTGCACGTATGTACGTGCAGGACGTCAGACTCACAGAAACAGAAGCCTGCGCAGCCTTCTGCATGGAATGTTGCTAGTGGAATAGCAACATTCCATGTAGAATCTCCAATAGTAGCAACATTCCATGTAGAATCTCCAACAGTATCTATTTTATTTTTTGTTACATTTGTACCCTGCGCTTCCCCACTCATGGCAGGCTCAATGCAGCTTACATGGGGCAATGGAGGGTTAAGTGACTTGCCCAGAGTTACAAGGAGCTGCCTGTGCCTGAAGTGGGAATTGAACTCAGTTCCTCAGGACCAAAGTCCACCACCCTAACCACTAGGCTACTCCTCCACTCCGATGAGGATTAAGTGGAACACATATTTGTTTTGTGTTCACAGATGAAGGACCAAAATGGGAATGGAATGGTAGACCTTGAATGATTTCATAAGAGTCTGTTTGAGAGGAGCTAGGGAAAAAAAATACCTTTTCAGTGTTTCTGCAGAGTTGGGAGTGGTCTTAGAGGACTGGAGAGGGGGGCATATTATTCTCTTCCACAAATGCAAAAGTGAGGAGGAGGTTGGGAACTGTAGGCCAGTTAGTCTGATCTCCTGTGGTGAGTAAATTAATGTAGATGCTGCTGAAACAGAGGATAGTATAATTTCTAGAATCCATTTAATTGCAGGAGGGTTTTCTTAGAGAGGTCTTGTTGGACAAATCTGGTTGATTAATTTCTTAGACTGGGTGACTAGGGTGGGAGATTGTTAATGTAGTGTACTTAGATTACAGCGAAGCTTTTGACACAGTTCTTCACCGTGACTTTGTAAATTAAACTGAGAGCCCTTGGTATGGTCCTTGAAATGGCTGTTATAGAAACTGGTTGAGTGTGTGGGGGAGGGGGGGCTAGCTTTTCTAATGGTAAAGCTGGCTCTGGCTCCAGGCTAAGGAAGATTTCAACAAGTAAAAACATTTTTTGAATAAAGTTCTCAATTTCTTGTGAAACTACAAGTAGTGTAAGGGAAGAGAATTCCACATTAAAGCAGCCTGGTTAGCTAGCCTCATAATGGTTATTCTTTGTTTTAATACCTTTAGCAGAGGGAAAGTGTAAAACCAATTGGTTAATGTGCAGTGGCCTACTTACATTAGACAGAATTATAAAATAACTTAAATATCAGGGAGTCTGGCCATAAATTGATCTAAATACCAAAGAACAGACATTTAAAAAAATATGGGCGTGCACTGGAAGCCGGTGCAGTTTACACAAGGGCTTGCTTGCTTGTACTGTTGAATTTTCGAGCATGGCATAGTAAACTTACTTGCTATAGTTTGAAGACTCTGAAGACGTTTTTTAACTTCATGGGACATCCAGCGTAAGGAAGGTTATAATAATGCATGGAAGATAAAATCAGAGCCTGAACTGTTAACCTAAATTGGTCTGTTAACTTTTGTTGTTTTCTTAAAGCATGAAAACCCCTTTTCATTAATGTGCTGGTATCAAGGAAGGAGGATCCAGCTACAGTGGGGGAAATAAGTATTTGATCCCTTGCTGATTTTGTAAGTGTGCCCACTGACAAAGACATGAGCAGCCCATAATTGAAGGGTAGGTTATTGGTAACAGTGAGAGATAGCACATCACAAATTAAATCCGGAAAATCACATTGTGGAAAGTATATGAATTTATTTGCATTCTGCAGAGGGAAATAAGTATTTGATCCCTCTGGCAAACAAGACCTAATACTTGGTGGCAAAACCCTTGTTGGCAAGCACAGCGGTCAGACGTCTTCTGTAGTTGATGATGAGGTTTGCACACATGTCAGGAGGAATTTTGGTCCACTCCTCTTTGCAGATCATCTCTAAATCATTAAGAGTTCTGGGCTGTCGCTTGGCAACTCGCAGCTTCAGCTCCCTCCATAAGTTTTCAATGGGATTAAGGTCTGGTGACTGGCTAGGCCACTCCATGACCCTAATGTGCTTCTTCCTGAGCCACTCCTTTGTTGCCTTGGCTGTATGTTTTGGGTCATTGTCGTGCTGGAAGACCCAGCCACGACCCATTTTTAAGGCCCTGGCGGAGGGAAGGAGGTTGTCACTCAGAATTGTATGGTACATGGCCCCATCCATTCTCCCATTGATGCGGTGAAGTAGTCCTGTGCCCTTAGCAGAGAAACACCCCCAAAACATAACATTTCCACCTCCATGCTTGACAGTGGGGACGGTGTTCTTTGGGTCATAGGCAGCATTTCTCTTCCTCCAAACACGGCGAGTTGAGTTCATGCCAAAGAGCTCAATTTTTGTCTCATCTGACCACAGCACCTTCTCCCAATCACTCTCGGCATCATCCAGGTGTTCACTGGCAAACTTCAGACGGGCCGTCACATGTGCCTTCCGGAGCAGGGGGACCTTGCGGGCACTGCAGGATTGCAATCCGTTATGTTGTAATGTGTTACCAATGGTTTTCGTGGTGACAGTGGTCCCAGCTGCCTTGAGATCATTGACAAGTTCCCCCCTTGTAGTTGTAGGCTGATTTCTAACCTTCCTCATGATCAAGGATACCCCACGAGGTGAGATTTTGCGTGGAGCCCCAGATCTTTGTCGATTGACAGTCATTTTGTACTTCTTCCATTTTCTTACTATGGCACCAACAGTTGTCTCCTTCTCGCCCAGCGTCTTACTGATGGTTTTGTAGCCCATTCCAGCCTTGTGCAGGTGTATGATCTTGTCCCTGACATCCTTAGACAGCTCCTTGCTCTTGGCCATTTTGTAGAGGTTAGAGTCTGACTGATTCACTGAGTCTGTGGACAGGTGTCTTTCATACAGGTGACCATTGCCGACAGCTGTCTGTCATGCAGGTAACGAGTTGATTTGGAGCATCTACCTGGTCTGTAGGGGCCAGATCTCTTACTGGTTGGTGGGGGATCAAATACTTATTTCCCTCTGCAGAATGCAAATAAATTCATATACTTTCCACAATGTGATTTTCCGGATTTAATTTGTGATGTGCTATCTCTCACTGTTACCAATAACCTACCCTTCAATTATGGGCTGCTCATGTCTTTGTCAGTGGGCACACTTACAAAATCAGCAAGGGATCAAATACTTATTTCCCCCACTGTATGTATTTTTATATATATTGAATTTTATCTGGTGTGAATTTACCAATTTTCATCTATTAAGAAACAGAGCTGAAGAACAACTAATATATTATCCAGAGTAGAAAGTACTGGTATAAGAAAGATAATGTCATTTGCATGTGAATAAAAACTGATTCCTAAACTGGATAATTTTTGGTCAGAAGAGCACATAATATTAAAAGGGATAGGGGATAAAGGTAATCCCTAGGGAACTTGGGTTACTTATTCTAGGGTTCTGAGGTGTCATTCAACATCTTTATCCTATAGATGTGACAGGTTGTGTTTCCTGGAGTGTATGGTGTGCCTTTCTGGTGCCTCATTCAGTTCCTGCTCCTCCTATGGCTTTGCAACACTTCTGCCTCAATCAGGTCACCGATCTCCTTCATATGGAACTGCATGGCCATGGAGGTGTTTAAGTGCTGCTTCCACCATGGAACGCGCAAGTCAGCTTCAGGGCATTGTTCAGCATGCCATCCCTCCAAGATGCCATTGGCAGTCCCCGAACATTGGGAGTGCCCGCCTGATAAGGATTTTCAGGCTTCAGGTTAAACTTTTCATCTGGGGAGAAATCTCTAAGGGGCAGTTTCTTGCTCCCTTGGGCCCTCCAGAAGGAAACACAGGAACATTGGCCATTTTGGATTTTCACCTGACAGGTACTTGTGACCTGGATTGGCCACAGTTGGAAACAGGATGCTGGGCTAGATGGACCATTGGTCTGACCCTGTATTGCTAGTCTTATGATCTTATTTTTACCACTATTTTATACAGCAGTGGAGAATGTATACATATACGAAGAAACCCCAACAACCACTTACCTGCCCTTGAGAGTGCCATAGAATTCAGCTTTCTCCAAAGAAAATTCGAACATCAAGCAGCAGCACAGCTTCTGTATTTAAGCACTATTGTGAGTAATTTTTCATTTGCTCACAACAAAGTGGCTTATAGGGAGGCAAAAATAAATAATGATATAGGTATAACCCAAGATAAAAAGCAGGAAGTAAAACAAGATAAAGATGACTAAGACAAAATAATAAAAGGAGTTTGGCTCGGTAACTAAGCACCAATCATGCTGTCAGGTCTACATAAAGAGATGTTTCAGTCTACTGTGAACTTTGAATAAGAAGTTTTCGCCATAATATGGCATTACTTTAGTTTTGCCAGCTATTATCTTAACCGAACTGGACTATTGTAACATCACTTTGTTAGGTTTACCTACTCAGCAATTTATGCAGACTCCAAATTGTTTAAAATGCAACCTCAAAGTTGATCTTTGAGGTAAATTCATTGACTGAGCCACTCCATTTCTCTTGGTGCTGCATTTGGTACCCTAGAGAAGTAAGAATTGAGTTTAAACTACTTTTAAGTTCCTATATGGTTTTGGTTTTGCTCTGGACTATCTTAATACTTTTATTACTCTTTTATTACTCCAAGTAAATCTTTGTGTTCCTCTCAGGAAATTCACTTGGCTATTCCTTCAAACACTCTATGTTGCGAATCTTCTACAAGACAGAGATCAGTGGTAGGAAAAGGTTCTGAACTATGGAACAGGTTGCCAATGTTTCTGAGAGAAATTGATTGTTATGATGTTATCTCAAAGCTTTTGTTTCATCATTATTTGGTAGGCAAGTGGTCAGGTTGGTTTTCGCATTTTTAGTTTTCTGTTACCAATGAAATATGTATTTCAAGGGACTTTTGCTCAATTTATTTTTATTGTTGCATGCCTTGAGTTCTTTGGTTTAGTGAAATAGCCAGATTAGATTTGAATTTAGTTTTGTAAAACTGGGGCCAGATAAAAGAAAGTTGTGGAGGAATAGTAGGAAATTCTCATGTTGTGATCACAAGAAACCCAGTTTAAAAGACTGAGTGTCCAATGCACAAAAATCCCCATTAAAAACCGCTTGCGTTTAGATCCTAGGTAGAACTTATCAATTTGGAAATAGTGATGTTCAAAGGAAATAGCATTCAAATGAGCTGCACTCAATTTCAGCTCTGTAGGGAAAGCGCCTAGCATGTGCGCAGAACAGTCTCTTGCTAAGTGTCCCTGTTCTGTGCATGTGCCAGGGGCATAGCCACCCATTCCTTGTCACTTGCAGCAGATGAATCCAGGAACTAGCGGGTTAAGTCCGACTACCAGCAGGTGGAGATAGAGATAAACTAAAGGCAGTGATGCCAGACAGCCAGCTCCTTCCTCAGTTAGTATGTCTCTATCTCAGCAGGTGGTGGACGGCTTTTTCTCCAGCTCCTGGGCCCAAGGTCTCTGAGGGTGCTCCTGGGCCAGTGGCCAGTTTGAGCCGGGGGTGGCGGACTGGTGGTGTCCCCTTTGGCAGCATACGCAGAAGGTCCCTGCTGCACCTCAAATTCCCTCTGAACAGGCTTTTGCTGTTCCTTTCCTTCCCTGTTTGTTTCTGCCTCAATAAAAAAAAAAAAAAAAAAGAGAACCATAGAATTTAAAGAGAAGCACCTGTAGGGAAGTGTGTTTTTGCTGATGGCAGGTTTGTGTTACTGCTGTCCAAGTCCTGTTTTCTGTTGCCTGCTTGTCTGAGCCTGCCTCGAAGTGGAGTCGGAGAGTTTTTTTTTTTTCTTCGGCTTAGCTGTCAGTTCCGTGCTTTCCCAGTCTGGGGTAATTCCTTTATCTCTCAGGCGCTGGAAGTCCTGAATATAGAGGACCCTGAGGTTGCGGCTTCTCAGGCGGTCAGCCCCAAGATGGCTAGTACCAGGCGACCTTCTAAGGCCTTTCCGATACATGAAGCTATTGAAGAGTTGATTTCGGATTTGGGTGAATCCGGATGGGGGCCTGAAAGTAGCCAGGGCTACGGCCAGGCTGTATCCAGTTTCAGCGGACCATTTAGAGCAGTTTGCTCTACCTAGGGTGGATACCCTGGTGATGGCAGTCACTAAGAAAACTACACTTCCAGTGGAAGGTGGTGTGGCACTTAAGGATATGCAAGACAGGCGGCTAGAGGCCTCGTTAAAACGTACCTTTGAGGTGGCCGCTTTGACACTTCAAGCTTCTGTTTGTAGTTCTTCTGTGGCTCCATCATTGGGCCGCAGATATGGCCTCTAAGCAACGGCTCATTAAATTGCCTTTCCGAGGGAAATTGCTTTTTGGGGAAGACCTAGAAAAGATTGTTAAAGATTTGGGGGATTCCAAATCTCAGCGTCTTCCGTAGGATAGACCTAAGTCTACTTCCAGGCAGGGAGCCTCGAGGTCACATTTCAGAGAGACGCGACTGTATTGCTTGGGGCGGTCCAACGCAGCCTTTCAGTGGCCTCGTTTTGGGCAGCGTTCTTCCTTTCGCAACGAGAAGCGTCCGGCTGGACCCCATTCTCGTCAGGTGGGCTCCTTCTCAGGCCTCCCAATGATGGGGCGCAGGTCCACTCGGGAGGAAAGCAGATCGGTGGTCGGCTTTCTCTATTTCTTTCAGTGGGTCCGCGATGTGGTGCGAGAAGGTTACAAGCTAGAATTCTTCTCTCCCGTCACAGACTTTTTTCTGGAGTCCCGCTGTGTATTGCGGGCCAAGAGGCACACAGGTCGGTACTCCATCTTCTTTGTGGTTCCAAAGAAGGGAGGGGTTTTTTGGCCTATTCTCGATCTCAGAAAAGTAAACCAGTTTTTGCGGGTTCGTCACTTCCACATGGAGACATTTTTGATGTCTCTCGATTTGAGGGAAGCTTACCTGCACATTCCCATTTGGCAGCCCCATCGGAGATTTCTGAGATTTGCGGTGTTGGGTCAGCACTTCCAGTTTCGGGCCCTTTCGGAATGGCCGCTGCCCCAAGCACTTTTTCCAAGGTCATGGTGGTGGTGGCGGGTTTCCTGCAGAAGGAGGGGATTCAAGTGCATTCATATCTCGACGACTGGCTGATTCGGGCGACGACAGCAGAGTCGAGTGGTCACCGACCGAGTGATTGCGGTGTTGCAATCCTTATGCTGGGTGGTCAATATGGACAAGTCATCTGGTTCCTACTCAGTCTGGAGTATCTTGGAGTGCAATTCGATATGAAGCAGGGGAAGGTGTTTGTCCTCGAGGAGCAAAGGATCAAATTGCTTTCTCAAGTACGGAACTTATTGATTCATTGCGCTCCCCGAGTGTGAGACTATGTTCAGCTCCTCTGTTCCATGACGGCGACCTTGGAGGTCATTCCATGGGCAAGGGCTCACATGCGGCCTCTTCAGAATTTCCTTTTGAGCAGATAGTCGCCGACATCGCTGGATTATCAACGACGCCTTCCTTGGTCGAGCCGGGCCAGGGACCGTCTTGCGTGGTGGCTCCGGTCAGCCAATTTGCAAAAGGGTGTTTCTCTGGCGTCTCCCAGTTGGGTGGTAGTCGTGATGGATGCCAGCCTTGCAGGCTGGGGAGCCCATTGTTTTCATAGAGTAGCCCAGGGATCGTGGACCCCTCTCGAAGCGACTTGGACAATAAATCGTTTGGAGTTGCGAGCAGTGTGAACGCGCTGCAGAGTTTTCAGGACCCTCTGCGGGGGCAGGCGGTTCGTGTATTCTCGGACAGCACCACAATGGTTGCCTACATCAATTGGCAGGGAGGCACTCTGTCTTTCCTTGGCAGTGGAAGCGTCTCGTCTTCTAGTAAGGGCAGAAGCGCATGTTCAGAGTCTGTCGACAGCTCGCATTGTGGGTCAAGACAATGTTCAAGCGGATTTTCTCAGCCGGACTCTTTTGGACGAAGTGGAATGGACGCTGTTGGACTCGGCTTTTCGGCTGATCTGTCAATGTTGGGGAAGACCAGTAATGGATCTTATGGCCATGGCTTGCAATGCCAAAGTTCCCCAGTTCTTCAGCCGCAAACGGCAGCCAGGATCCGCAGGATTGGACTCTGTTCTCCAGCCATTGCCGGAACAACAGGTACTGTATGTTTTTCCTCAGTGGCCTCTGATAGGGAGAGTTCTTTGCCGCATAGGGCGGCATCAGGGGCAGGTTGTTCTAGTGGCCCCAAACTGGCCCCGACGGCCGTGGTATGCGGATCTTGTTCAAGCACTCTCAGAGCTACCATTGCGACTTCCGGTGACTCCCGATCTGCTGCATCAAGGGCCACTTCAGATGGAAAATCCCTCCCGCTTTGGTCTTACGGCCTGGCTATTGAGAGGTGGCAGCTGAGGAAGAAGGGATTTTAAGGACCAGTCATTGCCACTCTTTTGCAGGCGGAAGCAGTCTACTTCAGTAGTGTACGCGCGAGTGTGGAAAGCTTTCTCGGCGTGGTGTGCTCTGCGTGCTGAATCGCCTATTCGGGTGGACATTCCGGTTATTCTGGAGTTCCTTCAGGATGGTCTTCAAAAGGGATTGGCATATAATTCCCTTCGAGTGCAGGTGGCCGCGCTAGCTTATTTTAGGGGCAAACTGGACGGTTCTTTAGCAGCTCACTCTGATGTAGTCCGTTTCCTATGCGGGGCTTTTCGGCTTCGGCCTCCTCTGCGACAGCCGTGCCCGGCATGGCATTTGAATGTGTTACTGCGAGCCCTCCAGGCCCCACCGTTTGAGCCGTTGAATAAGGTTTCTGAGAAGGATCTAAGACTGTTTTTGGTGGCCATTGCTTCGGCTAGGAGGATTTCTGCAATTCAGGCTTTGTCTTGCAGAGATCCTTTTTTGCAGTTTTCTGAAGCAGGGGGATTGATCCGGACGGTGCTGTCGTTTCTACTTAAAGTGGTTTTGTCTTTCCATGTCAATCAGGCGGTTTATCTTCCATCTTTTCGAAGAGAGGATTATCCGGGGGAGTTTGCCTCGCTACGTTTCCTGGACGTGCGGAGAGCCTGGTTTCGGTACTTGCAGATCTCTAATGAGTTTCGACGCTCGGATCATCTCTGTGCTCTTGTCGGGATCAAAAAGAGGTGAGGCGGCTTCTAAGTCTTCCATTGCTCGCTGGATTAGGGAAGCCATTGGAGCGGCGTATCTGCTACAAGGGCGGGCGTCTCCAGTGGCCCTGAAGGCGCATTCTACTTGGGCACAGGAGGCTTCTTAGGCCTTATCTCTGGAAGAGATTTGTCGGGTGGCTGCTTGGGCGTCCCATCATACTTTTGCAAAGCATTACAGGCTAGATGTGTCTGCTTGGGAGAGTTTTGGGGTGGGAGTGTTGGCGCGGGGAGCGTCGGCTTCCCACCCTACTTAAGGAATGCTTTGGTACATCCCACTAGTTCCTGGATTCATCTGCTGCAAGTGACAAGGAAGGTAAAATTATGTCTTACCTGATAATTTTCTTTCCTTTAACGCAGCAGATGAATCCAGGATCCCTCCCTAGTTCAGCTGACGTTTTTTTTTCATTTTCCGCGCAGTGTGGCTATTTTTTCCTTCTGGGTTTTCTTTTGCAGAGTTCAGACAGATATGGGAACACGGAAAGTATTCCGATTTGTGGATCAAGTTGCAGTTATTTTGAAGTTCTTATTTGGTTCTCTGTTTTTCATAGGATGGTTTCTGGTTGTTATTGGTTTCAAATTTTTGGCCTTGGCAAATGCTTACGAATGACATACTAACTGAGGAAGGAGCTGGCCGTCTAGCATCACTGCCTTTAGTTTGTTTATCTCTATCTCCACCTGCTGGTAGGCGGATTTAACCCACTTGTTCCTGGATTCATCTGCTGCGTTAAAGGAAAGAAAATTATCAGGTAAGACATAATTTTACCTTTTTGCCTGAGGCCCATCCTAACTATCCCCAATCTAACATCACTTGTTGCCTTCCCTTCTGCAGGTCCGGCCATCTGGAATTGTTGCCTTTCTTGCTCCCCCCTGCCCCACTGCTGCCGCGGTGTTTGCAGCTTTCATTTTAGTGTTGTTGCTGTCAGCGATTCACATAGGCAATCCAGGTCCGTCCCTCTGCATAGTCCAGCGCTCGCATAAACAGGAAGTTGCATCAGATCAGAGAGGGCCAGATACAGCGCAGGGAAGGCCCTGAAGTGTCTGTGCGAATCGCTGACAACAACTGGCCAAAAATGAAAGCTGCAGGGGGAGCGGGAAGAGGCAAGGATCCTGGATGGATGGACCTGTGGGAAGGAAGTCAGCAGGAGATGTTAGATTGGGGATAGTTAGGCTGGGCCTCAGCCCACCCCGTGGCTACGCCTCTTGCACATAGCAGATAGGGACACTTACCAAGAGAAAAGAGTTTTAGGTGCTCACTGACTGAAGCACAGGATCCAATATTTCTATTCTAGCAGGTTGTCAGGTGTGTTTTAGTGACATGGCCACATTGAAAACAATGAGGCCAGCTGCAGTTGTAGTGTAGGTTACCATGCCTTATCTGCCCCTTAAAACTTGCTTCACAATTTTGTTCTTTGCTGTCCAAAATCTTGCATAGCATTGATTTTTGCAGTGCAGATATTTTTGCAGTGAAATACTCTGTGACCTCTAAACTGTTTTGATATTGTATCTATATTTGATTCTTCTTGATGATTAAAAGTTTTTACTTAAATGTATAACCTGAAACAGCCAGCACCCATAATTTTTAACTTACTTTTTTGGCTTGTACATCCTATATAATAAAACTCACCCTCAACGTTCTGAGGACACTGACGTCAGTGTCACTTCCTTCGGGCACTTCCTTCGGGTTCGAAGGGTTCGTGGTGGTGAAGCCACCAAAATCATTGTCTTTGGGCCCCGCCCTCGCGTCAAACGTGATGACGTCGAGGGCCGAGCAATGGCGTCACAGAGCGAGGGCGGAGCAATGGCGTCAGTGGCTTCACGACTCAGGAGATGAAGGTGGCGTGCGTTGACGAGGTGCGGAGCAATGGCAGTCAGTGGCTTCACAACGCCGAAGGGGTGGGTAGGGAGGGGGGGTTCGGGAGGGAAACCTTGCTAGCGCCCGTTTCATTTGCTCCAGAAACGGGCATGTTTTACTAGTGTATTATAAAAGATTAGGTGTCAGCAGACTTATTTGGCGGCTTCATGTGATTTCCTAAATCAAAATAGATACTGAAGAGTTTTAAAAAAAAATACACACACACACACTTTTCAAATTGTTTTTACTTTGTGTCTACTTTCTAGGGATATATTACTAGCTGTGGTTGATACCCTGCTGATGTGACATGGTTGAATCTCTCCACAGTTATCTGAATCGTGTTGACTCAGTTTAATGTGATAATGAAAGAACTAGCTTTAAATAGAGTACAACATGCAATTTTCTCCCTCTCTTGCCTAGAGAACAAAAGAGAAAAAAAACAAACAAAGGAGTGTGCTTGATTTAAGCTTGTTTAAATATTTTTCCTCATGTCCATGTATGATATAGATATATCACAAGTGTGATTCTTGGTGAGGATGGTTTGCATGTACAGAGGTAAAAATCATGTTGCAAAGTTTTTTATTTCATGTTTTTTTCAGATTTTTAAAAAATGTTCTTTGTACAAACTATGTCCGAAATATACTTTAAAAAATGTTTTATTATGTCCAACATTTTGCTTTTGTATTTTATAGGCCAGGCTAATTTTTGTTTTGGGTCGTCAGAATTTCTGGTGTAAAAGGAGCCTTTTGATATCATCACAGAGAGCTCATAGCCAAATAGGAAGAGATTCATTCAGGTTTCTCAATACCTGTAATGTGAGCCAGGAGTGTGCATTTTGTTTGAATAATGCAGAACACCTCTTTTATTCATCCCCAGAGGGCATCCGTTTTCCTTATTGGTTACCAAGCCTTGTGCCCTACCACTTGCCGTAAACTATTTGTAGATCCATTGTGAGTTTAAATTACTTGTCTGGTCAGGATAGAATTGCTTGCCTTTTCTTATAGTCATTTTTAAAAATGAGGGTTTTAATATTTGGCTGCACAGATGTCGCAATAACTTATTTAACACAGTGTATGTGTATACAACGCTCTATAAGGTGAATAACAAGTAACTTATGCTCCAAGTTTGAACAGCAGGGGTTAGTGCAAAGTATACTTAATCTGTGTTATGGAATAAAGCATCTTGTAGGAACCAGCTTTATTTTGCTTACATTGAAATTTACAATGTTGTTCTGCAGAAGGGGGCATAGTGAGGCACAATTCAGTTCCTGCCAGCAGAATCATGACATGTAAGTGCAGGTTGTCTTGTTTTCTCACTGAAAATGTCTTTGTTGGGTTGCTTTGGTGTTGCTACCATGCATGAGAAACAGGTTTGTTTCCTAAGCACAGCCATGTTCTGTGGTTTGATGGGACTGTGAATGCATCGAAGAGGGGAATATTGGGGATACTGTAGTTCCTCTGAGGGGGTCACTGTGGATTAATTATGAGATCAATTGTGAGTAAGATAGCTGTGATCCAGGATGTAATTTGGGAGTAGTAATTGCAAATGGTACAGTATGTGAAGTAGAAACCTGAGTGAGGGAGGAAGATACTATTTCTTTTGACACAGCTATGCCGAACTAATTTTTTCTTTCTATCAAACTACAAGAGCTTTTATGTAGGGGAGGGGTAGCCATTGTGTTGCCCATAGGTGTAGTTTGCCTGCTTACCCTTTGCCCCCCCCCCCCCACCCCCGCAAAAAAAATAAAGAAGTGACATTGGTCCTCCTCCTCCCGCTCCCAATTTCAGCTTTAGTACTCTCAACACTTTTTTGGGAAGGGGAAACTACCCCCCCTTCCCACTCCAAATTATGCATATGCCCTTGCCCTAGTACATAAGTAATGCCACACTGGGAAAAGACCAAGGGTCCATCGAGCCCAGCATCCTGTCCGCGACAGCGGCCAATCCAGGCCAAGGGCACCTGGCAAGCTTCCCAAACGTACAAACATTCTATACATGTTATTTCTGGAATTGTGGATTTTTCCCAAGTCCATTTAGTAGTGGTTTATGGACTTGTTCTTTAGGAAACCGTCTAACCCCTTTTAAAACTTTGCTAAGCTAACTGCCTTCACCACGTTCTTCGGCAACGAATTCCAGAGTTTAATTACACGTTGGGTGAAGAAACATTTTCTCCGATTTGTTTTAAATTTACTACACTGTAGTTTCATCCTAGTATTTTTGGAAAGCGTGAACAGACGCTTCACATCCACCTGTTCCACTCCACTCATTATTTTATATACCTCTATCATGTCTCCCCTCAGCCGTCTCTTCTCCAAACTAGAATTGTTTCAAAGCTGTTTCATGAATCGGAATGCCTGGTAGATAAAATTTTGGGGGTTAACGTATTAAGGATGATATCATGCTCCTTCAGCTTGATCTAATGTATTTTAAAAAATTTTTCTTTTCCATAGCGGTCCACAGATCTAGAGATTTGTGAGTTATTCCCATATACCAGCAAGTGGAAATAGAGAGAACACAGAGCTCTGCCATACAGGGTACTGTGCAGCCAACTCCTCTTCAGTATTCTCTCTATCTAACAGGTAGATGGTTACAGCCTGTGCATCTCAGGATTGATGATGACTCCTGTCCTGTCCCACAGGCCTAGTTGAGCTTCTGGGGTTGAGGGGGGGGGGGTCCTTAATTGGGCCTTCAAGGCACACCTTGTGGGGCCAGGTCTCTGTTTCTCCCTCCCCCCCCCCCCCCCCCCCCCCCCCGCCTGCTTCGGATTCAGCTGATCACCTGGCTGCAGGTTGTTAACAGTCCTGTGTTGTCTCCGTCTGGTCTTCTGTTCCTTGCAATCTCCTGCCTCATTAAAAAAACAAACAAACAAAAACTTCAGAATGGTACAGTTTACAGAGCTGTTCCAGCTTCCAGATGGTTAGTACTGAACCAGCAGCAATGTGGGGGAAGTTCTGTAGAGAATACTGAATTCCGAGGCTGCAGTGGGTCTGATCCTCAGTACTCTGCCGCCGCTCGGTGACTGTTCAGCTGTACAGGATGGTGGCTTCCACTAACTGCGTGAAGCTCTGCTCCTGATGCTGGAGCTGGAGAGCAGGGTTGGGGAGATGTTCAATGTTTCACCACACAGCCTTCTAGAGCCCTCAGGTGCCAGAATCTGGTGACGCGCTTAATCCAGTCTTAGTTGCTTTGGCGTCAGGAGAGGTTTTGGCAGGTTCCACAGGGAGCGCAGGCCCACAGGGACTGCCTTGGCCTGCGCTCCCTTGGGTGCCATTTTTGAGGGTCTGATGAACGCTGGAACGGCTGACATGGTGTTGGATTCACAGTAGGGGACTACCTTGAGATCTGGTCCTCCTGTCCATACTTCAGAGCTTGATTCTGTGTTCCCTGGAAGTTCTGGGGCCAAGGAGGTACCTTTTCTCTGGAATTTGTGCTTCTTATGCACAAGGCGTTTTTACTCAAGTGGTCTGGAGGGGCCACCAGCAGCGGCTGCTACCCAGGGTGTTTCTCTGGCAGCCCTAGTAAATAGGGCACTCATGAAGGTCTCTCGATCTCCAATCAGGGTTCAGTAGTCCTCTTGTCTGTGGGGTCAGACCAAGCACTCTCCAGTCCATTGGAGGAAGGGGATGACACCATGGTGGCGAGGCTGTTTCACCAGGATGAGCTAGTAGACCTCATCACTAGATCTTTGGAGGTGCTTAACATCTGTTCACCGGAACCCCTTCCCATGGAGGCTTGTACTCGCTCCTTGATGTCTGGTACAAAGCCCTCCATGAGGCTATGAAGGTCCTGATTTCCTAGCAGTGGGACACTCCAGATGCAGGGTGGAGAGTGGTGTGGGTCATGGTGAGATTATATCTGCTGCCAGGGAGTGAGTTGGAGTCCTTGAGGATTCTCAGGGTGGACTCATTACTGTTGTCGCCAAAAAGATAACTTTGCCTGTAGAGGGCAAGCTGCTGTTTGGTGAGGATTGTTATGGATCTCGGAGAGTCCAAAAGGCAGCGCTTGCCTGAGGACAGGCCTTACAGCTTCTTCTTGCTCCCCCCAGGCTCAATCTAAATATTGGGAAGCTTACTTCCCGGGCAGGTTGGGATCCTTTCACAGATCACGCTTTTAGCAGAAGCAGTAGCGTTTTTGAGATGATAGGTGCTCAGGTGCCTCTTCCTCCAGGACCATGCCGGTTGCCCTGCTTCCCAATGATGGGCCCTTGATCCATTCCCCAGAAGTGGTGGTCGGTTGTCACAGTTTCTCGGGAGTGGACCAGTTTGACATCAGACCAGTAGGTCTTGGAAGTCATACAGGATGGCTACAAACTGGAATTGGTTTGTCCCCTACCAGATTTCTTTGTAGAGTCCCCTCACAAGGCACCAAGGTGGTGGCAGTCAGATCAATGCTCTCTATGCTGGTATGCATAGGGGTAGTTCTGGAAGTGCCTTGGTTTGAATGAGGGTTCAGTCTGTACTCCATCTATTTTGTGGCCCCCCCCAAAAGGGAGGACTTTTCAACCTGTTCTCGATCTCAAGTAGGTCAACAGCGCCTTCAGGGTTTGCCACTTTTGAATGGAGACCCTATGGCTAGTCATCACTGTTGTTCAGCCGGGAATTTCCTCACCTCGCTGGACCTCACGGGAGGCATATTTGCTTATTCCCGTTTGGCTGCTTCATCAGTGTTATCTTCAGTTTTGTGTGTTTGGAGAACATTACCAGTTCCGAGCGATGCCCTTCGGTCTTGCAACGGCACCCAGAACATTTTCCAAGGTTATGGTGGTCATCGCAGCCTTTCTTTATTGAGAAGTCATCTGGGTTCATCCTTACCTAGAAGACTGGCTAATCCAGGCATCCTGGCAGGAGAGCGAATGAGCAATGGCTTGCGTGGTCATTCTACTGCGATAACTGGGTTGAGTGGTCAATCTGACCAAGAGCCAGTTATCACCTTCCCAGTCTCTTGAGCTCCTTATGGTTATTTTCAACATGAAGACTGGAACAGTCTCTGTCTTAGATGCGGTAGCTATGGCTACTCAACTAGATTTCCCATCTGTTTCTCTGTCCTACCCCACAGGCGTGGGATTTCGTTCAGGTTCTGGAATCCATGGCAGCCACCTTGGATATAGTGCCGTGGGCCAGGTCCTACATGAGACTGCTTCAGTTGTTTCTCCGTTGAGGTGTCCCTTCTTGGAAGACTATCAAGTGTGAGTGCCTTGGTCAGTTCAGGCTAAGTTTGAGATGCACTGGTGGATGTATCCGGATATGCTCCAGAAAGGGGTATCCCTGGCTGTGCTGGAGTGACTGGTGGTCACCACGGATGCCAGTGTGATGGGCTGGGGAGCCCACTGCTGAGGCTATACGGCTCAGGGAGTGTGGTCCCTGCTGGAGGCGTCCTGGTTGATCAACCTCCTTGGAACTAAGGGCTATGTGTCTGGCCTGCCCCTGCTGTGGGACGGTGTGGTCTAGGTGTTCTCCGACAATGCAACTGTGGTAGCTTATATCAGCAAGCAGCATGGCATGAGGAGGGCCTCTTTGGCACGCAAGGCTGCCAATGGGTGGAGACCAACCTGGCAGTGCTCTCTGCTGCGCACATAGCGGACTCACTGAATATGCATGTGGATTTCCTCAGCAGGCACCTCTTGGATTCAGGGAAGTGGAAACTCTCTGGATTGGCGATCCGTCAGATCACCTTGCGATGGGGTGTGTGTGTGTGGCCCGGTGCTGGATCTCACGGCTTGAAGAACCAATTCAAAGGTGCACAGATTCATCAGCAGGGGCAGGGAACTGAGGTCAGAAGGGACCGACGCGTTACTTCACAGTTGGCTGCATCATCAGCTGCTGTATGTCTTTCCACCATGGCCAATGATAGGCCGAGTCTTGGGTCGCATCGTGTGCCATTTGGGTCCGGTCATTCTGGTGGATCCGGCTGGCCCAGGCACCCATGGTATGCAGACCTTGTACGGTTGCAGATCAACAGTCCCTTCTGTCTCCCTCCCTTGCAGGGTCTTCTCGTGCAGGGCTCCAAGATCATGGAGGATACCTCCCTCTTTGGTCTTACGGCAAGGCTCTTGAAAGGACAAGACTGAGAAAGAAAGGATATCCAGACATTGTCATTGTGATGATGCTCCAGGCCTGGAAATGGTCCACCTTGTTGGCATACGCACATATGTGGCACACATTTGAATCTTGGTGTGTGGTGTCGGACCTGCAGGTGTCTTTGGCATCAGTTGTGCACATCCTAGCCTTTTTGCAGGCTGAGCTGGAGAAGCATCTGTCTCTGTTCATTGAAGGTCCAGCTGGCGGTGCTGGCCTGTTTTTGGGGGCGGATTCAACACATGTCCCTTATGGTGCACTTGGATGCCATCCATTTTCTTCAGGGGATAAACCATTTGCCCTCCCCTCTGTGCTCAGTCTTACCCCTGTGGAGCCTGAACTTGATCTTTCAAGCTCTCCAGAGGCTTGCTGTTTGAACCTTTGGACCATCTTTCCTTGAAGGATTTGACCTTAAAAATGGTTTTACTGGAAGCCATCACTTCGGTAGGAGGGTTTCGGAACTGCAGGTGTTGTCGTACAGGGATCCGTTCCTACGCTTCATGGAAGTGGGGGTCTCCATATGGATGGTTCCATTCTTCCTCCTGAAGGTTGTCAGCATTTCATCTGAAGCAGTCGATTGACCTGCCATTGTTTCTCATGAAGAATTATCCATCTGAATATCGTTCTCTTCGCTGCTTGGATGTGTGCAGGGTTCTGTTCAAGTAATTAGAGATCACTAATGGCTTTTGCCACGCAGATCACTTGTTCGTCCTCGTCATGAGGCGCAAGAAGGGGTATCAAGCCTCTTAAGACAGCTGTAGCGTGTTGGTTGAAGGAGGCCATCACATCCGCATACTTACTGGCAGGCGAGGATCTGCCATTGCTGTTGCGAGCTCACTCTATTAGGGCGCAGGTGGCGTCTTTTACGGAAGCGCAGGCTGTGTCAGTCGAAGAGATTTTCGATTGGCCACGTGGTTGTCGGTCAACATGTTCTCAAAGCATTACAGACTAGATGTGGTGCCATGGGAAGGTGCGGCTTTTGGAGCCTCGGTGGTGTTCGTAGGGGTCTCCCGGTCCCCTGGTGCATCCCACAAGTCTCTGGTTTCATCTGTGTGACACTATGGAAGGAAAAATTAATTCTTACTTCTTAATTTTCTTTCTGTTAGTCCCAACAGATCAATCCAGTCCCCCCCCCCCCCCCCCCCCCCCCCACTGTATCTGGTTATAGCTCTGGGTGGTCTCATTGAAGCGGTTGGCAAAATATGGTTTTCACAGAGGGTCTTTTGTCTCCGCTTTTTCTGGGGTGGGGCAGTTGTGTTCCACTCCTGGGGGAAGGGGTGCATTATGTTCAGGCCTAGCTATGGTAACGTGGTTTGCAGTCAGAGCTTGTTGATGTTTTTCTTTTTGCCACTGCTATGATATCAACAATACTGAAGAGGAGTTGGCTGCACAGTACCCTGTATGGCGTTCTCTCTGTCTCCACCTGCTGGTAGATGGGTGTAACCCACAAGTCTCTGGATTGATCTGTTGGAACTTATGGAAAGAAAATTAACAGGTAAGAACAAATTGTTCCTTGTAGTTGGCTCTTTCTTATTAACAGTTTATTTTTGAGTGATTTTAATGTTCATGTAAAGTGCCTTGGAAAAGTCTTCATGCCCTTGTACAAGTTTTTTAGTTTCTGCCCTTTACAAAATACAGTTAAAAATGCATTAGTCTTTACACCCTTCAACCCAGTCCCTGGTGTAGCACTATCTGATGTATGTATTACTGTACATATACATAGTAGTCATGGTTTTTTGAAGATTCACAGTTAAGCAGACAGACATGTAGACAAAGAATAAATAAGAGGCATACAGTCAATAGGGAAAATGACTAGGAGGACTTAAACCAGATGGTCTCCTGTTAGAGAATAGCACCTAGCATTTAACCATTTCTATAGTTTGTCATGGCCTTTTCCATTTAAACATGAAAATACTAGCCACTCTACATGTCCCTTTCAAAAGTGAAAACAAAAACACCTTATTAGCAGGTTGCGTCTAGCTTTCAGAAAGACACTATTAGTGGGGCAACTAGCAAACAGATTTCACTGAAATGTAATTCTATATGCAATAAGGGTAAAAAATGGTACTTTGGAGCCGTCAGTCTTAACGAAGGCCTCACTTCTTGTGGAGTGCATTAGTATGTCTTTTGTGCAGACAGTGGAAATACACCTTGGGGCTCATTTTCAGAGCACTTAAACTTACATAGTTCCATAGGCTACTCTGTAACTTTGTAGGTCTAAGTGCTTTGAAAATATGCCTCCTTGTTCTTCCTCCTCTTTCCTTGAAGCTATGATCCAACAACTGTTTTCATCCATGTTATACATGTGGCAGAAATCCCTAGTGAACTGGACTGCTTGTTTTCTAATACATTGGATTAACATAGTCTTATCTACAGTTTTGAAAATGTACAACAGAAGCATTTGGCTTGATGTCCTCTCCTCTCCTTTTTTTTTTTTTTTTTTTGTTAAATTTATATTGCAACACTTAAAACTCCAGGATATCATAACTTTGCATTTATATACTGATGTGTATCCTAACTGGGATCCTGAAACAGTTCTCTGTGCCGGTACTTCAAAGACATGCATAGACTATCCTTCATAGCTGCATCTGGCCCATAATTGGGTGCTTAATCTAATATGCAGGGCCGGTCTTAGGCAGAGGCGACCAAGGCGGCCGCATAGGGCCCCGCGCCTAAGGGGGCCCCACGCGGCGCGCCTGAACTCTGCCTCACTTGTGCCTCCACTCTGACCTCCGCCGCTGCTCGCCTTAGTCGCCTGAGATGATCCCCATTCCCGCGGCTCAGCCGCTCTGATCCCGCCACCACCGGCGCGACGCCCACCCTCGGCTTGGGCCCGCTGAGCCCGCCGTCAGCTCCCGAGTCCCTGGACCCCAGCGACTAACTGAGCGATGCCAGCGAGCCAGCCCAGGCAGCGATGTCCCCACCCCTGACGGCGACGACAGACAGTTGCAGCGCGACGGCTCACCTCCAGGCTCCAGCTTCCCGCTCAATGTCCCGCCTTCTGATGTATTTCCTGTTTCCTGATGTGAGGGCGGGAGTCACTGAGGGGGAAAAGCTGGAGCCTGGTCAGAGGTGGTGAGGACGTGAGGTGAGCCATCGTTGCTGACGCCAATAGTTGTGTTCTTATGCCAAATTGAAATCGGATTCCATGCAGGCAGGAGATCAGGAGAAGTGTCTCTCTCATCTAACGACGCTTGCGGACGGTGCAAGGGTTGGAAATGTCTGCCTCCCTGAGAGGAATTTGGCCCAACAACATTAGTTGCTGGAGAAGCTGAGCAAGTAAGATCTTCTGGCTTGGAAGAGGCTGTTTCTAACATATCTGGGTTATTTTCACATAGATCTGCAGATATTTCTCGTGATAAAAATTTGGATGGCAATAGCAGATTTAGCTAAAACACTGCTTCCAGTAATTAATGATATGACACCTCGAATTAATCATTTGGAAGCTAGACTGCAATCACAGGAAGAAAAGATCACTAAGCTAAAATCTGAGAATGGAAATCATGAAGTTGCAAAATCTGATATAAAGTAGGTACAATCAGTTCAAACTATTTTAGTAACTGATGTGGCTACTTGCCTCTCTGGTTTGATGGGTTACAGAGTAATAGGGGAATTTGAAAGTACTGGATCTTTTCTTAATATTTTTCCTTTATTCTCCTTTGTTATGAGAATTGGAACTACTAGTTGTAGTGGACTTGAACTGAATAATTTCTGGGGAGGGGAGGTTTAATGATAGCATTGTGCTTATTATTTCAATCAGTTTTTTGTACAAGTTTAGCTTCATTTGTCTTTATGTAAAATTTCATAAATAAAATTTTCTAAAAATGGAATAATCTTATCAATGGGGTGGAGCTAGGGTAGGGCGGGGCTAGGGTGGGCAGGGCTAGGATGGGGCCCCACCAAATTGGTCTGCATAGGGCCCCGCACTTACTAAGACCGGCCCTGCTAATATGGTGTGCTGTTAATGCCTAAGGTAAAAAGGAAGAATGTTGTTAACCAATAAGAGCTGATTAATAGTAACAATTTATATAAATTTCTCTGGCAGGATGGAACCGAGCAGGGTCAGTCACCAGACCAGTGAACCAGAATGAAAAACTGGCCCTACGAACCGTGAAGTTGAAGGGGATAAAGAACAGGACCATGAATTTGTTTAGTTCTTCCATATTCTAAGATTCCTTTTTGTGGTGACCTTTTAATAAAACTGCCAGGAAATCATGGCATTCTTCACACCATGGAAATTGTCCTCCCAAAAGCTGGGCTTTTTTCTGGTGACTTTTGGATTCATTTGGGGTATGATGCTCTTGCATTTTACTATTCAACAACGAACTCCACATGAAAGTAGCGCTGCTCTTCGTGAACAGATTTTGGACCTCAGCAAGAGGTATATTAAAGCTCTGGCAGAAGAAAACAGAAATGTGGTAGATGGCCCATATGTTGGAACAATGACAGCATATGGTAAGTATAAAGAGTTCAAACTGTGGTGATATGTAATTACTGAAAAACAGCTGATGTGTATTTTGAGCATAGTGTCATAGAATGAACATTCACAATATGGCTATATTTAATCCAGTTTACAATATATCCTACGCATTTTGTAAGTTACCTATATAAAATCTGAAATAGTTTTCTTAAGAAAACAGAAGTCTGTAACTGGATTTCTTTGTTGCTCAGTATTATCATAATTGAATGCAATATACAAGATAATTTCGGTCTGTTAGGTAGGCAGAAATATTGATTCATTAAAGGTGAATTTAATCTCAGTTTATGAACTGAGTCACTATGCATAGCTTATGTGTCATATCCTATTTGTAGAATTCAGTCAAACCCTTTTAGGGTTATAGATTTAAGAATGTGAAATGGATGTTTTTCATACTTGTTATACACAATACACTCAGTCTGTACCTAGCATAGTGTTAGCGATTTGTCATGATCCCAGAGCTGCTGACACCAAAGGACTTGATCTAATGTTTATAAAAGTGGTACTTTTCTATATATTTCTTTAGAATTGAAAGGTAGATATATTTCAGTACAGCCAACAAAATGAGCTTAAATATTGCAGAAGAGGGTTGAAATAATCCAAGAGGTAATGGGGGGAAAAAGTTAAAAAATAAAGAAAGATGCCATAGTAATTTGAATGATTAATATCAGTGCTTGTATTCTGTTCTGCCCAATGAGGGTGCACCAGGCCCCTCATCAGTGCCGGTGGGAGGCAGGCTGTCTCCCTTTCAGGACGAGTGGACCCGCATCACCTTGGTTCAGTGGGTCCTGGAGGTGGGTTGGCAGGGGTTATTCTCTGGAGTTAGCCCATCCGGTGTCCGACGCCTTCATGGTCCTCGCCCTGCAGCTCAGCTCTGAAACAATTGGTCGCTTCCACTCTGCAGAACCTGTATGCTCTCGGGGCCTTGGAGCCTGTGCTAGAGCACAGACTGGGATGGTACTCCATATATTTTGTGGTCACGAAGAAAGGATGCTCCTTCTGTTTCTAACTTAGCAGCTTCAAAATCGTTCTGATGCATTTCGTTTAACAAGTACAGGTCCATTTTTGCTTTTTTAAAAATAAGCTAGAAAGTTTTTTTTTTTTTTAATTACACTTGATGGGGCTGTTTATACCAATTACATTACATTTTTTAAAAATAAGACCTATGTTTCATAGCATCCCTCCGGACCAGACCAGAATGTGACTGATGGGTTGTGCACGCCTTCCAGCAGGTGGAGACTGAGAACTCTGTCTCTAAAGAAAGCCAATAAGAGCCCCTACCATCTAGAGACAGATCCAGTATTCTCAGTCTCCAGCAGGTGGAAGGTGGTGAGCCCTTCAGTCTCCTTATTTTATGCTGTCTTTTTCTTTTTCTATGTTAAAACAGCAGATACTTTAAGGATAGCAGAGTTTTTATTCCTCTCAGGTATATTTTCTTCTTATTCTGCGCATCTGCTGTCTTTGCCTGGTTGTGGAGGCTGAGGCTTGTGGGGGGTCTCTCTTATTCTCAGGAGTGTCAAACTCGGGCGATTGGGTCCCTCCCCTCATGTCCTCCATATTGTCAGCGAGGTGTGCTAGTCATTATTTTAATTTCCTCAGTCTCTTTGGGGGAAGAGGTGTTTAAGACAGGGAGAGGCAGCCACTTCAAAAAAACAAAAACAGCAGCTTATTAGTTGAAGTGCAAGGCAGCTCCCTTTCCTCCCTTTGTTGTGGCATTCTCGATTTCTCACATTGCCGGCTCCGGTGTCGCAGGAGTTCCCACTTGAAAAAAAAAAGCCACGCTGGTGTTTCTCGGCGTCATGGCAGAGAAAATCCGCCGCTGTTTTTCAGTGTGTTAGCAGTGGAGTCTGGGAGTGAGCGGATGCCATAAATATTGCACCACATTAGAACTTTCACCAGAGGCAGGTCCCTCTCTTTCGGCTTCAGCAGCGGCGGCCTTGGAGGTAAAACTTTGGGCGTTGGGAAGGAGAAACTGGTTTTGGCAGGAAATGCTGCTGGTGATCTTGCCTTCTCCGTCTGTGTCAGCAGATCGGCCTAGCTCTCTGCTGGTTCTTTCGACACAGCAGCCTACAGGGGGTCTACCTGTTCTACCGGCAGGGTCGGAAGGGGTTTTCCTCCTGAATTTGTCCAGGAAATGTACAAAGCCTTTCTTTTACACCAATAGGGCCCTCCAGCTTCTTTGAGAAAGTCTGTGGAGGGTCAGCTGGTCTCTGCTAAGCGACCTAGGGTGTCCTAGGATCTGGAGGAGGACCTTGGTTCTGATCCAGACTAGGAGATACTCTCTCTTGAGGAACAAGATTTTTTAAAGTGAAGAACAGGTTGCTGAAGACTCTGGTCAGGTAGACTTAGGTTCTGAGTCTCGCCTCCTGGGGTAGGATCCTTTGGTGGTTAGAATTTTTCACAAAGAGGACTTACCTGGAACTAATTTCTTTGGTTTCCCCTACTTTACGTTTTGAGGACGAGGAGCCCCCTGTCATAGAAGGACGGAAGATTGGATCTCCTAGTGAATCGCATTCGAAGGCCAGGTAAGACCTTTCCTATACACCAGGATATCAGGGACATCATTCAGGCGCAGTGGGATGTGCCGGATTCTTCTTTTAGACTCGCTAAGTCTATGGTTCGTTGCTGTCCGATCCCTGATTCGGACAAGTCTCTTCTGAAGATTCCGGTTGTGGATGTGGTACTCTTGGCGGTTAGTAAGAGGAATACTGTTCCCGTGGATGGCGATACTTAAGGATGTTCAGGATCGCCCTATGGAGACTTTGTTAGACTTGTTTTGATGTCTTTGCTTTAGCAGTACAGGCAGCTATTTGTGGTTCCTTTGGTAACTAGAGCTTGCTTTTGCTGTTCTGATAAGGCCCTGGCTAGATCTTCAAATAGTCTGACATTGATGCAGAAGTGACTAAGACTGAGATGGTATCGGCCTTTTTGGCAGATGCTTTATATGATTTGGTAAGAGCCTTAGCTGTGTATGGCCTTTGTTGTAGCTGCAAGACTGTCTTTTTGGCTACGAGGTTGGTCAAAGGATGCGGCTTCCTTTTCGGGGTTCTCTGTTGTTTTGTGAAGAGTTAGACAAGTTGGTCTGCAGTTTTGGAGATACTAAGGTGCCACAGCTGCCTGAGGACCTGCCTAGGACATCTGGATGCGGTTTTTCGCTGCCGTAGACCAGGCAGAGTGGCTCCAGTCCAGTGGTCCCGATTCTTTCAGAGAAATCGGTACTTTCGATGAACTCGAAGGGGAGACAGACACGCAGGAGCCTCTTTCCAGTCTACCACTCGTGCTGCACAATTATGATTTTCAGGCCCAGCCTCTGATTCCTGTGGGAGCTTGCTTAGTGAAGTTTTATTGGAGGTGGGCCCAGATTACCTCCGATTAGTGGGTGTTGGAGGTGGGCCCAGTTTACCTCTGATCAGAGGGTATTAGAGGTTATTCGAGAAGAGTATGCCTTAGAATTTGCGTGTCATCTTCCAGATGCCTTTCTGGAGTCTCCCTGTCATTCTCGCCTCAAGGTGAATGTGGTCAGGGATACTCTAAAAAGGCTTTGCGACCTTCAGGCCATTTGTCCTGTTCTCTCTTTGGAGCTCAGGCAGGACCAGTATTCCATTTACTTCATCTTTCCAAAGAAAGAGGGTTATTTTAGACTGACCATCAATCGGGCTCTGAGTATCCAGTTTTCATATGGAGACTCTTTGCTTGGTCATAGTGGCAGTTTGGGCCGGAGAGTTTTTGACTGCACTTGATCTAACAGAGGCCTATCTGCACATTCCAATTTGGACCATGCATCGGCTTTTCTGCGCTTTGCGGTGTTGGGCATTGCCCTTCGGCCTGGCTACAGCCCCTCGTGCAATCTCCGCTGGTGGCTTCGGGCAACCAGCCTATCCATGGGGATGCCTCTGGATCCACCGCGATGGATATCGGTCACAACTGTGCCAACCTCAAGGGCTGGGGAGCACACTTTTAGGGCAGTATGCACAGGGTCTTTGGTCTTGGCCGGAGACATCCTTTTCTATTAACCTCTTGGAAACCAGAACGATGTGGCTGGCGCTACAAGTGTTTCGTCCTCTGCTGACAGGTGAATCAGTTTACATCATGTCGGACAATGCCACAGCAGTGGCCTATGTCCATCAGCAAAGGGGGACGAGGAGTTGCCAGTTGGTGCAGGAAACAGCTCAGTTCATGAGTTGGGCAGAGTTCCATCTGGTCACTCTTTCAGCGGCCTAAGTAGCAGGAACAGAGAATATTCAGGCAGACTTTCTCAGTTGCAACACTCCGGATCCCTGGGAATGGGCTTTCAGCGAGGTAGTGTTTCAGGCAGTCATAGAGTATTCACAATGGAGAAGGGTAGTTAGTGGGGTACGGGGTCTGTGCTAGGACCGCTGCTTTTTAATATATTTATAAATGATTTAGAGATGGGAGTAACTAGCGAGGTAATTAAATTTGCTGATGACACAAAGTTATTCAAAGTCGTTACCTCGTGACAGGATTGTGAAAAATTACAGAAGGACCTTACGAGACTGGGCGGCTAAATGGCAGATGACGTTTAATGTGAGCAAGTGCAGGGTGATGCATGTGGGGAAAAAAGATCCCGAATTATAGCTACGTCATGCAAGGTTCCACGTTAGGAGTTATGGACCAAGAAAGGGATCTGGGTGTCGTCGTCGATAATACACTGAAACCTTCTGCTCAGTGTGCTGCTGCGGCTAGGAAAGCGAATAGAATGTTGGGTATTATTAGGAAAGGTATGGAAAACAGGTGTGAGGATGGTATAATGCCGTTATATTGCTTCATGGTGCGACCGCACTTGAGTATTGTGTTCAATTCTGGTCGCCGCATCTCAAGAAAGATATAGTGGAATTGGAGAAGGTGCAGGGAAGGGCGACTGAAATGATAATGGGGATGGGACAACTTCCCTATGAAGAAAGACTAAGTAGGCTAGGGCTTTTCAGCTTGGAGAAGAGACAGCTGAGGGGAGACATGATAGAGGTATATAAGGAGAAATTAGTTTTTACCTGTTAATTTGCTTTCCTTTAGTCCCTCTGGACCGGGCCAGATCCCTCCCTCTGATTATTCTTTCTGATTATTCATCATGTAGAAGTTTGGTTTTCATTTCAAGCTGCGTTGTCCGTTTGCAGTTGCATTGTTCTTGCAAAAAAAATAAAACACAAAAAATGTGCAGTACGTATAATTGCTTTTTCAGAAGGCAGAGTAAGCGAGAGGCACGTGCTCTTTGTTAGTATGGTGCCGGTAGCTCTTCTGTATTCTGCTTTGTTACGATAATACTGGATCTGTCTCTAGCTGGCAGGGGCTCTTATTGGCTCTCTCTAGAGTCAGAGTTCTCAGTCTACATCTGCTGCAGGCCATGCAAACCCACCAGTCACATTCTGGGCTGGTCTGGAGGGACTAAAGGAAAGCAAATTAGCAGGTAAGAACTAATTTCTCCTTTTACTGCCGGAAAGAGCTACGGAGACACACAAGCAAAAGTTACCAAAACTGGTTCGTTCTGACACACATTCCTACTGTGATGCGATGATTAGTACCCCATCCTACCCCTTCTCCTTCCCACCATCCACATATACACACACACAACCAGTTCAGCACACTACATATGCACTATCCCAGGAGTGCCCCTGCAATATTAACAGAGACTACCAGCACTCCCACAGCTTGGCCATTTTAATAGATCTAGTTTGGGACGATAGGATGGAAAATGGCATCAATCTTCTTTTCTTTAGAGCCGGACATATTGGTACTGCTGAAAGGCACAAATTAAAGTTCAGTGGCATAAGTAACTGCAAGTAAGATGGGTTAGAATCACAAAACTTGTTTGAACTCGTTCCTAGGCAGCCATGCTGGACATCTCATCAAACTGGAAGTCGTGGAGGGGCATAATTGAACGGGGCGCCCAAGTTTCCCTGAGGGCGTCCTCGTGAAGAGGCGGGGAAACCCGTATTATCGAAACAAGATGGGCGTCCATCTTTCGTTTTGATAATACGGTCAGGGATGCCCACATCTCCATATTTAGGTTGACCTTAGAGATGGTCGTCCCCGGTTTTCAGCGATAATGGAAACTGAGGATGCCCATCTCAGAAACGACCAAATCCAAGCCATTTGGTCATGGGAGGAGCCAGCATTCGTAGTGCACTGGTCCTCCTCACATGCCAGGACACCAACCGGGCACCCTAGGGGGCACTGCAGTGGACTTCACAAATTGCTCCCAGGTGCATATCTCCCTTACCTTGGGTGCTGAGAACCCCAATCCCCCCCTCAAACCCACTCCCCACAACTGTACAACACTACCATAGCCCTAAGGGGTGAAGGGGGCACCTAGATGTGGGTACAGTGAGTTTCTGGTGGGTTTTGAAGGGCTCACATTTACCACCACAAGTGTAACAGGTAGGGGGGGTGGGGGGATGGGCCTGGGTTCACCTGCCTGAAGTGCACTACACCGACTAAAACTGCTCCAGAGATCTACATACTGCTGTCAGGGAGCTGGGTATTAGATTTGAGGCTGGCAAAAAATATTTTTAAACTTTTTTTTTTGAGGTTGAGAGGGGGTTAGTGACCACTGGGGGGGGGGGGGGGGGGGGGGGAAGTAAGGGGAGGTCATGCCCGATTCCCTCCGGTGGTCATCTGGTCATTTCGTGCACCTTTTTGAAGCTTGTTCGCAAGAAAAAATGAACCAAGTAAAGTCGGCCAAGTGCTCGTCAGGGACGCCCTTCTTTTTTCCATTATCGGTCGAGGACGCCCATGTGTTAGGCACCCCAGTCCCGCCTTCGCTATGCTTCCGACTCGCCCCTGTGAACTTTGGTCGTCCCTGCGATGGAAAGCATTTGAGGACGCCCAAAATGGGCTTTCGATTATGTTGATTTGGGCAACCCTGGGATAGGGACACCCATCTTGTGATTTGTGTCGAAAGATGGGTGTCCTGTCCTCCTCTTTCGAAAATAAGCCTGATAGAGCATTGCTTTAAATTTCACTTCATGAGCCTTGTTTTGTATCTTGGGAAATGCCTTTAGACCCAGCACAACTTGACTTTGTAATGAGCAGTTTGTATTGTAAGGCTTTACCAGTAAATTGTGGTCCTCTATGATAATGCTAAATGTATTAGACAGTTTTAGGGTTTTTCATACTGGATGTGCTTAGTTTTGTCTGCGTAATTTATGCATTTTATTTTTCTCTCTCTTTTTTGAATTGTACTTTGCTGCTGTGAATTGGTTTCACCGGAACAATGGGTAGCTGTAATTGTTCACTAAAGCAGAGCAGTAGCCTAATGGTTGTAACAGGACACTGAGCATGAGGAAAGTCAGGGCTCAAATCCTACTGCTCTTGTTGACACTCATTGTGATACTTGGGTATATCATTTCCTCCTATTGCCCTAGCTATAGATTAAATTTTAAGCTCTCTTGGCAAAAGGGACTTAACCACTGTACCTGAATATGTAACTCCCCCCCCCCCCCCCCCGGGTTATATTGTTCCAGGTATTGTCTTGCTTTATATTTACCTTTTGGACCTATTTTTTTGCTCCACTAGACTGGCAGAACCAGGACTGAGATATGGCCCCATTTGTGCAGTGGCTCAGGGATTCCACTTCTGCTGGGGGACCATGTGCCAGGACTTTTCCTGAAGCCCTGCAGTCCTGAGCCATAAATCTAGTCACTAGGTGCTTACTTTGCATAGTCACTGTTACACAGATCTCCTGGGAGGGAAGGGAGTATTGCCTCCAACATTCTCAGCCTACCCAGGAATTAGGGGAATCAAACTGAGGTCCATTTGTGTGGTAGTACACAGCATTTCTGCTGGAATTCTGCGCCCCCCCCCCCCCTAAAAAAAAAAAAAAATCAAAATTTTGTGCAAAAGAAATTTTTAATTCTGAACACACAATTTGCAAGTTTTAGTCATTATTTTATTAATATTACAGCCCCCTTCCCTGTACACAGATACCATCCATATTTTTCTTAGCATCCATAGTTTTTCCACCCTTCTCTCTGCACCCACACATAGCATCCACCTGTTTTTTTACAGCACCTTCTGCCGCACAGCAGTCACTTTTTTTTTTATAGTCCACTCTCCCCACAGCAGCCACCATTTTTTTTGTAACAGTTCTCGCCCTGCACCCACATCCATATTGTTTTTTTTTTTTTGAAGCCACCCCTGCACTCACCTGTGAGGCAGGATCAGGAGGAGCTGCATGGGGTAATACCTCTTTGGGGAAGGAAAGAACCCCATTTTTTCCTGCCCGGTGTTGCTTTGGGTCAGTACTGCCGCTTTCTCCAAATGGCCACTGAGACTTACTTCCTATGGCAGTCTCACGAGATTACTTCTTGAAGTATCGGAGGCCATTATGAAAAAGCAGCGGTAGGTGTCAGGAAAGAGTGGGGTTCTTTCTTGCCCCCAGTGAGGCCTCTAGACCACCAAAGCTTACTCAGGTAGGCCCGGGGAGGGCCCACCAAGGCTGGGGGGGGGGGGGGGGGTTTGGTGGGTAGGTGGGACCAAGGCTTGTGGAGGTGTGGCAGGTGGCAGGACTAAGGCTTGGGGGAGTCAACAAGCCTTCACTGCAGGCTGGGGAGGCCAGACAGCCAACTTTTGGAGCACAGATTCTGTACAAAAATGTGGAATTCTGCCTGGCAGCGGAATTCTGTGCTCCACAGTCGTGTAGAATTCCAGCAGGAGTACTGCAGAGCCACCAGCTCTACATGTCTGACAAATTTTCTTTTTCAAGCTATGTCCTTGAAGTGTATTGAAAACACCATTAAAAATTGCTTCATTCTAAGTGTGTTTAGAGGATTTTTTTCATAATCTGGTTCTCCAGCTATAGTATTAAACTTCATGTAGAGCCCAGGTATCTGAATTCTTAAACCCAAAGATTTGTTCTTAATGCACAGAACAATGCATGAGAGAGTTCCTATTAAAAAGATCCCACTGTATTAATATGTTACATTAATTGAAAAAAAAATGTAACATATTAATACAGTCTTTTTTCAGTCTTAAAGCAAATTGTTTTCATAAGCATAGTGCAGGCATTTCTGTAGGAAAGTTCTTGCTGGGACATTGAGAGAGAATGTTTCTATAAATAGAATGTTCTAGTAAACGGAATCTGCCTTTTACTTCCGATCAGGTACCGCATACAGTTCAAGCTTCTCCTACTAATCTACAAATGCACTCGATCTGCAGCCCCTCCTTACCTCTCTACCCTCATCTCCCCTTACGTTCCTACCCGTAACCTCCGCTCTCAAGACAAATCCCACCTCTCAGTACCCTTCTCCACCACCGCCAACTCCAGGCTCCGCCCTTTCTGCCTCGCCTCACCCCATGCTTGGAACAAACTCCCTGAGCCCATACGCCAGGCCCCCTCCCTGCCCATCTTCAAATCCTTGCTCAAAGCCCACCTCTTCAATGTCGCCTTCGGCACCTAACCACTACACCTCTACTCAGGAAATGTTGACTGCCCCAACTTGACATTTCGTCCTTTAGATTGTAAGCTCCTTCGAGCAGGGACTGTCCTTCTTTGTTAAACTGTACAGCACTGCGTAACCCTAGTAGCGCTCTAGAAATGTTTAGTAGTAGTAGTAAGACACTGAAAAGGTCCCTTGTAATCCATGAGATATACTATTATTATTATTTCTTTACCACTATGACTTACACAATGAAGTACAGATATACAAAAGAGACAGAAGAAAATATCTTTGTTTAGTATAGCAATTATTTGTTTTGTTCTTTAAGCTTAGATACTTTTCAGATTTTTGCTGTTGACTTAGTCTTTGTGAGGCTTTTTACTGACTCAGCTTAAGAATTACCCAGAACATGATGGACATGGAGTCTGCCATGTGATCTTGACAGCTCATCTTCAGAGCTCTCTTACAACAATATCAGTTTAAATGGTATTGCATCCTGCAAAGACTTTTCCTTGGATCAATATTGCTATTTGAATTCTCTGCTGCCTGACTTCCTTTTGTCTTAGTTCTGAGAGTACTGGTTGGTTTGTTTTTCCCTTTTATTAAGGTTCCTGCAGTGACAGCTCCATTCTTTTTTGATGCCGTGTAATAGATTTTCACTTGTATAAAGTTGTAAACAAAATATAGTGCGAGGCCAAAATCCAATAACCAAGTAAGACTAGAAAAGAGTTAGAATAAAGAGAAAAATAAACACAAAAACCCATTCCTAGCCCAAGATAAAATGCCCAGAAAGGAAGGGAGAATAAGTGATGACCTTTACTTTTCCCCCCTTTTTTTTAAATTAATATAATGCATCAAGGAAATAAAGGAGTAACTTTAATGTACTAGTTGAATCTTAAAAATGTACTCTTCCCACTCTACCTTATGAGAATTGGGGCAATTCTATAAATTGGTGTCTTAGTTTAGGCATCCCAATGCTGTGCTCTTAGCGCTAATTCTATAATGGTATCTTGGCACTAAGATTGTTATAGAGTACTTCCATAATATCTGCATTGAAATACCCATGTTTAGCCCCCCTTATGCAATGGCAGACATAGGTTGGCACACATAAATGTGCCAAGAGATGCATGTAGTTTATAGTATTACGTAGACTACTTATGTAGCTGAGAAACATACACATGGTCCACCCACATGTATGCCCCCCTTTTCATCTAGGCATTTTGGAACTTAGATGCTACCTTATAGAATAGCACCTAGTGCACACAGGTACCTGTCAATTAATGGTACCTTTGATGTGATTAAAATGGGCTTTACTGTTCACTTATATTTTATGGTAGTGTCAGCTTTTGCTGATCTTCAGATTTGATGAAGACAGTGTCATCTCCCGAAAGTTAGTCAACTTAGTACAGGGGAGTGGAGGCGTGGCCTAGTGTTTAGAGTACTGGTCTTGACATCCAGAGGTGGCCGATTCAAACCCACTGCTGCTCCTCGTGACCTTGGGAAGTCACTTAACCCTCCATTGCCTCAGGTACAAACTTAGATTGTGAGCCCTCCTGGGACAGAGAAATATCCAGCGTACCTGATTGTAACTCACCTTGAGCTACTACAGAAAAAGTGTGAATAAAATCCAAATAAATACATAAAAAGGTGGTATCTTATTGGAATACAGATTTTAAAGAAATGTATATATTTAGCTGGACTAAAGATAACTATACTACTTTTCTATTAACATCAAGAAAGAACAAATTAAAATTAGAGTAATTTGCAAGGCATTATGAGCTGATGGGAACAACCAAAAAAGGGAAGAGAGAAAATGAAAAGGAACACATGCTATTATATGAAATCTCCCATGAATATCTTATATTAACCCAGGCCTTCTGACAAGACAGACTCAATTTCACTCAGAATGAGACTCGGGAGCTAAGGTGAATTTGTTTAGTAATGGCTTGAGTTTTAGACGCTTAAAAGCATTAGAGAATGAATAATATCTACTATAAAGCAAATAAGACTGGAAGAATTGCCCATCTGAAATCACAGGCTGAAATCTGTTTTCATTTAATTACCTGTTATAGTTTAAAAAAAAAAATACTTGCTGCCTAAGACTGCAATCAGAATCCAAAAAACAGAAGCCATGTGATACAAGCAGTATGTGTGTACTGTATAATGAAATCAAGTGACTGAGGTGATGATTTGCAGCAATTTCCCCTAATGTGGGGGAGGGGGAATAAAAAGCTTTTGAGTTTTAAGTAGTTCATTAGTTGAAAATTTGGACTTGAGTAGTTTTGAATGGAGTAAGAAACTTACTGACAAAAGAATGATGTGAGAAACAGAGCTTGATGTATAAGAGACTTGTTATCATTCTATCCATAACCCCCAAAGTGAAACTGGAGGCTTAGCTGCTGACTCTGTTATGGCTGTTCCTGATCAGTTCTGCTGCGGTAGGTTAAGTGCAGTCTGCCTTTTTTGATTAGTCAGCAATTCAGTGTAGTTAGTAGATGACAAACTGATCAGTAAAGTGAAAAGCAAAAGACAGAGCAGCACTAGCACAATCCCCCTCATTCTATATAGGCACCAATTAGATGCCTAACATTAGGCAGTCAAATTGGGGTAAATGGTAGTTACCTAACTGCATTTAGGTGTCATTCTGTAAGTTACTACTACTACTACTACTTAAACATTTCTGTAAGTTAGCATCTAAGTGTGTTATGCCCAGATGATCAAAAGCCCTGCGCTGTTCCAAACAGCGCTCTAAAATAGCGCTGGAACAGCGCAGGGCACTATTGGATCTATGATCAGAGATAATGCATGCAAATTTAAGCAGCGCAATTATCTCTGATCATGGGGTAGAAGTGCGGGAGAATTGTGCTTGAGCATGCGCTCAGCACAATTCTCCTGCACTTGTTTGACAGGTCTGGGCTGACAAAAGCCCAAACCCGTCAAACACGGGCTGGAGGTCCATGGGACCACCAGGCCCTGACCACCCCTGCCCCGAGCAACGGGGGCTGGAGGTCCGGTGGACCTCCGGTCCCCCCCCCAGGTTCAGGGAGGGCTGGAGATCTGGTGGGTTTCCAGCCCCCCCAACCCCCCAGCAAATGGTCCCTGGTGGTTGAGTGGGCGCCGACCAAGCCCCCCCCCCCCCACAGCAACAGGGGGACTGGAGGTCCACTGGACCGCCGGACCCCCCTCCCCAACCCCTAGCATTGACAATGGTCCCTGTGTAATGGACCTGTCACTCCATCTGCCGCCCTCCCTCTCTGCCCGCCCGCCCCCCTACCTTGGGTGGAGGAGGGACACAGCCTGCCTTCCTCCTCTTCCTTCGACGCTGCAAAATGGCATCATCCAGCCCTGCCCAGGGCGGGGCTACACACCATTTTGCAGCATCGAAGGAAGAGGAGGGAGGCAGGCTGCGTCCCTCCTCCAACCAAGGTAGGGGGGCGGGCGGGCAGAGAGGGAGGGCGGGCGGCAGATGGAGTGACAGGTCCATCATACAGGGACCCTTGTCAATGCTTGGGGTTGGGTTGGGGAGGGGGGGGGGACTGGCGGTCCAGCGGACCTCCAGCCCCCTGTCGCTTGGAGGGAGGGTGATCGGCGCACACTGGACCACCAGGGACCATTTGCTGGGGGGCTGGAGACCCAATGGATCTCCAGCCCTCCCTGAACCTAGGGGGGGTGGGATCGTCGGGGGGGACCGGAGGTCCGCCGCACCTCCAGTCCCCTGTCGCTTGGGGGGGGGGGGGGTTGCGTCATTTGGGGGAATGCTGGACAGGGCTCACCATTCTTCTCCAATGATCTGCAAACTCTAACACCAGTTTGGAGCTGGCGTAGGGTTTGTTGCGGCCAGCGACCCAATCTTTGGCGCGCTGGTTGCTGATCATTGGGGATGAATGCATTAAGCGTTGATTAGCATGCATTTGCATGCTACATGCACTAAGAGCCCTGTTTAGCATGCATTTGCATGCTACTTGCGCTAAGAGCCCTCGAGCGCGTTGTTTCACACGCTCAAGGGCTATGATCATGGGTCGGTAGCAAACACCGGCGCTAACAGCCTCTAGCGCAGGCGTTTGCTTTTGATCTGCCTGTTAGTGCGTAACTGTAAAGGGGAGGAGTAGCCTAATGGTTAGTGCAGCAGGCTTTGATCCTGGCAACCCGGGTTCAATTCCCACTGCAGCTCCTTGTGACCTTGGGCAAGTCACTTAACCCTCCATTGTCCCAGGTACAAAAACTTAGATTGTGAGCCATCTAGGGACAGAAAAAGTACCTGTATATATTATGTACAGCGCTGCATATGTCTGGTAGTGCTATAGAAATGATTATTAGTAGTATGCATATGGGTGGGGCATGGGCAGGACAGACACTTGGGGGTCCTTTTACTAAGGTGCACTGAAAAATGGCCTGCGGTAGTGTAGATGCGTGTTTTGGGCGTACGCAGATTAATTCTTTGCACCTGCCAAAAATGCCTCTCTCATTTTTGCCGAAATGGATGTGTGGCAAAATGAAAATTGCCGCGCATCCATTTTGGGTCTGAGACCTTACCGCCAGCCATTGACCTAGTGGTAAAGTCTCACGCGGTAACCGGGCAATAATGACCTACATGTGTCAAATGCCACTTGGCGTGCGCCCAATACACAACATCCAAAAATAATTATTTTTCAGATGCGCGCCAAAATGAAATTATCACAAGAGCCATGCGGTAGCTCCATTTTGGCGCACATTGGACGCATGTAGACGCTTACGTGGCTTAGTAAAAGGGCCCCTTAGGCACCAAACTAGGGCCCTGTTTACAAAGGCGCACTAGCATTTTTAGCACGCGCTAACCCATAATATTCCTATGGACTACTACACGGTTATCACACCTTTAACAGGTCCCATTAACCGCTAGGTGTCAAAATTTAGGCACCCATACTTACACCTGGCTTTTACATAGTGCAAGTGTGGGCACCCAAATACTAATTTACACTCTGTTCTGTGAGATGCTATTATAGAGTACTGTCTTAGCACACAGAGTTTGGATGCCTAATTTTTAGTGCCCTTTATAGAATTGCCCCATTGTGCCAAATTGTGCCACTGAACTTATCGTCTTCCCACCCAAACCCACTTCTCCTCTCCCTCCACTCTCTATCTCAGTTGATAACACCCTCATTGTCCCTGTCTCATCTGCCCGCAACCTCAGTGTCATCTTCGACTCCTCCCTCTCCTTCTCTGCACATATCCAGCAGATAGCCAAGACCTGTCGCTTCTTCCTCTATAACATTAGCAAAATTCGCCCTTTCCTCTCTGAGCACACCACCCGAACTCTCATCCACTCTCTCATTACCTCTCGCCCTGACTACTGCAACCTACTCCTCACCGGCCTCCCACTTAGCCATCTATCCCCCCTTCAGTCCATCCAGAACTCTGCTGCTCGTCTTATCTTCCGCCTCGACCGATATACTCATATCACCCCTCTCCTCAAGTCACTTCACTGGCTTCCGATCAGGTACCGCATACAGTTCAAGCTTCTCCTACTCACCTACAAATGCACTTGATTTGCAGCCCCTCCTTACCTCTCTACCCTCATCTCCCCTTACGTTCCTACCCGTAACCTCCACTCTCAAGACAAATCCCTCCTTTCAGTACCCTTCACCACCACCGCCAACTCCAGGCTCCGCCCTTTCTGCCTCGCCTCACTCCATGCTTGGAACAAACTCCCTGAGCCCATACGCCAAGCCCCCTCCCTGCCCATCTTCAAAGCATTGCTCAAAGCCCACCTCTTCAATGTTGCCTTCGGCACCTAACCACTACACCTCTACTCAGGAAAGCTAGACTACCCCAACTTGACATTTCGTCTTTTAGATTATAAGCTCCTTTGAGCAGGGACCGTCCTTCTTTGTTAATTTGTACAGCGCTCTAGAAATGTTAAGTAGTAGTAGTATTGTGCCTAATTCTATGTGGCATCGAGCACATTATGTAACTGAACAACAATCTTTTATTTTTTTATTTCATTCTTTTACAGATCTGAAGAAAACTCTTGCAGTATTATTAGACAATATCTTGCAGCGCATTGGCAAATTAGAGTCTAAGGTGGAAAACCTAGTAATTAATGGCACTGGCAGCAATTCTACCAACAGTACCACCACAGCTGTTCCCAGTCTAGGAGCTGTTGAAAGACTTAATGTGGCTGGTAGGTGTGATAATTTCATTTTCTTGATTAAAAGATCTTTCAAAAATGCAACCATGGAATCTTTTGCAAAACTCTTCCATTGAGGGGGAACATTAGCTGCCTCTTGATTGTTCCCTATAAAAGCAATAGCCAATACTCATTAAGATCATACTCCTGAGGGGATGAAATTTGCATGTAAAAGTGACCTTCTTGCAATTGCTTGACCTCTTTAGTTTTGTTGACTTCTGTTCTTGGTACAGGAGCTGATTACTTCACCACAGCCTACTCCCAGACTTTTTCATTTCACAAAATGAAAGATATTACGTTTATGGGTGAGTGTAGTAGCTTTTCACCAAGAGTGGAAGTGAGGAGGAGGTTGGGAATTATGAACCTTATCAGTCTGACCTCTGTGGTGAGTAAGCTAATGGAAACGCTACTAAAGCAGAGGATTGTGAGAATTCTCGAACTGAATGGAATGCAGGACCCGAAGCAGCATGGCTTCACTAGTGGCAATTCATGTCAGACAAATCTGACTGACTTCTTCGGCTGGGTGACCAAACGGTTGGACATGGGAGGAGCGCTAGATGTGGTATACTTAGATTTCAGCAAAGCCTTTGACATGGTTCCGCACAGTTGACTGATAAATAAATTGAGTGCCCTCAGTATGGGACCTAGAGTAACTGATTGAGCTAAAAATTGATGGAATGGAAGGAGACAGAGGATAGTGGTAAATGGAGCTTGCTTTGAAGAAAGGGATGTTGTCAGTGGGGTACAATCGGGTACCGCAGGGATTGGTCCTTGGGCCAGCTCTTTTTAACATCTTTGTGAGCGATATTGCAGAAGGGCTATCTGGTTAGGTTTGTCTCTTTGCGGATGATACCAAACTCTGCAACAAGGTGAACACCCTAGAGAGAGTGAATGACATGAGAAAGAACCTAGTGAAGCTGGAGGAATGGACTGATACTTGGCAAGTAAGATTTAATGCTAAAAAATGCAGGGTCATGCAATTGGGTCACAAGAATCCGAGGGAACGGTACAATATAGGGAGTGAAGTACTTCAGTGTACGAAGGTAGAGTGGGACTTGGTGATTGTGTCTGATGACCTTAAAGCTTCCAAACAGGTAGAAAAAGCGAAGGTCAAAGCCAGAAGGATGCTTGGGTGCATAAAGAGAGGAATGACCAGAAGGAAAAAGGAGGTGATAGTGCCCTTGTATAAGTCTGTGGTGAGGCCCCAGTTAAAGTACTGTGTGCAGTTCTGGAGACTGAACCAACGGAAAGATATAAGCAGGATGGAGTCAGTCCAGAGGGCAGCTACAAAATTAGTAAGTGGTCTTGAACACAAAAAATATAGGGACAGGCTTATGAACCTCAACATGTATACGCTGGGAGAGAGGAGATATGATAGAGACGTTTAAATATCTCAAAGGCATTAATGAGCCTTTTTCAACTGAAGGAAAGCTCTGGAACGAGGGGGCATACGATGAAGTTGAGGGAATAAGCTTAGGGGTAATCTATGAAAGTATTATTTCACAGAAAGGGTGGTGGAAGCATGGAATGGCCTCCCGGTGGAGGTTGTGGAGTCGAGCACTGTGTCGGAATTTAAAAAGGCATTGGGATAAGCACATGGGATCGGTTAGGAAAAGGAAGAGTTAGGGGTTACAGAGGATGGGCAGGCTGAATAGGCCATTTGGCCTTTATTCTGCCGTCATGTTTCTATAAATAATTCCTTTGCATACTTTGCCTGGAGTGGAGAAGTTCCTGGTACAAATGTAACTGTGTACATACTAAGTGAAAGGAAGTTTTCAGGCCAAGTAATTTACCTAGCTAAATATTAAGCTTTCAGTGTTTGTGAATATATGATGTGTGTAACCTGTATGAACAAGACAACTCTGAAAAGCTGCTCTGAGATGTTGTCTGCTTTTAATAAAAACGACTGTTATAAAATACATGCTCACATTGCAACTCCACCTCCATGACTGTTCTGCTCAAACTTGGGAACACGTACATGCCCTCTTTTCATATGTAGATTTTTCACACATATGCAGTTGCACTGTTTTGTTAAAAAAAAAAAAAACAAATTTTTCTTCTGTGTAAAACGATCTTTACACATGGAAAGGGCTTTATAGAATTACCCCATTTAAGGTTTGTAGTATGATTGTGCGGTTTCTTCCTTGAATGGTTATGGTTTTGCAATTTCTTTTTTTTTTTTTAACTTATCAGATTCAAAGAACTACCTTTACAGAGCCCTTTCCTACATAGTATGTGTTTGTGATTTTCAAATTATACTGCAGTTATAATCTAAACTAGTGTTTTCCAGCTTTGTCCAGAAGGCACACTTAACAGAGATATCCTAAAAACCAAACTAGTCAACTGTGCACGAAATTCACTATTTAGATTTGCGTGATGACAGATCCAAACACATACTCCAGGCAACTTACAAAACAATTAACACTGCATTCACAGGGTCTTCAATGCATGTATGCAAATCTATCTCCTACGTATTTATTGTAGCGATCCTGGAAACCTGATTGGATTGGGACACTCTTATTTATTTTTTGTAGGCATAATGGGTTTATTTGTGCACTCTGTCAGCTTAGAGCCTTGGCGTTCACTGCTAGTATTTGAGGGGGACCAACACAAACATAACCAATAGTTCTGAAGTATACAAATGATCCCACTTTATAAATACAAGCAAAGGAGGAAAAAGACCTCGGTAGTCATATGCATTGCCATAAATGGCACTAGAACCAGAGCAATGCATCAGCGATCTTATGATCAAGATACTAAAAAGAAATGTTAAAACAATGGGCTTTCTGTTGCATTATAACCTGTAAAATCTACTGCGTGATACCTGATCACCTATGCTTCTCATCTTTCCCTTCTCCTGTTTCCTCTTAAGATTATATTTGGAACGCTTTTATGATTCACATGTGTTTTCTGGATGAGTGGCTAGAATCAGACAGTGGATTGCCTAGGATAATGTGGGCAACCAGCCCCCATCCCACTCACTTCTCAGCAAGCGTTTTGGACATGAAGTCATTTCTTTTGGGATAGAGGAGGCTGGCTTTACTTCTCCTGGCATTCAGATCTGCTTCACTATATGCAGTTGGCTAAATCCCAGGAGAGCTAGGGATTTTATGTTTTAAGGAATGTGGGGGGGGGGGGGGGAGGAGGGAAGGGGAGACATTGGGCTAGTGACTTGTTGACTGTTATATACTTCCTTTCTGTGATAGAGACAAACAACTAGATTCAATATATCATGCTTAAAAAATCGGCGCCAAAATGAAATCCACCTAGGCATATTCTATAAAGTACACCTAAATTACCATGCATTTATAGAATACGCTGAGCGCCCATCCACGTGACTAAATTTAGTCATGGGCAGTTAAAAAAAAAAAAGCTTTGGTGTAAATGCTGATGAATAAATTATACACGGACAGGGTGTTTTCTATAACCATACGCATAGATTTTAGAAACACCTATGACCTGCCCTTTCCACATCCATGGCCAATGCCCCCTTTTCAACTATGTGACTTAGAATTTACGCACATCACGTTATAGAATATACTTAAGACAGTTTGCATAAATTCTAATTAATGCCAAATAGTGTCAATAATTAAGTGGAAATTATTGGCATTGATTGGCTTACTAAGTTGCCTATGCAAATCCAGAATACGACTGGATTTGTGCGTGCAACTTAAGTTGCGCTATGTAGAATCTGGGGGAGAGTGGTTTACATATTACATAAAGATCCTTAATCTTTCTTTCCCCTTAGTGAGCTCACAGTTTTGATTTTGGAACTGGGGCAATGGAGGGTTAAATGACTTGACATAATCCAGCAGCAGCGTACCTACATGTCAGGTGGTGTGGACCATCCCCCCCCCCCCCCCCCCAGGCAGCGCATGCATGCACCCTCCCTGGGCAGAGAACTCCCCCTCCTCCAAGTGAGGGAGTGCACAGAGCTGCTGCGCCTGTCCCCTACCCTGGAACAGGAAGTTGATGTCAGAGGGGGCAGGGGACTGGCAGAGCCAAAAGCCAGTCGTCTGCTGCCAGCACCCGGGGTGGACCACCTCCACTGCCCTGCCCTAGTTACACTAGAGTAATCCAGTTTGTGATTTTAACTAATGTGTTCTAAGCTTTGCTGAAAATTCTGATGCCAAATGTTAGGAGCAATTAGAAGTTCTGTCATCTGTGTAAAAATACACACTTATCCCTAAGTAACATATCGGGATAGCAAGTGGTATAATGAAGGTATTAAACAGTGTTGGGGCCAAAATAGATTCCTGTGGAATACTGCAAGACAAAGGGGTGAGTGGTGGAGATTAGTCATTTACAGACAACTGGAAAGCATGCAGTGATAACATTTGAAACCAGTTCAGGGCTATCTCTATGAGACCAATTTCTCCAGAGGAGGCAGCAGAAGAGTGGTCTATAACGCTGAATGTCCTAGTATCTTAGAATCTGTTGCTGACTAGCAGGGGTGTACTTTAATGTTGTATGAATAATTTAATAAGTATGCTTTGGTCACATCCAGTGGGTTTAGGTTTTGGCCTCCCCTGGGCACTGCTGATATTGAACCCCCCCCCCCCCCCCCCCCCCATGCCCGCACACACACACATACAATGACACAATAATTGTTGGACAATAGCTAGCAGATAGCTCAGGTGTAGGTTCTGCAGCAAAACTTAAACAAATCTGAAGTACATGAGCAAATGCTTCATAAATTTAAGTAGTTTTCCAACCTTGCTTTGTGTCTGTGTAATTCTTTTTATATTGGGTGAGGAAATAGATCTGAAGTATCAGCACAGGGAGGAAGTGTCAGGAATAGGTGAGAGATGAAGACCAGGGTTGTAGAGGAAAGAAAAGGCGGAGTAGGAGATGAGAGAATTGGGTTTGGGAAAATTGATAGATTGCTAGAACTTCCTATCCCACTTTGACACCCAGGAGAAAGCAGTTTACAGTCGAAGACAGAAAGGAACAGAACTACATTTATAATAATAAGAGACAGCAAAACATTCCAATGCAAATCAAGGAAGAGACAAAACAAATACCATACTAGACCAGTATTATTAACCTGGCATGGCATCTAGAATCAAACCAAATTGCACCTGCAGTCAGGTGTTTATACCTGTTGAAAAAGCCAAATTTTAATTGCTGATTTAAAGCACTTAAGGGATAGTTCATTGTGAATTGTTAAAGGTGAGGAGTTCCAAAGAGCCAGGGCAGTAAAGGAAAAAGCACTGTGCCTCGTAGTCTCAAACTGAGCAGCCCGAGGTCTAGGCAGGGCCATGAGATAATCATTTAATGATCAAAGAATTTGTGACGGAGTGTAAAAGATAGTCAAGCTAGATAAGTAAGGTGGAGCATCAGTCAGGAAAACCTTGAAACTTAAGAGTAAAATTTTAAATTTCGCTCCATATTTTAGTGGAAGCCAGTGATGGTGTTGAAGTAGGGGAGTGAAATGATCTGATTTGTGGGCATGACAAAGAAGATGGATAGCTGTGTTCTGCAAGGTTTGTAGCTTCTTAAAAATTCTTTTAAAGGCACCAGCATCAAAGAGTGGATAGCAAAGAGGATAACAGAAGGGAGAAGCTAGATTGAGGAGGGAATATAAGAGATCTCAGTCCTACACAGGATAGAAGGGAGGGGGTTGGATTAGGAAGCAGAGAAGCTTTTTGTCTGATAAGCAGGATGATTATATTCTTATGTGAGGGTGATGTTATTCCGGTGGAGCCTGCTTTGGAGCAATGCTCAGCTTTCTCCTTTGGAAGTATTTTACCATACATAATATGCATCTTCCCACCTGCTGCCATTGTGCCCTGTTCATCGGTCCTCATCAGCTTGCATTAGAGATTGTCTTGAAGGGTTTTAAACGTTTGTCTATTTTCTTTTATTTTTTTGCAGTGTGTAAGTCTTGCCACACTGCACAGGGCCTCATACTTTGTAGGGTCCCTTACATGGGGTTTTCAACACTTTTTAAAGTTTCCTTGTTTTCTGTGGCCCATCTCTTAGGCCTCTAGCACCTAGCCAGATAGATTTTTTTCAAGAATTGTTTGATTTTGCAACAGCTATTTTTCTGGATATGTCCCAGTGACTTTAAAAAGTATATCCAATGCAACAGGACCATGTTCATCACAGACATTCATAATTGGTGCCTGGGACCCAGTTATGATCCTTTTCTTTCTTTGCAGAAGTCAAGAAGAGGCATCAGATGTTGTGACAAGCAGTGTGTGAGGATTTTTTTGCACAGAGAAGTTTGATTCATCGGTCTTTGCATCAGGAGCATTGGTCTCCATGGTTCTGGGAGTTGCATCAGACACTGATGCGTTGACATCGGGGGGGGGGGGGGGGGGGGAGCGCTCCACCTTTCTTGACATTGAGCATCAGAAGAGGCTCGTGATCAGGCATTCTCTTATCTTGAGTGCTAGTAAGTATTCATCTTCATCCTTAACAGCACTGAGGGATGCTGATGTGGTGTGTCAGGCAGAGGCCAAGAAGCATTGACATCACTCCGCCTTGAAGCATGGTGTCGAGTGCGTTGAGACACTGAGGTCACTGGTTCCTTTGAGGCACCTCTGACATGAGGGTAGGGAGCCAAGACCCAGCCCTCAATATTCTCATGTGTTTCTGAAGGATGTGACTATTTCTATGAGACACTCTGATTTTTTTTGTGTGAGGAAGCACCAGAGGTTGTCTTAAGAGGAGGATTCCCTTGGTCTTTCCTCAAACTTCTCTCTAGCACATGAGAGGCAAAAATGTCCCCCAGAGGAGTTCTCATTCTTTGATTTTGTAAGGATGATGGCCAAGTCCATCCTATTTATTTTGGAGGCTGAGGATGAGCCCAGGGAAGAGACTTGGACATCGTTCAGTTTCATAGTCTCCCAGAGGAGACTGTGACAGTGCCCATGCGCAGAATCCTGAAGCTGGTATAGATGGTGGGAGGACCTCCCCCCCCCCCCCCCCCCCCCCCCACCCACCCTTTTCTCTGTACAACAAGTCAACTTTAGAGTCCAGAAGGTTCAGGGATTCAGAAAGCTTCAGCTTCTGCACCATTCCATGGTGGCTGAATCCACTCTCAGACAAGCTGAGAGTATGAAGAGTCATTCCTCAGAGGGTCTTTTAAGAAGTTTCAGAATGCCATACAAACCTCGTGCTTAGCTTCTTATCAGCTGTTACTGAGCATACATTTGTAGAATGTGCGCAGTGTGATGGAATTCAGACACTTTCATTTGGGAGAAGGCTAATGAGTTCCATCAGCTAGTAGCCAAAGAAGCAGGAGTGTGGAAAATACACGGTGAGTGGGTGACCTGTGATATTTTTGATATGGCATCCAGGGCCTCTATAATGGAGATTGAGATCTCTGGAACGCAGACCTTGAGCCAGTAATGCAGGAGAAGCTGGCAGATGTTAATGCAGTGATGATTACTTTTTTTGTCGAGAAGGTGCATAAGACTGCTAATCTCATCAGGCAGCATTCGGAAACTATGAAGTCTCTCTCCAAGCCCACTCGCCGCTCAGCCTCCTCATCCAGGACATATTTTAGCAGAGGGCAACAGAGATCCTACTACTCTTACAGGCATAAGTATTCTCCCCTTCTCAGACAACTCAGGGACCTCACTCTTGTCTGTGACAGCAGAAGGCTTAGCTAGCTCCCTAGTAAAAACAGGGACAACATTTTGACTGGCTCCAAGAGAGCATAGCTTGAAGCCCCGTAATTGTACTGGATGACCTGCCAGTAGAAGAGAAGTTAAATTTTTTCCATACGTGGTGACCCCTTATAACTTCAGACTGTTGGGTCTGAAAATACTCTGAATGGGTTACAGTCTGCAGTTGGGAAACTGCCCTCGAAATTGCCCACCAAGAGCATCAAAATTAAGCTCTTATCAGGAACTGCTTACAGAGGAAATCTCTACTCTTATAGACCAATGCCATCAGTTTCATTCCACCAGGAGAAAGAGGGCAGGGATTTTATTCCAAGTACTTCCTGATCATAAAGATGAGATTTTTGTCCCACCCTAGGCCCCAAGGGTCCTGAGTAAATATCTGACCAGATAATAGTTCAGGATGGTTTCCTTGGGCACTCTGCTTCCCATGATCCAAGAAGAAGGGATTGGCTATACTCTCTGGATTTGAAGGATGCATATACTCCCATTTGGATACATCCAAATCATAGGAAGTATCTTAAGATTCTGAGTAGGGAAACTCCACTACTAATATCGCGTACTGCCATTTGGCCTCACCACAGCAGCATGAGTTTTCACAAAGGCTGCGTGAGCGCGTTCCCTCAGTTGTTTTTTCTCCATGTTGAGTTGCAGTGTTTGCTTCACTGCTCCTCTCAGGCCCAGGAGAGAGTCTTCGTTTTCTTTGATTTTTTTCTTTTCTTTTATTATCGTTTTCAAAAAAAAAAAAAAAAAGTAGAGTACCTATACTTTTGTTAGTTTTTCTCCCTTTTAAAGTTAACTTTCTTTTTCGATGTTGCCGGCTTTTTTCCCTTATTTTTGTGCCTTTCTTTTAACAGGCACAATCACGTCGTTTGATTTCACCAAAGCCGTTTTTCCTTCCATGTGAAAGAAGACTCCCAGCGGCTTCAAACGTTGTACTTGGTGCAACCGGATCATCTCAGGTACCGATACCCATGCCTGGTGTATCCAGTGCCTTGGGCCTGACCATAGCCCAGCCGCTTGTAGTCAGTGTCTTCGTATGAAGAAACGGACCCAAGCGTCTCGAGAAGCCTAACAAGAAAAGCTTTTTGGGGCTCGGTCCGATCCTTCGATGTCGACAGCATCAACGTCAGGAGAGGAGATAATGGCTGCTGAAAGACCAGTTCGCAGTGGGAGCAGTGAGGCATCGAGGAGATGTGAGGATTCTACGTCCTCCTCATTGGTACCGAGGAGTCTCGACGGACGTCGAGCGAAGGCGAAGAAGCACCGTTATCGTTCTCCTTCGACACACGGTGCCGGGAGCTCCGGGGCGTCGAGAGCATCGGCACCGAGAGGATCGCTCCTCCTCTATTCAGGAGATGCCAATGTATCGGTCTAATGGCAGCCCAGTACCTGCTCCTGAGCCTCTACAGATTCTGCCACCGGCTCCTTTACCGACCCCACAGCCATGTCCAACGGCGGCTCTTGATGAACACATCAGAGCCCTGCTTCCAGAGCTTCTGGAAGGATTGCTGCGCCAGTCTGATTCGCTGTCAGGGGTGCTTGCGCCTTCCGTACCATCTGCTGCAGCGGAATCTGGCCCTTCGCTTGTGGTGAGGTCCCACTACCTCAGTGCTGCCTGCGGCATCGGTGTCTGCTGCCACCCAAGTCGACTCCCCTTCGATGTTGGTGGAGGAAGCTTCACCGCAGTCCAGGCGGGAGTCGTCTGCTTGGCACCGTCATCGAGGACGTCGCTCCTCGGCGTCGAGGCAGGCTCAGTTTCGGACTGCTCTGAGGGGTGTCTTGTCCGATACTGAAGATGAGTGTTCGTGGGAGAAAGAGGAAGATCCCAATGACTTTTCTTCTGACGAGTCCTATGGGATTCCCTCTGAACCTTCTCCTCCACCAGAAAGGAGACTTTCTCCACTGGAGTCTATCCTTTACCTCCTTTGTCCGGGAAATGGCTGTGGCTATTCCGTTCCCTATGGAGGTTGAGGATGAGCCCAGGGCTGAGATGCTCGAGGTCCTGGATTATCCTTCTCCGCCTAGAGAGGCTGCAACGGCAACTTTGCATAATGTACTGAGGGAAGTTCTTATGCGAAACTGGTCATTCCCTCAGTCTAATCCTGTGATCCTGGAAATACTGGATCCCAGTATCGGATCCACGGTGAACCTGGTTTGATGAGGTCTCAGCTACCTCTCACAATTCCATGGTGGTGGAATCTGCCTTAAAAAAAGCCAAGAGCACTAAGGACTATGCCTCGGCGCACCCAGGCAGAGAATCTAGAACCTTGGACTCTTTTGGGAGGAAGACGTATCAGGCCGCTATGCTCGCTGCCAAGATCCAGACTTACCAGCTCTTCACGAGTGTCCACTTGTGGAACTCGGTGAGGCAACTGTCCAGCTTAGTTGATGCACTTCCTCCGGAGCTGGCTGAGCCTTTTCACCAGGTAGGCAGCAAAGGCATGTCAAAAATTCCTGGACAGGTGTATGTTCGACACTTTTGATGTAGCATCCGGGATCGATGCTCAGACTCTCATGGCTGCGTGTCTCTGACATGGATCATTTGGTCCATCAGCAGATGGCGGATGTTCCTTGCTGGGGGGATAACTCTTTTTGTGAGAAAGTAGAGAATCTAGTTGACCAGATCAAGAAGCACAATGATGCTATGGATTCTCTCTCCCGCCGGGCGTCTTCTGCTACTGCCTCCTCATCTAGGAGGTTTTTTGGAGGGAAGAGGAGTGCTCCCTATTCCTATAATAGGTGTAGGAACACTCTTGCTTCTTGGCTGTCCAACCGAGTAATCTTAATTCAGACAGACAATCAGGTTGCTATTTTTTTATACCAACAAGTAGGGAGCACCGGATCTCACCCTGTGTGTCAGGAAGCCGTCCAGATGTGGCTTTGGGCGCGCCTTCACCGCATGTTTCTCCAAGCCATTTATCTGGCAGGCGTAAACAACAGTCTGGCCGACAGGTTGAGCAGGATTATGCAACCTCACGAGTGGTCACTGAACATAGGCGTAGTCCGCAAGATCTTCCGAGGGTGGGGCACCCAATCAGTGGATCCTTTTGCCACTCGGATCAATCACAATGTCCCTCAGTTCTGTTCCAGGCTTCAGGCCCGTGACAGACTAGCATCAGATGCCTTTCTCCTACATTGGGGGACAGGCCTTCTGTATGCGTATCATCCCTTACCTCTAGTAGGGAAGACTTTACTGAAACTCAAGCAAGACCGTGGAACAATGATCCTGATTGCACCCTTCTGGCCGCGTCAAATTTAGTTCCCTCTTCTTCTGGAGTTGTCCTCTGAAGAACTGTGGAGATTGGAGTGAACTGTGGAGATTGGAGTGTTTTCCAACCCTCATCTCTTAGAATGAGGGGTCATTTCTGCATCCCAACCTCCAGTCTCTGGCTCTCACGGCCTGGATGTTGAGAGCTTAGAATTCACCTCCTTGGGTCTTTCAGAGGGTGTATCCCAAGTCTTGCTTGCTTCAGATAAGATTCCACGAAGAGGTGTTACTCTTTCAAATGGAGGAAGTTTGCTGTCTGGTGTGACAGCAAGGCCCTAGATCCTATTTCTTGTCTTACACAGACCCTGCTTGAATACCTTCTTCACTTGTCAGAGTCTGGTCTCAAGACCAACTCCGTAAGAGTTCACCTTAGTGCGATTAGTGCTTTTCATCGCTGTGTAGATGGTAAGCCTATCTCTGGACAGCCTTTAGTTGTTCGCTTCATGCGAAGTTTGCTTTTGTCAAAGCCCCTTTTCAAACCTCCACCAGTGTCATGGGATCTCAACGTTGTTCTCACTTAGCTGATGAATGCGCCTTTTGAGCCACTGAATACCTGCCATCTGAAGTACTTGACCTGGAAGGTCATTTTCTTGGTGGCTGTTACTTCAGCTCGTAGGATCAGTGAGCTTCAGGCCTTGGTAGTACATGCACCTTATATCAAATTTCATCACAACAGAGTAGTCCTCCGCACTCACCCTAAGTTCCTGCCAAAGGTGGTGTCAGAGTTCCATCTGAACCAGTCAATTGTCTTGCCAACATTCTTTCCCCGTCCTCATAACTGCCCTGGCGAAAGCAGTTTGCATACCTTGGACTGCAAGAGAGCATTGGCTTTTTACGTGGAGCGAACAAAGCCCTTTAGACAGTCTGCCCAGTTGTTTGTTTCTTTTGATCCCAACAGGAGGGGAGTCGCCATCGGGAAAATGCACCATCTCTAATTGGGTAGCAGATTGCATTTCCTTCACTTATGCCCAAGCTGGGCTGACTCTGGAGGGCCATGTCAAGGCTCATAATGTTAGAGCCATGGCTGCGTCAGTGGCTCACTAAACTCAGCCTCCATTGAAGAGATTTGCAAGGCTGCTACGTGGTCATCAACCCACACATTCACATCTCACTACTGCCTTCAGCAGGATACCCGATGCAACAGTCGGTTTGGGCAGTCAGTGCTGCAGAATCTGTTTGGGGTTTAGAATCCAACTCCACCCCCCTAGACCCATTTTTGTTGTGTTCCAGGTTGCACTCTCAGTTAGTTGTTTATGGTTTCAGGTCAATCTAAGTTATGTCCTTGCCGTTGCGAGGCCCAATTGACCAATGTTCATTGTTTTGAGTGAGCCGGGTTGCTAGGGATACCCCACATGTGAGAACAAGCAGCCTGCTTGTCCTCGGAGAAAGCGAAGATACTTACCTGTAGCAGGTATTCTCCTAGGATAGCAGGCTGATTGTTCTCACAATCCCGTCCACATCCCCTTTGGAGTTATTTGCTTCTTTTTATGCTTTTTGATTTAACTGAGGGAACGCACTCACGCTACGTGCGGGAAATCGGTCCACGCATGCGCGCTGCACTCGCACCAGAAGACTCTGGCAAAATTTTTTTTATAGTTTGCTTGCAAGATGCCGATTCCTGGGCCGACGCGGACGTCGACCCACATGTGAGAACAATCAGCCTGCTGTCCTCGGAGAATACCTGCTACAGGTAAGTATCTTCGTTTTACCCACCCACTTCCCCTAGAAGTTGAAATTAGACAACTTATATGTATTAGGCTGATAAGGTCTGTGACAGAGACAGGTGTGTCTTCCCAAAGGCTTCTAGAAAGTAAGTTAGGCAGCTTTCCTGCACAGGCTCCATTGAGTGACCTCGCCCAGAACACCTGCTTCAGGTGAGTAACTTGTTTCTTTGCTCTGTCTGGTCAGCTTTTGCCTCGCCCTCTTCCTCCTTTTTCTCTGCAGCTGACTGAGAGGGAAGGAGCTAGAGCAGGAGCTGTGTGTTGTTACCTTGAGAGCAGCTGGGAAGAAGCAATTCCTCAGCCAACCTAAACACAGACTTAGTATGGTTTTTGGCAAATCCTTAGTTACAGCCCTTTACTGTTACATCTTAAGGAGTAGATTCTGTGACAGTTTCTGAGTATCTGCAGCAATTCTGTGATATTTATGAAAATTTTAGAGGGTTAAATATCTGTAAATTTGACTCAGTGAAGAGTATAGTTCCCGACAGCTAGTTCAGAAACGTATTGGGTTGATTCATTACAAAGCATTATGTATGTTTTTCTTAATTATTTTTTTCTGTATGTATTAATTTTGACTGATGGCAACCACCCTATTTTATTTTATAAAAACAGTTTCTCCCCTAACTTTCCTAGGGCTTCAAGTAGTTTGTTTATTTTTAATTTTATATTTTGAATGTGAGAAAAAGGATCTTAATGTACGTGGCAGGCCAAAAGAACTTTCGTGAGCTGGGCTATTGGGATCAAAGGGGGAATTGAAAGCGAGGAGGTAGGGGATCCAGAATTGAATGAGGGGAAGTAGATTGAAGATGGAAATATGAGGGAACTGGGAAATCCAGGAGCGGGAAGAGAGGGAGGGGGTAGGGGATCCAGAATTGAATGAGGGGAAGTAGATTGAAGATGGAAATATGAGAGAATGGGGAAATCCGGGAATGGGGAAGAGAGGGAGGGAAGATATCCTTACATACTCCTCACTTGCTGCATCCCAATAAATATTTACTCACAGCCCGCTTGTCTTTTTGTGGTCACTTTCCCACTTTTCCCCCTACTGATTCTCTTTGTGCAATTCTGAGTTCACAAGAGGAGAATGGCAGCAATTTAGGCTACCTCCTCCTTTTCTGCCTTATATTTATTTACCGCCTTTTTGAAGGAATTCACTGAAGGCATTGTACAGCAAGATTAAGTCAAACATAAGCAATAGACAATTGCAGTAGTAAAAATATTCAAACAACAAGACAAAGTATGGCATAATATGCTACATTATAATGCCAATACGATACCCAATAAAACATTTTAATAGACAGCATAGGGTGTAAGCAAAGATGGAACATATAGATAAGTTAGAGGAACAGGAGTAAGAAAATCAGGGACTAGTTAAAGAGTTGCAAATGAGCTCAGAAACATAGTTGAACATTATCTTGGCTAGGGTAGGAGTGGATAAATCTGTCCTGCTATAATATGTGCAGCTGGTGTCATTTACTTCTTCCGTTAAAGGGCTGGTTGAAGAGACAAACTTTTACCTGCTTCCTGAAGTAGGGATAGTCTTGTGTTAAGCAAAGCCTTTCAGGTAGTGCATTCCAGAACGTGAGGCTACACCAGAGAAGGCTCGCTTGCTGGTATCACATTGTGTGATGTCCTTTGGAGTGGGTGTGGTTAGGGAAACTCTTTGGGAGGACCTTAGTGACCTTGAAGGTGTGTAGAGGGAGATCCTGTTCTTCAAGTACTCTAGGCCATTTCCTTTAAGGGCCTTGAAGGTCAAATATGGAGTTTTAAATTTGGCTCTGTATTGTACTGGTAGCCAGTGAAGTTTGTGCAAAAATGGTGTGATGTGGTCACATCGCTTGTAACCTTCTATTAGTCTTGCTTCAGCATTCTGAATCCATTGGAGCTAGTACAAACCCTGTGTAGAGTACGTTACAATAGTCCAGTTTTGATATTAGTGGCGTAGCCACAGGTGGGCCTTGGCCTACCCAGTTAGGGCTCAGGCCCACCCAACAGTAGCACATGTTTAGCGGTAGCTGTTGGGGATCCCAAGCTTCGCAAGCTGAAGACTTCCCCTGATGGTAAAAAAAGCGCTACTCTCCACAATACTGGCACCTGCACATGCTCTGTTTTCAGTGCATGCCTGCTGCAGACTGCTAAGGTGGAGAGAAGCATTTTCCCGCCAGCTGAGATATTTTTTTTGGTGGGGGGGAGGGAGAACACTTGGTGCCCACCCACTTCTTGCCTAGGCCCACCCAAAATCTGCTGTCTGGCTACGCCCCTGCTTGATATTATCATGGCATGCACAACTGAGACGAGGCTTTCCTTTTCAGTGTAAGGAGACAGGCAGCGTATTTGTCGCAAGTGATAGAAGCTGCTCTTGAAGGTTGCTCGGATTTGGGGGATCAGAGTAAGTGGTGAATTGAGCTGTATTCCAAGGTTGATAGGAAAGAACAAGAGACTGGGGGGAGGTATGGGCCATGGTGCTCTGGTTTTTACAATTCTGGGTATTCCTATTTTGTACTGTATCAGTCATGTTTTATACAGAGCTCTGGATGGCATTAAAAAAAAAAAAAAAAAAGGGCCCTTGGAGCAGGCTGTATGTCAAAGCGGATTACATCACGAGAGTCCTCTGACAAGAGAGGAGAATTACAAATTTAAAATCCCATTAATAAAACAACACGTACAACTAACTCGGAAAGTTATTCCAAATCTTCGCCCCTTGATAAGGGAACGAATGCTCAATACTTTAAATCATTGTTAACTTCATGATTTTATTAACTTCATGATTTTGTGATTTGTTACTATGAAGCTGCATAGAGCTTGCGATGAGTGGGAATTGTGCGGGATACAAATGTAATAAATAAATAAAATAACAGGGATGTGAATATGAGAGGATTATTTTGCTTCTTTTTAGTGAAAAAAAAGGTAAACTTTATTCTACCATGGATACATTCATTTTTGTTGAAAAAATAGTTGTAGTCTAGACAGAAGCTATTAACTTTGTTGTTAAAAAAAAGTCTCCTTGAATGAGTTTAATTTAACAAGATTGCTTATGTAAGAAAGCAATTATGTTGATTTTAAACTTCACTAAACATAAAAATGGTAAAAGGTTACAGCAAATGTTACAAGACACATAGTGGGAAGTGGAAGGAGAAGCAGACAAGGGGAAATGAATGAAGAGAGGAATCAAAGGTAGCAAGATTTATTTTATTTAGTTAATATTTAGCTCATGACTTTGCAGTGGTAGTTCAAGGCAAGGTGACTGACTATACACCCATTCTGCACCTGGACTAGCTTCTACACCCACTGTAACTTAGACCAGTTCCTTATATGTTGATTAACTACACAAAGAACTTGCCTTTGGTTTATCCACCCATTTATTTATCCCAACTGACTTTGTACTCTGCATTTCAATTTGCTGCTTTCAAGTTCTCCTCTTTCATTCACTGTCTGGTTCATTTTACTGCTGTTATGCTGTTAACAAAATTATTAGTTTGATGTTAAATTGTACCTACTGTATACCGCCTTGGATGCATCTCTTCATAAAGGCGGTTAATAAATCCCAATAAATAAAAGTAATAATTTATATTCAGGTACAGTAGGTAAAGACTGATCAGCTGTGAATGATATTCAGCTTGCACAGAGATGAAAAACAATGGGCCAGCCAGTTTGGTTAATAAACTTAACTTTCTCGTGAAAATAAGCAGATTGGGCTGCCTTTGTATGTGAAATAAGTGGTATGGAAGCCAACTTTTGAAAATATTTGGGGGTGCTGAACTCATGAATTCATGACAAATTTCCCCCTCACGCAGCAAAAAAAAAAAAAAGTACTTTACATCTATCTGGTTGTGAGCAACCAGTCTGCATTGAAATGTCAAGAGCAGGGCAGGCAATGTTGACATGGGGGAAGACTTGTATGACTAAATCAAAATCTAGGGTCCAGCCAGTCTCTCCTCCCTCATCCCCTGAAGTTTGTCATCATTACAAAATCTCTCTCTCGCTCTCTTCACCCTTGTCCTTTTTTCAGGCCATCCATAACTCCTCCTGCAAAAGTCGTCAACAGTCTCTCTCTTTCTCCCTTCTGCTCATCGATACCACACTTTCATTTTCCCCTAATTTCTTCTCCCTCCTCTGCACTTTTTTAAATTTTTACCTTGTTGCATAGATATAATTTGATGTTTTCTATTTGGGCAGGAAGTTTACTAGCTCTCTGCCTGCCTTACTCCATACATCTTTTTAGCCTGCTCTGCTTCTCTCTTCCCCTTGACCCAGCCTTTTGCATCCCTGTGCTTCCCAGCAAGCTCCAATGCACCTCTCCCTAACTAGTCGCCCTTCCATGCAGATTTGGCTCACCCATCCCTTTACTACTTTTCTTGTCTGCAAATGAGACTTTTTTATTGGGGTAGATTTAACTTATCTTCAGTTTGTGACTCCTCATTGCCCACAGATCTGGATCATTTCCGTGTTCTTCTTTCCCTGCCCCCAGTCCCCAATTTTTTTTTTTGAGACTGGTACTATTTCCTCACCCCCTGCACTGCAGTACTTCTACTGGTACTAACAAAGTCCAGGCCAATGTCCACCTTCTGCCTACAGAGTCCACGTGAGAGTTTTAGCCACCGTGTTCTGGCCTGCCCGCATGATTTTTTTCCGGTGGCCAAGGAATCGGCTTCTAGCTCAGAGAGCCAATCCAGACCTGGGAGGTTGCTGCAGAACTTTACCAAGAGCACAGAGGAGGGAGTAAGGGTTCAAAGGGTTCAGCTATTAAGCAGGAGGAAAGCCAGGGAGCCAAAACTGGAAAGACGCAGAGTTTGTGAGACAATAAGCCCCTTGCTCTCCCCCCCCCCCCCCCAAAAAAAAAACAAAAAAAAAACAAAACAAACCTTCTGTCAGTTCACTCCTGTGATCTTTTCCTGCTGCTGTGCTACTTCTTTAGGCTCACATAACTCAGTGTTTCTGTTAAACCCACCATTTCTTCTTCTTGTGGGATATAATGGAGGAATTATACTTTATTTTTTGTGAAGATCAGGAACAGTGCTAATCTTCATTCTCCCTCAATTCAGTTCCTGGCCATTGTAATTCTCAATATCGTAACTGCCAAGAGAAAGTAATTTTTAAAATGGGGAGTTTGTTTGTGATATTGTATTCTACCACAACCTCTTCCCCCTTCCCCATCCTTCTACTAATACCTTATTTACTCCAGTGAATGCACGGTTGGAAGGAAAGAGCAGATACTCAAAACTGACCAGCTTGATTAGCAATATTATATGTCCCATTCATTGATACTTGAACATGCTCAGTTATGAAGAACAGTTGATGATTTTCAAATTTTTGTTCTTATGGCTTACATCTGTCTTTGCTTGACTTTCTTCCTAGTTTCATCCCTTCTGCCACTTCATCCCTCTCTTCACCCCTTAGTGCTTCTTCCCTCCAACTATGATCCTCTCTTTTCTCAGAGGAGATAGATCCTTTTTCTTAGTGTATCACCCCATCCTCACCAAATCCAGCACAGTTCCTCTCCCTGTCCTCTGCTTCTTTCTTAAGCCACACCTCCCCCAGCTTGCATTCATCTCAGCTGTGTTCTCCCTTTCACAACCCATGTCTCCTCAGCATCTCATCCCCTCACAACCCATGTCTTTCATCTCTCAATGCCTGTGTCCCTCTCCCTCAGCCGCACTATCAGTTTATTCTCCTTAGTTCTTTTTCTCCTGACCAGGATTCCTCCCATTGATCACCCCTCCCCTTTTTACAGCTAGCCTTCCCTCTATTAGCTTCTCTGCCTGCAACTCTCACACACCCCTCATGGCTTCTTTGATCCTCTCTCAGCCCTTCCTTCCGCTTCCTCACTATCTGTTCCACATTATCTTTCCTAGAGCCTCTCTCCATACTCCTCCCCCTTCTCTATGGCTGGCCAAAGATGTGAAACTTGACTGACCTACATTGCTGCTCTTCACTGCATCCACCTGTTAGTCCATTGGTCAGATATTCCTTAGCCAGCCAATAGGCTGCAGCGGGAGGTGGGAGGGGTAGCTTAGGATTTGTTAGTCTTTCTTTTCTTGCTTTCCCCTGCAATCCATTGGTCAGATATTCCTTAGCCATAGGCTACAGGGGGAGGCAGGAGTGGTAGCTTAGGGGAGGCCAAGGAGGTTTAATTTACAGGAGGCAGTGGGGGCATACATGGCCCATTATCAAGCCAGTAGGCGGAGCTTGCTGCCATAATAGTTTGTGTTGGTTTGAGTGTATCAAGATGGCGACTATGGCTTCAGTTTTGTCATGTGATGTCTCCTGTCAATTTAAACTTTATTGAGGAAGGAAGCTTTCCTTCCTGCTTTCCTCTGCAGCTCACCATTCTGAAGCTTTCTGATTTGGTTCCAAGGCAGTGCTGGAAAGAATATTGGAGCTGCCCTGACACCCACAGAGCTGGTGTTTATGATGGGCGGTAGCATCTTATGAAGGGGGAAAAATCCCTAGTTTTGTTTTTCTTAGGCAAGAAGACCAAATGGGGGAGTGTTACTTTGTTGATACCCACTAATTCTTCTGAACTAATTTTGGATGGCTGATGAATAGGACAAATAAATATGAATTAGTAGCTAGGGATCTCAAGTCTGTTAAAAATGATAGTAGTTTAAATTCATTAAATTAACCTTGTTTGTAGAAGATTTTGATGGCTTACATAGTGTGGTTAAGAGATTATGCAAAACCGTTCAACTGGACCCCTTTATTTTCTGGTTTGCTTTTTTTATAGGAACTGTGCTGGTTTCTGTTCAGTGAACTTTTAGTTTTGCTGTGTTGTGAGGTCACTTTGATCTGCATCCTTTCCCCTTCTAGCCTATACTTTCTGTGTTGGCTAACTAACATTTCTGATGCAGTTTAATTTGTTTGTGAACTGTAACACTGCCATTGCTTATTTTTTTTTTCTTGGCTTGCTTTATCTTTGCAGATCTCATTAATGGAGCTCAAGAACAGTGTGAATTGCCTCCTATGGATGGCTTCCCTCACTGTGAGGGTAAAGTAAAGGTAAGGGAAGTGTTGCACTGGTATTATTTCATGTTGTCATATTCATGCTATGACTGACTTTCCTTTCATGAGTGGAAGAAAATCAAAGACTCACTTAATTTAGGTAAAATAAAGTAGATATTTCCAGTGCTCACAAACCCCAAAATGATGATGATAGGGCCATGTAAGACTGAGGCAGCAGTAACTTGCTGATTAATGAATAAAAATGACAAAATGATAGCCTTTCTAATTGTATGACATGTAATAGTTGATGAGGAATAGCTATCAATTGCTGTTCACACAGTTTTTCCGGTCTGCTGAAGGAGAAAATAGCTGATACGCTAGTGGGATTGTCACCTGTTTTTTTTTTGTGCACAATGTGTTATGTCCTGCTAGTTGATGAATGTCCAAGTCTGATTATAAATTATGAAATTTATGCTGGTAGCTGTTTGGTGAGAATAAAAAGCAGACTATTCCTTGTGTGGGGGAGGTGAGGTGTACTTTTCACATGCTCAGCCAGTGAACACCTTTTAAAATCTTGGTATTCTGTTACTTCCTACTTCACTGAGTAATAAGATTATGCACCCACTGAGTATTTTATGCAGTGTTTGTACAGGCTTGCATTTTGTTGATTAAATTTGATATGCAGGTTATTAGACACACGAATATGTCACTTTTTAATGATTTGGGTGAGGATTTTTTTTCACCTTTTATAGAGTATTTTTAATGCTGATTTTGTGCTGAATATATTTCTTTGCAGTGTTTAAGAAACTTTAAGTAGAAATGCAAAAGTCCAGGAATTGGTTCATTTACGTACCTTTTGTATGAAGTATGTTAAGAGTGGCCAAATTGTTGACTTGGTCCTGCCAGCTGCCTTGTGAAATATACTAGTTTGGTTTTATATATCCCAGACCTGCTGGAGATGCTGTGAAGGCAGCATTCACAGCCCCACAGGGGAGAGAGAGTCCCGATCATCATTGAGGGTAACACCTGTTAACTGGAGTTAGAGCCTCTGATAAAAGGTTATGGGTGGAGTGCTCGGGCTTGTTTGTCTTGGAACTGTTGCTGCAGTGCCCAAGCTAAAAAAATAAAAAAATAGTAGGTGGGTAAGTATTAAAATGGGGGGGGGGGGGGGGGGGGGGGGAATTCCCTGCTAGTTTCAATTAAAGGCTGATGTTGCCAGAATTCCACTGTGTAACTGCCCCTTCAGGGTACAGCAGCAAATTTTATTTATTTATTTATTTATTGCATTTGTACCCCACATTATCCCACCTTTTTGCAGGCTCAATGTGGCTTACAGGGTGTTAATATGATATAGTCATTACATAATCTTAGATACAGTCGATAATAAGTTGAGGGTGAATGAGGATTTAGATGGAAAGGTGTTAGGTAAGGTCGTGTGAGAGGTGTTTTAAAGCACTGGGGTGATTTAAGGAGTGATTTGATTCATTAAGGATGTCTTTTGTAGGCCTTGTTGAAGAGATGTGTCTTCAAAGATTTGCGAAAACTAGTTAAGTTAAGATGACATGCACTTTACATTTTTCTCATTTCCTGCTGTTGGTGCAGCTGAGGACCAAGGCACTTTGAGACATTTTGACCCTGTCAGTTTGACCCCTCATTTAAAATCTGGTTAAGAAAATAAATGTTTATATTTAATTACTTTGAATTAAAACCAGACTCATATTAAGGCCATTAGGAAGTTATTTGTATTATGTGGGAGCTATTTCAAATTGTTGACTAATCACAGAAATGCCTGGTCAGTTTGGAGATATTTCTTTCTTTTTATTTGTATTGAAAACACATTACTTCTGGATAGTGATGATATACTAAGATTATATACTTCTATATATTGAATGCCCTTATATTATAAGCAACCAAAAGCTCTGTTGCATTATAAGAGTATACTAGGAAGTATTCTAAGGGGTATTGTGAGCAGTAGCAGTAGAAACAGTAGGCCTGTTGAAAGAAACGTATACTTGTGGTGGTAAAAAAGGGGGATCAAAGTAGGAAAGGAAGGAGAAAAAAAGGAGGGAGGGGAAGAGGGGGCTAAGGGAATAAAAAGAAAAATATAGGAAGACACACAAAAAGGGAAATCCTGGGGGCACTGGCTATGTCAAACAGGCAGGATCATAACATTGGGGTCAAAAAGGTGGGATCAAATCAGAAGGGTCAAAACAGTGGGAGTCAAAAGTACTATGCAAGTTTTGGTGTAGGGGTATGGGTGTAAGCAGGATACCTTTATGGGTGTGTATGTGAGAGGAGAGCCATTAGAGTATCTGTGTGTAAGGGAATAGAGAGATGGACATTAGATAACTATGTGGAAAGAAATGACAGACAAGGAGAGAAAAGTGTAAAATGGCCTTCATAGAAGATCAAACTGATAAAAGGAGAGGTAGTCGAAAGAGCAGCAAACCAGCACAAGAAGAGAGTACAAGAGGCCTCAAGAATGGGTGTGGTTGAGCAAACTTTTTTGGAAAACCTGACATGGGCCATGTTTCAGCAATCTGCCTGCTTCAGGGGGTCTATAAACATACTGTAATAATTTTTATAAACTATAAAATTGGTTAAATATATATTAGAGTTTACAAATATGTCAATAAAATAAAGACAGGAATAAATATAAGAATAAAAACAGTTGAAAAATCTAAAACATTCCACTTAAAGAATGATAAAAGTATAACCACTAAAAAAAAAATAGTAATTTTTAACTAAAAGTACAGTGTCTATAAATTTGAACAAATTATTCAGAAGATAAAATGCTTATGAAATGACCCATGTTGAGTCTTCCAATACAGTTTTTTTTCCCCACCACACCCTTTCTTGAGACCCCTTGCATAGCTAGTGTGGAGGGGATCAGGCAGGGCTCCCGTGGTCTTGGATCCCCCTCCCTTAAGTGTCGCTCTTGTGTGAACAGGTCTCCGGCAGTGCTAGCGATTCTCACACACTGCCTGCCACTAAGCCGGAAGCCTCCTTTCTGCCACATCCCGGCCCCCTCGGTCGCATATTCCTGTTCTGACTAGGTGGTGGGACGCTGCAGAAAGGAGGCTTCCAGCTTAGCACTTCCGGAGACCTGTTCACACAAGTGTGACGCTTAAGGGAGGGGGATGCAAGACCATGGGAGCCCAGCCTGCTTCCCTCCACACTGCCAGGAACCTGATCATAGGAAGTTGTGAGGTGGGGTAGGGAATGAGAGATGCTGCAGCGGGGGGGTCATAGAGGGAGAATTGCTTAACATAGGAGGGGAGGGGATATTTGTTGGACTAAGGGTGGAGGGGAGGGTGAAATGTTGCATGGAGGGGGAGAGGGAGAAATGCTGCATGGCCATGGAGGGTGTGAGGGGTGAGCGAGGGAGAAATGTTGAACATAGGTTTTAAGGGGAGGGAGAGAGACTGCATGGGGTTGAGAGGGAGAAATGTTGGACCATAAGGGTGAGAGGGGAGGGAGAGATGCTGCATGGAGAGTGAGAGGGGGAATTGTTGGACAGAGGAGGGGAGAGGAGAACTGTTGGACATAAGGGTGGAGGGGAGGGATGATGTATGAAGGGTAAGAGGGATGAGAGAGGGATAAATGGGCATGGGGTGGAGGGGGAGAATTGTTGCATGGAGGATGTGAGAGGGAGAATTGTTGCATGGAGAGTGAGAGAGGGAGAACTGTTGGACATGGGGAGAGGAGAGGAGAATTGTTGGACATAAGGGTGGAGAGGAGGGTGAGATGCTGCATGGAGGGTGAGAGGGCTGAGAGAGAAGGAGAAATGTTAGACATAGGGGTGGAGGGGAGGAAGAGATGGTGCACGGGGAGAGAGGAGAAATGTTGGACAAGATAGTGAACAGGAGGAAGGGGAAATGCTGCATTTTGAAGGGGGAAGAGAGAGTTTGGGCACAAGGGAGAGAAAGAGAGAGATGGTGGACAATAGGAGAGAGGGAAAGATTTTGGACATGGAGGGAGATGTTGGAGCAAAAAGGAGTGATGAAGAGATGCCTGACAGTGGGAGAGAGGGAGAATGCTGGAGAAATGGGGGAGTGAGCAGGAGGGAAGAGAGAAGGGACAGGGAGATTTCATGCTATGAGAGTGGAGATGGGGAGAAATAGGGAACAGTTGCTGGGCAAGAAGGGTGGAGGGGGTGGTGGAATCATGTGGGAGAGGCCAGGAGGAGGTGGAAAGGAAATGAATGAGAGGATAGTGATTACAGAGAGTAGACATATGGTAATGGGGATTAGATGAAAGAGAATTGAGGGCTGGGGAAGGTTTGCGATGAGTAATGGGAGAGTTACTGGATGAGAGAAGATGGAAATTTGATAGATGGCTGAAAAGCATAAAAAAGGAGGAGAAGGGTGATAGAGGGTGAAATTTGAGCTGACAGCAGAAAAGAGAAAAAAAAAAGAGGAAAGAGCTAAAAAGGAATGATCAATATGTTAATGGCAGGTGTGGTGAAGGAATAGACAGGAGAGAGGAGAAAAGACAAATAGCAGCCACTTGAAGGAGAATTAGTAAACGGCAGACAGTAAAGCAGAAAAGAGAAATCAGAACCAACTTGATGGAAAAATAAAATGTCCAGACTAAAAAGGTAGAAAAAAGAATTTTATTTTGAATGCTTTAAAAGGAATATGTTAGCTTCGGGAAATGTGCTTAGTGTAAATGTCTTTGTATAATTGTGTTCAGTAGAAAAGGAAATTCATTTCTGTTTTTCTTTCTCCGGTGTTGTAGTACATGCTAGATTTATGTTCTTGGGGTTCTCGGCTCAATTTTTGTCTAAATATTTTTATTTCTAATTTGTGATCCCTTGTTCTGTTTTGGATGAGGGTCTGTCAGTGTGTTGATCAAGTCTGTAAAGTGTTGTAATCTGCATTCTCAGATACGCGTGAACTGGTCGCTGTTGTCTTAAAAAAAAAAAGTTTGTTCCAGAAGTGCACTTTTAAGTAAAACATAAAATAAGACATTGGATGCAAATGATTGAGACAAATTGGAGAGCTTCGGATGTGGAATAGTTGTGTGCTATAGGAGATCTAGTAATTTATTTTAGAGCCATATAAGATGCCTCGTCTTTAAAAATTAAACAAAAATTATATATGTTTGGTGCAATAAATTGATTTATAGTGTGTTTGGTTAGTAAGCATTTTGATATTGTTGCCACGTAGTGTGCACTCCTTTACCCTTTGTGGTGTGTGATAGTAATGGCAGGTGGGAAAATTGGAGGGAGGCAGAGCGGAGAGGGGTTCAGGGAGGGGAGGCTCTCCTCTATTTTCTGACCTGGGCTGTAGCACGGCTAACATCGGTGCTGACCCTTGATGTATACCCGGTGATGATCTCTAAGTATCCCCAGCCATGAAATTCATCTAAAGACAGCCAGAACTCCCATCTTCCAAGCTCTACGGTTGATGACAGCATCCTTGAGCCACCGACAACTGTACGGGCGTGAGGTGCTAGCATCAGTGGCGTAGGGACGATGCTGCTGCCTGCCAAGCTTGGTTAAAGGGAATTCTGACCACCTTCAGAGAAAGTGTAATTTATATTTTGAGGTGGGGGTAGGGCGGGGCAGAGAAAATGTTGTGCCCACCCACTTTGGGCTCAGGCCCATCCAAAATTGGCTGGCTGGCTATGCCACTGCTTCACAGAACAACCAGAGGAAAATAGAAGAGAGGGATTGGGACCAATGTGTCATGAAAATTAAAATATCCTGCCCAAAAAGTTGAAATTAAGCATTTTATGTTTGTAGTGATTGGAATGTTAACTTGTGAATGTGCATTTTGTGTTGTGCTTGCTTGATTATAAGAAGAAATAAATTTCTGTGTCTCTTTTTCCTGGGGTTTGAAACAGGAGGCAGAAGTTGGAAATGGGAGGAGAGAAGATGTAGTGAAAGGCGTAGAAAAGTGCTATGAATGGCAAGGGAAATGATGCTGGATGGGGGAGACAAGGGAACAGATGATGGTGGGGCAAGGATGGGAAAAGAATTGGTGAAGTGTAAAGAGACAATGGAGCAGATCTTGGAGAAGAGAAATGGAGAGTTGGTGATGGAAAGGAATGAGAATGGAAATACTTTATATACATGAAATGATCAGGAAATGGAGGGATAGAGGAAAAGGGTGAAGGGGCGGAAACTGTGGGATGGGAGACTAAATAAATTTAGACTAGAAAAGTGGGAATTGTAGGAGTAGGTGAGAGCTGAAAGATGTGAGAAGAGAGAGCATTGTAAGAAACAGAAAAAATGAAAGCTGAAGAAATAAAGATGAAGGATGTCGAGTTGAAAAAAAAACCCCTTGGAATCATGGGCTAGTGGCAAGGGGGTAAGTACTGGCAACAGAGTAGAAACAGCTTGTGGGGAAGGTGATGGTGGTGGGGGGAGGAGTGTTCCTACTTCTCATTTGAAAAATCTGTCCAGTTCTAGCTCTCACACCCTGGGAAACATTAGAGGGAACGTTGGGCAGGGGCCTGAGTAAATGAACCAGAAGTTCTTTACTGATAACTGCTATTTTCTTTTTCAGTGGATGAAGGATATGTGGCGATCAGATTCTTGCTATTCAAGTTATGGAGTGGATGGGTCCACATGTTCTTTCTTTATTTACCTCAGTGAGGTTAGTATTTCATTTAATTTGCTTCTTATGTAGCGCATTATACCCAGTGAACTAGGTTCTAAGCTACATCAACATATCTATCTATATATATATATATAAAACTCACCCTCAACGTTCTATTGTCTGACGTCACTGAAGCCAAGGTTCGTAAGTTCGAAGCTCTGAAGCCACGAAAATCACAGTCTCGGGGCCCCGCCCTCTCGTCAAACATTATGACGTTGAGGGTGGAGCAATTCACTCACATCGACGGCGGCCAGGGCGACGCAATGGGCCACCCACTGAAGACGAAGGTGCGTTGGGTGGGGGGGGGCAGAGTCACACATCGACGGCGGCCACGGCAGCGCAATGCCTTCACTAACAACGAAGGTACGTTGGGTGGGGAGGGGCCACAGGAAAGCCTTGCTAGCGCCCGTTTCATTGGCTCCAGAAACGGGCCTTTTTTTTACTAGTAAAACATAATTTTACTGATTCTCTTCATTATAAATTCTGTATAGAAACATAGTAAAACACACTCCTGTCCCAGTCACCTTACTTTGTACCTACCCTACAGTAAAATCTGGAAGCAGAAAAGTAATTTTCAGCAGCGTACATAATATATCATAATCTGTATGCAAGGATTCATTATATTCCTCAAGGAAATTAATTGTTGTTCCAAAATCCTGGAAGAAACAGTAATTAAACAAAGAGCTAAAAAAAAAAAAAGTTCTGAGCTTTTGACTCCAATGGGAAATTCCAAATTGATGGGGCTTTCCCTGCAAAAGGCGGTACTGGACTGTTTTCCCAGTAGGGATTGCTCTTATTGCAATTTTTAAGTGTGTGCATGGTGTTCCATACTGGGATTGGTGAAACTGGCAGCACACCATATGGAATATTGGCACCAACCATCAGCCTTTTACAAATCAGTTTTTATCTAACTAAATAGGTCATTGCTGAAGGCATTCTTCTAGTTGGATAGCTATTTTCCACAAAAGAAGCAAAAGGTGATTAACAATGATTCATTGACAGGTACTGATTTATACTTGCTGGAGCTTCTGCAATTAAAAAAAAAAGAATTCTATATATTTAAAATGTGTATAAAGTATGTATATAAATGTGTTAAGTGTGCATATATATGGATAGGTATATTTAGAGTTGATTTGTTACAGCTGATAGTTTTCAAAGTGAGAATAAGTAGTGTTTCAAAGAATAAAAGTAAGATTTTTAACAGTGAAGTACATTTTTGTTTTATGAACCTGGGTGAAGTGTTATATGTACAGGAGTGATTGTTTAACCAACTGAAACATGCTAAAGATTTGTGGAGGAAATTGGTATTGTTATTTCTTGATGCTGGTTCGTCTTTCATTTTTTTTTCTTCCCTAATATTCCTCTTTTCTGGTCTTTATTCACTCCCACCTTTCTGTGTTTTTTTTCACAGCCCACCCTCACTAGTCTGCCTCATTCTCCCTTCTCCAGCAATCTCTCACTCCCCCAGCCGTAGGAGTTAGCTCTGTGGGTGCCAATCGGTGCAGGGTACCCCAGTATTGAGCAAGCTCCTTCATTGTATCCAGGGTAATTTGTGTTTGTCATCACATATGATTTTGGAGTCTAGGCCCCAAATTCTTCACCATTCTCTCTCTACCTCCACTCTTTCCCACCCCTCTCCTCAATTCCACTTTCCTCCATGTGTATTGAAAGCCATGTATTGGCAAAGTCTGGAGAAAATCTGGCCCTTTCCTTGGATGCCTTCATAAAATAGACTCCCAGATCCAGCATCACAAATTTACACCTGCTGTGAAAAAGGTGTAAGTATGTGCATGCACTCTAGATTATGCTTCTGCAAATGCCCACCTGTGGATTACTTAAGTTTTATAAGTGTGTACGGCAGCATGGTTTTAAGAAAGCCTTTTGCTACATATAAAATAGGCTTTTTGGATAGAAAAAGCTTTAGAAAATTACTTCCATGGTCTATTATGGCTTCTCTCTTGAGGTAGTGTCTCCAAATAGGTTTGTTTTAGCTTACCGTAATAGGAATGGATCTCGCTTGAAAGGGGTTGTAAACTCAATCTCTCATTTTATGGCAGTGTTCTTAATATTTATATTGTGTCAAAAGGAGTTTATAGCGTGAAATATATACAGGCAGCTGGGAAGGTATTCAAGCCTGTGGCATCCTGCACAGTATCTTTCTGCCACATTTTCTTGGTTGCTATTTGCAAAGTATAGGATGAAACCCCTGTGTTTTTTCCTCACATTTCGTATTCATCTTGCTCTTTTGTAATTGTTTTGCCTGAGCACCCTAATGTCTTCTGTTAGGAAACTAACTAGCATTGTTATTTCTTTGTTTCATTCTTAAACCCTTATTGAATTTGAAAATAGTTTTTTTTTTTTTACATCGGTATTTGCAGGGTTTTTTTTTTTTTGGCAGACATACCTGTGTTCTATAGTTTTAATCCTCTCCTTCTTTAATGCCAACAGTGGCAAAATTCAGTTTATGAATATAGGCTTAATCATAATGGAAATACACCTTGATTACTAATACCTCTTTTCCAGGTGAATTATCTTCATCATAATATTTTACAAGTGATTACTCTTGCTGCTCTTGATTAAGTCTCAAATGGTTCCATGCAGCATGGAAGGTAATGAGCAAGCTCAGATAATTTTATGTAACATGGCAAAGCCTAGCATGTTGATGAATGCTGACATCTAGTTTCAACAAAAGGACGGTGTGCTTCTTATTGTAGTTCCCAGTGTGCTTCTGTTCCATTGGCACATATAGGCCTCCACCACCTCCTCCCACCCTAATGGTTCTGACTGAAATTTAGCAGGACTATTAGCAACTCTGTAAGTTTCTCCCCCCTCCACCAACGATCCATGTAGAAATAATTTCAGAACATAACTATTCATTTTACTACTATTTTAAAATATAACTAATAGTAACAATACAGTGATTCATGATAGGCCAACTATGTAACTCAGTGGCAATACTGTGCACTGTCACGTGGAGAAACTTGTAGTTTGTCCAGAAAGGTGTATCCCCAAACTACAGGTTTCTCTTACTCCACCTAAGATGCCTTTTAACAAACATCCAGAAGCTGAGCACAATATTTACGAGGCATGAATCAAACCCGTGATTATCTTCGTCTATTTATAGGATTCAGGCAGATTCTTTTTTCCAAGTGCAGTTTGATATATTGTCTGTACTGAACCACAGATCAGTCGGGGTGGGGAATGCTGTGGAGGAAGTGTTTGCAGACCCTGGAGGGACATTAACTGATGGCTAAATTTAGGGCTTATGATTGCCTGGTTCCAGAAGGAGCATTTGTGTGTGCTGCAGCCTAAGGAATATCATGGCAGTGACTGACCTTGAAAGTAAATTGGGAGAAGAAATGAAATAAAGGGAACAAAATTCTAGTTTGGTTACAAATGTAGGGATGGCCTGGTTTCTGACTGAGTTGGAAGCCCAAAAGAACAGAAATAAGCTGCTGGATCCAAACAAACCATGAGCTGTACTGGCAGCATCAAGAAACATTATTAAGTGACTGAGTCTAAAACTACACAGTGTCCATGTTAGTGTCAAGACTTTTTGAAATGAATAAATAGCATAGAATTATCTGTGCATCTGCTTTTTCAGTCTGTGTTAAATGTTAGAACAAAATAATTGTTAACAGTTCTCTTTTGATAGCTGAGTGCTTAGACATGCACTACATTTTTTTGTATGATTTGTGGACAAGGTTAGGTTACAATATTATACAGTTAGTATTGCCATCAGATTGTGGCGCACAAAATATGTTAAACTAGTAAAAAAGCCCCGTTTCTGATGCAAATGAAACGGGGGCTAGCAATGTTTTCTTCTGTGTGCATGTGGGAGTGTGTGTGTCCCTGCCCTCTGGCCTCTCTCCCCTCCCCCCTCTGAGTCCTTCACTGTTACAGAGCCAGCGATTTGATTTCCTGCTCTGCTGTTTTCCTTCACTGACTGTGTTACAGAGAGGGCGGGGCAGACACTCATAGGGAAACCGGATATCTCGCCCCCTTCACACTTCCGGCTGGAGGCTTCATAGAACGTTGGTGTTGCTTTGTATATAGAGAGATGTGTCTAGGTATTGCAGCTATCAAGTGGTGGGAAAATTATATTAAGGTTTTAAGCTCATGAAGGTGGTTGGCAGAACACCTCGAAAGTAAGTAAAATCTTTGCGTGCATTGATGGGAAACTTACACAGCAGCTGCTCTTACAATCAGAATTGTGAGCCTTGTGTTTACGCCAGCATCTATCTGTATGCTGCAATGGTATTCCTTTGCAATAATTGGGGGAGAGGTTCAGTTTGTTGACCCCCTTACCCCTCCCCCTTTTCTGAAGCTATTGAGTAGTAAATTTAAAACAAATCAGAGAAAAAATTTCTTCACTCAATGCTCTGGAATTCCTTGCCAGAGAAGTTGGTAAAAAAAACCTTTAAGGTCCAACCTGATCTTCAGGAAGAGCATACCCTTTTGTAAGACCGTTGGACCTTTTCTGTTTCTGAGGTGATGGGGAGGAGTGTTGTTGGTATTTCTGTACAGATCCGATTTTCTTGTTTAAAAGATGCATCAGAACATCAGTGCTGCCATACTGGGACAGACAGAAGGTCCATTAAGCCCAGTATCCTGTTTCCAACAGTGGCACATCCAGGTTACAAGTACCTGGCAAGATCCCAAAACAGTAAAATAGATTTTATGCTGCTTATTCTAGAAATAAGCATCAGATTTTCGCGAAGTCTATCTTAATAATGGCTTATGGACGTTTCTTTTAGGAAGTTAGCCAAACCTTTTTTAAATCCTATTAAGCTAACTGCTTTTACCACTTTCTCTGGCAATGAATTCCAGAGTATTGAGTGAAGAAATGTTTTCTCTGATTTGTGTTAAATTTTACTACTCAATTGCTTCATTTTCTGAGGACAAACGGAGCATTAATTCTCACAAGTGGGCGATGCCGAACCGCATCGCCCGGTCCAGGACTTATGATTAGCATAAGTAGAGCTTTGTGGAGTGCGAGAGTGTGGTCTCCTCAGTTCCTTTTCTACCGCGGTGTGGAGAGGGTGTGGTTTTTTTTATTGTCTCACTTTGCTCAGTCCAAAGAGCATTTTTGTGCCTTTTGATGGTTTTTTTTGTCCTTTTTTTGTGTTCCTGTTGTTAACCCCCCCCCCCTTTTTTTTTTTGCCTTTGTCTTCTAGTTTGATTTTGCCCAGTTTTAAGTTTCTTTTCTTTTTGCCGTCATTCGGCCATTTTAGGCCTTGACTTTGACCGAGATTTTTCCCTTCCTTTTTGCCATGCCTTGCCCCTTTTTCAGGCACCATAGCTTTGTTTAATTTAGCCAAGAAAGCTTTTCCATCCATGCCCCACGAAGGTTCCCAGTAGCTTTAAGAGCTGTACCTGGTGCAATCGGACGATCTCCAGGAAAGACCATAGCCTGACTAACTGTGTTTTGTGCCTTTGTATGAAGAAGAGGACCCAGATTTCCATAGAGCAACAACGAGAGAGGATTTTTAGAGCCAAGTCTGGTTCCTTGATGTCGGCATCAACGTCAAGCATTGCATCATCATCGGGATCGTTGGTAGGCATGGCTGCTGTTACACTCGTGGACACTGGGAGAAGTGGAGCATCAAGTGGGTCTCCACCTGCCTCGCGGCCTCCTGCTGTGCAGGGCCCCTGGGACTGTCCCTTGTCGGACCTGACCCTCAGCACCAAGAAGCCTCGATGACAAGCTTCAGGCGAAAGCCATCGCCCTTGATGCATGGTGCTGGGAGCTCCGGGGTGTCGAAGGATTTGGCACCTGAGAAGCGTCGGTGCTGGGAGGACTTCTGTCCCTCCATACAAGAGGTGCCAATGCGTCAGTTTCCTAGCAGTCAATAGCTAGCTCCTTCATCAACCTCAACACTTCTGCAACCTGTGTCTCAACTGACACCCCCAGTCTATCCCGGTGTTGGCCCTCGATGAGCGCATCTGAGCCTTACTCCCTGAGCTACTGGATGGCCTTCTGCAATGGTATGCATTGACATTGGGGGTGCTTGCATCTCCCCTACCTCCCGTTGCGGTCCCGCACATGCAGCTCCGGTGTCTACTGCCACCCACACTGGCACTCCCTCAACGTTGGTGGAGAAAGCTTCGCTGGAGTTTTGGTGGGAACAGACTTCTCGAGGATGTTGCTCCTCCACGTCAAGGCGGGAGGTATTGTCTGACACATAAGAGGAGCGCTCATGGGATTCAGAGAACGATCCAAGGTACTTTTCCTCAGATGAGTCATATGGAGTTACCTTTGAGCCCTCCCTTCCCCCTGAAAGGAGAAAGCTTCCCCCGTAGAGCCTTTAAACATGGCTGCGGGCATTCCATTTCTTTTGGAAGTGGAAGATGAGCCCAGGGCCAAGATGCTCAAGGTTCTAGACTACGCGTCTCCTCCTAGGGAGACTGTGACTGTCCCTCTCCATGAGGTACTCCAGGAAGTCCTCGTTAGGAATTAAAATTGGGAGTTCCCTCTGTCGGTTCCGGTCCTTCCCAAGAAGATTGATACCATGTACTGGATCCACAGTACACCTGGTTTTGATAAGCCTCAGTTGCCTCACAATTCCATGGTGGTGGAATCTGTTCTCAAAAGAGTCAGGAGTCCCAGGGATGATGCCTCGGCACCCCCAGGTAGAGAAGCTAGAACCCTGGATTCTTTTGGGAGAAAGATGTTCCAGGCTTTAATGCACATCTCTTCACAAGCGTCTACTTGAGAAACATGGTTCACAAGTTGTCCGGCCTGGCTGAGATGCCCCCTCTGGAGCAGACTGAGTCACTTTGCCAGTTGATTAAGCAGCAAAAGATGTCGAAAGTTCTTGGCTAGGGGCACTTATGACACTTTTGACGTGGCATCCAGGATCTCTGTCTAGAGTATAGGAATGTGCAGACTCTTAAAGCTGCATGTTTCTGATTTGGAACATTCTGTTCAACAGAGGTTGGCGGATGCCCCATGCTGAGGGTGGGGGGGGGGGGGGGGGGGGGTGGGGGGGATAACCTTTTTGGACAGACGTTTCAGGAGGTTGCTTACCAAATTAGAAAACATAGTGATACCATCTCTTCTCTCTCCTGCCGGCACTTTCTGCACCTGTCACCTCAGCTAGGAGGTCTTTTGGCAAGCCGAGGAGGAGTCCCTATTACTATCAGAGGCGTAGGTACAACCCCTTCTTACTGTCCTACTGAGACTCAACCCCAGTGTGCTCGTTCAAGTCAACAGCGTGCGCCAAAGGCCCCTGCTGCTCCCCAGGCAAAGCAAGGGATGTGCTTTTGACTGGCTCCAGCAGAGCATAGCCACAGTAAAATTGTCTGTCATGAATGACTTACCAGTTGGGGGGAGGCTGAAATTTTTTCAAGAAGGGTGGCCCCTTATCACTTCCGACCGGTGGGGTCTTCAAATAGTCCATTTCAGTTACGCACTCAATTGGTATCTAAAACCTCCAAGTTGCCCACCAAGAGCTCATTCTTTCAGCTCTCGGCACAGGCAGGTACTTGCAGAGGAACTCTCAGCTCTTCTGAAGGCCCACACGATTGAGCCTGTAGCACCAGGGAAGGAAGGACGGGGATTCTATTCCCGGTACTTCCTTGTGCAGAAGAAAACAGGAGGGATATGTCCCAACTTAGACCTAAGGGCCTTGAACAAATTCCTAGTCCGAGAAAAGTTCAGAATGGTTTCCCTGGGCACCATTCTCCCAGTGATTCAGGAAAACAATTGGCTATGTTCTCTGGACTTAAAGGATTCATGTACTCGCATCCCGATACTTCCAGCCCACCAGTAGTATCTTCTATTTCGACAGGGAACACATCACTTTCAGTGCCATATGTTGGCTTTTGGCCTAACGTCAGCTCCTAGGGTCTTAACCAGATGTCTAAGGGTAGTTGCCGTATTGCTACGCAGACTGGGAGTCCAATGTTCCTATATCTCGACAGTTGGCTGTTTAAAGAGCACCTCTCCGGACAATGCTCAGGAGTCCATGCGGATGACTATTCGGGTGCTCGAGCTACTAGGGTTCGTTTTTAACCACCTCATGGCCCATCTTCACCCTGTCCAGTGATTGGAGTTCATAGGCACCCTGCTCTGATACATGGAAGGTTTGAGCCTACCTTCCAGAGATGAGAGCGGACACTTTTGTCGCACTTGATTCCAGGATTCGAGCCTCTCAGCAGGTCACAGCTCAGCAGATGTTGAGATTGTTGGACTGTTAATTGGATGTCCACAAGCAATTATCAGCACTAATTGGCATTAATTACGATTTATGCCCAACTTGCTAGGTGTATTCTGTAATACGGTGTGTGTGAATTCCAAGTCACACAGCTGAAATGGGGGTTTGGTTATGGGCTTTTATAAAATCTATGCACATTATTATAGATTACTCCAACTCTGTGCCTAATATAAGCATTGGAATTCACGCCAAATAAAACATGGCCTAAATTGATGCAACCATATTTGGTCGTGTGGAGAGGCGCTCGATGTATTCTATATATCGCACGGAAATTTAAGCCTCTGCAATCCGTGCATTTTATACACTGTACATACTATATAAATTACCTTAAAATACACAGTGTTGCACAGTTTATTACAGTTACTTCAGTTTTGTGCTCTCCCTTCTAATTAAGTGTCTTCTATACAGATTCCAAGATCCTTTTCTTCTCAGTGCTGCTGTCCTCTTCCTTTAACTGACATTTGTGGTTACTGGATAGAATCTCTATATATAAAAGGCACCTCCAACGTTCTAAATTTGTAGTTGCAAGGTCCCATGAGTGTCTGCCCTGCCCCCGCGTCACAACGTGATGACGTTGAGGGCGGAGCAATGACACTCAACAAATTGGATTGTCATTGGGTAATCTCTGTTTCCACTCCCCAATGCAGCCGTCATTCCCATACACTCAAAACCAACCAACATCGGCGCTGGACCCCGTCCCACCCTCCCGCAGCCGCTCGCTCACCGTTCCTCCGCCCTCCCTCTCCTCTCCGACTCCGGCCATGGTGCACGACGATTACTACACACGAGCAAGGAAGCCCATTGGTTAATCTGTTTCCACTCCCCAACACAGCCGTCATTTCCATACACTCACAACCAAGCACACACACGTTTTTTTTTTTCTTCCGAGGAGCACACACACACACATTCACTCTCTCTCTCACACACAGTCACTCTCACATACACTCTCTCAAACATACACACTCCAAGGAAAACCTTGCTAGCACCTGTTTCATTTGTGTCAGAAACGGGCCTTTTTTACTAGTTTCTTAATGTTCAAAGCTTTTATCTTTATCCTGTTTTTAAAAGGTCTTGTTCAGTGTACATTTTCTGTGACCATTTTTTTTCAAAGCTAACAGCTTTGTGTGAGAGACATTGCAGGATTACATTGATTCTTTGCCCTTTCCATTACTTTCTTTGACCAGCAATTGAACTTCATTTATATTTTCAATTGATTGCATCTGCTATTCCTCCCGTTAAGGCAAGGATGGTGAAAGGAGGAGGAAAGTTTATACATGCACAAAAAGTCTTACACTTCCCGAAATTCATTTTGACTAACTTGAAGCATTCTGGGACAGCTGCCAGTTACTTCCTCTATATCCCTTTGCAATGACTTCTAACCACACAGCAGACTGAGAAAATATTTGACTACAGTAGTTAAGAGATTGCGTTATGTAAAATTCTAATCTACAACTAAAGTAAAAATGAGCTTGCTACAACATCTTGACTGCATGCTGTATTTTTTGACTGTCCTGTCCTAATATAAGTAACTCATAACTGAATCAATGTGCTATAAAACCTGGTTAAAAGATGGAACACAGACTAGAGTTAAATGGTCAATGCTCTCAGTGTAGAAGGGTAAATAATGGGGCCCTTTGGGCATTTGTTCTGGGATTGCTGCTTTTTAACATATTTATACCTGAAAACTAAATAACTTTGTCAGCAAATTACGTTATCTCGAAGTTGTTAAATTGCAAGAGGATCTTAATGTGAGCAAGTGCAAAATGATGCACATAAGAAAGATCAAGACAAACTACAACTAAATGATGCAAGGTTCCACATTAGTAGTCGCCACCCAGGAAGATCTAGGTATCATCATTGATGATGAATTGAAATCCTGTTCTCAATGTGCAGCAAGTAGAATGTTAGGACACATCTAGCCAGTCAGGTTTCCAGTATGCCCACAATGAATATGCATGAAATTAATTTGCATGCCCTACTTTCTTTGTATGTAAATTTATCTCATGCATATTCATTATGGTTACCATTTAGACTATCTCCTCAAGGGGGTTCCCTTGGACTCCTCACACTGGTTGGTGCTTACACAGATGCAGGTCTTGTGGGCTGGGGTGCCCATCGTCTGGGTCATGTGATAAAGGAGTGTTTGATTTCTACAGGAGGCCTCCTGTAATATCAGTTATCTGTTGGCCAGGGCCATTTGCTTGGTGCTTCAGCATTTTCAACCATTCCTACAGGGACAGTTGGTCAAGATGCTATTGTAAAATGCAATGGCAATAGCATACCTTAACAAGCAAGGTGGGACCAGGAATTTCAATGATGGTTCTGGAGATAGATTGGATTTGTTCCTGAGCAAAATGTCATCGGTGGCAATCTTGGCTGCTTGTGTATGGGAATAGACAGTATTGAAGTGGACTTTCTCAGTCCTCCCTGGATCTGGAGTAGTGGGATTTAAGTCCCTCGAGCCTACTAGATTGCTGGGGCATTCCTCACTTTAACCTCATGGTATTCCTCCAGAATGGGAAGTGTCCACATTTCTTCAGCGTCAAACAAAAAAGTAGACTGAGGAACGGATATCTGTGTAGGTTTATTTTCAGCTACCCGACGTGGCCATGTTTCGGCTCAAAAGGCTGCGTCAGGGGTTTACAATACACTGTTAATCAGACGTACAAAAAAACAAAATTAAAATCAACATATAAATTAATTCAATTGTATGACAGCCTAAAAGATTAAAAAGTAAAAAAAAAAAGTCTTTTAGGCTGTCTTGGATGCAGACTTACTAATTTAAAGGGGAAACACTTTTTTGCCCTTTATTAGGTGTGTCCGTTTTGTATTTTTTATCTATGAACCTTTGTTAGTCATTGGAGATTTTTATGTTCATCTTTTTTAGTATTTTAACAGACTGATAATATCATTTACCTCAATGGATGTCACCTATTTTGTCTATAATTATTATAATTTTGATCCTTTTATTGTTTTTTCCATTGATTTATTTAAGCACTGCAACCCAGTGTTGTTAATGGGGTTTGTTTAATATGTTATTGTTTTAGAACTTTTATTGTTGATTCATTATTATTAAAGATTTATTTTATATTTTTTCCATTAGATATTTTTAGAATTATGTACATGTTTTAGACAATTAATTTATATATTGATTTTAATTTTGTTTTTTGCATGTCTGATTAACATTGTATTGTAAACCCCTGACACAGCCTTTTGAGGCGAAACGTGGCCACTTCGGGTAGCTGAAAATAAACCTGCACAGCTATCCATTCCTCAGTCTTCTTATTTTGTTTGACATTTATATTTGCAAGTAGATTACTGCTTCTCCTGTTTGTTTACATGTTTCTTCAGCTGCAGGAAAGAGCAGGGTTCAGTGGGGTCAATGTTCTTCAGTCTTGGCTGGAGGTGGAGCCTCTCTGTGTATTCCCTCAGTGGCCCCTAATAAAGCGAGTCCTTCAGAAAGTAGAAAAGCATCCATGTCTTGTGATCATGGTAGCATCAGATTGACCGTGGTATGCTAATTTTGGCTACTGGCAGGTTCCCCAGCTCTACTGCCAAGGGGATACGGATTCCTGCAGCAGGGGCTAATTTTGATGGAGTATCTGGATCCCTTCCAGCTTACATTCGCTTGGCCTTTGAAAGGTGCTGCCTGAAATGAAGGTGCTGCCATTCCTCTATTATAGCAATCTTTCTCCGAGGACAAGCAGGCTGCTTGTTCTCACATTTAGGTCGTCGTCCACAGCGGCCCAGGAATCAGGGAAACAAATTTTGCAAGCAAAATAAAACTCAGTCTTTCGGGAAAGTTCCGTCGCGCAGGCAGTTCAAACGTGCCTCTTTAGTTCTTTTTTCCCCGTGGTTAGGTGCGGTAGTGTTTTCGCTGTGCTCCGTCAGACCAAGAAGACTTCTCTTCACGACTGATTTTCGCTTTTATTTTCTTTTTCTTAAATATATTAAAAAAAAAAGAGAGAGAGTAGTTTTTTGTGCTTTTTCTTTTCTGGCATAATCACGTCGTTTGATTTCGCCGAAGCGGTTTTTTCTTTCATGCCATCGAAGACACCCAGTGGCTTCAAACGTTGTACTCTGTGCAACCGGACCACCTCAGGTACAGATACCTACGCCTGGTGTATCCAGTGCCTTGGGCCTGACCATAGCCCAGCCGCTTGTAGTCTGTGTCTTCGTATGAAGAAACGGACCCAAGCGTCTCGAGAAGCCCAACGAGAGAAGCTTTTTGGGGCTCAGTCCGGTCCTTCAACATCGATACCGAGTCGGCAGCATCAACATCGACAGGAGCATCGACGTCGAGTAGAGAGGTAATGGCTGCTGAGAGACCAACTCGTGTTGGGAGCAGTGAGGCGTCGAGTGGGTCTCCACCTGTCTCGAGGCCTCCTGTTATGCAGGCCCCCCCCCCCCCCCCCCCCGGGACCGACTGTCGGACCTGGCCCCGAGGAGACATGAGGATTCCACGTCCTCATTGGTTCCGAGGAGTCTTGATGACAGGCGTCGAGCGAAGGCTAAGAAGCATCGTCATCGTTCTCCTTCGACGCACGGTACCAGGAGCTCCAGGGCGTCGAGAGAGTCTGCACCCAAGAACTATCAGCGCCAAGAGGACCGCTCCCCCTCGGTATAGGAGGTGCCGATGTGTCGGTCTCTTTGCAGCCCGGTACCTGCTCCCGAGCCTCCACGGATTCTGACACCGCCTGTTCCACCGGTCCCGCAGCCTTCTCCAATGGCGGCTCTTGACGAACATATCTGGGCCTTGTTCCCAGAACTTCTGAAAGGCTTACTGCGACAATCAGCTTTGGTGTTGGGGGTGCTTGCGCCTCCTGTGCCATCTGCTGTAGCGTTGTCTGGCCCTTCTCCTGTGGTGACGTCTCAGACTGCGGTGTCTGCTGCCACCCAGGTCGATTCCCCTTCGACTCGGTGGAGGGAGCTTCGCCGCAGTCAGATCGGGCGTCAACTTCTCGACATCGCCACAGAGGACATCGTTCCTTGGCGTCGAGGCAGGTCCAGTGTTAGAGTACCTTGACACAGGTTGTGTCTGACACTGAGCAGGAGCGCTCATGGGAATCAGTGGAAGATCCCAGGTACTTCTCTTCTGATGAGTCCTTTGGGATTCCCTCTGACCCTTCTCCGCTGGAAAGAAGACTCTCTCCACCAGAGAGTCTGTCTTTTTCCTCCTTTGTCCGGGAAATGGCTACGGCTATTCCCTTCCCTGTGGAGGTTGAGGATGAGCCCAGGACTGACATGCTCGAGATCCTGGATTATTCTTCTCCACCTAAAGAGGCTGTGACAGTCCCTCTCCATAAGGTACTGAAGGAAGTCCTTATGCGAAACTGGTCCGCCCCTCTGTCTGGCCCTGTGGTTCCCAAGAAAGCTGAGTCCCAATACCGGATCCACTGTGAACCTGGATTGATGAGGTTCCAATTACCCCCAAAAAAGCAACACTGGGCCTTCAAGACTGGGACAAATAAAGTTCTTTATTGATGACCAGACCCGACACGGGCCGTGTTTCGGCGCTAAACAGCTCCTGCCTCAGGGTTCTAGAAGGGTCACAGTTAGGTGTACTTGAAGTCAGTTCAATGCCCCAGCATGTAATGTAAAAATCGCCGTTCGCCGCAATAGCAAAGATACAGCTCTATGAATTGCCTTCTCCTGTGCTTGAAAGCGAAACCTATGGAACTTTGAAGGCTAAGTGCTTTGAAAATGAGCCCCAGTAGCACCCATTTTACATACCTGTAAGAATGCACTTTCAAGGATAGGAGTAAAATTACAAAAGTTATTTTTCAGCTTGATAGTCCTACAAGGCTAGCAGTATCCAGACTACATGCCACTTTAGTATAGGAGGAGCCCCCCCTCCCCCCCCCCCCCCCCCCAATATCTTAAATCATTAGAACAGCAATGGTGGGAAGATATTGATGCAGATACCAGTTAGTGGTAAGGGCAGACCTTAGGGAATGCCAGTAAAGAATACTCTTTATCAGGGATTTTTCAGCCAGATCCAGGTGTTGAATGCACAAATCAACTGAGACTTGACTAAAATGTAAAAATGTGCCTCTGTCACTATTACATGTGCTCTGGATTTGCCCCAAAAATAAGAGAATAATGGGAGGAGATATTGAGATATTTGACAAGACAGTTACTCCCAGCACTTCCACTTTATAGGCAAGTTCACTCATTACCCCATGAGTGAACTTGCCTATAAAGTGGAAGTGCTGGGAGTAACTGACAAAGGGGCCAGCTTGTTTTTATAGGAAAGAAAACAACAATGAAAAATAGTGAGTAGCACTCCACCATCATTTTGGCAGTGGAGACAGCAGGTACTTACCTACTAGAGAACACAGCTACATTTTAAATGATGAGAGAGGACTCCCCTAAGGAGAACAGTTGCTGAGTGTGGAGTGAAACATGAGGAACTACTACTACTACTACTATTTAGCATTTATATAGCGCTACAAGGCATACGCAGCGCTGCACAAACATAGAAGAAAGACAGTTCCTGCTCAAAGAGCTTACAATCTAATAGACAAAAATAAATAAAGTAAGCAAATCAAATCAATTAATGTGAACGGGAAGGAAGAGAGGAGGGTAGGTGGAGGCGAGTGGTTACGAGTCAAAAGCAATGTTAAAGAGGTGGGCTTTCAGTCTAGATTTAAAGGTGGCCAAGGATGGGGCAAGACGTAGGGGCTCAGGAAGTTTATTCCAGGCGTAGGGTGCAGCGAGACAGAAGGCGCGAAGGAAAAAATACAGTAACCATGTGTACATGATCAAAAAGGGGGGAGGAGGGGAGGTAGGAATGGTCAGGAAGTAGTGATGTTGACTTTCTAAGGAGGAGAAAGAGGACTATAAGAGGCCAGGTCCTCATTAATGTAGTCTCGGTAAAGGAAATGGAGAGTCGTCAAAGAGGGGCTCATTAGAGGGCTTTAGGATGGGTGGAAGATTAAGGGTAAGTGTGGGGGAGAGTAGTATTTTTGCAATAAAAGGAAAAAAACTAATATTGTGTTGATTTTATATTTGTATACAACTAAAAATGACACGTATTCACCTGATATTGTGGAATGATTAATAAACAGAATTTTATAAACAAAACAAAATAATTTTTACTGATTATTCTAGTAATTTGTAGGGTAACTTATGTCCTGTTTCTGCTATGGGTGAGCCCTTAGGTTCCCTGAGGCCCTGCAAGACCTCAGAGGACAGCCGTGCACCCCGAATCTTCACCCGCGGCGACCGCCGTTCACCAAGGGTTGAGCCCCCAGCTGCAGGCGGCCAGCAGGACTGCTGGAACCGCAGGGTGACGGCCGGCCTGGCTAGTAGTCAGCAACACAGTCTCTGAAGAGAGCAGCTAGCAAGGACGGCTTGCACTGAAGAGGGACACAGTCTCTGAAGACAGCTAGCAAGGACGGCTAGCACTGAAGAGGGACACAGTCTCTGAAGACAGCTAGCAAGGACGGCTAGCACTGAAGAGGGACACAGTCTCTGAAGACAGCTAGCAAAGACGGCTAGCACTGAAGATGAACACAGTCTCTGAAGGCAGCTAGCAAGGACGGCTAGCACTGAAGATGAACACAGTCTCTGAAGGCAACTAGCAAGGACGGCTAGCACTGAAGAGGAACACAGTCTCTGAAGGCAACTAGCAAGGACGGCTAGCACTGAAGAGGAACACAGTCTCTGAAGGCAGCTAGCAAGGACGGCTAGCACTGAAGAGGAACACAGTCTCTGAAGGCAGCTAGCAAGGACGGCTAGCACTGAAGAGGAACACAGTCTCTGAAGGCAGCTAGCAAGGACGGCTAGCACTGAAGAGGAACACAGTCTCTGAAGGCAGCTAGCAAGGACGGCTAGCACTGAAGAGGAACACAGTCTCTGAAGGCAGCTAGCAAGGACGGCTAGCACTGAAGAGGAACACAGTCTCTGAAGGCAGCTAGCAAGGACGGCTAGCACTGAAGAGGAACACAGTCTCTGAAGGCAGCTAGCAAGGACGGCTAGCACTGAAGAGGAACACAGTCTCTGAAGGCAGCTAGCAAGGACGGCTAGCACTGAAGAGGAACACAGTCTCTGAAGGCAGCTAGCAAGGACGGCTAGCACTGAAGAGGAACACAGTCTCTGAAGGCAGCTAGCAAGGACGGCTAGCACTGAAGAGGAACACAGTCTCTGAAGGCAGCTAGCAAGGACGGCTAGCACTGAAGAGGAACACAGTCCCTGAAGAGCTAGCACTCCAAGATCCACTGTGTCGGCTTCTGACATATAAAACGGAAGCAATGGAACCCTCCAGTTTCTCTGTTTAAATCTCCCGCCAATCCGCCCCTTCCCCGGAAGAGGAGCCAATCCACCCGGCTCTGGCAGGCAAGGAGCGCCTGGATTGGCCGGCCTGCCCTGCAGACTGAGTCTCAGTTCCGGCGCGCCAATCCGGCACGAGTAGGCGGAGCTTCCTCGCTGGTCCGCTCCGGGCCAGGGAGACGTCGACGCCGGCGCCGCCATCTTGGCCGGCATGCTCCCTTCTCCGAGGCCGGCGTTCTCTCCAGCGGGTCGCCGGCCTCAGTCCGGCCCGCGGTAGCGTCGGCTCCATCGGAGGTCCGTCTCCGCCGCCCTGGACGCCGCGAGGCCCGACGACCATCGCTCCCCCCAGCGGGAGCACAGGTAGGGGCCTGGAACATGACAACTTACACTTCTATAGGCAGCATTTAAACATAAAAAAGGGAACTTTTTTCGATATTGGTCTGCAGTTGACTCCCATGTATGCTGAAAATTAAAACATGTTTTATTGATAGGTGATCATAGTATTGATATTTCCTTTTAAAACAAACGTTTTCTTGGTTACTGGTACTTCTGCTGCATATGAACTATTCTTCAGTATCTCTGCAGTATTCTCATTCACTTTTACTATTTTAGCCAGATATGGCAATACTCCAGTCATCTCACGGCAGATGGCATAATATTAAAACATCCTCTGTAGAAGAAACATTGGCTTTAATTAAGATTAATTAGGCATGCTAGAGGGAAAGTATTATAGCTCTACTTCTGAATTAGATTTCTGTGTTGCAGGTGTTTTTCTCTAATAACAGTAAAGTCAGTGGCTACTGGATTTATATGTAATCTGTTTTTTTTTTTTTTTTTTTTTTAAGCATAGTTTAAATTTTTTTCTCATATTGAGTTTCCATTTTTGATAGTTAAATATTAAATACTGATTTTTACAGTTCTTCCTTGGCAACATGTAATACTAATATTGCTAGAGCATGCTATTAGCCTTGAGCTTAAATTCAGTGTGCTTAATCACATGATTAATGTCCAGCAACAAAGGTTGGGTTCTTAAATGGTGGTCAATGCAAGCATGAAATGAAATCCTTAGCTTTTGTAATGTGGATTTATGAGCTAAGTAGGTTGCCAGAGATACCTTTGGAACTGTTTTTTTTTTAAGTAATTTGTCAAAGTGGCCAGGGATGGGGGCATTTACTTTTTGTGATGCAGGTGAAAACCATGTAATGTAGCTGAGTAGTTGACTCAAGTGCATGTGGGTATATTTTGTAATGTTGCTATCAGGGCAGGTTTTAGTCAGCAGACAGGACTTGTGCTGGCGGGGTTTCGGGTCCCCCGCCGGCAAAGCAACGCGAAGGTGGGTGGCTTAGTAGGGGGTTGTTGCGGGGGGGGGGGGGGGGTGTTGGACCTCCTTCTTTTGACCTGCAGGTTTGGGGGGGGGGCTTGGGTCTTGTCGGGGGGGGGGGGCGGATCTACCATTATGTGGGCAGGGCTTCTAGTTTTTGAGGTTTGGCGGGGGGGGGGGGGGGGGGGAGTTGGATGTCGGAACTGTGGACTCCGGAGCTTTGGAGGTGGTTTCCCTTTCCACGGGTGGGTCGGCAGGGGGAGGAGTAGGGAAACATGCTCCGTGTGTTTCCCTACTCCTCCTCCCCGTGCGTGGGTGCGATCCGTTTAGTGAAATTTTTTTTTCCGCCCTCGACGTCATGACGTTTGACGCGAGGGCAGGGCACGGGTCTGTGGGGTGGCTTCACCACCATGAATCCACGAACCATTCTGGGAGTCTGAGTGACTTCAGTGACGTCAGTGTCCTCAGAACGTTGAGGGTGCGTTTTATTATAGTAGATTAGGAAGATTCTATTTAATCATCATTTTTTAATTGAAGTACATTGTTTCATGGTACCCTTTGGAGGTAATTCTATAAATTGGTGCCTAGACATACGCACCACTTACGTGTGTCATAAGTACCAAGAATTGGTAGTTATAGAATAGCACCTAGTGCACCTTCGCGCACAAGTTTGAGCGTTATAGCGAGTAACTGCAAGGGGGGGAGTATATGTATGTGGGCCATGGGCACATCTCCAGGTGATGTGTATAGCACAAATTCTATCAGGTATGGATGGCACATATAATTGCACCCATTTATACTTTTCATTGACATGGTGTAAGTGGTTGTGCCCAAACTGAGGTGTGCACATGCCAGTTTATGCTAATATTCTCTAATGGTATCTTAGTGCACAGATGCGTTATAGAATGGGCATACAGTGCATGGCATTGGTGCACCTAAATGGAGGCACTGATTTGTAGAGTTGCCTTTTTAATAGATATTCATTAGTACTCCAGACGTAGATTTCATTTTTTAAAAGGCAGATAGGTATATTATTTATCTATTTCACATTTCTATTCCCTACAATCCTACGTTCTTGGCGGAACACTGTAATAAAATACATCACAAACCTCAGATCAAAAACAAAAAAAATTATTGTTTCCATAGCCATGTACTTGCTCCTCCACCACACAAACCCATGAAACCTCCCACCTCTTCAACTGCTTTTGAAAATAAAAAAGGTTTTTAATTGCTTTCTAAAGCTAAGGAACGTTTCAACTTTACGCGTTTCCACTGGCAAGGTATTCCAGAGCTTAGGCCCTGCAATTAAAAAGTCATAGTCTGAAGACCTACTAAGCAAACAGATTGAGAACTTGGGACATCAAGCAAATTCTCAGACCTTAAAGAACGAGTAGGCCTGTACCTTGTCAGAACTGATTCAATCCAAGGGGAGCCTGCATTACTCAATGCTTTAAACACCAAGACGAGTACCTTAAATTCAGTCCTATATACAGTCGCTACCAATGTAGTGATGCTAAAGTAGCTGAAATGTGCTCCCTAATTGATTTATCCATAAGCACCCGCGCCACCGCATTTTAAACAACTGTAACATATATCTAGGTAAACCAAACAATAATGTATTACAATAATCAAAATGTGGAAAAAACACAGTTGCAAAACCGAAAATTCCCAGATGAAAGCAAAGCCTTCATCCTACGTAGCAATCTCAATTTGAAAAATACCATCAATAACATACCCAGTATGACTCTTCATGGACAGTTTAGTGTCCAACCAAACTAGAGAGTTGCACGGGGACAGAAATCTTACCCGTCCCCACCCATCGCCACTGGAATCTTACCCATCCCCACCCATCCCTGCAAAAATTTAAACCATCCCAACCCGTCCCCACCCGTCCCCGCAAGAATTTAACCCATCCCCACCCATCCCCGCAAGAATTTAACCCATCCCCGTAAGAATTTAATAGTACATAAAAGAAAGTTCCAGTCAGCTCCCTCAGTCTCTCTCTGGATTTGAGCCACAGCACTGTAGGCAAGGAAGGAACGGAAGTTGGAACTTGGAACACTCTGGTGCGCACGTCTAAAATTTGTCTCTGATTCACTGGCAGTGTGTGCTGAGAGGTCGCCACATGCACACGCCAGTAGGTCAGGTGACATCTGATTCTCGTGCCTGTGTCAGAGCTGAGGTCTGTGCACCAGCCTGGGAGCAAAGAGGATTAATAGTAACATAGTAAGTGACAGCAAATAGACCTGAACGGTCCATCCATTCTGCCAATATTCACACTCATGATCAAGTCATCATTAAATCAACGAGTGTGATATTATATACTTGATTATGGTCTTTCTTTCGTGTTTCTGGAACAAAGACCACAGAAGTCTATCTGGCCCCATCCTTATGTTCCAACTGCTGGAGTTGCCATCGAAGCCCACTCCAGCCTATTCATGTTCTCATTTGTGGGACACAGACCATACAAGTCTGTCCAGCACTGTCCTCATGTTCCAGCCACTGAAGTTGCTGTCTAAGCCCTTTCCAGCCCATCCTACACCAGATTGCCATGTATGAGACACAGCCCATTCAAGTCTGCCAGGTATCAGCTCTAGTTCATCACAGCCAGAGTCGCCATCTAAGTGTCACTTGACATATCCACACACATGCAGCCATTTAAGGTTCGCATGCCTTTTTGAATTCTGTCATCATTTGTGACTCTACCACCTCCTTAATGGAAGACTTTCCACATTTATGCTGTTAAAGCAAGGAAGAAGAGGAGGAGGAGACAGCACTCAAATAAATTGGTATTCGGTAGATGAGAGGCTGGTGCAGGTGGAGCGTACAATTCCACGGGAAGCCCACAGAACTGGTTCCATCCCCGCGGGAACCCCGCAGGAACTGCCTCCGTCCCCGCGGGAACCCCGCAGAACAGCTTCCATCCCCGCAGGAACCCTGCAGGAACTGCCTCCATTCCCGCGGGAATCCCGCGGGGATGGAAGCCGTGCAGCTCTCTAAACCAAACCCCCAGATACTTAATTTTTTTCAAAATAGAAATCATATTGCCATCAACCTGAAAATTCAAAGGATAGTTTGTCACACCCAGCTTTGACAGCAACAAAACTTGTGTTTAATTTGCAGTGTTTGCTGTCATCCATTTCTGAATCAGATTAATTATAACCGTTAGACTAGAGAGGATTCAGTAGTGAAAAGTATTAATTGAAACGTATTAATCCGCAAACAAACCTTTTCCGGAGACTGGAAGGCGGTAGAACTAGAGGCCATTAATTGAGGTTGAAGGGCAGACTCAGGAAGTATTTTTTCATGGAGAGGGTGGTGATACATGGAATGCCCTACCACGGGAGGTGGTGGAATTGAAAACGGTAACGGAATTCAAACATGCATGTGATAGACACAAAGGAATCCTGTTTAGGAGGAATGGATCCATGGAATCTTAGCGGGGATTGGGTGGCAACACCTGTAATTGGGAAGCAAACCAGTGCTGAAGAGACTTCTGCAGTCTGGATGGGCTGGAGTGTAAATTTTAAGGGGCTTCGTCGTTATCGTCAGAAATTTTAGTTCAAACAAAACATAATCATAAATGTAAACAACACTGAGAATTAAAAAAAGAAACAAAAAAGAATTTCACTAAAACTAGAACTGCAGGTACATTAAGTCAAAACGATGGCTCAGTCAAGGCCATCTTCCATATGCCAGAAGTCATAAATGCTGTTTTAACAAACGCTTAAAAGCTGTCTGGTTTCTCTCACTCCACATCTCCAATGGCAATGTGTTCCAGTCAAAAGGACCAGTAACAGTGAAATATTCTTTCTCGTGCTGTCAAGACGGAATGCATGAAATTCTAGTGCCACTAGTCCTACAAATAGTTGCAGAACGCAGTGTGCATGATGGAACATGTATTGCTGCAGTCCAGAATTCAAATACAAAGAAGAGTCCTGGTACAAACACATATGCGACGGCAGTTGAAGATGTCCAAAATGTGGATGTTTCTGTGAGAAGGACATCCATACCTTTGCTATGCCTCCAACATCCCCTTTATTTATTTGGATTTTGGATCACAAGTAGTAGCAGTGGGATTTGAACCGGCCACCTCTGGATTGCAAGACCAGTGCTGTAACCACTAGGCCACTCCTCCACTCCACTCCCTTGAAATGTGGCCGTCTCTGTGGGGGGGCAGTTCAGGACGTCCAAAATATTTGAAAGAAGGACATCCACGCCTTCGCTATGCCTCTGCTGACACACACATACCTCCCCCCCGGGACCTGCATACTGCTGCAATGGACCTGAGTATGACATTTCAGGCTGGCAAAAAAAGTTTTTAAAGTTGTTTTTTTTTCAGTGTAGGAGGTGGTTAATGACCACTGGGGGAGTCAGGGGAGGTCATCCCTGATTCTCTCCGGTGGTCATCTGGTCAGTTCGGGCACTTGTTTGAGTCTTGGTCGTAAGAAAAAATGGACCAAGTAAAGTCGGCCAAGTGGTCATCATGGACGCCCTTCTTTTTTTCCATTATCGCTCGAGGACGCCCATCTGTTAGGCACACCCCAGTCCCGCTTTCGCTACGCCTCTGACACGCCCCTGGGAACTTTGGTCATCCTTGCGACGGGAAGCAGTTGGGGATGCCCAAATTCGGCTTTCGATTATGCCAATTTGGGTGACCCTGAGAGAAGGACGCCCATCTCCCGATTTGTGTCGAAAGATGGGCGCCCTTCTCTTTCGAAAATAAGCCTGTTACTCTACTATTGACTGCTTTTACAGGATGATGGCTCATAGTGACGCTTACCTAGTTTCACTTGGATTAGTCATTGCCTGCTGAAGCTAACACACTTGTTCACCAGCCCATCCCCCCACCTCCTTCCCACAAAGATTAACAATCACAGCAGATGTACAGAATGGCTTCCATTTCTCTTTGGATATTGGACCCTTTCCACTGCTGAAAGCAGCATCACTTCTGGGTTTTGCAACCAGCTGCAATCCATACCAGCAATACTGCTCTCTTTCTGCCTTCCTCTCACTGTGAAGCAAATAAACTAAAAATAAATTGGGTCATCCCTACCCTACACCCTGACACCATAAGTACCTTTGGCATCCAAGGGGCACCACCCTTAATGAGTAAGAAGGCAATTTGTTTTTCTTTCAGCTCTTTCCTACAGTATTTCTCTTGCAGTCTTGCATCCCTTCTTTCACTCATATTAACTAGGTACACAAACAAATGCCAGCCTTCACTTCAATAAAGGAAACAAATTTGCATTATTCAGTGTGTATATGTAGGCAACCCTGACCCTAAACCAATTGAGGAAACCCCTCCCCCAAGTTGAACTGTTTACAGTACATTTTCTTTGTAGTTTGGCCCTTCACTGGAGTGAATTTGATATCCCTTTCTCTTAATTATACCTCTGTAGCATCCCCAGCCTTGACTGATCCAATCATCCAGCACCTTCAAGCATGAAACTTATGTCTCCTGCACAGTGGTGTGCTGGAGCCGGCTCGCACCGGCTCTGCAGAGCCGGTTGTTAATTTGTGAACAATTTTGCGAGCCGGTTGTTCAGCTCAGCTGTCAGCAGGGACGGGACAAAGTTTGTTTTTTTTTCCCTGGCTGGAGGCCCGCATCGCATGCCCGCACACACCAGCTGTCACCTGATATTGGTGGCAGGCTGGCAGCTCTGCCTCCTTGTGTTGGTTCCAGTTGCGTACTGAGGGCAGGGTGGGGGGGGGGGGGGGCAGACCGCCCAGGTGCAAACCAATAACTTCTGAGGTTCTCTTGCAGTCTTGTTCTCTCTCCGCCTCACCAATGCGCCCTTCCTACTAGCGGCTCCTCCCAGCAGCTCCTGTCGCTGTCTCTCCGCCTCTCCGGTCGAGTCCCGCCCGTCTGCTACGTCACGACGCCTTCCTCCCCCTGCGTGCCAGTGAGTGTGCCATTCGCTTGTATAACGGCTCCTGCAGCAGGTGTTTGGCTCCTCTGGCTCTGTCCGCGACCGCACATAGCGCCTTGCCGCCTTCCCTTCTGCTTCCTGCACTGCTAGTGCACAGTCCTCCACACGATCACACCCTGGCTGGCCACCAGCTATCGTCGTCCAGTCCTCCTCGTCAGCAGAAGAAGGATCACTTAAGTTCCAGCCAGCCAGGTAAAGGCCCCGCGGCGCAATCTAATATTTATTTATTTAAATTGACCAAAAAAAAAAAAAAATGTGAAAAGGAAGGATGGGGGGGGGGGGGGGGGGAGCAAGATAGCTTAATAATAATAACAAAGAACACTACTCTGGATGGGAGAGAGAGGGCAATGGCAAAATGAGCATGAATGGCTAAATTTCAGAGAGGATATCCTGTTTCCTGATGCCTGGGTTCGTCTTAACTGTTGTTGTTGTAATCTACCATGGGAAGCCTGGTGTTATAAAGTTGATGGAATATTGAAATTAAATGGAAGTAGAATTAAACTCTCCTTTCATTGGAGCACACATGGAATCAGATCTTCATCTGTTTTGTAGAAGTTTACCTTTTTACACAAATGGATTATTCTGTTGTGAACATGTTTCAGGGGGAAGTGGTTTTATTAGTCAAAATAAATATTTTGTTTCATGCAGATTTATTTTGTTTATACATAAATGGCCTATATAAGCCCCTAATGCAGCCCATATTGGTTTTCTTATATTTTTTTCTTGTGATAACTTATACTGTGCCAAAACTGAAAACTCTTATCTCTGTCTAGTCGGTAATAAAAGGAGCTCATTGTGAGCAGGGCAGGCTATGCCCGCAGAGAGAGCCTGTTGTTAATACTTTACCAGCTAACTCTCTCCCTGGGACTAGCCAGCTCTGCAATTTGTGTGTGTGTGTGTGTGGGGGGGGGGGGGGGGGGGGTGGGGGCGCAGAGGTGGATGGGGGAGAGAGCCTGTTAAAAATTTACCAGCACACCACTGCTCCTGCATGTCCACACACAGCTACTACAGAAACATACGCTCAGCCCCTTCAACAGTATATCAAGCACTGAAAATAAGTTGTTTGCTGATTCAAAGACCTGCTAAGATTTAAAAAGTTTAACTGAACCGTTTGAGAACTGTTTGTTCACAGTAATGTGACAGATGTGATTCTTCTTTGGAATCGGAGGAAGAGCATTTCCCCAGCCCTTCAGCCTTACTCTTGAGTGTTCAAGATTCAGCTGTATTGTGGAACTGAAGTAGCAGCTGTTCCAGCTGAGCTAGGAACAGATATCTATTCTAACAGTTTGATTTCTCTATTTTTTTTTTTATTTGTTGCATTTGTATCCCACATTTTCCCACCTCTTTGCAGGCTCAATGTGGCTTACAATACGTCATGAGTAGTGGAAATGCATGAGAAAGTATACATTTAGTAATAACAGAAGGATTTTGGGTAACATCATAATGATGATAGAACATGATAGTATATTTCAGCAAACATAATAAGAAATATATAAGAATTATATAAGAAAATATACATTTAGTAATAGCAAAAGGATCTTGGGTAGCGTGATCATGAGAAAACATGTTAATATTTTTCTGTTATCCTGTCACACAGTCCTGGGTCATGCATTAAGAAAACAGCCAAATTCTTCATAGAACCGTAAACATATTTAGTTAAAACTATTGAACATGACAGAAATATTGTTCATTGCTTTACTTATATCCTTATATGCTTTACTTTACTTTCTCAAGTACTATATTATCTGATTTCCAGAAAGTAGGAAAATGCTTAAATTTCATTTCAGTAGTGTACTTTGTTTTCCTCTTGCATAAGTTTTCAAGTTCTTTACAGACAGGCAGGGGTCACTGAGAGTACCATACTGCTTAGATTTCCTTCTAGTATTCTTTCTCCCTGAACATTCAAAAGAGATCTGAAGTCTAAAGTTAGTCTTACTGTGATGTCTGTCTTAAGTTGTGTAACTCTTAAATGGTATTTGTTTTCGATAGAATCGTTAAAGCCCAGTTTGTGGTTTTATTTCAGAGTATTTGTTAAAACTAATTCTGACAAAGATGCAACAGGGGAGAGGATTATTATTATTATTTGTTGCATTTGTATCCCACCTTATCCCACCTCTTTGCAGGCTCAAATATTTGGAGTTATTTTGTTTTTGGCAAATAACTTGTGAGCTACTTTTAAGACTTTTCAGTAGCACTGAAATCTGGTGTGTGTTTGGTGGTAAAAGACAACTCCTCATAAAGGGATAATCCTCCTTTAGTATCTGCAGCCTTTCTGATGTTTACTTTCTAATTCACAGCTTAAACAGTGGATGCCAGCTCCAGATTCTGTTCCTTCTATCTTGTTGTGCTGTGTGCTTGGAGTTGACTTGGTATGTCTTGCTCCATCTCTGGCCCTATTCAAATCCAGGCTAAAAGCCTACCTTTTTGAGGCTGCTTTTACCTTTTAACCCCTTATTCACCTGTTTAATACCCATGTTGTTTTAAATCATTCCCATAATTAAAAAAAAACACAAAAAAACAACTCCTTCTCTTATTTGTATTACATAGATTGTAAGCTCTGTTCAGCAGGCATTTTGTCAAGTGTGTTAGTGTACAGCACTCAGCCAAGGGTGAGAGAACAAAAGAAGAGGAAGCCAAAGCTACTCCAAATAATTAGGTCTTTATTGCTTCCAAAATATTGTGAGCCAATTGTTGAAAGGCTCAACACGGCCATGTTTCGGTTGGCATGCCTTCGTCAGAGAAGCCTTATATAACATTTTTAAAAAACAAACAAACATTTAAGTGTAGTTATCTATAAGATACAATACACTGATGAAATACAAAAATAAAACCAATATGTTAATAAATTGAGACTAAATGCTACTATGGAACATTAGAAATAAAACATTAAAAAAATTAAAAGAATAAAATAGTGCGCAAGAACAGATAAACTAAAAACAATAGAAAACTAAAGATATAAAATATAAACAGATGCTGATAGTACAATTAATGCAGAGCAAATAAAATGTGTGATGTACTAGTATTAAACATATTATTAAACACAGAAACAGTTATGTAACAATGAAGACTTCTACAATGTAATACACATCTATGGCTTCATACACATTTGTGAGGTTTGGAGTTTCTCTTCCTTCTGTTCCTGTTAGTGTACAGCACTGCATTCATAGCCGTATAGGAATTAGTAGTAGTAGTATGGATGTTAAATCATTGGAGATCTATTGTCTAGATCAGTCATTCTCATCCCAGTCCTTGACACACATCCAGTCAGGTTTTCAGGGTGCCCACAATGAATATGCATAAGACAAATGTGTATGCAAAGGAGGAGCTGCATGCAAATTTATTTCATATTCACTGTACGTATCCTGAAAACCTGACTGGCTGGTTGTGTCCTGAGGATTGGGTTGAGAACCCTTGATCTTGATCAGTCAGCTGTAATAATGTATGATTTGTTTTGGCCATCCTGCCCAACTATATGGTCTGTTAAAATTTTAACATTGAACCGACAATTTGATTGGAAAATGTGGGGTACAAATGCAGAAATAAATAATCCACATTTTGGCATGTTGAAAGTGGCTCAGTGGCATCAAAATTTGTTGCCATTGTGGGGACACTGATGTCATTCTACCTCATCATTAGAACTTTAGGTGGAAAGTCAAACCAGGCATCAGAGCTTCCTCGTGCTCATTTGCGGATGTCTTTTATAGAAGACAATGTGCATCCGTGTGTACAATTCTCTTGCATTGTTCCTGTGGCATGAATTGACATTGCAGAGAGTGTGGCCAGCAGATTGTGATTTGTTTTTAAAAATTTGTCAAAATATACTGTGTAGTTCAATTTGTCAGAAAGTGGAATGACATCCAGAAGAGAAATGATCACACTGGTTCCAAGAGGCAGTGCTGTCTATTGAGCAAAACTACCTTTTTTGCCACAATATAACTGGAACTTGAAGCAGTAGCCTTCACTCGAACCAGAGCCTAATATTTGTAGCCAAATCATATTGGTTTTCCTCATATGAATTGTTTTAGGCCTTGATGACCATATGAACAATCATTTTATAATTTGAAAGGTTCTTTGAAAAAATTCCAAATTTAGAAAACTGTGTATTCAAAGGATCCAAAATTGGACAGAATTTGAATGCTTGGTCATTAGCTTGCTCTGGTCAGTGAAACGCAGTAATGACTTCAGTTTCAGGTATCAATTCCTGAACATCAGCTTCTGAACACATACATTCTAGTTTTAGATCATCAGTTTCACTCCAATAGTCTTTCATTTGAGTGAATATTGTAGCCAAGCAGTAACAAAATGCCTCCAAAGGCTCAAATCGTATCGACATTTTTAGTGAGATCAGCATCATTTCTACAGTCTCTAGCATATCGCTCTGTTTCACTTGCAGTAAGGCTGAGCATGTATGCCATGAACATCTGCTCAGTGTCATATGCTCCAAATTTTGCTTGAGCTTCAAAAACAGCTCGTCTACTTTTCCACCTTCTCCAGCTGGATATTATTGTACATTTTTGTTTATTAACTTCAGTGTAATGCTCTCCCAACTGAGCTATTTTGGCTACTGAAGGCGACGAAACAGTGTGACAAAGCAGTGGCCATAGCTAGAAGATTGCTAGGCTGTATAGAGAGAGGTGTGACCAGCAGAAGAAAAGAGGTTTTAATACCCCTGTATAAGACGTTGGTGAGGCCCCATCTGGAGTATTGTGTTCAGTTTTGGAGGCCATATCTTGCGAAGGATGTTAAAAAAATGGAAGCGGTGCAAAGAAAAGCTACGAGAATGTTATGGGATTTGTGTTACAAGACGTATGAGGAGAGACTTGTTGACCTGAACATGTATACCCTGGAGGAAAGGAGAAACAGGGGTGATATGCTACAGACGTTCAAATATTTGAAAGGTATTAATCCGCAAATGAACCTTTTCTGGAGAGGGGAAGGCGGTAGAACTAGAGGACATGAGATTGAAGGGGGGCAGACTCAAGAAAAATGTCAGGAAGTATTTCTTCACGGAGAGAGTGGTGGATGCTTGGAATGCCCTCCCGTGGGAGGTGGTGGAAATAAAAACGGTAATGGAATGGATAAACATAAAGGAATCCTGTTCAGAAGGAATGGATCCTCAGGAGCTTAGCCGAGATTGGGTGGCAGAGCCAGTGGTGGGAGGCGGGGCTGGTGGTTGGGAGGCGGGGATAGTGCTGGGCAGACTTATACGGTCTGTGCTGGGGCTGGTGGTTGGGAGGCGGGGGATAGTGCTGGGCAGACTTATACGATCTGCCCCCTGAAGAGGACAGGTACAAATCAAGGTAGGGTATACACAAAAAGTAGCACATATGAGTTTATCTTGTTGGGCAGACTGGATGGACCGTGCAGGTCTTTTTCTGCCGTCATCTACTATATTACTATGTATGTTACTTTAATTCCTGAAACTTGTTCAGTTCGTTTGTTTGTTACCCACTGCAAACTTTGTGGAGTTTTGTGGGATATAAGACTGTAGTAAATATAATAATACTTTGCTTTAATCTTTCCCAGTTAGTTGCTTCCCTGACACATGGTGGTTGAATTCAGTGACTACATAGATGCTTGCTTGTTCATTGTTATCCACAGAAGGTTCTACAACTACTGATCTTTCTCAGCAGAGTCTAAACAAGCATTGTTAATGATAGAGGGTTCAGCAACTCTCTGACAATTGCACCGACATTTGCCAGAAGGTTTCAATACAGTAGTGTTAACGCCTTGAGGTTTCTAGAACTTTCTGACAACCTTGTTTCCTTTTCCTAGTTCTTTCCAGGACACTAGTTTTTCAAACTAATTCTTTTGCATCACTCTGGCCTTTTCAGTAGCCTCTGGTTCAGTATTGCTGTTAACAGCTTCTGTAGCAGCACCAACACTGTAGAATTTGGTGTGTGGTAGAATACTTCAGTTGTCCCTGTTGCATCGTGTATAACTGCTTCATCCATCAATTACTACATCAACTCGTTCTAGTGGAATTAAAGCCAAATCGTTCTCCTGTCCATTGAAATTTTCATTTGTAATTAGCTCTATGGTTTGTTCCAATGTGTGGAAAAATGCAATGTAGTAAATTTTCTTTATCAATGATAGCATACACTGGACTGTTATAAAATCAGTATGCTAGCCTGTTAAGCAAATTGGATACAGTTTTAAGAAAATGAGAATAGGTAAGCCTATCAATAGCTAATCAATGTGCATGACAAATTATTGGTGATAAGGAAGACCTGTTGAATATATTTAAAAAAAAATGAGTGGGTTTTAATGGTAATTCATCAACATGCAGTGGAAAGGGTAATAATTAGAACTAAGCTACTAATATTCCACAAGAAGTGAAACCACAACAATTGCCATTCACATGAACACACTACAATACGTTTTACAAGTGCCACTTACAGCCAGCGTCCTATAAATAGGACACGTGAAAAATCATGCTGGTTTGCCACTCACTCTATAATTCATGGATGAATGATTACTACTGTAAGAAGCTTATTCAATCCATCAAACATTTTTATTTGAAACATCTTTATTGCCTCCACCAGCAGTTAATATAACCACAATTCGTTCATTCACAACAAGAAGGCAAAATGCACAAACAACAATAGTGGCAGCAACAATTCATTTTTATTCTCCACTCTAAACCCAGAGTCGCTCCACACCCTCTTCCACTGCACCCAGTCCCCATACCCCCCTTGAAACCCCCAAATACTACTTCTTAACAAACATTTTATCCTGGGTACTCTAGAGCTGTACTAGTCCATGGTTTACAGAGAGATCCATAGTATACCAAGTGGACAGGTGTTCAATAAAGTGGAAGGCACCCTCATACATAACATACTGAGGTAGGGGTTCCATACTTTCACATATCGCAGCTTTGCTTTGAGGCCTATACTGGCCTAGTGGTTAGGGTGGTGGACTTTGGTCCTGGGGAACTGAGGAACTGAGTTCAATTCCCGGCACAGGCAGCTCCTTGTGACTCTGGGCAAGTCACTTAACCCTCCATTGCCTGCCGCATTGAGCCTGCCATGAGTGGGAAAGCGCGGGGTACAAATGTAACTAAAAAAAAAAAAAAGAAAATGACATCCGTTCCATTTTTAACAATTCATGCATTTGTACCAAAGTTTGGTGGAATAGGGTGTATCCATTGCAACAGAATGCATCTCTATGGTTTGTGAAGAAAAAGGGTAGAAACACTCTACGTGGGGTTGGAGCCCAAGTTTGATTATGCATGCAACTCAAATGATTCCATATGATCTTCCAAAAGTCACATATCAGTGGGCAATCCCAGACACAATGTTTATATGTAGCATCCGGAGTTCCACATTTTAGAACGGTTTCCATCAGTAGGAAATCCAGTTTCTTTGCTCTGGAGGGGTGAATATAGAGATGGAAAAGAAACTTATAATGTAACTCTCAGAACTGCGCACTTCCTACAGTTTTGTAGCCATTCTGTAAACTTGATAATCTCCTAAGTCCTGGCTCCACTTATCCACCACAAATTGCAATAGGTTAGGCCCAGTAATATTCTTTAACCCTTCAAAATATCTACCCACCAGCCCTTTTGTGACAGCCAAGAGGGGCCAATATTCATCAAAAGCAGAATCTTGAAAATTGAGACTATACGACTGTAATAAAGAGTAAGCATAATGCTGGACTTGTAAATATGAATACTAGTCTTCGTGGCATAATCCAAAAGTATTCTTTATAGTGTTGTCATCTGAAAGAATGACTTCATCATCCTCAACCAGGTGGCATAGCATGCTCAAGCCATTTTTGCCATATTGCTTATAAGTAGGATTAGTCACGCCTGGCTGGAGATCTGCATTTCCTACTGTAGGTAAACATTTTGAACAGTGAAAATTCAAGCTAAACCTCTTTCTCATAAGACCCTACACCCATCTTACTGGTTTAAGCAAAGTATGTTTTTTGAGATAATGGAGGAGGCTACTTACTTTAGCATGAACTAAATAAGATGAGGCCAAGCGACCACCCAAAGAACTGTCCAGTTCCCTATCACAATAGTTAGAAGTCCCAAAGACCAATCTCTAATGTATATTAATTGACATGCCTACTCCATTCGCACAGAGATCTGGTAAACCAAGGCCCCCCCCCCTCCCTCCTCAATAATTGCAAATGACACAAGCTCAATCTTGGTTTCTTCCTTCCCCAAATAAACAGGCTAATTATCTTATTCCACTTTTGAAAATCTGCTGGTTTCAAAATTAGGGGAAGGTGCTACAAGGGATACATTTGTTTGAGTAAAATCATGTTTAGCAGTTGTATCTTATCCCAGTATGATATTGATAGATCATGCTGTTTCAGCAATGGAACCACATTAATGGGATATAATCAGATTGAGGCTGTAAGAAACCTGAAACTTCCTGTCTAGTATTGATAATACAAATCTAATATGTACTTAAGAATAGCATTCCAACTAGATAATAAATTCTCAGTTGTCATATGATTTTGGCTCTCTATAAATTCTAAAATCATTTGGGATCTGCTGAACTTTAGAATATTAAGTCTAGGTCTATGCTTGTGATGTTGATCTAATTAAATGCTTTGTAATTGAACTAAGGCCATACCACAATAGTAGATCCCTCTGTTGTAGCAGACAAAAGTGAATGTAACAAAAATGTATTCACGCCATCTTCTGAATATCTAAAAACATGGTCCCATTTATTGGAAATCTTAGTTCAATATATAGTCTGAACAATCACAAAAAAAGGACAAAAATTGAAACAAAAAATTAGTACCAAAATGAAATCACATAAACATTTTACCAATTTTCAGATGACACAAAACTATTCAAAGTTTTTAACACATGTGAAGTAACTTAAGACCATAAGTGTTGTCAAATTGAGACAGACTGAAGGTTCAAGCCCAGTATCCTGTTTCCAACAGTGGCCAATCCAGGTCGCAAGTACCTGTCAAGATCTCAGAGCAGTAAAACCAGATTTTATGCTGCTTATCCTAGAAATGATCAGTGGATTTCCCAAGTCCATCTTAATAATGGCTTATGGACTTTTGGGAAATTATCCAAACCTTTTTTAAACCCTCCTAATCTAACTGCTTTTACCACATTCTTTGGCAACAAATTCCTGAGTTTAATTACATGTTGAGTGAAGAAATATTTTCTCCAATCTGTTTTAAATTTGCTACTTAGTAGCTTCATTGCATGCCCCCTAGTCCAAGTATTTTTGGAAAGAGTAAACAAGCGATTCACGTCTACCCGTTCCACTCCACTCATTATTTCATAGACCTCTATCATATCTCCCTTCAGTCGTCTCCTCTCCAAGCTGAAGAGCCCACTTTAGCCTTTCCTGATAGGGAGGAGGTTGTCCCATCCCCTTTATTATTTTCATCATTCCACTATATCTTTTTGAGATGCGGTGACCAGAATTCCACACAGTATTTGAGGTGTGGTAGCACCATAGAGTGATACAAAGGCATTATAACATTCTCATTTTTGTTTTCCATTCCTTTCCTAATTATTTCTAATATTCTATTTGCTTTTTTAACACACTGAGCAGAGGGTATCAATGATGACACCTAGATCTTTTTCCTGGCAGTGACTCCTAATGTGGAATCTTGCATCGCGTAGCTTTAGTATGGATTCCTCTTTCCATATGCATCACTTAGCATTTGCTCACATTAACAAAAAAAAAATCATCTGCCATTTGGATGCCTAGTCTCAAAAGGTCATCTTGCAATTTTTCACAATTCTCTTGCGATTTAACAACTTTGAATAACTTTGTGTCATCAGCAAATTTAATTACCTCACTAATTATTCCCATCTCCAGATCATTTATAAATATATTATTAAACCCTGTTTATTAAATACACATAGTACAGTCAACATATTGAAGATAACCCCTCCCCAACCCAATAACAATCCTATAGCAAATAAAGAACACAGACCATAGAAGAAATACACAAGAACAGTCAGAGGCCACAATTCTTAAACCCCAAACCAAAATAAGCATTTATATACACGTTCCCCCCCTCCCCCCCCCCCCCCCCTAGTCGCTGAAGACTAACTATCAGGATCCTGATGGGTGACAGAAAATCCATTAAGAACCTGACTATGCACTGTGGGCGATGTCTTCGCAAGTATGCTCCCCAGATGGATAGAAATCTTTTCTGCCATCATGGATATAAGTGAGACCCAAATGATTCTCATAACATCAGAGTGAAGTCTGTTCCTCCAATACCAAATAGAGGGAGGGTAGTCAAACAACCAATGATTTATAATACATTTCTTCCCCAAAATACAAGATTTACTAACAAATAATTAATCCTCAGGGCTTCTCAAACCCATGGCCCCAATGGAACCCAAAATAACTCCCTCAATGAAGACTCGGGGGCGATAGCCCAAGACAAAGTGCAAGTAGTGGAACTGAACGTCCCAAAGTGCCTTAATTTGACTGCACTGCCAAATGCCGTGAAAAAAAAAAAAGAATTATCCCCACTTGACATTTCTAACAGCAGGGAGTATCTGTGCAACCTGACAAAAAGGCTTGTCTCTGTGAAAAATAAGCCCTGTGAATGGTACAAAAGTGACACTCCTGTGTCTATTAGATTGTAAGCTCTTTGAGCAGGGACTGTCTCTCTTTGTTAAATTGTACAGCACTGCGTAACCCTAGTAGCGTTCTAGAAATGTTAAGTAGTAGTAGTAACTCAGCACTATGAACAAGGCAAGGGACCACCTGAACAGTATCCGATATACAGGAAGCTTGATGAGACCATCTCAGGTCCTATTCCCACAACTCTTCTTTCCGAAAATGCTTCGAAGGCACACACTTAGACAATTCCCCATAGAACCAGGAAACTTTTTTTTTTTTTTAATTATTAAGAGCCTTCAATATTTTGTTGTTTGACAAGGGAATGGATATTTCCCACATTCCAGGTATGGACTTTAAGTGATGCCAATTCCTGAGAAAGATCTGTTTAACTCAAAGCTTCTAGGGTTCTCAAAATTCCCAGGAAGGTGTCCCAGCCTACACCCCCCCCCCCCCCCCCCCAAGCAGTGCATTATTGAAGAAAGTCCCAATGCCTAAGCCCTTGGGTGAGTCTGAAAATTCCCATTATCCATTATAATCCCCAACCAACAGCCCAAACCCCAATTTTCCACCCCTATATATCCCCTCTCCACCCCGCCCTCATCCTAGTACCCCTGTACCTACAAAACACATTTATAAGTGCATCCTCCTACCAGAGTCATAGGTACATAAGTATTGCCATACTGGGAAAGACCAAAGGTCAATCAAGCCCAGCATCCTGTTTCCAACAGTGGCCAGTCCAGGTCACAAATAACCTGGCAAGATCCCAAAAAAGTACAAAACATTTTATACCCCTGAGGACTCGAATTTTGAGATTACAGACCAAGAAACATTGTTAGTTCAGTTTGTATTTGAGAAAGATTTGAATCATGTGTTTAAGTTATATTTCAAGAATTCTGTTAAACTGTTTTATGGGCAAAAAGTCTGGATGTACCCTGATGTTGCGAAGGCAACTCAGGAGAGGAGGAGACAATTCTTGGATTTAAGAAAGAACTTAAAAGCTTTGGGAGCATCGTTCTTGTTAGCTTATCCCTGTGAGTGCAGAGTTAACTTCCAGGGAAATAAGTATGTTTTTTTCTGAACCATCACAGCTAAAAGTTTTTGTGGAAGCTAAGAGGATTCAGCCCCCCACAGTGTAATAACATCAGACCAATTAAGACAGTTTGTGGAATAGAGGTTAGACGATTTATTTAACTAATAGTTATGTTTATAAAACTTCTCATGTTTCTTAACGCCCCCCCCCCCTTCCATAATTGAGGTCTAAGGAAGAATGAAAATTGTCATAATTTAGACAAGGAAGTGTTTTGTAATTGATTCTTGATATTATTTCCTTCTGTGTTTCCTATGCAAGTTTTTGTACTTGTGAAATTGAAAATTAATAAAGAATTTAAATTAAAAAAAAAACATTTTATACCCAAGATATCCCCACAATACAAAACTACTGAGTGTCCCCAACAACATATAAAATAAAACAAAATAAGGCAAGCCAACAACAATAACAGAATAAAAATGTACCTATGGTGAAGCTATATAGTCAAACAGAAATGTCCTTTGGCAGTTAGCAGTGCATTGTCGTTACCTCACCTAAAACCACACTCCAAAGAGCTGGTGGGGTAGACAGCCTTCATAACAAAACATAAAAGGAAAAAAAAACAAAGAAACAAGGCAACAATAATGGATCAAGTTCCACTATCTTATCCAAAGTGTCTGTAACAATAAGAAATGGTTCATGACCAAATATATTCCAAGATAGTAGTATAGGCAGAGAAGCCTAGGATGCCAAAAATAAGGACAATCCATAACCCAAGAGAAATAAATTAGTTCCAACATGGATCGGTGTTAAGCCAGAAGTTCATGGCGCTGCTCCCAAAGTCTGCAAGCCTCTCAGGGTTGTTGTATCATGCCACCCACAACAAATCCAATTCATATCACCAAGCGGCTTAACAGATTATCCAATAAAAACAAAATAAGAGATTTCCCACAAGGTTGAAACCCAGACTGCGAATTCCAGCGCTCAGGTTTGTAGAAGAAGCACATGGGCCATTTCATAGTGTATGAAGTGAAATGTATAAACTGGTGTAATCCATCCTGCAACGGTAAGAAGTATGCAGACCATACTCCCCCTTATCAACCACAAATTAAAGGGCACCATAAACTGTGATAGGGGATGCTCAGGCCAGTAGCTGGAAGCTTCTCAAACTAGTGCACTTGTCCATTATCCTCTATTTTGAGTTTGGCAGGATAAAGAAGACTAAAATGTACCTTTTGACTGAAACAATCCAGAACATAGAGGTGCAAATGCCCTCTTAGCAGCGGAAACCTTACTAGAATAGTCTTGGAAACAGAGAATTCTTTGGTTTTGGTATTCCAATACAGCCCCTCTTCGCAAAGCCTGCAGAATTTCCAACTTATGACAGTAAATCAGAACCTGAAAAATCACCACTCATGGACTGTCCACCGTATCCCGCCGCAATCCCAGGCGGAGTGCTCGTTCCACTTGGAACGGGCCTGCAGATGTCATCAAGGATAGGGCAGCAGGAAGCCATGTATCCACATGGCACCTCAACTCGTGTTCTGGAATAGATTCTGCAATCCAGTTACTCTAAGGTTATTGCTCTTGGTTCGATTCTCCATATCCTCCACTTTTTCCAGCTCGATAATGCGAGTCAGCAGGAGGGGCTTCTCCGATACTACCATACCATCTGGACACTGTCCTCCAGGGTGTACCGCCTGAAGCTCTGTGGACATTGTCGTAAGCCTTTGATCCATGCTGTCCAATTTATCTAAAATCAGCTGTAGCTGCTGGCTGACCTCATTTTCCACCTCACCCTCACCTCTGCAGTTAGTTTGACAGACCAGTGAGAGCTAGGAGAGGGGGACGCAGTGTATCAGTAGTTGCCATGTTTGGATCGGTGGCTCGACTTTTCTCCTTCTCTCGCTTCGCAGGCTTTGATGCTATCCACATGCCCAGCAAAAGTAGTTGCCACGCAGGAGAGGAACGATGCACAGATTCTGCCTGTAATGTGCAGAATTATCAAGGGAACAAGTCACTAGCAAATACAGAAGCATAGGGGACCTTAGGAGCAGCAAGCCACTTCTGCCTCACTGCTCCATGACCCAACCGGAAGTCTTATGTTAAAAAGCAGCGGTCCCAGCACAGACCCTGGGGAACCCCATTATGTACCCTTCTCTTTTGAAAATACTGACCATTTAATCCTCTGTTTTCTGTCTTTTAACCAGTTTTTAATTCACAATAAGACATACCTCCTGACCTATGACTCTCTAAGTTCGTCAGGAATCTTTCATGAGGTACTTTTCCAAATGTCTTTTGAAAATCCAGATACACAAGACCTTAAGAAATTGGAAGACAGGCATCTAAATGGCAGATGAAATTTAATGTGGACAAATGCAAAGTGATGCACATTGGGAATAATAATCCACATCATAGTTACCTAATGCTAGAATGCACCTTAGGAGTCAGCATCCAAGAAATAGAGCTAGGTGTCATTGTAGACAGTACGCTTAAGTCTTCTGCCCAGTGTGCTGTGGCAGCCAAAAAAAGCAAACAGGATACTAGGAATTATTACGAAAGGGATGGAAAAAAAAACAAGAATATTATAAAGCCTCTGTATTGCTCTGTGGTGCCACCTCACCTTGAGTATTGCTTGTAATTCTGGTCGCAGAATTAGAAAAGGTTCAAAGAAGAGTGATCAGAATCATAAAGGGGATGGAACTCCTCTCTTATGAGGAAAGGCTAAAGAGGTTAGAGCTCTTCAACTTGGAAAAGAGGCAGCTGAGGGGAGGATATGGTTGATGGCATAGAACAGGTAGAAATGAATTGGGTTTTTTTTTAACTCTTTCAAAAATTGCAAAGACTAGGGGGACACTCAATGAAATTAAAGGATATTCTCTGAAACTCTGTCAGAGGATCTGGTAATAGCATATCTGGGTTCAAAAAAAGATCTGGACAAGTTCTTGCAGGAAAGTCCATAATCTGCTATTGAGATAGACAGACATAGTGTAATTCTCTGCTTGCCTTGGGATCAGTAGCATGGAATGTTGCTACTATTGGAATTTCTGCCAGGTACTTATGACCTGGGTTGGCTACTGTTGGAATCAGGAATCTAGGCTAGATGGACCATTGGTCTGACTCAGTATGGCTGTTCTTAAATTCTTAAGAATATTTAACTACACCACCTGTGTTGTGTACCAAATCTCTCACAAAATGCATACATTTTCTCACACCACACAGTATTTTAAGATCAAATGTGATTCAGTCAATGAGCTAAATATCTCCATCTGTTGTCAGTGCATTTTACAAACTTTAGTATTTTCCATGAATTTGAATTCCTTCCCATTTGTGTTAGCATGGTGAGAATTTTATTTTAATATAAGGCCAGATGAGCCAAGCATTTTTTTTTTTTTCAAAAGATACAAAATGCTGTTAGGAGAGAGATGATCTCTAGGCCCTGCCTTAACTAATAGCCTTGCAACATTTTGGTCATGCAGTGCAGAATCTTTGGGAAATGTAGTTTTCTTTTATCTTTTCTGTATTTTAGCTTTGTGCTGGAATTTACCCAGTTGTCTTACTGGAGCTTGACAGAAGCCATATTCTTTCATATTTCAAAAGCAACAACTTTTAACTTTTTTTTTTTTTTTTTGCAATATATTTTAGGTTGAAAACTGGTGTCCGCGTCTACCTTGGAGAGCAAAAAATCCTAAAGAAGCAGCAGACCAAAAGACAATGGTGAGAAAAAAATGATCACGGATTCAATTTATGTTGTGAATTAGTTTGTTTAATCTATTTATGAAGTTGAAAGTATACTGATGTTTAGGGATTGTTTTACTAAAATGTGTTAGGCACTAATGTAAACAGCTTAAAATGGCAGTAAGTGCCATTTTAGCATGCCCTAACCCACATGTTAAATTTTTTTTCTTGTGGGGGGCATTCCTGCACTCATCAGCTGGTACAGCTACATTACTATGTGCTGATTAGTACAGGATTACTGTGTGAACCCTTATTGGAAAAAAAAATGGGTGGCAGTTAGTGCTCACACCATAATTTTTATAAATGACCACGCACTAGTGGCAACATTAGCACATGGCCATTAATACAAAAATGGAGAATAGTCTGTTTTACGGCTGCTACAAAAATGGCCTTAGCCTGCGGGAAAGATCTGCAAAAGGGCATGCTATGGCCACTTTTTGTAGCAGCTTAGTAACAGGGCCCCGAAGTTATTGATCTACTTATTGATTGGGTTTGAAGCTGTACGTCATCACATTAATGTTGGAGGTGAATTACAATACCACACTTTTAAAAATAATTAAATGGCAACTCTCCCACATTTACCATGCTATTACTACTACTACTACTATTTAGCATTTCTATAGCGCTACAAGGCGTATGCAGCGCTGCACAAACATAGAAGAAAGACAGTCTCTGCTCAAAGAATTTATAATCTAATAGACAAAACATTAAGTAAGCAAATCAAATCAATTAATGTGTATAGGAAGGAGGAGAGGAGGGTAGGTGGAGGCAAGTGGTTACAAGTCAAAAGCAATGTTAAAGAGGTGGGCTTTCAGTCTAGATTTAAAGGTGGCCAAGGATGGGGCAAGACATAGGGGCTCAGGAAGTTTATTCCAGGCGTAGGGTGCAGCGAGACAGAAGGCGCGAAGTCTGGAGTTGGCAGTAGTGGAGAAGGGAACAGATAAGAAGGATTTATCAATGGAGTGGAGTGCACGGGATGGGGTGTAGGGAAGGACTAGTGTGGAGAGATACTGGGGAGCAGCAGAGTGAGTACATTTATAGGTCTTCACTTATAAGGAAGAAAATATATATCGTCCACAACTTCCAAACCAGAATTTCAAATCTAAAACATATTAATTCTTAATACTTCACCCATTCCTGAGCATCATATAGACAATCTTGGTCTTTTTCCAAAATTGGAGGTATTTTCTCAAGGCATATGCCTAAGAATCATATTCCATAGCAGAATCATATTCCACTCAGCATGAGGACGCTGCAAACAGACTTGTTCTGGAATCCATAGCAGTTTATTTTGAAGACCTAAGTGAGTATTCGAGAATATGTGTGGAGTAGAGTTGTTAATATTAAAACCCATCATAGTGAATCTTCCTACTAATCAGGCACAACAATTTAAACAGTATCCAGCCCTCAACTAATGACCAGTGTGAGGTCTTTAAGAAGGGCATCACTAACTCAAATGACGGTGGACTGCTGTATTTTCGGCCAATGGTAGGTTCTTCTTATGCTTTTTAGCTAGTTGCATTATAAACTATTATGATAATTGCTACTGATATAAGTATAATTAAGCCTCACAGAATCCCATTATTTTCAATAGTACCATACCTGTCTCAGTAGCCTTTAACTGACAGTGGAGGAGTGGCCTAGTGGTTAGGGTGATGGACTCTGGTCCTGGGGAACTGAGTTCAATTCCCACTTCAGGCACAGGCAGCTCCTTGTGACTCTGGGCAAGTCACTTAACCCTCCATTGCCCCATGTAAGCCGCATTAAGCCTGCCATGAGTGGGAAAGCACGGGGTACAAATGTAACAAAAACAAACAAAAGCAGTGCAAACTAGTGCTGAAATTTGATTCTCCCTAGCCAATTCTTCTATAACATCCCTAGACTTCTCTCTCTCACCTTTCTTGACAATGATCTGCCTTAAATATGGTATATTCAGATTTAGTGGGGCATTTTTGATGTCTAAATCCGATTCTTCGAGGACAAGCAGGCCTAACTATTCTTACAAGTGGGTAGCGCATGCTGCGTTGACCAGTCTGGAAGCATAAGAAGAGCTTTGTGGAGCACGAGACACGCTCCACTGCTCATGCGAGGAAGTCTTTCTGCCTGCTGCGTGAATGTGGTCCTCAGTTGCTTTTTTACCGTGGTGAGGAGAGGGTGTACTTGGTCCAAGAGCCTCTTTTGTGCCTCTTTTGTTCAGTGTGTTTTTCTTTGCCTTTTCGGCGGTGCTTCCATTCACGGAACTTTCTTTTCCCTTCCCTTTATTTTCTTAGTTTTATTTCTTCCAAATTTAAAGTTTTCTTATATTTTCGTTGTCACAAGGTTGCTTTCGTGCCTTGGCCTCTGCTGTGTTTACTCCCTATTTTTTTCGGGTGCCTCGCCCCTTTTTCAGGCACCATTGCTTCCTTTAATTTAGCAATGTTTTCCGTCCATGTCCACTAAATATCCCAGTGGCTTCAAGCGCTGTACCTGGTGCAGTTGGATGAACAAACACACATTCTCGGTGTCTCCAGTGTTTAGGGCCCGACCATAGCCCTGCAAACTGCACCCTTTGTCTTCGTATGAAGAAAAGGACCCAACTTTCCAGAGAGGCTCAATGCAAGAAACTTTTTGAAGCCAAGTCTGGTTCCTCAGCATCGACATTGGCATCGAGGTTGGAGGCATCAGCATTGATATCAAGCACCGCACCTGTGTCGGGCGCATCGGTAAGCATGGCTGCTGCTTGACCTGCAGACAGTGGGAGCAGTGGTTCATTGCGTGGGTCTCACCTGTGTCTAGGCCTACTGCTGTTCAGAGCCCCTGGGACTGGCCATTGTCGGACTCAACCCTGAGGCAACGTGCGAATTCGCAGTCTTCCTCATCATCACCGAGCAGCCTCAGTGACAAACTTAGGGCTATGGCCAAGAAGCTTTGTCATCAATCCCCCTCGACGTATAGAGTTCTGGGGTGTCGAGGGATTCGGTACCCGAGAAGCGTCAGTGCCGGGAGGACCGTACCAATGTTCTCTTTTACCAGCAGCCACCAACTGGCTCCAGTATCGACCCCTGACAGACCTTCAGCCTGTCTCTTAACCAGAGCCCCAGCTTTTCCTGATATCAACCCTCAATGAGCGCATCCGGGCCTTGCTTCCTGAGTTGCTTGATGGCCTTATGCAATGGTGTGCATCGGCACCAGGGGTGCTTGCGCCTACCCTGCCTCCTGTTGCAGCCTTGCCTGGCCTTCAGCCTGTGGTGCAGCCTCTGACACCGGCACCACGTGTGGCCCCGGTGTCGACTGGCCCCCAAGCTGGGACCCCCCTCGACGTCGGTAGAGGAAGCCTTCACCAGAGTCGAGATGGAAACCAACTCCTCAACGCCATTCTTGAGGACATGGCTCCTCTGTATCAAGGCAGGCTTGGTCTCAACCCTCCCATTGAGAGGTTTTGTCTCACACCGATGAGGAACGCTCATGGGAGTCAGAGAAAGATCCCAGATAACCCTCTGCCTAAAAGAAGAAAGTCTCACCGGAGAGCTTTTCATTTCCATCTTTTTTTTTTTTTTTTAAAGGAAATGGCTGACTACATGTAAAATGACTTTATCTTGTTGGGCAGACAATGAACCATTCAGGTCTTTATCTGCCATCATTTACTATGTTACTTAGCTTGACTGAACTGACATCCTGTTCCCATACCGGATCGTCGAAACCATTACTGCTCCAGTGCATAAGAGAGCTCTTTTCCAGTGCTGTGATGCATAAACATATTCCAGCTGTCCAAAACCTCGACAAGAGCCACTTGTTTCATGAACCTGCTGCTTCTGGAGGTGAAACAAAGATTCAAAAGATTGTCCAATATGGCCACCAGCTTTTATAACAAACACTCACAGAAATAACTAATCACAGAATGGCTAATTCTTAAAGGTGTAATATTCAGTAAAAGGCTTGCCACTCCACAGCCATATTCAAAGCTATAGGTTCAACAGTATTAAGAGAAAAGATCCAGTGTTGCTTTCGATGTCAGAGTATTTTTTTTTTTAATCTCCACCTCTCCCACCCTTAGTCATCTGTTCAGTCACAGCGCAAATCAACAAATTCATTTTTAGCCTTAATACATTGTTGAACAAGAGAAGCTTCCAATTTTCTTGTAGATACACAGTGGTGGTGCTCAATAATTCTTGTTTTAAAGATCCGGGAGGTTTGTTCCACATATTGTAAACCACAGGGACAGTGAGTAGCATAAGTTACTCCCATAGATTCATAAGTTGTCTCACTCTTTAGCTGAACTCATTTGCTGCTGCTGCTGTTGTTATCATAAAATGAGGTACATTCTTCAGTAATGGAAAAGATAGAGCACTTACCACATTTCCAATGCCCCTCTGCCTCCCCCCCCTCGATACTGATCAACCAGACAGCAGACATATAATCTGTCAGCTAAATTTCTATTTCAGGCATAAGCAATCATATCTGTGAAGCAAGGATAAGCCTGCATGACCCTTTAGTGATGCTTAATACAAGAAGAAATTTTAGAGGACAAAGTAATATACTTTAAAACATATGTCATCCTCTTTTCGTCTTCTACGTTTGACCAAGGTTGCAATAAGTTCCCTGTTATTAAATGCTTTCTTGAATACAGATTTGGGGTATCCCTGTTGTTCAAACTTATATTTTAATTCTTGAGCTGAATCCCTAAATTGTGCAGTAGAATCACAAATCTGTAATCTAAGGAACTGGGAGAAAGGTAGACTGTTCTTCAAATAAGGATGTATGCTGTTGTATTGTAACAATGTGTTTCTATCCATTGATTTAGTGTACTCATTAGTATAAAATCTACCTTTCTCAAATTTGACCTCAACATCCAGAAACATAATACAACTTTGATGATATTGGTAATCAAATTTAATAGTTGCATGACATCTATTTAGCTCTTCCACAAAACTACGCAGTTCATTCTCAGTCCCAGGCCTTGTAAAAAAAACACATCATCAATATATCTCAGCCAACAAGTGGTTGCTTGAAAGGTCTTAAAAGTATAAATATAGTATGCTTATGCTTCCAAACTGGCCATAAATAAATTTGTAGTAGATGGTGCCAATGAGGTACCCATCGCTACTCCACGTAACTGTAAATAAATCTTATCAAACAGGAAATGGTTATTTAGCAAGGCCAAATGTAGTAGTTGAACAAGGAAATCCATTGGAGTCCTACGCGGTCTAGGACATTCATTCAACACCTGTTCCACTACTATATGGGCTTCATGTAGTGGAATGGAGTTGTATAACGACTGAACATCCAATGTTAGAAAAATTTGGTCATTAGTAACTTGGAGAAAAGCTGAAAGATTTAGAAAGTGGGTAGTACCTTTCATGTATGAAGCACAGAAAGGCACATATGGTCTCAAAAAACAATTCACATATTTACAGATTCACTCCAGCAGAGAATGTGAGAGGAGATGATAGAGCGATTGAGAATTCTTAGGAACTTTCGGAAGAATATAACAAATAGTAATCTGAGCACACTTATGATTTAAATAGCTATATTCATTAATTCTTTTTTTTTTCTTTTATTAATTAAAATTTTTTACACATTCATAAAATGCTCAGCTGAGATATCTCACCCGTACATGAAACAGGAGTGCATATTTTTCCCTGTCTGGATGATGGTTGATCAAGAGCCAGTTTCAGGAAAGGACACGATCAGTTCAAGTAGCCATCTAAGTAGTAGAATCACTGGAGTTCATCAGTTGGAATTCATATGATGTCTTGTTAGGCTCTCGCCTGAGTTGTGCTTTTCTCCTGCCAGAAAGGATCAGCTTGAGATCTGTGAAAATTTTCTGAAATTGAATTTTTTAGGTTGTAAGACATGCTTCCTTTGTACTTTCAAAATGGTCTCATCATTTTTTTAAACTTACCAATGACAAATGGTGCTAGCCCTGTGATGCGCGTATAGAGGGGCATGCTAAGTTGTTATTGGGTTATTAGAAGGCACGGGTGGGGGTGGGGAGAGTAGGGATATTTTGATGTGTAAGTAGAAAGATATATAAAAAAAGGGTGTCTGGGTTGGAGTACAGATGTGTTTTGGAACTAAGGTGTAATTATATTTGATTCCTGTGCAGCCTTTTTTAAGCAAAGAGTGTAGAACTGTACAGACCTTTATGATTTAACCTGAGCTAGGATAACCAGAATATTTAACAGCTGAAGTGTGTCAGCTGTTAAAATATTCTGGTCATCCTAGCTCAGGTTAAATCATAAAGGTCTGTCTGTCTGGGAAAAATAGGTACAAGAAATGAGAAGCATGGTTATAATGAAAGAGAGTTTTCATTACAAACAGGGTAGAAATTGAAGATGAAACATGTTTGGACAAAAGGGCATATCAACAGAAGGAAAAATTACTAAAACTTGCACAACAACTGCCATTTTAATTATTGTGATATGCTTTGATTTAACTATAGGCTGATATCCGTACAGATTTTGAAAACCTGTACCAAGCCATGAAGAGACATGAAGAATTCAGATGGATGATGCTACGAATAAAGCGGATGGATGATGCATGGATAGAAGCAATCAAGTCACTTGCAGAAAAGCAAAACCTGGAGCAGAGAAAACGCAAGAAAGTTTGTAATCTAAATTTTTATTTTGGGTTTTTTTTTGTTCATGCTCTAATGGTTTAGAATCTACAAAGGATTCTGACCTATGAAGGATACAAGAAATTGTTTCTAGCAACTGCCGTTTGAGTAATTAGTTTTGCAATTTTTTTTAAAAATAAGATTTCTGTGTTTTGGAGGTTCAGATCTTTTTGTTGTTGTTGGAGTGTATGGGAGCTTGTTACAGAATAGCAATGGTGCTTTGCTTATCCTGTAGTGTTGGAGAACAGAACAGTTAACTTCACCTGCTTTCTTTTCCAGAATTTATTCTTATAAGAAAACTTTGTCATTCCACTCTTAGTTCTCTCATTGTTCCTGTTTTCACATTAGACTTATTTCTCTGGACTTCAGAGCACAGTACTGCAGCTTCAGTTTTTATCCTGAATTGTCATGTAAAAAATATGAGATAACTTTAAAATTCATAAAGCTTATTGAGCTGCAGCACTAGTATACAGTGGTGGAAATAAGTATTGGATCCCTTGCTGATTTTGTAAGTTTGCCCACTGACAAAGACATGAGCAGCCCATAATTGAAGGGTAGGTTATTGGTAACAGTGAGAGATAGCACATCACAAATTAAATCCGGAAAATCACATTGTGGAAAGTATATGAATTTATTTGCATTCTGCAGAGGGAAATAAGTATTTGATCCCCCACCAACCAGTAAGAGATCTGGCCCCTACAGACCAGGTAGATGCTCCAAATCAACTCGTTACCTGCATGACAGACAGCTGTCGGCAATGGTCACCTGTATGAAAGACACCTGTCCACAGACTCAGTGAATCAGTCAGACTCTAACCTCTACAAAATGGCCAAGAGCAAGGAGCTGTCTAAGGATGTCAGGGACAAGATCATACACCTGCACAAGGCTGGAATGGGCTACAAAACCATCAGTAAGACGCTGGGCGAGAAGGAGACAACTGTTGGTGCCATAGTAAGAAAATGGAAGAAGTACAAAATGACTGTCAATCGACAAAGATCTGGGGCTCCACGCAAATCTCACCTCGTGGGGTATCCTTGATCATGAGGAAGGTTAGAAATCAGCCTACAACTACAAGGGGGGAACTTGTCAATGATCTCAAGGCAGCTGGGACCACTGTCACCACGAGAACCATTGGTAACACATTACGACATAACGGATTGCAATCCTGCAGTGCCCGCAAGGTCCCCCTGCTCCGGAAGGCACATGTGACGGCCCGTCTGAAGTTTGCCAGTGAACACCTGGATGATGCCGAGAGTGATTGGGAGAAGGTGCTGTGGTCAGATGAGACAAAAATTGAGCTCTTTGGCATGAACTCAACTCGCCGTGTTTGGAGGAAGAGAAATGCTGCCTATGACCCAAAGAACACCGTCCCCACTGTCAAGCATGGAGGTGGAAATGTTATGTTTTGGGGGTGTTTCTCTGCTAAGGGCCAGGACTACTTCACCGCATCAATGGGAGAATGGATGGGGCCATGTACCGTACAATTCTGAGTGACAACCTCCTTCCCTCCGCCAGGGCCTTAAAAAGGGTCGTGGCTGGTCTTCCAGCACGACAATGACCCAAAACATACAGCCAAGGCAACAAAGGAGTGGCTCAGGAAGAAGCACATTAGGGTCATGGAGTGGCCTAGCCAAGTCACCAGACCTTAATCTCATTGAAAACTTATGGAGGGAGCTGAAGCTGCGAGTTGCCAAGCGACAGCCCAGAACTCTTAATGATTTAGAGATGATCTGCAAAGAGGAGTGGACCAAATTCCTCCTGACATGTGTGCAAACCTCATCATCAACTACAGAAGACGTCTGACCGCTGTGCTTGCCAACAAGGGTTTTGCCACCAAGTATTAGGTCTTGTTTGCCAGAGGGATTAAATACTTATTTCCCTCTGCAGAATGCAAATAAATTCATATACTTTCCACAATGTGATTTTCCAGATTTAATTTGTGATGTGCTATCTCTCACTGTTACCAATAACCTACCCTTCAATTATGGGCTGCTCATGTCTTTTGTCAGTGGGCAAACTTACAAAATCAGCAAGGGATCAAATACTTATTTCCACCACTGTAAATATGTTGCCTTAGTGACAGAGGAAAAGAATAAAGTGTACCTTTTTATGACTCAGCAGTTTCTTCCTGTTGTAGGAGTCTACATGTCCTGCTGCATAGAAATTCATTCATCTCAATATCCAATAGTATCTCTGTTCTTTACCTTGAATTCCAAACTGGAAGGAGGGCATACTCTACCTCCTTCTAATGCACATTCAGAAATCACTCATTATTGGCTGAAAGGTTACCCCTACCCTGTTTAGAGGGGGAAATATACCATTTGACACTTCACCACCTCTTGTTTAGAATGAATCTCTACACCTGATCTAGCCTCTAGTGAACCCCCTCTGTACTTACTCTAAATTAATCTGGAGTATAAAAAAAAAGAAGCGTTTCCATATGTTTTACACCCAAGATTCATTTAGTGCATGTACAGAGGGGTTCCCTTTTCACTACAAGAAGCAGATCCTACCTAAGATGTATTTGTCTTATTTAAAATACACAAAACTTCCAGCGGCCACAGTATCCCTTCAAATACATAGCTTCTTCCATAATCAACAGTTTTGTGGCAAACACCAGTCCATTCAATCTATCATTTAAGGATATGGGCTTTATATTTTAGGTTCAGCCATCACCTGGATTCAATAACTCCCACTTTCTCATTCCCAGTTGTACTTGAATTTACAATGAGGAAGGCAAAGAAATGTAGGGAGCTTTCTTATGACTCCTGGTAAACATACGAAGCTACTGGACCGTTTGTGCAAGAAGGTATTTCAAGCTGTAATGCTCTCTGCATAGATTGCAGTCCATTCGCTCTTCATGGTCCAGTGCATCTAAAGCATCTTCTAACAGATCCAGGGTTTTTCAACTCGCTTTCTCAACTGGCTGCAATATGTGTGGAGGCAGATGACTGCAGAACGCATCTTATATGCTTTTTTGTACAGTTTATTCAGTACTTTGTGAATCCAGCTTTTTTTTTAATCACTGCCAGACAGCTATGCCCCATGCACTGTGATCTACTGTTTGGTGAAAAGGTTCGAGACTCTAGACACCATCATAACTTACTGTTCTACCCTACAGAACCTGTGAGCACTAGTATACTCTATCTTCGTCATCCTCTAGACAAGTTTCTACTGCACTGGAGAATTTTTTTTTTTTTATTTCCTTAACCAGGCAGCCACAGTAAGCCCAGAATCAATTGTTTGCTAAGCCTCACCATGAGAGAACCAAAGCGGGGTACATTTGCAAAACAAAAGCATCCACCTCCTTTATGATGCTCCTTGGCAATCATGGCCAGTTCTCTTCCAGAATTTCCATCCTGCCCTACTGTTGGGGGGGTGGGGGGGAGAGAGTCAGGCACATTTTATTTTGCTCTAAGACTGAAGAAAATCACAACCAGTTCTGGGTTCTTAGCACTATCAGAGCAGGTTCCTTTCACTTGTGCTAGAAAATCCCATACTGTGCTCTTTAACTACCTCACACCAGTAACCATCTGTTAAAAGAATTTTACCAATGATACGAACACCACGAGACCAAGTCAGGCTTAAAGCAGTTTTATTTCTTGCAAGGAGACAAATCCAGCATACCCTCATGAAGTTGTCTGCCCTCCCCATACCTTCCCGTTTCTTATATACCTTTTTAGATTCTCATCTACGTGCAGCTGTACATGAAACATATATTTTAAGCTTAGATGAGCATGTTACAGTTTTAGACCATTAGGAGGTTTTTACAAGCTAGCCAAAAAACATATCTAAGAACATTCAGTTCTTCTTTTAACACACAAGGTCAGAAGCCGTTTCTTTTCTTATAATCTACACTTGTTTAGTATATGTTAAAATGATTATCTCAATAATTTCCCTACACCATCTTGTATTCATTTCTGTTCAGAATGGTGCTCCTCTAGCTAGTAAAGTTAAACCTCGTAAAATTGGAGCCACAGCAGTTACCATAGCTCTCTTGAAGTCTATGTCACTGAATAAAGTATCCTTGCTTCATTCCTTGATTTCTCAACATGTCTTGAACCAACTTTCAAAATGAACTGTACAGCAGTGCATCTTATTGAAAATTGTTCCATCTGAGTATGTCATATGATGGAAAAAATGAGGGTGGGATGACTCATTTCTGCTTGTGGAAGGAAAAGTATATGCAGACTTTTATCTGCTCTGAGGTGGACACTTAGGGAATCTAGTCAAGTAACTGTTATCTGGTCAAATTTCATAGAACATTGTCCTTAAATGACCCTCCCTTAGTGTCTATCCAGACCTGCCCAGAAAATGACTGATGGGTTGTATACACCTACCAGCAGGTGGTGACTGAGATCTCTGACCCTCGTGAGAGCCAATAAGAGCCTGCTCAGCCTCAGCCAAACTCAATATTCTCAGTCGCTTTCAGTCTGTATTTTCTTCTTTCTCTTTGGAAAAAAAATAGAGGGAGAATTTTCTGTTCCTTTTCCTTTATTCTCTTTATTTAATCTATTTTGGTCTGTGGTATCTGTGTATTTGGCATCCCTAATTGTTTGACAGAGGCTGAAGCCCGAGGGGGTTATCTTTTAGCCTCGAGGGTGCTGCACTTGGGTGGCCAAGTCCCTCCCCCCCACCACCAAATTACCCATTCTCCTTTTCAGGTCTCTTGGGACCTCTGGCTGGAACAGAGTTTGTGGAGTCTCAACCCCTTCGAGGGAATGGTGTGAAAGTGCTGCAGGGAGACAGTCACATTAGGCTGTGTGCTTTTTCTATTGCTCTCATATCTTTGAAAAAAAAAAAGATAATTGAAGTGCGAACAAGGAAAGCAGGGCTTCACTTGTTTTCTTGGGCAGCGTCGGGAGTTTTATTTTTTTGGTGTAGGTGGTACATGTTCCCGCTGCCATGGCCGAGAAGCTGCGGCACTGATCCGTCAGTGCCGGGGTCTGACACTGGTGGGGATATGTAAAATTTCTACTGCTGTGGAGTCCTCAGATGTTACACTGACATCGGATTCAGCAGCACATCGTTCGGCAATGGTTTTAGTGCTAGCGGCTTCATTATTGGATCCTTCTCCTGTCAGGCTGGCGGTTTCTGTTATTTTGGATCAGCACTCTGTGCTGGCAGGGGAGCAGCCCTCACGGCAAACTTTTGATGCTGCTTCCAATCCAGGGAACGTGCAAGGAGGGTTTCCCGGAGGGGGTTTCCCTTCGAAGTTGTGCTGGCCATGTATCGGGCTTTTCAGTTAAAACGTACTAAATCCCTCCCTCCAGACTCTCCAGGGGGGAGGTCCTTCCACTTTGAAGCATTTTAGGAATCTCCTGGGACCCTGAGGAGGAGGAAGGCTCCATAAATGTTTTGGACACAGAGTCTGGTTTGGAGGATGTTGCAGTAGATCTTGAGGGAGAAGCTGCTTTCAAGGGTGCTCAGGGAGAGTTTCTTCATCTGGATGAGCTGCTTCCTGGTGAGGACCCCTCAGTGGCGAGGGTGTTTCACAAGTGAATTTGCAGGATCTGATTTCTTTCGTGTCCTCTACCTTGAATTTTGAAGAGGAACTGGTGGTGGTTGACGAGCATAAGGTGGATCCGCTGGTAAGGGGCATTCACAAGTCTGGTAGATGTTGTCATGTGCACCAAGACCTTAGGGATATTGTTCAAGCCCAGTGGGATGTGCTGGATACCCCTTTTCAGTTGTCTAGGTCAGTGATCCTGCTCTATCCAGTCCTGGATTAAAACAGCGCATTGTTGAAGCTTCCAGTTGTAGATGCCAGTGTCTGCTGTTGTTAAAAGGAATATAGTGCCGGTAGATGGTGGCATGGCTCTTCGAGATCCTTAGGACCACTGTATGGAGTCTCTTGTAAAGAATAGCTTTGATGTCTCAGCCTTGGCAATTCAAATGACTATTTGTGGCAGTTTGGTGGCCAGGGCATGTTTTAGGTGGTGGAGAGAGTCTTGGCTAGGACTACTTTTACTTTACTTTAATGGGATTTCTAGACCGCTTGTACCTTTTTTAGCTCTAAGCGGTTTACAGGTTGGGTACTAAACAGGGAAGAGTCCAAGACAATATCTCGGATATTACAGTTGTTATTAATAAGTGGTAGATCTGGTAGCCATTATTCAGAGATTAGCTAAGAAGTTTCTTAAACAGAGATGTTTTTACATGTTTTCTGAATTGATTATAGTCATTCAAATAGGCCCAAGTTCTTCCAAAGTTTTAGTGCCTGATATGCTAATAATTGCTCATAGATTCTGTTTCATTTTATTTCTTTCAGGGAAGGCCAGGCAAATGGGGAGCAATGATTAGGTCTTCTCATCCTCTTATTAGAGTTGAATTCTACATATGTAGACGTGATGACTTGGCCCTGGTGGACAGAGAGGTTGCCAAGGTTGAGGTGGGATCTGCCTTCCTACTTGGATACTCTTTATGATTTGCATCAGGCTTCTGTATAGTATATGGCTTTGAGTGTGGCTGCCCGCCAATCTCTTTGGCTTCGAGGCTGGTTGGCAGATGCTACCTCTAAGCCCAAGCTAAGTAAATTTCCTTTTTGGGGTGCCTTGTTGTTTGGCAAAGAGTTGGACAAATTGGTTTAGAGTCTTGGTGAGTCTAAGATGATGCGGCTTCTGAAAGATCATCCTCTGTCGGCAGGTCGTGCTTTTTTGTCCAGTTGAGGGCATGGTGGTTGGTGGTTCAGATTGGGGAAATTGACTAGCGTGCAGAGATCTCGCTTCTTTCCACGGTCCTAGCCCTTTTGTCGTTCCCGGTGGTGAGACAGGGATGGTGGATTCTCTTCCCAGTTTGTCGTCCTTCTCAATGAAGGTGTCTGGACCCATCCTGTAATCTCTGTAAGGACTTGGTTGAGAGAGTTTTTATTGGAGGTGGGCCAAGATTACCGCCAATCAGTGGGTGCTCAAAGTCGTTCGCAACAGGTATGCCTTAGTTTGCTTGGGAACTGGCAGATGCCTTCGTGGTGTCTCCCTGTTGTTCTCAAGTCAAGGCGAGAACGATCAAGGACGTTCTAGATAAGCTTCTGTGTCTAGAGGCGGTTTGCTCAGTGCCATCATTGGAGATTGGAACGGGTCACTATTCCATTTATTTTGTCGTGCCAGAAAAAGAGGGCACCTTCCGACCATCTTGGATCTCAAGATGTAAATCAGGCTCTCAAGGTGCCCGGTTTTTGTATAGACTCTCTTCGCTCCGTCGTGGTGACAGTTTGGCAAATTCTTGACTGCTCTGGATTTGACAAAGGCCTATCTTCACATTCTAATCCGTCAAATGCACCAGAGGTTTCTTTGCTTCACTGTTTGGGCAAGCATTATTAGTTTTGTGCACTACTTTTGGTCTGGTGACGGCTTCTCAGACTTTCAACAAGGCTATGGTGGTGTTGCAGTGGCCCTCTACAAGGAGGGAAGCTTGTTCCATCCATATCTGGACGACTGGTGGATCAGAGCTGTCATATCAGGAGCTCCCAGGTCACGAGTCCGGTGGTTTGTTTCCTGGAATTGCTGGGGTGGGTGATAAACCACCTCAAGACTCTCAACTATCTGGGGGTGTCGTTCAACACTCTTCAGATTGGATTTTTCTTCCAGAGGGCTGGATTCTCAAGTTGCAGGATACGAAGACTTCTTCGGATATCAGTTCCAAGTGTGAGAGATTACCTTCAGGACTTAAGATCCATAGCAGCATCCATAGCAGTTGTGTCTTGGGCCAGGGTGCGTATGTGTCCTCTTCAGCTCTTTCTTCTGTCCCATTGGTCTCAGTCGGATCTCTTGGGAGTCTAATTGCGACTCTGGGCACTGGAGCACAGGAGTCTCTGTTGGTATCTTCAGATGTCCAACTTTTCCAAGGGAGTTCACTTTGATCCTCAGTGGACTGTGGTGACCACCGATGCCAGCCTAAGGGGCTGGGATGTTGTCTGTTGGGGTCAGCTGGCTCAAGGCCTCCAGGCTTGGGAGGAAGTGCACTTGTCAGTCAATCTTTTGGAGACCAGGGTGATTAGCTTAGTGGTCGCTGCATTTCTGTACAAGTTCTGTGTGACAATGCAATGGCGGTGGCCTACATCAATCATAGGGAGGAACAAGGAGTCGCCAGTTGGAAGAGGAGACTGCTCTTCTCATGAGCTGGGTGGAGAGTCATCTTTCGGAACTCTTGGCATCTAATGTTTCAGGGACATTGAATGTCCATGCAGATTTCCTCAGTCATCAGATGATAGACCCTGGAAAATGATCTCTCAGTCCCGAGGCTTACAACAGCATTGTCAGTTACTGGGGTGTTCCGGTGATGGATCTTATGGCAACATATCTCAGTGCCAAGATGCCGTGGTTCTTCAGTCGCTTCAGAGGGCATCAATTCTCTCATTCAACCTTGGCCGTCAAGTCTCCTTTACGTCTTTCCTCCCTGGCCACTGCTGGGTCATTTCATCCAGAGAATTGAGGCTCACAGGGGCCTGGTGATCTTGGTGTCTCCAGATTGGCCATGGAAGCTGTGGTATGCCGATCTGATGCTTCTGGTGGTAGGCTTGGCACTGAGGCTTTGGCTTGCTTTCAAGGTTGGGTCAAAGGTAAGTCCTTGGTGAGTCATCTGAATGTAGTTCATTTTCTCTGTGGGGTCAGTCTTCGGTTTCCGACACAATGCATTTCCTGCTTGGGATTTCAATTTAGTTCTCTTGGTGTTTATTCGTCCTTCCTTTGAGCCTTTGGCGACTTGTTCCCTTAAAGATCTGACTCTAAGGGCTGTAGCATCAGCGAGATGTGTGTCAGAGTTGTAGGCTTTCGTGCAGACTGACGTTTTTGGAATTCTCAAGAGAACAAGTGATGCTTCGCCCTGTGCCTTCCTTGTTGCCTAAAGTCCGGTTGGCTTTACCTGTTTTGGGGTTGTCTTCTGGCTCAGAGGAGTAGCATTGTCTGCAGAAGCTGGACATTAGAGGGTTCTCAAACAATATTGGATGAGGACAGAGGAGTTCTGGTGCTCGGACCGTCTTTTTGTCCTTCTCGGCGGCTGTCGCGAAGGACTGGCGACTTAAAAAACCAACCATTGCGCAATGAATTAAACGATTGGTTCTGCTTATCTTGTTTCGGGTAGAGGCATCCCAGAGGGCATGCGAGCACATTCCATGAAGGGTCAAGCCTCTTCTTGGGTTGAGCATTTTCTGGTCCCTCCATTGGAGATCTGTAAGGTGGCAAATTGGTCGTCCTTGCATTTCTTTCCCCGTCACTATAGGGTAGGAGTGTAGGCACAGCTGGATGCTGTCTTTGGTGAAAGGGAGGGCTGGTTGGGTTCCTCACTTGAATGTACTGCTCTGTTACTTCCCATCAGTCATTTTCTGGGCTGGTCCAGAAGGACGCTAAGGAAGGAGAAATTAGGTCTTACCTGCTAGTTTGCTTTCCTTTAGTCCCTCTGGACCAGCCCAGACCCCTCTCTCTGCTGTGTTTGTGTATTTCTCGGATATTGTTTTGATCTGGTTTCGCGTGGTTGTCTCGGAGAACTGCTTAGTTTGTTAGTAGTTTGATCTTAAAAAAAAAAAAAAAAGAACGAAAATGATAAAAAATAGAGCATGACTCATTGTGTGCCATTTTCATTAATGGCTGTTGAGGGTTTGCCGGCTACGTTGTTGATGCACGTGTTTCCATTGTCTACTACTGTGGCTTTGTTATAATACTGCATTTGGCTGAGGGTGAGCAGGGGTCTTATTGGCTCTCACGAGAGTCAGAGTTCAGTCTTCATCTTCTGGAAGGTGTGCACAATTCATCAGTCATTTTCTGGGCCAGTCTGGAGGGACTACAGGAAAGCAAATTAGCAGTTAAGACCAAATTTCTCTTTAATATCCTTAATATGATTAGCCTGGTCTTTCAAATAATAGTTCTTATCCCACTCTTCAGCAGCATTGGAACCCTATAGTTTTCAAACCAGTCCTCGAAGGTAGTCTGAACAGTCTGCAATAACTAAGCACAAGATGGATTGGCATATAGTGAATGTGGATATATTTCAGGAACATTATTGTGGGTATCCTGAAAACCACAGCTGCCCTTAAGGACTCGCTGACAAATACTTTTCTAGTTTAGTCATTTCAGTTTTTAGGCTAGCCATAAAGAATACAGATAAGATGCATTGCCTAAATCATTCTGGTTCCTAGACTCAGTGTATGCAAATTCATCTTATTCTATTCCATAGTGATTAGTGTTCCCAAGGAGAGTCAAGTACCACTTTAAAATATGTTCCTTATTTTGGTAGGAACCAAAGCAGGAGTAGAGGATGACTCAGTGATAATCTACCAGGGAGGTAAAGTTCAAAGTAGCTTTATTAGAGCACCAAAACAAAAAGAATCGACATGGGCCATGTTTTGGAGGACACAGCTGCCTGCCTCAGGAGTTACTATACACAACTCAAATCTCTGAGACACCTGAGAGTAATACCTGATACAGTAGCAAAAACCAATGAAGCAGCAGTCTCCACAGCTGCAGTGTAAACAGGACACCATGGACAATTCACAGGTGTCCCTGTGAATTGTCCACAGTGTCCTGTTTACATCACAGTGCTGTAGAAACTGCTGCTTCATTGACTTTTGCTATTGCACCAGGCATTTCTCTCAGCTGTCTCAAAGATTTGAGTTGTATATAGTGACCCCTGAGGCAGGTGTCTGTGTCTGCCGAAACACAGCTCGTGTCGGGTGTTTACGTTTTAGTGCACTAATAAAGCTGCTTTGAACTTTCTCTCCCTAGTGGATTGTCATTATGTCATCCTCTACTGCTTTGGCTCCTTTGGATTTTCGTAGAGGGTGTCTGCCTCCTGCTGCTGTGGGCGTTCCTTATTTTGCTAGACCACTCCAGACTGATGGGTTCTCTCCCTGTCAATAGATGGAGCAGAGACTTCAATATTCCAATAAGTATAACAGGTGATGCAGCCAGGGACAAGCCAATATTTCTCTGCTGCCAACAAATGATGCAGCAGGATATTTTTTCTGAAGAGGCCTGTCTCCCCAAGGTGCACTCCATGGCCGTTAGCCTTAGTTCACTTTGGTCTAAGTGTCGCTGCCAGGGACTGGTCTATGGACATTCTTTTGGTGACAATCAGATGTGTTTGTCCCTCCATGTCCCCAAGCTGTAGCTCATGGATTTTGCCCGCAAAGCCAGCCAGCACTGACCCCAAGGGGCCTTGTTCAGCAGACCTAAAATAAATACATAATTTATTTTTTCTTTTTGAGGGAGCAGGATGTGTCTAACTTCTTTTTTCTGTCAACAGTTGTCTGCTTAACGTTGGGGGGGGGGGGGGGGGGGGGGGTAGTGGGGGGGGGGGTAGTAGGTCAAGTAATTTAATCAGGTTTTTCTGTAAGTTGTTAAATTAATTAACCAGGTGAGCAACTGCTGAGTAGGGCAGGTCTATGTGAGGCTCTGAGGGCAGCTCTAATTGTCGTCTTAGCAGGCGTCTTTTCTTCAGCAATGGATACAGCAGCTAGTCATGCCAGGAGGCAAGTGCTGTAGAGTATGTGGGAGCTGGTGCATGTGTAGCACAGCTGCATCCTACCATCCTGTTTATAACGAGGGAGAATATTTTTCTCTGGAGTTGGTGGTTGTGGATCAACCTGGCCCAGGCCACTCCTTTATTATAGCTTCAGTGCCCTTTGAGGCTGGGGGGGAGGGGAGGGAACTAGTTTGTGCCAATTCAGGGCCATCATGGACTGCTTTAACAGAGCTCTGGAAGAGTTCAAATGTTGGACCTCTGGCTTTTTAGGAGTCCTTCCTGAATCTCAAAGCCCTCAGGGGGGCCTGGTATAGTCTGGCAAGCAGATTTCCTAATGGTGGTTCAGATCCTGAGTGGGTTTTAACCCAGCCTCTGTCCTCTGTAGAGGACATTTTAGGTGAAGACGATGTGTGACAGAGGTTTCCCTCCTAGGAGGGGCATACTTGGACAGGGTGAAGTTGTCCCTGAAAGAGGATAAGGATTCTCCAGTGGTGAGGTTTTCCCCAAAAGGAGGATTTTGCTTTCTTTAAATGATTAGATCTCCTCAGCTCACCACATTTCTGTACCTGCATGGGAAGAGCTTGTGGATGGGGACCCAATTCTGCAGACCTTCAAGGGCCACCTCATTTCACCATGCCCTCTCCGAGATGGTGTTAGGTGAGTGGTGATGCTGGAAAGGATTTTCTGGGGCACTAAACTAATGGGCAGGCTCTCTACCCTTTCACAGTCAATAAGTTTCTGCCCCTTCCTAGATTGAGCGATTTGGTTACAGCAGTCACTAAGAAAACTACTAACCCGATGGAGGGAGGTCAGCCCTTAAGGATTCCCAAGATTGCGAGCATTGTTTTGCAAGCAAGCCTTCAGTGCTTGAGCTCTTGGAGTACAGGCTTCTGTCTGTGACAGCTGTTTAGCCAGGGCTCTCGGGCATTGGACAGAGCAGTTGCTCACCTCACTGGAGGTAGTTTGACTGGCGTCCAGGGTGACCTTACTGATGGGTGGATATTCAGAAAAAAATTGACTATATAGGTCACTGCGGTTTACAAAACAATCAAATAAATAAATAAGACACAAGAATAGAAAAGAACACCCTTTACAACCTGATGTGTATCTGTTCCTGCTCAGTAGTGGCTGTTATGGAGGTATGTAGGTGACTGTGCAGTTTGTTGGCAGATGTGGTCTCAGTCTCACTTGAGAAAGATAGCTTTGTTGGTTCCTTGTTGTTTGGAGAAGACTTGGAAAAGATTAAGAATCTAGGCTAAGCATACCCACAGCATCACCCTGAGAATAGGGCTTCCTGGATCTTGAGCTGGGGGTCAGGGTGTGCTGCAAAGCTTGATTCAGTATCAACAGAATAGGAAAACCGCCTCTGACTTTTGGCCATGAGAGGTTGCCCTTTCAAGGGGCTGTGAGAGAAAGGGATGGGCCCTTCTCCTCCTCCTTGGCTGCCTTCAAGGATCACCAGTAAGGACTTTCTGGCTCCCTTTGGGGAGGTTTAAGTGGGGGAGTCACCTCACCCAGTTCCACCAAGAGTGGGTCCTTATCACCTTGGACTAGCGCTTCCTAGAGATTCAGGGTTACACCTTGGAATTTTCAGATCCAGTTTCAGATGCCTTTACGGTATCCTCCTTTAGATCCCTCATCAGAACATGAGTGATAAGTCCACATTGCAGTGGCAACTCCAGTGGTGGATCTGTTCCAAGCTGGGATTTAGGAAGATGTTGTTAATTTCATCATCTTTGTGGTGTCCGAGAAGAGGGGGGGGGGGGGGGGGGGGGGAGAAGGGTTCCTTCTTGCCTATTCTAGATTTGAAGGGGGTCAGTGCCTCCAATGGAGGGTTTTTTTTTCAGATGGAAAACTTATGCTTTTTGGTCTTGTCAGGAACTTTCCCGGACTGATGACCATCTCTGGACCTTTTAGAGACCTACTTATATAGTGCCATCAGAACAAAACAGAAATGCTTCCTGCATGTCTATGTTCTAGGTCAGCAGTTCTAGTTTTGGGCACTCTCATTTGGGTTAGGAATGTCCTGGAGAACATTTTCAAAGGTCATGGTGGTCGTGGCAGCCCACTAGTGCAGATAGCCAACCATTTAAGTCCATCTGTACTTAATGGTTGGCTGATCCAGGCTGATACTGAGACAAATTCAAGGTTGATTGCCTTAGGTGGTCCAGCTGTTTGAGTACCTTGGCTGGGTAGTAAAGTACGCCAAAAGTCAATTGGGACCCTCTCAGAATTTGGAGTGCCCAAGGGTTGTCAGCACCAAGCTCTGGAACTCTTTGCTGGATAATGTAGAAACAGCGGTTAGCATATGTGGATTTAAAAAAGGTTTGGACAAGTTCCTGGAGGAGACCTCCATAGTCTGCTATTGAGACAGACATGGGGAAGCAACTGTTTGCCCTGGGATTGGTAGCATGATTTTGGGTTTCTGCCAGGTACTTGTGATGTGGCTTGGCCACTGTTGGAACCAGGATACTGTAATAGATGGACCATTGTTGTGATCCAGTATGGCTACTCTTGTGTTCTTATGTTGTTAATTACAGTACGGTGTTTCTAACCTAGGATCAGATGCACAAGCTTCAGGATCAGAGAACGTTGTTCTGTGTGCAGAAGGTGACGTGGGCTTGGTACTGTCTGCAGCTCTAGGGCTTCATGGCAGCAACTCTCAAAATAATTCTGTGGATGAGAACTCACATGAAATCTCTTCAGTATACTCTTGTTCTGCTGGTCCCCAAGTTCCAGCAGTTTGAGATCCAACTGCCTCTCAGCAGGAGTTTGAAGAAATGTCACTCCCCTGCCCATTACCCTCTGGACTCACTGGATTGGGTGGCACCACTGATGCAGGTCTGTGGGATTTTTGGGTGCCCACTGTCTAGGTCAAGTTGTACAGGGGTGTTGGCTTCCACAGGAAGCCTCCTGGAATATCAAGTATCTGGAGGCTAGAGCTATTTGCTTGACATGCCAGCATTTCTGCTGCTTTTACAAAGGAATGCGGTCAGGGTGCTGTTGAACAATGCAATGATGGTGGCATACATGAATAAGTGAGATGGTGCAGCAGTGGCACTGATGGTCTGCTGGATAGTCTCCTGGGCAAAATGCTATCTGGTAGCAATTTTGGCAGCCCACATAGTCCATTTGAACATTATTTAATTGCGCTTTCTCAGCAGGCACTCTAGATCCAGGGGAGTGGTTGTTGATTCCCTAAGCCTATTGGATCCTAGTGGAGAACTATGGACTTTGTTTGCTCCTCATGGCATCCATCCATCCATAATGTAAAGTGCCGATACATCTTCAGTTGCAGGAAGGAACAGGGTTTGGCATGAATTAATGACCTCCAGCCAGAGGTGACACCTATGTGTTCCACCATAGTCCTTGATTGGGCATTTCCTTTCCTTCAGAATGTGGTGAAGTAATCCATTTCTTGTGATCTTCGTAGCACTGGATTGAGTCTGCCAGCCATGCTGTGCAGACCTGATTTGATTGTTGTCAGGGTCCCCGATTTTGCTTTCAAGAAGGCTCAGACTTCTGCAGCAGGAACAAGTTTCATGGAGGATTCCAGTGGAGGAGTGGCCTAGTGGTTAGGGTGGTGGACTTTGGTCCTGGGGAACTCAGGAACTGAGTTCAATTCCCACTTCAGGCACAGGCAGCTCCTTGTGACTCTGGGCAAGTCACTTAACCCTCCATTGCCCCATGTAAGCCGCATTGAGCCTGCCATGAGTGGGAAAGCGCAGGGTACAAATATAAAAAAAAATAATAAAATAATAAAAATCCAGATCTCTTTTGGTTTATGGCCTGGCATCTGAAGTGGAGGAGTTACCAGCTTTCTGTCATCACAGCCTTGCTGTGGACATTTTGAAAACTGATGTGCAGAGTGGGGATCTATCATGTGTGGATCTGCCCTTATTTCCCTAGAAGTTCAAGTGGCAGCATGCTCTTGTTTTAGAAGTAGGATTGACAGACTCTTTGACATGTAGCTGGATATGAGTTGTTTTATTTGAGTAGTCGAGCAAATTTGGCTCCCACTGAACAGGGCTATACCCCTTGCGGTAAGTCTCTAAGCTGCCCTTTAATCCTTTGAAGCATATTTCACTCAAGATAGTATTTTTACTAACCATCTCTTCGACCAGAAGTGTGTGTGAATTGCAAGCCTTTTCTTTCAGGGATTCCTGTGTTTCTTTTACTACTGACTCCGTTTCTGTCAGGATGGTGCTTTTTTTTTTTCTTCCAAAGGTGGTGATCCTTTTTAATCTCACTTCTGGCATTCTCAGAAAGAAATTTGTAACTTCCTAGTACTGAAAGAGGGTCTTGCGTATTGTTTCATGTGCCACACAAAGGGGAATCAGCCTCAGTCTTTGATAGTCTACTGGATTAAGGAAGCAATAGAATCAGCTTCCCTCCTGAGTAAGGTGGTTCCAGCAGGCTTGAGTGCACCCTCGACTAGAGCTCACTCTACTTCCTGTGCAGTCATCCCAGAGGATATATGCAGAATGGCAACTCGGTGAAGTGGATCAGAGAGAATAGGTCCCATCCAGAAACAGAAGTACATCATTATGGTAAAATCAACTTGGTTCTCATTCCATTCCTATGTGAAACTTTATAAGCTTTTATGTCCAGGGCAGAGGAGAGGTTCCCTTTGGCAGAGTTGTGTTGCAGGGAGCCTTGTTTTCCTCACTCCTTGTATAATTAAGCTATGGAATGTCCCATCACTCTGGATGGGTCTAGCAGGACGTTGTGAAATTCACCCTTAACTGATAATTTCTTTTCCTTCAGTACTGCTAGATCAGTCCAAGACTGACTTTGGAAGACAGTGAAATGTTGGTGGGTTAGGCTTTTCTTTCCTGTTCATTATGTATTTCTTTCACTCCGGTTTACTAAGCAACGCTAGCGGCTGTCCATGTGCTAGTGCTGACATGGCCCATTCACTTTGAATGGGCCATGTTGGCAGTAGCGCATGGACAGCCGCTAGCGCTGCTTCATAAACACACCCCTTACTCTTCTGGGAATCGCAGAGGGTTCCCCAGTTGATGGTGGGTTCTACCAGTATATATATTCCTTTAGTTAATGCTTAGCTTTGGCATTAGCATACTAGATTATTCCTGGCTACTTCACCTGCTATACTGATGATATCATCGGAATCTTCAAGTATCTGCTTCCATCTGCTGATATGGGGAGATAACGTGTCAGCCTGAACTGGTCTAGCAGGACTCAAGCAAAGGAAATTATCAGGTAATGGTAAATTTCATCTTGTTAGAATGAATGGTGGGCGAGCACCATTGTAAGATATAGTTTCAGGCTGTAAAATTTCATTGTGAGTCTGGTTTGTTTTTCAGATACTCATTCACCTTGGACTTCTGACAAAGGAATCGGGATTCAAGATTGCTGAGAATGCCTTTAGTGGCGGCCCGCTGGGTGAACTGGTGCAGTGGAGTGATCTAATTACCTCTCTCTACTTACTGGGCCACGACATTAGGATTTCAGCTTCACTGGCTGAGCTCAAGGAGTAAGGCAGTTATTTTAAATTTTTAAAACTACAATGCAAAAGATACAATTGGAACTCCTTGACGTTCTTCTGTTAGCAGTAATTTGCTGAAGAAGAAAATGAGTGGTAATTCACTAAATAGCATATATTTTCAGAAAAGGATAATATGTTTTCATTGTACGTGTGAGCTCCTGAGAATTCATAAGTGAGAACATGGAAATTGATGCTGAGTAGCTTATTCTGCAGGTGGTGATTTCTTGATTCTGTTTACCATATCATCTTCTAAAATATATATTATTCATTAAAACCTTGCAAATAGGTTCAAATTACCGCAATTTTGGGAATTAATTGCTTTTTAAAAGGTTTGGTTCATATTTCAGTGAGCAAACATGTAATTTATTCTGATTGTGTTAGTCACACAGATTTTGAATTTCCATGGCATTTCTTCTCTATTTTCTCATCACACTGATGTGTACAGTATGTGTTTAAGCTGAAGAGCTGGATGTATTAACAATAAGGGATTTATAATATTCTTTTATTGAATTTGTATGCTCTCTATACATATATACACACACAGACGAACAAGAATTGAGTTTAAATGAAGTAAAACAAACCTAAATGTTGTATTTCATTTGTTTTATTATTAGCACAGATTAATAGATGAATTGTGGTCTCAGCTTTCATTGCTATGCTACTGATGATCAGATTTATTTTTCTCAATCTGAAGATTTTGCTGGTCTTAGGACTTTTAATAGATGTTTACTGGATACTTCAGTCCAGATAAGCGTTCAAGGTATGGCTGAATCCAAAGAAAATGGAAGTTCTCTAGATTAGTAAATCAGATTTTACTACTTTGGAAAACAGCTTATTTTAGATGGAGCAATTTTATCACTCACCCAAGCGGTGAAAAGCTTAGACGTATTTTAAGAAAAGGATGTAGGAGTCACAGACAATACGTTAAAATCTTCTGCCCAGTGTGCAGCAGTAGCCAAAAAAGCAAACAGTGTTAGAAATGATTAGGAATGGAATATAGAATAAATCAGAATATCATAATGTCTCTCTGGCACTCCATGGTGAAACTGCACCTTGAGTATTGTGTGCAATTCTAGTCACCGCATCTCGGAAAAGAACATAAGCGTTGCCATACTGGGACAAACTGAAGGTCCATCGAGCTCAGTATCCTGTTTCCAACAGCGACCAATCAAGGTTACAAGTACCTGGCAAGATCCCAAAACAGTACAATACGTTATCCTAGAAATAAGCAGAGAACTTAAGACTTACCTATTTGCAGATGCCTATCAGTAATTCTACCTTTTAGTGATAGGACAGAGCTGGCTTGTTGGTTGCTGAGCTATCCTATTGTTTTACCCCACCCCTCTTTACTATCATTATTGTAGTTCTACGCCTATTGCGTCACGTCCCTCATTTTATATTTTATTTCTTTTTTTCTCTCTTCCTTTTTCACTGTATTAGATTGTAAACCGCCCTGAATGCTTCTATAGGGCGGCGTAGCAAATATTAAATAAACTTAGAAACTCGGCTTGGACAAATTCCTGGAAGAAAAGTCCATAAACTGTCATTTATTATTTATAGATTTTAATATTACATTCATATAACAAACATAAATGCTTGGGCAATATCTGCATTACAAAAGAAAAGGAAAATAAAGTTAACCTAATAGGAAATTATCCATCAACTTTGCCCACAAATATTTAGATCCAGATACAAGGAAATACAAGAAAAAAGAATACATCATAATCAATGGAGCAGTGGAGAGCAACAAAAACTTGCAGCCAATTTGTACAGTATATTCTTAACTAGTGGAAGCAATCAAGGAGACATCTCTTTCACCTTCTTTAGAATTAATAAATTCCTGCAATTTCTTTGGGTCAAAGAAAACGTAATTAATTGAATTTAGTTCTTATTACCCTGGTTTTCAGTGATCTTTGCTTGTTCATCTCATTCAATGGCCAGTTTAAGGTCTCTGCAGTGTCTCCAAATAGGTTAGTTAAGATCCTTTGTGTAACCTTTTAAGGCCCTGCATGGGTTGAGTCCAGAGTATGTGGTAGCTAAGATTAAGCTTTATATTCAAAGTTTTCATCTCTGTTTACCTTCTTTCTTTCTTTCTTTGTAGCATTTGTATCCCACATTTTCCCACCTATTTACAGGCTCAATGTGGCTTACATTGTTCCGTAATGGCGATCGCCAATTCCTGAATGAGAAATACATAGTTATATTGCAGGTGACAGAGTGGATTAGGCATTCAAGTAAAGAGAATTAATTTTCATAATGAGAATAAAAAGGTAATTCATTAAAGTTCAATTCTGATAGAGTAACTTAAGCGGATTATAGGCTTGCTGACATTAAATTATCTTCCCAGGGCCATTTGCCACCCTAAAACAAAATTATTTGAAGTTTTTTAAACCTGCTGAAAACATTTTTTTTCTTCAAGCTTTTCCATAACTTTGTTATTCTGTGAATATTTGATTTTTATGCATCACTTTTTATGTTTGCTGTTTTATAAAATTAGCTATTAAGGGGATATTTTACAAATGGTTATCTTGTGATAATGCCATTACTTTATGTTATCTGCCTCAGGGTCCCATGGCAGATAATACACAAGAGCTGTTAATAAATGCCCCCCTTAATATTTCCTTTTTCATATATCAGAGGCTTTGTTAAGGTGAGTATTCACATTAAATCGACTACTTTACTTACTTTACCAACTTTTTTTTTTTCTCTTTGATTAGGATTATGAAGAAGGTTGTAGGGAACAGGTCTGGCTGCCCCACGCAAGGAGACAAAGTAGTAGAACTGATATACATTGACATTGTAGGACTCACCCAGTTCAAGAAAACACTTGGTCCTTCATGGGTTCATTATCAGTAAGTATTACTTGTGAACTTGTACATGTTTTTAACTAAAAGTTAATCTTATATGTTTGCATGACACACAGATACCTCCCTCAGAAGTGACCAAGACATTTTATTTTTAGAATGTCCTACACGTTCAACGCGCGCCCAAATGAGACTACCAACAGGCCAGCGTGCCCTCCTGGTGGTAATTTCAGATTTGGTGCGTGCCTATAACGCGTGGATTAATTATTTATTTCCTCTTACGCGCACTGGTTCTGGTGGTAATTGACACTTGGCACACACCAAATGGGCACCACGTGTGTAGCACATGAGCCTTTACCGCTAGATCAATGGGTGGCGTTAAGGGCTCAGGCCAGTTTTGGGCGTGCACCAGTTTCATTTTTACCACAGGCCCTTTTCCTGTCCCATTTAAAAAAAAAAAAAAAAAGCCCTCTTTTGTAGATGTGGTAAAAACTGGCCGGGCGCGCGCCCAATACACACTCCTACATTACTGCAGGCCACTTTTTACCACGGCGTTGTAAAAGGACCTCTTAGAGATTTAAATAAATGGGTTGAGGGGAGGATGATTAAGATGGTTCTTAACAATTTTAAAATATAACTACTTAACATGCAATCCCATATTTTAAGCAAGGTCTGTGATCATTTATATAGTGAGAACTGCTATCCTGTTTATACTGTATGATTTAATAAGGGATGTAATAAATTTGACCCCTGATGCATGCATTGTAGTCAGAAGGTGGCCGCTGTCAGGTTATTTGTGCCGTTTTGAGAATAAAGGATTGCATTTGCTTCTTGGTTAGCGATCTGTTTTTTTTTTTTGTTTGTTTGTTTGTTTTGTTTTTTATTGTTACTTTTTTGTTCTTTCACCTTTGCATTTTGGATCTTCCTTTCCTCCAGGATCTGCCTATATTTTGCACCATTCAGCTTTCCCTCCATCTTCAAGCCTTCTGTCACTGTTGCTGCAAAGCATTCCTGTAACATAGTGCTGCGGCCACCATTCTTGATTATAGGAATGATGTTTGCAGAGTGATATGGTGGTTATTTTACACCATAGTTCTACTTAAAACCACCTCCCAGGTGGGTGCATTGCCCCGCGTGTGCCCAATTTGTGTGTGAAGCTTAATTGAATAACAAGCCAATTAATGCTGATTGGCATCCTAACAAGCAATTATTAGTTGGGCTTAATTAGCAGTTACATGCGTAAATGTAGGTGCCGGATCCCTCTAAAATGTTATGCTCGAGTCCAAAAAGGGGGAGTGGAAATGGGAAGGTCCTGGGCAGATCAGGGGGTGTTCCAGAATTTACGTGCTTAGTTATAGCAAATGGGGGATACGCACTTAACTTAGGCACAAGGGTTTACACCACATTTCTATGCACCTAATTGTAAGCGTGGTTTACAGAATAGCACTGAGCGTTAAACAATCAGCATTTTTTCCAGTATGTCGTACTCCTCTAGGTAACCTTTCTCAGCACTTTCCTTAGCTCGTGGCAGTTGACATTGGAGGGACAGCCTGCTCATCCCCCTTTTGGGTCCCTCCTTGTGGGGTCTGTCAGGGATCACCTATTCTCCTTTGCTTTACTGTTTTTTAATGACCTCATTGATTACGGTTATGCTGGGATTAGGTGAGTGAATGTTTTCATATGCAGATGATATTTTTATGATCTCTATAAATGAGAACTTTGTTAATGGGAAAGTTGTTGTCTGCTATTGATAAGATTAAAAGCTGGTCTGTACAATATCATTTAAAACTGAATGTTATTAATCAGAGTTCTATACTGGATCAGATTATATTGTTGGATGGGTCAGTGGATAAGAAGTCCAGAGTCTTATGGGTGCTTTAAGACTTTTCTTTAATAATGGAACCTCAGACTAATGCTGTAGTTAAAAATAAATCTATGTTTAAATTGAGTCCAGTACTTCACTTAACATATTTATGCCTCTCGAATCTGCCCCCGACCCCCTCCTCTCCCCATGTGATCTATCCAGGCTAGGATCGACTACTGCATTAAAATCTCCTCCTACCAGCAGGGGCATTCCATCAAACCTTGTTAAATGTTGTAGGAGTTTTTTGTAAAAAACCTTATGTGTTGGTGGCCTAGTGGTTAGGGTGGTGGACTTTGGTCCTGGGGAACTGAGGAACTGAGTTCGATTCCCGGCACAGGCAGCTCCTTGTGACTCTGGGCAAGTCACTTAACCCTCCATTGCCCGCCGCATTGAGCCTGCCATGAGTGGGAAAGTGCGGGGTACAAATGTAACAAAAAAAAAAAAGAAATTGCATTTAATTTGATCTTTATTTTTTCCTCAACATCTCAGTGTAGTATTGGTTCAAGCTGTTGTTTTGTCATCTTTGGACGATTGTAATTTAATGTATCTAGGTATTTCGCAGAAATTATTGAAGAAGCTAAGATTGATTCAGAACACATCTGCCAGGCTGATTTGTAGGAAAAGTAGATTTGAACATGTGACCTTGTTGTTTGCTGGTCTTCATTGGCTCCCTAAAGAATCACAAATTGTTTTTAAACTTTGTTGTTTTGGTTTCTAAAACAATGTATGATGATGCTTGGGATGATTTTCTTTTATTATGGTCTTTGTCAGGTACTTCTTTTAAAGGTCAAAGAGTGGATCGTCTTTGAAAGCTGTAAAAAGTAGATCGCTATATAGTCAATCTTTAAGTTTCCATGCCATTAGAACTTGGAACTTTCTTCCACAGGATGTTGTTCTTCCTTTTACCTGTCCCATGTTTTAATGAATGTAGGAGATTGATTTGTATAGTTACATATATGTTATACTTTTTCTTTTGGTTCCATATATGACTCTGTTGTGCTTGGGTCTTTTTGTTACCTGCCTTGTACCTTTTTTAAGGAATTTGGTGGGATACAAGCCTCTAGTTATAGTATCTCTCTATATAAAACGCACCTCCAACGTTCCATTGAAGCCTCACTTTCCCAAAGGTCGAAAGTGAGGCGGCTGAGACCACTTTTTTGCTCCATGAGTGTCTGCCCCGCCCACACGTCAAACGTGATGACGCAGAGGGCGGAGCAATGACACTCATGCAGTAAAAGCGCTCAATGACGCGCCGCCCCACCTCCAAAGCTGCAGAATGCAGGAGGTGCAACCCCCCCACAAGCCACCCACCGTCGCGTTGCTTTGCCGGCGGGGGACACGAAACCCCGCCAGCACAAGTCCTGTCTGCTGACCACGGCGTGATCTTCGGCGTTGCAAGCCTCTGCAGGCAGGGCTTCTGTGCGTCTGACGTCCTGCATGTGCAGGACGTCAGACGCACACAACCCCGCCCTGCACAGGCTAGCAACGCCGAAGATCGCTGGAGTCAGTCAGACTCAGACAACACAGGACTTAAACTACGCGATGGTGGGTGCGATGGCGATGATGGGTGGGAGGCCGGCGGCCGGGTGCATCGCGGTGGGTGGGATGGCGGCGGCGGGGGGGGGGGGGGTGCATCGCGCGGAGGAGGCGCTAAGCAGGATCTCCCCCCCCCCCCCCCCCCCAAAAAAAAAAAAAAAAACAGAACTATATGGCAGCCCATGGAGGGATGAGGGTTGGGTCTGGCTGGCTGGAGGGAAAGGCATAGGAAGGGCAGGAGCTTTTGGGGGTGGCAGGAGGGGATCAGGGGATTTTTAAGAGAATCAGAGTTATGCAATTTTGAGCTGTCCTAATTTAACCCAGTGACCAATGTGGGTGGTCAGTGCTGAATATCATTGGCACTCGCATAAACCACAGTGCCTGCCCAGTACTGTCCACAGCGCCCCCACCTCCCCAAAAGTCTCTTAAGCAAAAGTTCAGACACAAGGAAGGGGAGGATGAGGGCCGGAAGAGGTCCAGAGACCACAGATGGAGGCAGGGGAGGGGGTCCTCACAGCACAGACGAAGGGGGATGGGGGATCCACAGCCCTGACAGGAGGGCAGCAGGGAGACATAAGAGGAGGAGGGGGGGAACACTGACCAGACAGATGAGGGATCCTGCGACAACACAGTGGCACAGGCAGATGGAGGGGGTTCTCTCACTCTGTGTCTCTCTCACTCTCAAACACTGTCTACAACACACGCTATGTCTCACACTGGATCACATTCACTATGTGTCACACAGTCACTCTCAAACACTCTCTCACTCTCATACACTCTCGCTGTGGCTCACATATCCACTCAAAACACACTGTCAATCTCACACACAAACACTCTCTAACAGACACACTTGCAGCCACACACATTCAATCTGTCTCTCTCACATAGTCACTCTCACACAAAGTCTCTCAAACATACACACTCCGAGGAAAACCTTGCTAGCGCCCGTTTCATTTCTGTCAGAAACGGGCCTTTTTTACTAGTAATATAATAATTACCTGTTTAAATTAAGATATGAAGGTCAAATTGGAGGTCAAAATTTTAGGTGCACGTCTTTCATCCTCTCTCATTCTAGATACTCATATTAACCAGGTAGTGAGAGAGGAATAGGTTAAACTGAAAAGGCCTTAATTGTCACAATCTTAATAGTTAAACATCATCTTAAAAATAAATTCCCATGTCCTCATTGGACCTTATTGTGCCTTCAAATGCAAGCACAATAAGGTAGCACGTCTTGTCCACTGGAAACTCTGTAAAAATAATATTGCTGTACCAAAAAAGCATTGGGATCATGACCCAGGGAGAATTACAGAATGTGAAGAGGTTATGATCACCTGGGATTTTCAATTCCAACTAATAAAAAGCTGAACGCAAGACCCCCCCCCCCCCCCCCCCCAAAAAAAAAAAAAGCGGACATCATTGTAAAGAAGTAAAATACCAAATCAGCATTGATTTATAGAGGTGTCGCTACCAAGCAATTACTCTGTGAATCAAGTGGAGGGGGAGAAGATCCTTAAATACTAAGAAATACAGAGAGCAAGAAAATGTGTGCACATATAATTTTTGCAACATCTGTACATGTGCAAAGAGTTTTGGTTTTTTTCTCGGACCTGTGATCTGAACCATTACCACTTTTAGTCTGTCTTATAAAGTTAAGGGTTCTTTTACAGAAGCTATTATAGAAACAGGCATTAAATCCTCACATACACTACTGCAGAATGAGCTAACCCTTCTATACCATCTCATGCCTGGTGTTCATTCAAGTTTTTTTGTACTTGCCTTTATCATCTACTTACTATTCTTCAGTACCATTGCTTTTTTTTTTTTGTTACATTTGTACCCCACGCTTTCCCACTCATGGCAGGCTCAATGCGGCTTACATGGGGCAATGGAGGGTTAAGTGACTTGCCCAGAGTCACAAGGAGCTGCCTGTGCCTGAAGTGGGAATCGAACTCAGTTCCTCATATGCTATGATGCTGGTGTCTGATGTGGGTTTTCCTTTTCCGCATCTTTCGCCCAGAAAACTACATGCAGACATCACACTAACCACGCGTTTCCATCTTCACTAACTTTCTGCTTTGTTTCCTTAGTCATAATTGAAATAACTACCAAAGCTACTAAGTGATTTGTATATGTGCACAATGGGAACAATTTTATAAGTTGGCGGCCCAGTAGTGGATGCCAAGTGTCAATTCTATAAATCATACTTAAGCCATTACAGAATGCTTGCATAAAGCTGTATTGGCATTCTGAATTGGCACGACCACTTACACCAGGTCAATGGCGCATGTGAGTTGGCACACTGAACTGCGCCATGCAATGTGCGCAACGGATTGTATTCTGTAAGATGCATGCGTGGCTTGGTAACAGACTCATGGCCTGCCTGTGCTGTGTGTACACCTTAGCAGTTATGCATTACCATAAAAAATAGCAGATAAGGTGCCACTTATGCACGTGTCTAATTACAGAATTTCATGAATGTGTTTGCTCTTTAATATTTACAGAATTAATGGAAGTGATTTGAATTCTAAACTCTTTGCTGGTACAACAATATTTGTACATAAGGAAATATAAAAGATTAACATATTGAGCTATTTTTTTGTTCTGTTACTTAAAGCTACTTTTTCACCTGGCCAGGAAGTTTATTTTAGAATAAAAAATAAGTGTCATCGTTTTTTATTTGTTTAGGTGCATGCTACGAGTGCTGGATTCATTTGGTACTGAACCAGAGTTCAACCATGCCCATTATGCACAGTCTAAAGGTCATAAAACTCCATGGGGAAAATGGAACCTCAACCCTCAGCAGTTTTACACAATGTTTCGTAAGTAGCCCACTTTCATGAATACACATTTTTCATAAGTATGCACAAAAAAGAGTTCTTTTCTTGTGAAATATCTCTGAGGAATTTAAATCTGGTTCACGAGGCCTTGGCCTTGCAGTCATTTGAGCTTCCAGTGAAAAAGGGCCTCACTGTGCCTGGTTTGGCAGGATTACATTTTAAAATAATGTATGTGATTCATAACTGTGTTACTTCCAAATAAATCTGCATGTCTGAGTCATGTTACCTGGGTAAATAGTGAACTTGAACAGAACTTGGTGTCAGTAAGTGTATGTTCTTTTTCATGTTCCAGAGAAAAGTAGCAGTGTTAGTGTCTTTTTGATACGAGTCTGTAGGAATCTGATTACCTGCTGAAGCTGTTTTTTAAGCTCATTTCAATTAAGAAAATGTTTTTTTATTAGCGTGCACAGTTTTTCTTGAAGTGAGGGTGGGGTAGTCTAGCCTAACTCTCAGTAGTTACTTTTTAGCCCATTTAGAGCCAAATGTGTTTAGTTAAGACCAATATGAATTATTTTGAAGATTAAACTATTGGCTTTAGTAACTGGATCCCAAATTGTATGATGCACATTGTAGTCCTTGTCCAGTTTGCTTTGCTCTGAATCCACCTTACTTTTAAGTGTTGACCTTGTAGTTCTGTGCTTCTGTATAATTCACCTTATTGCTTTTAAACCTTGGAACATTCAGCTTCTGAACTCTGTGCATTGATGTTAATGTAATGTGCCAAGTCATTTTCTGCTACTACTAGCCGTTGAGCCTGTTAAAACGGGCTAGTATGGGGTTTTTCCAAGGCCCCCTCGCTGCTGCAAGGCCCCCCCCCCCCCCCGAGGTCGCCGCTACCGGTCTGGTCCCCCCCCCCCCAGAGTCGCCGCCACCCCTCCACCCGGCCCGGGCCCTCTCTTCGGTATTGAACTTACGTCACCGAAACGCAGATCAGTAGAGCACCCTTCGGCCTTCCTTCCCTGCCTGTGTCCCACCCTCGTGTGACGTAATGTCGGCGAGGGCGGGACACAGGCAGGGAAGGAAGGCCGACAGGAGCTCAGCTGATCTGCCTGCTGCGTGTCGGCGATGTAAGTTCAATACCGAAGAGAGTGCTCGGGCCGGGTGGATGGGGGGCGGCGGCGGTGACTCCAGGTGGGGGGGGGGGAGCGGTAGCGGCGACCTCGGGGGGGGAGCATTAGCGACGGCGGTTCCCTCCCTCCCCTTCGCGCAGTTTCCTTCTTTGTCCCGCCCCTGTCATCACGTATTGACGCGGGGGCAGGACAGAGAGGGAAGTCTCTACTGCACATTTGCGGGTGAGTATGGTCACTCGCCATTTATATGTTTGATGAAAGAGTTAAAAGATGCTCAGCTCTTAGTAACTCATCTGGAATTGAGCTATAAACAGTACATTCCACTCTATTAATTTAAAAATACTTTTGTTCTGTTTGATTTTTAATTTTGTTTCGCTTGTTTTTCTAGAGTTAAATAGTAGCAAGAGCTCAGCTCAGTTTCCGATTCATTTTTGTGTTGGTCCTGGGTATTGGCCTGGAAATGGTACCTTTCCATTATTCCATTTTTCTGTTGGTATGGTTTCTGAACTAGAAGCTTCCAACACTTGATTTTTAAATTTTATTTTATTTTTTAAAATTTGTACTTTTATTAGTTCTTAAGATGACATCTTTTAATATTATGTGATGTATGATTCAGCTGTTCAGTTGTTATGAAATCCTGGCTTTTACAGATTTGTTTTCAAATGAAACATGTAGGAAAAAAAGATGTTTAAAAATAAATCTTGACAGTGGACTTGAAAGACAAAACTGAGCACCTGATGATTTAAGTGAATGTGAATGTGGAAGTATCAGCCAGACATTTTGAAATGCTTTTTATTCAGCATCTAAAAATAGCTTTTTTATGTCTATAGTGAAATCCACAGTATATTTGGTAACAGGCAGTACTTGAAGTTCACCAACAGAAAGTGATTTTACAATATCAATGTCTCAGGTAACATCTAATCGCAAATAACACAAACCAGGACTAATAGCCACCAACTCAATAAAAGTACTTATAATAGTTCACACCAGTATCATATGAAGAAATATATATATACTAGTAAAAAAAAGCCTGTTTCTCATTGAAATGAAATGGGCGCTAGCAAGGTAATGACCTTCTGCCATTTAATGTTTTTAAGGGTTGTCCACTTGCCTCCTCCTTTGATGTCTGTACCTTGGAGTTCATTTTCAGAGAGTGGAAGAGAGAGATACACGTGGAGGGGCATAATCGAATGGCGCCGGCCATCTATATGGCCTGTGCCGCAAAGAGCGGTCCCGAACCGTATTATCGAAAAAGATGGCCGGCCATCTTTCATTTCAATAATACGGTTGGGGCCGGCCAAATGTCAGAGATGGCCGGGTTTGAGATGGCCGGCATCGGTTTTCGCCGATAATAGAAACCGATGCCAGCCATCTCAAACCCGGCCAAAGCCAAGGCATTTGGTTGTGGGAGGGGCCAGCATTCGTAGTGTACTGTCCGTACCTTGGAGTTCAACTTTCTTGAAAGTGAGAGTCCTGTCAGGCAGTTTGTGTGCTTCCCGCCACCGTGGTCCTCTGTTCTCTGGTCGTGGCGTTACTATGCAGCCTTCCCTTCCCTCCGAGGGCGGGGCAGTGATAGCGAGTGCAATTGCCTGTGGTTGGTCCCTTCTCCTTCTGACGTCACGTTACCATGCAGCCTTCCCTGCCCTCGGAGAGCGGGGCACTGACAGCGATTGCGATTGCCTGTGGTTGGTCCCTTCTCCTTCTGACGTCGCGTTTCTTTCCCTGGCAACTATACAGAGTTCCTTTGAGGGCGGGGTGATTATGAACCCTACGAACACTACACGGCTTCACTGCCACGGAGTCAGCTTCAGAACGTTGGAGGTGCAAATTATTATATTAGATTTTTTTGTATGTAGAGTACCCTCAGATATTTTCCACTATTACTGCAGTCAATAATGCTACTACAGAGTGGCATAGCATTTGCTTTGTCTTGTTGATTGCTGGAGGAAGAAAAGAATTACGCAGCTTTAACCCTTATCCCTGAGGAAAGTGATTGAAACCCGCGGAGTCGGGCGGTTTCAGGGGAAGGTGACTGATGAACTTTTCAGCGAGGCAAGATAAGTGCACAGTTTTCACCAAGTATATATTTTTAAGCAAGAAGTGATTTTATAGCACAAAGGTGAGTGGGAAGCATGAAAAAATGAGCGAGTGTTGCTCCCTAAAAAATTCTGTTAGAGTTACCCGATGAAAGAAATGCTATGCCACTCTAGCAGCATTATTGACTGCAGTAATAGTGGAAAATATCTGAGGGTACTCTACATACAAAAAAATATATATATATTTCTTCATATGATACTAGTACTTGAAGTTCAGCAGCAGTACTTTTTTTTTTTTTTTGTAAATATATGAATTGGTTAAATATCATATGATTATCATTGTGAAGCTGTTACAGTAGCATTACACTGTTGGTTAACTTGAGTTGTGTGGTTCCATTTCAAATGCCCTCTGCCTGCTTTCCCCAGAAAAACTTTTCCCATCCCCCTTACAGAAAACTAATGATACCAGTTTGTTAGAGCTGCTGCTGGGGCCTTGAAGATATTTGAAATAATAATAACAAATTGGGGGTTGGACGGTTTCCTAAAGGACAAGTCCATAAACCGCTACTAAATGGACTTGGGAAAAATCCACAATTCCAGGAATAACATGTATAGAATGTACGTTTGGGAAGCTCGCCAGGTGCCCTTGGCCTGGATTGGCCGCTGTCGTGGACAGGATGCTGGGCTCGATGGACCCTTGGTCTTTTCCCAGTGTGGCATTACTTATGTACTTATATCTCTGGTGGAAGTCTCTGTTCAGTAGTAAAGGGATATGGCCTAGTGGTTAGAGCAACAGGCAGACCTGGTTCAAATCCTGAAGCTGCTGCTTGTGATCTTGGTCAAGTCATTTAACTCTTAATGGCCTTGGGTACAAAATTAGATTGTAAGTCCTCCAGGGACAGGGAAATACCTAGTGTATCTGATGTAACTCACCTTGAGCTACTACTGAAAAAGGTGTGAGCAAAATCAAACATGTAAAATATATCGTAGCTCAGGATTACAGTAAGGTTTCTCTTCGAGGTGTTTATAAATTGTGAGCCTGATGTTCAAAAGCACTTATCTGTATAGTGGCTGCCTCTAAACGATTGAGTGCTCTACTTGTGAATTTTCAGTGTAGTTTAATTTAGGCCAGCAAAAAAGGCTGTCCTAAACTAAAGCACATAGCTGTATAGAGAGCAGCTGAATATCTGTCCTTTTTCGTAAATCTAGAGCCATATAGTGATCTCTATGTATATTCAGTGCTTGCCATATAGACTGCAGAACTCAATATATATAATATATTAAAATGCTGAACTTGGTGTTTTTCAACAATTTTGTTAGTTTTCAATAACCAACCGCAAATAATTCCGATCACAAATACATTTATAACATCTGCAGAGGAATCATATTAAGAGCCCACTCAAAACTCCTCATCTCACTCTTCCTGTTACTAATCTTCTCCAAACAAATTATACTCGGAAGTGAGCTGACAAGACCACCAGAGCAGCATTCATAGATTGAGATTTAGTAAGTCCCAGTAGCTTCCCGGGAAACAAAAACACAATCAGGTCCCACCGAATTGGTTGGAGCAGCCAACCTTGTAACCTTTGCTGGATGGTCTTCCAATAAGCCTTAACTTTATCACAAGACCACCACAGGTGTCCCATAGTACCACATTCCCCATAATCCCACCAACACAAATGGGGCACCCCAGGAAATGTGATGCAAACATATAGGGGTGAGATACCAGCAGTACATCACGTTAACATCATTTTCTTTGGGATTGCAATAGAAACCTTCAATAAAGCCTTTTCAATCACCTTCCAGTCATCCTTAGTATGTACCCCCAATTCCCGACTCCAGTTAAAGCGATTCAGTAAGCACTGATGGGACTGTTTCCTTTTCTGTTTTTACAGACAGGAAAACAAGTCCTTAGTACCTCTGGAATCCTCATAGAGGTCTTCCAAAAAAGAATCCTCATGCAGGATCCAGGTCTTTTACTGGAAGGAGGACAAAAAACACCCCTGGAGTAAGACCTGGAGGGAAAAGGGGGTTGAAAACAATTAGAGTAAGATGAGACAATAATAGAAAAATAAAATAATAGAAAGTAGTGGATAAGAAAGGGCAAAGATCTACAGGAAGCAGGCAGAACCTACAAGAAAGTCATGTCCCAAGGAGTGAGTCCCTGCAAAATATTGTCCCAAATGAATCCAGCGCTTGTGAGGCTGAGCCTGAAACCGCTCAAATGCCTCACAGGCTTGCACTGCCTTATAGTACCAAAAAACATGAGGCACCCCAAGACCACTTGCTGATGATCCCGAAAAAGAAAAGAACGGGGATGTCTAGGTCTCTTATTATGCCAAATGAACTGAACCAACCAGTCCTGAAGACCGGAAAGGAACCCCCGAGACAAGCGAACGGGTAAAACTTGAAAGAGATACAGCAACCAAGGTAAAACATTCATTTTAAGAGTAGCTATGTGGTCTAACCTGGACAAATCTGAAAGGTCGAGGTATGATAAATTTCCCGAACCAAAGTAGGATAATTAGCTGCAAACAGATCTGCAAAGGATTTAGTCAAGGTGACTCCCAGGTATTTAAGCCTTGCAGAAACCCATTGGAAAGAGAAAGAAGATGCAAAAAATCCAGAGTTTGCCAGGGAACTCCCACAGTCATGGCCTCCATTTTATGCAAATTGATTTTAAAACCCAAGACCGCCAAATATGCCGAAATCTCCTGCTTCAAATTAGGCAAAGAAACCAGGGCCGGGAGTCACGTGATGCAGCCTGCCTGAGAAGTCATGAGAGTGAAGAGCTCTGCCAGAAAACCTCTGAAAATCAGCCGTTTTAACTACTTTCCCTCCCAAATTGTGTATATTTTTGCTGGGACTTACATCTATACATCCGCGCTGCTGTCCTCCAGGGCGAGGGGATCGAGGTATGTCAGTGAAATCGTTGAGAACATCTCGAGATAAACCATGCTCCCCAGGCTTAAGATGCCGGTAGAACAATTTGCATTTACTGTCCTCGCGGGAGACTGGGTTCAGGGAATCACGTGAAACAGCAAATGTTTCCATAACCATGGCAAAGAGCAGTGGGGAAAGAGGAGACCCCTGGCGAGTGCCTCGTGTCAAAGAAAACATGGCAGAGTTGCCCCCATTAATCCAAACACATGCCAGAGGGGCAGCGTAAAAAGCCTGATTCCACCCCTGAAAATATGGGCCAAGACCAATGCGGTCCATAACCCAATTCATAAAAGGCCAATGAACTCAGAAGCCTTTTCAGCATCAAGGCTGTGAATGCACAAAGGTATGTTTTCACGATGCACATAATAAAGTAAATCCACCGTTCTCCTCACTGCCCATGGCCTGCCGATTAACCACAAAGCTACCTGGTCAGGGTGAATAAGAAAAGGGAGAACACCAGATAAACAGTTAACCAACACTTTAGCCAAGATATTCACATCAGAGTTAAGCACCGAAATAGGATGATACGAAGTGCACTCAGATTTATCTTTGCCAGGTTTAGGTAGGACCGCTATCTATGCCTCCAACAGGGAAGGCGGTAAGTCAGCACCATCCCGCACATCATTAAGAACTGCCGCTAGCAGTGAAACTAATTCACCTGCAGACAACTTATAAAAATCATTAGGAAGCCCATCAAAGCCGGAGCTTTACTGGTTGCCAAATCCTTAAGAACTGCGTGGATCTCCTTCAGGGTAGTGGGACCCTCCAATCCAGTACATTGAGCATCGGTTAAGATGGGAAGGTTCTGATGAGCTAAATAAGCTTTGGTAGCATTCGGGGGAATACAGGATTCCTGAGTATACAAAATCTGATAAAACTGTAGGAACCCGTCTTGAATCAGAGAAGATTTCATTAAAAAGAGATCCATTGCCGCATCTCACCTTCAAAATGGAATGATCAGCCTGAATTCTATGTAATTTATGAGCTAAAGAACGGCCAGGTTTATTAGACTGTTCATAATGATGTTCTCTTTAAGAGTCAAAAGTTGAAGTTATTCAGAATAAATACTATCTAACCGTAACCGAGTGGCTTGCAAGTCCCGCAATATGGACACATCCCCAGTAGCTTTATGACATTCTAAAGAACAAATAGTAGAAAGACAGTGAGCTACCTGAGCATGTGTAGTTCGAGCTGTGCCAGCTGTCTGAATAAAATACCCCCGAGTGACAGCGTTCAAAGCGTCCCAAGCAATACCAAGAGGTCCCGAGTGCAAATTATTCTCCAGGTAATCCTTCAAAGTGGTGTGATACCCAGCAATAATCTCCTCATCCTGAAGCAAGAGTGTTTAAGGCCTGTTTATCATGGTCATCCTCCCGCAAGGATGGAATCATGGCCCAGACCAGAGCATGGTCTGAAACCGTAGGGCCAATACTGACAAACCCATCCCCTCAGGGAGCATCTTATCCAAAAAAAATATATAGTCCAACTGAGAGTAGGACCTGTGAGTATGAAAGAAAAAGTTATAATCACGGACCATAGGATGTGTCAGACACCACACATCAGAGACCAAGGTCTTCAATCATGGCTCCCAGATACCAAGACAAGGGACCGTCCCCTCCAGAGAGACCACCCGAATGATCATGGTTTAGGTGCAATGTAGCATTAAAATCACCAGCCATAATTAATTTACCATAAGTGAAAGCCTGTAAAGCCGCCCCAGTATGCACAAAGAAAGGCTCTTGGTGGTCATTTGGAGCATAAAGGGATGCTAATGTAACTTCAAAAGTTTCCAATAAAAGATGCAAAAAAAGGAAACGGTCCTCAGGGTCACATTTCGTCTTCGGCACCTGGACCTGTTGATGAAGTAAAATAGCTACAGTCTGCTTCTTGGAAGAGTCCACAGCTAAAGCAAAAAAATATGAGGATATTGAGGATAAGAAATATTTTTTATGATCACACTGTAGTTTAGTATCCTGTAAAAATACAAGTGGGCTTTATATGAAGCAATTCCTTAAAATTCTTTGGCGCTTCTGTGGGGTGAGGATATTGAGGATAAGACAAATATTTTTTATGATCACGCCGTAGATGCGTTTCCTGTAAAAATATAACATGGGGCTTTATATGAAGCAGTTCCTGAAAAATCTTTGGTGCTTCTGTGAGAAGTTCAAGCAAGCCTTTAATATTATAAGTTAAAATCTTTAAATCAGCGCACATATAAGAACAGGAAAAAACAAATGGACCACTTCCCAACCCTGTCTAGCAAACCCCACAACCAACCCCCCCCCCCTTATCCCCCCCTTACCCCTCCCCTTACACATCACACACTAAACAGATGCCCCGCAAAAAGACAGGCTTCTGAATGGAATATGGAGGATTTAACCCATTGCACCAAACCTCGCTCTCACCCCCCACTCACACATAACCCAGCCATACTAAATCGTATAAAGCTACCCCACTAATAAACATATCCCCAACCACACTCACCCATCATATACATTGAAACCGCTACAATTACAATAATATCATAACAGTGTCAAGGTTATTACAAGAAACAAATAGTAAAACCAATCTCACAAGTAGAAAGTCGCAATGGAACAGTGGGCAAAGCATTATCGGAAGCTGTGTTAGATTTGCCTTGCACCCGCTGCCACCGCTACAGCTTCGCCTTTGTCACAGGAGGTGCAGTAGAAGTCAATCCAGCGTCATGCAGAATTTTCCAAGCGGCCACATCGGTGCATGAGCAATGCAATTTACCTTCCACAGCAAAACAAAGAGAGAAGGGAAAGGCTGAGTGATAATGAGATTTTCCCCTTTAACAGAATTTTGAGGACAAGTTTCATGTTCCTCCGTTGAGTTTAAGTAGGGACAAATCCTGATAGACTGAAACTCGGGTTCCATTAAAATCCAAGGACTGAACCTGACAAGCCTTCTGTCAAAACTTTTCCCAAACTGCAAAGGTGGTAAAATGAGCGATGATCCCAAGGGCAGTTTTCCTGTGGTTGGCCAAGGAAGCGATGTGCTCCAGATCACCCTGAGGAAATTCAGTGTCCATTCCTAAAAGTTGAGGGAGTGCACGATAACAGGCACATTTTCCGTGGCCCCTCCATCAGGACCCCCCCACCCCCCCCCCAAAAAAAAACAAAGCTGCTTCCTCCTGCCACGGTTTTCCAGATCATGCATTTTATAAAGCAAATCCTCATATTGAGTGGACATCTGACTGAGGTGTGCATCAGAGGAGGTAAAGTGCTCTGTATGTTCATCTGGGTCTCAAGTTCGTTCACACGGCCGCCTAACTTCCGCAGGTCCATGCTCATCACATCAGTGTGCTCTAGAATTTCCTCTTTAGAGGCTTTTTTTCTCATCCCAAATCTCCACCAGATATTGCTTAAGGACTTTAGGGACTCCCTTTTTAATTTGAGTAGGATGTGCGTCTGCTATGACAATGCAGAATCTGAATCCGAAGGGGGAAGCAGGGCAAGGCACACCCTTACCAGTCTGGTGGCCCATTTGCCACTCACTCTCTTTCCTGGCCGATGAATGTGCCTTACACATGACCTAAAAGGTCCTAGACACCTTAGCAATGATAGTGGGTGAGAGAAAAGCAATGGATGGTATGGGATAGACGCTTTTGCAGTGGAGTTGGTGAAGGAGCTAAGCAGCCATTGGGTACGATGATGTCATTTCCACTTCCTCCCGTCTCTTTAAAAAAACATTTTATTTCCAAATTATCTTGATGAACTTGGTGTTTTAAAAAAAAAAACATGCACTGACCATGGAGTTTAAATATTGATCTGTGTAAATTTAGGTGTTTAATTTCCAGTTAACTAGGGGTTCTTTGAGAGCGTAAAAACAAAAATTTGTATTTCTCGGTGCTTTAACTTATTTGCCCTGGGGTGTTTTATCTGTTTTTATAGATCAAAGTCTGAAAATCAGAAGCTCTAACTATGTTGTAATCAACATGCTTTAATATGGTTCAGGTAAATGTACACTCAAATTTTATTTTTTATTTCTTATACCAGCTTTTAAACAGGAATTCCCTCATTTAAATATTTAGTTTACCTCTTTAGAAGCTGTTATGTGTCTGATTGCAGCTTATAAGCACTCTGTAGGGCTGTTGGTTACAGCCTCACCAGCCCCATTACAAAAGCATTGCACATCTGTTTCCTGTTTTTTTTTCCTGCTACTGGGCTATTGCTGCCAGAGGGAATAGGGAAACAGATATGAGATGGCTGACAGCTGAGTTCCGGCATGGCATTGACTGACCTTCCAAACATCACTAGCCTATAGTCGCCAAGCCACCAGCCTTTTAAAAACATTTCATTTTAAAAGTTATACTGCAGCATGTAGATGATCAATAATAGTTCCTTAAAAAAGAAGATTTAAGCATCTACGATTTGGAGAGGGGCACTGACATGGCATAAAGTTGTAGAGGAATTTGTGGTGGTTTATTTAGATTTTATAAAGCAGTTCCTGTAGAACTGTAGACTGATGTAATCAATGGTATGTGTAAAACAACTGAGTTAGCAGTGATATGGCTTCTTTGTGCTGAAATTACTGCCCAGGATTCACGGTAGTATGAATAAGAATATTTTAATTCATTGGGTGCATATTAATGACTATCAGCAACCTAACTGGTTTAGGTGTCCTTTTACAAAGCTGTGGTAAAACGTGTTCTGCGGTAGTGTGGGCGCATCTTTTTGGCGTGTGCTGGGCCACTTTTTACCACGGCTGGGAAAAAGGCCATTTTTTTTAATGGGCGTGCGCAAATTTTAAAACTAGCGTGTGCCTGTTTACAGCCTGAGCCCTTAACGCCAGCTATTGACCTAGCGGTAAGGGCTTACGCGCTACCCGTGTGGTAAGCATGCAGCGCGCACCAGTGTGGCCTTGCTGCTGATTACTGCTGGGAAGGCCATCCGCTGTAGAAAATAGAAAATATTTTCTACTGTGGGATTCGACGTGCGCCAAACTCAGAATTACCACCTGGCACACATGCTACGCCTGTAGTAGTGTCAATTTGGCGCATGCTACCCGCGCGTTAGCCCTCCCGCAGCTTTGTAGTTAATAACAAATTCTCCATTAGCTGGATTGGATGTCGTTTATTCTCCAAGTTACACCGTCCCTTGCCCACCTACCTTTATATGGGTTTCTTTAACTTTACTACTGAAAAGGTTTTGTAACTGGTTGTTTATGTGCATAGGCCAGGTATTTCTTATTTTCAGCCTGTTTTATAAAGACACATAGGCTTTCATAAAATACTAAGGGCAAAGCATCAGATTAAAGTTGTGAACATTTGCAACAGCTTGAGACAGACGTAAATGTTAGCACACAAAACTGCCGGATTCTATATAGCATTCCACGCTGAAATCTAAGCATATTCCATAACAATACATGTAACTTAAAGCTAATCCGCATTGATATCAGCACCTAACAAGCAATAATGAACACTAATTGGCAATAATTAGAATTTACGCGCACAACGTGCTATAAGCGTACTCTGTAATGAACTGTGCCTAAATTTTAATGTGTGCAGTTCAAAACGGGCGGGGAAATAGGCTTTCCAAAATTTACGCACATAGTTGTAGAATGTGGCCCAGTGTGCGTAAATCTATACACAGGGATTTACGCCACATTTTCGTTGGTGTAAATGGAGGTGCGTAATTTTAAGCGTGGGGATATCAACTAAGCATACGCTATGTACCGCGCCTAAATCTAGGTGCCGCTTATAGAATATGCTTAGCCGGAAATGTTTACCACGCATATTTTTTAGGCGCCTTATATAGAATCTGGACAAAGTTCCTACATACACATGTGTTTTATAAACCAAAGAACTAAATTGCAACTTTGCTCACAACCTGCCAAAACTTCACCCCTGAATGTGCCTACCCAGTGGTTACATTGAAAGTTCATTCATTACTGTTCATAATCCCTGGAGCAATTTTATAGAAGCCCTTTTATACACAAACAATCCTTTATAAAATTACACCGCCCACCCCCACCCCTTCTTGAATGCTTAGTCAAAACGTGCACAAAATTTATTTTAATTTTACTTTGTCTCCATGCTGATTTCTTGTTATCACCAGAAACCAGAGGAGCAAGGGAGACAGACTTACGCTGTTGCATTAAATGCTAATGTACCAGCAGTTTAGAAAAACTTTGGCATATTTTGAAGCCATTCCAGGATCTTTGGACATAGGACCTCTTTAGTTAACATGCTAACAGGGTTAAGCATGCTTGTTAATTTTAATGTACGTTTAGTATACAGAAACCAGAACTAGTTCTCAGTCAAATGGTATGTCCGGGATGAAAATCATCAATGGTGTATTCCTGGTCATTGGGGTGGAATGGTGGGGATTGGGGATGTAAGCAAGTTTGTTCTTCCCTCGTTTCCCCTTGATTGGTGTTAAGCAACAGGGTGTGGACGTTTTCTCAAACCATGTGTCATTTTCTTCCCTGACTTCTAGCTGTTATATGTTCCTGAGTTTATATCTCTTACTCCCCACTCAAGCCCCCACTCAGCCTCTCACTTCCTTCTCTCTTATCTTCTTTGTCCCTTCTACTTATGTTTCCATACCTTTTCTCAGCTCTTCCCTCTTTTTATCTACTGTCTCCTCTATTCCTGATACTGGTCTTTTTCCCTTAGTTTCCTGATTTCCTCCCACCCACCCCCTCCAGATCTCTCTCGCTCTCATAGGCCCATTGGGGTTGATGATCAGCCTACAGTGGTAAGCAGCTGGTAAGCCATTTCCAGAGATAGGCTGAACAAACCCCAGACCTGTATGGTCCATCCAATCTACCCAACAAAATAAAGTCATTACATCAGATACTTCATATGTGTACCTGATCTTGATTTGTCCTTGCCATTTTCAGGGCATAGACCATAGAAGTCTGCCCGGCACTGTTCTTGTTCTAAAACTTCTGAAGGTTTCATCGAAGCCTCTGAAAAGCTCCTCTCCAACCCATCCAAATCTATTCAGCTACAATCAGGGCACAGACCGTAGAAGTCTGTCCAGCACTGGCTTTGTTTCACAGTTACTGCCTAATCTCCTGTAAGCTCCTTTTGAGCCATTCCTTCTAAATTGGATTCCTTTGTGTTTGTTGCTTCCGACATTGAATATTTAAGGTATGACCACCAAACCCCTGATTTATTCAGATGGGTGCCTGGTTATCTTGCTGCCTAAAGTTTAGGACAGCAGTTTTGCTATCTAGTCATTTGCCACTGAATGTCCCCAGATAGCCCCGCACAAGAAATTTAAGTAGCGAGGAGCCTCTCCTGGCCATTTAAAGTGCTTTGAATATTGACCTCATTGTATTTTCCTCCACCCATTACCTAGTCCACTCTCCTGTCTACCCTTTGTTCTCCTTCCATCTTTCCTCCTAGACCAGATCTCCTGTTTTTCCACTTCCTTCCTTCGTTCACTCTTACCCATCTCTTCTGTCTCCGACTTCTCCCTCGCATTATTTTCTCACTCTCAATGTACCTTGGTTTCTCTCTCTCTCTCTCTCTCTCTCTCTCTCTCTCTCTCTCTCTCTCTCTCTCTCCCTCTCCCTCTCAGGTTTCATCTACCCTTCTTCCTCTTAACCCCCTCCCTGGATGCATTTTCTTCTTGTCTGCTTCTAACCTGTAGTGGAGCCTGACCTTCCCTTTCCCCTATCTACTCTACCCTGTCTTGCCCTCCAATTCTGTCACCCCCCCCCCCCTTTAAATTTCCCATCAATCCTCCCTTTACGATAATCCCAAGGCAACTTGGCTTTCCTTCCTCTCCAGATCTTTAGATCTCCTTGAGGTCCAGTAGGTGAACATCATTAATCTTGCATCAGTTTTTGCTGCTGAGCTGGGCCAGTCTTGCATTATGAGCCAGGAGATTTGGTTCATACAAGACTAGCTGACCTCACATGGTGGCAAAAGATGATGCGCTGTTAAGTGCTGTAGTTTGCCTGCCGCTGGCCTCTTTGTGTGTTGCTCCTTCTGGTCGGGAGGTGGAGGCTGAAGCAGTGATATCGGTGATAAGGAAGCCCTGCTGCTATGGAATTTAAAAAATTCATAGTTACTGACTCTGACAAGAGTGGCAAAGGAAAGACAAAAAAAATTTCTGGGGTGGCACTTGCCATCCATTGGCACCCAAATTCATCCATTGACACCCTAGTGCTCAAAACTACTGCTATCATTAACGTGATAAGTACATAAGTATTGCTATACTGGGACAGACCAAAGGTCCATCAAGCTCAGCATCCTGTTTCCAACATTGGACAATCCAGGTCACAAATACCTGGCAAGATCCCAAAAAAGTACAGAACATTTTATACTTCTTATCCCAGAAATAGTGGATTTTCCCCAAGTCCAATTTAATAATGGTCTATGGACTTTTCATTTAGGAAGCCGGCCAAACCTTTTTTTAAACTCCACTAAGCTAACCATCTTTACCACATTCTCTGGCAATGAATTCCAGAGTTGAATTACACATTGAGTGAAGAAACATTTTCTCCGATTCATTTTAAATTTACTACTTTGTGGCTTCATCGCATGCCCCCTAGTCCTAGTATTTTTGGAAAGCGTAAACAGATGCTTCACATCTACCCGTTCAACTCCACTCATTTTATAGATCTCTATCATATCTCCCCTCAGCTGCCTTTTCTCCAAGCTGAAGAGCCCTAGCCGCTTTAGCCTTTCCTCATAGGGAAGTCGTCCCATCCCCTTTATCATTTTTGTCGCCCTTCTCTGCACCTTTTTGTAATTCCACTATATCTTTTTTGAGATGCGGCGAACAATATTCAAGGAGCGATACAAAGGCATTATAACATCATTTTTGTTTTCCATTTTTTTCCTAATACCACCTAACATTCTATTTGCTTTCTTAGCCGCAGCAGCACACTGAACAGAAGGTTTCAATGTATCATCGACGACGACACTTAGATCTCTTTCTTGGTCTGTGACTCCTAACATGGAACCTTGCATGATGTAGCTATAATTCGGGTTCCTCTTTCCCACATGCATCACTTTGCACTTGCTCACATTAAACGTCATCTGCCATTTAGATGCCCAGTCTCATAAGGTCCTCTTGTAATTTTTCACAATCCTCCAGCGGTTTAACAACTTTGAATAACTTTGTGTCTTCAGCAAATTTAATTACCTCAAAAATACATCTAGTAGCACTATACAAATGATAAGTAGTAGTAGTTACTCCCATCTCTAGGTCATTTATAAATATGCCGGTTTTGCATTATACAGCACTAAATGCTCAGAGAGCTTCAAGCACTGGTGTTAAGGTGCATGCTAAAGATGGCTACAAATTTTACTTAAATGTATTTAAATGGATGTTATGATAATGAGGTCAATAAGTATTCCTTCCCAATACACAGAAGGAAATCAGGGCCCACAACGCCAAAAAGTTACCATCAGATCAGGGGCAGTGTAGAAGACTTTGCCACTTTTCAGGAGAAGACTTCTTGTCAATGTCTCACATTAAACTGCGCGTTTGTTATCTTTTGCAAGCAGAAGGCAATCCTGTGCAACTTTAAGCACGTGTGCAAGCCTGAAGAAAACCGAAAGTAAAAGTACAGATTGGCACCTGTTTTTCTGCGTTTAAACACGAGCCTTTCAAAAATTTTAAGTGCAAATAATTTTTGAAAGGCTCATTTTTAAAAGTGCAGAAGAATAGCCCTGATGTGTGCTTGCACTTCCAGTTTTCAATGGTCATATGCACTGGAGCTGTGCTTAGTGCTAAACCCTTGTGTGTGTGAGCCAGGCACATTCCTCCCCTTGCTTTTTGTTTGTTAGCTCAAATTAACTGCATATTATTTGCACATCATTTCCTTTGAGCATCGCTTAGCTATTTTTCTGTGCTGCTATGGGGTTTTGTGTTGTGGACTTTGGCACCTGGCGTTCAGCATCAGCCTTTCAGCATGTCTACTCCTGGGGAAACAGAGCAAAACAAACTGCCCCAGGTTCCTACAACCAGCAGAATTCCTCACACATGCAGAACATGGACAGACCCTTGATTCTATAGAATAAAGGAATACTGATCTTTCCCTTGTTTACCGTGTTTCCCTGAATATAAGACACTGCCTTATATTAATTTTTGCGCCCAAAAAGGCGCTAGGTCTTATTTTCAGGGGATGTCTTAATATTTCGGGGAAACACGGTTGGCCCGCCCCCCTTCCCTCTGTCGCTCCTGCAACTACCGGTAACCCCCCACCCGAGGTCGCCCCCCCACCCGAGATGGCGCTCCCACCCGAAGTCGCCGGACCCCACCCCCCTCCGTCGCTCAGAAACTAACCTGAACTTAAGCCTCCTTTCACTTTCCTTCCAATTCGCAGGAGCAGCAGGGCAGGGCAGGCCTCTCCTTCCTTCCGAGCCCCACCCTCGCCTGACGTTACGTTACGTCAGGCGAGGGCGGGACACGGAAGGAAGGAGTGGCCTGCCCTCCTACTGCTGCTGCTTGCTGCGAACTGGAAGGAAAGTGAAAGGAGGCTTAAGTTCAGGTTAGTTTCGGAGCGACGGAGGGGGTTGGGGTCCGGCGACTTCGGGTGGGGGGGCGACCTCGGGTGGGGGGTTAGTTTCAGAGCGACGGAGGGGGGGCCCGGCGATCTCGGGGGGGGGGGGGACCCTACTTACCGGGAAAAGAAAAACTTTGCTAGGCCTTACTTTCGGGGGAGGCCTTATATTTTCTAAGGGCACCAAAAACCTCGGTAGGTCTTATTTTATGGGGATGCCCTATTTTCGGGGAAACACGGTATCATTTCTCTGCCTTTGTATCCATTCATAGCTATAGTCTACATCTTCCCTTTATTTATTTTGTAGTCCTCAGCATGCCTCTTCACTTCCAGGTCTATTTGTCCTCCAGCCCTCCCATTCCCCCCTTTGTGCTCATCCTCTCTCCTCAACTTTCATCCAGCTTCTTTTGACTCTCATTTCCTCTTCAACCACTGTTTCTTCCTGTTACTCAGAACCTACTGAATCAAATTATAAAAAAAACAAATCTCAGGAGAGAATATGTAGGAATCGAATTCTAAAAAGCCAGTCTCTTAATGATTTATAATCTCTTTAGAGTTACTATATATAAAAATATATAAAGGGAACCATATCAGGGAGATCAAATGGCATTCATTGCAGCAACCACCACATTCACTCCAATTTTAATGTACGGATCTCTTTATTACTGCACAGACAGCTGGTTCATGGTTGTCCTTTTTGCATATCGGCATAAATATTGGCGCTCTTCAAATGTCATCTGGGTCACACCATCTTAACGGTGCCCCGCTATTTTGCCTGGGCCACCCTAACCAAAGACTGGTATGCACTGTGTGTGTGTGTTTTGTTTTGTTAATTCACCATTTTCTCACCTCTTGTTACAACACAGATGGGTTGTCCAGGCTACACGTGACCTCTTTGGCACACCCTGCTATTCTGCTCCCTAAAAAGAGAATGGGTGCATGGCCTACTAGCTTGTTTAAATAATGGAACATTGAAAGTGATATATTTCCTAAGGAGGAAAACGCATACCATGTCCATATTTTAAGAACTTGCAGTGTTTGATTTCATTTGCTTTCATGTAGTCTTGCATTATTCCTCACTACCTGTGCTGTTCGTGTGACAGAGAATATTTTTTTCTTGGAGATATGTTTGCAAGAAATCATTGGTGCAGACTCAAGTAACCTGTCCACTTAAAATGTGCAGAATCATTTTATACGTCATCATTGTTTAACTAGTGAACAGAAATGTAGCATGATGAAAATGAAGCTACTAAATTCACACCAGTTCAGACACCGGAATCGGCTAACGCCGTTAACGGTAATATGTAAGCCACATTGAGCCTGCAAAAAGGTGGGAAAATGTGGGATACAAATAAATAAATAAGTGGCAGTAAATTTAAAACACATTGGAGAAAATATTTCTTCACTCAACGTGTAATTTAAACTCTGGAATGCGTTGCCAAACAAAGTGGTAAAAGCAGTTAGCTTAGCAGGGTTTAAAAAAGGTTTGAATAATTTCCTAAAAGAAAAGTCTATAAACCATTATTAAAATGGACTTGAGGAAAATTCACTGCTTATTTCTAGGATAAGCAGCATAAAATGTATTGTACTGTTTGGGATCCTGCCAGGTGACCTGGATTGACCACTGTTGGAAACAGGATACTGGGCTTCATGGACCTTTGGTCTGTCCTAGTGTGGCAACACTTATGTTATGAAATATTTGCAGTGGCGTGAATGTCCTCCCTTCCTGATTTACCCAACTATTGCATGTTTATCACACTAAATGGTTTCTGATATCTAAATAAAATATAACATTAGTTTCCCTTTGTCTAATATTACATTTTGTTTAAAGATCAGAAACAATTAAGTATATAATGGGAGCAATCAGGAGGGGGAAACACTTTCATATCGCTGTAGTGTGTGTTCAAATCATATAGAGATCAGCAGAATTAAAGGGCTTATTTATACATATGTTGGCACTTTTAGCTCACTATGTTTTATTCTCTGTGCATTTCACATTACAGGATTAAATCAAATACCTTCCTAGGTGGCAGTTCTAGAGATATTTGGTTATGTCTGCCTAGGGTTGTCCTGTTTTCAGATTCACACCAACCTATATAGCATTTTAAATTTTATGAGAATTATTTTTCCATTGCACAGCATGCATCGCCATGTTGTTGTCCCAGAGCCAGAATAAATGTTTGCAACGTGCATTATTTAAAACTTTTAAAAGCAGACTTTACCCAGTAGCAAAATTAATCCTTTCCAATCATTCATGTATTTAACTATAATACACTAAAGATTGCTGTTGGTTTTATTTCATCACCTGTCTTTCGAGAGCAATTTATGACCTTTTTTCCCGAGTAATGCTTGGTGGAAGTCTGCAGGCTTTGAAAATTCTGGAATAGATTATAACAAACTGTGGAGAGCTTTTGGTGGTTTCTCTAATTTGTTTCAGTTCTATATATCATGGATCTTATGAGCTAAGATTCTTAATTTGAGCTCATGTTCTGTAGTTCTTGGCAACATCTTTGTGCTCTGAAAAAAAAGGAAGCTATGTAGGTTCTGTTAGATAGAACTGTAAAGTAGGTAACTGCAGTAATCACTTCCTGTTGCAATTACTGAGTCAGCATGACCCTCATTACATCATCCTTTTTTAAAATGGGACCTTCTGCTAGCATTGAAATTCAAGTTTGATGCAAATAGGAAAGCAAACCTTTAGAGTGGAAACGCTGAAATTATAAATGGTGCCCCCCCCCCCCCCAAAAGGACCAGTTATAAAGGTGGCTGTATATTTTCCAGCTCATTCACCTAGAAAGTAAGAAAAGTATCAGTGAGCATGCATGTCTGCGTACCAGATGGTCTGGGGGCTTTTGAAATGGTGCTTATTTAGTGGTCTTGCAACTGATGCATGCAGGTCATATCACGTTTTCAGCCATTCGTTACCACAACACACAACATTTAAGACACAGTAAATATTTGAAAGTAAAGAGAGAAAAATGATTATGACAGCAGTCAAATATATTTAAGGAAATTACCAGTTTGTAAAATAAAGCAACAGCAACGACTTCCTTTATTCTCGCTATTTATCCGGTACATTATTTGTGAACAGAATTTTGTAATCCCTAGATTCTGTTTTCGAACTAATTTCGTAATCTGATACAACATCTATATTTCTAATTCCTAAAAACACTATTTTATTCCATGGTTGGTTTGTGAATAAGCTGAAAATGAAGAGGGCAGTTTGAAAGCCATTTGGAAAGACTGGCATGGATGAAATTTGTTGGGAGGGGGCTGAGGTGTCGTCCCCCCCCCCCCCCCCCCCCCCCAATTGTACTTCCTCCTGGACAGGCAAGCAAATATGTGTGACTTGCCAGTATTCTTCTAACTGTTGTACAAAAATCTCCACATTTGGCAAAGCCTTTGGAAAATACATGGGCTATGAACATCTCAGATCATGGACAGGAGAGCTGAGATGTGTGTCTGAAATGAGCTTTTTTTTCATTGTAACATAGTAACATAGTAGATGATGGCAGAAAAAGACCTGCACGGTCCATCCAGTCTGCCCAACAAGATAAACTCATATGTGCTACTTTTTGTGTATACCTTGATTTGTACCTGTCCTCTTCAGGGCACAGACCATATAAGTCTGCCCAGTACTATCCCCGCCTCCCAACCACCAGCCCCGCCTCCCACCACCGGCTCTGCCACCCAATCTCGGCTAAGCTTCTTAGGATCCATTCCTTCTGAACAGGATTCCTTTATGTTTATCTAACTTTCAGACAAGTTCACCAATAGTTCTATGTACTATTAATAGTTCTTTGCATTAAAAATGCATTTAACACCCCCCTCCATATTAACATAGTAGATGGTGATAGATAGCACTGAAATGTCCCATGTTGCCTGCTAAATAAGGTGTTTAAGGTTGAAACTTCCTGGCCATGTAGGATATCCTTGTCTTGTTTAGAGTTGTACAAAAAAAAATAACAAAAGAAGGTCTACGATTTAAAGAAAAGTTCTTCAATATATTGTTATGGATTCCTAAGTTACCTTAAATTGGTGCTGTTTTGCCAATCATTACCTCACAAGTGATTTACTATTACTACTACTACTACTACTACTACTAGTAGTAGTAAATTGGTGCTGTTTTGCCAATCATTACATCACAAGTGATTTACTATTACTACTACTACTACTACTACTACTAGTAGTAGTAAATTGGTGCTGTTTTGCCAATTATTACCTCACAAGTGATTTTTAATGACATTGCTCTTAGTGACATGAGGTTAGAATGCTTATTTAGAAATTTGATAAATACAGAACTTTGTAGAAATGAAACGCCAGTGGGCAGTGTTTTAAATATGTGGAAGCTTTTGAACACGAGTGCAAGACTTAAATAAATTTCTAATTTAAGAACGTATGATGTGGTCAGCTGGATTCTAAACAATATAACTGTAAACGATATTCAAAATGTCCCTGTGTTCTCGGGTTAAATGCGCTCATGTCCATTGAGGATGTTTACTAAACTATTCACCATGGAGGTGGGCACTAATAATGTAGCAAGACAACTGTCCACTAAAACTTTACACAAGGTGGAATTAGGGTCAAGGATCTCAAATGCCTCCAAACAATACAAAATTCAGCCATCAAACTCATTACTGGACATAGAAACTATGATCAGGTTACGCCACTACTGAAGGAAGCCCAATGGTTGCCAAACCCACATCACATTACATATAAATAATCCTATTGGTATGTAAGAGCCGCACCTCCGGCGAACCTCTATTCCTCTCTCTGTTTTTAATGCAATACTGCCTGTGTAGGGAACTCAGATCATCGAAACAAAACCAGCTCATTGTTCACTGCTTTAGAGAAATTGTTTGATACTACCAGGCGGTCTATCTTTCCAGTCCAGGGCCTGGAGCTCTGGAATCTAATGCTGCAACAACTCAAACTCCACTCATCCCAACAATAATTTGAAGTTGATTTAAAAGCATTCCTTTTCACTAGATTTGCTAAATGGGAGATGGGACTACTCAGTTGCCCTTATCCCTTTCCCTCTTTTCTCACTGAGGGTGTCTTTTACAAAGCCGTGGTAGTGTTTTTAGTGTGTGCTAAATGCTAGAGATGCCCATGGGAATATATGGGCGTCTCTAGCGTTCAGTACACGCTTATTTTTAGCCTTTGTAAAAGGGCTCCTGAACTTGTAGTTATTCCCCCTTCCCTAAACTGTTGTTGACATTCCTTTCCTTTAGATTCTGAGCTGCTCAGACATTTATTTGATGGGCCTGATAAATAGTCTTGAATAAATTTGATAATTGCAATTAATATAATGACATTGAAACAATATAGATTAATTAAATCCCATTAAGTACCTAACACAACCATTCCATTAAAGTGGCATCTAGCTGTGGCCCCCCTCCCTCCCCATACACACAACCTGCTCAGTTCTCATCCCATCTAGTTCTGAAAATCCTGGCAACCACTCCAAACTTCCGTAGGCCAGGTCTACCTGAGAGCATCTGTCAACTTTCCATGATCATCCTAGCAGATCATGTTAATTATAGCAATCTGATCGTCTCTTTTGGTCTTACCCATATGTTATATACAATGGGCAGTGGTAAATGGTATGCATTATTGAAGATTTAGGGGGACGAGGTGGCTCTAGACTGCATTATGCTTAAGGAGGGGCCTACGTCACGTTGTCTTTCTATCTCCTTCTCTGACCTTCTCTTTCTCTGTAATAATTCCAGTGCTGAAATATCAAATATCCAGGTTTTTTTTTCCTGTAGGATGACTCTTGCTACATCTGTAAAATCTTTACGTAGAGTGACACATCTGTTGCTATACTAGCAGGATCATGAGTCTTCTGCTGTGTGTTCCCCCTTTCTCTGCAGTTCAATGCACCTGTTTCCTAGTTAACCTAATTGCACCAGACATCCTGCCTGGTGTTGAGTTTCAGTTCACTTCCTTTGCTCTGTATTAATATCAGTTCCTGTGATTGTCAATTAAAAAAAAAAAAAAAAAGCACACACACACACAAAATGGATGTGTGTCTTGAAATGAAGTATATCACTTTGGCCTAGGGAATTTTGGTAGTTGATTCATTATCCCCCTTAAACTGCACTATCCCACAAGCCAGAATAATAAAGCACTTTTTCCTTTATCTGACAACACATAACGGTGATAATCATAGCACAACATTACTATACAGAACGATACCAGTATGAATAAAAGTGTATTCATTCTTGAAGTTGAAAGGCTGAAGAGTTGCCATGGTGATCTGGGAAACATGTTTTTACTGTACAATACATTGTGCTACGGTGACTATTAAATTATACTCCAAACAATAAGTAGAGCAAACAGTCAAATAAGGAGGGAGTAACTCAGATTAGCAAACACAGTATTATGTTCCGTACATTTGGACCTGTAAAACAACAACAAAAGGATAAAATTATATATTCAGATGACTGGGTTTACGTATGCCTAGAATATAAGATATTTCATTTGGGTCAAGGATCTTTCTCGATGGGGTACAAATAACCACAGGTCACTTAGGGGCCCTTGTACTAAGCTGCACTAAGGAATGGGCTTAAGGTATCCTTATACAGGTCTTTCCCGTGCACGAAGCCCATTTCTAGCACAACCGTAAAATCGGCTTTTTTTTTTCTATTCATTTTTATTTTTAATTTTTTTTTTTTTTGGTCGTATGCTGTTAACATTAGTTTGTGGTTATTAACAAAAATTAACGTGGGAACTCTTACTGCCTCCTGTTTAGGAGGCGCTAAAGGCTCCCGCATTAGGTCAGTGTTATTCTACGCCCCTGACATACCCCACCTCAAAAAAAATTACTGCACTCTTATTGCCCACAGATGGCAAAATTAACACTGAACTCTTTTGCATGTCCCGCACTGGACTTTTTCTGCTGGATTAGGCACGCATTAGCGCCTTGCACAGCTTAGTAAAGAACCCCTTAATGTGTGGTTAATATGTGGGAACAGCCTACTGTGCAACTGTGTTAAGGAATTTTTGCAGTAGTTTGTTCTGGTTTTCTCTGTCATGTCATTACCCACCTAGTGAGTTACACTTACTATGACTAATGCCCCAATGCTCAGAAGCAAACGCGGGCGCTAGAGGCCACTAGCGCCCGCATTAGTGAGCGCAGAATGCTCAGATGCTCTGGCACAGGAAACAAGCACACCAGAGATTAACGCAAATAGCATGCTAATATAGTCAAACTCATGTTGATGAGGTCATTTCCTGTTCCTTCCCAAAGCTCAGAGAACAATGCAGAAATCAAAGCCTCCTTACCACCATAAAAAAATAACACCAGCTCGGAGCAGACGTTAGGGTTTTTCTCTTCATTCTTCAAAATCCATTAGATTTTATTCAATTTGGATGCAGAAGGAAGCCCGAGCAAGACCCTAAGCGCCAGTAGTGCGCGAGTTCAAGCAAACCAGAAAGTGAATATAAGCCATCCAATTTTAAAAAAATAATTGAAAAGCTTATATTTAAAGGTGCAGAAAACGAATGCCAGTGTGTGCGTCACATAAACCCGGCGCATGCGCACAGGAGCTAGACTTACCGTGAAACTATTCTGTGCACATGCTTTCACTTTAACAGCATGCATATAATTTGCATACCATTTCTTTTGAGCATTGGCGAGCTAATTTTCTGCTCTGTTCCAGCGGTATTTTTTCCAAACTGTTAGCTGACTGTGGCAGTCCTGAGCATCAGGCTATACCTGGCAGATGCACAGTTGAGGCAGAAGCACTTAACATCCCCTAAATAGGAGGCAGTAAGGTCTTCCGCATTAACAAAGGCCAGTTCACGGAACTTTAATTAGCACTTTTAATGTGGGACCAGCATTAGAAAATGCTGGTTCCACCCCCCACTGGTTACTACATAACATTTGTAAATACCTTGCTAAAGATTCCCATGTTAGGCTGCAGCAACTACAAATTTTATTGTGGTTTAGTAAAAGGGCCCCTTTATTTAAGGGCTGCTGTTAAAGAAAATGATATGTAACATGACTAAAAAGAAGCTTGAATTAAAGATGTTTCAACCATGTATCTCTGAAAGTATCTGATTTTAATGTGTTAGAGCCATTTTATTCCCCTAATAAGGACTTTTTTTTCATTGAAGATATCTTGTTCATCTTTGCAGGATGATGTACAAAATATTAGCTTTTACTTCTGTGACTAATTTGCAGAACAGAAATGTGTGATTTCATTTCTGTAAAATTCAGGCTAAATTTGAAAGTGGGAACAGCCAGCTGGAAGTTTGCAGAGCCTTTTGATATAGTCAATTTTAGATAAAAGCTGTTGGAAACAAATATCTGGGTTAAACAGTCTCTCAAACAGCAATTATTCAATATCTAAAATAACAAAATGGTTAAATTTAAATTGTTGTGGTAATCTCCCAGAATTAGCTAATTTTAGAACCAACATGTTTCTGTATATGTTTCAGTTTCAAGAACCATGCAAGTATCTAATAGGAAAATGAATTTGAGATAGTGCCATAACTGCATAGGGAAAATAGATATTTATAGATATGTAGAATTATTTGGTTATAGCCAAGAGACAATGAGAGAGTTGCATATTTTCAAAGCACTTAGACTTACAAAGGTCCGTAGCAACTTATAGAACTTTGAAAGTCGAAGGGCTTTGAAAATGAGCCCCATAATCTCTTTACAGTGGCTGATACATATTTTTATTCTGAATTTTATCCCAAAAGTGAATCATGCCTCTATCTTGTTCATTTTGTAACAGGTTGCCTAAATTTAAGCACCTACATTTTTAGAATACTGCCATCAACGCAGTAAGTGTATAGTTAAATGGCAGCTGCACGCTAAACGATATTCTGTTATCTTTCTATATCTATTATTAGAAGGGTGTTCACAAGGGAGAGGATGGGCAAGGCTTGGGCATGGCCGACATGCACATGCATCTCTTACTTCTGAACTGTAACTGTCACAGTGGCATTTTGATCACCACTACTTTCTCCTTTTCCCTCTTTTGCTGTTACCCTTTCTCTCTTTCACGCCTTTGAAATTGATTGTTCGCTGAATTGTTGTATGTTTTTGTAAACTGTTGTAAGCCACATTGAGCCTGCCCGTGGGTGGGAAAATTGTGGGATATAAATGCTATAAATAAATAAATCTTTAGGTGCTAATATTTACACAAGCCATAGACCTGCCATAAATATGCGCGCCTAAACTTTGGCATGTAGGTTACATGCCATAAATGTCCTTATAAAATAGGCTCACTACCCGTGGAAATCGAGATTGTCAAAGCGGGTGCCCTGTTATAGAATTGTCTCCTTATATGTTCTTTCAATACTTAATTATCATCACTGGAAATATTGATGACCTGTGAGTCATGGGGCTTTTATGGACTAGACCAGGTAGGCAGTTGCTGTAGTTAAATTCAGGCTCATGACCTTATATTTGTAGATCTCTTTCTGCTCTATGTAAAGAGATGGGAGCCAGGGTACCATTATGCCAGCCTCCCTCATTCAGATTTGCACATGTAATTTTTGTTCCATAGATTTAATACTTGTTTGTGCATTTCTCATTGTATTCAGCCTAGCTGTTTGTCTTATTGTTACAGACATGCAAGGATTTTCATTCATTTTAACAACAGGTAATGAGCGTAAGCCCTGTCTTATCTGCACAATTTATTTCTTGTTACAGTGCCATAGGCCCCAGTTGATCTCTGATTATTTCTTGTTAGTGTCATAGGCCCTAGTTTCCCTTCACTTCTTTGCAATTAAGAATACTATATGGTAATTTCTTGCTTTTTCAAATTGTTACATTACCGCCTTCATTGATAGTCTATTTACACTCTTTTCAATATTTACTAATTAGCTGGTACCTATACTTCACCAGAAATCGTGTACCTAATTACATAAGGCTACAGGATTCCTAATCAAATTCAAGACTGATATTAAGACCACCTTATTCGAAGATGCATTTTTATGAGTTAATAAACCCCCACCGAATCCAGGGCCGGATTACAGATCTGGCAGGATGTCCTGGGAAGTGCACTCCCGACTCTATCTTCAGCACTTCCTCAAACTTTCCTGTCCAAGTGGAATTCCTTTCGTTCTTAACTATAAAGAAACTTTAAACTACCTGTTTGGGAGACTAGTAGTCAATCTGCAAGTAATAATTACAGGAAATGTGGGTTTGTTTAAAGCTACATGGTTTCAAGTTTATATTGTGGGTGATGTAGGGAGTATTGCTCAAATGTATGAGATGGATTTGGATAGATGGGGCATGGTTGTGTAGGTGTTGATGGAAGCACCGATGACAGAGAGAGCTCAAAAGATTTGTTTTTTGTGGCAGCACTGTCGCCTGTAGGTGAGGGCATTAGGCTAGTAATGGCACCATTTTTTGTTACAGTATCAGTCCTGCTAAATGGTTGCATTGTTATTGTGGTGCTGGTCACCTTTGTTCATTTCCTCACAGTCTGGCTCTATCTGTCACTGGCTTTGGTGGCAGGGCAGCTGAGCAATGAGGATTTGTGGATCACTTTGGTTTACAATTCAAACTGTACTTTATCAGTAAAACTTAGCACTTATTTTTATAGTGATAGTGGATGTATGCAGTGCTCTACAGTAGCAATAAGTAGTAGTGTATTGTGTGCTTGTTCCAAAGACTTTACAATATTTCAGGACCTAAGGCAACAGGAAATAGTGACTTTCCCAGCATCTCAAGGAGCGTCAGTGGCAGAAGTGGGATATGAACTAAGGTTTCCCTGGTTCTCAGTCCATTGCTGTAACCACTAGGCCACTTTCTCTCCAACATAGAAGTGTTTCTGCTTGGGTGGGAATGGGTGTCCATAGGTTGAGGCAAGTATGTGCTGGTAAATGGGGAATCTCCTGTCATGTGAATGCACAGGGCATTGATGCGTTGTATCGGTGCAGGTCATGGTGGATGGGACTCTGCTATTGCATGAGAGCGCTTGGAGTCGGTGCTTTGCGGAAGGCCAGCTCTCCATGGATGAGGATCTGCCTCTAGGCTACTTCACTGTTCTGCAAGGATGTTTCTGCGGCTATTAAAGCTGCCAGACAGATGTCCCTGTGCCTTGTTTTCCCCCGTTTCTAATTTAAACGTGCGTTTGTAAAATGGTTGTTCAGGACGGACATATCCAGCATAAGTATTTCTTTCTTGTGTATTTTTGAGCAGGAAATCTGTACATCTTTCCTGTTTGAAAATTGCTGTGAGATGGACTTTTTTTTTTTTAACGTTGTGAGCAGGACGTCCCAATTCTAACCTGGACATTTTTTGCAAAAATGCCCCTCTGTGTTGCTTACAGACCTGGGGCCCTGTTTACTAAGCTGCGTTATATAGGTGCGTTAGCATTTTCAATGTTCGTTAACCATGTACGCGCATTAACCGTGTATGCGCCTACAATATCCCTATAGGCACCTACATGGTTAGCGCATAAGCTAATTGTAGTCGTGTTAAGAACGCTAATGCGCCTTAGTAAGCAGGGCCCCTGGGTTTTGATGAGAATGTTACAATTTAGCTTTTTTTTTTTTTTTTGCTATTTGTACTATTTTTTTTTTACATTATATACAAATAAATATGTTTAAGTAAGTGTATATTGTGTCTCCTATGCAGCACACACGCCAGACAACAGTTTTCTTGGATTTGTGGTAGAGCAACACCTTAACTCTAGTGATATCCAGCACATGAATGACATCAAAAGGCAGAATCAGTCACTTGTTTATGGCAAGGTTGACAATTTCTGGAAGGTAAGACCTTTAGTTTCTCCAAGGAAAAGTTTTTCATTTTGGTGAATTTGTCACACTTGTTCCCTGTAGCGTTAGTCATGTGATGGTGGCTCATTTTGGTGAAAGAGGGGAGTTTGGATTGTACTCATGGTAAATTATAGTAATTTGCTCTCAGTACCTAAAAGTACATTCTATAAGGGGCCCTTTTACTAAGCCGCGTAGGCACCTTTGTATGCCCAACACGTGTCAATTTTGAGTTACTGCCCGGCTACCGTGTGGCCCTTGCGGTAATTTCATTTTTGACACGCGTCTGCTACACGCGCTGGAAAATCATTTTTATTTACTGGCGCACGGCAGAAACCGGGCAGTAATCGTCATTCTACGTGTGCAGACAATTACCGCACGGTTAACGCGTGAGACCTTACTGCTAAGTCAATGGCTGGCGGTAAGGTCTCGGACCCAAAATGGAGTCGCGCCAATTTTTATTTTGCCACACGTCCATTTTCGACAAAAATTTTAAAAAAGGCCTTTTTTACAGGTGTGTTGAAAAATGGATCTGCTTGTGCCCAAAACATGCGCCTACACTAACACAGCCCAATTTTCAGCACACCTTAGTAAAAAGGCCCGTAAGTTCAAAATATTTGTGGGGGGGGGGGGGGGGGGGGTATCCTTTGAAAGAGAATTACATATCATAAAAGGTCAGATAAGCCAACAGCATTCTGAATTCTGTGTTGGTGTCACATTTAGACTAGAATTAACACTGATGAGTTATTAGTATTCTCTCAGACAATAAAACAGGAGGGGAGGGGCTGGAACGGGGTACAGGGGCTCTACTCTGCCCTTTGCTGCTGTGGGAGCTCCTTCTCCCGCCTCTTTTCTGCAGTACTTCCCTAGTACTGCTAGGATAGGAGAGAGGGACAGCAGCAGTAAGCAGGAGATTTGGTGAATATTCAGGAGTGTGGCCGTGGCCCTAGGTAAGGCAGTCATGCTGGGGTGGCCAGCAGTGCAGCATAGGTAGAACTTTTTCACAGTACACTGGTTGAAAAGTAATGCTCCAGGCCACTGCAGTTTATCAGTGTGTTCTTATTTTAATGACAATTAAGTTGATGCTTTTAAGAGACTTAAAGTTATTACCTCCTAAATAAATTGTCTATTTTGAGATGTTCCATGCCTTTAGCCAAAGCACAGGTATAAGCTGGTCCACTTTTATTCTCATGTCCAAGTAAACAGAACCTTAATGCATGGTATACCCTGATTCTCTGCTGCATGTCCTTGCTTTTTCCGTTGTCAAGAGTATAAATGAATGAATATGCCAAAAGCCTAATTATTTTTCTACTGATTGCCAAGTTGATGGTGCCTCTGTATAAAACCAATGCTGTTTGTTTTTGAACCTGTCAGACATCAGCCTCCCCCATCCCGATCTGGGTTTTGCATGTCCAACTCCTTGGCATGCGATGCCATTTTTATCGTGAATGGATGCACTGGGATAATTTGCCTTGTCATTTGAAATAGTTGCAGGTTCAAGTAGCAGTTATTGCATGTTAGAGAGGTCTTGTCCAGAGCTGTTCCTTGGCTATACACTTGTATGCTGGCCATTTTGTGAGATGAGTAAAGCATCTGCATCCACCTCGGTGTCTGATGGTGCCTTCTTGGAACCTCAGTCTAGTCCTCACGTTGGTTAAAGCTCTATTTGAAATACTCCAAGGGCTTCTTTTAAGGATGTAATGTTGAAGGTGGTGATCTGGTTATGATCTCCTCATCCAGAAGGATCTCTTAAATTTCAGGTCCTTTCTTATTCGGAATCCTCCTTGGTGATCTCTGTGGAAAAGGTCATCCTTTGCCTGGTTCCTTCTTTTTGCCCAAGGTGGTGTCTCTTTACCATCAGTCTTCCAGTGTTTCATCATGAGTCAGGTTGAGAGGACTCTGGAGTTGCATTTTGCATTGTGTAGAGTACTATAAAGATACTGGAGAGTGTATTTAGTTTAATTTAAATGGAAATCTTATGTACCGTCGCAACCATAAGCACTGTAAGTTTACAAATATACAAAACCCAACAATTCAGTGGGCATACAACAATCATAGTGATAAAGTTCCACTAACAAATCAACTAAAATATTTCTTGAATAACCAAGTTGTTAGCAATTTGCTAAATTTAAGATAATTACTTTCACTCCTCAAAGCCACATAAATGGGAAAGCTATGCTAAACTTCTTACTTGTAGAAGTCAAGTGAGTAATGAAAGCAGAAGGAAGCGCAAACTTGTTAGCATGGATCAGCTATTGGGATATTTGGCCAAAATTAGTCATTCTCAACATTGTCATACAAGAAGGAGCTTCATCATGAAGCAATTTAAAAACAGTACATGAAATTTTAAAATTGATGCTTGCCTGAACAGGTAGCCAGTGCAAGTTCATTGAAAGCGGAGTCACTCTATCAAATTTAGTTCTATTCAGAATCAGTTTAACTTGCCAAAAAAAATATAATTTCTCAAATACTGAGGATGCTACCTGATGGACCTGAGTTACCTCCAGATCAGAGTTAATCCACACACTCAAATTACATATTATAAACTGAAGAGGGATTAAAAGACCAGTGTAAACCTATCAGATTGGGGGGGGGGGACCATTTCTTCTCAACCCATAACACAGTTATTGTGTCCACATTTAATTTAAATAGGTGATCATCCATCCAATGCTTCTACAAAAAGCAGAAATCCATTAAAAACCAAAATAGCAGATATTGAAGAAGACGCTAGAAACAAAATTTGAACATCGTCTGTGTAGGTATAATGGGATAGACCTAAATCTTGAAGAACATCGCCCAAACAACTTTAAAAAAATTGGAGAAAGAGGGAATCTTTGTGGAACTCCACATCCAGAATACCAAAATTCAAACTATTTTTATTTTATTTATATTTATTTATGATATTTGTTTTTGGATCAGGCTTTTCAAAAAAACTGGAAAACCACAGCCAAACTGGACCTGATAGTACAGTCTAGTCTAGTTTTTAATATAAGCAGATCATGATCCACCAAATCAGAAGTAGACAATAAATTCGATCAGAAAAACAGGAATATCTTTGTCCACTAACAATCTTGAGTTCGGAAAGGAATATAAGCAAGCAAGTTTCTTTACTATGAATTTTTCAAAATCCTGTTTGCCGTGGATCTAACATATATATAACCTGTTCAAATGATCTTGTAACCCTACAATCCAATGATGGCACTAAAACCTCCCACTTTGAACTTTGATTCCCCTGAGAATTTCAGATAACTTTGAGTGGTCAAAATCTTTTGATGTAAACAAGTGGCCAAATTGTCAGCCGAAGGACAATTGGATGTGACAAATTCAGATCATCTGTTCGTGTGTTAGGGGGCCTCAGGAAGCATGAATGGCCCTGAAGGCAACGATGGCTCGGTGGATCAAGCAATTGATCAATTTATCGAACATTGCGCAGGGCTATTTAGTGTCCTTGGGACTTTGGTCCCATTCCTTTAGGGTGCAAGTATCATCTTGCATGGAGTGTGGTCTGGTTCCACATTTGTATTTTGGAAGCTTGGTCTATCTTACTTTCTTTTTTCTGGCACTACAGATTGTTCAGGCAAGATAATATGTGGACTTAGGCAGGGGTGTGCTGGTAAATTTTTAACAATGGGCTCTCTCTCTTTTTCTCTGGGCATAGCCAGCCCTGCAATTTGGGGCGGGGGGGACAACGCATGCCCCTCTCTCTCCACCTCATATAGGCATGCTATGGACTGCCACCACACCCCACTGCTTGTTTCTGGCGCTAAGCAGCAAGCTGGGACTTCTTGCACATGCAGGAGAAGTCCCAGCCCGCTGCTCAGAGCTGGAAATCAGGTTGCGTGGAGCAGCAGCAGTCTATTCACTTGGCTGGCGAAGCTCAGCATCCCCACCAGCAAAGTAAAAGAGAATTGAGGTGGGGGCCCGAGCCCACATTTTGGGAGCCAGTGGTTAAAGTAGCCATGGAGGGCCTACTTTAACAACCGGCTCCCAAAATTCTTCAAAATTTAACAAACGGCTCTTGCGAGCCCGTGAGAGCCTGCTCCAGCACACCACTGGACTTAGGAGAAAATATGCTAGAGGAAGGCTTGTTAGGGCCCTACCATAGTTAATTATGGCTTTGGTACTTCAAAACTGTTTGGGCTGGCCTGGAGGAAGGATAAAGAGGAGAAATTAAAACTTTCCTGCTGATGTTCTTTACTTGAATCCCTCAGACCAGTCCAAAACTCAACCCTTGATATTTTGCAGCCTGTATTTTGAGTTAGTAACTGAGGAACATTGGTAAGAAGAAACGGACATATATAATTCCTTTGCTTTGCTTCTTGTCGAAGTTTGCTACTACATGGTCAAGTAGGCCATTTTCTGATTCAGCAGTTACTTCAGTGCCCTCTTGATGGGTGATTTTAGGGAGTAGGTGTTTTGGTTTGAGGTTTGTTTGTTTTTTTTGTTCCAGTTTCTTGGTTTCCAAAAAGCTAGCTAACCATAGCCTACACAGGACTGGAGACCTGCACGGGAACGGGGTTTTGCGGGAATCCCCTTTGGAACTATGGGGTTCCCATGGGGACGGGAGCAGTTCTGCGGGGTTCCCGTGGGGATGAAAGCAGTTCCTGCGAGGTTCCTGTAAGGATGGAAGCAGTTCCTATGGGGTTCCCATGGAAGTGAAAGCTGCACCTACGCCAGCCTCTTACCAAGTACCAAGTTCTGTAAGTGCCGCCGCCTCCTCCTCCCTTCAACAGCGCAGATGCAGAAAGTCTTACATTAATCCTCTCTGCTCTCGTGCTGATGTGTAGGCCTCAGCTCTGACACAGGCACGAGCATCAGAGGTCACCTGCACGTGCATGTGGCAACCTCTTAGCACACAATGCCAGCAAATCAGAGACTAGTCTTACATGTGAGTGCCAGAGTGTCCCAAGTTCCAGCTTCCATTCCTTCCTTGCCTGCAGTGCTGTGGCTCAAACACAAAAAGAGAGGCAGAGGCCTGACCAGAATTTTTTTTTAATGTACCATTAAATTCTTGTGTGGACGGGTAATAATCCAGTGGGGATGGGTTAGATTCCAGCAGGGACAGGCAGGAACGGGTTAGATTTCTGTCACTGTGAAATAACAGATCTTCAGTTTGATCCTTAGTCTCCATCTGCTTGTAGGAGATTACAAATCCATGTGTCTGGACTGGCATGTTGGATCTCAAGGAAAGAAAATTAGGTAAGCCGTAATTTCTTCAATTCAAAGGACTAGATCTAAAATAGCCCTCCTCCCTTCGGTTCCTGGATATTCAGCCAGCCAGTCAGTGTTGGGGTAATTGAAATCTCTGCAAAGCCAAAAAGTATATAGCTCCAAATGTATGCAAGAAGAACGCTTTAATTACAAATTGCCAACTCAGTGGAGAAAGAGACTTTGGTGTAAAATACTACTAAACCAGAACCTGGTTAGAGCTTAATTTCCATCATTGTTCGGAAAAGACACTATCAAATCATGTGCTGAAAAGACAATTATATTTCAGACAAATCTCTTAACAGCTTTTTAAATAAGTTTTTGTCTTTGAACACTACCATTTGCTTCAGTCTAATCTAGTACCACAATTCTTCCAGCATAATGGAAGAAAGAAAAAAAAACCTTCAGTCTCCTGACCGTTAGATTAATTTAAACAGTGCAATGAGCAAAAATGGAGAACTTATCAAATAACTGCAGCTAATATAGAGTGGCACATGGATTTTTTAAAAATTCCTTATGAATGGATTTAAGTTTTGTGTACTGCTGTTTAAAAAGTGTACCTGTTTACTCTTAACTCAGCAAAACGTAACAAGAAAACATACTAGAAATAAAAATAGCCTTTTATACATTTAGAAAGGATTCTCTATATGGTGCCTAAAAAATCCGTACGGAAAACATTTCCACCTAAGCATATTCTATAAGGGAAGCCTAGATTTAGACGCGGTATATAGAATGCACTTAGTTGATATTCCAGCGCCTAAAACTACGCACATCCATTTACACCAACGAAAACGGCACAGAGGGCCATATTCTATAACTATGCACGTAAATTTTGGAACGCCTACTAAGTGCCCATAACCACGTCCCTTTTTGTCTGCGTGTGTTAGAAATTAGGTGAATATACTTAGTGAGTTGTGTGCATAAATTCTTATTGCCTATTAGTGCTCATTATTGCTTGTTAAGACTGTTGTCAATGCTGACTAGCTTGCTAATCTAATTAAGTTATGTGCGTTATTGAATCCACCTGGATTTTGGCACAGATCTCTAGGCATGTTATATAGAATCCGGTGGTTAGGAGGTAATTTTATAAGAAGCCACAGTGTTTAGACAACAAGAAATCACATAAATTGTTGTGTTTAAGGGGTTGGGTTTTTTGTTGTTTGTTTTTTTTTTGCTAAACTGTGGCAGAAAGTGGCCTTTGCACACCCTTGTGTGGGTTTTTCCTAACGCTAAGGCCGTTTTTACTGCAGCAGCCACCTTATTGATCTGTTTATTAAATTTATATCCCACATTATCCACACAGTCTAAGCAGGTTACAATAAAACATATATAAATCGTATAAAATACAATGTAAAATTATACAAATAAATACAACTGACTGAAACCAAATCATTCTCATGCCAACAGTAAAAAAAAAAAAAGCATGCGGCAGTTAAAAAATAAAAAATTACTTTTTGCGTGTTTCCCACTACCCATTTTGTAGGCGGTAAGGCTCACATGCTATTTCAGTTAGTGTGCAGTAATGTAGCTGTGCTGATTTATGCAAGAATGCCCACTCTCCCCCCTACCACAGCATATCAAAAAAATATATATATATATTTTTAGCATGCAGTTAGCACATTTCACACTTACTGCAAGATGCCTAAGTGCATCTCGCAGCACACCATTTTAAACTGTATTAGGCGCGCATTAGTGCCTAACGCAGCTTACTAAAATAGTCCCTAAATCATTTATGCACATAAGTGGACACTTGTGTGTTATGCACCTTTTTGCATGGCACATACTTTTACTGTGGTTGCATTCTAGCTTTATACCAGTTTTAAAGCTGACATGAGCGATGGTGTCTTATTTCAAGGCGTGTTTTTGGCCACTTAAACTAGTATTTTATAAAGAAACTAGTAAAAAAGGCCCGTTTCCGTAACAAATGAAACGGGCGCTAGCATATGGTTTAGGTTATTTTTTTTTTGTTTGTTTTTCCTGTTTGATATTAAGGGATATAAGTGTTTGTTCAGATTTTTTTTTTTTGGGTGGGGGTTTGAGGGATGTGGTGTGCTTTTGTGTATCGGGGGGGGGGGGGGGGGGGGGTTTGTGGAGGTTTTTTTTTTCAGAAATGTAAATGTGTGTCTTGGGGTTATCCTTTCCTGATTGTTGGATAAGTTTTTTTTTTTTTCTTTGTTTTGCTGAGGAGCATTGTTGTTTTATATTTTTTGAAGGAAGAGGAGCATGTTATTTTGTGTCGGGTAAGGCAGGAAGAGAGAAGTGCTTTGCTTCTGGAAGGTTTTTTGGCATCCTGGATTAGTGAAATGATTTTCCCGAGGTGGAAGGGAGAGGAGCACGTTGTTGGGGCTTTTAGGGGGGTGGTGTGAACCGGAATGTCTTCTGTAAGGTTTGTGGGCATCCTGCATTTTTTTGACGATTTCCCCGGGGCGGAATGGAGAGGAGTACGTTGTTGGGGTGTCGGGGGGGAGTGAACTGGAACGTCTTCTGGAAGGTTTGTGGGCATCCTGGATTTTTTTGACGATTTCCCCGGGTGAGAAGGGAGAGGAGCACGTTGTTGGGGAGGGGGAGAGTGAACGGGAACGTCTTGTGGAAGGTTTGTTGGCATCGTGCATTTGTGAAACGACTTGCCAGAGTCGGAAGGGAGAGGAGCACATTGTTGGGGCTTCGGGGGGTGAACCGGAACATTTTGTCCTTTGCAGTCCGCTGGAGGGAAACACTTGAAGGGGGGTGCGTCGGTGTGGGGTTGGTTTTGCAGGTTTGCAGCCAGTCTCCAGTGATTCCGAGGCAGGGGAGGAGTAGGGAAACACGCTCCACATGTGTCCCTACTCCTCCCCCTGTGTCGGTCGCTGTTTGCTACTGGCTGGCTCATGGCTAATCATTCCAGCTGGGCGACAGGTTTCTGTTAGCGGCAGCTTTTTGTGGGTGGTGACGTCCCTGATGGTGAGGGGCATGCTTTTGTTTTTCGGCTCCATCTAGTCCACGTGAATGGAACGCAAGTATTTCGCACATACCCACAGGTAGCGGTGGTCCTCTACTCTCCGTTCTGATCCGCTCTTCAATGCCCACAGTAGGAATATTGTGCTATCGTTCTAGCGTTGCTACTCTGTTCTCTGTGCTGCACAATAATGTGGCGTTCTGCTGTTGAATGCTCCTCCCTTCTTGCCTTGTACTTTCCTGTGATTGGTCCGCCTAACATCGCATTGCGTTGCCTGGTAACGGTTCACATTGTGTGTGGTATTTTCTGATTGGTCCTTCATGCCTCCTACGTGATTACCGTTGCCTGGCAACGTGAATGTTTTCTTCCGTCGACGTTTGACGTGAGGGCGGGGCATAGGCTGGCTGGCTTCACCACCATGAATCCACGAACCCTTCAGGGAGTGATTGAGTGACTTCAGAACGTTGTCTTCAGAACGTTGGGGTGAGTTTTATTATAGTAGAAGTAGGCACGTACTTTTCTTTCTAAAATTGGCTTAAAATAAGCGCATTTTGGCTGTCTTAAACTAAACACCTGATTGTAAAATTACTGTCCACATGTTTGTATTTTCATTGGCACCATAAGTATAAATACCCATAGTGACTTTCCACATATAACTTAAAGAGTGTAATTTTATAACTGGTCACATAAGTTGAAAGGCAAAGTTGACTCTTCTGTAAAGACAACATAGGCCCCAATGTGTCTTTATAAAATAACCTGACAAATATAGCTTAAAGTGTGACTAGAATGAAACTGTGTACATTTTTACCTGTGTGGGAAGTACGCAGATAGATGTGAATTTTATAAACTATACTAGCCGTTAAGCCCGTTAAAATGGGTGAGATTTGTGTTTTTCAAAATGTAATAATTCTCACCTCCATCCATCCATGTGCAGCAAACCTCCTCTGTCCCCTGCCGTCCCCTCCCCCGATCCATGTCCAGCAACCCTGCTCTCTCCCCTGCCCTCCCCCATGTCCAGCAACCCTCCTCTCTGCCCTGCTCTCACGCCATGTCCAGCAACCATGCCCTCTCCCCCCTGCCCTCCCCCCATATCCAGCTACCCTCCTCGCCGCCGCTCCCTCCCCCCTCCGTGCTGGGCCCCCTGCACTGATCTGACAGCGCCTCTCACCTCCATGTGAAAGCGCTGCAGGCAGCAGCAGATCGCTCTGCTGCTGCCTGCAGCGCTTCCACACGGAGGGGAGAGGCGCTGTCAGGTCAGTGCAGGGGGCCCGATACAGAGGGGCGCAGGAGTGGCGGGGATGGGGGGGGAGGGTAGAGATTGGTGCCTGCGATGTTCGTTTCCAGGCTCCAGCGGCAGCGTCCTACAGTCCGACTCCGTTTCCCTCTCTGTTCCGCCCTCTGACGTCATCACGTCTTGACGCGAGGCCCTGACAGATAGGGAAGTCTCTACTGCGCATTTGCAGGTGAGTCGGTCACTTGCCATTTATATGTTTGATGCATACTAGTTGACTCCACCCTCAAAAATGCCTACACGTGTTACATAATAGTACATGCCTTCTTATCACTGCATGTACACAGCCATTCAGTTCTATAAAATCCTTTTTCTGTGTGTAACAAACTTAACAAAACTACCCCTAAATGTTAGAATCGCTATTTACTGATTGCCACTTGGGGTAACCTGGTCCTTAGAAAGAAATACAGCTGTTTGCAAATTAAAATGAACTTTTTTTGTTTGCCAGAAAATGTGTTTGGTAATGAAAAGAAAGTTGCTCTTTAATACTCAGCTTTTATCATAGTTAAGTACAATGCTGTTTACACTGGCACACTACTAAAGGAACAGATGTATTTGTTTTTCTTTAGTATAGCTTGACTGATAGATTTTTCAGATTGTGTGGGTTTTAATTATATGCTCTGTGTTAGTTCTCCTCCACTTGCTTGCTTCTAGGTTATTGGGGGTGTCAAATCAAGGAATGGTTGCATTCATGTAATTTATTTAGAACACCACCAAAAGTGTTTGTTCTTTTTTCATACACTTTATATTTGCTTCCATTCTCATTCTTCTCATCTGTGAAGCAGCAAAACAAGCGGGATGAGTCCCTTAGAAACCTATCAAAATATTTATATCCTTGCTTTTTTGGTCACAGATGTTTCTGTTTCTCTCTCGAGTGCCATTGTACCATAAATGTATGCTTGCCCAAGATAATAAGAAGTGTCTCAGAAATTAATTAAACTACTAGAACATCTATATGAAGACTATAATCTTGGTGCTCTTCCCTATAGACTAATATGGAGAAAATAACAAATGGCATGGGACCAATTCCCTGCCCTGTTGACTCTTCCAGTTTGCTATAAACAAGCCACCACCAGCTCTGGATACTTCAGGAGCTCCTTAGATAAAAGATATCAAAGGCCAAGGTGCTTTTGGAAGTCAAGCTCCAGCTGCAATTAGACTGGTGGATAATTTGTGTTTTCAGGAAGTAATTAGCTTTATTTTCTCAAACGTTTAATGATGGAGAGTACCTCTCAGTACCCTTCTCCACCACTGCCAACTCCAGGCTCCGCCCATTCTGCCTCACCTCACCCTATGCCTGGAACAACCTTCCTGAGCCCCTACGTCGAGCCCCCTCCCTGCCCATCCTCAAGTCTCTGCTTAAAGCCCACCTCTTCAATGCTGCCTTCGGCACCTAACTCTTACCTTCAGGATATCCTGACTGCCCCAAATTGACTGCCCCCATCGTATCGTCTACTCACTTGTCCGTTAGATTGTAAGCTCCTTTGAGCAGGGCCTGTCCTTTTATGTTAAATTGTACAGCGCTGCGTAACCCTAGTAGTGCTTTAGAAATGTTTAGTAGTAGTAGTGATGAGCTATTGATGAAGAAAAGGGTTTGTGTGTGTGTGTTTGTGTTACTGTTATTTGTGATTTTATATTGACAGTATTATATTTGATCTGGATTAAATTATGCAAGGAGCCTTGTACCCCACCTAGAACTTGCAGATAGCATGGGCTATAAATATTCTAAACAGTATTCTTCCTGTTTCTCACATTAGGTTTTCATCTTTCCTATATGTTTACTTCATTGTTTATCTGTCCTTTTATTTTATCTTTCTCTTCTTCCTCAAGTCTATTTTTTCTTCTATTACGGGACATTTTTTATATTGGCCTTCTAGTACTGGAGCTAACACTGTACCCTCTTCTTTTAAAACTTAAAGCAGTTTTCTGTTGGTGATAATTTAGCTTTTGTTGTGCTAGTTCTGCTGTAAATTATTACTTTGAGAACAAAGACGATAAGAAGTCTTACTCTGTGCAGTCTGGGGTTCCTCAGGGGTACATTTTGTCTCCCTCGCTTTTTAATATATGTCTTAGTTCACTGGCAACTGCTATTCAAGGCTTTGATATCGATTTCTATTTTACCATTGATATCTTGCTTTTCTTCTTCACTAGCTTACGTAACCTTGACCTTTTGCCTTTGCAGGCCTATTTAGAGTTTGCCTCTAATTGGCTAGCAGAACATGATCTAGTTCTTAACCTTTCAAAGTCCTACAACTTGGTGGATATTGTGCGGGTTGGATTATCCATCACTAGCACCTTCACTTGCTGCTAATCTTGTTTGGTTGGTTACCTCTGAGGATGTAGATCAATTGGGAGTTATCTCTTAGGGAAGAGATCTGCCATATTAAATCTGGTTTCTACTTTCTTCAACAAAATAGGTCCATTCATTATTTAAATGATGACACCTTACATGCTTTACTTATCTTGCATTTGGACTATTGTATTAACACTTAATGCTGGTCTACCTCAAGCTTCGGTGCCGAAAGTGGCTCGAAATCTGTGTTCAGCCTTATTTCCGTTTCAGCCAAAAATGCTTGTGCGTGTTCAGCTGGAACCAAAACTGTGTGTGCAGACCCCACTCCCTCCCAGCTCTGCCTCCCCCTACACATACAAAAAAGAGCACCCCCCCCCCCCCCCGGCCCTGTCTTGTCATTTTTCGGTTGGGTATTGAGCTTAGGAACTTCCCTCTAGATCCTGTGCACAGCTGGCTCCAGGTCAAAATGGCTTCTGGATGCTGGGCTTGATGGATCTTTTGCTGTTACTCAGTATGGCACCTTTACCTATTTTGAAAACTATGCTTGCTATTTTATAGCACATGCACTTTTAAAATGAGAAACGTACATAGATGTTTCAAGCCTGGTAGCAGTGGAAGGATTGGACAGCGAGTCTTTGCATGTACCAGCCAATTTTTACCCATTGTTTCGACAGACCCTTTCATTATATGTATGACTAGGGATGAAATAAATTTGCAATGTGTCTCCGATGTCTATTCCTGGTAATGATTGTTGGATAAGGAGACAACTGGAGTATATATATAGTTTTTTACCCTAGTTCAGCCCCTTTATCCCTACTGTACCCCAGATCTGGGGGCAGTCTTCACCCCCCCCTCCCCCCCAAAATAAAAGCAACCTCTTCATGGTTCTAAACACATTTTTATTGGGGCTGCACTTCCGCAAATGATCAACGTTTAATCCTTCCAAGCTCTAAATTTACATATTTAGTATCCACCAGACGTACGTTTTTCTTTTTCTCTCCTCACATCTGGAACTCCCTCCCCCTTTCCCTTCACAGCAACACCTCCTTTAAAAAGTTTAAAACCGAACTTAAAACTTGTTTTTTTCAGGCATTCAGAGTGCCAGATAAGGTGTGCCAATTATCCCTTTTGTTTTCCTTGAGTTCCCTTTGTCTATGATGTTTTAATGCCCCCCCCCCCCCCCCCCCGTCTCTTCCCCAACCTGTTTGTCTCCAGTTTTGTAAGAATGAGTTCTTTTGCTTTCCTATCAAACAGTGGAGTTCCATTAACTTTTTCTTACATGTTGTTTTAATATATACACCGCCCTGTCCTGCAAAGTCAGTTTGGGCGGTATATTTATTTATTTTGATTTTGCTCACACCTTTTTCAGTAGTAGCTCAAGGTGAGTTACATTCAGGTACACTGGATATTTCTCTGTCCCAGGAGGGCTCACAATCTAAGTTTGTACCTGAGGCAATGGAGGGTTAAATGACTTGCCCAAGATCACAAGGAGCAGCAGTGGGATTTGAACCGGCCACCTGTGGATTGCAAGACCGGTGCTCTAACCACTAGGCCATTCCTCAACGTTTAGTAACCATTAATAAACTATAAACCTGTCTTGGCACTCCAGCAGCCCCCTCTCCTCTGTGTGCTCCTCATGGCCCTCGACCTTGATTGCTGCAGTGAAAGCACGCTGCTTCTCACTTGGCGCCAAGCCTCTCTCTGTAACAGGAAGTTCTGTCAGAGGAGGCAGGCACCATCTGTTATCTCCCTCTCCTCCATGGGCACCATCTCCTCCCTTCCCTCCCTCTCCCCTCCCCTGACACCATCTCCTCTCATCTCCCTCTCCTGGCACCATCTTCTCTCACCTCCCTCCCCTCCATGGGCACCATCTCCTTCCTTCCCTCCCTCCATCCATGATCACCATTTTTCCCTTTTCCTCTTCTCCCTTCCCTCCATACATGATTACCATTTTTTCCCTTTTCCTCCTCTCCCTTCTATGGCCACCCACCCCCCCACGGTCTGCATCTTTTTCTCTCTATATTTCTATCCTGGGATTTGATTTGGCAGCTCTTCAAGAGCGTGATGGCTGTTCACGGTGCGGCACAAGGAGGTTAGGGATTGAGCAGCTCCTCGCACGCAGCAGCTCCTTCTCCCTGCCTCACCCATCCGAAGCCTCTGTAAGAAGGAAGTTCCACCCCCTCTGACAGAACTTCCTGTTACAGAGAGAGGCTTGGAGCATCAGAGAGGTAAGGTCCTGGCAGGAAAAAAAGGGGGGGGGAAAGAGACGTCCAAGTGCTCATTTAACTCGGGTTAAAAAATTTTAATGTGTTAAGGGGGTCTTTTACAAAGGCATGGTAGTGTTTTTAGTTCACTCTAATGTTTAGCAAGCGCTAAACACTAGAGACGCCCATAGGAATAAATGGGCATCTCTAGTGTTTAGCACACACTTATTTTTAGTGCATGCTAAAAATGCTAGTGCACCTTAGTTAAAAGAACCCCTAAATGTACAGTTTAATTTTTATTAAGTGTAAGGAAAATGTTTTGGTTTTTTTTTTGTTTCGTTTTGGTGGGGGAGGGTTTCCCAATAAAGGGAGTACGTTGGCTATAAATTAGCACTATGATAAAGTGTGTCCCACAGAATTAAGCAGAATGGGGACTGTGAGTTAATATGTATCCTACAGGCTTAAACATGTTACCAAATCCTGTTATCCATCCAGGTCAGATTCTCACCCCCTCTGCATTTTCTGTGTTACTTGTGATATGTTTGTGCCATAACTTAGTGTTAGAGATCATGGCTCCATAGCAACTTTGACCCTTTTTGCTTAGTTATTTCATTTGGAAATCATTAATTGAACTGGAAAATATTAACAACCTATTTTTTAAATCAGCTATCTATTTGCTCTTCTCCTTCTAGCTTTCGGGAGTCTGTAATGTTCCTCCATGGATTTAGCTAGTAAAAGTGTAAAGGAGCTTCAGCCTTTCACTTCAGCTATATTTCTTATTTTCTGTTAATGTCTTCTATATTAGTTTCATTCATTCCTGGGTTTTTTTTCTTTTTCAAATTGTACTGTAAACCAAGATCTGCCATTTACCAAAAAAAAAAAAAAGTTAATTATTTCTTTAATAAAGGAATGCACAGTTCCTGGTGATTATAATAAAATCAGAGAAATTATAATGATGTAGCCACATAGTTTAGTATCTTTGTGCCAGTGCAGTACAAGATTGTTAAAGTGAATGGTTTATATATTGTAGATTCTAAATGTCTCTCTCGGGCATTTCCCTGTTTGCATCATCTCTGTCCCAGTTTGATTCAGTTTTCTGTGCTAGGCTTGTCACTGTTAAAGACAACCACATCCGCTGTGCCTTGACAGTGGAAACAAAAATATATGGCGGATGGACAAGATAAGCCACTGTTATCTTAGTGCAGTGTGGTTTAGTGACTTGTCATCACAGTTCTGTTTTCATGATCCTGGCAGCATGAGAAGCCTGTTAATTTTGCAGTGTGTCCTGTCAAGTTAGCAAAGTTATTTTATTTCCTTTTTTTTTTTTTGTAGTAATCGGTCACAATTATCTAAGATTTTGAGGTTTGGTGTTTATTCCTCTTAACATTAGTGCACTGGCATTTGCGTACTGCCTGTAGCTTATTGTGTGTTGATGTGTGATAAGCTATAGAAATTTAAGCTTCTAGAAACTATATAGCCACCCTCCAGTCCCAGTTATATTGCTCTTTTGTTTGTACATTTTGTGGAAAACATCTAAAAAGAAAAAAAAGGCAACTGCTACAGAATCACTGCAGCACACAAAGAAAATAGCACCTAATAAAATTAAAATTTTAAAACTGTTTATTCAACAAAACTCCATTACTAGGAATATACCCGATGTGGCACGTTTCACCTAAATAAGTTGCTTCAGGGGTCATGCACATCAAATGATATCATAGGTTAGTCATATCAGCAATATACTTTTTAAACAGCAGCAACTTTAAAGTGCTAAATGGTGCGGCAACATTCAGTACACAGGGATACGTTCCCGCTATCAGTAAAAAACAAATATTACCTCCACATGTTTGTTTGTTTGTTTTTTTGTTACATTTGTACCCCACGCTTTTCCACTCATGGCAGGCTCAATGCAGCTTACATGGGGCAATGGAGGGTTAAGTGACTTGCCCAGAGTCATAAGGAGCTGCCTGTGCCTGAAGTGGGAGTCAAACTCAGTTGCTCAGTTCCCCAGGACCAAAGTCCACCACCCTAACCACTAGGCCACTCCTGAATGTTGCCACACCATTTGGCACTTTGAAGTTTTGTTTGAGAAGTTGTAAAACATTTTACAGTACTTTCTGTACTAGGTATGCAGCATGGAGACCTATCATAGTGGTTAGTGCAATGGGCTGAGAGCCTAGGGAGCTGGGTTCAATTCCCACTGCAGCTCCTTGTGAACCTGGACACTTGTTTTGCCAGACTGCAGACATGTTCAGCAATTTAGTTAGCATTTCCGAACTCTTTGTTGGAGGCACGTCTAGTCAGTAGGGCAGAGCTTCCAAAACTGTGGGTTAGGATCCCCAAATGGGGTCACAAAACCTACATTTGGGGTCATGACCTAGGTGGACTCTCCATAGGTGTATCATTATTCCGCCTCTCTTGGGGGTTCACACAGTTTTATTTGGCTGCTGTCATGGGGGTCACAACCATAAAAAGATTGCAAAGCACTGCAGTAGGGTTTTCGGATTACCCATAATGAATATGCATGAGAGAGATTTGTATACAGTAGAACTACAGTTTATTGAGGCAATCCTGAAAACTCAGCTCACTACGGGGTAGTAACAAACTACTTATAATGAGCTACATTTTTTTTTTGCAGTACTTTTTACTATGAGTTACATTTAAGCTGTACTTTTGTACTTATTAGTAAAGTACACATTTGGAAAGCAGATTTAGAAGAAAAGTATGTTCCATCCCTCTGCTTCTCCCCCCTCTACAGGCTTTCTAAGTGATGTCAGGCGCAGCTTGCAGCTGTTTGGGCCTAAACTTCTGGTCCTAAAAACAACTGAGCTGGGACAAGAAGTTCAGGACCAATCGGATGCAAGCCAGGGTCTGACATCACCTGGAAGCCATAGTCCCCACCCTCTATACCTGCCTAGAACAGCAGTTGATTGGCTGTTATTGTTGTTGTCAGGCTCAGCTGCATCATCAGTCTAAACCGCACCTTCACTGTGTGCAGAGCCTGCTCCCTCTCCCCTCCCATCCACTATGTCCCTGCAGCACAGTCTTGCTCCCACCCTCCCGTTGCATCTCTGCTGGGTTCGCACTAATAAACTACCATGGGAGACGCAAGGGACCCGGCTCTCTACTGCGCTGCTAGTGTTTCCTCTGCCAGGCCCGCCACCTCTGATGTACTTCTAGGACTGGCGCAGGAAGCACTGGCAGTTCAGCAGAGAGCCGGGTCCTATGTTGTTTACCATGGTAGTTTATTAGCATGGGCCTGGAGGGAGGGAGCATGACTGTGCTGCAGGGCCTCAGTGGATGGGAGTGGAGAGAGAAATTAGGATGGGCAGTATGACTTCTCAGGGGCTCAGTTTAATTTTTGTCTACATATTTCTATTTTTGGTTTGTGCTTACTTATTCTGTACTTACCTCTGTTCATGTGTGAAAAAGGCCACGCATCAAGTGTCTGTGTAGGACTAATCTGTATTAATCCAGCGTATTTAGTTTTCCAATAGATGTATTAATGTTCTTCTGCCCACTGCAATGCTCAGGGTGTTTTTTTTTTCCCTAGGAATGACCTTGTGTGACCCCCCTAGAAGTTTGCTTGTAAACATACTAGATTCAGTGGTACAACTTGTTAAAAAAGTAGTTTTAAGAGCTGTACTTTTATTACTTGAGGTTTTTTTTTTAAATAAGACTTTTCTACTTTTACTTCACTACTTTTAAAGCCGGTACTTTTACTTTTTACTTAATACTTTAAAAAAGTAACAATTCAATCTTCATATACCTCCGTGAGAGGCTTGGGAAAAACTACCCTAGAATTCTTGTGTAAGACTAAGACCTGGGTAATGAATTTTCAGTACATTTTGTTTTAATTGTTTGCTGGGTTATTTTCTTTTCTTTAATATACCAGTACTTGAAGTTGGAGTATTAAAACTGATGTTTAATGGGTTTTGTTTAAAGGACAAGAAAAACTATTTAGACATCATTCATACCTACATGGAGGTCCATGGGACAGTACATGGAAAAAGCACTGCCCATGTGCCCAGCTATGTGATAAACCATGGAATTCTTAGTGGACGTGATTTGCAGTTTCTTCTAAGAGAAACAAAGGTAAGCAAGTTTTTAAAAAAAATTGTAATACTTAGACAGCATTAAAAAAAAATTGTTAAACTATTTTAATTGCTTGAATATCATCCTGCTGCTAGCCTCCATTAAAGAGGCTTGAGATAATGGACAATAGCAATACACTAAAGCAGCCAACTTGGAAATTTGCATTTCTAGCATTTTATTTATAGACAAGAAAAAGCAACACTGGGCCTTCAAGAAAGAGGCAATGGCAATCTTTTATTGTGAAAAAGACCCGACACGGGCCGTGTTTCGGTGCACAAGCGCCTGCCTCAGGGGTCAAAGTGTGTCTTCACAATATATGAGCAGGAATGTTCAGACAGTTTTCACACAGACAGGGTCTGTTAGGATTGATCAAACGCTCAGTGGTGGCTGGCAATTTACTCAGACTGTCTGAACATTCCTGCTCATATATTGTGAAGAGACACTTTGACCCCTGAGGCAGGCGCTTGTGCGCCGAAACACGGCCCATGTCGGGTCTTTTTCACGATAAAGGACTGCCATTGCCTCTTTCTTGAAGGCCCAGTGTTGCTTTTTCTTGTCTATATTGTATGCTGTATTACCCTCTCTTTTGTGATTACATAGCATTTTGTTTAGACATGTTCAGATTTATGTAGCATCTAATATACTGTTCTATGGCTCATATACAAACTTGAAACCTAGAATATGGTTCTTTTGGGGGGAGGGGGGGGGTTGTTTTGTATTTTTTGTTTTGTCATTCAAGAAAGCGGACCATATGGATTTTGGGTGAGTTATTATTTAGTTTATTTGATATACTGCCTAAAAAATAAGATTACCTAAGCGGTGTACAATAAGAGCAATTATGTACACTTATGGGAGGAGTATTACAAGGGCAGGATTCAAAAGAAGGCCTGGGTTATAACAAACTAAAACTTAACTGAGCTGTAATTATCATAGTACATAGTAGGATGGTAGAGGAGTGTGAGATGACTATGTAAAATACAATGAACAATTGTTTGCGTACTGCAACCAGAGTACCAGCAAATACAGCAAGAAGCGGGAAAGAGATAGTGATAAAAAAAAGGATTTGGTAGGAGTAAGTATAGACACATCCCAGAAACTTTATTTAGAAAAAGTACAGAACTTAGTTAATGCTCTGAAAGATAAATACTCTCCATTTGATCTAGTGCCTTCTATATTTTATAATACTAGTTCAAAGAAGATTTTGGCTTGGATTAAAGACTTAATAGATACATCCTTAGAACAGGGAATAATGCCTTCTTTGTTGAAGGAAGCTATAGTTACCCTGATTTTGAAGAAGACCGGGATTAAATATTACACTATGTGAAAATTTAAGACCAGTCACCAACTTATCTACATTAGCAAAATTGATAGACAAAGAGGTCTCCAATCAATTAAATGATTTTATAGACACTAATAATTGTTTGGATGTGACTCAAGAGAACTTTCAAAAGGGCAGTGACATTGAAACCTTATTTGAAACAATAGTGAGTGGGATATATGTTTATTTAGACAATAATGTACCTGTACTTTTGCTTTTTTTTTACCAACTAGAGCTTGGACCATTGTTTTATCCATGACTACAGATAATGTAAAAAATAAAAAAGCATAGTGTTGACCACTAGATTGTAAAAACAAACACAACAACATCAAAACTTATAGTACAAAAACTACTAGACTTCACTGAATTGAATTAGGGTATAGATTATAGTTAAGTCTTTATAACCTCATCAACACTTTCACCATAGTAGTGGCAGGCAGCTGTCTTCTCTTTCTCCTTTCTCTGAAACTCAGGTGTTTGCCTCATCTCCTGCTCCCTTACTAGACCCAATTTCCCAACAGCATGCAGCTTTTTTACTCCCAGTCCTGTCTTCTTTGCACCTCCTCCTTTCCTGATGTATATTATGATACTACTCTATGCTTACCATAATTGTTCTAATATAAGCCACCTTATGTTTCAGTCCTCATTTCTTTCCCATGATTGATTTATTTATTGTGAACTGCTTAAATTGTCTTTTATTTGCAGTACTAGTAAAAAAGGCCCGTTTCTGACACAAATGAAACGGGCGCTAGAAAGGTTTTCCTCGGAGTGTGTATGTTTGAGAGAGTGTATGTGAGAGTGACTGTGTGTGACAGAGAGAGTGAATGTGCGAGTGTGTGTGTGAGCGAGAAAGAGAGAGAGTGAGTCTGGGTGCGAGTGTGTCTGTGAGAGAGAGACTGTGTGTGTGAGAATGAGTGTGTGTGCAAGTGCTTTTGTGAGACACAGTGTGAGAGAGAGAGTGTGTGTTTCACACAGATACAGTGTTTCGAGAGAGAGAGTGTGTGTGTGAGACACAGACTCTCTGTGAGACTGAGTGTATGAGACCAAGAGAGTGTGTGAGTGACTGTGTGACACATAGAGAGTGAATGTGATACAGTGTGAGACATAGTGTGAGAGACAGTGTATGAGAGTGAGAAAGACATTGACTGTGTGAGAGAGAGAGTGTGTGTGACAGAGATGCCCCCCCCTCCCTCTCTCTGGTGTCAGGCCCCCCCCCCCCCCCCCCCCCTCTCTCTTTGGTGTCTGAGTGTTACTGTGCAGCACGCTGAGCTCTGGCTGTGCTTCAAGGAACTGACCAATCCTATTTAATAGAATGCACCTCCAACATTCTGAAGCCGAGAAACCTCGTGTGGTTGGTCACTTCTGCTTGTGACGAACCCGGAAGTATGTGATATCAATTCAGAAGATGGATACATAGAGCAAGAATGCCTCAGCCATGCAGTCAGCTTCAGAATGTTGGAGGTGTGTTTTATTATATAGGATATCAAAGGTGAAATATGAAGATTTTGCATTATTGTTACTAGTATATAAGTTTACAAGTGGGTTTCATGCAGCTAGTGTATATACTTGTTTTTTTCCTCATGTTTTTCCATTGTAATGTCTCCTTGCTAAGATTTGGTCTAGATTTTAAACAGGAGGGTCACCATGTAAAGATGCCGAGCAGGACTTGAGAAAAGTAATTTTATTTTCTCCCCCCCTCAGAGATGCACAGCAGTTCACAAGTTTTGTAGCTTAACGTTATTGTTGTGCTCTTTTTATTTGCATTCGTAGTTACCAGTTCCTTCTCAGTGTTATGTTTGTAGAAAATACATGGAGTCCAGGGAGAGACTTTATTCCGGCTTAAAGCACCCTCAGTAAAGGAGCAAGGTGTTGAGCTATGTAGACTTTTTATACTGACAGTGTAAGTAAGATTTACCTTTTTCTTAAACAGAGAGTTAACATGAGCAGTCAAATACGATGTCACCTACGGTTTTTGTTTCTTCACTCAAAAGTTCTTGACATGGTCATTATTACCTGATGTACCTGCCCTTTTAGGACAAAATCCCAGGGAGTGCAGTATCTCTTATTACAGGAGCTAAGAGATGTTTGAGGGCAGTGGAATAATATATTCAAGTTTATTAGTGGAGAAGTGACTCAAATTTGATGATCTAACATTTCACACTAGAACATGAACTTTACCTTCTATAAAAAAAAAAGATGGAGTATAGGAAATTAATTTTTAGTATAGTGTTATACGCTTAATGTACAGTGTTCTATGTACTGAAGAGAAATATTTGAGTGGCAGGTGTGTTGATGGAACAAAATATATGATGTTGACTTTTAAATCACATATTCCTAGCAGCTACAATAGAAGACAATGCTGCCTTGCTTTCTGCTACTTTAGAAGAACTTTTTTTTTCCCTGAAAGGCAATCATAGTGCAGAATTTACTAAAACTAATTGAGTTTTTTTATGAAATAGATTAAATAGACCAAACCAAGTGTCAAGTTACTGAAAGCCTTTAGATTGAAAATTGAATAAAACAATTTTAGTATTTGGGACATTTCCTGTGAAACAAGATAGCAAGTGAAAGCCATGCATGTACATGGATTTTCTAGGGTTTCCTAACTTTGGCTCAGTGGAAAATGACTTCACCTTTATCAGTTCAAGATTATTCTTGGTAGGGCAGGTGGCAAGCCAGACTTTGCCCATCTCCCTCCTAAGTTTGCAACGATCATGAATACCCTCCAGCTGCATAATATCTAGATTGTAAGCTCTTTGAGCAGGGACTGTCTTTTTTTGTATGGTGTACAGCGCTGCGTATGCCTTGTAGCGCTATAGAAATGATAAATAGTAGTAGTATATAAAATTATTTCATTCAATTAGGATTATTTTTAGACCTTTTCTACCCATGTAAAAAATATATTTGTTTTAAAAATGTACTGGTGAGCTGAATTTCTGTTCATCCTGCCTCCAAACGCATAATAACGTCTGCAAAACTTCAGAGACCAGGTGAGCATTTATACCTCAAGGCCTAAAGGGTTGTAGGAGTAAACCAGAAATTCAGTTCTGGCATAGGAGTTATTTTCACTAAGTAGACGCTGATAAAACAAAAGTGATCTGGCTAGAGACTTTGACACCATGACTTATAGATAATTCACTCCCTTTAAAAAGCATGTGCTTGAAAAATGAAACATTGAAGGTGCTTGGCATCTCCTTTGATCCTGTGTTGAATTTTGAACCTCATGTTGCTCAGATTTTCTGGAAACTGAAACAAGTGCGCAGAATACGAAAATACGTCCCTTACCCAGTTCAGTTTAATAGTCCATGCCCTTATAATTAGCAAATTATAAGGGCATGGGACAGGGAAGATAGGGTATCCTGATAGTGAGGCTGCAAAAGAGACCATAGTAGATCAGGTGTCAAAATAAAAAACAGACAAAAGATGGCAAATTAATACTGTCAAGTACTGAGCATGATGGAAATAGGAACAAAACCATAGTTTGAAATGTCTATATGCGAATGCCAGGAGCTTAAGAAATAAGATGAGAGAGTTAGAATATATTGTAGTAAATGAAAAATTAGATATATAGGCATCTCTGAGACCTGGTGAAGGAGGATAACCAGTGGGACACTGTCATACCGGGATACAAATTAAATCGTAGTGATAGTCTGGATCAAATTGGTGGATGGGTAGCATTGTGTATTAACAAGAGCCTTGAATCAAATAGATTGAAAATTCTACAGGAAACAAAACACTTCTTGGAATCACTGTGGATTGAAATTCCATGTGTAAAGGGGAAAGGATAGACATAGGAGTGTACTGCCGTGCGCCTGGCCAGGATGAACAGACAGATGCAAAAATGTTAAAAGGAAATTAGGGAAGCAAACAAACTGGACAACACCATAATAATGGGTGATTTCAATTACCCCGATATTGACTGGGTAAATGTAACATTGGGCACGCTAGGGAGGTAAAATTCCTTGCTGAAATCAAGGATTGCTTTATGGAGTAGCTGGTACAGGAGCCAACGAGAGGAGGAAAAATTCTAGACCTAGTCCTTAGTGGAGCGCATGATCTGGTGCAGGAGGTAATGGTGCTGGGGCCGCTCGATAACAGTGATCATAATATGATTGGATTCGATATTAGCTTTGAAGTATATATAGGAAATCAAATACGTTGGTGTTTAACTTTAAAAAGGAGACTATGATAAAATGAGAAGAACGGTGAATAAAAACTTAGAGGAGCGGCTGCGAGGGTCAAAATTTACATCAGGCATGGATGCTGTTCAAAAACACAATTCTGGAAGCCCAGGCCAAATATATTCCACGTATTAAAAAAGGAGGACAGAAAACCAAACGATAGCCGGAATGGTTAAAAAGTGAGGTGAAGGACGCTATTAGAGCTAAAAGAAAATCCTTCAGAAAATGGAAGAAGGAACCGACTGAAAATAATAAGAAACATCATAAGGAATGTCAAGTAAAATGCAAAGCGCTGATAAGGAAGGCTAAGAGGGACTTCGGAAAAAAGATTGTGTTGGAGGCTAAAACACATAGTAAAAATATTTTTAGGTATATTAAAGCAAGAAGCCAGCAAAAGAATCGGTTGGACCGCTAGGTGGCCGAGGAGTAAAAGGGGCGATCAGGGATGACAAAGCCATAGCGGAGAGATTAAATGAATTATTTGCTCTCGGGAAGCCAATGTAATTTCTCCCTTAGGGTTTTGTACGTTCATATTTGTCCTTCCAAATATAAGTCTGGCTGCGGTATTCTGGACAGTTTGAAGTTTATTAATGATTTGTTCTTTACAGCCGGCATAAAGTGCATTACAGTAGTCTAAGTGACTTAGTACCATTGATTGTACTAGGTTTCGAAAAATGGCCCTTGGGAAAAAGGTTTTATTCTGTTGAGTTTCCACATGGAATGGAACATTTTCTTAGTTGTATTCTTCGCATGGTTTTCAAGTGTGAGATTTCTGTCAATGGTAACTCCAAGAATTTTCAGAGTGTTAGAGATTGGAAGGGAGAGGTTTGGGGTGGTTATGATGGAGAATGTACTTGTATTGTGTTGTGAGGTAAGTATATGCAGTGCAATCTTTATCTTCTTTTGAGATAACCAAAATTACAAGATCATGAAAAGATGTGAAGATAATAAGAAGCCCAAACATTTGTCTTACATTAATCTTATTTTTCAATTTAGTTATTCTTTAGAATACCCTGGCATCCGGTTAATTTATGTTGGACCTCTAATCGGGGTAACTTAGGTATCAATTGATCACTGAGCATGACGTTAGCATTTAAAGGCCACTACTTGTGAAATGTAGCATTTCCCTCATATGCTCCTTGGCTGTATCCTTATCCTAAAAAGATCTGTTCCTCCATGAAATTAAATCTTAAATCAGTGGTCCCCAAACCTGTCCTGGGAGAACCCCATCCAGTCATATATATTCATGAGAGAGATTCACATACACCACCTCCACTGCGTGCAAATATCTCATGAATATTCATTGTGGATATCCTGAAAACCAGGACAGGTTTGGAAGCCACTGCCTTAAAAACTCTGACAGTGACATTTGAGCCCATTCAAAAATCAAGGATCTGCCAACCAACATCAGCACATATTACATCTCTGAGCATTAACAGCACAAAAAAAATCTGCACTGTAGCGTAAAGCTGAGATAAGAATAGAACCAATTTCACATGATGTAATAATATGAGTTTATATCATGGGAATAACAAGGAAATCCTTTTCCCATAAGGGAAAACTTCCAAGCATCAGACAAGCAATTATGCTTATATTCTTCCAGTTTCCATCCCACCACATTTATCTAACAGATGGTAATCAGATTGATCTTGGGGTTGGAGAATCTGAGTCTGGAGCATATATACTCATTAATAGTTGTAGAACGAGAGAGATCCTTTCACAATAAGTCATTTTCCATTAGGAGCCACTACATATTTAGTGAACACAAGGAGAGCAGGATTCACATCACCCTCTCTTACATGTGTAATGTGTCACCACTTTACAGAGGCTGCAGAAAGGGCAAACCCCAGTAAGCCCGCTGCAAAACTTATTGGAGAAATTCAGCACTGGAGTGATCCCAACTTCTTGCCATGCTATAGTAGCCAAGATGTAAGTCAGAGTCATCAGTCCCTGCAAGGATTAGTAAAACACTATGGGACCCTTTTCACAAAGCAGCACTAAAAAGTGGCCAGTACTATCCCCAGTACAGATCTATCCCGCACCCTGAGGTCCCTTGTAGAACAGTGGTAAAATGGCCCATTTTCCATTATTCCTATTAATGACCACCACACTAATTTCCCCATTATCACGTGAGTATTTACGGACATCTATTTCTAGGTGGCAAGGGTTCATACACTAACCACGTGCTAATAGGTTAGCACGTGTTTATGTAGCTGCAGTAACCGATTAGCATGGAACATGCCTACGATCCGCCTCTGTACGCCCCTACTGCTAACAACCCCCCCCCCCCCCCCCCCCAAATTCTATATTTTAGCATGTGGGAGCGCACAGCCACATGCTAGTGCTTACCGCAGCATAATAAAAGTGACCCCTATAGAAAGTGGGGCCAACAAAGCAAGAACAATGAGTTGCCATCTTTCAGCATGCTCACTAGTGCCACACTCAAAATAGAAATTGTTTAAATAAATCCAGCTGGGGAGAAACATCCGTATAAAGAGTAGGAACTAAATCTACAGCTCAGTCCAGTTTCAAATATGGCTATCCATTAAGAACGAAGATCAGAATGGTTCTTTAACGTTTAAATGCATGGTTGTACCAGTTGATTTTTTTTTATCATGCTTTGTGATTTGTTTTTTTTTTTTTTTGGGGGGGGGGGGGGGGTGTTTTGTTTTTTTTAATGGTAAAATGTTCTTTAATCTCACATGCTGAATAGAGGATATCTTCTTCCCGGGAAGTAGATGACACAAGAATGCTGTTTTGTTCTCGTTGCTTTAGAGTTCAGCTGATAATGAGGAGAATTCCTGTACGATCCATTGATATATTTGTATAAGACATTTTTGTTGTTGTTGCTTTTTTAGCTAAGGAAACTGGGGATGGTGGTGGAGGTTGGGGGAGGATTATATGCTATTTGTTTAAGATGATTTAGTGGGTTATTAATTTATGACTGTCTCGTTTAGCTTCAAACAATGTCCAAAACCAGTACAGCCAACATATCATTGACATTTAAAATGAAACTTCTGTAACAGTATTGTCCCCCTACTACAGTAGAAAACTTGGAACGCACATTGCTGCAGCACAATCTCTTGAATAGTAATCAACCCCTTATACAGTGATAAACAGAAGTTCCGTAACACATGCTCCAACTACCATAAGACACCTCTCTAGCAACCACTTCACACTCACCATTCTTGCCCCAATCATATTCCCCATCCCTTCCTAGACCCTAAAGGGTAGCTCAAGAATATATCTATGATCAAGTAACGTGTATCAGCAGTCCATCTTATAGACAAGACATTTGTGTAAATGGACATATTAACATGTTGAGACCATAAATACATGTCGACTCCGGTCAGCGCGTTCTGAACGCTGTTCTCTCTCCTTGCCATCATCTCAAATCTGGCACTTCCTTCATTTTCCGGTACCACAGTTTCCACTGAGGGCCTGTCCTCCGAGGTCCAGACTGTAAGATGATTTTCTTCTTCAGGACCAAGGCAATGCAAATAAACCTGCAAATAATGGGGATATACCCCAATCCAGCACAGTTGACAGGAGCCCAAAATAACACTATAATCCCATACCACGTCATGTTTGGATGGTTGTCTCCAAAGATCGCAAAACCTGAGCCCACGCCGTATAGTTTCGTACAATTCCAAAAAAGGAGGTAGTAGGGTGCCATTTTGTGGTTTAACATTTTAACACAAGTACCATCATCTCACAGCTTCAAACTACTACTACTACTACTACTATTTAGCATTTCTATAGCGCTAGCAAGGTATACGCAGCGCTGGCACAAACATAGAAGAAAGACAGTCCCCTGTGCTCTAGTGATGTACGCCCTGTGCAGAATTTTAAGTTGTATCTCTCGGAGTTCCACCGTTTTTAGAAAAGAAAGGTAGATGTAAACAAAGCCAGGTAGAAGAGGAACTGTAAAATCCTATCCCAGATCTTGCTGCCACGCTCATAAAGTTTAGAAATGCCCTGTCTGAGGTATCCCGAACCATCATGGTCCAAGTCGAAAGGCTATTGAGCAAGGGGGAAACAGAAGCAAATTGGACATCTAATTTTGTAGCCCAGGCATTGCAATAATTTATGAGAGAGATTCATAATAGTGGCGGGCCTGAAAGAAAAGCCCATTGGTGGGTACAAGGCGAGTCCTATCGCCTCTGAAGTTGGTCGAACGAGGAATAAACACTTCACAGTGAGAGAGGCAAGGAAGAAAATATTTGAGGGTGCCATGGCACCTGTGGCTCCCCCCATTCTGACACCTATGTGTCTCTGTAATCAACACACACATATACAGCTGGTTTTTGAATTTGCTAAGTTGATGAATCCTTTAAGGAAGAATATTTGAACATTTACTAGTGAGGTGAAAGAGGTGTTTTAAGAAACCATAAGACTGACAGAAAAAGACCCTCACAGTGGCCAGCATGAAGCACAAGTATCGGGCAGCTTTGGGGAAAATTCATTCAGCTTTGTTTTCTTCTACACTTCCTTTTGGTTTGTGTGTAAAGCTGCTGGTCACACCTCACTCTTCCAGTAGATCAGTATTGGGTAGACTGGCAAGGCCTAGCTATGAAGAGCCTAGTCAGGTTTGTTTTTCATATAGTTTTTTTTTTCCCTTGTTCCTAGTGGGATCAGAAACCAAGTCCTTTGCTGTCATCCCTAGGATTTAAACGGACCCTTTGCCTAAAATCTTGTATTATAGAGTCCCTAGTATCTAGTAATTCTAATACCTGTTGTTAATAGGCAGAACACCTTTTCTTCTGTCTGTCTAAAATGGCATTATTTTAGCATTAGGGGTTTATGAGAGTACACTGTTAGAATGTCATAAAGTTAATTGTAACTGTAAACGAAGGAAAAATTCTGCCTCCCAATGAGTCTTTTATGCACATTGCTTCTAAACTACTTTACCAGCTCATTAGGGATTATCGTAGTATTAGGTCTGCATTATGCGGTTCAGAAAAGGGCAGAAAAACATGTTGATTAATGAACTTCCTTTCAGGATACGTGAATGCATTGATATATGATTTATATGTTAATTTTGCACAGTATGTATGAAATTTCCAACAGCACCTCTCTCTGAAGAGCTTCAGCTACTGTGCTTGACACTTCAGATTGTACGGATGGAACCGGACACTGGGTTACTTTTTAACAGCTGTAACAGCCAGGTTTAAACAGCCTTGTGTGTTCATGTACGTGAGACATCTTAATACAATAATGTTAATGTGCTACAGATTGTTTCTTCTGAAGATACACTGTATCAAACTGTTCTCTGTAACAGTAATGCCGTGGAACTTGGGCTTACTCTTCGCACAGATCCTGTGTAGCCCTGCAGCCAGAAAGTAAAGGCAGATATGTTGTGATATGATATTGATCAGAAACCTGTGGCAAGCAAGACCTGTTTCATGTCGGAGCTTCCTACTCATTTTGGCACACGTCATCTATGAATAAAACAAAGATAGCCCAAGTAGCTCGTATAAATTGGTAAACATTCTTTTTTTCTGCCTGGATTAGAACAATGAGTGTCAAATTTAAGAGTAACATTTTTCTAGCTACTGGAATACTCCAGGTTTCCTTGGGTATTTATTCAACCACACTTAGTGGCAGGGCCTTTACTCCTCAGAAGTGCTGTTTTGTTGCTTTTGTCAGAGCGGCTAGTGGATAGCTGGGAAGTCTCTATGAAATGGAGGTTTGCTGCCACCTTCTGTTCGAATAGAAAAGATTGTGTCCTATATATTAAATGTAGTCTTTGATATTGACATAATTCTGAGCTGAGCAGGGAGAAAGCGTGAAGTGGCATAGTCACACTGTGATATAACGTATTATACATATACTGAGCAGTTCATTTCAACTGTTATCAGGCTACCAAATGACTGTTCCAAACCATAACTGAAAGTGGTGGTGTTTCATTGGGGAAGAAAATGTTTAATCAATAGAGTTTTCCGTGGACTTCCAACTAGTTCTCTACAGAAAAATTACTGTTAGACCTGTTTTCAGCACATTCCAATTTTTAGGAGGGTGGTGCAAATGGATGGAGGAGGAGGAGTGTAACACACAATGTTCTTACTAGCATTACTAACAACCCGGATAAAGTTCCTGTAATATTTTAACAGTGTTGAATAAGTAGGGTTTTGGTACCCTGTTTTTTTTTTTAATGTGAGATTTTGTTTGATGTGGTGGTTTCCACACTCTTTGAGTTAAGAACCCCTTTAGTATCTGTGTACAAGTAAGTAAGTTTGCTGTACTCTTCATTATTCTCTGCCTATAAGACACCTCTCCAGCACTGTGTCTTCTTCTGTCGGCTCATGAGCAAATCTGGGAACTGTGGGATTTGCTCACCTTGAGATTAGCGGTAACTGATGCAATGATGTATTTCTATGCCAAAAAAACAATTAGATGGTGCTAGTATTCCAGGTACACAGGTGGCTGCCTCCACTAAGATAAGAAACGTCAGACTGCCTGAAACCTACCTGGCTTCCATCATCAAAGTGTCTTTTTAGTTTCCTTCAGACCTACATTGTTGGCATTTATCTATAGGTAAAGAGCACTACTATTCAGTATAACAGTTCTAGCACTGTCGTGTACCAGAAAATAACTTCTTCATTTTCACCTGGATGCTTCTGGTCCTACTTTCCTTCCCACCACTCTTCCCTGGCCTAAACCTCTTCACATCCCACTCTGCTAGAGCCGCCATTTGGCATAGAGTTTGCTCTTACAGCCTTTCTGTTGCATTTGGGGGAGTGAATGCTACTGACCTCTATTTTATTTTCTCTGGCAGTTGTTTGTGGGTCTTGGCTTTCCATTCGAAGGGCCAGCTCCCCTAGAAGCTAGTGCTAATGGCTGTGCATTCCTGAATCCCAAATTTAATCCACCGAAAAGCAGTAAAAATGCTGAGTTTTTTAAAGGCAAACCAACCCTCCGTGAGTGAGCAGTGAGTCCATGGCGCAGTTGTTTCTGCTAATGGAGTTCTATATATATTTTTGTAATCTTTGCTATAGATCTTGGTGTAAGATTTTGTAAGAGTTGATCTGCATGATGACTTTAGGTATCATTTGGCAGACCACTATCATGTATGTATGTTTATATCTTTTTTTTTTTTTTTGTGCAAGTGCTGTCATAAGTTAGCTTAATCATCTATAAAATTGTGTTAACTTAGAGTAATTTAATGTAATTTCACTTTTAGGAGTAATGCCATTACGCTGGTAAAAACCATTATTCACCTCATGTTACTATATATGGGGAAAGCACAAAGGGGGGGGGGGGGGGAACCTTTTACTAAAGCTTAATGCACGATAGCGGAAGTAGTGTGCACTAAATGCGAAGTCGTCCATAGATATAAAATGGGCTGCTTAGCATTTAGTGTGTGCTAATTCATGAGCGTGCACTAAGTTTTAGTTAAGGACCCCAAATATTAATACAAGCTTACTGTTTACTGGCTACACTTAGCCAGTCAAATTTGGGTCAGGGTTAAGTTGGAGGAGAAAGTGGAGCTTGTGATGAGTTGGTCCCATTCAGAGAAAGTTGTTTGCTAACGTTTTCTTTGTGTCAGGAGGGGCAACTCTTAAGGCACTTGAGGGCTGCAAAGAAGGCCATATTTTCAGAAACGATCAATGCCATTCTCTATTGTATGCGAATCCACAATATCAATATCTCTGGTAACATCCAATGACGAATACACACAAACCAGGACTTGTAGCCACCACTCAAAGAGAGTGCTTGAAACAGTTCACACCAGTATAATATTAATAGAAATTTTTATGTAGAGTACCCTCAGATATGTACCACTATTACTGCAGTCAAAAATGAGCATATGTTGCTCCCTCCAAAAAAAATTTGTTAGAGTTGATCCGATGAAAGAGTGCTATGCCACTTTGTAGCAGCATTATTGACTGCCAGTAATAGTGGTAAATATCTGAGGGTACTCTACATACATAAAATTTCTGTTATACTGGTGTGAACTGTTTCAATGCACTCTCTTTGAGTTGGTGGCTACAAGTCCTGGTTTGTGTGTATATGTCATTCTCTATTGTATAGCAGGAGTGGACATTCTAGTTACCAAACCAGTGTTCCCTCATATTTTGTCAGGATGCACGTGCAAAAAAGTTTCTTTCATGCAAGTTCTATAAACCCAGCTCACGCTTGTGTGCTGTGAGCCAAGCGTATTTTGGCAAGTATAATGTAAATAATATCAGGATTTCAGAAAGTGTTTTAAACATTAAATTATAATCACATATAGGTCAGGACTCATGGTATCTCGCATCCTAACTTTCACCCTTAAGTACTGAAAACATGCGATGAGTCGGTATAAGTCATATACAGGGGTCCATGATGCATTTCCTGTCAAGGGGAGGGTGGGCCATGGCAGCATTTCAGCAAGCCTCTACTGGAAGGTTCTGTGCCAGAACTGAGCATCTTTGGAATGGCCCCAGAAGAGGTAGGCTGACAGCAGCTGCATGGGGTAAGGGAAGGAGAAGATGCTGGCTGCGGGACTGGGGGAGGGTAATAGGAGTATGAGATGCTAGTCTCCAGAGGGATAGGAAGTGGAAAGATTGATTATGGTACTCAGTATGGGTGGGTTATGGAAGGGAAAGGGAAATGGTGGACCTGTGGCTCATCTCTTATATAGACTGACTCTTGACTTTTGTCTTTCAAATTCTTCATAAATTTTGTGACCTGTGTAAGAGTATCGGTAGTAATTACACAACCAATAAGTTGCAAATAATTCAGTTTCTCTGAGGACCATGAGGCTGCTTATTGCCATGGTTCTCAGGTTCAGAGCCCGTGGGGCCGGGCTCTGGAGCAAACGTGAGCCCTTGGGCTGCTGACGAGGAGCGACAGCAGCAGGCAAAACCCACCAACCAACGCTGGGCAAGCACACTGGCACCGGCAGAGACTGCAGGCACCGCCCAGTGAGCCGGAACACACGGACTGGAGGACACAGGACTGGAATCCCCCGGACGGGAGGACACAGGACTGGAACACACTGGACTGGAGCACACTGGACTGGTCCGTACAGCTTCACCTGCACTTAGCCACTGCCCCCCCAAGGGTTGAGCCCCTGGGTTCGAGTGGCCGGCAGGACTTACCGGATACTGGATGACACAGGGACCAGGGACTAGAACAAGCTGGAAACAGCAGTACTCCTAAATCCTAAACTGACATAAGTGCTCCCAAGCCCTAACCAACAAAAGTGTTCCTAACCAATACCAACAAGCCTAAGCCCCTATACTAACAGAAGTGCTACCAATAGCACCACTAGGAAAAGCAGGGGAGGCCACAGGGAAAAGAGCAGGGAACCTAAACACACAAACTAGCACAGGTGCTCCTAAGCACCAAGCACAACAGCTCTACAACCCTAAACTAACTCCGGTGCTCCTAAGCACCAAACTACCAGCAGAGCTCCTAGCACTAAAAGGGAAGACGGGAGCCACAAGGGAAAAACAGGGAAGCTAAACACAGAAGTCAGAAGTGCTTCTAAAGCACCAAACCCAGAAGTGCTTCCAAAGCCCAAACACAGAAGTGCTTCTAAAGCACCAAAAGGGAAACGCAGGGAAGCTAACACAGAACAAAAAGTGCACACTGCACTACCACTAACCTGGACCTAAAGCAAACGACTAAGCAATGTTGCAAAGGCCCTGAAGGGAAGAACACCACTTCCTTATCAAGGCCCTGCCTGATGATGTCACCACTACCAGACACAGGCAGGCAGCATACTGAAAACAGAGCTAGAGCTAACTCAGGCTTAACCCCACAGCTGCAGTACAGCAGAGCAATTAGAGCCACACTGGAAGCAACCAGCACACAGAGGCAGCTAGCTCAGGTAACACACACAGCTGCAGTATAGTAAAGCAATTAGACTCATGCTGGGAGCAGCCAGCCCACAGACACAGAGCCAGCTCTAGCAACACAGGAAAGAAGAAACAGAAGCTGACCACCAGAATAAGGTAAGTCTGGGAGATGTCACGGCCACAATCGTAACAGCTTATTCTCACACACATGGGTCGACGTCCGCGCGGCCCGGGAATTGGCGTTGTGCACAGCAAAAAAAAAAAACAAAACGTTTTGCTGAGTATTCTGGCGCGCATGCAGTGCAATAGTTGCTTATCATTGGCATGTAGAGGGTAAGCTGATCTCTGGACAGCCTTTAGTTGTTTGCTTCATGAGAGGTTTGCTTTTGTCAAAGCCCCCTGTCAAACCTCCACCAGTGTCATGGGATCTCAACGTCGTTCTCACCTAGCTGATGAAAGCTCCTTTTGAGCCACTGAACTCCTGCCATCTGAAGTACTTGACCTTGGAAGGTCATTTTCTTGGTGATTGTTACTTCAACTGGTAGTGTCAGTGAGCTTCAGGCCCTAGTAGTGGATGCTGCTTATACTAAGTTTCATCACAACAGAGTAGTCCTCCACACGCATCCTAAGTTCCTGCAAAGTTGGTGTCAGAGTTCCATCTGAGCCAGTCGATTGTCTTGCCAACATTTTTTTCTCTGTCCTCATGCCCTCCCTGACGAGAGCAGCTTGCACACCTTGGACTGCAAGAGAGCATTGGCCTTTCACGTGGAGCGGACTAAGCCGTTCAGACAGTCCGCCCAGTTGTTGCTTTCAAACCCCAACAGGAGGGGAGTCGCCATCGGAAAAACACACTATCTCCAATTGGCTGGCAGATTGCATATCCTTTGCTTATGCCCAAGCTGGGCTGACTCTGGAGGGTCATGTCACGGCTCATAATGTTAGAGCCATGGCTGCGTCAGTGGCTCACTTAAAAGTCAGCCCTCCATTGAAGAGATTTGCAAGGCTGCAACGTGGTCATCAGTCCACACGTTCACATCTCACTACTGCCTTCAGCAGGATACCCGACGCAACAGTAGGTTTGGGCAGTCAGTGCTGCAGAATCTTTTTGGGGTTTAGTAATCCAACTCCACCCCCCCCCCCCCCCACCCGGCCCTTTTTTATTCTGTTTCCAGTCTGCACTCTCAGCTAGCTGTATATAGTTTTCAGGTTAATCTATGTTATGTCCCTTGCCGTTGCGAGGCCCAGTTGACCAGTGTTCATTGTTTTGAGTGAGCCTGGATGCTGGGGATACCCCACGTGTGAGAATATGCAGCCTGCTTGTCCTCAGAGAAAGCGAAGATACTTACCTGTAGCAGGTATTCTCCGAGGGCAGCAGGCTGATTATTCTCACAATCCTTCCCGCCTTCCCTTTGGAGGAGTTGTTTTTTATGCTTTTTGATTTTAACTGAGTACGCGCTTGCACGGCGGGAATTAATTAGTCTGCGCTGTACGCGCGCCAGAAAACTCCAGCAAAACTTTTTTGTGTTTTGTTGTACCAAAATGCCAATTCCCGGACGTCGACCCACGTGTGTGAGAATGATCAGCCTGCTGTCCCTCTGAGAATACCTGCTACAGGTAAGTATCTTCGCTTTCCCTGTGCAGCTTTATAACATCTAATTAAAATTTGTCGATGGTAATTACAAAGCAATCAGTTGCAAATAATTCAGTTTCCCTGTGCAGCTTTATAACATCTAATTAAAATGTGGCACACTATTATATTTTCTTGTGTGTGCTATGTTTTGCCACATGCACAGGATTTGCCATCTGTAAGCGCATGTATATGCACACAGCTTAAAGGGAACCCTGCTACCGCTGGTCAGGTTTTCTGGTGAACCCTAATGAATGTGCTTGAGAGGGAGTTCCATGCACACCTCTCTCTGTATATTGTAAGGGACTATAGAGAAGAAGAAAGGCTAGGGATGAAGCCCCCGCTCCAAAGGGCCGACAGAAGCTCCTTTGAAGGCGCCGGGGGGGGGGGAGAAAGAGGAACCTAGGGGGAGGAAAACTACAACTCCCAGGAAGCCCCGGGAGAGCCTAGGATAAGGAGGCGGAATAGGCTGCTCCCCCATGAAGCTCCAGGGAGAGGCCAACAGGGAAAAGAAAAGGTTGAGTCACCTCCCTGGTGGAAGAGGTGGTGGCACAAATGGGCGGGGAAAGAAAAATACCCAGGCCCATTTAAGGAGGGGGAAGTGATTCAACAGGAGGAAGGGGAAGGAGGAGAGAAAATGGACTGGGCTCCAGAGATAGAGGAGCCAGAGGGGATGGAAGTAGGAGAACCGGAACCCATCTCAGAGGAACCCATGGAACTCTTGGCTCTCAGCAGACCAGAGTAGGAGGTATAGTGGGGCTGCCCGGGTCAAGCGGGAGGAGGTCAGAAAGTAGAAGGCTGACCAAGAGGGTGGGACCTGAGGCTTTGAGCCCGCACAAAGCTGGACGGTGTTTAAATTGAACTTTGCTAGGAGAAGTCAAGCAGTGCTGAACGGTGTTTAAAAGCTTGGCTAATTGAACTGGGCTGGGAGAAGCCCAGCATGTGATAGACTGTGTTTAAAAGCAGGGTGAATTGAACTTTGCTAGGAGAAGACAAGCAGTGCTGGACTGTGTTTAAAAGCTTGGCTACTTGAACTTTGCTAGGAGAAGCCAAGTACTGCTGGGCTGTGTTTAAAAGCTTGGCTTATTGAACGTTGCTGGGAGAAGCCAAGCCGTGCTGTACTGTGTTTAAAAGCTTGGCTAATTGAACTTTTCTAGGAGAAGCCGAGCTGGAAAGGACTGGTCTTAACACAGCCTGACTTTATTGAGCAGGGCGGAGACAGACCCGCTTGGAGGGGCCAAGGGGCTCGAGCGTTCCGCCCGGACTCGTACAAGGGCATTACAATATTCATTGCAGTTATCTGGAAAACCTGCCCAACTGGTAACCCACAAGGACTGGAATGCTCACCCCCAGTCCTGTAGCTCTCTGAAGTTGAAATATGTTACAAATCTAATCTTCGCAGTTATTGCAGCTAAATCAGTGTTTTTCTAATTCTACTGATGTAAGACAATTCTCAAAGTGTGACTCAGTGTTAGCTAACAACCACTGATGCAGTCATCATAAAATTTGCAAGTTTCTTTTCCCATGTATATAAAAAAAAAAAAGTTCATTCTTCTTGGGCGGCTGGTGAGGTTGGAATTTTTGAAAAGCAAAACAAACCATAAATACTGGAACTGGGATCCATGTCACAAGTTACAGGACAGCACTTGTTTGGTTTTCTTACCCAGTCTCAATTTGCAAATGTGTTCCTACTTGCTTTCAAGGTGCCTTTCAGACATGAAATTCATTTACAACTGATGTGAAACCAGTTGCAACTGCACTGCATGAAAGTTGCTGGTAGCTAGGGCTCCCAATTTCTGGCAGATTTATGGGAGTGGTCATGGAATCTGTCACAGATTTGTTTTTCACAGCAAAATACCAGGAATCCATAGGGACCAGGATTAGAATAAGGAAAAAGAATGTGAGCACGCTTGCCTTCAAGCCATATAATGGTCCCCTGCCACCCAGGGCTGAAATTTAATTTAATTTAAAATAGCAGCATTTATAGCACACTTTCCCCTAAATCAGTCTGTCAAAGGCAGGGTACACACATGATTTTGTAACAACCAAAATACAAATATATTGCTTTGAATCATGCCATATTATACTGTCCTCTTTGGTTTAAACTATGACAGTCTGGCCCTGAACATCAATGACGGTATCATGCCTCAGTTGTCATCCTAATGCTGTTCAAATTGAGGGATGGGTTTTAAGGTGAAATTGGGGGGGGGGGGGGGGGGGGGGGTGATTGATGGGGTTGGTAGTTATGGTGTGTGAGTGAGCATTTTGAAGGGAGTGTGACATTTGAGTGGATCCTCCCTTTCTCTTGATCCTATATTTTCTCTTCCTGAGCCAGGTTTCATTCCTTCGTCATCCTCCTTTCGATTCCCCTTTCCATCTGTTCCACAGGTTGTCTCTTTTCTCCCATATTTTCAAAATAGTCTCTCAATTCCTTATCTCTCTAGCCCTCTGTCAGATCCCTTTCTCCGCATTGAATAAAAACAAGACAAAACAAAGAATATTAAGTGCTACCTTCTTATTGGACTAACCTAATACATTTTTTGACTAGCTTTCAGGAGCTTAAGCCCCCTTTTCTCAGGTCAAGACAGAACAGCATGGACAGAAGATGACAATACTAGAATATATGGAAATCGTAAAAACATTCAAATAATTGGTATTGCAGGGGGGAGGGGGATGAGCAGGCAGCTGCTAACTAAGCAGATATATTTTTGGTGGAGAATTTTGCTGCTTGGTATAACTTCTCAGCCAGCCCTCTCACCACCCCCAAACCCTCCTGGCTTGCTTTATTTATTTTTAAAATGTGTTAACTCCTCTATCCAATGTACTACTCAGGTTACAGTAAAATAAACATAAATACAACAATTCTGAGAATATAAAATCCACAAAATAAATTATTTAGTAGTCAAATTGTACTCTTCGTTTATACTTAACATTTTTTGCCAAAAGCCTACCTAAACAGACAGACTTTCAACTGCTTCTGTAATTGAAAAAGCTACCAGTACTCTGCAGTTTAAAGTGGAAATGAATTCCACAAGCCTGATCCTGCCACATAAAACATACTCAGTCTATATTGTAGCCCAGTGATTCCCAGACCAGTCCTAGGGGCCCTCCCTAGCCATTTAGGTTTTCAGGATATCCACAATGAATATTCATGAGCGAGATTGTGGTTAACTTTAAATCCTAAGTGGCTGGGGAGCCCCCAAGCAGGTTTGGGAGCCACTGTTCTAGCCTAACATGACAAAAGATGCAATGTCTAGTTATACAGCATGCGTGATGGGCAATGAATATGTGTAGATAGTGGCCAGTGACACAGGATAGAATTGAAAAATTAACTTGCAGAACTATTGTTAGTAATATGTAATTTATCTTTAAAATCAAACATGGTACCAGAAGATTGGAGGGTGTCAAATATAATGCTGATTTTTTTTTTTTAAGATTACATAAGTACATAAGTGTTGCCATACTGGGATGGACTATCTACCCGTTCCACTCCATTTAGTATTTTATATACCTCTTATCATATCTCCCCTCAGCCATCTTTTCTCCAAGCTGAAGAGCCCAAGCCGTTTCAGCCTTTCCTTCATCCCATTCCCTTTATCATTTTTGTCGCGCTTCTCTTTCCTTTTCTAATTCCACTATATCTTTTTTGAGGTGCGGTGACCAGAATTGCACACAGTATTCAAGGTGCAGTTGCACTATGGAGTGATACAAAGGCATTATAACATTCTCGTTTTTATTTTCCATTCCTTTCCTAATAATGCCTAACATTCTATTTGCTTTCTTTGCTTCTGCACCTTACTGAACACAGGGTTTCGAAGTATCGTCAATGATGACTCCTAGATCCTTTTCCTGGTTGGTGACTCCTAACGTGGAAGCTTGCATCACGTAGCTATAGTTCGGGTTCCTCTTTCCCACATACATCACTTTGAACTTGCTCACATTAAACTTCATCTGCCATTTGGATGCCCAGTCTCGTAAGTTCGTCAGTGCCGGACAAAATGGTAGAGACTATTATAAAGAACAAAATTAAACAGCATATTCAAAAGCATGTTTTAATGAGACAAAGCCAACATGGATTTAGTGAAGGGAAATCTTGCCTCACCAATCTATTACATTTCTTTGAAGGGTTGAGCCGGTCGATATTGTGTATCTGGATTTTCAGAAGGCATTTGACAAAGTACCTCATGAAAGACTCCAGAGGAAATTGGAGAGTCATGGGATAGGAGGTAATGTTCTATTGTGGACTAAAAACTGGTTAAAAACAGAGAGTAGGGTTAAGTGGTCAGTATTCTCAATGGAGAAGGGTAGATAGTGGGGTTCCCCAGGGGTCTGTGCTGGGACCGCTGCTTTTTAACATATTTATACATGATATAGAGATAGGAGTAACTAGTGCGGTAATTAAATTTGCCAACAAAACAAAGTTATTCAAAGTTGTTAAATTGCAAGAGGATTGTGAAAAATTACAAGAGGACCTTACAAGACTGGGCATCCAAATGGCATAAGACGTTTAATGTGAGCAAGTTCAAAGTGATGCATGTGGGAAAGGGGAACCCAAACTATAGCTATCTGATGCAAAGTTCCACATTAGGCATCACTGACCTGGAAAGAGATGTAGGCATCTTCGTTGAATTGCGTTCTTTAAACATTCCCCAAGCAATCTCTCGGATAACTGCTTGCTTCCAGAAAACCTTCCACAAGAAAATGTTACCACCTAAAATGGAAATGGTTTTCTCTCTGGTCTGCCTCTAAGTCGCTCAACCCTATCTCAGAGTACATTTGAGTGCCATCAGTGCACTTCATGTTAAACTTGATAGTAGACCAATTACAGCGCATCCCTTGATGACTAGATTCATGAAAGGTTTATATCACACTATTTATTTATTTATTAGGATTTATTAACCGCCTTTATGAAGAGATTCACCCAAGGCGGTGTACAGTAGATACAGTTTAACATAAAACGTATAATTTTGTTAACAGCGTAACAATAGTAAAATAACCAAGAATAAATATAAATACAATAAATGAGGTAAACTTGAAAACAGTAAATTGAAACCTAATAATAGAACTACCGTGAAACAATATCAAAATGTACACATTTAACAGCACTGGAATTCAAATACCAGAGATATAATACAATGTTATTATAATACTAATGATGCACCTAATAAGCATGCATTAGAACATTCAACTAACATAGATATGATGCTAAAGATTTTCTACAATATGGCTTACCATATAGCTGAGATACCAAGAGCAGATATACGATGGGCACAAGAAGCACAGTACAGAGTCAGTTCGGATAAGTTCATTGTATAGTTAAGAGAGTTACGTGAGAAACTGCACTGGCTCCCACTCAAGGAACGTATCACCTTTAAAGTATGCACCTTAGTCCACAAAATAATCCACGGTGAAGCCCCTGCATACATGTCTGACTTAATAGACCTGCCACCCAGAAACGCTAAAAGATCATCCCGAACTTTCCTCAATCTCCACTTCCCTAACTGCAAAGGCATAAAATACAAAGTACTGCACGCGTCAACCTTCTCTTATATGAGCACGCAACTCTGGAATACACTAACACGCAACCTGAAAACGATCTACGAACTAACGGACTTCCGCAAACGATTAAAGACTTATCTCTTCGAGAAAATTTACTGCAAGGATCGAAACACATGAAGTCCACACACACTAACAGAAATGCTTCAACACACTGTCTTCTGAATTCTCCTACCCGTATCTTTACCACAATTAATACCCCACCCACTTATAAAATTGCTACACCCTAAGGTTGTCATGCTATTGTTATATCGCCATATCTTTTCCCCATTGTAACATTCCACTGTTTATACGCTCTAAATGTTGTTTTGACTTGACTTTGTCTTGCCACAACTCCTCATAATGTAACCCATAATTGTACTGTAGCACATTGTATTTCCATCATTCACAATGTATTGTAAGCCACACTGAGCCCGCAAATAGGTGGGAAAATGTGGGATACAAATGCAATAAAATAAATAAATAGTCCAGGTGCAGAATGAGTTTATAGTCAGTCAACCTATGTATTAAAGGCTTGGGAGAAGAGCCAGGCTTTCACCTGCTTCCTGATGTAGAGGTTTCGCGTTATATGTAGCCCCTCTGGGAGTAAATTCCAGAGCGTGGGGGCTACTCCTGAGAATGCTCACTGGCAGGTATCACATCGTACAATTTCTTTTGACGAAGGTACAGATAATGATGTTCCTTGAGAGGACCAAAGAAGTCTTAAAGGTGTGTAAGCAGTGGTGTGCTGGAGCAGGCTCTCACAGGCTCTCGAGAGCCGTTTGTTAAGTTTTTAAGAATTTTGGGAGCCTGTTCTCCATGGCTACTTTAACAAATGGATCCCAAAATGTGGGCTTGGGCCCCTCCTGAATTCTCTTTTACTTTGCTGGCGAGAGAGAGCCCCCTGTTAACAATTTACCAGCACACCCCTGTGTGTAAGTGACTAACTTATTCTTTAAGTACTCTGGTCCATTTTGTCTGAGGACCTTGAAAATCAAACACAGGGTTTTAAATTTAGCCCTGTAAGGTACTGGTAGCCAGTGTAGCTTTTGCAGGAAGGTGTGGTGTGATCACGCCACTTGCAGCCTTCTGTCAGTTGTTCTGCAGCATTCTGATTTAGTTGGAGCTGATATAAACTCTTTTTGGTTTGGCCAGTGTACAGAGCATTACAGTAATCGTGATGTTATGGACGAGTCACTGTGGTCAGACTCGTCCATCAAACCGCCTCAAGTGCTATGGGATCTCAGCGTCGTTCGAACCATTATTCTGCCAGAAGAGTAAGTGAGCTCCAAGCCCTTTTGGCAGATCTCCCTTACACCAGATTCCACCATGATGAGATTGTACTCCATACCCATCCCATATGCCTCCCAAAGGTTGTTTCGGGGTTTCATCTCAATCAGTCCATTGTTCTGCCCATTTTCTTTCCTAAACCACATTCTCATCCTGGAGAAGCAGCACTGCATGCCTTGGACTGCAAACACACAAAGACTCATTGACAATCCAACTCTATGTACCCTTTGATTCTAACAGACTGGGAATTCCCATCACCAAGCATATAATGTCTACTTGGGTGGCTGACTGTATTTCCTACATCTGTGCTCAGGCTGGCTGACCCTTAATGGCCGTGTCACCAGTCATAATGTATGAGCTATGACAACCTCAGAAGCCCATTTCCGCTCTGCGGCTATTCAAGACATTTGCAATGTGGCTATGTGGTCTTCTGTTCACACTTCTACGACTCAGTATTCCAGGTGAGATAGCTGGTTTGAACAAGCAGTTCTGCAGAATCTTTTTACTGTTTAAAATCCAACTCCACCCTCCGGCCTGTATTCCACCAGGCTCACTATTTGCTTGACTGTCAGAATATACTTTCCTATCAGCCTGGTATCTAGTGAGTCCCATTTGTGAAAATATCATGCCTGCTTGACTTCGGAGAAAGCTTAAGTTACTCACCTGTAGCAGGTGTTCTCCGAGGATAGCAGGCATATATTCTCACAACCCGCGCACCTCCCGTTGGAGTTGTCTTTTTAGTTGGTCCACTTGCATTTCGTGTGGGAAAGTTGGTCCACTTGCATTTCGTGTGGTAAGGCACCCTCACGTGCGCACTGCGGACACCGCCTTAAAGATTTAAAGTGGCAGTTCACTTTGGTAGTGTCTGCACCAGGCTCTATCGGACGAAGTCACCAATTTGTGAGAATATATGCTTGCTGTCTTCAGAGAACACCTGCTACAGGTGAGTAACTTAGCTATACTTGAACTCCACATGGAACTGTAGATCGTGAGCATGATATATCCCCCCTGGGCCTGACATTCATCAATGGCAGCTGCTGGATAAAGTGAAGTACCAGCAATGACACTATACGTTTAGGCAGCACTGCTAAGGATGCATTGATATAGCATACCTTATACGATGAGTGTATGTTGTTGGGCATACTGGATGGACCGTACAGGTTTTATCTGTCATCATCTACTATGTAACTATGAATTTCCTTCAGCACAAACATTAGGCTTCCCCTTTCTCTGAACTGATTTACGTGTTGAAGTTGTGTGGAGAGTGGCTGAATTTTGCTGTCCTCTGCATAACTTTTCACCTAACCCTCAACCCACTCATAACTCCACCTCCCTCTTAACCATATAACTTTTAAGCATAAAGCCAACCCAAAAATTAAAAAAAATACTTATGCAAATGACAGCAATACAGACCGCAGAATCTTTGAAATGCATACAAATTATACAGGGTTTAATATTTAAAACTGCTGCTCTAATCCCAGTCAAACTAGTATTTAGCATGCCTGGGAGCTAGTGTAAATGCACATCTACTTCATAAAATCTATATGTCTGCAGTTAGTTCGCAAAATAGGAAATGCACGCAGACTTGAGTGTGTTGTGGACACATGTAACAGCTTTCTAAGGAGCCCTTTTATTAAAGCTTTGAACACGCTACTTCCGTTAACACGTACTAAATGCTGAGACACCCATAGGTATAAAATTGATGTCTTTAGCATTTAGCACATGCTAAACTGTAGTGAAAAGGCCAGTGGCATCTTACCGGCTAACTAATTTATTGAGGTATGAGCTTTTGACAGCATAACACCACTGAATAATTTTACAGGGATGTCTTATCTGTATAAAGCTTCACAGATAGTGTGCTAAACAATTTTCCTTCTTGTTTTGTTTTAAATACCTTGCCCTATTTTTCCTCTGCATCTTGATTTTTCTTTTTTAACCTTGGTTGTAGAGTTTGTGTTGTGGTCCTTCTGTCATTTTAGTAACTCTCCTATGAACTGCTTCTTTAATAATGCGTTAACAACTTTAAAATTATTTATTGCCAGTTTACATGAGCTTTTGCGACCACATATATTTCTTCTGCAATATCCCAATTTATGTGTTCTCAAAAGCCTACGTGCCACATTTTTGAATAATTCTTAATATTGGTTCAGTAAAATGTATCACAACCTGCAAAGAATTGAGTGCCTTTCTCCCCTCGCTTTCCCTTCCCATCCATGAAATTTTGCTGTTGCCATTCCTAGTGTTTGACAGAAATAAAAATGGAGACATTTTTATCATTTTGAAAACCCTGTTAGAATACTGTTCTTTCCAGGTTGTGGTTTTGAACTCCATTTATTTCATGTTCATAAATGTATGCCCCCTCCTCACCCTCTAACCCTCAGCTAACATCTCAGCATCCCTATGCAGAAGTTTATATTGGGAAACCACATGTCTGGACTGTGAACATAAATGATCCTGTTGAAGTTGATAAAGCAGTGAAAGCAATTTTGAACCAAAAGGTAAGAACACATAAATGTTTTCATTCTCTATATTATTGGACCTAACTTTTTGTGAACATTTAAACAAAGCTGTTTATAAAGAAATTGGGTATTCTGTGGGATTAGGTGCTGTGCTCCAAATAGATAGCTATAGGTTTATCTAGACTAGCTGTGAGTGCACAAAACATTCTGCATTCACCACCCATCCCCCCCTCATGCCACATAACCCACACACCTCCCCTCATCCACAACAAAGTCTAGACCCTTCTCAGCCACTACACACCCATATACATTTTGTTTACTTTCCACATACTCCACTGCGCTCCCCATTCTGTACACACCTCCCCTGACCTGACGCATGAACAGATGCTTGTGTTCACATGAACGCAGCCTTTACCATCGTATACACATACACGTGTACATCCAGACCCCCTTTATCTCATACATACCCTTTGTCCTCAGATGTACACACAGAGCTTTTCTGCTATATTTCAATGACTCTATTCTATTTACAACATGAATGTAACCATGAATAGATTGATGGTTTTAAGTAGAGATCTCTACAACTTAATGTCTGTTTAGCGAGTGGGTTTGCTAGGAAAAATTTAAAATAAATGCTGTCTTTCTCTACACAGTCCTATGGCCAATGTAACGCCAGTTTTTTAAAAAGGGTTCCGGCGGTGATCAGGACACTAAAGATGGGCGAACCAGACATAAATGCCAGGCAAAATGGTAGAAACTATTATAAAACAACAAAACTATTGAACATACAGACATGATTTAATGGGACAGAGTTATAGATTAGCCGAAGGAAGTCTTGCCTCACCAGTTAGTTTTTTTTTTTGGAAGAATGAATAAACATATGTATACAGGTGAGCCGGTGGATATAGTGTATCTGGATTTTCAGAAAAAAAGGTTTTGACAGAGTCCCTCATGGGAGACACCTGAGAAAATTTAAAAGCCATTGGGATAGGAGACAGTGTCCTGTTGTGGATTGGGAACTGCTTAAAAGATAGAAAGCAAAGTAGGTTTATATGATTTGTCTTTCAGTGGATGAAGTTGAATAGTGGAGTACCACAGGGATCCGTACTGGGACCAGTGCTTTTCACATATTTATAAATGGTCTGGAAATAGACAGACTGAGTGAAGTGATCAAAATTGTTCAAAGTTGTTAAATCACATGTGCATTGTGACAAGTTGTATTGTATTGTAACATTTATACCCCGCGCTTTCCCACTTAATAGCAGGTTCAATGCGGCTTACAAATATAACAGGTTTACAAGATAACACATAATGAATAAAACAGCTGAATATAGTATATAACGAGGTGGACAATAAAAAGTGCGTAAGTAAGATGGGAAAGGGAGGAAGGTGGTAGAGGTAGGGAGTGGGAAGAGGGTGTAAATTGGGATAGCGTGTTGTAATAAAGGAAGAATGTATAATGATGGCTGGAAGAGGGATGAAATAAAAAAAAGAGGTAAAAAAGGAAGCATATTTCAGGTTGCAGGAGGACCTTGTTGAGACTAGGAGTCTGGGCATCTAGTTGGCAGATGAAATTTTTTGTGGGCAAGTGGAAAGTTACCTGTAGCAGGTGTTCTCTGAGGACAGCAGGCATATATTCTCACAACCCGCGCACCTCCCCTTGGAATTGTGTCTTTTTAGCTTTAACACTGTACTGTCGGTCCTGCGGCACATTGGGGAAGTATAACTTAAATTGTAGCGACACTATACTAGGTTCCACATTAGGAGTTACAACCCAAGAAAATATCTAGGTGTCGTCATGGACAACATGTTGATGACATATGTGGTAGCCATGTCCAAGAAGCAAACAGAATGTCAGGAATTATTTGGAAAGGAATAGAGAATAAAAAAGAGAATATCATAATGCCTCTGTGTTGGTCCATGGCGAGACTGCATCTTGAGGATTGTGTGAAATTCTGGTCCACCAATGTAGTGGAAATGGGAAAAGGTACTAAAAAAGGGTGATCAAAATTATTAAGGAGATGAAATAACTCATATGAGAAAAAGCCAAAGAGGTTAGAGCTCTTCAGATTAGAGAAGAGACAGCTAAGGGGAGACATAATAGAGGTCTAGAAAATCCTGAATGAAGTAGAGTGAATAAATGTGTATCAAATGTTTACTCTTTCAAAAAGACTAGAAGACACTCCATGAAGATACATAGCAGCACATGTAAAGCAAATAGAAAATATTTTTTCCACAAAATGTACAGTTAAACTCTGGAACTCACTGCTGTAACAAGTGGTAGCAGATAATGTAGCTGAGTAAAAAAAAAAAAAAAAGTTTGGACAAGTTGCTGGAGGAAAAGTCCATAAACCATTGAGGTAGACCTGGGGAATACTAATGCTTATATCCCTGAGGTTAAATAGCATAGAATCATCTTAATTTTTTGGTATGCTGCCAGGTACTTTTGACCTGGACTAGTACACTGTTGGAAACAGGATACCGGATTAGATGAACCTTTGGTTTGACCCAGGTGGCAACTCTTATGTACAGAGAAGGGCAACCCCCCCAAAAAAGAGAACGACTCTCATTTGAGGAAAGGCTAAAGAGGTTAGAGCTTCTCATCTTGGAGAAAAAAAGGCTGAGGGGAGATATGAGGTCTGTAAAATCCTGACTAGGGGACATGCCATAAAGTTACTAAGTAATACATTTAAAATAAATAGTAGAAAATATATTTTCACTTGGTACATAAGCTCTGGAACCCGTTGCTGGAGAAGGTGGTAAAAGCAATTAGGGTAGGTGGATTAAAAAAAAAAGGGTTGGGAAAATTTCCTGGAGGAAAGTCTATAAACCTTTATTAAGCTTAGAGCTGGGGAAAGTCACTGCTTATCCCTGCAACGTACTTATGACCTGGATTGGCCATTGTAAACAAGATATGGACTAGATGGGGCTATGATCTGACCCAGTTGGCAATTCTTATATTCTGAACCCTTTTTTCTTCAAATCGCTCTTCTTTTCATGCTATGCATAATGCATATACATAAAACATATTTACATACATTAACCTTACTCACAGAGTTTATGTATGCAAATTCATAATGCAGATACATTAAGATGTAAAACCTGAAAATTCTGGGTAGTCTCCTTCCTGGCTGACCGCATAGTGACAATCTTCATTAATCAACTGATCTTTTCCATTTTTTCAGATTTTATATGAAGTTCTGCAGGGATTAGCTTCTTCTGTGTAACATCTTTCTAAAGTCTTTTGAAGGATTTAGTTCGCTCATTAGGCTTAAGGGAGTTTTCTGATGATCAGAGGCTTTCCCTTGGATAAGGATAGTGAGCATTCAGGGGGTAAAGGTATTGATCAGATATCACCAATATCAGAGGATATCTTGAACTTGACTGCCTTCTTAGAATATAGAAGAGGTGGAAATTCCAGCCACCTTGATTGTGACTTTGATTTTGGATTGTCATTGAGTCTTGCTCTTAAAGTTATTTTTCAGACACAGACACACTGTTCTGTACCTTGAAAGTGACTGCAAAGAAAAAGCTACAAAAATGGTATGGGATTTGCGTTGCAAACCGTACAAGGAGAGACTTGCCGACCTGAACACATATACCTTGGAGAAAAGGAGAAACGGGTGACATGATACAGACTTTCAAATATTTGAATGGTATTAATCCTCAAACAAACCTTTTCCGGAGACGGGAAGGTGGTAGAACTAGAGGACATGAATTGAGGTTGAAAGGGGACAGACTCAGGAGTAATGTCAGGATGTATTTTTTCACAGAGAGGGTGGTAGATACGTGGATTGCCCTCCCAGGGGAGGTGGTGGAGATGAAAACCGTAATGGAATTCAAACATGCCTGGTATAAACACAAAGGAATCCTGTTTAGAAGGAATGGATCTACGGAATCTTAGCAGAGATTGGGTGGCGATGCCAGTAATTGGGAAGTAAAATCGATGCTGAGCAGACTTCTACGGTCTACGGCCTGATCATGACTGATTAGATATGGGTGGGCTGGAGTGTAAATTTTAAGGGGCTTTGATGTTAGCTTCAGAACTTTTAGTACAAGAACTATTCTGGGCAGACTTTTACATTCTGTGCCCTGAGAGAAGCAGGGACAAATCAAACTCAGGTATACATATAAAGTATCACATACCATGTAAAATGAGTTCATCTTGTTGGGCAGACTGGATGGACCGTTTAGGTCTTTATCTGCCGTCATTTACTATGTTACTATGATGTGGTTAAAGTCTCTGAGGTAGTGTAAAGTTTTTGATTATGAGACCTAGAGTGGTTTCATTAGGAGCATTATTTCCTTGTAAATAGCATGAAATAACACAAAACCCTACAAAAAGATACTCAAAACTTATACAGAAAACTTATTGCACCATGACAGCCCTAAAAGCTATGAAAGCAGGGTTTGGCGGCCCTAGTTGTCACCCAAATTAAAGATGCTTAACACCAGTGGTCTTCACATCTTGTATGTAGAGTCATGATGCAAACAAAAACCTGTCTGCTTTAAACTGGCAGTGGAAGGATGCCATTCCTGAGGTGGTGATCACAATTTGAATATTTTTGTATGGTAAGTTGTAAGAGGGATAAAACACTTAACCGGCTAAGATAACTTCATAAATAGGACTGAGTAAAACACAGTCCTATCTTCATGTGGTTCTTCCTAGCCGGTTACTACTACTACTACTTATCATTTCTATAGCGCTACCGGACGTACACAGCGCTTCACACTTGAACATGGAGAGACAGTCCCTGCTCGATCGAGCTTGCAATCTAATTATGACAGACAGACAGGACAAGTAAGGGATAAGAGTTAGGACAGACAGGACATATCAGGGATAGGGTTACGTGCTGAATATTAAACTTAACCGACCACGTACGCCTGGATATTCAATGCTGGTGCCTGGACATTGCCTCGTATTGAATATCCGGGAATAAAACCAGAAGTGGTCAGTAAAACACTGACTGCTGCTGGCTGCATATCAGGCCCGATATGTCTGCTACTGGAGAGGGATAGCGTTTTACCAAATGTTCATTGCAGGTTAGTATTAATTGTTTTACTTTTTCACATATTAATGGAATGCTGGTTGTAAGGGCATTTTCGCTTTCTTACACATTTAGGGCCCTGTTTACTAAGCCAGGTTATAGGAGCATTAGCGTTTTTAACGCACGTTAACTGTGTACGCGCCTACAATATCCCTATAGGCACCTACACGGTTAGCGCACATGCTCATTGTAGGCGTGTTTAAAATGCTAATGCGCCTTAGTAAACGGTCCTTTTATACTGTTGAGTATTAGGGCACTTTTATTGCCCTTTATATGGAACATGTTATTCTCTGCCATGGTTTGTTGTTAATTAGGTGTTGTGTACACCTGTTTATGTATTTCACCATACCACAATTTTTTTGCATCAATAGCATTAATATTATTATTTCCTATACTTTTCACTTCATAATATTTAATCTGGAGGTTGCTGCATTATGCAGTTTAGTCATCTTTCTGCTTATATATTTCTACTTATTAATGCACGATTCAGACACATGTTTTTGTTTTACCTTTTTTTTGTTTCTATATCTGTTTGCATTGTTTGTTTATTTATTTATATTTTTATTCTTCCCTTATCCAAGACGGATAACAACTCAACGTACACAATCTAAAATACAACAAAAAAAACAGATTACTCAAAAACACTGTAATGTCAGTTCATCACAAGTCCAGCAGCACCAGTTTCAGAAAACATCATAAATCAATAAGATGATCCAACAGAAAATATTTCAACATCTGGTTAAAAGATGTGGTATTTGGCTGGCGCAGATGCTGAAGCAGGGTCCATGTCGGGTCTCAGACTAAAGTATTGCTTTCCCAGTTTTGCAAGCCTATAGTGCTGTTTTTTCTGTGCTGAACCACCATAAACCACCTTATAAAACTACCACCCAGAAACAGTACCAGCCTATCCCGTACTTATTTAAATCTGCATTATCCAGACTGTAATGGACTTAGATACAAATCTACTTATGCATCCGGCTTTTCTTACATAAGTACACAACTGTGGAACGCTTTGCCCAAAGCTGTAAGATCTATCCACAACCACCTTAACTTCAGGAAAATACTAAAAACCATCCTGTTTAAGAAGGCCTATCCCCCTGATCCAGATTAACTTTTACTTCCTGCGACACAGCTAAATATGGACAAAACTAGATTTTTATCACCCCCTCTTCATTCCTTGTAGCCTATACTTATGTTTCTTATCATGCTTTCTACTTTATTATGTATCTGTAATATTGAACCGGAGCTTTACGGTATTATGTTAGCCACATTGAGCCTGCAACTAAGTGGGAAAATGTGGGATATAAATGTGTTAAATAATAATAATAATAAAATGGCATACATATTCCATGGAATACTCTTTGCTGCTTTTAGATATTTTTCTGTGAGAATTTCTGTTGGGTAAACTTTGTGAAACATGTGTTCTTCTCTGTATTGTGTTCATTCACATTGTTTTCATGTTCGTTGTAATTAAATCACACATTCACTTATCCATTTAAATGGGGAAGAATAAGAAAAGCAAAGTAGAGCTAAGCAGTTCTGATCTGGTATACAATGCTAACTGAAAGTCCTGTAATTCACTTAGGGCCCCGTTTACTAAGTTACGCTAGAAGCGCGTTAGTGCTTTTAGTGCGTGCTAACCATTAGCATGCACTAACTGTGTAGGCACCCACAATATTCCTATGGGTGCCTCCACAGCGCGCACTAATTTTGTGCACGTGCTAAAAATGCTAGCGCTACTTAGTAAACAGGGCCCTTAAAGTGGAGTTTGAGCATTGAATAGATACAGTCTAGATGCTATTTATGATACCTAAAAAATAGGCGCAAAAAAAATATGCCTAGGCATATTTTATAAATTACATCTTAAATTTGGCGTGGTTTATAGAATACCCCTAAATTTAGGTGTCGTTTATAGAATGCGTCCAGCGCCCGTTTCCCGTGAATATATTTAATTGTGGCCATTTACTCCTGGTGTAAATGCCGTCGCCTAAGTTACACACGGAACGGACATATTCTGTAACATGTAAATTCTAGGAACACAACCTATCCATGCCCCTCCCACGGCCACATCCCCTTCAGAACTGCATCTTAGAATTAACATGCATCGCTCTATAGAATACACTTAGAAAGTTGAGCGCGTAAATTCTAATTAAAGCCAGTTAGTGGCAGTAATTGCTTAAGTAGCAATTATTGGCGCTGATTGGCTTGTTAAGCCAGTTAAGTTGCACGCGTAAAACAGAATACAACCAGATTTGTGTATGCAACTTAGGTCGCACTGTATAGAATTTGTGGGTATATGACTGAATACTCTGTTTATTTTAATTTATAAAAAGAAGCATTAACACAGGTATTTGTGCTGGAATAGTACCAACACTCTTCTTTGCGAGCAATAACCTCCAGCAAGATGTGTAAACAAAATTGTACAATTTTTTGTTGTGATCACTGTTTACAAGTATGCCTTTCAGTTGGTTTAGCCTAAGGTGCTGCACAAGTGTACTTTCCTCATTCATTGATTAAATAATATGGAAACCTGTCTGCAAAGTAGAATCGCTGGTTGGGAATTGGAATATCTGCAACTGGCTTGGTGTATGCTGAAAACTCCTGAGTAGTATGTTAATGTAATCTTGTCATCAAGGTCTATGATATCATCAGATATGATCACTCTGTGTTGCCAAGCAGCATTATGAAGCAGTGATGAGCACAGGGGGAAATGCTAGGATGCATATGGAGAGGCTTAATTAGAAAAAAAAGGCAGGAAGGTAAAAAAGAAGAGGGGGAAAGTGAAGGAGCAGGCAAGAGATGGTAAGGAGCAGATGAGTATTGGCAAATGAATGTTGCAAGAGAAATGGGAGATGAGAGGTGATTGGAGATTGAGAGTCTGGAGCAAAACTATGAAAGGAAATTGGAGATGCGGAAGGAAAGTAGGGGAAGATGACAAAGTTTTTTGGAGACAGGAATGTGATGGAAAGTGATGAAGGGTAGAAAGATGTAAAAGGGAGGGAGAAGAGACAAAATTGAAGGGGTGGGAGAAGGAAGTAATTATAGGGGTGCTGCATGATGAGGAAATTGGACAGGAATATTTTCAAAAACTATTACTGGAGGAAAGATGGAAACAAGATGAGGAAAATTGTTAAAACATGAATGGATACCTACTATACTTGGTGGTGCATCACTGTGAGCTACAACTGAAAAAAAGTGTGAGCTGAAATCCAAAGTAGTTTTCACAGTTTTCACATAGTCAAGATGGAGAGGAGAAAAAAATTTTGACCCACTGTCATTTTCCCCTATGCAACCTCCAGTTTAAAAATATTATTAATTCAAGAACATTCTTTAGTATATGTGAAGCCAAACCAGTGCAGTTTTTATTTAGAGGGAGGGGAAGCAGTTAAACATACCCCTGTCCTTCCTTCCCAGGCTTCCTAGTTGCTGATGCTGTGAGAGGCAAAATGTTGGTCAGGCCATGGCCTGCCCTATTCTGCCTATGGTTCACCCAAGCTCACTGCAAGGCCACCTGGAATAGCCAAACTAATTGTATGGTTACAAATCACTCTATAACAGCTTTGTATGTTTCCCATAGATCTTTGTGCATGTGCTTTTCAGGATCAGATGGCTGCCACCTTAAAGAAGGTGTAGTCTCAAAAGAAGATGTATGTCATCATATTTGAATAATTATCAAATTGATCCATTAAGATATCACAGCCTTCAAAGAAGTCAGTTTTCTTCAGGACCACTATTGGAACTGTTCTTTGTTGTCTTAGGAAAATTTAAGATATTTCATATTATTCTGCTGGTCTTGACCATAAACAAGGCAGTAAAAAGAGACCTGTGCTATAAAGTTTTCCACATGATATCCTGTAATCTGAAAAATGAATTCTCTCTTCACAGAACGAACCATACCTGCCATACGAGTTTACTTGTGAAGGGATGTTGCAGAGAGTGAATGCTTTCATTGAAAACCAGGTAAGAACTAAGATTTACAATCTGTCCCTTGTATTTATTTTCAACCTACAGAAACTGCATTTTCTTCAGTTTGTACTTTGTAATATACATCAGATGGACAACATTTTCTTTCTGCTACTGATAAATGTCAAGGCTGTGTTATTTTTTGGCACTGCAAACAAGACATTCCTCACAATAATTTGATGCCAAATCTCATTTATTTGGCATGAGCAATACAATGAATATCTGGTAGGTAAAGAATCGTGTCTTCTGATCATGAGTTACTGAATTGATTTTGTACAACTTAGCACTAGTTTGTAACACTTGAGTAGTATCACCAGTTGTTAAGGCTTCAGACTTCAGCTTTTAAAACCATTAGTTGGCACTAGTGCTCATGATTTCACTCTCGTGCTAAACCAAATCCTTTGTGTCATAGGTGGTCGGTGGCCAACTGTTTGGGGAGGCTAAAGGGGGCGGGGTTAGGGGTGGGGCCAGGGGCAGGGTTTTCATCCATAATTGTCTGACAACACAGAAAAAAAAATAAGTAAAAATCAAATAATCACAATTAATACCTTTTATTAAATTTAGATATTAGATATGTATCATATGTCAAAGAATAAAGTGGTTGCTCAAAGCATATACTAACCACAATCGCTCAACTGCAAAACTATGCACAACTTTGTGCAAAAACACACTCAGAACCTTACTGTACCATAAATATTACACTGAGCAGACCTAATACATCAATATACCACCATACGGAAAATGCAGACCGTCAACAATATGAAACAAGGGATCATAATACCACAATTCTCATGTAGATCCACAAAACACCCTTTTAGGGTGGATAGTGTTCACAATGAGCTCCTTTTATTAACAACCATATGTAGATCCCTCAAGAGGTAGTGTGTCATGATTTAGGCTCTACACCCTTTCTGATGTTTTGGTGCCACCTCAGTAAGGCCAACACACAATCTCTCCACTGCAAAGCACTGTACAAACTTGTGCAAAAACACACTCATAGCCTTACCAAACCATAAGAGCAATAATTCCAAGGACAGGACAAGCTACAACCATATGTGTGGAAAGGCAGCACTGTAATTACACTGGGCTCTAAAACACCAGTACACAACCTAGTGAAACAAAAAGGGCTGCAAATACTACACACTAGCAGAATACTGCATCTTGATCATACATGAAAAACACATGACACAACAGATATGAAGGCAAAATACTGAACTGGAAAGTTACCTCAAGAAGCCAGACTCAGCATGCAGCAATACTAGAAAAATTGAAACTTGCATGCAAAATATCACAGATGCACATTTCCAAAAGCTGACATATTCCAATTAATAAATTCTGAATTAAAAAAATGTTTTCTACCTTTGCTGTCTGAGCATGGCCCGTGGACGGCAGGGGTGGATGAGGAGTGCACTAGCCAGTGCAGGAAAGGCCACTAGGCCAGGGCGGGGGCGGAAGCTTAGGGCAGTCACAGTGAGGGAGTCAGCTGGGAGCCTCAGCGCCTGGGACGGAGGAGCAAGCTGGCCGGAGGACACGGAGACACGAGACGGTTTCATGCCATTTAGAATTTTATAATAGGTTAAATATGCACAACAATAACTTAGAATTACCCTCGAATTGTAGAATTTCTTTAGAGCAGAGAATTTGTTCATTTTAGGACTTGTTTTGGGAACCTATTTTATAAAAGCATAGAAACACCTATGGCAGCTTTATAAAATACTGCAAACAGTTCCAAAATTATGTGAAAGATAGTATCAAATGCAAAAGCTACATGCCCTGAAAAAAATATATTAAATAGTTGTATATAATGAAAGGACCATCAGATGGGAGCAGAAGCCACCCTACAAATAAGTTGATATAACAATCCCGTAATACCCCCAAATTTCTCATTGATCCAAATAATGCAAAAATTCTATATAGGTTGCTAAACGCTTAGGCAGTTAGGCTACGGTTACCCTACAAGTACTCACTTGCCGCAAGCAACCGCAAGGCGCACTGGCGCGCACGCAGGGTGCCATAGGGGGAGGAGGCGTCGTGATGTTGAAAGCGGAGGAGCTGCTGGCCAGGCTGCAAAGAGACGAGCAGTGCCGCAGAGGTGTAAAGCGCGCGCGCTATTGAGGAGGCATACTTTGTCTTGTGACGTCGAGAGCGAAGGTGGAGCGCCGCTGGCCAGGCAGGCTGGAAGGAGACGAGTGAGCAGCGCCGGCGCGCCGCGGACGGGACCTGGAAGCGGGAAGGCCGTCGTCGAACAGCTGGGCAGGCCGCGGGAGATGTTATCACGCTAATTATAGGGACTGCAGTGCAGGGGAGGGAGTGCGAGGGATAAACGGTGCATCGGGTGGGGCGGGGCCGGGGAGATGAGAGAGAGAGACGCTTGGGGCTTGCAGCTGGGGAGGCTTAGCCTCCCCAAGCCTCTTATACCGGGCGCCTATGCTTTGTGTGTATGTTACAATGGATCTAATATATGCCTGCTTATTTCTCTACAATTAAGCTGCTCTTTGTAAAGATAAGTGATACACACAGACAATTATTTTATTTTTATGGACAGCTGTTATGAATTTTCTTTGATATTGTGTCCTGCCTGCTTTCCTTAGGGAAATTGGAAGAACAAATCCATAAATACAGTGAGGGCAAAACCAGTGCTGACTGAGCCTAACATGAAAGTATTGAAGGAAGCAGTTAAGAATGACTTAGTTGTGTATGTAACTAGAATTTGTCCACCAGAATCACTGAAGACAGGATCGATATAAAATAACTAGAACATTTTCTTTACAGATCTTAACAAACCTTAACAAAACAAGAAAAAAAAACATAAACTTGTAATTAAACCTGCAATCATGAAATTAAATAGTCCCCTGACTATATATGAGACGACAGCTCTATACTGTCGCAAGAAATAGACAATTGTTTGGGCTTTTTGCAGGGCCCCCTTCACCAGATAGTACAGCTCTTTTGTTTACTAACCTACTAGCTAACCTCTGATGTGGTAAATCTCTAATGCCATCCCTTTTAACCCTGTTGAATCCAACTAGTCTGCCACCTGAAATTTGTGATGTCTGCTTGCAAGAATGGGATAGAAAACATTCAGCCCTCGTAAGAATTGCCATACTGAGTCAGACCAAAGGTCCGTCAAGCCCAGTATCCTGTTTCCAACAGCGACCCCAAAATGTAGATAGTTTCTATGCTACTTATCCCCAGAGATAAGCAGTGTTTTTCACCAGGTCTGCCTTAACGGATTATGGACTTTTACTCTAGGAATTTGTCCAAGTCCCCTTTTTTTTTTTTTTTTTAAACCAAGCTATTCTAATTGCTTTTACCCCCTGTCTGGCACTGAGTTCCATAGATTAGTTGAATAAAAAGTGTTTGTTCCTATTTGTTTTAAAATTTAAATGTACTATATAGTAACTTCATTGCATGTCCCTAGCAGGGGTGGACTGACAGTAGTCTTGGTTCCCCAGGCAGAAAGGGTCATTGGGCCCCGGCCCTTGCCGCTGCCAACCCCATCTTTGTTTCCAGTACCCCCTACCCGGCACACTATATATATTTAGCAAATATGACCTTTGGAAACAAAAACACTGTAAGACTTGTATAGCAGAGTTTCTCTGTTACAAGGTTACATTTCCTACAGCACAAGTAATTGTTTTGAGCACAATAAATGTGTGCATGTAAGATTCACTGTTTTGGTTGTCTTCCACTCTTGTATTTTGATTACTCTGTAAAAGAAGTGGTTAATAAAGAACAAGATCTAAGAGGAAAGACCATAGTTCTGCATTTTTTTTTATTTACATTTTTATTTTAACATTGCACAAACAAAAGAATGTATTCAATGTGTTAGATCTTCTACATACTGTATAACCCCCCCCCCACACACACGCACACTTTCCCCTAATACCGTGAAAATGGTTGTCATATTTATTTATTTATTTATTTGTTGCATTTGTATCCTACATTTTCCCACCTATTTGTAGGCTCAATGTGGCTTACATAGTGCAGTAGTGGCAGTCGCTAATACCGGCATGAACAAATACAAAGTGAGGTGACGACAGAACAATATAAATGTTCATATTGGACATAACCTACTCTTCCCCTTGACCCCTAATATGTCTTATCAATTCTGATCATTAGTGTGTTGCGGGGTTAGGCATTTAGGTTGAGTCGTTTGAGTATGCCTTTTTGAACAGGCAAGTCTTTAGCAGTTTCCGGAAGATTAGGTGGTCGTATGTTGTTTTCACAGCGGTCGGAAGCGATGTTATTAAATGAGGTCTCATGAAGCTGCCCACTTTTCAGTGGGTTCCCATGTCGCTTGAAAGCAGTTTAAGGTACCTCTCTTGCTTGCCGTTGTCTTAGGTAGAGACCTAGATGGTGAGCCCTCCAGGGATAGAAAAATAGCTATGCAAACTAACTCCAACGTGAATATATTAGTGTTGAATTGGTGTGACAGAGAAAAGCCCTCAGAAACCGCTAGCAAACTGCCTGCGGTTTAGTGCGTGGTTATATATTATTCAAATTATAACTCACACAGCGTTTCTATCACTGGGCAAAAAACTCTGTCATGCCTGGGCTAAATTGTTTAAAAAAGCCTCAACAAAATGTATTAACTGATAGCGATGTTTTTAAAGAAGCAGGCCCCACTCATAGCCTGAATCGGTTCAGCATAAAAGAAAAAAAGACTTAGCTTTGTACTGAATTCAAGCACTCTTCTTTATCCGTTCTACGGAGATCACCGTTTCACCTAAGACCACGGCTTCGTCATTGTACGCTGAGATCTAAAACAAACAATAAATATGGTTGTAAATCTGCTATCAAACGATGCAAAACACTTTCTTTCCAGGGCAACGTCATATGACTTTCCCCGTGACAAGAAAGAGGCCAGTCTTCTACTTTTTTTGTTTTAAAAAGCAAAAATGAAATAGAAAAGAATAGAAAGATTATGTGCAGGGTTTTTCATCTTACAGTACATCTGTCAGACCTCGGCAATCTTTCTCGGCACAAAACTGCAGAATTCTTCCATTCTATTTAGTGAATGGAGTTGCTTCTGTACTCAAAGTAGTTTTTTTTTTACCCCTTAAAAACTGTATTAAAACTGGAAATTATAAGAAGGGAATAGACATCATCGTTATTTATCTCATTTCAGGATTTTTGTCATGGTCAAGTGATGTGGCCCCCACTAAGTGCTCTTCAGGTAAAGATGGCTGAACCTGGAAAATCATGTAAACAAATATGTCAAGAAAACCAGCTTGTCTGTGAGCCGTCTTTCTTCCAGCACCTGAACAAGGACAAGGATCTTCTGAAGTAAGTAATGAGAAGTAATTGGGTTGGGGCAAGGAAATGAAAAGATTAACTGTAAAACATATGGGGAACTGCTCAGGTTTTCCTAATTTATATGCAAGAATGGTGCTCGTGTTCAGACACCTACAGTCCAAGAGCATTGATCTCCAGTAGCAAAGGTTACCGTCAAATGACCAATGCAGTTAATCAGCAACTCTAAGCTACTAACATTTTACAATGTCTGTCTTCAAAGTTGCCACAGATGACATTGAATTGTAGGTGCAAGTGTTAACACAAACCTCTTTATTCTATGCTATAAAGTTTGGGTTTTTTTAAATTCTCTCTTTATAAAAGAAATAATCAACCATTTGCTACTAGTTATTGAAGATTAATGTAGAAAACACTGATGTAGAAAAACATTTTGTACCCAAGCATATCTAGAAAAAGGATCCTCCCCAAAGAGCAATTTTATTGACTTTGCCATTTTCTTGTGCTTAACCCTCCATTGCCCCATGTAAGCCGCATTGAGCCTGCCATGAGTGGGAAAGCGCGGGGTACAAATGTAACAAATAAGTGATGGTGTGTAGTGAGCACTATGTCATTTAGGTCCCTGTTATGAAACAGTACAAAAATGCACATCCTTATTAAACAATATCCATACCATCAAGAAAACATCGCTACAAACTTGAGAGAGGAAAAAAGGAATGAAAATTAAAGAAAAAACAAGAGTGAGAATTGAAATAGAATACAGAAGGGAAATAATCAAAAACACAAGAGTATCCAAGAATATAATACAAAAACAAAACATGTTTTATATATTTTCATGAAAACCTACATATGAAAATGCCACAAAATAACCCCCTTCCCCCCCCCCCAAAAAAAAAAAATAGTGTTGAATCCCTACTGTAGAATCCATCCGTAGTCCACTGTATCTTGCCACTAGTATACAAAGCTCTTCATCTCCTGGATACACTGGGGAAATTAAGATTATTTTAAAACTGTTAACCATGTGAGAATCTATTATCATCATAACACCTAAATGAGCTGCATTCACAATTCCATTTGAAACAGGAGTTAACACTGAGTTAACTGTAAGCAGAGAATTCATTGCCCCTGAAAAATGTATATTTAAGGTGAACATCAAAAACTTAACAAGAGACAAATTAATTTGTATACATATATACAAATGTATGTGCACATGTAAATCCATTTCCTTAGAAGTTGCATAACCTCCAATAGTTTACCGCTATATAGTCCTAATGATCAGTCTCAGTATGGCTTTTCTATGTTCTTATGCTCTTCCCAGAAATAAGAGGACTTTTGTTTTAATATACATTTTCTGCAGCTGTTTGCAGTTCTTCTGTTAAATAGCCCTGAGTTACAGTAAGAGACCAGCATTAATTAGGATTAGTAGCACAACTAATGGAATATTTGATTCAATTTTCACTCCTACATAAATCTCAGTCAGGTTTCAGACCACAACACAGCACAGAGACAGTCTCATAACTACATTGATAACAAAATTCAGAAGTCTGATAAGCCAAGGACAGAAAATCCTACTACTACAATTTGATATGTCTAGTGCTTTCGATATAGTAGACCACGCAACACTAATGACCCTGCTAGAGAACATAGGAATTAGCAGAGAAGTGACAGCCTAGTTCAAAGGCTTCTTAAGAACTAGATCATATCAAGTAAAAATGTCAACCCAAATCTTAGCCCCCTGGTTCCCTGAATGTGGAGTGCCACAAGGGTCCCCAATATCACCTATACTATTTAACGTAATGATGGCCCAACTCAGAAATAAACAAGAAAACATGGTTCTTAACACTTTTATTTATGCTGATGATGTCACCATCTATGTACCCTGCAACAACAACATCAAGGAGATATCAGCCAAGATTAAACAAGGCCTTGACGTCTTGGAAAGCTAGGCCACAACTTTTAAACTGAAACAGAGATAAAACAAAATTCCTGATACTATCTAGCTTATATAATCCCACATCATACCAAAATCTCACAATCAACCAAACATACCCAATTGAGACCCAATTAAAAATATTAGGCATAATCCTAGCCTAACGTATATCCCTTGGAAATCAAATTTCACAAGTCACATCAAAGAGATTCAAACACTATGGAAACTGAGAAGAATTAGAGACTACTTTCCAAAAGAATCCTTCCACCTCGTAGTTTTTAGTCCTTGATAGTGCCTCAACTAGATTACTACAATGCAGCATATATAGGTTGCAAAGAAAATATGCTAAAATCATTACAGACTGCTCAAAACACAGCAGCGATACTAATCTTCAGAAAAAAAACACTAGTTTCCCGTAGTTTCCTTATTCTTTTGTCCATTTTAAAGTTTCCTTTACTCTTCGACACGGCCGGCCTTTGGGCCGCGTGGTCGCGTTCTTCCCTTTTTGTGCCCTTTCCTTTTTGGCACAATTGCATTGTTTGATTTTGCTGAGGCTGTGTTGTCTTCCATGTCATCGAAGACACCCAGCGGCTTCAAACGTTGTACTCGGTGCAACCGGACAGTCTCAGGTACCGATACCCATGCTTGGTGTATTCAGTGCCTTGGCCCCGACCATAGCCCAGCTGCTTGTAGTTTGTGTCTTCGTATGAAGAAACGGACCCAAGCATCTCGAGAAACCCAACGGGAAAAGATTTTTGGGGCTCAGTCCAGACCGTCGACATCGACGGGAGCATCGACGTCGAAGAGCAAGGTAATGGTTGCTGGGAGCAGTGAGCCGTCGAGTGGGTCTCCACGTGTCCCGAAGCCTTCTGCTATGCAGGCCCCCGGGACCGACCTTTGTCGGACCCAGCCCTGAGGAGACGTGAGGATTCCACGTCTTCCTGTTCAGTACCGAGGAGTCTCGATGACGGACGTCGAGCGAAGGCTAAGAAGCATCGTCATCGTTCTCCTTCAACGCACAGTACCGGGAGCTCCGGGGCGTCGAGAGATTCGGCACCCGAGAAGCGTCGGCGCCGAGAGAATCGCTCCCCCTCGATACAGGAGGTGCGGATGCATCGCTCTCCTAGCAGTCCGGTACCTGCTCCCGAGCCTCCACGGATTCTGACACCGCCTGTTCCACCGACCCCGCAGCCTTCTCCAATGGTAGCTCTCGACAAGCGCATCCGGGCCTTGTTTCCAGAACTTCTGGAAGGCTTACTGCGCCAATCAGCTTCGATGTCGGGGGTGCTTGCTCCCTTGGTGCCATCTGCTGTAGCGGTGCCTGGCCCTTCACCTGTGGTGAGGTCTCTGACTGCGGTGCCGCCTGTGGCATCTGCGTCGGCTGCCACCCAGGTCAACTCCTCTTCGACGTCGGTGGAGGGAGCTTTGCTGCAGTCGGATTGGACATCGATCTCTCGATATCGCTCCTCGGTGTCGAGACAGGTCCAGTATCAGAGTACTTTGACTCAGGTTGCATCTGACACTGAGCAGGAGCGCTCGTGGGAATCAGAGGAAGGTCCCAGGTAATTCTCTTCCAATGAGTCTTTTGGGATTCCCTCTGACCCTTCTTCTGCTCTGGAAAGAAGACTATCTCCACCAGAGAGTCTTTCTTTTTCCTTTTTTGTCCGGGAAATGGCTACAGCTATTCCTTTCCCTATAGAGACTGAGAATGAGCCCAGGTCTGACATGCTGGAACTCCTGGATTATTCTTCTCCATCTAAAGAGGCTATGACAGTCCCTGTCCATAAGGTACTGAAGGAAGTCCTTATGAGAGTTCTTTATCAGTTTAAGATTATATTTATAAAATAGAATAGTGGAGGAGTGTCCTAGTGGTTAGGGTGGTGGACTTTGGTCCTGGAGAACTGAGGAACTGAGTTCGATTCCCACTTCAGGCACAGGCAGCTCCTTGTGACTCTGGGTAAGTCACTTAACCCTCCATTACCCCATGTAAGCCGCATTGAGCCTGCCATGAGTGGGAAAGCACGGGGTACAAATGTAGTAATAATATAAAAATATATATATGTGAACAGGCTACCACTAGGGGTCAGCATTGGATAATATAAAATAAATACATTCACCTTAGCAAAATAATGAGAATTTCAGGACCAAAAGTAATAGTAGGAACAGTACAGATTTGCTCCTCAGGTTGTTGGTCACCTCTTTATGTCTGCACACCAGAATACTTAAAAAGGTAAGAATTTCTTTTATTCAGGTTAATTAAAACAGATGATGTTTTTAGATTAATTTTATAATGGGTACAGTGCATCCCAAATCCCTCAGGCTATATCCAGAGATGTCAAAAACAGAAAACTCCTACTACTGGGAGACTACAGTCAGAGGCATTAATTTAGGAGCACAGGTCAAGAGACCAAAAAAAAGGTAAAAGCCTCTCAGGATCGTCAGCTAGCTGGAACACAAACCAGATAGTAAATAAAATCGAAGAAGAAAATAAGGATTCTGGGGGAAAAAATGACCTGGCTAGAAATAGCACCTCTGTAGTGTATAGCAGAACTTCCTAAAACTGTCCTGTGGACCCCTCACCCAGTCAGGTTTTCATGAGATAAATATGTGTGAAATACATCTGCATATATCGTAAGCGCAGTATATGCAGATTCATCTTACAGTATGGTTATATATTATGGATATCCTGAAAACCTGACTGGTTGCGAGGTCACCAGGACAGGTTTGAGAAATTCTGCTGTAAAGAGACCTTCAGAATTTGGAAGAGAGACTTAAATCCTTAGTAAAGTTTACTGCATTTTCAGAAGTTTTACCTATTCATAGCAAGGAAAAAGAAAGGCTCCATCCCACAGCCAATTATAAAAAATGGCACCAAACGTTGCATAAATGGTAGACTATGTTTCTGGGACAGGGAAAAGGGTTCTAAGGGAATAATGTTAAACAATGTGTAGAAAGGTAAACTAAGGGAAGGGATTACAGTAGTGGAAAAAAATAAGAGAAATCTTCATAATTTACTCATCAACAAAGAAGAAGAAGAAACTTAGAAAACATCGGTACACAAAATGCAAGCAAGCCTTCCAAGATCACTGGAAGGCTCTATGCACAAATGTTCATAGTCTAGGCAATAAAGTTCCAGATCTGTAAACCCTAATGTGTAGAGACTTGGACTAGGACAGGGGTAGGCAACTCCGGTCCTCGAGAGCCGCAGGCAGGTCAGGTTTTCAGGATATCCACAATGAATATGCAGGAGATAGATTTGCATACCATGGAGGCAGTGCTTGCGAATCTATCTCCTGCATACTCATTGTGGATATCCTGAAAACCTGACCTGCCTGCGGCTCTCGAGGACCGGAGTTGCCTACCCCTGGACTAGAACATTGTGGTCATTACAGAGATGTGGTTCAGTGAGATATAGCCAAACTTGATTGTAATCTGTTTAGAGATGGCAGAAAAGGGGGGAGGAATAGCACTCTGTCAAAAATATTAAAGCAGACGAAATGCAGGGATCATGTAGGATGCACTGTGAATCCTCTTGAAATGAGGCGAGGGCACTTCTTTCAGATTAGTGTAAACAATAGACCACTCACTGAAATGCAAAAACTGGATAAAGATCCAATCAAATGTAATGAAAAGGGGAAGACTTTAATTGACTTGATATAGATTGGAATATCTCCTATGTAAAATTGCTAGACAAATGGTGATTCAGCACACCAGGGGAGATGTAGCTAATGTCTAGATGAGTGCTCACCTAAGCACCAGTGATCATTGGCCTATTTGGTTTGATATAAAAGCTAAGAGAGGGATCTGGCAAAACTCAAAGTTCTGGATTTCAAAAATGCTGACTTTGACAAAATGGGAAAGTGCCTGTGGGAGGAGATAGAAGTAACAGTAGAACAATGGAATAAACTAAAAGAAACTGTAATAGCAGCCAGCATTTATGTACCGTGTTTCCCCGAAAATAAGACAGTGCCTTATATTAATTTTTGCTCCCAAAGATGCGCTAGGTCTTATTTTCAGGGGATGTCTTATTCGGGAGTAGTAGGGGGACTGTGGCGGTCAGGAACAGTATTGAAGTGGGGGGCGGTATCCTGCAGGAGTAGGCCGTGGCTCGCCTATCTGCCCACAGTGACCGCAGGACTCGAGCGGAGCAGAGCCGCCCTGGCCGGGCTGGGAATGGAGGAGGGGTATGCACTAGGAAAGGTAATGGAATATGGGGCCGGGCTGCTCTGGCTGGGGGTCTTGGGAGGTTGTGAGAGGGCTTAGGGCGCAGGATCATCCCTACCGTATTACAAACGTTAAAAGAAAAAATTCTACGGTAGCTCCGTTCCCCGTTGGTGGCGCTTTATGCGCTCCTCCTGTACATTCGCAACACTTTCCATCCTTCTAGTCTGACTTAGCCCTTGGGCGATGGAGCAGCGCCGAAAGGGCTCGATTACTCATTTTCTTTTCTTTTATTATTTCTGCAAGGGGGATGTTTCTTTTCTTTCCGGGCTCACTTACCGGTAGTTGATCTTCACAAAAGCGTGAAGGAGGATGGTAGGAGTCCGCTGGACGATAGATTTTCCACCTCAGTCTTGTTTCTTGCATTTCTTTAATGTTATTTTGTCTTTGGGTTGCAGCAAAAAAAATTAAGATTTCTGTGTCCATGTCCCATCGGGGCCAAACAAAACTTTGCTAGGTCTTACTTTCGGGAGAGGCCTTATATTTAGCAATTCAGCAAAACCTCTACTAGGTCTTATTTTCAGGGGATGTCTTATTTTCGGGGAAACAGGGTAAGGAAAATTAATAAAGCAAGAAGAAAAAGGAAACCAATATTGTTTTCCAAGGAAGTGGCTGGAAAAATTAAGGTGAAAAAGATAGCCTTTTCACTTTATTCATCCTATATCCCAACTATTCTTTGCGATTTTGAACAAAAGAGTAGGGTGTCATCCACATATACTAAGACTTTGTGGTTTTCACCACTTACCTTTATAGATTGACCGTGACCCTCCTGTCGAATGTGACAGACCAAAGGCTCAATAACTAGGGAAAAAAAGGAGTCCTGGGATAGTCTTGTTTAACCCCTCTATATAGGGAAACAGCCTCCCTTCTGTCAAATACCTCTGACAGAACCCTGCTAACTACAATTCTACTATTAGGGGAAGAATATGGTATAGCTGCCCAAGCTCTAAGACTCCTTCCCAAACCTGCTCTTTTCAGAACTCTAAACAAAAACTCCCATTCCACCCTATCAACAACTTTTTCAGCATCGAAATCTCTCTGTAGCGTACCGCCTGGAAACAGGAAGTTCTGTCAGAGGAAGTGAGAAGCTACAGAGAGAGGCCTCAGGCAGGTATGAGAAGCAGCATGCCTTTCAGCACAACAGCACTAAAGACAAATTTGGAGGGCCGAGGCGGGCAGGTAAACAGAGTTGAGAATGAGAGGATGAGGACAGCAGGAGGGGACGGGGTTGTAGGAGTGCCAAGAAAGGTAAGCAGAGGTGCCCAGAGGAAGAGGGAAAAGAGAGATGCAGGGGTTTCAGAGGGGCAGATGCCGGAAATAGGGGATGGAAAAAAAACAAATAAGGGAGATGGTGTCCATGGAGGGGAGGAGAGAAAGAAGGGAAGAAACGGTGACCATGGAGATAGTGTCTATGCAGAAGAGGGGAAGAGAGATGGAAGGAGATGGTTCCCATCAGAGGAAGGGAACGGGAGAGGAAAGGCAGGAGATGGTTCCCTTGGAGGGAAGGGGAAGGGAGATGATTGTGCCTATGGATGGAGGGGAAGAGATGGAAACTAGATAGATTTGAAAAGGAGGAAAAATAATTGAAAGTTGAATGTGAAAGATGGATATAGGGCAGGAAGCAAAGGAGGAACAAAATGATGACTGAGTGACCTAGGCCCCTACTTGCCTTGCAATTCCACCCTCTCCCAGTCCTCTTAGATCTCACCCCTCCTGCAGGAGAATTCTTGGGCTGGGGGTGGCTGTGCTGGATTCCAGGCTGGCGGCTCTCCCTGGGCTCTGGAGACTGGTTATTCTCCCAAGAGTTGTCCTCCATTGGGCTGCGAAGACTGGCCACACCTGGGGAGCCGTCTTCTCCATCGCTGGGCCTCTACTGCCGATCACACCTGGATACCTTCACCCTCGCTGGTCCTCTCTTCAAGAGGAGCCTCTGGGGTTTCTCCCTGACGGGGTTTCAAGATTGCCAGCCCTTAACAGGGCTCTTCAACCATCAGTTCCAGGGTTCCCTGCTAGAGTGCTAACTGCTGTTCTTGACCCTAGACACCGACATGCCCCCGCAGGCCATTTTCTTTTGCCCTGAGCCGCTCCCAAAGGCTTCTTGTGCCTTGAGCCATGCTCCCCAATGGCTTCTGCTCTTCTTGCCTTCAAGAAAGCGTCTAAGGGTACTCTCTCCCTGTTTAATAAAACTTTATAACTACTAGTTACAGGATTTCCCCACTAGAGGGCTATTTCCCATTCCAGCAAGAACTCTCTCGGTGAATTCCCAGTGTGCTACTAATATGCCTCTCCCCTAAACTCATGGGGAGCAGGTTTTCAATTCCCTCATTTCTGATTCAGCTCTCTCACAAGCTTTACTCCCTTCAGTGAATTAATCCCTTTGACGTGTGTGGAAATGCTGCCATCCACCTGTGTCCTCATTTGCACACAGGCAGAGCTGTGGGGACCCATCCTTCCTCCTGCAAAATGTAACAGTTCAGTACATTCCTGGGTAGCTCTACTAAGGCAAACAAACTGACAGTTATAAACTCAGAAAAAATAAACCTGTTTATATTTTAAAACCACTTTACCAGGATTTCTTCTTTCTCATTATTTCTTAATAAGACCCACCCCCCGTGGGGGAAGGGGGTTTCATGTGTAAGTATGAAATCTTTTGGTAGCTCTCGGAGTTTTCTCATGTTTTTCTCGGCCCTTTACATGAAAAAGGTTGGAGACTCCTGGTCTGTAGCTTTGTGAGGAAGCAAATCAAGCCCGCTTGCCACCATTAACTTGGAGGTGGGAAAAGTCACCTTCTGATTCAGTTTTTTAATAAAGACCATAGCTTCCTTTGGTGTGTATAGGAATTTGTGACTACCCTCTGCAGTTAACACCAATTTAGCTGGGAACCAAATTCCCACTTTCATTCGTTTATTTTGTAATTCTTTGTTATACGGGAGTACTTTTTTAACTTCTTTAGGGTCTCGGTACTTAAATCTGGAAAAATTCTTTACAGCTATGCTATCAAACTGAGAAGTTTTGATTTAGTGCATCTTTTTAAGAAGTAATTCAATCTCTCTATTAAGCTACTTTCTCACTATCATCCTAGGAGGGAAGTTAGTGTCTGGCTTTGGTCTCAGTTCTCAATGCACTCAGACTAATTCAAATCTAAGAGCAGCCAAAAATTGAATTTTATTTATAGGATGATAGCTACAGCTAGTTGTAGTGTCAAGATTTGCTATTTTCAACATTGGGTTTGAGCCAAGGATGAAAGGGTGTAGTCATCTTGTAATGCCTTATTTACAAAGGAGTGCAACCAATAGATCCATTTAGAAGATACTTTGCATAATAAATCTGCTGGATATGGATCAAGGATGCAGCTCCCTCTTCTAAATCTTGAGACCAATCAACCCATCTTAAGCATAGGTTTAATAAGAGAGCTCCACCTTGGCATGGGGGAAGGGGGGGGGGGGTGAAACAAGCCAAATCATTGGCATCAGTGTCTACTGGCATCTAGGGCTTTCTAACACAGATCAGGACTAGAGGCAGAGGTATTCAGGCTTTTTATTACAGTGAATATTAGCAAGCTAAGATCAGTGTGGCCATCAAGATGCAAACTTTTTATTCCCAGGAAGCTGATACCATAGTTGCTGAGGAGAAGAAAGTAGGATATATTAATTATGAAAAAATTCTTTAAAAGTAGAGAGAGAGATTTCCTAGGACTCAAGGTCCGTATATTTCCGGATGTATGTAAAGACACCCAAAAGAGGCGTAAACAATTTCTTTTGTTAAAACCAGGGGTGCTTCAACTGGGAGCTACTTTTATGTTACGATTTCCTTGTAAATGCATAATTTGTCATCAATCGGTTAAATATGTTTTTTATGAATCTGTTCAATTATCTGAATTCATAGCTGCCAGAAGTTCTATGAGGTAAAGCTCTTAAATGAAAAAGGACACCGTCAAATAGATCGGCTCTTATCTTTCCTTTATTGAGTTTAATTGTAATCCCTCTTAGTTGTAAATCTTGGATTAGACGTTGTGGACTGGAGTTTACTTAGTCATAAAGTTAATTTTGGAATGAGATTTTTTCTTTTCTTTTTTTTTTTTTTTTGTAAAATTGACGAAGGTACCTTTTCTGTTTCAAATGTACTATTTGTTAAAAAAAATTTTGAAAGTAATAAATAATTAAAGCTTCAGAAAGTAGGATATTTAGAATAATCATTCTAGTTGGTGATGCTTTAGTTACTTTTTTCCTGTATGCAAAATATTTCTTTAGGAATTTTTTTGTTTTGTTTTGTTTTTGATTCTTTGCTGGTTCTTGAGTACTTCACAGTTGATATCATCTGATTGTGTAGTACAACTAATATACTTGGATTGCTGTAAAGGCCTATGAAAGTGTGTAGTTTTAATAAATGCTTTTGTTTTCTAGGTATAATGTGGAATGTCAGTCTGTTGAATCTGCAAATGACATTGTAGTTCCCTCTTTTGACGAAAAAAGAAAACACTGCATTTTTCAAGGGGATCTGTTGCTGTTTAGCTGTGCTGGATCCCATTCAAACCACCACCGAGTTTGCCCTTGCAGAGACTACATGAAAGGACAAGTTGCACTTTGCAAAGACTGCCTATAGCAGCTTACCCCACTTAATCATAATGGACAAAATGCCAAGTGATTTGAGAGGATGTCAACCTTCTTGCACTTCGTTTGTCTTCTTGAAGGTGAAAGTAAACACAAGGGAAAGGAAACAACAATGGACCTGCTGATTCACCTTTTTTTTTTTTTTTTTTTTTTTAACAGATAAAAGACTAAAGTGAAAGGCCTTCTTCCACAAGGTTATGACAATAAAAGACATAACACTAAATATTTGTTGCAAAATTATTGTGAAAATACTAATTTATAGCATCCCAAAACCCAGTTCAGAATTATTTTTGTTTTTTAAGCAAGATAAAATTATTCTGTTAACAATGTCAACGTTAGATAAGAATCCGAGGATCATACTAGAACGCAGCTGAAGAAAATCAGGTTGGCGATGTTGGAGAAGAAAATAACAGCAACAGTTAATTCACAGAACTGGATTGTTTTTGTTGCTGCCTCATTTAACTTCATTCAAAGTGGTGCATTTCTTGAAAATAGGACAGAGTGGTGTAACCCCGAGTTACAACATCCCTTGTCATCACCATATACCGTAGGATAAGATTTAGGCTTTCTGCATCGTTGCCTGACTGCCTGGGCTAGAAACAGTGCAGTAAACATGAATGTTTCCAGGACTGTAGTGTAGTGTTGCATGGTGCAAAAGTCAAAGTGACATTTAGGGCAAAAATATTTAAAAAAATATATATATATTTTTAAGAAAGGCCATTGAAAAATATACTGCCGGAAGTAGGTTTGTTCTTGTGGTTTACAGATACATTGTGATTTAGAACTTTGTCCACACGCGTACGTCTAACAGGCAGATTTCTATTTAAACAGGGGGAAAAGTATTAATGTGAACCTCATGTATAGTGAAATTAATGAGCAATATAATTGTTAGCATTTTAGTCGAATGCGTCGTTAAAGTTACTCCGAAAACAGGCATAGTAAAGCAAACTATACAAGAATTAGAGACCTTGTTATGACTATACTGTACGTGTGACCTGTCTTCATACGTAGTGCTACTAGAAAGAGATTAGAGCAATTATGTTCAAGGAAGCTTGTGGTGGTAGACAAGTAACGACTCTGGTGGAAAAAGTAGACATTCTTATCTGGATTTTCTAGACTTGCTTGTATAGGCAAGCCTGTGTGGTATCTATCTAGAGTTAGTTGTATAGTATACTTGAAATAAAGACTGTGTTATTTTTGTAGTTTAATATCTCTGAAGATGGTAAAGTGCGAGTGATTTGAAAAGGATGATTCTGTGTTTATATTGTAGAAAGCATGAACTGGTTTGTCTGATTACGCTGTTTCGGCCTGGAATAGGAGAAAATGATATGGTGTAGCATGCGTGCTTACTAAACAGGTGCAATTTATTACTTTCAAAACTTATTGAATCAGAGATGTGCATATTTTCATTTGCCAGTTTGTCAGATTCTCCTTGTTTGCAAGATTTTAGCAACTCTTTTCAGGGCATATCAGCACATTTGTCTCGTGAATGTTTGTACCTCATGTTCTTTTTGTTAACTTTCATTCCTCCGCCTGCAGTGTGTTGTCCTATCCCTTTAATGTAACACCCTGCAAGATGGAACTGTTGCCTATGGGGCTCGTTCTCAAAGCACTTAGCCTCCCAAAGTTCCATAGAAACCTATGGAACTTAGCCTCCCAATGTGCTTTGAAAATATGTATATATGCCTCTAGACAAAGCGATAAAAAAGTAATAGATTAGAGCTTGCAATTATGCCTATTAGTATAGCATTGTTACATTTTATATATTCATAATACTACATCCTTATCTTGTGGGTGCACAGACTCTCCATCATAACCCCCTGTTAAGTGTATATCTTGAATTCAGTGGATGAATGTCAGTATTCTTTGATGGATATGTCTGTCCAGCCTAGAGATTGTGATTAACCCTGACTCCTGCTGGCTTGATAGTCAGTAGTTGGGTATGAGAATTGAACCTGATTATTTAAGGAGCTTCCTGGGCTTTTGGTTACTTTGCTTGAGCATGCCTGCTTGTTTGTTTTCCATTGTATGGAAATTTTACTTGAAAGCATCCTGTACATCTGCTATGGCTAAGTATTAGCACCATGAGGAAATGGAAATTTGTAACCCTGGCCTTGCGAGCACTGCCATCCACGAAAACTATATGTACAGGTCATACTGTGTTTGATATGTCACATGGGTTCTTGTGTTCTTTATAATGTCTTCTTCATACCCTTGATAAGACTTTGCTATACAGTGGCAGAAAATTGGAGGCTCCATCCGGTAGCAGGAACCAGCCAAAAGAAGCTAATTTTGTCTATTTGACCTGTTCTTTGAAAGACTCATTTTCAAATTATAGTTATTTCAAAAGCTTATGTTCAGCAAAAATAGTTTATTGCTTTATTTTTTTCCTGGGGGAAATAACCCATCAAACAAAAAAGAAAACACTCGAGTTAGGGGCATAGCTTTCTAGTGAATGAAGTTTCCAGTTGTATTTTTATTTTTGAGAGGGGGGGGAGGTCTTTAAATGTATTCATTAGTGTAAATATTTATATATTGAGAGAGAGAATATGGTTAGTCTCAGTCTTGATTGCACTGCTGTGATATATATTTGACCCACACCATACAAGATACAATAATGTAACTCAAGAGGAAGCTGGCAATCCCTATGGTATGGATTGTGATCATGCTTTTTATGTAAAGAAAAGAGATGGATTGGGTGATAAACTGTTTCCTTACTTGAAGGGTTCCAAAGTGTTTGTGGCACTGTGCGCCCTGTAATATGTCTTTTGCACTGTTGTTTCTAGCATGCGAGCTTGCGCCTTCTTCCTTCAAAAGATGGGCATTCTGTAAGATTTTGGTCTGGTAGTGACCCTGCACTGACTTGTAAATCATGGAAAAGTAGATTTGTTGAACAAATTAAGAAAAGTATACCAAACTGTAAGTTGTAAACTTATAGCTAAATGGGGGAGGGGGGAGGTAAATAATACATATGTATTTGTAATTTATTTTGAAGTTGTGTAATCATTGTATCAGCAGCTTCTAAATTTTTTCCTGCCATCTTTGTTAATTTAGAATTATGAAACTTGAGAAAAACATTTGCCTAATTTATTAAGGAAAATTACTAAACTGATTACCTTTTGAAAGGTGATAGTTGAAAACACACTGTTAAAAATGCCAATAAACACCTCATTTATTTTATATATGCAAGTTTTGATTTGCACATTTATAAATATAGAATCCTTTACATGTCTTTGGTATGGATGTTGCGTGTAAATTTTGTTTCTTTGTAATTTATCTTCATGATTCTGTGTTTGCCTGAAAAATGTCAAGATTGTTACTTAAGTTCAAACTTAATGGGTGCCTTCAACTTTTTTAATGAGTATCTGAAAAGTGAGCACTGTTTGAACATATATAATGGAACATCTGCTCCTTCCGGTGCTAACATGAAAGCTTTAACCGCTTTGTCATTTCACAATAACTGATATTAACGCCCCATGGAACATTCACTGTAGGTCTAAAGCCTGTTTTCGCTCTTGAAACTGATGATTAGGATCATTGCAAAAAAAAATAATAGTTCACTTTTTCATAGGCAGTAAGATTTTGAATGGTCATTGAAAAATCTGTGCATTATCAGTTGAGGGATGTCCCCAGCAATTTTCTATTCAGTTAGGGGCCCTTTTACTAAAGGGCAGAAGGAGTACCACCACATCGGCGTGCGGCAAATCGGACCCACCGCCGGGCTACCGCAGGAGCCCAACAGTAGTCCCGACCTCTACTGCATGCCAACTCCTGCGCTAGCAAGTGCATTTTTATATTCCAGCATGGGAGCCCTTACTGTCTCCTAAATGGGTGGCTGTAAGGGCTCCCCCTGGAAATGGCCTTTCGGCAAACGGTTCACTTACCGCAGGACCATTTCCCTTTAAAAAAAAAAAAAAAAAAGGTTTTTAACCCGCTGCAGTAAAAGGGGGCCTCCACATGGCGAATCAACGTGCTGACGTTACCGCATGGACCCTTTTAACGCAGCTTTGTAAAATGGGCCCTTAATGCAGAGGAAATGTCATTCCTGCACACTATAACTACATTACAGACAGTGTGACACATTTATCTGGGTCAGTTCAGGTAGCATTGTGTTGTGTTGTGTTATCTGCCATGTTAAGTTGTTACTACCTCAGTGTCGACTGTAGGTTATGCCCATCATGCCCTGATCCTTATTGAGTGCTGTCGCAGCTAACGCACATTAACTGCCATATTAATAGTTAATGTAAGTAGTCCCTTCATATTGTCCCTGGAAGTGATCCTGTTGGTCTGATTTGGTATATAACATTTATAATCCTGTTACTTTTTCTGCTGTGCAGCAGTAGGCCATGGGGAAGAAGGTCACCAAGGCTTCAACTAAACTTGGAAAATCAAAAAGTGGAAAGATCTGATTTCTAAAATTTGGTGTGTTGCCTTTTGAAATATGCAGTTGTATCCATAATGTAAGCATATTTCCAACTTGAGGATAATTCTAAACTCAGATGCAGGGGGATTTTTCTACTTCCAACGCTTTAAAACGTGTTTGGACATTTTCTGGCCACTCTTCTTTCTAAGCTATTGGGTTCTATTGTATCACATTTCATGCTGGGGATGTAGCTCAACATGCTTAATCTATATTTTATTTTTATTTATTTATTTATTTGAAAACTTTTACCCCCGCTTGCCACTAAGGTCCAGATTCTATATAAGGTGCCTAAAAAATCCACACAGAAAACATTTCCGCCTAAGTGTATTTTGTAAGCAGCGCCTAGATTTAGGTATAGTATATAGAATACACCTAGTTGATATTCCAGTGCCTAAAACTACGTGCCTCCATTTACACTATGTGACATAAATCTCCATGCGTAGATTTACGCACACTGGATCCATATTCTATAACTGCATGTGTAAATTTTGGAATGCCAACAAAACGCCCATTTCCCCACCCATAGCCACGCCCCTTTTGAACTGCACGTATTAGCATTTAGGTTCATTACAGAATATACTTAGCGAGTTGTGTACATAAATTCTAATTATTGCCAATTAGTACTCATTATTGCTTGTTAAGTGCTGTTATCAACGCTGATAAGCTTGTTAAGCCAATTAAGTTACGCACGTTGTTATAGGATACACCTGGATTTTGGCACGGATCTCTAGACTTGCTGTATAGAATCCTGCAGTAAGCAGCTTACAAAAATAATATTGTTCCTTTTAGTGTTTTGTAAAGGTGAGTAAATGCAAATAAGCCATCTGGTAGCACACATTTGGATATTTTCATCCTTACCAGACTGGTCTAAATTGCATTGTACTTTGTTCAAGAAATGGTGCACTGAATAGATTTCTTTTCCTCACAGGAAAAGTGCATTAGTGGTGTACCTAAAAATTGAGATTCTTTGCATTTAACTTGGATACCATTCTCTTTTCCCCTTGATGCAATAAAAACAGACAAAAAAGGTACGCTGACTTGGTATGATGGTGAAATAGATCACTAAGAAGCCCTTTTAGTAAGCCTAGCACAGCTAAAAATAGAGTACCATGGGACGTGCTCAGGCATCCTGCGGTAACTTTCAATTGTGTATACGCAAACCCACGGATTCTATATAGCACGCCTATTGTTCCTCACTGAAAATCAAGCATATTCTATAACTGTGCGTAACTTAATTGGCTTAACAAGCTAGTCAGTGTTGATAACAGGTCTTAACGAGCAACAAAGGGCACTTATTGGCAATAAATAGAATTTACACGCACAACTTTCTAAGGGCCCTGTTTACTAAACCATGCTATAGGCATGTTAGCATCTTTGCGCATTAACTATGTATGCATGTACAATATCCCTATGGGCGCCTACACGGTTAGCACGCACGCTAATTGTAGGCATGTTAAAAACCCTAATGCACCTTATTATTATTATTTATTTGCCGCCATTTTGAAGAAATTCACTCAAGGCGGTGTACAGTAAGAATAGATCAAACATGAGCAGGAGGCAATTAGAGCAGTAAAAATATTCGAACAACAATACAAAATATGGCATGGTACCCTACTTGCAATGACAACACAATATGTACTAGAACATTATAATTAGTAGTGAAGGGTAGGGCAAAGTTGTAACATATAGATGAGTAAGAAAGTAGGAAGAATTAGAAAGTAAGGTAATTGATTTGAAGAAAGTTGCACGTGAGGTCAGAGAGATGGTTAAATATTATCTCAGCTAGGGTAGGAGTGGATAAACATGTCCCGCTGCAGTATGTGCAGCCCAAGTCAATCCTTGTGTGTGTGAGTGAGACTAACAAGTTAGTTACTTCTTCCAGTAAAGGCTTGGTTGAAGAGCCAAGCTTTCACCTGCTTCCTGAAGTAGAGGTAGTCTTGTGTTAAGCGGAGCCTTTCAGGCAATGCATTCCAGTGTGGGGGCTACTCCGGAGAAGGCTCGCTTGCGGGTATCACATCGTGTAATGTCTTTTGGAGAGGGTGTAGTTAGTAAACAGGGCCCTAAGCGTATTCTGTAATGCACTCTGTCTAAATTCTATTGTGCACAGCCAAAAAGAGGTGGGAAAATGGGCTTTCTAGGGCATTCCAAAATATATGCACACTGTTAAAGAATGTGCCCCTATGGGCCTTATTCTATAAAGGTTATATTCCTAAATTTATGCTCTTAAATTAGGAGCATAATCTATTTTGGAACATAGAGTATGTTCTTAATTTATGAGCATAAATTTTAGGAGCATAATCTTTGCCTAAATCTACATGCCATCATTTATCCCATGTTTTCCTTAGTGTAAATGGATGCTCGTACTTTTAAGCACTGTGATATCAACTAAATATAGGCGCCAGTTGCAGAATACGCTTAGGCAGAAATTTATTCCGCGCAGTTTTAGATGCCATATATAGAATCTAGTCATAAGCATGCGCTAAAATATTTTTATTTTTTAGGAAGCATGAGGTGGAGAAAGGACGTTAACACATGGACATTAACGCGCGCTAACTAGTTAGCACACTGATACCACATGAGCCCTTACCGCCTACAAAATAGATGGCAGTAAGTGTACATGTGGTAAGTTTACAAAATGGCCACATGCTGATGGCAACATTTGCACATTCGGAATAGGAAACGAACTTCTAAAAGACTATACTTACATTAAAAAGTTTGTTCAAAATTACATCAAAGGCATAATATTTGTGTTCTTATATAATAATAATCATTAAATAACTGGAACCTCAAATCTCCTGATAGAGGGTGATATAATCTTCTAGATTTCCCCTCTCACATGTAGTCCATTTCTATCATTGGTTCCCACTAGGGGAAAAAACTGAACCAGTATATAAAAGCTTTAAAAGATTTGGAGAAAAACTACTGGTTCTAAAAAATCCCCACTAGATTTATATGTAATATAAGAACCGAATAAATGCGTCTCCATGTGAAAAATACCAAAATATATCAAAACAAATCCAATAACTTCAGCAATGAAACAAGAAAAAAGCCGAAAGAGGCAAGCCCCCAAACCCACCTCCCCGCTCCCCCCGTTTTCTATTTCTATTGATGTCTCTCTCATTCTCCCTGTCTCCTCAGCTCGAAACCTTGGGGTCATCTTTGACTCTTCTCTCTCCTTCTCTGCTCATATCCAGCAGATTGCCAAGACCTGTCGTTTCTTTCTTTACAACATCCGTAAAATCCGCCCCTTTCTTTCCGAGCACTCTACCAAAACCCTCATCCACACCCTTGTCACCTCTCGTTTAGACTACTGCAATCTGCTTTTTGCTGGCCTCCCACTTAGTCACCTCTCCCCTCTCCAGTCGGTTCAAAACTCTGCTGCCCGTCTCATCTTCCGCCAGGGTCGCTTTACTCATACTACCCCTCTCCTCAAGACCCTTCACTGGCTCCCTATCCGTTTTCGCATCCTGTTCAAACTTCTTCTACTAACCTATAAATGTACTCACTCTGCTGCTCCCCAGTATCTCTCCACACTCGTCCTTCCCTACACCCCTTCCCGTGCACTCCGCTCCATGGATAAATCCTTCTTATCTGTTCCCTTCTCCACTACTGCCAACTCCAGACTTCGCGCCTTCTGTCTCGCTGCACCCTACGCCTGGAATAAACTTCCTGAGCCCCTACGTCTTGCCCCATCCTTGGCCACCTTTAAATCTAGACTGAAAGCCCACCTCTTTAACATTGCTTTTGACTCGTAACCACTTGTAACCACTCGCCTCCACCTACCCTCCTCTCTTCCTTCCCGTTCACATTAATTGATTTGATTTGCTTACTTTATTTATTTTTTGTCTATTAGATTGTAAGCTCTTTGAGCAGGGACTGTCTTTCTTCTATGTTTGTGCAGCGCTGCGTACGCCTTGTAGCGCTATAGAAATGCTAAATAGTAGTAGTAGTAGTAGTAGTAAGCCAGCATCTACCAAAAACCACTAGTAGAAGCACTTATCTGACAAATTGCAGTGTTGCTCTCAAATTTTTCCTGCATCACTGTTTGTTGTCTTTTATTTCTCTGGTGCCATCACTGTGCTGGATATTGGATGCTGGAAACTGCCCCACAACTAAATTCATAAAAGATACAAATTCCTCTACAAGAGCACATTAATAATAATATTACTTTAAAATCTAGTTTTTCTCAGAAATGTGCTGTGAAATAGACAATACTGCTGGTTTCTGTTTTAATACTAGGTTCTTTTCACTACTTGCTTTGTAAAGAAATGTAAAATTGTCTACTTCCCCTAATTAACCCCCCCCCCCCACCCCATTTACTAAGCCATGCAGCAATGCCGACACAGCCCATTCAGAGTGAATAGGCTGTGTCGGCATAAGTGCATGGCAGCAACTACCGCAGTCAAGAGCACATTAATAATAATATTACTTTAAAATCTAGTTTTTCTCAGAAATGTGCTGTGAAATAGACAATACTGCTGGTTTCTGTTTTAATACTAGGTTCTTTTCACTACTTGCTTTGTAAAGAAATGTAAAATTGTCTACTTCCCCTAATTAACCCCCCCCCCCCCCCACCCCATTTACTAAGCCATGCAGCAATGCCGACACAGCCCATTCAGAGTGAATAGGCTGTGTCGGCATAAGTGCATGGCAGCAACTACCGCAGTCAAGAGCACATTAATAATAATATTACTTTAAAATCTAGTTTTTCTCAGAAATGTGCTGTGAAATAGACAATACTGCTGGTTTCTGTTTTAATACTAGGTTCTTTTCACTACTTGCTTTGTAAAGAAATGTAAAATTGTCTACTTCCCCTAATTAACCCCCCCCCCACCCCATTTACTAAGCCATGCAGCAATGCCGACACAGCCCGTTCAGAGTGAATGGGCTGTGTCGGCATTAGTGCATGGCAGCAACTACCGCTGTTTAGTAAATGGGGGGGGGGGGGGGTAATTAATAGTAACATTTTATTTCCACCCTCCTAGGAATGGCCTTATATAATGTTGTACTACTTGTGCCATTCCCCCACACCCCTACAGTGAAACAAATTGTTGATTTTCAGACTTTTTCCATTAGTTTCAATACTTGAATTTGAGTTACGCTGTTAACTAACCACCCCTCACCCGCAGACACATCTCATAAAATGAGATTACAAAAAAGTATATACCATTTCTTTGTATTGTATTTGCTCCATTTCTGCTTTTTTAACTTTCCATTTTGTACCACATGAATTTACCTCTAATGAAAAAGAAGTAATTCTTGTTCACTCTTTTCAGATATGTAGAAATCAAGATGACCTTTCGATTGGACCAGAAATGCATGTATACATATAGGGCTAGATTATATTTATGATGCTGAAAAAATCAGTGCCCCAAAAAATATGCCTAGGTGTATTCTATAAACTATGCCTAAAGTTAGGTGTGGTTTATAGAATACGCCTAAATTTAGATGTAGTTTATAGAATATACCCAGTGCCCCTTTCCTGCGACTATATTTAGTCATGGTCATTTATGCCAACCAAAGCCTGGTATAAATGCCAACACCTAAGTTATTTGTGGAATGGGCATATTCTATAACACTGCGTATAAATTCTAGGAATGCCCATGAGCCTCCCATGACCACGCCACCTTCCAGATCTGTGTCTTAGAATTTACACGTGTCACTATATAGGATATGCTTAGAAAGTTGTACACATAAATTCTAATGAAAGCCAATAATCGCCTGTTTAAGTGGCAATTATCAACACATTGCTTGTTAAGCCAAGTAAGTTGTGCGTGAAAAACAATATGACCAGATTTATACATGCAACGTATTTATTTTATTTATTTTTATTTATTAGGATTTTTTTTTACCACCTTTTTGAAGGACTTCACTCAAGGCGGTGTACAGTAAGAATAGATCAAACATGAGCAATAGACCATTACAGCAGTAAAAATATTAAAATAATAAAAAGTTTGCATAGTATACTGCTTACAATGTCAATACAGTACGTAATAGAACATTTTAATTGATAGTGAAGGGTAAAGCAAAGATGTAACATATAGATAGGTAAGAGAGTAAGAAGAGTTAGAAAGTAAGCTGATTAAAGAAAGTTGCACATGAGATCAGAGATGGTTTAATATTTTCTCAGCTAAGTTAGGTATGGATAAACATGTCCTGCTGCAGTATGTGCAGCCCGAGTCGCTCCTTGTGTGTACTTTGAGACTAACAAGTTAGTTACTACTTCCATTAAAGGTCTGGTTGAAGAGCCAAGCTTTCACCTCCCTTCCTGAAGTAGAGATAGTCTTGTGTTAAGCGGAGCCTTTCAGGCCGTGCATTCCAGAGTGTGGGGGCTACTCCAGAGAAGGCTCGTTTGCAGGTATCACTTCCATCATGTAATGTCTTTTGGAGAGGGTGTGCTTAGTGATAGTCCTTGAGAGGACCTTAGTGTCCTTGGCAGTGTGTAGAGGATCATTCTGTTCTTCAGGGACTCGGGGCCATTTCCTTTGAGGGCCTTGAAGATCAGACATAGAGTTTTAAATTTAGCCCTATATTGTACTGGTGGCCAATAAAGTTTTTGCAAAAATGGTGTGATGTGATCACGTTGCTTACAACTTTCTATGAGTCTTGCTGCTGCATTCTGAATCAACTGGAACTGGTGCAGGCCTTTTTTTTTTTTTTGTTACATTTGAACCCCACGCTTTCCCACTCATGGCAGGCTCAATGCGGCTTACATGGGGCAATGGAGGGTTAAGTGACTTGCCCAGAGTCACAAGGAGCTGCCTGTGCCTGAAGTGGGAATTGAACTGAACTCAGTTCCTCAGAACCAAAGTCCACCACCCTAACCACTAGGCCACTCCTCCACTGTTGCTACTATTTGAGATTCTACATGGAATGTTGCTATTCCAACATTCCATGTAGAGGATGTTGGCCCTTGCAGATCACCAATGTGGCTGCGCAGGCTTCTACATGGAATGTTGCTAGTGAATAGCAACATTCCATGTAGAATCTCCAATAGTAGCAACATTCCATGTAGAATCTCCAATAGTATCTATTTTATTTTTGTTACATTTGTACCCTGCGCTTTCCCACTCATGGCAGGCTCAATGCGGCTTACATGGGGCAATGGAGGGTTAAGTGACTTGCCCAGAGTCACAAGGAGCTGCCTGTGCCTGAAGTGGGAATCGAACTCAGTTCCTCAGTTCCCCAGGACCAAAGTCCACCACCCTAACCACTAGGCCACTCCTCCAGAACATTATATAGTCAGAACATTATATAGTGCATCTTGAAGTTATCATGACATGCAAAATTAGGATAAGATTTACCTTCTCAATGTAAGGAGAGAGGCAGCTTAGCTGTAGCAAATAGTAGAAGCATCTCTTGAAGGTTGCTTGGATTAGGGGAATCAGAGTAAGTGTTGAATCTAACTGTTTTCCAAGGTTCCTGACTTGTGATTTGAGGGGGAGTTCGTACTTCCCAGAAGGGATTTTGGTGTCAGGTATGTATCCACTTGTGTTAGGGACCCAGGGAAGCTCGGTTTTACTTGGGTTCAGGCAAAGTTTGTTGTGTTTAGCCCATTCTTGAATTGATATTAGGTAATCAATTTATTCAAGGCTGTAGGTAAGTCAGATTCAATGGGTATGAGTAGCTGCACATCATCCGCATAGAAGCAGAACTGTGTGTCCATTGACCGAATCATCTCAGCTAGTGACTTGAGGTAGAACTTAAGTCGCACTATATAGAATGTTGGGGATATCAACTGTTGATATCAGCCTATGGGCAATATTCAGACTTGCACATATAATCATGAAACTTTTGAGGAAATTGTAACAAGTTTTATTCTCTGCAAACCGAGAAAAGTAATTGCAATAACTCTGTAGATTGATAGAGGTTATAATTTAACTTTACAGGCTAGATTTACTGAAGTATATACCGTTGTGCATTGTTGATTGTTGTGGGTCACATTTTTTGCAGTATGCATTAACTGTAAATCTAGCCCTATATATTCAGGGGCCCTTTTACAGAGTGGTGATAAGCCCAACGTGGGCTTACCATTCGCTATTCCAGGACTACCGCTGGCCCAATGCAGCCGCCAGTGGTAGCTTTGGGTCGAGCGCGCCCCATTTCCAGGGGGGAACTCCTGGAAATGGATAGCGCAGTGGTAACCCGGCGGTCATTGGGCTTTCCTACAAGCTGCCGTGTTTCTTCTAGGTTACCGCGGGAGCCCTTACCGCCACCTAGGTGGATGACAGTAACGGCTCCCCACCACATGGCCCGTAGTAAGAGTTGTCTTACCACAATGCCGTTTTGTTTTGGGGGCTTTTTACCTGCTGCGGTAAAAAGGGCCCTGGCGTGCAGGAAAAACAGCCTTCTACTGCAGAACCCTCTTTCCTGCAGCTTGGTAAGAGCACTCCCCAGTGTTCTCCCCAGAAAGTTTTGCTAGCTGGGAGGCAAGGAGTAGCCGTCAGGTGGGAGGCAGGGGAGTACTGCACAGTATTATAAAACTTTCTGTTCAGTTAGCCAGATGGTCAGTAGAATCAGCCAGGTGGTGCACCCATTCAAAAATTCCTGGAGAGAACACTAATGGATATGTGACTAATCCAAGTCATTATGGATATTCAACATGAAAAATCTCTGATCCTACATTTTCTGTTTAAGTGTTGGCTTGACTTTTATTAAATGGGGTCTGTTTTAACAACCTATACAATGTAAAGGAGAAGTGATATATTTAAAATAAAATCATGTTCCATTATGTTATGTTCAATCAGTTTATTTCTCACAAACTTGAAATTGTAACAGTTACAGAATGTTGTTAAACTATTGGGGTTATAACTGTATAGGATTCTTTTTAAAAGGTGTCAAGGTTGGGATGTGTACCCTTAAGGCATAAAGCATTACTTTGTTCTCACTCTTGTAGAGAAAGCTAGGAAGAACTTTATTTTTAAATAAACATTTTCTTTTCTTGTGTAGTTTGGTTATAGATTTGATTGCATATAGATTTAATTTTACTGAAAATGTTATTAATTCATATCTGAATAATTTTCATGCAACAATAATTTATTCATTACTTTTACCATCTATGTACAAGCCTGGTTAATAACAGTACACGTTGCAAAGGAAACTAGTGATTTTAAACTTCTTTAAAATTTTATCAGACTGCTTTATTATCTAAGGTGTCCTTTTACTAAGGTGCGCTGAAAAATAGCTTGCGGTAGTGTAGGCGCGGGTTTTGGGCGTGCGCAGAATCATTTTTCAGCGCACCTGTAAAAAAAAAAAAAAGCCTTTTTAAAATTTTTGCTGAAAATGGACATGCGACAAAATCAAAATTGCCGTGCGTCCATTTTGGGTCTGAGACCTTACCACCAGCCACTGACCTAGCGGTAAAGTTTCATGCAGTAACTGGGCGGTAATGACCTGCGCGCATCAACTGCCACTTGGCCTGCGTAGCTGATATGTGCCAGAAAATAAAAAATATTTTTCGGACGCACGTAGCGGACGTGAGCCAAAAATGAAATTACTGCAAGGGCCACGCGGTAGCCGGGTGGTAACTCAGAGTTGGGCACGTGTAGGCGCTTACGTGGCTTAATAAAAGGGCCTCTAAAAGAATTAAGGCTAAATATTCCTAATAGGCCTCTGGTTTTACCATTATCACATTTCTCACCTACTTGCTGGCCAGCCATCTGAATTGAGGATGTCCCTCGAGAAATCATCTTATTTCAGGAGCAAATATATCTGATAATTATGGCCATATAGAAAGCCTATGTTGCTCCATTTCTAGACAGGTTTTCTTTTACTGTTTTACTACTACTACTAATAGCATTTATATAGCGCTACCAGATGCACGCAGTGCTGTACATTTGACATAGAGACAGTCCCTGCTCAAAGAGCTTACAATCTAGGTAAAACAGGCAGACAAGACATTACGGGCAAGGAAATTACAGGGTAAAGAGGAACAGGGGAGGAGGGCAAATGAGTAGCGGTTAGGAGCCAAAGGCAGTAGTGAAAAGCTGAGCCTTCAGCATAGATTTAAAAACAGGTAGAGACGGAGCTAGACGTATGGGTTCGGAAAGACGGTTCCAGGCATAAGGTGCCGCAAGATAAAAGGAACTAAGTCTGGAGTTAGCGGTGGAGGAGAAAGGGGATGACGAGAGATTTGTTCAGAGAGCGGAGTTCACGGGGAGGAATGTAGGGAGAGATGAGAGAGGAGAGGTAGTGAGGGAGGTCATAGAGTGGATGCATTTAAAGGTCAGTAATTGGAGTTTGAACTGTATACGGAAGCGGACAGGGAGCCAGTGAAGTGACTTGAGGAGTGAGCTAGTTTTAGTGCTCAGTAACAGCTTTATGGAGAAACCAACAAATGGGGGAGCTATGTATCTAGTTGTCATCAGATCACAGTCCCTTGTTGGAGGAATAACAGTGGTGCATCCACTTGGCAATAGTAGAAACAGAGAAAATGAGGGCAGATAAAGACCATCCCTCTAATTCTATATATGGTGCAGATTTGGGCCCATGCACAATTTAATTGCATAATGAGCTAATTTGCACCAATAATTGGGTGCTAATCAATTATTGGCACTGGCAATTAAAATTTACATTCCTGTTTGCTATTCTATGGAAATGCGCATGTAAATTTGTGTATGCAGATCAAAATAGGGTGTGGCCATGGGAGGGGTATGGGCAGGTCAGGGGCGTACCTGGAATTTGTGTGTTTACAGAATTGGGCAGATCGCCTAATTTAGGCATGAGGATTTACACCAGGTTTTAATTGGTGAATATTCACGCCCAAAATTGGGCACGGATCCTGGCGCCAAATACTATAAACAGCACCCAATTCAGAGCACCGCTTATAGAAGAGCACATAGCGCTCATTTCATTTTTGAGCTGATTTTTTCAGCGCCATATACAGAATTTAGTCCCATGTGGCCTATCTGGTCTGCCCTTCCATATAATTGACTATACCTTCCTCTCCCTCAAAGATTCTATGTGCTTGTTCCATACTTTTTTGACTTTGGATCAGGTGTATTCTATAATAATGCACATGGATTTTAGAAACGCCTATGCCCTGCCCATGGCAACACCCACTTTTCAACTATGCAACATAGACTTTAGGCACACCATGTTATAGAATACTTAGCAAGTTGTGCGTGTAAATCTCAATGCCAATTAGTGCTTATAATTACTTGTTAACACCAAATTAACAGCACTGATTAGTTAACCAATTAAGTTATACGCATTGTTATAGAATGCACTTCAGTTTCCGCATGGATTTCCAGGTGCCATAAATAGAATCCAGGGGATTGTGTCTTTCTCCATACACACCTGCCATTGAAAAGAGACTGGTAAAATCTGATGCCCAGGAATCGTGACATTAAAATTGAAGTCATTACTGCATTTCCCTGATAACAGCACTGTACCTCAGTATACTTAACGACTGAGCATTCAAACATTTCTAAATTTGGAATTTTTTCAAAGAACCTTTCAAACGATGAAATAATTGTTACTATGGTCGTCATAGCCTAAAATAATTTATATGAGAAAAACCAATACGATTTGGCTACAAATATTGGACTCTGTGCTCAAGTGAAGGCTATTGCTTCAAGTTCCAGTTATATATTGTGGCAAAAAAGAAGGTCTTGCTGAACAGACAGCATTGTCTCTTGGCACCTGTGTGATCTTTTTTGGATGTCATTCAACCTTCTGACAGATTTAACTATACACTATATTTCAATATTTTTTTTTTTACAAGTTGCAATCTGTTGGCCACAATCTCTGCAATGTCAATTACTGCCAAAGGAACAATACAAGAGATTGAATCGCAATCAAGAATGCGCATTGTCTTCCGTGAAAGACATTAGCAAATGGGCACGAGGAAGCTTTGATGCCCAGTTTGACTTTTCACATATAGTTCTAATGATGAGGTAGAATGACAATAAATTTTGATGCCATTGAGCCATTTTCAAAATGCTGAAAGTGGAATAAGGATAGTTTTGCCATGACTTCTATTGAGAATCACTCAATGATAAAGGGGAACCAAAGTTAGACAAGCGAGAAAAAGCAATGTATCCACAACGAGATATAAACTTCCTCTCTCAGTAGAAATTATCCTCGGAGCTTATGGAAAATGTTTGGTTGTGCTGATACCAAGTGAGGGTAACAACCTCACAGGAGGTTGGAAATTGCCTACAATTTCACCATATATTTTAATCACTGCACAAAGACAATCAATAAATGTTTAATTCAACTAAAAAAAATTGTGAAAAATATAAAAAACGCACAAACAGTGGTTCACGAAAAGTATAAATGAGTACTTATCTTTGGTGCTTGTACGCTTCTGGAAATGGTGCAACACTTCAACTTAAGGCTTCTCTCAACAATGAAATGGTTTAAAGCTCAAGATGAAAAGAATAATAGGTCCCCAACACTGACCTTTTTTTGCTTGAGCTGCGTCAGGGAGAACCAGAATTTCTATTTTTCAAAATATATGACTTCACAAAGACACTCACTGATTCTAGATTGTATTTTTTGAATGAGTGATTTCTTGAGTGAATGTTCTAGGCTTTCCTTAAAATTTAATGGAGTTCTTTTATATTATATTATACTTGTTTATTGTAAACCGCTTAGATCAGCTTAAAGTTGAGCAGTATATCAAGTTTTTAATAAAAGCATACAAACATATGTCAGCATGATAAGTAAATAAGATGCCAGCATGAATTTTGCTGCCCCATCTTGCTTCCATCTCTACCACACACAGAAACCTTGAACTGGACATGTGTCCAAAAAAAAAAAAAAAGCCACCATCCTATATATAGGACAGATTATAACTCAATACCTGACATCTTGAATTTATATGACTGGTTCTTTGTGACACTATTATTGTTGCAGTTTAATGAAAGCATGAATATTGGAGGAGGAGCGTCAATTCTTAAACAGTCCAATTATCAAATCTGAAATTCAAGCTGTGATTTGATCATTGAAATTACATAAAACTGCAGGACCAGATGGGTTTTCCGGAAAATTCTACCATCTCTTGGGGAACAGACTTAACCACCGTTTACTAAGTCACTTGGCAATGGGACACAGCCCATTCAAAGTGAATGGGCTGTATTGGCATTAGCGCACAGCAGCTGCTAGCGCGGTTTAGTAAACAGGGGGGGTTAGTAAGTTATTAGAGGCGTATTTTCAGCTAGTGGTGGTCCATGGTGCCTTCCCTGTAGAAGCGAAGCAGACACTTGCCACTTTAATTCTTAAGCCTGGGAAGGACCGAACTTCGGTTTCCTCCTATCAGCCAATTTCTGTACATAATATAGATTTAAAAATCTTTGCTAAGGTGTTAGCTTTTTGTCTGGGGGATATGTTACCCAGATTGATAAATGGTGATCAGGTGGGCTTTATGCGCTGCTGTTATGTGGTATATAATATATATAAGTTGCTAGCAGCCTGGGAATATTGCTTGGACAACAAAATCTTGGTTCTTATTATGAGTTGTGATGCTGAAAAAGCATTTGATTTGATGTCCTGGCCATAAACGTTGGAGCATTTTAGATTCCAAAGGTTTTATTTGGATGCAGTCCATGCTCTTTATAATGGATCCCAGGCTGCTGTTTTGGTTAATGGTATGATGTCCCCTACATTTTCAATAAAAAGAGGAGTGCAACAAGGTTGCCCTCTGGCCCCTTCCCCCTTTTATTTTATTTGGAACCTTTTTTTTTTTTTGCAAGACTTGAACACAGAGCCCACCATCTCAGGAGTTAAAAATAGGCTGCATGGAGATTCGCATTCGTAACATTTGCAGATGACATACTATTAATTTTGACTGCTCCTGAACATATTTTACCCTTGGTATTACAGAAGTTCCATTTTGTTTTGGCGATCTGGCAGGTCATGCTGCTGACCCGCCCATGCTCCTCCCATAGTCATGCTTCTAGAATAGTGACTAGCCAATTAACACCTATTTAAGCTAATAAGTAACAGCCAATTATTAAATTAAGTTGTGCATGCAACTGCCCTTATTCTATAAGTCAGGCACTTAGGGCCTTATTCTATAAAGTTTATGCTACTAAATTTATGCTGCTAATTTATGAGCATAATTTATTATATGCTCCTAAATTAGGATCATAATCTATTTTGGAGCATAAATTTAGGAGCACAACCTTTATAAAATAAGGCCCTTAATGCTCTTTAGTACCCCGGGCCTTAAGGACAGTGTTTTACAACATATTACATCCAGGTCAAAATCAGTTATTAACAAATGTCAATGGTCAGTTTTAACTCGGCTTAATACACGGCTAGTAACCAAGAAGAACAGGTAAAATTATTCTGAAAGGAAAAGTCGAGAGCCAAAGCATGTAATTTAATGGACTGCTGCTCATGAAGTCTTTTCTCATCCTATATCACATTCAGGAAATATTTTTAAAATGTTGATGCTGTACAAAATAGGTAAGACATGTTTTATTGATTTGACTTTACATTTTGTTCAGTTATAATTAGAGATTTAACAGGTACATAAGAAGATCTTATGTGGGGAAGAAGACAGTTTCATCTTGTTCTGTATTTTTTGTGGAATAACCTAAATGGAACCAACAAAAATCAGACTGTAGCTCACCATGAGTTGTAAACCATCACTAGTGTTAATAGTTATAAATTCACATGTTCTACATTCATATAATACAAATAAGATACTGACATTCACATACTTCTGAAAACCAGAGGTAATTGTTTTTTTACGTATATTTTTCATTTGGCTTCGTTATGTACATCTGTGTGCTTGATTGATCCATGCAAAGCTATGTATGTATTGCCTTGGAAATACGAAAAAATATAGCTGTTTATTTTTTCAATCAATAATGTAAGTACATTAGAATTAACAAAATAGTAGGAAATTAAAAATGTTTTCTAATATTTAAAACTGTAACGTCTTGTGCTGCTGCATTTTGTGGCATAACCTCTTTAAAGGTCAAGATGTTCAAGAGAACAAGCAAAGGCCAGTATTCAAAATGATGTCAGGCAGTTAACTTTGGAGTTAACCACATAAATCTTGTTTTTATTTGTGGCAGGAGAACACATAACTTGTGCCTGGACATTTGATATCTGCCCAGAGGTTTTCCATTTAGGAAGAGGTGTTTTGGGAATGGGCCACACCGTTGCCAGATAATACCAATATTCAGTGCTCTATGGTTAACCTCATCCATTTAACTAGGGCTGCATCTGTATATAATTGTTCAGTAGTTTGATCCAAACTGATACGTTTGCTGAAATTCTGCTTAAAGATAGCCAGATCAGTCATCCAACTATACGTAAGCAGTGACCACGCCATTGAATATTGACCCATAAGGATTGTTTAAGCTATTGCCTTGTACGTTTGTGCTACTTTTCTTTGGAGAAGACTATCAAAGGTCAATGTTTTCAATAGACGAATACAGTAGCTATTGCCTCAAGGGAATGGTCTTGTGCCTTTTTCCTTTCAACATTTTGAGATTATCCTGTGCTTTTTATAGGAATTCTGCTTAACAGCTCAAAGGCGTTACAGGACAGAAAGTTATCCTTTGCAGATTCATTATTTCTTGTGCTCTTTTATTTTTTGTTCTATAAGACTGTGTTTGAAGGTTCAAGGGCCAGGGCTGAAAACTGATTTCAATGCTTAAGATTACAACATTCATAAAAAGCTTCTAAAAGGCAGCTGTATTAGTATTCGGTTTGGCGGCACCTATCTGAGGAACTTTGGCCAAAATTGCTTTCCCCTCTTGTGTGTCCATATCTTACCCAAAAAAGTTGATTGCATGATTGCAAATATTTTTACACTGGAATTCAGCTACTTAAGCTTACAAATTGTCTGCATGTTTAGAGTGATTTACAATTTCTGGAGCACAGTCTGCTCTTTAGCTGAGTTGTAAGTAGGACACCTATTTAGCATTTCTTCACAGATAACACTTTCCATTAAAACATACAAACAAAATTGAAGGATCATAACTGCATTTTCAATGAAATATTATTGGCACCACTTGCTTAGATTATGTTTACTGTATACTCTTACAGTCCCTTTAAAAAAAATGACGGGGTGTAGAAAGCCAGTCCTCTCTTCCTGTTTCATTCAAACATTTCATAGTGGCGTGTTTGCCGGACACGAGGAACCATATCCATTAACAATCTGAAAACAAAATGAAATTGTGTATATCAATAAAATGAACAGACAGAATATGGTGGTAGATAAAGACCATACAGCTCATCCACTCATGAGTGCCTATGTTTTTATTACAGCTACTTGCGGTATGGTTGATATATGGGTAGATGAGAATTGAATTAATTAATTCAATAGAACAATTAGCAAATCTTTATGATCTTAACACTAAAGGGGAAATTCTGTTAGCAGGCCACCCAATGGTGCATGATGAGAGCTCAGGGGCAGACTGAGGGTGTTCTGCCCCCCCCCCCCGGCCCCTACCCAACACCCTTCCTGCCACCGCAGCTGTTGCCCCTGCTGTCCCGGACCTACCTGGCGCTATTCCCCCACCTGGCGCCACCATGTTTTCAAAATGGCGGCTGAGACTTCCCACGGTAGTCTCATGGGTCTCGACAGTCTTGTGAGACTTCCACAGGGAGTCTCAGCCACCATTTTTAAAATACGGTGGTGCCGGGTGGGGGGAATAGTGTCAGCCCAGCGGGATGAGACACACTGAGGCTACTAGATTACCAGTGGCACACTGGGCATCCAGGCAGAGCCTCTGGGCCCTCGGGCACTGCCTGGGTGCGGGAATGGTCAGTCCATCCCTGTGAGAGCTTATTCTATAAACGTGTCTGGGTGCCTATTATAGAATTCAAGTGTAATTCAGTATGGGTAAGCCTTACATTTATGCACCCAGAGTAATATCAGCCATAAACCTGACATAAGTTCAGGGGCCTACAAGCAGCAAGGATGAGCATACTTTACAGCAGTGGTTCCCAATGGTCCTGGAGACACTCAGCCAGTCAGGTTTTCAGGATACCTACAATGAAAATTCAAATGAGAGATTTGCATGTAGTGGAAGCAAGGCATGCAAATCTCTCGCATTAATATTCATTGTGGATATCCTAAAAACCTGACTGGCTGGGGTGCCTCAAGGACCAAGTTTGGAAATCACTGCTTTACAGTATTCTCTAAGTTACATGTGCAAGTGGGAGCCCTGCCCATGTCACGCCCATGCTTTGCCATGTATTTGCCCCCTTGCACTTATGCACTCCCTTACAGAATAGCACTTAGGCCTTCTGCTGGCATTTTGAACTTTTCCATGCATTAATGTGTACAAGGATCACATACATACCGGCACCCAGTTATATAATTGCCCTTCATGGACATGATTCATTAAGGGAAATGACCTTGATAAATCCAGCCTTAAATGAGAATACAGCACATGCTATTGATCCTATCTTTAGAGAGAGATGATCTTTACAAAATTGCAGCAGTATTAGTCACCTTCAGGAATGGAAGGTAAAATTGTAAGATAGCACCAATATTGTATAACCCAGCGCATGATTCAGGTTTTCAGCTAAAATCTGAATTTTAAAAAAGATGGAAACAAAGGACAAGGAGCATAGACCAATGATCGTAAAAAGGAGCAATGAAACATTTAATAACTTCTAAATAATAATTTCATACTAAAATGAAAACTGGGCATTCAGAGAAAATAAATGACGGAGCACGTGTGAAAAGCTGGAAAGATAAAGCAATGCTGTCTCCAGACCTTCCCCATAGCCCACATTATTCTACTGCCTATGAGTTTAGAGAAGAGCATGTCTGGAATGCCTTTCTGGAGAAGACTTTGGAAACAAAGCTGATGATGGAATTTAAAAAAATTGAGAGATACATAGAGGATCCCAAATGGCAAGTTAATGGTAGCCAAACATTGAGTGTTTCAGCTCAAAACAGTAATGCAATGATTTCTTTTTATTACCCTAGTGGTAGTAGTGCACCCACTAGTGGTCAGTGTTACTGTTTTGACAGCCAGAGCCACATGGGACTGGAACAGAAGGAACCATTTTTGTCCTGGATCATTGCTCCACCATTGAGGACCCTTGGATGAATTTTAGGAGTGGCTGGAGGGTCATGTGGGGGGAGTAGTTTGTTGGGAAGTATTGATCAGGGGCAGAGGGTGTTGGGAAGTATTGATTTGGGATGTGCAGTGTTTGACACTGCAACATCGTTTAAAAATGCCCACATCAATGTCGCAGTGCCGAATCTGATGAGTCTGTGACAGGGTTATGGGTGACTATTTTATGGTCATCTCCTTTGTAAAACGGGTGCAGTGTCTGGACATCCTCCTGCAGGAATGTCCATGCAGACATGTATATGAGAAAGAGGTCTTTGTTAGCAGACCCTTTTCTGAAATATTTGTCTAGGTGTAGATGTCCAGACCTGAACATCTCAAATCATGTTTGGCTGTTGTTTCTAAAAGGCCACTCTATATCTCTCTCAGGTTGCTAAGTATAAGGAAAGAGACCAATCTAGGCAAGTATTTGTACAAAAGGGTTACCTTTGCTTTATTTTATTTTAAAATAGAAAGAAATATTTAAGCTGTAGAACATATTTAAAAAAAAAATAACTCCTTGGAGTCTTTACCATCTCCCAGCCTGATAGCAATGCTAGCTGAGAATGGATCAGGCAAGGCAGGTCCAGGAGAGAAGTTGGTCATCTCTCTCCTGGTTAAGCCAACAGAGGTAACTCTTGACTCTGACTCCATTTATAAGGTATGTTCCTCAGTTCTTCCTTTGGTGGCTGAGAATGCCATCGAGATTCAGCAGTTTGAAGAAACATTATAAGTTTATGGAGGAAAGTTAGAGGACTTAACTGGCCAAGTTATTCAAATAAAAAATTCTCAAACATCTCTTATTCAAGGTCACTTAATGTTTCAGAGGAAGATGGTGAACTTTGAAAATTATACTAAATTTTTAAATCTTCACCTATTAAAAATTTTTTAGTGCATAAACTTGATGAGAAAATTGGCAAAATGAGGTTACATTGTCAAAAAGGAAAACTATTATTTTCTACATTCTCCTCAAACCAATTTAAGTCCAAGTTCAAAACGTACAATTAGTTGAAGATTTCAGGAAAATAAAACACATTACAACTGGCAGACAGACGTCATTTAGACACTATTTTAAATTTCAAACATTACTATTAGTTGGAGAAGTTATTCCAACTATCCTTCTAGATGTTATAAAAGTTTCTAGTTGAGAGGGATCATAAAACACAAATTTTTCAGACCGTTAGATAATTAAACATCTGCATGGAAATTTTAAGAAGAAAGTTGCTCCCATTTGTATCGTTTCCTGCTTCTTCTGGAGACATTTTTTCTGGCACCCCTGTGTCTCTCTCGACACATCGGGGTATACGTTAATTTTTAAACCCTTGAAAGTTTTATCATGATTTTTAAAGAATAATTTTAATATCCAAAGTTTGTCCGGTGACAGAGCTACCGTAGCCACCAAAGTAGCTGGTACCTCTTGATCTGTGACTGAGGATTCTAACAAAGCTGATACATCAAGGGGCTGATTTTCCAAAGTTTGTTGATTCCTAGGTGGTAGATAGAAGACTTGTACTAATGGAGGTATGTTCTCCTCTTTTATCTGAAGAATTTCCATGAAGTACAGTTTTAACATCTCCCTTGGAGCCATTAAATTTAAATAGGGAAATTCACCTATTAAATTTTACTCAGTTACCGTCTTTCTCACCCAAGGAAGATTTTTATAAATATCTTCAAGACGTTTACACATACTCTACTGAAACACCTCCTCAATTGAACAGAATATATTATTTGCTGGTGTCTAAGAAACAGTCTACTCCAGAACAAGAATCATTGACTTTGCCCTGAAGACTCTGCTTCAGTCACGGCCCTATGCCATGGAGGTTATCTTTTCTCCCATACTCCTTGCCCTGTTGGCCAAAGAGGTGGTGTCGGTCTACTACTTTCACCCTCTTGTAGATTTCAACCTCTTCTTCCACCTCAGTCTCACTGCTTTCTTCCTTTGAAGTCCACTCCATCCATCTATTCACTCCTCTGCCTCTCCGAGTAGCAGTAATTTATCTACCTACTAAGAGTGGTCCACTAGCTGGCTATCTCTTCCATACCCACTCTCCACCTATACCATGCCCCCAACACAAGAGTTCTACAAAATTCAGTAACATGGTTTAACACACTGAAGCAGGCAAACTACCACACAACTCCTTAATGTGGTTACACACTAATTTTTTCTTTACTTTTATTTTTAATAGTTTTCAGTTTACAATCACTTAAAAAAATATCCATGATAAGAAACAGGCAAAGATTATAGGAAAGTAAATAAACTCTGGAATTCATTGCCAGAGAATGTGGTAAAAGCAGTTAGCTTAGCTGGGTTTAAAAAAGGTTTGGATAGCATCCTAAAAGAAAAGTCCATAAGCCATTATTAAGATGGACTTGAGAAAATCCACTGCTTATGTCTAGGATAAGCAGCAAAACATGTATTGTACTATTTTGGGATCTTGCCAGGTACTTGTGACCTGGATTGGTCACTGTTAGAAACAGGATACTGGGTTTGATGAACCTTTGGTCTGTCCCAGTATGGCAACACTTGTGTTCTTTTGTTCAAAAGTAATACAAGGAAAGGAAATCCTATACAACAGACCACAATATTAGATTCAAGATCAGGAAACAAGCGTCAGGATAAACTCAATACAAAGAGATGATGTTACCTCCACGAAGCCCATTCAAACCTACCCTATTAACAGTGGAAAACCAAATCCCTAAGAAAACGATTGATTAATCTCACATTCCTCCTAAGCCACTATAAACTCCAAAAGCTGTTTAGGTTCAAATAAATTATATGTTATACCATCTTTAATTACGACACATACACAAAGAAATTTCAAAACAAAAGTGGCCCCCAAAGCTACTGCTCTTGGCCAGAAGGCCAAGAAAGCCTGGCGCCTCTTCTGTGTGTCTCGAGACAAGTCAGGAAATACATGTATATTTAACCCCATAAACTGCAGGTTTAATAGTGTGGAAATATAAATGCAATACATTATTGTGATCCAGTTCAAAAGTGACCTTTAAGGTGAGTCTCTGAGTTACCACTTCAAGTGAAGACTCAAGAAAACCAGTTAAGTCCATCTCCGGAGTATTCTGTCCAGGATTCTCCTTTCTTCCTCATGTCCCAGGAATATATTGTGCTCTAACAATCGGAGGAAGAGCCTCTTCTGGGATCTTGAGTTACCGCTTTTAAATAGCATCTCACCAAGTCCGTTGCAGATATAAGTGGAGATTTGGGAAAATTAAAAACAACACAAATTGTTCTTCCTTAGCAGGTTCTCTAGAGATTCCAGTTTCCTATCCTTCACAGTCACTGCACCAAAATCTTGTACTACTTTAACTCTTTGTTCCAAAGATGCAACCTTAGTTTGTTGGTCAAACTCCTGGGCTTGTCAAGCAACTTTTTCATGCAAAACTTTTGTATCATCCTTCACTTTCTCAATAGCACTCAAAAAAAGAGGTATTCAGACCTTGTATAGCATCCCAGAGTACATTCATTGTAACAATGGCAGGTCTAGCTATCCTCCCCAGTTGTATTCCACTGGAGGGTACATTCCTTCCACTCCCTTCACTCACAGATAATTGAGCCTGTTGGTCTGAGTGTGGGGTCATGTCGGGATGGCCCCTTCCTAAGGAGAGGACTTAGCATGAGGTGAACTCCTGGCCAATTCAGGAGAACCTGGGAATTTTCCTGAGTCTACATTTATTTATTTATTTTTATTTTTGTTACATTTGTACCCCGCGCTTTCCCACTCATGGCAGGCTCAATGCGGCTTACATGGGGCAATGGAGGGTTAAGTGACTTGCCCAGAGTCACAAGGAGCTGCCTGTGCCTGAAGTGGGAATCCAACTCAGTTCCTCAGTGCCCCAGGACCAAAGTCCACCACCCTAACCACTAGACTTCTTCTGGGTTCCTGGGGTGCCATATGGTTCAAAGGGCTCAAGGAAATCTTCACTGCCGCTAAAAGGCAGATACTGACAGTGCTGGGGCAGAAGAGATGGGACCTTCAGACCCAGCTGCCACTTGGAAACCCTCGAGAGTGGTCTGCTACAGTGGAGGCAATCGGCTAGGCGCCAGGAGTTGTGCCTTTACTGTTCCCTTCCACTTGACCATAGCGCTGGGCAAGAGTTCCAAAGTCACACCAGACTCTGTAAGTTGCAAAGGAGAGGCAGATACATGCTATTCTGTCACACAATAGCTTGTTTCCATATGTTAAGTGCATGAGCAGTATAACTCCAATTGTCTTGCTGCCAAAAAAGCAGTCAGATGAGCTGGTTAAAAAATATATATTTAACAAATTGAAAATGTACAATATAATTATAAGAGAATGTCAAAAGAAATATTGCCCCCCCCCCCCCACTGTGAAACCCCCAAGCAGAATAATTGAAACTGTTTCCTCCTCTTCTGTGTTTCTCTTGTCATTGTAAGCCACATAGAGCCTGCCTTGGTGGGATTATGTGGGATATAAATGTTCACAATAAATAAATAAATAATGGAAAATACTTGAATCATTGTATTCATAAATTTTTCTGGATTCCTGAAAAACAGCACAAGTAGGCAATCCCTATCAGGAAAAAAAAGCAAATGTCACTATTAATGTCATTGGAGTACATTGCTCTGAATTCCAAGCCTCAAATACATTTATAACATCTAATCTATCCACCTCCAAATCAAACTCATTCTGATATAGGTCTTGTGATCCACATTTCTTGGAAGGCAAATACATTTGCACTGAAGTTGGAAAATTAGCTTCTGGAACGCTTAACACGTCCCACAAATATTTTTCAAACATCTCCTTTGCAGATACTAAAGGCAGCTTAAGAAATTTCAAACAAAGATTGCAACCTCACGCAAAATTTTCTAAAATTATCTGTTTTATCTTTAAAGAAAACACCACATTTACAAGGAAAGTGCAGTTGGAACCGAGCTCCCAATGATAATACTTCAGTACGTATTCCCAGAAGCTTTTTGCTCTTCTCCTGTGTCCAGCTTGAGACTTTGGAAAGATTTGTATCCAATCACCCAGAAAGTTAGGTTGAGAAGCCTGAAAACATAACTTTAACTCTTTCTTATTTGTAAAAATACAAATGAGACCAAGAATGTAGATCTAGTCTTAACTTCAACTGTCTGTTCCAAAAAACTCTGAAACATCCAAGCTGTCCAATGATATGTATAACAAAGACAGTTATTAGGTTCCTGAGATTTTCTCTGATTGCCCGGTATATAGAAAAGCCTTTGAAAAGGAGGCAAACCATTTTCTGAATATTTAAGTACCTCTCTTAAGAATCTATAAAACATATTTTTAGTGAAACTAGCTTGAAATATGGAAAATTCAAGTTTCTTACAGAATTTCTGAGGGTTTAAATGTTCTGATTTGTCACTAGGTATCTGGGACTGAGTATCTTGAATTTAGTTCACTGCAGACTCCAACTCAGTGGCGTTCCTTGCCTGGATGGCACCCGGGGCGGAGCGCCGATGCGCCCCCCCCCCCCCGGGTGCAGCGCACCCCCCACTAAATTACACCTCCCCCCCTTTGGCGAAATGACACCCCCCCCCCCGGGTGCACGCCACTGGGGGGGGGGTGCCGCGGCGTGCGCCTGCTCCGAGTTCGCTAAACTTCTTTGCTCATTCGCTGCAGCTCCCTCTACCCTGGAACAGGAAGTAACCTGTTCTGGGGCAGAGGGAGCTGCAGCGAACAAGCAAAGACGTTTAGCGAACTCAGAGCAGGCGCACGCCGCGGCACCCCCCAGTGGCGTGCACCCAGGGCGGACCGCCCCCACCACCCCCCCTTGGTACGCCACTGCTCCAACTGCATTGTTGGGTGGTGGACTTTGGTCCTGGGGAACTGAGGAACTGAGTTCGATTCCCAGCACAGGCAGCTCCTTGTGACTCTGGGCATTGAGCCTGCCATGAGTGGGAAAGCGCGGGGTACAAATGTAACAAAAATAAAAAAATCTTTCATTTGTGCTGCAATAGTCAAAGATACTGCTACAAAAAGTGCATACCTTTTCCTTGGTTGTCTTGTCCAATGATGCAACCAGCCTTTTTATTTGAAATCGAACATATCTGTGTGTGCTCCTGCTGGCATGCTCACCCGTTACCGAGTTTGCAGCAGTGTTATCTTATCCCTTCAAACTTCAAAACTGTGTTTTGCATATCTGAGATGGGAAATCTAGTGTATTCACTTTGTAGACTAGTAGCATAATATGAGGGATTTTCAGTTATTGATTTTGCTGGGAAAAAAAATATATATATATATATATGTTTTCCAGCAAAATCAATAACATGTTCAGTATCAGAAACTGGCCCCATCCCCCTGAAGACCAGTGTAACAATAGAACTAGCTGACCACTGATACCAGTACAACAATAGAACTAGCTGAGTGGATACTGAGAAATTATTCACTAACAATCAAAGAGAATGGACCTGACAAAAGACAGACCATCTGCCTGAAACTCACAGACAATGACTGACTTAACCTTGTAATCACAGAGACTGGAAGGCCCATCTACCTGAAACTCACAGACAATGACCCACCTAATCTTGTCAAGTACCAGCAGAGGGTCAGCCAGAAACCCTTATGATATAGTTTAAACATATGACCAGCTAAATCATTTCCAAATCTCCATCTCAAAAACTGGAGAGAACTAGTTACCACCTATCCCTGAGTTTTGATTGGATAAATAACCCCACCTGACTTCAGTCTATGGCCCAATAAGAAATTATTTTTTTTTAACTAGAACACTCTCAGTCAGCCAACTTCTCTTCTCTTTATCTCTCTGGACCTATGTCCTTCCTTGGACCCTGCCTGCTGGATGATCTGCACCTCTCTGGACCTTTGCTGAATGTCTCTGGGACAAGCCAGGTTCTATTCTCAACAAATCTGCCAAAAAGACTTCTTTTCCAGTAATGACCTCCTTCACCACTCCAATCAGCAGCAGAAAGAATTCAACTGAGCCTCAATCAAAGTGAGGGATTATTAAGCCAGCCTAATTAATAAATTACACTTTCTAATAATATTTATCTTGTGGTACATTTCCCTTGTGTAAAATCCCTAAACTGCTTTCTGTCATTGCATTACCTGTATTTTAAATAAACTTTATTTATACCTGGCAATATGTTCTGAGCACATGCCCTTAAATATTATACAGTACAGGTTAATGTAATACCCCTCCCCCCAAATATTAAATATATATATATATATATATATATATATATATATATATATATATATATATATATCCTTTTATCATTTTCAGACTTACCTGAAAGATTTAATAAGATATTACTAATCAAACCCTCCTGAAATATAAGTAATTGTTCTCTTTAAACAGATAACTAAAATTTTGACCTATTTACCTCCTTGATTTTCCCTTCCAGCCAATACCAATACAAAAGTTGATAAATGAATGAAAAGTAGCAAGACAGAAATAGCAAAGTTTAACTTACTTCACCCCATATGCAAATATTGTGAATCCAATTAATATCCCTACACTGCCGTCAAGGTACCAGACAGAAGCATTGTGCTTGTAGACCTCTGCACTCAGAAGAATAGAAAATCCCATCACGCCACCAACAAGAGAGTTAAAGCCTGGAGGAAGAAAGCACAGTTATTAAGAAAGGAATGATCTTTCACATAACACTCTTCTCATCCTTACATGCCAAGAAATTTTGAGGTCATTGGCAAAGGAAAAAGAAACCAAACAAACCTTTTAAACAATTGATTTGATTTAATGCACGTTATATTCTGCTTTTAGCATACCTAATTGCACCAAATTACGAGGAAAATTTCCAGAAGTCTTAATGATTCTATAGAACCCATCTGTATCTTTCTATTTGCTGCCAGTAACAGCAAATCAGTGTTAGTAATATGGACGTGCAAACACAAGTTGGTGTTAAGAGAATGAAAAGACAAATTGACCTGATTACTCTGTGATTGTGCTGAGCACTGCTTCCATGATTTAATTCTAAATCCATTTCTTCAACTGGGAGGTGCTCAGAGTAGTGGGAAGACAGTGCTTCTCAATGCCTCCCTCCTCCCTTCCCCCTCCAAAGAGTGGCTAGAGATAGTACCAAGCATCATTGCAACTAGAAGTTCTAGCTGGCCACCCAGAATTTGTAACGCCAAGCTGTGCAAAAAGCTTTGCCCTACCATCACAGTCAGTGGTGTGCTGGAGCGGGCTCTCACGGGCTCGCGAGAGCTGTTTGTTAAGTTTTTAAGAATTTTGGGAGCCGGTTGTTAAAGTAGGCCTCCCCATGGCTACTTTAACAACTGACTCCCAAAATGTGGGCTTGGGCCCCCTCCTGAATTCTCTTTTACATTGCTGGCAGTGATGCTGGCCCCACCAGCCAAGTAAATAGACTGCTGCTGCTGCTCCCTGCTCCTTGTTTCTGACTCTGAGCATCAGGCTGAGACTTTTCATGCAAATGCAAGAAGCAGGGGCTTATCTGCGTGGGGCCAAGGGGGCCTGGGCCCCCACAGATTTCACCCTGGCCCCCCCTCCCGCCGTCAACCCTCCCCCCACCGTGGGCTACCTTTGCTGGCGGGGGACCCCAACCCCCGCCAGCCGAGGTCCGCTTCCTCCTGCCGCTGCCGTTAAAAATATTCCTTCAGATGGCGGGGGACCCCAACCCCCACCAGCCGAGCCGAGGTCTTTTAAGTTCTTCTTCGTCCTCCGTGCTGTTCAAAGCTGCTGAATCCAGTTTCGGAGTCTGACATCCCCCACCAGCAAAGGTAGGTGATGGCAGCGGGGGGGGGGGGGGTCGACAGTGGTGGCCGGGGGGGGCCGCAATGACGGCGGCGGGGGCTATAATGTGCCCCCTCACTGTGGCTCTGGCCCCCCCACCGCCAAAGTTCAGATACGCCTCTGGCAAGATGGTTCCATCATGCTGCTCAGAGCCAGAAACAAGCAGCAGAGAATGGTGGTAGTCCATTTATTGGCTGGTGGGCTCGGCAAAGGTATGCCTAGCATGCCCGCACAAGGGAGGGGAGAGAGAGACATGTATTCCCCCCCCCCCCCCATACACACACACAAAATTTCAGGGCCGGCTATGCCCGCAGAGAGAGCCCGTTGTTAAAAATTTACCAGCACACCCCTCACAGTCATTGCAGATCATCCTGATGCCTCACTAATAGTAAAAAAAAAGAAATGTAAAGACTATATAGATAGAAAATAAAAGAGCACAAAATGTAAAGACAGAGATTGGGATGACTATAAAGTCATTGACCGAGATTTTCTATTGTCCAAATAATATGCTGGTAAAAAAAAACAACAGATGATTCCAAAACTTGTGAGGTCTTCCTTGTTGCTTTCAGAGAAAAGTAAGCATTCAAATATAAAACATTGAATAGTGAGGCACCATTATATACCCGATCTATCATCTGCTTAGAGCTCTTAGAAAGAAAGGTCAATGTTTATTAGATTTACTGATATAAGATTTACTATATATTCGATTTGTTCAATTTCGGAAGTGGAGGGTGGGTGAAAGGAGGCAGGGTTCCTGAGTTGTGCTGGTAGAGTCTATTCCGAAGGCAGGGGTGTTCATGATTATTGAGGCTGGGGGGGGGGGGGGGGGGTTATGGAGATCCAGGTTGCTTGGATGAGTTTGTGGTGATCGGGGCTGTGGGGTAGTGATTGGATGCTTTCGGGGGGGGGGGGGGCAAGAAAATGAAGGGAAGGATTGGGGAGGTGGGAGAACCACTGTGCCAGGACTTGCTATTTATTTCTCTTATTTATTTATTTGTTGCATTTGTATCCCACATTTTCCCACCTTTTTGCAGGCTCAATGTGGCTTACATTATGCCGTAGTGGCGATCGCTATTTCCAGAATGAGAAATACAAAGTGGTATTGCATTAACGTTTGTAAGTGACAGAGTACTTTAAGCAGTCAGGTACAGAGAGTTCATTTCCGGACTGAGAAATAAAGTGGTATTGCGTTAAAGTTCAATGGTGACAGAGTAAATTAAGCAATCAAGTATCGAGGGTTCAGTTTTGTCCAGTCTGGAATTTAGGATCGATCATTGCGGTATACCTTTTTGAACAGGTTGGTTTTTAGTGATCAGACTGTTATGACTGTTGGAAGGGGTTGGGGGAACGGGCAGGGGATAGGGAAACCTTGTGGGGCCCTTATCCAGGTATGGGCAGCTCCTTGAAGTCACCTAGGTGCGCCAAAATTCAGTGGCAGTATTCAAATAACTAAGCAGACATAGTTAAAACTACATTTTAGGTGGTCCTTCTTGCCCAGCTGGTTATCTGTGTACCAGCATTAAAAACTGGCAGCACCCAGATACTTTCCGGGTCCACCCTGACTCTGCCCCTGGACTGCCTCACCACAAGCCACAGTGTCACTGGTATCCAGGAATTATGCTGGCCCTGCTTCATTTTACATGCAGGGGCAAGTAGCACAGTTGCTACTATGCTATCTTGCTCTGTAGTGAGGTAAGTGTCATCCCTGTGCGGTAAATGCAGGGCAGATGCTGACCACACCCCCAGCATTTACCACAGAGCATGTTAATTTTTGTGTTACATGTGCGATAACTGTAAAACCTATCACACTTTAATAAAAGAGCCCCTAAATAAATAATTGAGGGCCCGTTTTACAAAGGTGCGTTAGCGTTTTTAGCACACACTAAACATAAGCATGCACTAAACGCTAGAGATGCCCATATATTCCTATAGGCATCTCTAGCGTTTAACACATGCTAAAAATGCTAGCAACGCACCTTTGTAAAACACCCCCTGAGCTACTACTGAAATAGGTGAGCTAAAATCCAATGAAATAAATACATTAAGGGCAAATGTCTGCACTTACCTAAAAGTAAACAACCCATTGCGTAAAAAGAAAAAGTCTATTTTATCAGCATGAAAGTTTGTTCAAATATAAAACAAGGTGCAGTGTCCTGCCATAAGATCACTTAAAAGAAAATGAAAAAAAGACTCTCAAGCATGAAATACTTGACATAATTCAGTTTGCTACAATAAAGAAGGAATATTTATTTTTGCCATTGCCTTGACCTCTTTAAAGCATCACAAGTGTGTTCTCCACATCTTTCCCCTGTGTTTGTATTGCAAAGTATAATCATAGTATTGGCTATTTTCCTAATAGCTGAACCCTTAGACAAAGCCAGTTTAATCTAATTTGTAATAAACCTGAATCACAAATAAGCAAAAAGCTCTTTCATTGATTGAACTCGCATAGAAAACGTTGGCTTGAAAGAGCTGCTGGACCAAGTGTGCTTGAGTAATTAATATCCTCATAAATGCTTATTTTCAGCTGTTATACAGCACACTACTCAAAGAGTGACTCTAAAAGTTAACAGCACACAGAACTTAAAAAAGGTTTAGATGGCTTCTTAAGAGAAAAGTCCATAACCCATTATTCAAATTGACTTGGGAAAATCCACTGCTTCTTTCTTTTTTTTTTTTTTTTGCTTCATATTTTTATTAAGAATTTTGTGTCAAACATAAAACAGACAGTAAAACAAACAATAATAACAATCCATGGCATATACAATAAAAGATCAGAGCATTTTGCAGCGTTCCATCCCTAGACACCAGCAGGAATATACAAGGTTAGGTAATGACAGGAGATTCTTGACAAAATAAATCCAAGCGGGCCCAGGTCTTTAATACTGACTTAACTCTATGTTGTTTGCGAGCCAAAATCATTTCATACTTTCTGATCACACATACATAGCTCCACCATTCATTGTAATTTAAATGTACATTATTCAGGCAACAGCCAGTAGGATGTTGAACAATTTCTTATCCGATTCCAAAATAGTGACAGAAGGAGAAGAGGCTCTTAAAATCACTGTTTCATAAGAGATTGCTGTGGTCATTGGCAGATGAAAAACAAGACACATTTTTGCCCAAATAAGTCGCCAGTATGCTCTAACATTCTTACAGAAGAAAACCATGTGTGCTAGTGACCCATCAGGGCCTTGACACGACCAACATTTATAGGTAACACTTTTAGTGATCCGAGCCACTCTAGCAGGGGTCCAGTAGGCTCTGTGGAATATAAAATAAGAGGATTGGGATATCGCCGCTGATTTAGTAGGACGCAGCAGTACTGTTTTGGGATCTTGCCAGGTACTTGTGACCTCGATTGGCCACTGTTGGAAACAGGATACTGGGTTTGATGGACCTTCGGTCTGTCCTAGTATGGCAGCACTTATGTACTTATATGTACTTAACTCAGGGACAATAAAAAAGCCATACAATCCAAACATAACCCAATCAAGAGGGGATAGTCATAAAAAAATTAACACATTGCAAAGAACATACTAAAAGCATAGCATAAAACACATTAATCTATGTAAAATTCAGGGGCACAGATTACACATGTTGAGGGTGTGGGTAGGTTGCCATGAGTGAAAGATAGGTTAATGGCAGTAGGTAGTGAGGTGAAATACCTACAGCATAAGAACATAAAACTGGCCATATTGGGTCAGACCAATGGTCCATCTAGCCCAGTATCCTGGGTGGCCAATCCTGGCAGAAACCCAAACAGTAGCAACATTCCATGTTACCAATCCTAGGGCAAGCAGTGGCTTCCCCATGTCTGTCTCAATAGCAGACTATAGACTTTTCCTCCAGGAACTTGTCCAAACCTTTTTTATGTTTCAACAATTTTATTGATGAACCAGCATAATACACAGAACCAAACTACTCAATATACAACAAAGTGAGTAATCCGATATACTTCAATGAAAACGAAGTAATAAATGCTGTCATCAAAATTTTTAACAATTTTCTCCCCGTCCTGCCCAAGCCTTCCATCCCCTCCCCCTCAGAATTTTGCACACTCTATGATATGAATACAAAAACAGGGTGCGATGATAATCTTGATATTGATTCAGTCTTTTCAAAAATAACCCAAACCTGTATCCCAACCTCCTTCCAACCCATCAGACAACAATTGGATCAAAGAAGCAACTTTGCATTTGAGAAGGAGACCTTGCTCTTGTGACTCCCCCTCTGATAATCCACTATCCAACCCCCCTCCCCCCCCCCCCCCCCCACCCCATGGTTAGGTATCCAAAATCTCCAATGTGTATGAAATAAGAGTTCCGGGCCCCCTAAGTTGGTTGAGGATTTGGCTACGTGCTCGATGTGCTAAACTATGGATGTACCGTCCCCAAGTTAAGTAAAGGTGATGTTGCAATTTAAAATTTAAATGCGATTCCCTAAGCTCCAGTAAAAGCAGAGCATGAAATCTATTGCGCCACAGCCAATAGAGGAAGCTTCCAGTTTGGTCCAATGTGCGAGAATACATTTCTTACCTACCAAGCATGCTTTATGGACCAAAGAGTTTTGGTGGACAGTCCCAACCCTCACAGACGAAACACACCCCAGAATAATACTGTCTGGTAAAAACACCACCTTCTGTCTCAAGATTCTTTCCAAAAACCTAATCACTGATGTCCAGAAGGATTTAATCACTGGACAATCCCAAATAGCATGATAAAAGGTATTAGGGGATCGACTGAATCTATTGCACAAGGGTGTGTCTACACCTCCCATCCTAAACAATCTTGACTGTGAGGTGTAAACCCTAAAGATCACTCTTGCCTGACATTCCCTAAGCTCCGCACTCCACACCCATCTGGGAACACTACCCATACAGCACAAGTCTCAGAAAGTGACCAGTGTCCGCAAATCTTCTGACTAGCGATGACCAACATGGCTGAGATCTCTCTGGGGACAACACTGTAGTAACCTCTTATGGATCAATGAAATCGATATAGGGTCGTCTGTCAGCATCTCAAAAAGCTCCCAAAATCTAGTGGTTAGATCAACACTAAGGGAGGATGGGGGTAGCACATCTATGTAGTGAGACAGTTGTTGATAAGCAAATCTATCCACCCAGTCCTATGTTTTGAGGGACAATGACTCCAAGGCCTTGAGTGTGCCATTAGGATCCAAAAAGTGTTGTATAGAGGTAAGCCCTTTATCTACCCAAAGCGACTATCGCAGAGTTTCTGTTCATGGGGGGAAGTCTCCATTCCCTCAAATAGGCAGGAACCCACTACAATGTGGATCAAATGAACAAAGCCTCGCCATGTCCCACCATAAAGCTACCATTGGTCTTATTAATACACTAGAGTGAAGATAAGCCAGCAGCGTTGGGGAAGAGGCCTGCAAAACATAATGTGGATGCAAGGGGTGACACAAAACAGTTTCCATATGGACTGGAGTATAATGATCTGTTCCAAATAGCCAATCTCCCAGGTGACATTACAGGCAAGTCATATTGTAGAGCCTGATATCTGGAACACCAAGTCTCCCTCCCCTTCTCCAAATGCCCATCAAGTACTGAAATCGGATCTGCAGCCATCTTCCCACCCAGCAAAATATCAAAGTCAGACCAGAAAGGGCCCTCAAGTCACTAGCAGACAGATACAAGGGTAATTAATGTCTGCAAGAAATACAGCCATTTGGGAAATATGATCATATTAAACAAGGAAATACGACCCCTCAGGGAGAGCGGGAGACCCTCCCATCTCCCAAACAGGTCCTTAGTGAATGAGAACAATTTATCAACATTTACTGTATATAAGTGGGAGGGGTTTCCAGTAAGCTAAATGCTCAAGTAGGTGTAAGATGTCCGAGATCTCTTAAAAGTACATCTCAGCTATATCCACTCCACCTCCGGCAAAATCCGGAAAAATCTCCAAATTCAGCAAAGATATCCAGAAGTGCTGGCAAAGATGTTCAGGAAGAGTGAGTTAAAGATCTTCTGGTCTGATTCTTTTGTAGAACAGTGGGGCTAAGATCAATTGTTCTTTCAGTCTGTTGGAGTGAACGAGGCAAACAGATGAGATATTGATGAATAGTTCAGAGGTGGCGCCTTGCAGAATCTGAAGGACAAGTGACTTTAAACCTTATTCTTTCAGCTATGGGTAACCAATGTAGTTCAGTAAGATAAGACATAACAATAGTGTATCTAAGGAGTGACCTAGTGGTTAGAGCACCGGTCTTGCAATCCAGAGGTGGCCGTTCAAATCCCACTGCTGCTCCTTGTGATCTTGGGCAAGTCACTTAACCCTCCATTGCCTCAGATACAAACTTAGATTGTGAGCCCTCCTGGGACAGAGAAATATCCAGAGTACCTGAATGTAACTCATTTTGCGCTACTACTGAAAGAAGAAGGCTGAACTTTGAGACTGCATCTATTTTCTACCTATGCACAGTATACACAGCTGCTAAGTTACCCAGCTCCAGGATGAAGATTTTGGGCCACTGATTTCAATGGATAAAATCAGGGACTACAAACACATTGTGGGGTGTGCAAAAAATTAAAAATTCTGCACACTTTGGGCTCCTTTTACTAAGGTGCACTAATGAATTTAATGCACACTAATGATTAGTGTGTACTAATTATTAAGACATCAATTTTATTCCTATGGCTTCTTAGCATTTAGCATGCACTAAATCCATTAGCGCACCTTAGTAAAAGGAACACTTTATTTGTAATTTTCTTGTTCAGAATTCTCTCATAATAAGGGCTGACATTTCCCCCCAGGCATGAAGTACCCCCTCCCCCCCACCACCACCACTATAGCAGTTTCCCATGCATCTTCCTGAAGACCTCCACCCCATGCCCATGGTGTGCACATACACACACCTCTCATCCACCTTTTTCCAGCCCCTCCACTCCATCCAGTTTTTACAGCCTCCCCACACTTCATCCACCTTTTTGCCAGCCTTCTCCCTTTACAAATACACCAACCACTTCCCCCCCCCCCCCCAACGCCTGCCTACACACCCAATCCACATTTTTCAGCCCCCCCCCCCCCCCGCTTTATCTACATTTTTTCCAGGCTCCCTCCTACGCCCTCACTGCACACTTTTGGTGGTTCTTTAGGTCAGTGTTTTTTGCGTCCGCAGGGCTAAGTTGCTTTAGCTCTATTATTTGCACTGTTACTCCAAGGTATGGGTATTATCAGGAAAGGTATGGAAAACAGGTGTGAGGATGTTATAATGCCGTTGTATCGCTCCATGGTGCGACCGCACCTTGAGTATTGTGTTCAATTCTGGTCGCCGCATCTCAAGAAAGATATAGTAGAATTGGAAAAGGTGCAGCGAAGGGCGACAAAAATGATAGCGGGGATGGGACGACTTCCCTATGAAGAAAGACTAAGGAGGCTACGGCTTTTCAGCTTGGAGAAGAGACGGCTGAGGGGAGACATGATAGAGGTATATAAAATAATGAGTGGAGTGGAACAGGTGGATGTGAAGCGTCTGTTCACGCTTTCCAAAAATACTAGGACTAGGGGGCATGCGATGAAACTACAGTGTAGTAAATTTAAAACAAATCGGAGAAAAATTTTCTTCACCCAACGTGTAATTAAACTCTGGAATTCGTTGCCGGAGAAAGTGGTGAAGGCGGTTAGCTTAGCAGAGTTTAAAAAGGGGTTGGACGGTTTCCTAAAGGACAAGTCCATAAACCGCTACTAAACGGACTTGGAAAACTCCAAAATTCAAGGAATAACATGTATAGAATGTTTGTACGTTTGGGAAGCTTGCCAGGTGCCCTTGGCCTGGATTGGCCGCTGTCGTGGACAGGATGCTGGGCTCGATGGACCCTTGGTCTTTTCCCAGTATGGCATTACTTATGTACTTATGTACTCATAGATCTGCATAAATCTCATTAAGAATTCTACACAATCATTGCGACCCCTGATGCAGGCGATTTATCACCAAAACACAGCCCGTGTCAGGTCCTTTGAGTAAAGAATTTTTCATTGTCCTGCTCCTGAAGGCCCTTTGTGCTTTTTTGCTTTGTTCTGGAAGCTGCATGCATAAGTAGAAGCACCGCCTATGTCCTGCTCATGTGAATGCCCCCTTGCATTTAGGCATCATACCAATTATGCATACCGTTACAGAATAGCAATTAGTTGCATCTTTGTCCCTTACACGTGTACTTGTATACTTACTCAGAAGAGTGCTGATATTCAGAACATTTATGCATGCAAGTGGCGCATAAAGGTGAATGTCACGTTCAGCAATTGCTCTTTTAGTGTTACAGGGGAAAGGAAAATGGGACTTGATATACGGCCTTTCTGAGGTTTTTGCAACTACACTCAAAGCAGTTTACATATATTCAGGTACTTATTTTGTAACAGGGGCAATGGAGGGTTAAGTGACTTGCCCAGAGTCACAAGGAGCTGCAGTGGGAATTGAACTCAGTTCCCCAGGATCAAAGTCCACTACACTAACCACTAGGCTACTCCTCCACTATCAACATTCCATGTAGAAGCCTGCCCTTGCAGAAGCCTGCGCAGCCGCATTGCTGATCTGCAAGGGCAGGCTTCTACGTGGAATGTTGCCAGTGGAATAGCAACATTCCATGTAGAATCTCAAATAGTAGCAACAGAATCTCAATAGTAGCAACATTCCATCTAGAATCTCCAATAGTAGCAACATTCCATGTAGAATCTCATATAGGGAAAGGGAACTGGGACTTGATATACCACCTTTCTGAGGTTTTTGCAACTACATTCAAAGCGGTTTACATATATTCAGGTACTTATTTTGTACCAGGGGCAATGGAGGGTTTAAGTGACTTGCCCAGAGTCACAAGGAGCTGCAGTGGGAATCGAACTCAGTTCCCCAGGATCAAAAATCCACCGCACTAACCACTAGGCTACTCCTAGAAAAGAAGAATAAGAAGCATTCTTACTCACCATCGGTTATCAAGGCTCTGCTTGTAAGGACCTTCCCCAACATGAACTTTACTGCCGCCAATATGGAGCAAAGGATGCCACTTAAAACTGAGACACTGTAGAGAAAGTCATCCTGAAACAGAAAACGATAAACCTGGTCACTGTTGCACTTGCCAGTAGATATGGGATGCACTTATCATAGAGAATTAGCTTCTCAAAAATATCCACGGGGTCCCTTTTACTAAAACATGCTAAGCAGTTTATAGTTTACTGGAATTTGCTATTAAGCTTTATCTGTTGAGCAGGCCAAGGTAGTTTATAGACTAAAACAGAGAAGGAAAAGAACTCCATAATATTGATAGAAAAGATCAAATTAGCCAAGGTAAAAACCACAATTCAATACTTTATAGTCAGTCGCCACTATAGTAGTTAACCTGGATGTATTAAGCATGTTGCCACTGTTGTAGTTAGCATGGAGCGTCAATCTTTCGTTTCGATAATACGGTCGGGGACGCCCAAATCGCGAAATTTACGTCGACCTTAGAGATGGTCATTCCCGATTTTCGCCGATAATGGAACCTGAGGACGCCCATCTCAGAAACGACCAAATCCAAGCCATTTGGTCATGGGAGGAGCCAGCATTCGTAGTGCACTGGTCCCCCTGACATGCCAAGACACCAACCAGGCACCCTAGGGGGCACAGCAGTGGACTTCAGAAATTGTTCCCAGGTGCATAGCTCTCTTACCTTGTGTGCTGAGCCCCCCATCCCCCCCCCGTAAAACCCACTCCCCACAACTGTACACCACTACCATAGCCCTTAAGAGTAAAGGGGGGCACCTACATGTGGGTACAGTGGGTTTCTGGTAGGTTTTGAAGGGCTCACATTTACCACCACAAGTGTAACAGGTGGGGGGGGATGGGTCTGGGTCCGCCTGCCTGAAGTGCACTGCACCCACTAAAACTGCTCCAGGGACCTGCATACTGCTGTCATGGAGCTGGGTATGATATTTGAGGCTGACATAGAGACTGGAAAAAATATTTTTAAAAAACATTTTGAGGGTGGGAGGGGATTAGTGACTACTGGGGGAGCAAGGAGAGGTCATCTGGTCATTTAGGGTACATTTTTGTGGCTTGGTCATAAGAAAAAAAGGACCAGGTAAAGTCATCCAAGTGTTCATCAGGGACGCCCTTCTTTTTTCCATTATGGGTTGAGGACATCCATGTGTTAGACACGCCCCAGTCCCGCCTTCGCTATGCCTCCGACACGCCCCCGTGAACTTTGGTCAACCCCGCGACGGAAAGCAGTTGAGGACGCCGAAAATTGGCTTTCGATTATGCTGATTTGGGCGACCCTGTGAGAAGGACGCCCATCTTCGTGTCGAAAGATGGGCGCCCTCCTCTTTTGAAAATATGCCTGTCAATGAACTTACATGGAAATAATTTTAAAACAAATAGGAGAAAATATTTTTCACTCAAAGAATAGTTAAGCTCTGGAACTCACTGCCGGAGGATGTGGTAATAGCGGTTAGCGTATCTGGGTTTAAAAAAGGTTTGGACATGTTCCTGGAGGAAAAGTCCATAGTCTGTTATTGGGCTAGACATCAGGGAACCCCCTGCTTGCCCTGGAATATTGCTACTATTTGGGTTTTTGCTAGTTACTTGTGACCTGGATTGGCCACTGTTGGAAACAAGATACTGAGCTAGATGGACTCAATATGGCTATTCATATGTTCTTGTGCTTATCCTCTCAGGAAACAATATTTTTTCTCTGTTGTAATAACCAGATATGATACTTATCTTCCCCCTTGTAGCCAATCTCATTCTAATGAGACTTTAAAGATCCAGTTGTTAATTACTATCCTCTTATTAATTGATGAGCACCCTGATATTGCCAGTTTTATTCTGACTTGGATGGGGGAACATGATTTATTTCCATAAACTCTGTCTATGAACTTATTGGTTAGAACACCCATATAAAATTGCTTTAATTTCCCAGAAGCACTTGGATTTCAAGAAAACCTAATTCCAGCAAGTGCAAGGTTCCAAGGGTTTAAAAAGCAAAACGAAAGCATTGTCTTAAGGTCCCCTGGAGATGTGACGAGAACAGCAGAGAACTGTAATTTTGTATTCCGTTCTTTAGGTGGTATAAACTAGTGCTCTTCATTTCACTTTTATTTAATCATTTCTGTCCCACCAACCCAAGAACATTTGTTCTCATTGGATTGCAAAAACTAAAAGAATAAAGTATAATACATTTAATATGATGCTAATTTTTCATGCACTTAACATTTGATTTATTAAATGTCAATATACACTAACTCAGCACTATTTATACTGCTCTGGCGTGCCCTGGGCTCTGGTGTACCTTTCAAGGGCTTTATCAACCTGTCAGAGCATGAACTATAATTCAAATACCCACCCAATTCTCAGCCTCATAAGTAGTCTTTTGCACTTTGAAGGATGAGGAAAGAAATCCCTAAAGTAGATGAAAACCTCCCCCAAATGCAAAATGTCTCAAGGGTTGTTTGGAGCCCTTTTACTAATGTGGGCTTAGTATGCCAAAAAAGGTTTACTGCAGGATGTGCTACAATATCCTGAGGTAATATCCCTGTTTTACGTGAGGTAATTGCATACTATTTTTTTTTTCTTTTGGGGGGGTGTTGCATGGGCAGGAAATGCAAATAGAAGCACTATCCTGCTAGTGTGTTCACATCACCACGAGCTAACTGGTTAACGCAGACTAAGGGGCCCTTTTAATAAAGGGTTGGCACGCGGCAGCAGGCTTTCCACGTGCCAATATGGAAGAACCACCGGGCTACCGCAGGAGCCCAGCAGTAGTTCCCACCCCCCAGAATGCGCTATTTCCGGTGCAACAAAAATATTTCTAATTTTGTAGCGCCGGTGCTTACCCGGTTACTGCCGGATTAGCGCGGGAGCCCTTACCACCACTACCTCAATGGGTGGCGGTAAGTGTTTCCCCCCCCCCCCCAAAATGGCCTCACGGCAAGTGGTTCACTTACCACACAGCCATTTCTTTTCCAGCACAATAGACGGCCTTTTACCCTGTTGCGGTAAAAGGGGGCCTCAGCACGCATCAAAAACACATGCTGATGGTAGTGCAGGCCCCCTTTTACTGCAGCTTAGTAAATGGACCCCTTAATTCAGGAGAATGTACTGCCTCCTAAATAGGAAGCAGTAAGTAAGTGCTCTTCCGTAAATATTTTTGCTGGTCATAAGAACGTAAGAATAGCCATAATGGGTTAGACCAATGGTTCATCTAGCCCAGTATTCTGTTTCCAACAGTAGCCAATCCAGGACACAAGTACCTGGCAGAAACCCAAATAGTTGCAACATCCCATGCTACCAATCCCAGGGCAAGCAGTGGCTCCCCCATGTCTCTCTCAGTAGCAAACTATAGACTTTTCCTCCAGGAAATTGGCCAAACCTTTTTTTAAACTCATATACACTAACCATTGTTACTACATCCTCTGGAAAACAATTTCAGAGCTTAACTATTCATTCAGTGAAAAAATATTCCTCCTATTGGTTTAAAAGTATTTCCATGTGACTTCATTGAGTGTCCCCTATTCTTTGTACTTTTTGAAAGAGTAAAAAATCTATTCAGTTCTACACCACTCAGGATTTTGTAGACCTCAATCATATCTCCCCTCAGCCACATCTTTTCCACGGTGAAAAGCCCTAGCCTCTTTAGCCTTCCCCATATGAAAGGAGTTCCATCCTCTTTACCATCTCTTATGCCCCCCCACCATGTCCAGCATCTCCCCTCAGTGTCCTTCTGTCCCCTCCATGCCCTCCCATCCAGTATCCCCTCTCTCTTCCCTCCCCTACTAAATAGCCCTGCATTACCCTTTCAATCTCTACCCAAGTCCAACATGTTCCCGCCAACCCCTCTTCCTTTTCCACTGCTGCCTGCTTCATCTTTGCAAGCCTGTGACCACAGTGAAAAACAATAAGCAAGAGGCCTTCGATACTTCAACCTGTTTCCAAGCTCCAGCTTGTCCTGCTCCCTCTAACCTGAAAAGTATGCATCAGAGGGAGAAAGACCGGCAGGGCCAAGGAAGCACGGTGGAGTCTCACAGACCCTGCAGTTTTGATTTGATTTATTAATTTTATATACCACATTTACAGAAAAGCATCAAAGCAGTTCGCAATAAAACAGTGTTTGTTTTCTTGCCACAATGGCCACAGGAAAACACCTTCTGTGCCTGAATGTAACTCATGATGAGCTGCTACTGAGAAAGGTATGTCCTAAATTCAGTATCCCATCGCAATCCCATCCATCTCTCTACCGCTGCTGCTTGTGCCAGTGATGCCAGCTTTTTCATTGCCTCCTCTGTTGCTGCCTAGCCTGCTCCTGTGATCTGTTGCTCTGTTTTCTTCTAGCTATTGGCACTCATGTTGCTGTCTTTTCACCAGTGTCACTGACCCCTATATAGCTACTCTGTAGCTCACTATCTAGTTTCCACTGGATATATTTATTTATTATTTATTTTTGTACATTTATACCCCACTTTTCCCCCACAGTTTTGCAGGCGCAAAGTAGCTTACAATGCACTGATAAACTATTGCCAAATCAGAGGTGTTAGTTACAATAAAACAAATCAAATAGAATCAAAGAAGTAGAAAATTAGGCAAGTAGGTTACGGGTGAAAAGTGTTTGAAAATGATCTGCAAAGATGACATTAGGAAGGACTTCAGCGAGGTGGTAAAGCTGTGGAGTAGGCTGAGTCTCTGTGGTTGCCTGTGCAGTCTCCGACATTGAGAAGGGTTGGTCTCATAGTGCAAGGCAGGAGAAGATGAAAGCTGCTGAACCAGCCAAGTCAAAATAGCAGGCTGCAGGAGGCGGCGAAAGCTGCTCCTCATCTGATCAACACCAGCTCCCCAGACGGTGGCTTCAGCAACCAGGCGTCGCAGCTCTGAAAGGCCCAATGGCCCAACCGCCACGATCAACGGTCGAGGGCAGTGCTCGGCCGCACTGCAGATCACTCTCAATGAAAGACAGAAAGCGGGCCCAGGATGCCAACATATTTAGCCCCACATGCCAAAACGGAAGGGAAAAAAAAATGAAAAATTGCATGCATCTTGCTTCTCTCTGCTGCTGCTGCTGCCTGTATCAATGAAGCCACCTCTGTTGCACTGCTATTCTTGTTTCTATTTCCCCTCTGTCTTCATGTCTCTGTTTGTGTCTTTTGCCCTTCTTCTGCTGATTTGGTTAGTTCGTGTTATACTTTTCACTGTGTTGCTTTGCGACATGTGAAGACATATATATGTTGCTAAAAGAATAGATTAGAAAACAAAACGGAAGACAGGAATAATAAAATAGTAGGCAATGTTAGGTCAAGATATGACCATATTATATGCGAGATGTAAGTCTTAGACAATGCTGGCAAAGTGCTTTCAATCTAGAATACTAGAAACAGATAAGAGAAGAGGATATGGGCCCCAACTGAAGGAAATAAGACACAGTAACGGTCAGGAAAGAGTAGCAGATGGTCAGAGAGCCCAGTTAGGCTATCGGTGGTTATCATCAGGTGAACAGTCAAGCTGACCTTTGATGTTTCCTAATGATAGGTCTAACTACTAAACTGCAGTGCTCAATACTGCAAGATTTAATTAGTATCAAGAGACTGAAATGTGATTTGAAAAGAATAAATTCTGTGTGACTGAACAGTGATGGCAGAAACTGATATGAAGTTAAAATCCAGTTTCTTGTTTAGGGTCCACATTCTAAATAAACTTTCCTCCCTTAGATAACTGAATTGTAATTGTTGATTTACCGCAGGACAATTAAGGGAAAGGGAATGGGTCTTGATATGCTGCCTTTCTGTGGTTTTTACAACTACATCCAAACCACTTTTATACACAGGCACTTATTTGTACCTGGGGCAATGGAGGATTAAATGGCTTGCCTAGACTCACAAGGAGCTGCAGTGGGAATCAAACCCACTCACAGAAACAGAAGCCTGCACGGCCGCGTTGCTGATCTGCAAGGGTAGGCTTCTACATAGAATGTTGCTAGTGGAATAGCAACATTCCATGTAAAATCTCAAATAGTAGCAACAGAATCTCAATAGTAGCAACATTCCATCTAGAATCTCCAATAGTAGCAACATTCCATGTAGAATCTCATATAGGGAAAGGGAAATGGGACTTGATATACGGCATTTCTGAGGTTTTTGCAACTACACTCAAAGCGCTTCACATATATTCAGGTACTTATTTTGTACCAGGGGCAATGGAGGGTTAAGTGACTTGCCCAGAGTCACAAGGAGCTGCAGTGGGAATTGAACTCAGTTCCCCAGGATCAAAGTCCACTGCACTAACCACTAGGCTACTCCTCCACTAGCAACATTCCATGTAGAAGCCTGCCCTTGCAGATCACCAATGCTGCCGCGCAGGCTTCTGTTTCTATGAGTCTGACGTCCTGCATTCCATGTAGGGCAGGCTTCTACATGGAATGTTGCTAGTGGAATAGCAACATTCCATGTAGAATCTCCAATAGTAGCAACATTCCATGTAGAATCTCAAATAGGGAAAGGGAAATGGGACTTGACATACCGCCTTTCTGAGGTTTTTTTTGCAACTACATTCAAAGCAGTTTACATATATTCAGGTAGTTATTTTGTACCAGGGGCAATGGAGGGTTAAGTGACTTACCCAGAGTCACAAGGAGCTGCAGTGGGAATCAAACTCACTTCCCCAGAATCAAAGTCCACTGCACTAACCACTAGGCTACTCCTCCACTAGCAACATTCCATGTAGAAGTCTGCCCTTGCAGATCAGCCACGCAGGCTTCTGTTTCTGTGAGTCTGATGTTCTGCAAGGTCTGCTGCACTAACCACTAGGCTACTCCTAACTAAAAAATACTTTCATCACATTCATCCTTTTTTTGTTTGCCCAGTCTTCTTTCTCCTTCCGCTGTGTATCTTTCTAAGTACAGTGGTGGTCTTCATTAGTTCTTTTCAATGTATTATCATTTTTAGACAATGGTATGCCTGGCATGAAAGGCAGTATAATAAACCCTTAAAAACATAAGCATAAACATCTATCATGTCACAATTTGAACTTCAAATGAGCATATGGATTAGAATTTTGATGTAGCAGACACTGTATTGTTGAATAGCTGAAGAGCAAAATATTATATCATTCAGGTAGTGAGTTGATATGCTTTTCTTTCAACAAATCTATACATTTGGAATTACCATATATGAAAATAGTGTAAAATCTATTGGTGAATAAGGCTCCATGGTACTGGTTATCAGTAGAGCATGAAACACATTCAGATATAGATATATAGTAACATAGTAGATGACGGCAGAAAAAGGCCTGCACGGTCCATCCAGTCTGCCCAACAAGATAAACTCATATGTACTACTTTTTGTGTATACCCTACCTTGATTTGTACCTGTCCTCTTCAGGGCACAGACTGTACAAGTCTGCCCAGCACTATTCCCGCCTCCCAACCACCAGCCCCGCCTCCCACCACCAGCTCTGGCACAGACCGTGTAAGTCTGCCCAGCACTATCCCCACCTCCCAACCACCAGCCCCGCCTCCCACCACCAGCTCTGGCACAAACCGTACAAGTCTGCCCAGCACTATCCCCACCTCCCAACCACCAGCCCCGCCTCCCACCACTGGCTCTGCCACCCAATCTCGGCTAAGCTCCTGAGGATCCATTCCTTCTGAACAGGATTCAAGTACTCAGGAAAATAGATCAACAACTTAGTAAAAACAAAGGATGGTAATCCAAAAGGGGAAGGGCTAGAGGGAACAACTGGTGGCAGCCGATACAATACACCGCCACCTCTTATCTATTTGATTCAATCGAATGCCTGCTGAAATAGCCAAGTTTTTAAAGCTTTCTTAAATTTTTTAAAAGAGGATTCAGAGCGGACGGAAAGTTGAAGAGAATTCCAGTGAAAAGGTAAGAATAAAAAGTGTGATGGTGAGTAAATTCTAACTGGACTTGCTTTGGGCTTGAAAGAACTAAACAATGGTCATTTATAGAGCGAAGTAGATGAGCAGGGGAATATGGAATAGTGAAATTAGATAAATACTTGGGCAGGTCAATCCTGTGAGCTTTAGATGTAAGAGCAAGTAATTTGAAAAGGAGATATTTTTTCCACTGGAAGCCAGTCAAGTTCTTGGAACAGGGGAGAGAAGTGGTCAAATTTGTGGGCATGACTTATTTAAATCTAGCAGCAGTGTTTTGTATCAGCTGAAGTCTTTTCACGTTTGAAATATAGGAGTGAACTCTACATATGGTGCCAAAAATAGCGCTATTCTATAAGCCACGCTTAAAGTTAGGTGCAGTTTATAGAATAGCACTTATGGCCAGGAATTGCATCCAATTAATACATGCTGCAGATGTACATGTCGTAATTCTAGAACAGCGCACATAAATGTTAGAAACGCCCCTATTCTGCCCATGACCCTCCCCTTTCCACGCCCCCTTTTGGAACTTACATAAAGTTTAGGCACAGATCCTGCACCTAACTTTACACACATATGTTTCAATTAAATCTAATTAGTGCCAATAATTGATTGTTCACAAGCCAGTTATCAACGCTTATTAATTTGTTATTAAATTACGTTTGCAAATTGGCACATGCCCAAATTTGCATGTGCAATTTTTAGCAACTTTTATAGAATTAGGAGGATAATATTATGCCACCAACTTTGGACACAGTCCAACCCAAAGGCATTTAGAAGTCACAAGCAAAATAATAAATAATACATCATACATGAAAAATACAACATGCCACATTTTATAAATGGCATATTATCAAACTACTTTGTCTTACACCCTATGATTTTATAACTAGCATAGCATATGACAGAATACATTGCAGATGATTTAAAGCTGGTTTGTGCTGTTGTAAATTATATATAGGCTGTTTTCTCTTGCATTTATGACAGTGTGTACTCTGCATCTAAGTTAAAATTCCAATCTGCTATTTTGCTAGCCATTTTTCTTTTTTTTTTTTATGCATACTGCATTGGACTGTCATTTTTTTAAAAGTTAAATTTATGGTAAAATATTCTAAGTAGCTCATATGCATGATCTGAATTTTGGCATGTATTTTGCATCAAGGTTAAGTTACTGAAAGCAGCATTCTGGTAGTTGTTCATTACTGTCTTCTATAATGTAGTATTTTTATTGTGTATACAATCTGTCTTCTCTCTCAGAGTTACAGAGTCATTTGAAGACATTTCAAAAGTTAGCGCACAATGGGGAAGGGCAGCTCGAAAATGTTCATTTTGTTTCTTTCTTGCATTTATTTATTTTTGCTTCAAAGCAAATCACACATGGGGGGAATTCTGCCTAGGTCAGCCAAAGATAGATGCCAGAATGATAAGTACATAAGTACATAAGTAGTGCCATACTGGGAAAGACCAAAGGTCCATCTAGCCCAGCATCCTGTCACCGACAGTGGCCAATCCAGGTCAAGGGCACCTGGCACGCTCCTCAAACGTAAAAACATTCCAGACAAGTTATACCTAAAAATGCGGAATTTTTCCAAGTCCATTTAATAGCGGTCTATGGACTTGTCCTTTAGGAATCTATCTAACCCCTTTTTAAACTCCGTCAAGCTAACCGCCCGTACCACGTTCTCCGGCAACGAATTCCAGAGTCTAATTACACGTTGGGTGAAGAAACATTTTCTCCGATTCGTTTTAAATTTACCACACTGTAGCTTCAACTCATGCCCTCTAGTCCTAGTATTTTTGGATTGCGTGAACAGTCGCTTCACATCCACCCGATCCATTCCATTCCTATGTTTACTAAGGTGTGTTATAAGCGCGTTAGCATTTTTAACGTGTGTAAATGGTTTACGCGTGCTAAATGCTAACACGCCCATAGAAATGTATAGGAGCGTTAGCGTTTAACATGCCTTAACTTTAAAGATGAGTTAGAAACGTCAATGCACATTAGTAAACATACCCCTAAGCTAGTATCCTGTAAAGCACTCTACGTGGAATAGCCTTTCTGGAATTCTAGTGTGGCACACATGTTTGCACCTAATTTTGGTTGCGAGCATTTACACCTGCTAAAAGCTAATGTAAATGCTCACACCCAGTTAATCATTTACTGTTTATTATTTTTGCTGTACCGTTACTATTTGCAAAGCAAGCCAGAATGGTTTACAATATACAATATAAAATAAAACTATCTAAAAGAACTCCATAAAATTATAGGAAAGTAGACAAATACCGCCCCCCCCCCCCCCCCCCCCCCGCCCGTTCAAGCAAGAAACATAAATCAATTCATTCATACAAAATCAGCCAGAATATGTCACCCAAAATGTTCCTGTTGTTTCCTCGCTGCAGAAATACTGCCAGACAATTAAATAAAAGATTAAAGTCAATAGGATTCAAACGCTAATTGAAAAAAATTTGTTTTTTAAAGCAGTGCACAAAAGCAGGTAGGATCTTTCTAACCTCATAGGTTGGGGTAATGAATTCCACAGTACTGGAGAAAGAAAGAAGAAAGCTGAGGCACCTGTTGATTCCAGTCTAGCCCTGGACGGAGTTGGAAATCCATTCTCAGTAAGGGATCGTAGAGTGCGAGCTGGTGTACAAGGAATAAAAGCCACCAGATAAGAAGGCAATAGCAGTGTAGAGAGTCTCGTGTGTCAGGATAAGAGCCTTAAATTTAATTCTGTATTCTATGGGAAGCCAGTGTAAACGTTGAAGAAGGGTAGTGGCCTTATCGTACTTAGGAGCTCGACAAATGATGCGAGCTGCTGTGTTCTGATGTGTTTGCAATCGCTTTAAGTTTGCCTTAGTAATGCCTGCATAAACAATGTTACAGTAATCGTATCGAGCACTGATGTAAGCATATGATAAGGAACACAGAGATTCTAAATCAACCAAATTCCTAACGGATCAGAGCTGATGAAAAAAAAAGAAGAAACACGTCTTCAGAACAGAAGAAACCTAAGGACCAAAAGAAAGAGCAGAGTCAAATACAATCCCCAGATATTTGAAAGAGGCTATTGGAATAATCTGCCTTTCAAATAGGGTTGGATTTAAGGAGGGTGTTGGCAAAAAAACCCTGTGTTTTCTGGCAGTTAGGCCTGGAAATGACAGTATTCTATAACACTGTGGCTAAATCCTGGGAATGCATCTGGCCCACCCATGCCCCTTCTCTGTCCACACCCAATTTGGAATTGTGCGCGACACACAAGTTGGCACGCAGGTTATAGAATAGGGGGTGTAGGGCAGATCTGCATGTAACTACTAATGACTGGCAATTAGTGTCTTGTTAACATGAATAATTATCACCTAATTAGCTAACTAGTTTATGTGCAGATCTGTGATCCATGCCTAAAATTGCGCACCCAACTTTGAATGACCTACACAGAATCCAATGGATAGTGTGCACTTTTCTTAAACAGTGCACATTAAGGACTAGATTCTATATATAGCGCCTGAAAAATTGGCACCGAAAATATTTCTTAGAGAATACGCCTAGCCAGTTTATAGAATATGCCTAGAGGCCATGCCTGCACCTCTAGGCATGTCCATTTATGCCAAGTAAAACTTGGTGTTAATACAGGTGAATATGTTAGGCACAGAGCAGATGCATTCTATAACCATGCACGTAGATTTCTGGAATGCCCACGATCCACCCATTGCTCGCTAATGGCCACACACCCCCTTTTTGGCAGCACGCATTAGAATTTGCCTGCACCCAGTGGCATAGCAAGGGCGGAGCGGTGGGGGCGGTCCACCACGGGTGCACGCTGCTGGAGGGTGCAGAGAGCAGCCGCGCGCTTGTCGGCACTGCTGGTACCCTGCTCCCTCTGCCCCGGAACAGGTTACTTCCTGTTCTGGGGCAGAGGGAGCAGGGAGCCAGTGGAGCCGACAGGCACGTGGCTACTCTCTACACCCTCCAGCAGCCAAGAATGCACTCGGGGAGGAGGGTGTCATTGCGCCTGGGGGGGCTTGATGCACCAGGGAGGGGGGTGTCATTGCGCCGGGGAGTGTCATGCTGCACCCTGGGGGAATGGATGCCGCTGCACCCGGGGGGTGCACAGCGGCGATCCGCCCCGGGTGGCAGCCGACCTAGGAATGCCACTGCCTGCACCACTTTACAGGATACACCTAGCAAGTGGTGAACGTAAATTCTAATTAATGTCAATTAGTGTCAATAATTGCTTGTTTAGTGGCAATTATCAGTGCTGATGGGTTTGTTAAATAAATTGCACACCCAAATCCAGAATATGACCAGATTTGTGCGAGTAATTTCGGACATGTTATATAGAATCAGGGGGGTGGGGAAGTACACACTCTTTCCTGTTAGTACACTCTATTATTGGCGAACAACTATTATTGGCGAACAACATTCTTTTCGAATAATAGCCCATCCCTAGCATACAGCATCACCAATGCACAATTTAACTTTGTTTAATCAAGTTTTTTATTTTGAATTTACTAAACCAGCCAATTACAAACTTTCTGAGTGATTTACAATGTGAACTAAAACAACATAGAAATGAAAAGAAATTAGAATATCAACAGCAAGAATGAAGACCAAAAACCTTCAATGGCCCTCCTCTCAGTGATCTGGAAGACAGTGGAGCAAAGAACTGAATATGTATAAATTACGTTACACATGTGTTCCAAAACAGAAACGTTTCAAGATCAGTCTTGAATTTCATCAAGCTGCATTCTAGTTTTAGACTAGAGGGAAATGTGTTCATAGTATATAGTTTACATTTCCAACTGGCAACCGTGGGCTCCTTTTACAAAGTCTCACTAGCGATTCTGGCGTGGCAAATTCCTTTTGGGCTTCATCGCATTTGCCGCACCAGAATTGGTAGTGTGGTTTGTAAAAGGATCCTTGTGTGTCCTATTGATCTTACTTCAAAAAAGGTTGAAGACTCCTGATGTAGGTACTTGGTGCCGAAACATGGCCATGTCGGGTCCTCTCAACACACATCATTAAGATTCGCTAATAAAGATTTGTTGGACTTTGAGAATCTTCTCTTTTGTACTTAACTGTTTCTCTTTTGCTGTTGCTTTTCGTGAGGCTCACATCTCCGTCCTTTGTGCCAGTTTTATAAACACCTAGTTCTGTATGTAAAACACCTTTTTGCCTGCAGAAATGTCATATAAAATGAACTCCAAAATATTGTGTTTGAAATTCAGTTGGCATTTTCAGTTGGCTTAAGGTGATCTGAGGTCTTCTACAGAGTATTTAGGACTAGACTCAAGAAAGGGCGCCAAAGGTTAGGCTTTAAAAAATTGAACGCTAAGCAAGTATTCTATAATGGCAAAGCTGTGCACTGAAGCTGTTATAAAATACTAGCGTGTCGGTAATTTGGACATCTAACACGATCACTTATGCCATGTCAAAGGCTACTGTAATTGTTTGCGCCTAAATACTGTCAGTTGCATGCATAATTGACAGTATTCTATAAACTTAATATTAGGGCTATACATTGATTCAAATTTTTAATCACATGATTAATCGCATGATCCAAATGTAAAAGAGTTGAAATAAATTTAGCATCTACACAGTTATTTCCATCTCCATCTCCATTCCCATCTCCCTTCTCTCCCCTCCCCTCCATGAGCACCATCTCCTCCCTTTCCTGCAACCATGATTACCGTGTTTTCCCTTATCTCTTTCTTCCCCTCCCTTCTATGGGCAGCATCTCCATTTCCAGCATCTGCACCTCTAACACCCCCTCACCCCCCGCAACTCTCTTTCATTTCCTCTTTTTCCTGCAGGCGCTACCTCTCTGCATCTCTCTCTCTCATTTCCTCTTTCTCCCACCGCTACCACACCCCTCCCTCCTCCCATAGTCCACATCTTTTTCTCTCTCTCTCTGTCTCTATCTCTTTCTCTCAGCCCATGTTCTTACTTCTCCCGGCACTCCAGAAGCCCCCTCTCTTCTGCATGTAAAGCACACTGCTTCTCAACTGGCCCCAAGCCTCTCTCTGTAACAGGAATTTCTGTCAGAGGCGGAACTTCCTGTTACAGGGAGTGGCTTGGGGCCAGGTGAGATGCAAGGTGCTTTCCCTGCAACAGTCAAGGATGAGGGCCGCAAGGAACAGGGAGAAGGAGCACACAGAGGTGGTTGCCGGAGTGCTGAGAGAGATTACTTTAACTTACATTTAAAATTTTAACGCGAGTTAAACATTTAACGTGTTAATCGCGTTATTAACATGTTAAATGTGCAGCCCTACTTAATACCTAAGGTCCTGATGCTCAGAAGTAAACGGTAGTAAATGCATGCGCTAGTCTAGCGCTAAAGGCATGTATTTACTACTGTGGAAAGTTCAGAGGTTCAGAGAGTGGAAAAAAAAGAGCACGCAGACGAATAGCTCAATGAGCATGATAATCTATGCTAATGAGGTCATTTCCAGCAGACACTCAAACGGCACCAGCATTGAAGCAAGCTCTGGCAAGAGAGAGAGAGTATGCATTCCGGTGACTGGCAGGACTGTTTGCCAGAAGGAGAGAGTCCCATACATGATGGCAGCTAAAACATCCTTGCCGCTCCTTTGCTCCCTGCCCACGCTGGATCTTTCTCCTTAGTGCGCATGCCCAAGCACGATCCTTCTGCCAAACTCCATAATGTTCAATGCTAAGAGCGCGCCTATATTTGCATCTCATTATCGTTGAACATTAGGGAGTTGTTCTATAGCGCTGTTCTGGCAGTATATCTCTGGCGCTGTTCAGTACAGCACTAGAATTTTGAGCATGTTATAATGCCTTTGTATTGCTCCATGGAGTGACCGCACCTTGAATACTGTGTTCAATTCTGGTCGCCGCATCTCAAAAAAGATATAGTGGAATTAGAAAAGGTGCAGAGAAGGGCGACGAAAATGATAAAGGGGATGGGACGACTTCCCTATGAGGAAAGGCTAAAGCAGGTAGGGCTCTTCAGCTTGAAGAAAAGGCGGCTGAGGGGAGATATGATAGAGGTCTATAAAATAATGAGTGGAGTTGAACGGGTAGATGTGAAGCGTCTGTTCAGGCTTTCCAACAATATTAGGTCTAGGGGGCATTCGATGAAGCTACAATGTAGTAAATTTAAAACGAATTGGAGAAAAGTTTTCTTCACTCAACGTGTAATTAAACTCTGGAATTCATTGCCAGAGAATGTGGTAAAGGTGATTAGCTTAGCGGAGTTTAAAAAAGGTTACATAAGTACATAAGTACATAAGTAGTGCCATACTGGGAAAGACCAAAGGTCCATCTAGCCCAGCATCCTGTCACCGACAGTGGCCAATCCAGGTCAAGGGCACCTGGCACGCTCCCTAAACGTAAAAACATTCCAGACAAGTTATACCTAAAAATGCGGAATTTTTCCAAGTCCATTTAATAGCGGTCTATGGACTTGTCCTTAGGAATCTATCTAACCCCTTTTTAAACTCCGTCAAGCTAACCGCCCGTACCACGTTCTCCGGCAACGAATTCCAGAGTCTAATTACACGTTGGGTGAAGAAAAATTTTCTCCGATTCGTTTTAAATTTACCACACTGTAGCTTCAACTCATGCCCTCTAGTCCTAGTATTTTTGGATAGCGTGAACAGTCGCTTCACATCCACCCGATCCATTCCACTCATTATTTTATACACTTCTATCATATCTCCCCTCAGCCGTCTCTTCTCCAAGCTGAAAAGCCCTAGCCTTCTCAGCCTCTCTTCATAGGAAAGTCGTCCCATCCCCACTATCATTTTCGTCGCCCTTCGCTGTACCTTTTCCAATTCTACTATATCTTTTTTGAGATACGGAGACCAGTACTGAACACAATACTCCAGGTGCGGTCGCACCATGGAGCGATACAACGGCATTATAACATCCGCACACCTGGACTCCATACCCTTCCTAATAACACCCAACATTCTATTCGCTTTCCTAGCCGCAGCAGCACACTGAGCAGAAGGTTTCAGCGTATCATCGACGACGACACCCAGATCCCTTTCTTGATCCGTAACTCCTAACGTGGAACCTTGCAAGTCGTAGCTATAATTCGGGTTCCTCTTACCCACATGCATCACTTTGCACTTGTCAACATTGAACTTCATCTGCCACTTGCACGCCCATTCTCCCAGTCTCGCAAGGTCCTCCTGTAATCGTTCACATTCCTCCTGCGACTTGACGACCCTGAATAATTTTGTGTCATCGGCGAATTTAATTACCTCACTAGTTATTCCCATCTCTAGGTCATTTATAAATACATTAAAAAGCAACGGACCCAGCACAGACCCCTGCGGGACCCCACTAACTACCCTCCTCCACTGAGAATACTGGCCACGCAATCCTACTCTCTGCTTCCTATCTTTCAACCAGTTCTTAATCCATAATAGTACCCTACCTCCGATTCCATGACTCTGCAATTTCTTCAGGAGTCTTTCGTGCGGCACTTTGTCAAACGCCTTCTGAAAATCCAGATATACAATATCAACCGGCTCCCCATTGTCCACATGTTTGCTTACCCCCTCAAAAAAATGCATTAGATTGGTGAGGCAAGACTTCCCTTCACTAAATCCGTGCTGACTTTGTCTCATCAGTCCATGTTTTTGTATATGCTCTGCAATTTTATTCTTAATAATAGCCTCCACCATCTTGCCCGGCACCGACGTCAGACTCACCGGTCTATAATTACCACTATACTGTAGGTGGTGATTTGCTTTGAAATTTCAAATACAAGCATTGTAATTTTTGTGGCTTTGGTGGCTTCTGCTTCATGTCACATTAACCCTTACTATGGTACATTTGTATTCTTGTGCTCTCCCTAGATATAGAATATAAATTAGTAATGCAAAAGAAATTTCAAAAGAGATAATGTCTTAAGTAACAAGAATGACCTTACCACTTCTGGGAGCAGCTTAGTCGCAAGGTCATGGATGGCTTTGCCAACTATACAGAGAGCGGAGATGAGAAATATCACTCCCAAGATAACACAGGCTCTGAAAAGAAAGGAAGAGAAAGAGAGAAAAAGATGGAGAGAGCTTATATGGCGCCAGAGGGATTATGGGTCAAATTCTATATATTGCACCTGAAAAAGTTGCACCAATGAAAGACGCATTTTGCATGATTCTATAAAGAGCGAGCACAGCTTAATTGAACAACAAGCTAATCAGCACTGATAATTGGGAGATAACAATCAATTATCAGCACTAAGGGGCAATTAATTTGGATTTAGGCACATATCCGATTCTCTAATGGATTGTGCCTAAATCTTATTGTGTATACCAATTTGGGGGCAGTCCTTGGGGGGCGGTCCCGGATTTTATGCACGTCGATGCAGAATCACGTCTAAGTGCGCCTAACTTAGGTGCCCAGTATTTAGACCTGCTTATAGCAGAACTAACTGCAGCCACCTACAGTTAGGTGCACCTTAGTGCTAAGCATGAATCTATGAAGGGAGCATTCTCGTTATAGAATTATGCTAAGTGCATCACATTATCAGTGCCAATTTTTAGATACTACTCATAGAATTTACCCCTATAGGTTCCCAGGAATAACTTGGAGTACTTCCTTCTCATAAAAAAAACTAAGATGAAAGCAACAGAAACAGAATTAAAATATTGTAACAATCACAATATGAAATTTACTTTGCAAGAACATGTTAGGGCCCTTTTTCTAAGCTGCGCTAGCAAATGGATTTAGGGCTCCTTTTACTAAGCTGCGGGAAGGCCAACGCGGACTTACCACTCGTTTTTGTAGCGCCAGAGTGTACCCGGCAGTAATCGGGCAGTGCTGTGTGCTGCCCGGTTACCACTGGGTTAACCTAGGAGCCCTTACCACCACCTCAGCGGGTGGCGGTAAGGGCTCCTCCCCGAAATGGCCGTGCGGCCATTTCCTGTAGGAAAGCGAGACTTCCCTTTTACTAACTGCGGTAAAAGGGGGGCCTTGAAACACATGTAAAACATGCACTGATGCCAGTGTCGGCCCCCTTTTGCCGCAGCTTAGTAAAAGGGGCCCTTAGAGCACCCTCACCAGTGGCGTTCCTAGGTCGGCTACCACCCGGGGTTGATCGCCGCTGCGCACCCCCCCCCCCCCGGGTGCAGCGGCATCTGTCCCCCCAGAGTGCAACATGACACCCCCGGCGCATCAACCCCCCCCCCCGGGTGCATTCTTAGCTGCAGAGAGCAGCCGCACGGCTGTCGGCTCCGCTGGCTCCCTCCCGCCCCGGAAGAGGGAGCAGGGAACCAGCAGAGCCGACAGGCGCACGGCTGCTCTCTGTACCCCTCCAGCAGCATGCACCCGGGGCGAACCGCCCCCACCGCCCCGCCCTTGCTACGCCACTGACCCTCACAGGGACTTTCTTACGCGCCACGCCCATTTCTAGTGCAAAATAGGCATGCTTCTATTTATTGAATTTCTGGCTACGTGCTAATGTTAGCATTAGCACACAGCCATTTTACAAATTTAAAGCAGGTGCACATACCACATCCTATTTAAGAGGCATAAAGGGCTTTTGCATTAATGATGTACTAACCAGTTAGTGTGCCAGTAATGTCAGCACGCATAGGGGTCCTTTTACTTAAGCACGCTAGAAAGTGGCCAGCGCTGTGATTAGCATGTGGGTTTCCTGCATGCTCTGGCCACTTTCTGGTGTTGCTGAAAAATGGTCACAGTCGGCTTTTTTTTTTTAATGGCCATGCACTAATTCCCCCGTTAGCGTGTGGCCATTACTGCGGGAGCCCTTACCGCGACCTATTTAGGTGCTAATCAAATAACATGCAGTAATGTGTTGTGCTACCCAATTAGCGCAGGCACGCCTACTCTCCACCCAGCTGGATCCGTAAATTGATTTGTACTTGAGTCCCTTGCAGCTAGGGTGGTGAAGATTTATCTAATGGGCATCTCAGCATTTAGCACCAACTGATTTATAGTGTGAGCTAAAAACACTAGCACTGCTTTGTAAAAGACCCCTTAAATGTCTCAGATACATGGTCTCGGCCATAAAACATATAGGGACAGGCTTAAAAACCTTGACATGTATATACTTGGAGAGAGGGGATATGATAGAGACAGGGCCGCTGAGAGCCTGGGTCGGGCCCAGGGCTCCCCCCTCCACCCGCCCCCCTCTGTCCACCACCAGGCTGGGCCCCCCTGAATTCAAATCATAGTGCCTCACCTCATATCATAGCTCCGTGTGAAAGAAGCGCAGCAGCGGCAGTCTGCAGATCACCTCCCTTCGAGCCTTCCCTCCCTGTGTCCCGCCCTCGCGTAAGTTGTGGGTTTTAGGGGGGTTTGGGGGGACTCAGCACACAAAGTAAGGGAGCTATGCACCTGGGATCAATTTGTGAAGTCCACTGCAGTGCCCCCTAGGTTGCCCGGTTGGTGTCCTGGCATGTGAGGGGGACCAGTGCACTACAAATGCTGGCTCCTCCCATGACCAAATGGCTTGGATTTGGCTGGGTTTGAGATGACCGCTATTAGTTTCCATTATCAGCGAAAACCAATGGCGGCAATCTCTAAGGCCGGCCCAAATGTTGAGATTTGGCCGGCCCCGACCGTATTATCGAAGCGAAAGATGGCCGGCCATCTTGTTTCGATAATACGGTCGGGTATGCCGCTTTACGGGGCCGTTAGTACAGATGGCCGCCCTTATAGATGGCCGGCCCCATTCAATTATGCCCCTCGTTACTATGTATCTTTAGTTGGGGCTCCAATGGATAAGTTACATTATCAATAGTGAAATTGTGATAGTTTATGACATGGTGAGGGTTAGATAATAACAGAAATTTAGTTTTCTCTCTATTCAGCTTTAGTAGGAATAGGAGGTTTGACTTGATAGGATCTAGATTTTAAAAATCCTCAGCACCAATTTAGAACAGACCCACATATACCTAAGTTGTCCATTAATGCAAGTAGCAAATTATGGTCTACCACATTGAATGCACTTGACATATCAAATTGCAAAAGGATGATCTTCCTGCCTAGGCTAATTTCTTTTCTAAAGCTAGCAATTAATGTGGTTAGGAATGTTTCCATGCTGAAATCGGGTCTGAAGCCAGATTGTGTATGATGAAGAAGGGAAAAGGAGTTTTAGGCGTTGGGATGGCAACGCCTACCTCTAGGTGCCACTTATAGAATATGCTTAGTAGGCACTGATTCCTGCCTGATTTTTTAGGTGCCATATGTAGAATCTCCTTCATATTCCCTAATTCTATATAGTGTGCCACAAGTTAGACACTCCAATGGACATTTGGCACCTAAACGGGGATAAATGGCACTGAGCACCTATTGATAAGAAGCAGATGAAATTTAATGTGGAAAAATGCAAGGTGATGACATTGGAAAGAATAATCCAAATCATAGTTACCTGATGCTAGGGTCCACCTTGGGGGTCAGCACTCAAGAAAAAGATCTAGGTGTCATCCTATATAATAAAACGCACCTCCAACATTCTGAAGCTGACTACATGGCTGAGGCATTCCTGCTCTCTGTATCCATCTCCTGAATTGACATCACGTACTTCCGGGTTCATCACAAGCAGAAGTGACCAACCACACGAGGTTTCTCGGCTTCAGAATGTTGGAGGTGCATTCTATTAAATAGGATTGGTCAGTTCCTTGAAGCACAGCCAGAGCTCAGCGTCCTGCACAGTAACACTCAGACACCAGAGAGAGAGGGGGGGGTCTGACACCAGAGATGGGGGGAGGTATCTCTGTCACACACACACACACTCTCTCTCTCTCTCACAGTCAATGTCTTTCTCTCTCTCACTCTCACACAGTCTCTCTCACACTCTATGTCTCACACTGTATCACATTCACTCTCTATGTGTCACACAGTCACTCACACACTCTCTTGGTCTCATACACTTAGTCTCACAGAGCGTCTGTGTCTCACACACACTCTCTCTCTCGCACACATTCTGTGTGAAACACACTCTCTCTCTCTCACTGTGTCTCACATACACACATGCACACACTCTCATTCTCACACACACACTCTCTCACAGACACACTTGCACCCAGACTCACTCTCTCACACACACACACACACTCGCACATTCACTCTCTCTCACACACACAGTCACTCTCACATACACTCTCTCAAACATACACTGTCCGAGGAAAACCTTGCTAGCGCCCGTTTCATTTGTGTCAGAAATGGGCCTTTTTTACTAGTTGTAGATAATACGCTGAAATTTTCTGCTCAGTGTGCGGCGGCGGCCAAAAAAGCAAACAGGATGCTAGGAATTATTAAGAAAGGGATGGTGAATAAGGCCCAAAATACTATAATGCCTTTGTATCACTCCATGGTGCGTCCGTACCTTGAGTATTGCATTCAGTTCTGGTCGCTGTATCTCAAAAAAGATATAGCAGAATTAGAAAATGTTCAAAGAAGAGCGACCAAAGGGGATGGAACTTCTCTCATATGAGGAAAGGCTAAAGAGGTTAGGGCTCTTCAGCTTGGAAAAGAGATGGATGAGGGGAGATATGATTGAGGTCTACAAAATCCTGAGTGGTGCAGAACGAGTAGATGTAAATTGATTTTTTACTCATTCCAAAAGTACAAAGACTAGAGGACACTCCAGGAACATACATGGAAATACTTTTAAAACAAAAAGAAGGAAATATTTTTTCACTCAATGAATAATTAAACTCTGGAGGATGTAGTAACAGTGGTTAGTGTATCTGGGTTTAAAAAAGGTTTGGACAAATTCCTGGAGGAAAAGTCCATAGTCTGCTATTGAGACAGACATGGGAAGCAACTGCTTGCCCTGGAATTTTTAGTATAGAGTGTTGCCACGATTTGGGTTTCTGCCAGGTACCTGGCTTTTTCCACTGTTTGGAAAACAGGATATTGGGCTAGATGGACCATTGGTCTGACCCAGTATGGCTACTCTTTTGTTCTATGTACCGGATTTTAGACAGAATTCTGAGAATTGATCTCCACAGACATTTGTCCTTCACATTTCACCTTTATTCAATATACCGCAAATAGTGGAAACATATAGAAAAATGTAGAGCGGGCTCAGGAAAGATACGTAAGGAGGCCAGGTTACAAGTAAGTAATTATAAGGGAAGGGGAACACATGACCAAATTGCATATTAAAGGATACAAAAGGAAGGGAGGAAGTGCAAAAGATGAGAACCTAGTGAGGCAATGGGAAGAGGCTACTGTGAGGCCTAGTGGATTAAGCAGAAGAAAAAGCGCAATGGAAATAGTAAGCTTTCAGTAGGGCTTTAAATTTCAAAAAATGACAGTTTAAGAGCAATGTTTTGAATTACCTGAATATGGTGCAACTGGTATTGTGGGATGCCAGAGAGAACTGAGTTGCAGTAATATATACGGGAGAGAACTAAAGAATGAATAAGCAACCAAAAAAAAGGCCCATCAAAGAAAGATTGAACTGATCAGATTTGCTTTAGTACAAAAAAAGGATTTCCTAACCAACAAAGAAACTTGAAGAGAGAAGTATAATTGACTATCGAGGGTGACCCCTAAGATCTTAACAGACTTGGCAATGGTAATTTGCTCATCCAAGATGGTAGGTGAAACAGGAAGGATAGAAGATGGATTTGAGGAGAAAAGAACAGTGGTAGTCTTAGAAGCATTAAGTTTCAGCCCATTAGATGATAACCAGGCAGAATTTTTATTAAGTGTACAAGAAATCTCAGTGATGACATGAAGTGATTCAGGGCAATGTCATCAGCGTGGAAGAAAAAGTGAATATTAAGGGAATGAATTAGAAAGGTAAGAGGTGCTAAGAAGATATTAAAATGAATAGGGCCCAGGACTGAGCACTGGGGAACTCCACAGGAAATAGTGGAAATAGTGTCAAAGCAGTGCACACAATAACTTCTACCTGTAAGATAGGAACGGAACCAGGATAGAGCAGAACTGGCTACACCGAGTTCTGGCAGCCGTTGTAGTAGAATGTGATGGTTCACAAGGTCGAAGGTGGCAGATAACTCCAAAGATACAAGGAGAACATTGTCACCCCTATCAAAAGCAGTGTGGATATAATTAGTACGGCCCAAGAGGGTATGCTCGGTGTTGTACAATTGACGGAACCCAGTCTGGTGAGAGTGCAGAGCATGAGCTTCGTCTAGGAAAAAAGAGAGTTGTTGAGCTACAACCTTTTCAACCACCTTAGAGAGAAATGGGAGCTTTGAAATAGGTTGCGGATTAGAAGGATCCAGGGCCAAATGTTTCAGGTGGGGAAAAAGAGCTGAAGACTTTCACCTAAGCAGGAAGTCATCAGAAGACAGGCCAGTGCAAACCAAAAAATGAATAAAGGGAAGAAAGGACTCATGTACCTGCTTATAAAAAAAAAACAGCAGGAAGTGAATCTGATGGGGCTGTAGAAGAGCATACACCAAGAATCAGTTTAGAAATTCTGACTGAGTAGGAAGCTTAAAAGCAGAAACTGAACTAGAGAGCGATGACTGCTAGGGAATGTCAAAGTCTGAAGGGGGAGATGGTAAGGAAGGGAGAGAAGACGCAAATGGAGGTGAATTTACTCTCAAAAGTCCTTAACACATGAAAGTTAATAAATGTTGATGTTGACAAGTTCCCCCCCCCCCCCATCAAGCGAATCTCCCAAATTCTATATATGGCATTCAAAATTGTGCATGCAAATATGGGTGAATGCCTGATTTATATGTACAATTTAATTGAATAAGAACCCAATTAGCGCCAATAATTGGGTGCTAACAATCAATTATTGGCGTTAATTGGCAACAATTTGAATTTACACATGCATCTTCCTAGTTGGTAGTCTATAAAAATGAACACATAAGTTCTTATGTGCAGACCCAAAGAGGGGGCATGGGTGGGTCAGAGGTGTTCCTAGAATTTGCATGCAGTGTTAGACGCGAGGATTTACACCAGGTTTCAGTTGTTATAAATCCTCGCTTCCCAAAATTGGGCATAGATCCTGCTGTAAGCTCTATTCGATAAATGGCACCCGACTTGGAGCGCCGTTTATAGAAGAGCACTTAGCGCTTATTTTTTCGGCGTCCAAATTTGGGTGCCATTTACTAAATTTCCCCAATATTTTTAAGTTAAGATGATCTATAAAACATATTTCTTTACCTGCCTTAGGGGTCCGTTGACTAAAGTGTGTTAGATTTTCAGTTACTGCACCTTAACGCAATAAATTAACATGTGGTAAATGCAGATTTAACACAGCACCTAGTAGGGGCATGCCCAGCATATCCCTTGCAGGTCCCATATTAAAATGTCCATAAATGCATGGTGCCCTGGTCGCAATTAGTCTAAATGTACATTGTGCCTCCTCTTTAAGAGGCACTATGTGGAACTGCACTAAAGGGTCCTTTTACCAAGTTGCGTAAAAGGCGCTTGCAACAGCATATGTTCTTGCCATGCGCCAAGGCTCCTTTTACCGCAGTGGGTAAAAAGGTCAAAAAAGAAACGGGGGGAGCACATCGCCACCCACTGAGATGGCAGTAGGGCAATGGCGTACCAAGGGCAGGGCGGTAGGGGCGGTTCGCCCTGGGTGCACACCGCTGGGGGGGGGTACACTACTACTACTACTACTACTACTTAACATTTCTAGAGCGCTACTAGGGTTACGCAGCGCTGTACAAAATAAACAAAGAAGGACGGTCCCTGCTCAAAGGAGCTTACAATCTAAAGAACGAAATGTCAAGTTGGGCAGTCTAGATTTCCTGGGTAGAGGTGTAGAGGTTAGGTGCCGAAGGCGACGTTGAAGAGGTGGGCTTTAAGCAGAGATTTGAAGATGGGCAGGGAGGGGGCCTGGCGTATGGGCTCAGGGAGTTTGTTCCACGCGTGGGGTGAGGCGAGGCAGAAAGGGCGGAGCCTGGAGTTGGCGGTGGTGGAGAAGGGTACTGAAAGGAGGGATTTGTCTTGAGAGCGGAGGTTACGGGTAGGAACGTAAGGGGAGATGAGGGTTGAGAGGTAGAGAGGGGCTGCAGATCGAGTACATTTGTAGGTTAGTAGCAGAAGCTTGAATTGAATGCGGTATCTGATCGGAAGCCAATGAAAGCACGGCTGTCAGCTCCGCTGGTTCCCTGCTCCCTCTGCTGGGTTACTTCTTGTTCCAGGGCAGAGGAAGCAGGGAACCAGCGGAACCGACAGCCGCGTGGCTGCTCCCAACAGGTAAGAATGCACTCGGGGGGGGGGGGGCTTGGGTGATATGCTGGGGGGGTGTTGATGCGCCGAGGGGATGTCGTGCTGTACCCGGGGGGGGGGGGGGGTGCGCAGCGGCAAACCACCCCGGGTGGCAGCCGACCAAGGATCGCCACTGCAGTAGGGGCTCTCACGCTAAGTGGAGAAGTGGCCTAGTGGTTAGAGCACCGGTCTTGCAATCCAGAGGTGGCCGGTTCAAATCCTGCTGCTGCTCCTTGTGATCTTGGGCAAGTCACTTAACCCTCCATTGCCTCAGGTACAAACTTAGATTGTGAGCCCTCCTGGGACAGAGAAATAGCCAGAGTACCTGAATGTTACTCGCCTTGAGCTACTACTGAAAAAGGTGTGAGCAAAATCTAAATAAATAAATAACTTGGCAGTAACCAATATACAGAAATTAATTTCTGTAGTGTCAGAAATGTGGCAAGCTGGGTGCAGAATTACTGCTGGGCTGCTGTGGTAAACTGGTGGTAGTTTCAGATTGGCGCTGCACACCTTTAGTAAAAGGGCCCCTAACAGCTCAATTGTCAGCACATAGTATGTGCCATGCACTAACTACAATATACTTTCTATGCCCATTCTCTGCCCATGTCTCACCTAGTTACAACCACCTAACACAAAATGCCCTCAACCCATGAATAAGTCACAAACTCTGACCACTAAAATAACACAAAGCTGGTTGCCTCATTTGTGTGGTAGCAGTTATCGTGTTCTAATTTGAACATTAAGGGCCAGATTCAATAAATAGTGCCATTAAAGTAAGGTGACATTAAGATCTCTGCTAAGCACCAAGTATATAGATGTCGCTTAGCGCTAAGCAATCTTTATAGAATAGCACTTAGTGCAGATTCCTGTGCTTAATTTTGGAAGCAAGGACTTGCACCAGCTGAAGCCTGGTATACATTGTCACACCCAACCGGTGGCAGTTGTATGCATAAATCCAAGTATTCTCTAACATTTTGGCCCAGATGCATCAACCAAACGTAAAAAAATGTAAAACGTAAAAGTCCTTAACAAATTTTAAAAAACGAAGAATGCACCAAAAAAACAAGTCTTTAATGTTCGGTACGGTATTGTAAAGTACAATGCATTAAAGATTCATTAAATTGGTGTAATCCCCGTCGGTAATCGGTCCCTAAAGCATGCGCAGAGCAGCCAAGCGTTATGCTGGCTGCTCTGCGCATGCCACAAACATCAAAACAAAACAAAAAAGAACCCAAAACACAAAACACGTGGCTCCCTGCTTCCCCCTGCATAAAGCAAAAAAGGATCGAGAGGGGGCAAAGGCGCTCATCATGAGTGTCCTGTAAGGACGGCCTTGCCCCCGCCCGGGGTCGCCGCTGTTCCCCGCTTCTCCCTGTATTAAATAAAAAATTAAAACAACCTACGTATTAAACCTACGTAGGTTGCTTATGTCAGACGGGGGCGTGCGAGGGGGGGGGATCGGGACGTGCGAGCGTTTAGCTCTGTGATCCTAGCAGGAGAGTACAGTTGAAGACATCCTCCTCAAGACTCCAAAAAGGACGTCCTTCACAAACCCTCCTTTCTAACAAAAGACCTCTTTCACTGTGATCCCCTTTAGCTCAGCAGAGAGACCTGGGCCCGCCCCGGCTGGGGGAAACAGAGGAAGGGAGGGGGACTGGGGCAGCTTAAAGTTGTTTACAGAACCGGGAAATTGGCTTCAAAGGAGAGCAGAGTGATTTTTTTTTATTTAATACAGGGGGAAGCGGGGAGCAGCGTCGACCTGGGGCGGGGCAAGGGCGTCCATACAGGACGGTCCTGACGAGCGTCTTTGCCCCCTCCCGATCCTTTTTTGCTTTTGGGGTTTTTTTTTTTCAATTTTATGCAGGGGGAAGCGGGGAGCCACGTGTTTGTGTGGGTTTTTTTAATTTTCAAACATGCCAGCTTGGATTTTTATGCTGCAGGGAGAAGCGGGGAGCAGTGTCTGTATGACAGCTCAGGCCTTAACGACAGGTCTGACTTCATGTTAAATATATCACGGTAAATGATTCGTTGCAGTCGTCGGTATGGTTAGTGCATTGCGAATTGTTCACATTTCAATTGGAAGTGACTCGTTTGCATTCCGTTTTCGTTAGCTGCTAGCGTCGTCGGAAAATGGCCTTTAATGCATGCTATGGTTGAAAATGTATTCGTTAAAGGGTCGTTAAAGTTTTGTGCATCTGGGCCTATGTCTAATATCTGGGAATGCCCCTGACCTGCTCATGCCCCTCCCATGGCCATGCCCCCCTTTTGTTGTGGGCTATGAAATTTAGGCGCCCATGTTATAGAGCATAGGGCAGGTGCAGGCATGACTCCTAATTATTGCCAATTAAGTGCAATTAACTCCAATTAATGCCAGTTAGCAACACACACGCATCTGAGATCTGTGCCCCTCTGGGTAACCTATATAGAATCTAGGCATAGGTGCCTTGTGCACTTCAGTAAAAGGACCCCCTTAATTTTCTTTTCCTGTAATTGGTTTCACACGGTATTCTACAAATGAACCACAAGAGCAATATAACCCCTCAAATTTGAGTGACTTAGCTGTGAGTGGCATGATATAGTCAGCCCTATTTCAAGAGGTCTTACTTTTATTCTCCTTTGAATATGCCTATCCCTGTTGTTAAGCCCATGACCCTCTCATTTTTGCACCCCCTTTTTCAGATCATGTGTAAATCCTACACCTACATTTACATACACAAATGCCAATTAAATCTAATTAGTCTCATTTTTAAATTGCATGCGCAAATTTGACGCATGCCCAAATGTGTGCACATACGTTTTGGCAATTTTTTTATAGAATTAGAGGGTTAGAGGGAAAGCAAACAGACCAAATAATGATATCCTAACTTCTGTCAATGCAGAATAATGATATAAGGTGAAATAAATGTCTGCTCATACTTATAATTTAATATTGGGCTGTTCCTGAATTTCTTTCTAAAGTCAAGAAACATATATCATAAAAGACATTTAGCTCAGGGCATTACAGCTTTTCACACTTACATTGAACAACTCTTCCGCTGGAAAAACTATCTTTACTGTCTCTCCACATTCATAAATCTCCCCTCAAATGATTTCTTCAGGGAATGAAGAAAATTTTAATAATAAAAAAAATCTGTTCTGGTAATTACATTTCCCTGTCTTCAAAGGCCAAAGAAATCCCTTAAAGACATTCTTTCACCAATATCCCATCCTTCTTCATGACTTCCTCTTGCCTCTTTCATCTCACCCAGCCCCCCTGAATCCTCAGTAGAACTCACTACATTTATTACCTGATCATTGCTGTCAGGGACTACTTCAGACAAACTCCGTCCTTTCTCATCCAGATAGGGAAGATATGCACAAATGCTCCATCCTCAAAGATTATACAGTTGTAGCTGATGCACACTCTGGAGCAAAGATGCAGACATGGGGTTCCTTTCCATGGCGAGGGGGGAACAAATTATCTTTGGGACCCTTTGTTGGGAGTCAGTAACTTTCAGTCTAATTAACACTATTAAACAGTTTTGTTGTTTTACAGGACTCGTTTCATTACTCAGAGTTAGATAGTTATAGAGGTTGATTGATTTTCAGTTTTGGTTTTGGATTCGGCACCGAAACTGGCTTGAAATCTTCCCTTCCCCCATGATCACTCTCTGCTGCCCCGCTCCCCACAATCACTCTCTGCCCCCCTTGGGCCATCGACCATCTACCTTAAGAAATCCTGGTGGTCTATTAACTTCTTTGGGGGCAGGAACAAAGCCCACTCGCTCCTGCTAGTGCCGCTCCTTCTTTAAAATGGCTTCCGGAACTTCCAGTGGTGCTCATGAGACTACTGTGGGAGGTCCCAGCCAGCAGCTATATTGAGATTTGAACTGGCAAAAGCAGGAGCAATGTGCTGGAGGAACCAGCTTCAGCCCTGACATCACAAGGCTGAAGCCAGTTCCCCCAGCAGCTGCCACCTTGGTATTTATTTAGATTTTTTGGTCACACCTTTTTCAGTAGTAACATAAGGTGAGTTACATTCAGGTACTCTGGATATTTCTCTGTCCCAGGAGGGCTCACAATCTTGGTTTGTACCTGAGACAATGGAGGATTAAGTGACTTGCCCAAGATCACAAGGAGGAGCAGTGGGATTTGAACTGGCCACCTCTGGATTGCAAGACCAGTGCTCTAACCACTAGGCCACTCCTCCACTCAAAGCAACCAGCTGCTGCATCTATGTTGTCATTGTTCTTCTATCTCAGTTATATTTAAAAACATGCCATCTTGTGCTTTGAGTGCTGGGGGTTGAGCAGAAGCTGGAGACAGAGACTATGCAGAGAGTTACCTTGTTTGTGAAAGGCAGTGCCAGGAACGGAAAGATATGTGAACAGTGGCTGGTGGCGAGTCTGTTTTGCGTATGGAGGAACTCTAGTGAACTGGACTAGTGCAGAGCCTCTAGTGTCTGGCTGGAATCCTTCGTTTCAGTTAAATACTCCAATCAGACCTGGGTGCAGTTTCTCTGTTGACTCAGGCTCTATTCTGGTAGCATTGGGGAGGCAGCTTCTCTATAGTGCTGTCAGGAAAGAGACCTTCAGCTGTTCTAGAAGAGTGAGGTGAACTCCCAGCTATTTCATTGTTTTATAATGGTCAGTGCTTTTTTTGTAGAAAAAAAAGGTGCCGGTACTCATCGTGGGCGGAGTCACCACATATGACTCCACCCCTATTATAGCCACGCCCATGTTAGCCACACCCCTTACACCAGCCATAGCGCATATAAACAGACATCATTGAAAATATTATACTAGTATATGAGAAAAAAATAATGTGATTTTTTTTCATTATAAATAATTTCTGTAAGCTGTTACAGCTTCAGTATACCCAGTGCAAAATAAGACAGCAGATGTAAATTCTCAAATTGGACATATTCCAGACACTAAAATGAAAATAAAAGGATTTTTTTCTACCTTTGTTGTCTGGTGACTTTGTTTTTCTGATCATGCTGGCTCAGTATCCAATTATGCTGCTATCTGTCCTCTTAACTCCGTTTCCAGGGCTTCCTTTCCATTTATTTCTTTACTTTCCGCCTTTCTTCTTCATTTCTTGCCCTACATCCGTAAGTAAAAGCTGGGTCCTCCACAGACTTGACTGTCCAGTGGATCCAGCTTCTGCCTATTTTCTACATCCATGTGCAGTTTTTCTCCTCTCTTCCTTTTCCCTCACCTCATCTCCTTCCTCACTCTTCCCTCGCCTCCATCCATGTCCAGCATTTCTTCTCTCTCCTCCATCCAGCCATGTCTAGAAGCCCTCCTCTCCCTTGCCCTCCCCTCCATCCACCCATGTCCAGCAACCCTCCTCTCTCCCCTGCCCTCCCTTCCATCCACCCATGTCCAGCATTTCTTCTCTCTCCCTTCCCTCTCCTCCATCCACCCATGTCCAGCAACCCTCCTCTCCCCCCTGCCCTCCCCTCCATCCACCCATGTCCAGCAAGCAACCCTCCTCTGCCCCTTGCCCTCCCCTCCATCCACCCATGTCCAGCAACCCTCCTCTGCCCCTGCCCTTTCCTCCATCCACACATGTCCAGCAACCCTCCTCTCCCCCCTGCCCTTTCCTCCATCCACCCATGTCCAGCATTTCTTCTCTCTCCCTTCTCTCCCCTCCATCCACCCATGTCCAGCAACCCCCCTCCCCTCCATCCACCCAGTTTCGGATGGAGTCTGACATCGCAGCACGTTGACTGCACGTACAACGTGCTGCGACATCAGACTCCATCCGAAACTGGAAGGGAAGGGATGCAGACAGCACAGCACGAGAAAGAAAACTTAAAACAAGATCTCGGCTGGGCTGGCGGGGGTTGGGTCCCCCGCCAGCTGAAGTAAAAAGCACCGGCAAGCAGGATGAAGCGGACCTCAGCGGGGGTAGGTGACGGCGACGGCGGGGGAGGGTTGACGGCGGGGGGAGGGTTGACGGTGGGGGGGGTTGGTGGTGGTGGCCGGGGGGGGGGGCTATAATGTGCCCCCCTCACTCTAGCCCCTGCCCCCTCTACCGCTCAACCTCAGATACGCCCCTGGTCCCACCCTTGTGGAAGTTACATCAGAGGGCGGGACACAGTGAGGGAAGGCCAGCTGACGAAGCGATTTTTCTTCTTTTACTCTCAGACGCAAGGCACCGCGCCGCCGCTTCGTAGATTTTTTTTAAATGCTGGGTCAGGTGCTGGCCGGATCGGGTGGCAGAAGGGTCGTCTGGTGGCACGGAGTACGCGGAGGGACCCTGTAGGCTAGCTCGGGGGAGGGAGGGAGGACCTAGAAAAAAAAAGGTGCCGGTACACCGTACCGGCATGTACCGGCACAAAAAAATCACTGATAATGGTTGTAATATTGCAGGTACTAGAGTGTACCAGAGATGATGTCCACAACCCAGGACTGGCCAAGAGCCAGCCTTTGGGATCTGGACTCTTTGTCAGCTCTGCATTTTGCCTTCATTTTTTACTTATTATCCTTGGCAACAGATCTGAAAGGAAGATTTAATTTTACTTCCATTTAATTTCAATATATTCCCTCTTTTCCAAGACTCTAAGATCCCTCCTAATCCCCCCTCCCTAAGATTGTCCCTGCTCACACAGGTAATTTTCTGTCTTTAAAAGGAGCATGATTTGCCAGCCAATGCCCCATTGCTACTTTCAGTGATCCTCTATTACTCAAATGGATTGAAAGGGTGAAAGAAAAGGTCACTAGCAGGCCACACAATTTCATCTAGCAAACAGGCAATCATCTGGGTGAGATAGTTATAAATCAAACACTTCTTGGTAAATAGACTCCTATGTGAATTAGATTATGATTTCCTACCTCTGAAGGTGTGGATTCCAGATCTTCCTCTCATAAGTGCACTTTCATTCCAGTTCTTTCTGAATATCTAAGTGTATTCATTTTTTCTCCTACTCCTTATTGATGTAAACCATACATTGAATCTCCCTGGACACCAGACACAACTTGCCCTTCTGGATTGTCACAGTCAGCAGCTACAATTGTGACATCATCATACACATCACAGCCCAGAGTTTTCTCATGCACTTGGTGAAGTAATGGTTAACCCCTCCATTGCCAAGAGGGATGTGAACTATGGGGGCAAGGTAATTTTGTAATAACATCTTCAAAATTCAATAATTCAATATCCCCTAGTGAGGACAATTTTCAAAATAATGTGGCTAGTTCAGTAAGGAGATACCTATTTGACTGCTTGGGTGAGCACGTTTACGTTTACGTTGAGGGTAGAAATGGACCAGGTGAGGCAAACTATGTGTACAGATTTGATTTTCGAATCTATCTATGATGTTGTGTTCCTCTTCTGTCACCCAACAGTTGCAAATGTAGATGGTGGCTTGGTACCTTCCTACTGTCCTTTGAATTCTTAACACAAGCTTATGAATACAAAAATATTTTTGTTGTTAAATCACTGTTTTTATAGTAGAAATGAGCAGCAAGTCACAGAATCTATTTTCTGTGACAGAATTTGATGTTTCATATAGCATGGTGGGAAAAGAATAAACTGACAATTACCTCTTTAGTCCTCATCAGGTTGACCTCCTTCCACTACATCTCTGGCTTCAACTCTTAACACCCTCTGGGTGTTCTAGTGGGTGGGAAAAGTTCTCAGGGGTGGTGGAGGTGGGGGAAGGCCTTAATGAAGTGCATAAGTGGATAGGTAGAGGCTCAGGGTGGTAACTGGGTTGAGGCCATAGCAGAGAGCAGCCAGTTGGGTGGACAGAGCATACAGAAGTGTTTTATGCATTCAAGTAGGCACTTATGAAATTGCCCGGGGTACACGTGCATGCAAAATAAGCACAGAGACACTCAGGGCTAGCTTCAATAAATGGTGCCCAAATTTGGTCACCGAAAAAAATCTGCACAGAGTGGCATTCTATAAACAGTGCTCTGAATTGCCCTCCATTTCTAGAATAGCGCTTAGATCCGATTTCTATGCCAAACTCTGGGCGAGGATTTACACCAACTAAAACCCGGTGTAAATCTTGGCATGTAAGTTAAGAGTGGATCCCCAGTACTCAATGCATCTTTAGTGAAAGCCCCTGACCTGCCCGTGCCCCTCCCATGGTCACACCCCCTTTTGATTTGATTGCTACAAGATTTGTGCATGGATCTTTATAGAATAACTTGTAGCAAGATGAGTGTGCAAATCCAATTCGTTACCAATCAGTACCAATAATTGATTGTTAGCACCCAGTTATTGGCACTAATTGGCTGGTTAATCAATTTAGTTGTAAGCACATCTCAGAATAGCGTGCAAATTTGCATGCATATATTTGCACACCATTTATAGAATCTGTGGGTTAGAGGATAAGCTTATAACAAGGTTACATTGGTAGGCACTTACAGAGGTGCTTATGTAGGTGTTTTTTTTATTTGTTTTAAGTAGGTGCCTGATTTCAACAATACTTTGCTGCATAGCTATTTGGGAGAGAGGAGGTGAGAGGAGAGGGCAGGGACAGATTGAGAGTAGTCTGAGCCTCCCTGCCCAGCCGCTACCCACCCACCTACCACCACACTGCTACCCCCCCTACCACCGCAGCCGACTGCCCCACTGCCCTGGTCCTGCCCTGGTGGTCTAGTGGTCTCTGTGTGTGGGGGGGGACACACATGTTCTTTCCTGCCCACTGTGCTGCCACTATTCCCCCGCCTGCCAGTGCTGCCATATTTTTAAAATGGTGACCAAGACTTCCCATGGAAATCTCGTGGGTCCCGACGGACTTCCGCAGAGAGTCTTGGCTGCCATTTTTAAAGTACGGCGGTGCCGGGCAGGGGGAATAGCGGCAGCATAATAGGGAAGAACAACCATGTTCCCCCCCTGCAGAGGCCACTGGATCACCGGCGGTGCGCCTTTAAAGGTAGGACTGGGGAGAGCTGTAGTGTGCAGCGGGCATCCGGGCAGAGCCTCTGGACCCCCTAGAGCCTCTGAGCCCTCAGGCACTGTCTGGTTGCCCGACTGGTCAGTCCGCCCCTGGGAGAGGGGTGGGAGGTTAGGGTGGGGAATTCTAGTGGGATTTAAAGGGGCGCTTCTTGTGTTATATGATTTTTGCAATGTTCATTGGTGGTTTGTTGCCCTTTTTTTCTGAATAAAATTTACATTGATAAAAAAAAGTATCCAGACGATGTTCAGCCCACAGCAGTCATTGTTTTTAAAGCGCAGACCCTCATGCGATGAATGAAACCTGGAAATTCAGTGCCGGACCTAATCTAGCGTTCTTTTTTTTATATTTCATTTTAATTAATTGTAATTGACTGTGAACTGCCCCGTGATGTTTCTAGGAAGGGTGGTATAGTAAGTCCAAATAAACATAAACCATTTGGGTACTAGCAATGAATATCTGGGACTTTTGTAGCTGCTGGATCTGGCCAATATTCTGTGCTGAACTGCTGATACCGGGATAATTAAATGGGCATAGGACTGCTTTATATGCATCCTACTTACCCAGTTAGTTATCCAGGCATTGGCACTGAATATTGACTGTGCCTGGATAACCTCTGGATCCATCCTGACTCTGTTCCTGAACAGCCTCGACACTAATCTGAGAGTGCCACAGCAGTCAGAGCTGAAGTTAGCTGGTACTCCTCAGTTATGTGTCGCTTAATAGCTGCTCCTGACCCATTCAGTACTATGTAACCAGGCAGGAAACTCTGCTGCCTGGTTATCGAGTGCTGAATAATACATCCTATGTTTTTAGGCTATGCACAGTTAGGCTACAGAATATTGCCAGAGGATGTGGTCAAGGTGAATAGTATTATTGGGTTCACAAAGGGATTTGGAAACATTTCTGAAAGAAGAGTCTATAATAAATTATTCACCAGGTAGACTTAAGAAAGCCATCACTTATTTTTCAAAATGAGCTATAAAACATTTGATTGACTTTTTGGGATCTGCCAGGTACTTGTGACCCAGCTTTTCAGGGACAGGATGCAGGGCTCGACAGACCTTGGTCTGTATCAGCATGGCTAATTTATTCTCAAGGTCCTTTGACAAATGATTATTTCTACTACAAAAGACAGCAACACAGTTGAAAAGAAACTGCTCCTTCCTTAATATAGCAAGTTCAAAGAAAAGTGATGGATGTGCATCAACATTAAATTTTATTTTCCCTTTCAAGTCGCAGCCAATACCATTGCCTACTGGCGCTGAAGGGTTTCTTGGCACATCTTGGTTTGTACAGTCTTACAATGCTTTAGGTAGCATGGCAGCGGATTTCCATTTCTTACTTTTATAGCCAGGTTGTCAGTGTGATTGAACATGCAAAATTCTCATCTGTGCTTTATAAATTGCAGTCACATTCTCTTTTGGAACTGCTTTTAATCTTTCCTGAAGGACCCTATAACTGAAGCAGCAGCCTGCAAGTCAGAATCTGGTTTAATACGTGCCATCTCCAGGTGACTGACGAGTGAAGCAAGGGATAAGGAACGCAAATGAATTCTGCACTGCGACATCATGCAAACTGCATTTTGAAAAAACTCAAACTCTGGTCTTCAGGGAGCCCTGTGGGCACTGGAAACATAGCATGGCGTGGCATGGTATTTACGGGAAGGTACAGCATTTGCAAAATGGAGGCAGGAGATTTTAAAAAATAAAAGACGAAATGAACTACTAGCCTTCTGTAGTCTGCTTCCAGAAGAGACCAGCAATGAATAATGTATGAATTCATGGATTTCTTGGCCTCTCTCTGTACTAGCTTCTGGTGCTTTTTTTGAGCATGTGTATAATTTCCTGTTCCCCCATAATATTAATCTGTTGCATTATTTTTCTTCAAGTGCATATATTCTAAAAATAGGCTGCAAAATATCTAGGCATGGTGTGTGGGTATTGTTTAAATGCTGCCTTTGCAAAGAAATAAATAACAAGTATTGAAAGAAAAGCTATGCCTGTCAACTTATCCAGTGGGTAAATAATACTGATAGCATCACCATAACTATTTAGATAAATAATGCTAGGTAAATGCAAACATGATGCTAAACTGTTTAATAATCTCATCTTCCGCCAGGGTCGCTTTACTCATACTACCCCTCTCCTCAAGACCCTTCACTGGCTCCCTATCCGTTTTCGCATCCTGTTCAAACTTCTTCTACTAACCTATAAATGTACTCACTCTGCTGCTCCCCAGTATCTCTCCACACTCGTCCTTCCCTACACCCCTTCCCGTGCGCTCCGATCCATGGATAAATCCTTCTTATCTGTTCCCTTCTCCACTACTGCCAACTCCAGACTTCGCGCCTTCTGTCTCGCTGCACCCTACGCCTGGAATAAACTTCCTGAGCCCCTACGTCTTGCCCCATCCTTGGCCACCTTTAAATCTAGACTGAAAGCCCACCTCTTTAACATTGCTTTTGACTCGTAGCCACTTGTAACCACTCGCCTCCACCTACCCTCCTCTCTTCCTTCCCGTTCACATTAATTGATTTGATTTGCTTACTTTATTTATTTTTTGTCTATTAGATTGTAAGCTCTTTGAGCAGGGACTGTCTTTCTTCTATGTTTGTGCAGCGCTGCGTACGCCTTGTAGCGCTATAGAAATGCTAAATAGTAGTAGTAGTAGTAGTAATAATAATAATAATACTAATAATGAGGGTATAAATGGCTAATGGTCTAGAGAGACATGGAGGGGCATTTTCGATATGACATCTAAGTCCAACTTACGTCCAAAATCCGAATAGCAAAGAAGTTCATTTTCAAAAAAGACAAATGTCTATCTTTTGTTTTCAAAAATAGAAAGTTTTGTGATTTGGACGTTTTATTTTTTGGTCCATTTTTCAAAACAAAAACGTTCAAGTGCCAAACGCACAAAATCAAGCCACTGGGATGTAGGAGGAGCCAGCATTTTTAGTACACTGGTCCCCCTGACATCCCAAGAAAGCAATAGGGCACCCTAGGGGGCACTGCAGTGGTGACTTCATAAAATGCTCCCAGGTACACATCTGACCATTGTTCCCTTACCTTGTCTGCTGAGCCCCCAAAACCCACTACCCCCAACTATACACCACTACCATAGCCCTTATGGGTGAAGGGGACACCTATATGGGGTACAGTGGGTTTCTGGTGAGTTTTGGAGGGCTCACATTTTTCTCCACAAGTGTAACAGGTAGGGGGAGGTAGAAGTCTGGGTCCATCTGTCTGCAGTGCACTGGACCCACCACTAGACTACTCCAGGGGCCTGCATGCTATTCTAATGGACCTGAGTATAACATTTGAGGCTGGCACAGAGGTTGGCAAGTAATGTTTTTCATCACATTTTTCAGGCTGGGGGGTGGGAGAAGGGTATTGACCACTGGGGGAATAAGGGGAGGTCATCCATGATTCCCTCCAGTGGTCATCTGGTTATTTAGGGCACCTTTTTGTGCCTTATTCATTATAAAAACAGGTCTAGCTCAGTTTTAGTTCTGGATGCTTTTGTTTTCTTTCATTATGGCTGAAAAACGTCTAAGTCTCGGGAACGCCCAAGTGCAGCCCTGAACTGGCCCCCTTGAGATTTGGATGCACTTCTGACGGACTTCAAAGAAAAAAACATCTAAAAATAGGTTTCAAAAATACTGATTTGGACGTTTTTGTGAGAAATAAGGAAATAAAAAGAAATAAAAATTAAGGATATTAAATCCACAAAAAGACTTCCAAAAATTCTAGCACTAAACTAATTAAGCCTAATCTTCCCTACTAATCAAACAAATTAAAGGGCCCTTTTACTAAAGCTTAGCATGCGCTAATCGATATTAGTGTTCGCTAAATGTTGCAAGTCCTATTTTATTCCTATGGCCATATTTCATTTAGTGCATGCTAATGTCCATTAGCACACACTGAACTTTATTAAAAGGGCCACTAAGTAACCTCTTTATTAGTCAACAAACCTTCCAGCTGTGTGGAGTCAAAGAAAATATACTTAACATCATTAAATTTTAAGGTTTAACGTTTTTTTTTTCAGGATCAAAATAAAATATGTCCAACATCAAGCAACTAAGCAACAAGTCCAAACAGTTACAAAACAATGAACAAGCAGAACAAATAATAAACAAAAACATCTTACAGCAACAACTGTGTAACACATGATCCACTTTTTGTTGTGATAAACCTCCCACTACCATCCAGCCTTGTAGCCCTCTTTACCATTCAACTTTATAAAATATGTTCAAAAGTACCCCCCCCCCCTCTTCTCTACCTAACCCCTTACCGAAACTCGCTACTGAGATGACTGGCGCCTGGGTTCTTATGACCCCTGGTCATCTTAAAAAAGAAAAATTAATAACATCATTAAATTTCATAAAGCATTTGCAGGGGAACTTCAAAATGAAACACTCTCCAACTGCAAGTGTCCTAGATTTCAACTGAAGAAACACCTTTCTCTTTGACTGAGTACCTTTAGCCACATCAGGCTATATTTGTATCTTAGAACCACAAAGCATACATTTTTTTCTTTTTACAATAAAAGTGTTTAATGCAGCTCTTTTATCTCACTCAGAGGAGAAAGGAACCAAGAGACTGGTCCTTGAAGTAATGTTATCCTGAGATGCTTCTTGAAACTTAGTTAAATTGAAAAAAAATTAGAATGTGACAATATGTCAAAGGCCTTTCCTCCTTATTCCCCTCAATAACTTGTATAGGTAAATAATAACAGAAACAACAACAATATCTGAATCAGGTAGAGACAGCAGTTCCTTGAAAACGTATATTTTTAAACTTGTTAGATAGTTTTGTGTATATTGTAAATTCCTGGAAACTGTCCAGTTCTCTTGAGTTTGTCAACCACATTGAACTCTGGTGGGATTTTGCGGGATATAAGCCTTATTGTAATTGTAACTGTAATTCCATGAAATGCATCTACAAAAGTATTTCTGGAGACAGAAGATGAATCAAATGAAAATTCAAAAATTGCAAATTAATTGCTCTAGACTATCCCAGAGGCTCCTGTTGCCTGCAAACATGGTATTTGAAATTCAAGAGATACCATCTGAGTCTCAAATTGTTCCAGTCATGCATCATATTTTCACCATTTTGTTCACGTTTGTTGGAAAACGTTATACTGCTGACAAGATGAAAACTTCAACATATCCTCTGTTCTTTTCTCAGCCTTCCAAACATCTAATAAAGATATTTCTTGAAATGACTCCCCCATAAAGGCATCTGGGTCTCCCAAAGATGGACAAGCTACAACCTTAGGCAAGTGAGCCACTGCTATTTTCAGAGGGTCAGAAGATTGCAATAGGATCAAGTAACCATAGATCTGTGTGAAAGAACAGCCAACATTAAAGGGGAATCCATGGAAAGCATAGATAGGGATGTGTTAGGGCAACCCCCATTACTTGGAAAGCCCCAGAGTTGGAGTGATGCAAAAAGGAATCAAGAGCTCCTCTTGTCAAAGATACCACATGACTATCCATAGGCTCACCCAGTGGCGTAGACACAGGTGGGCCTGGGTGGGCCAGGGCCCACCCACTTTGGACTCAGACTCACCCAAAATTGTGATACTCTTGCTGTGGCTAGTGGAGATCCTCAAACCTTGCCAGCTAAACATTTTCTCTCCTTGGGCAGCCAGAGCTCTTCCAAATGTCAGCCAGCAGTCTTTCTTTGAGCTGATGCTGAGTCTAGCCCTTCTGCACATGCTCAGGTTTCACACATGCAAAAGCACTGAGCATTCATGGCCTACCAGCAGCAGCATCAGTTTGAGGCAAGTGCTGCTGGCTGCCGTTTGGAAGAGTGCTAGCTGCTTGAGGAGGAGGAAATCTTCAGCTGGCAGGGTCTGGGACCCCTTCCAGCTCAAGTATTTAATATTTGGGGTTTGTGGGCAGGGAGGAGTGGAGAAAGGAGCAAACTGGAGGAGGACCAGGGGGGCAATTCCATGCCCACCCACCTTAGGCTCAGGCCCACCCAAAATTGGCCATCTGGCTACGCCCCTGGGCTCACCTGTAGAGGGAGGGAGTAGGAATATGGCCACTTTTCCTCTTCCTCTTATGATTCCACATAATCAATAATAAAGTACTAGAAACTCCAGTCAATAACACACAATAGTAAAATCCAGAGGCTGCCTCAACAGCACCAGTCTTTCTGATCCTCATCAGGTCTCATCAGGTTTCTATGTGGGCTCCAAAGGGGTATTTCTCTTTGAGCATGCTCCTTTGGACACATACCTGTGTCCATGCACTACAACTCAGTGTGGCTTTAAATACTCCAAGTTGGTCCTTGAAGATAAAGTCAGTGGGCTGACTCTGGGTGCAAGCAATTTTCTTCAGGCCATAACTCCTCTTCTTGATGGCAAATAGGCCTCCACAAGCTTCAGACAGGTATTATTTCTTCTCCTCCTCCTGTCCCCAGTCCTACCTCCTGATCAACACAGCTTTAGACTACTGAGTCAACCCTTGAAGATGATGTCAGCAGGTGACTTCCTCCAGGCTAAAACTCCTATTCTTGATGGCAAACAAACTTCTACAAACTCCAGGCAGGTATCACGCCTCCTTCTGTTAACCCCCAAAATTTTACTATGGGTTTTACTACAAAGACAAGCTTCTTTATAAACTCTCTTTTTGCCTTACACATCAATGTTTTGCCAGGTCTTCATTTGAATTCTTTTTTCCATTTTTTAAAGTCATTCTTTTGGCTAGAATAGCCTCTTTTACCTCATCTTTTAACTATGTTGACTGATAATTTGCATTCATTCCACCTTTTTTTAATAGGTGGAATACATCTGGTCTAGGCTTTCAAATGGTATTTTTAAACAATGTCACCCCTGATTTAAACTCTTAAACTTTGCAGCTGCTCCATTTAACTTTTTTTTTTTTTTTAAATCACTTTCCTCGTTTTATCATAGTTTCCCATTTGAAAGTTAAATGCTAATAGCATAATGTTAAATGCTAGATTTCCTTAGAAGCCCTTTTATAATCTGTGTTGGGCACTAATGCATGCCTAATACATGGGTTTCTGCTAGGTACTTTTGACCTGGATTGGCTACTGTTGGAAACAGGATACTGGACTAGATGGACCATCGGTCTTGACCCAATATGGCTATTCTTTCTTATATTCATATGTTTAGCATAAAATGGCATACAGTAGGATGTGCTCAGATATCCAGTGGTAAGTGTCATTGTAATATGGGCTAATCCACATGCTAAAAAAAAATCTATTTTTTCTGGAGAGAGCGTATCAGGGGGCGTAAATAGCACAGCTACATTAGCGCACACTAACTGGTTAGTGCAAGATTACTGCATGAGTTTTACAAAATGGGTGGTGATAAGTTCTGATGCAGTAATTTTTATTAATGGCTATGTGCTAATGGCAATATTAGTGTATAAATGTTTACTTGTGTTATCCCACTGACCGACTGACGGGGTCCTTTTACTAAGGTGCGCAAAAAAGTGGCCTGTGCTGGTGTAGATGCACGTACTGGACGCATGTAGGTCCATTTTTCAGTGCACCTGCAAAAAGGACTTTTTTTGGCCAAAAATGGACATGCGGCAAAATGAAAATTGGCGCACGTCCAATTTGGGCCTGAGACCTTACCGCCACCCATTCACTTAGTGGTAAGGCCTCACAAGTTAACTGAGAAGAAGTAAAGAGTTTGGCATGGGGTAGAGTGTCTTGCTTCTTCTTCAATCCCTCTGAATGTTCAGGCTAGACAAGGATGTTATGCAAAGCTGTAGAGATTTTTGGCATGGAAGATTCCTTTAGCTTCTTTGGTCTTCCAATTAAATTGAAACAAGCCTTTGCTGGAGTAGAACTCCATGAGTCTTCCTTCACAGTTAGGACTCTACTAATTTTCAATTTCTCCCTTCCATCTGCCCAGCCATTACAGTTTCAAAGAACTTGGGGGTCTTTTACAAAGCGGCAGTAAGCCCAACACGGGTTTACTGCACGCTAAATGTGAAGTACCGCCGGCCCAACGCAGCTGCTGGTGATAGTTACTTTTTATGTATTTCATTTTTTAGATACAATTTTCATTTCATTGATATGCAGTTCATACCATGCGTTTTATTTGTTTGTATTTTTTATGTTTTTCTCTTATTACAAATGATTTGTTCGAGGTTTTACACTGTCATTTGAAACTCATATTCAATGACTAACATTGTTATTTAATTTAATTTTAATAACATACAATGTATTTATGTTAATTATTCATTGTGTATAGTTTAATAGTTATCATTATTATTTCTTCATATAGATTGATCAAGACCCCTGAGGCAGGCCTTAGGGCTGAAACACGGCCGTGTCGGGTCGGTTTTTAGAATCCCAATAAAAGTTTTTTGGTATCCTCCTTGGTTTCTCCTCACTACTTTGTTTCACGATTAGTTCTGGGTTGAGCATGCGCCATTTCCAGTGTTACAGAAATTTTTTATTTTCTAGCATGGCGGCAACCCGGCGGTAATCGGGCATCGTCGCATGCTGCCCCATTACCACCGAGTTATTGCAGGAGTCCTTGCCTCCACCTCAATGGGTGGCGATAAGTGCTTCCCACCGCATGGCCACACGGTAAGAGTTCTCTTACCGTGTGGCCATTTTTTTTTGGGGGGGGGGGGCTTTTTACCGGCTATGGTAAAAATGGCCCTGGCACGCAGGAAAAGCAGCCCCCGCCGCTACCACAGGGCCCTTTTCCCCATAGTTTAGTAAAAGGACCCCTTAGATATATGTGCTCTATTTACAATGGCCACTAGGTGTCACCTTTATGCAATGCCTGTATAACCCACCTGCATAGTGACCCCCACCCAAGCCATTTCAAAGGGCAGAAGCCAGGCTTTGTAATCAAACTCATAATTTCCCACACTGCAGCATGCAGACTTGCCAATGAGCCATTGTTCTGACATATACCGTGTTTTAACGCATAAAATTGATGAGCAAAAGGGAGCAGAATTTTCAATTAAATACTTTAATATAGTACTATACTGGGTCTCATTTGGGCTAGTCATCTGAATAAGGAAACAAATGAAACAGTAATTTTTGCAGTGCTAATAATAGTAACATGATTATGTCTTACTAAAATTGTAAAACTGTACTTGGCAAAAGTAGAGATTAAATTGCTATGTTTTATGGGAGGTGAAACAGTTCATACTTTTCTCACTAAATTTAAACAGGATCAGTTATAAATATGAAGCACCTTTCATCCAATAGAATTTTAATGAGATTTTTAGTATAATATTTTGGAAGCATACATGCAACTACCTCTAGAGCAAATGGCCTGTGACCAAGGCTATAGGACAGGAGAGACTAGGGATCGCTCCGCCTCGAATCCACTAGACAGGGAACCTGGAAGGTAGGCTGGGAGGGGGAGGGGCAGTCTTCCAGTTTCCTAAGGTATCTCTGCAATTTCTCACAGTCTGCATGTGATTTAACAAGTTTGAATATTTTTCTGCCAGCTGCAAATTTATCCCCCTGTATACTAAGCCACTTGGCAATGCCAACATAGCCCATTCAAACTGAATGGGCTGTGTCGGCATTAGTACATGCCAGCCACTAGCGCTGCTTATTAAACAGGGGGGTAACTCACCTCACTCATCATTCCCTTTCCAGATCGTTTATAAATTGCACTGCTCCCAGTACAGATCCCTGGGGCACTCCATTGTTTACCTTCCTCTGTTGTCTATCTTGTAACCAGTTCTCAATCCACAACAGAACATTCCCTCCTATCCCATGACTTTCTAATGTTATCAAGAGTCTCTCATGAGGTATTTTGGCAAGAGCTTTCTAAAAATCTAGATACACTACATCAACCGGCTCACCTTTATCCATGTGTTTATTCTCTCCTTCAAAGAAATGAAGCAAATTGGTACGGCAAGATTTTCCTTGGCTGAATACATTTGGACTCTGTCCCATTAAACTACGTTTGCCTATATGATCGGTAATTTTATTCTTTATAACTTCTATCATTTTGCCCGGCATTGACGTCAAGCTTACCGGTCTGTAATTTTCCAGATCACCCGTGGAACCCTTTAAAAATGTTAGTGTTACATTGGCCATCCTCCAATCTTCAGGTACCTTGGACAATTTTAATGACAGGTTACAGATCAGTAATAGTAGATTAGCAATTTCATGTTTGAGTCCTTTCAGTACCCTGGGGTGTTTATATCATTCAGTCCAGGTGATTTAAAAGGGGGTTAGACGGTTTCCTAAAGGACAAGTCCATAAACCGCTACTAAATGGACTTGGGAAAAATCCACAATTCCAGGAATAACATGTATAGAATGTTTGTACGTTTGGGAAGCTTGCCAGGTGCCCTTGGCCTGGATTGGCCACTGTCGTGGACAGGATGCTGGGCTCGATGGACCCTTGGTCTTTTCCTAGTGTGGCATTACTTATGTACTTATGTACTACTTCTTAATATGTTAATTTGGCTAGTCTGTCTCACAAAATTTGTTTCAGTTCCTCTGTATCATCACCCTTGAAACCATTTCTGGCACAGATAGATCTCTTACATCTTCTTCAGTAAAACCCAAAACAAAGAATTCATTCAGTCTCTCTGCTATGGCCTTGTCCTCCCTGTGTGTCCATTTTATTCTTTTAGGATCTAACGGTCCCATTGATTCCCTCACAGGCTTTCTGCTTTTGATTTACCTGAAAAAGTTATTACTGCACATTTTTGCCTCTGTGGCAAGCTTCGCTTCAATTTGTCTTTTAGACTTCTTTATCAATACTTTGCATCTAACTTGACAGTGCTTATGCTCTTTCTTTCTTTCTTTCTTTCTTTCTTTCTTGCAAAGGAACTGACATCACAGCAGATCAAAAAACATACAACATAGCAGGAAACCAACTACAAACAGGGCAAAATACAACTGCATAAAGAGCTTATTAACAATAGCAATAATACTATCAACAGAAACTTAGATAAAAAAAAGAATAATGAAATGCATAAGTATGTTCTTTACAGTCCCCAGGCATTGCATTTTCTTATAAGTGCCTAACCACCCTTTTCACAACCAAGCAACAGCCAGGCAAACCACCCCAAACATCCAGACCACAACATTCACATCTCAACCTCCACAACTTTATCCCCTACCCCCTCCCCTACCCGGTGGGCTAAGGGAGTCCATCTCCATCCTATCCCAGCATTTCCGAGCTTCCCCTCCTCCACATGGGGGAACCATGCCCCTCAGGAGGCCAAATTAAGGAGGGGCAAGCTGCAAAAAATAGTGTTATTATTTTTGTAAATGGCCACCTCATAATTTGCAACAGCTTGTGTACGGTGTACCCAGTCCAAACAATCTTGTCCTTCTCCAGATATCCAAAAGGTCAATATAAATTTTTTTAATTAAGAGAAATGCATAGTACAAGAAACATCTGCCCACCAAAGATACGTCCTGTCTCACAAAGGTATGCTAATCCCCAAGAATGCTGCTTCTGATTTTCTTCATTTGGATCTTTTTTCCATTTTTTGAAAGATGCTCTTTTGCCTCTAATAACCTCTTTTACTATACCTTTTAACCATGCTGACTATAGTTTGCTGCTTTTTCCACCTTTTTTAATACATGGAATACATCTGGTCTGGGCTTCCAAGATGGTATTTTAAAATAACAACCTTGACTGATGTAAAGTCCTAACCTTTGCAGCTGCTTCTTTTACTGTTTTTTAAAATCCTTTTTCCTCATTTTATCATAGTTGCCACCACAGTAGATTTCCTTAGTGTCTTCACTCCAGTTGCTAATTCAAATTTGATCATGTTATGATCACTGTTTCCCAGTGGAACCAGTACCATTACCTCTAGAATTAAGGGCTCCTTTTACTAAGCCGTGGTAGTGATTGCCCCATGGTAAATACAACCAAGCCCATAGGAACTGAATGGGCTTCGTTGCATTTGCCATGCCAGGAATTACTACTGCAGCTTACCAAAAGGAGCTCTACACCCTGCATTCCACTAACAACTAGATCTAAAATAACTCCCCCTCTTGTTGGTTCCTGGACCAATTGCTCCAAAAAGCAGTCATTTATTTTCTCTAGGAATTTTACCTCCCTAGCATTTCCTGACATTCATCTAGTCAATATTAGGGCAATTGAAATCACCCATTATACTGTTGCCAAATGTGTTAAGTTCCCTAGTTTCTGCTAGTATTTCGTCATCTGTCTGTTCATTCTAGCCTGGTGGATAGTCCCACCAGCATTCTTTTTCTCAACACACAGAGAATTTCTATCCATAAGGATTCCACTTTGCTGTCTGTTTCTTGCTGAATTTTTAATTTGTTAGACTCGAGTCCCTCTTAAACATATAGGAGTAAATTCTATATATATGGTGCCAAAAAAATCAGGACCGAAAAAACGCTATTCTACAAAACAAGCTTAAAGTTAGACGTGATTTGTAGAATAGCACATACGCCCAGGAATCGTGCCTAACTCTTATACCTTTGTGTAAATTTAGGCATGGATGTCCTTATTATCTAATGATGCATGTAACTTAAAGGAATACCCCCGATATGCCCCGACCCTCCCATTTCCACACTCCCTTTTTTGACGCATGCGTAAATGTTACGTGTGGATCCCACATACATTTCAATTAAATCTAAGTAGTGCCAATAATTGCTTGTTAAAAAGCCAATTATTGGCACTAAGTAGCTTGCTAGTCAATTAAATTGCGTGTGCAAATTGGGAATACACTTAAAAGGGGGGATTAATGACTGTTTATCTTGTGCCTTATATCACACCATGTGATACAAATTAGCAAAATGACAATTGCTGTCACCTGTACAGTTAGGATCAAGTCTTAGGGCTCCTTTTACAAAGTGGCGCTCCCGATCAGCGGTGCGCTGAATGCGAAGAAGCCCATTCAATTCCCATGAGCTTCTTTACAATTCAGCGCACACTAATCGGTAGCATCGCTTTGTAAAATATGATAAAATGCATTCTTTGCATTTAACCCTAGAATCGAGAACGAAGTGGCCCCTATAATTAAAGTGCTTTCCCCAAGTCTATTAAATAAGCATAGGACACATGCCATTTCTATTTTTGCATTTTAATTAAAGCTTTAAATTGCATCTTCCTCTTGACTTAGAATAAATTTGCTAGCATATTTACACAACATAAATGGAATATGCAATTTCCATTTCACAACTCCATGTGTCTATGTTAATACAGGAATATCCCACTGAGTACATCCAATTATGATTGATCACTATGGTGCTGCCAGATAGAAGGCAGGGTCTGGCATAAAATATATGCAATTAAATCATATGTCCTTCTAACATATAAAGTATATCATTATTAAGAATATGGAATTGTCAGTGAAGAACTAGTGAATCTGAGAAGAAATTTTCAAACAATGTTTTCCTAACTTGCTCTTGGACTAGGTATCTCTTTCATCACCTATCAACGATAAGTCCATGCCTGCAGGTAGAGATTAAGGTGCTCATTTTCAAAGCACATAGACTTACAAAGTTACTAGTAAGCCATGTGTCTTTGTAAATCTATGTGCTTTGAAAATGAGCCTCATGGGCAAACTTCCCATGGCTATGAATAAGTAGCTTTTGATTTCATGCTGTACATAAGCATTGCCATACTGGGATAGACCGAAGGTCCATCAAGCCCAGCATCCTGTTTCCAACAGTGGCCAATCCAGGTCACAAGTACCTGGCAAAATCCAATACATTTTATACTGCTTATCCTAGAAATAAGCAGTGGATTTTCCCCAAGTCCATTTTAATAATGGTCTATGGACTTTTCCTTTAGGAAGCCAGCCAAACCTTTTTTAAACCCTGCTAAGCTAACAGCTTTTGCTAAATTCTCTGGCAACAAATTCCAGAGTTTAATTACATGTTGAGTGAAGAAAAACTTTCTCCAATTCATTTTAAATTTACTAGTTTGTGTGCCCCCTAGTCCTAGTAATTTTGGAAAGAGCAAACAAGCAATTCATGTCTACCCGTTTCACTGCACTCATTATTTTATAGGTCTCTATCATATCTACCCTCAGCCATCTTTTCTCCAAGCTGAAGAGCCCTAGCCATTACAGCCTTTTCTCATAAGTAAGTCGTCCCATCCCCTTTATCATTTTCATCACCCTTCTCTGTACCTTTTCTAATTCCACTATATCTTTTTTTAAATGCAGCGACCAGAATTGAACATAATATTCGAGGTGCAGTCACACCATGGAACAATACAAGGGTATTATAATGTCCTCATTTTTGTTTTCCATTCCTTTCCTAATAATACCTAACATTCTATTTGCTTTTTTTTGCCACCGCCGCACACTGAGCAGAGAGTTTCAACGTATCATCAATGACAACGCCTAGATCCCTTTCCTGGTCGGTGACTTCTAATGTGGAACCTTGCATTAAGTAACTATAATTCAGGTTCCTCTTTTCCACATGCATCACTTTGCATTTGCTCACATTAAATGTCATCTGCCATTTAGATGCTCAGTCTCCCAGACTCGTAAGGTCCTCTTGTAATTTTTCACAATCCTCTTGCGATTTAACAACTTTGAATAACTTTGTGTCATCAGTAAATTTAATTAACTCACTAGTTACTCCCATCTCCAGATCATTTATAAATATGTAAAAAAGGCGCAGTCCCAGCATGGACCCCTGAGGAACTCCATTATCTACCCTCTTCCATTGAGAATACTGACCAATGCAAAAGGAAATGCTTTGATACTAAAGACATTAAGGAAATCTCCTCCTGAAATCTTTTTCTGAGTCATTTATGAGGGATAGTTTTACATAACTCTGAATTGCAATTGTTGGATCGTATACTAACTGTTACCTCAACATTTAAGGGTCCTTTTACCAAGCTGCGCTAAAAAGTGTCCGGTGCTGTTGCTAGCATGTGGGTTGTCTGCGTGCTGCAGCCACTTTTAGTGCGGCAGTAACGTAGAAGGGCATAATCGAACTAAGGGCCCATCTTTAAGGATGCCCATCTCTAAGGACGGTCCGGTGAAAGGGCGGGACATCCCGTATTATTGAAACAAGATGGGCGGCCATATTTCGTTTTGATAATACGGTCGCGGACGGCCAAATCTCAACATTGAGGTCGACTTTAGAAATGGCCGACCTCGGTTTTTGCCTATAATGGAAACCGAGGACGGCCATCTCAAAAACGACCAAATCTAAGCTATTTGGTCATGGGAGGAGCCAGCATTTGTAGTGCACTGGTCCCCTCTCACATGCCAGGATGCCAACCGGGCACCCTAGGGGGCACTGCAATGGACTTCACAAATTGCTCCCAGGTGCATAGCTCCCTTACCTTGGGTGCTGAGCCCCCCAAACTCCCCACAACTGTACAACACTACCATAGCCCTTAAAGGGTAACGGGGGCACCTAGATGTGGGTACAGTGGGTTTCGGGTGGGTTTTGGAGGGCTCCCATTTACCACCACAAGTGTAACAGGTAGGGGGGGGCATGGGCCTGGGTCCGCCTGCCTGAAGTGCATTGCAGTACCCACTAAAAACTGCTCCAGGGACCTGCATACTGCTGTGATGGAGCTGGGTATGACATTTGAGGCTGGCATAGAGGCTGGAAAAAATGTTTTGTAATTTTTTGGGGGGGTGAGAGGGGGTTGGTGACCACTGGGGGAGTAAGGGGAGGTGATCCCTGATTCCCTCTGGTGGTCATCTGATCAGTTTGGGCACCTTTTCGAGGCTTGGTCGTGAACAAAAAGGGACCAAATAGTCGGCCAAATGCTCGTCAGGGACACCCTTCTTTTTTCCATTATCGGCCGAGGACAGCCATCTGTTAACCAGGCTCCCGTCCGGCCTTCGGTACACTGCCGACATGCCCCCTTGAACTTTGGCCATCCCCGCGATGGAAAGCAGTTGAGGGCGGCCAAAATAGGATTTGATTATGCCAATTTGGCTGGCCCTGAGAGACAGATGCCCATCTCCCGATTTGTGTCGGAAGATGGGCGCCCTTCTCTTTCGAAAATGAGCTGGATGACCACCTTGCCATATTTTTTTGTAATGGTCACAAACTAATTTCCCCATTAGCATGTGTCTATTTCCATAGGAGCCCTTAGCATCACCTAATTAGGAGGTGGTAAGCGCTCCTGTGGTACTTCCACACTAATCGGGTACCACATGGTAATGTGCCCGAACTATCCACTTAGCGCAGGAATTAGAGAATGACACGGGGATAGAGACCTGCAATAACCGCGGGAACAGATTCTACGGGGTGGGGCGGGGACAGAGCCCACGAGGACGGGGACAAACTTTGTTCCTGTGTCATTTTCTACTTTCAAGCCTGTTATTGAACTGGACTGTTATTTATGTTTGAGTGATGCAGACAACAATATTTTGATTTTTTTTTTTTTTTGGAAAAACAAGCAAACATGCTGGCCACAACTAGCAAAATTTGCATGGGGGATCCTGTACATCTTGCTACCAGCACATCTTCTGAGAAGACATCTTCTATTGCAGGAAGGACAGGAGAGCTAGACTCAATTCTGAGACTGTTGACTTATTCATCCACAGATTAAATGCAAATAGGAGGGGGGAAGGGGGGGAGAGGAATCATAAATAATTGGAAACAAAGTCTGAAGTTGGGAATTATACTATGTGGGGAGTCAAGCATCATAGGAGGAGCCGTTAAAAACTTATTATTGCATAACAATGGAGGGGAAGAGGTGTAAGGTAAAAAGTTTGATGACAGCCTAGTTCCGTTTGTTTGCAAGGAATGCATGTTAAGATTGGAGCAGAGTTCCTTATACTAGCAGATATATCTGGGCATGTATTATCCCCAATAAAATATTGAAGATATGGAATAGAGGGGTGGGGCGGGGAGAAAATATGAAAAGTTGGATGACAGATTGTATCATTCAGTTTTGAAGGTGTACATTTTAAGTTGAATATGTAAACGTACAATGTTGGACATGTGTTGTTTTACGATTTGTCACCAATAAAAATGTTGAACTATAAAAAAAATCATAACAGTGCTTCACAGGGCATATTTCTCCCCGCTAGGGCATACAGAATGGGTTGTATTTTGTACCCCTGGACATTTTAACAGGGTGGATTAGCATTCTTTGGGTTAGTAGAAATCAGCTATTGTTGGGGTTGGAAGGGTAGAGGGTGGTGGTGAGGGGGGTTATTATAAGCTGATCCCTGTTATTATTGTTTTCTATTTGTAATTTATACACAATAGTTGCATAGTATATTGTTCTTTTTCTACTTTAATAAAAAGATTTAAATAGAAAATCATAATTGTTCGAGGCTTCTGCAGATGACGACAGGGCCTGAGGGGATGGGGCGGGGATGGAGACAGAACCCATGGGGACGGGGACAAACTTTCTCTACACTGCAGCAAATTGTTTGAGATTTCTGCAGGTGAGGACAGAGCCCATGGGGACGGGATGGGGACAGAACTTGTGGGGATGGGGCGGGGACGGAGACAGGGCCTGTGGGGACGGGGTGGGGATGGAGACAGAACCCGCAGGGATGGAGATAGGGACGGGACAGGGACAAACTTTGTCCCCGTGTCATTATCTAGCAGGAACGCCTACTCTCTGCCCATGGGCAGGCCTCCCATGCTGAAAAATAAAAAAATATTTTCCAGTTTAGGATTAACATGCACTAAGCACAAAACTACTGGGGATGCCTCAGTACGTCCCGCAATAGTGCTCTTTTAGCGCACAGTAGACCCACGTTAGGACTTGCGTGCCTTAGTAAGCCCCTATGGACGTAATCTTATACCTGTGCAGCTACATAAATAATACCTGTATACTTTTCCCTGTATGATACCAGTGAATTTTCAAAATGAAAGAATATACATACTTCTGTTTTGAAAATTACCCCAGGGAATTTATGTGCATACATTTACACCTGATTTTTTTTTATGCACAAATCTCTTGGATTAATTGAAGCAGCTATGCGGATAAGCACAAATACTAATCCTTCCTTAACCCTGCCTCTAGCAATAACTGCTTAGTTCAGGTAAAATCACATGCATATCAGATGTACAACACTGTTAACCTTCTGTGCATACCAAATGCAAAACACGAAGGGCCCTATTTTCTAAGCTGCACTGTAGGCGCGCTAGCGTTTTTAGCATGCACTAACACTAGAGACACCCATAGGAATATATAGGTGTATCTACCATTAGCGTAAGCTAAATTTTAGAGCACGCTAAAAACGCTAGCGTGCCTTAGTAAACAGGGCCCTAATTTATCTATAGAAATACCTTATTAAATTATTAAACCCCCCCCCCCCCTTCTTTGTTAAGAACAGTTTGGATTCATATGGTACTTCTCATTCAAACAGGTTAGTGTCGGTCTGACCTCCGTGGTCACAGAGGATGATAAACATGGCTGCCTGGGCAATATTTATTGCTCAGGGCTGAGAGTAACATCAAGGCCAAGGGAGCTCGTCAGTTCACCAGTCTTTGGCTGAGCTCCCAGCAGCAATACTCCAGAGCCGGTTCCTTGAGCCTCCCCACACCAAACAAGAGCAGCGCATTTTTTTCTAGCAAAAAAGGTGCCGGTTCTCAAATGCCAGGCCACCCTTCAGTGTTGGGGTGAAGACTGAGGGACCTACCCCACAATAGCCAGGCCCCCTGCAACCAGTCACAGAAGCTATGACAAGGCAGAATTGTTGTGTAGAGCCTGAGCTCTTTCAATAAAACTTAGGGACCATGGGTCAATTTTAGTAGACAACGGAAAAGGTGCCGGTACTCAGTACCCCCAAGTACCCCCTCAAAAAAAGCCCTGAACAAGAGTGCATCGGACCAAGAGATGGAGGTGCAGGGGTCTCTGAGAGAAATACCCCTGCCTTACCCCCTCCAGTTACTCAAAATCAGGCAGCAATTTGAAGAGCGATTCAACAGCCTGTCACCATCTTGTCTCCTCCCCCCTAGAAAAAAAATTATTTCCTGCAAAATAGAATTTAAACTTCCCATTTGACCGTCTTTTTATGGATTAGAAATATCTGTTTGAGGCCACGATGGGACGACAGATTCCTCTAATTTTCCATACCCAATCTTCACCCACTTCACAGTTTTTCCCTTTACGGCTTTCACATTAACAAACCCCCCTGCTAGAAAATGAAATAGTTTGGGATGTTTGATCACTGAAACATTCTGTAAACTCACTCAACAGACTTAATTTATATCCTTAATGACAGCAGAGATTAGTGGTGCCAGGTCTGCAGAATAGAAATGTGAAATAAACAAAGAAGATAAATAGAACAGCAGAGGATTTCAGACCCCAGGATTCAAATCAATCAGATTGGTCAATTTATCTTTTCTCAGCATTAAAAAAAATAAAATCGGGACTTGGGCTCTGAAAATGCATCTTTTGAAATATACTACTTTATTTTCTATAGTATATAAAATAGTTTTCTGTTTAAAATAAAAAAAGATCCTTGTAATCATTCTTCATGAACTCTGACCTAAAGCAAGACGGTCCTTCTAATTTATAGAATCACTAGTAAAAAAGGCCCGTTTCTGTGAGCAATGAAATGGGCGCTAGCCAAGGTTTACCTGCGGCAGCGTTGGGAGGGTGCAGGACGGCAGCGTGGTAGTGTGGGGAGGGTGCAAGCGGGTAGTTTTGTTTTGGTGGGGGGGGGGGGCAGCTTCGGGGTCCCGGCGGATCAGGTGTTCGGACGGCACTCCTCCCCCTGCGTAGCTCGGTGTTTGTCGCTGTACGTCGGGGGGGGGGGGTAGATGCCCTGCGTAGTCCGTTGTTTCTCACAGTGCGTGGGGGGGGTAGCCTCGTAGGGCGGTGGAACTGGCAATTGGCTGATTGTCATAGCCCCGCCCTTCATGTCATCACATTGTGATGCGAGGGCGGGGCATACACTCATGGGATCTTGCAACTACAAATTTGCATTTAGAATGTTGGGGTTGTGAATTATGTGTTGGTGGGGCGTGGCTGAGGGCGGGTCTATGAGTGAGAGTGAGAGTGAGTGGTGCTGACAGCCTAGAAGACTACAGGGCTTCAGTGTTTCCCTGCCACACATTGAGGTTCTGAACGTTGGAGGTGAGAATTATTTATATAGATTATACAGTTTGTTTATAAATATTTGGTCCTTTATTTTCTAAATAGTTTTGCCACAGACAAAGAATAGTAGAACATTTTTTAAAAAGGAATTGTCATTTCTTCAAATTCAGAGGTGGAATTCCAAGGTTCAAGAATTCTGAGGAGCAATGTGGGGAGAGTGATGAGGCAGAAGTGAAAATGCTAAACAAAACTTTTCTTTTTTGTTCACAGATGAAAATTATTTATTTATTTGTTGCATTTGTATCTCACATTTTCCCACCTTTTTGCAGGCTCAATGTGGCTTACATAATGCCGTTAACGGCATTAGCCGATTCCGGTCTGAACAAATACATGGTACGAATGAATACAAGGTGATGTGGTAGATAAGGTACACGTAAGGTAGGTGTAGTTGGGGGAACTTAGAAAGGGGGGAGGAAGAGTCAGGTAATGTCCTTTACGCTCTTTGGTTGCATTGTATTTTTAAGTAGGGTCGGTGGGGTATGCTCTTTTGAACAGGACCGTTTTTAGTGATTTCTGGAAATTAAGGTGGTCTGGCATAGTTTTTACTGTTTTTGGCAGTGCATTCCATAGTTGTGCGCTTAAGTAGGAAAAGCTGGATGCATAGGTGGATTTATATTTGAGTGCTTGGGTAGTGGAGGTTTAGGTATGATCGTGTAGATTTAGTGGTATTTCTGGTTGGCAGGTCAATAAGGTCTGTCATGTACATAAGTACATAAGTAATGCCACACTGGGAAAAGACCAAGGGTCCATCGAGCCCAGCATCCTGTCCACGACAGCGGCCAATCCAGGCCAAGGGCACCTGGCAAGCTTCCCAAACGTACAAACATTCTATACATGTTATTCCTGGAATTGTGGATTTTTCCCAAGTCCATTTAGTAGTGGTTTATGGACTTGTCCTTTAGGAAACCATCTAACCCGCCTTAAATGATTTTATGAACAGTCGTGCAGATTTTGAACGTGATTCATTCTTTGATTGGTAGCCAATGCAGTTTTTCTCTGAGAGGTTTGGTGCTGTCAAAATGTGTTTTTCCAAATATAAGCCTGGCTGCTGTATTTTGGGCAGGTTGAAGGTTTTTTATGATTTGATCTTTGCATCCCACATAGATTCCATTACAGTAGTCTGCATGGCTCAGTACCATTGTTTGTATCGGGTTTCAAAATATTTCCATCGGGAAGAATGGTTTCACGCATTTGAGTTTCCACATTGAGAAAAACATTTTCTTTATGGTGGATTTCACTTGGGTCTCAAGTGAGAGGTTACGGTCAATTATTACTCCGAGAATTTTCAGGCTGTCTGAGATAGGGAGGGTGTATCCTGGTGTGTTGATGCTTGTGGGTTTGTATGTATTGTATTGTGATGAGATGATGAGACAGTGTGTTTTTTCTGTATTGAGTTTTAGTTGGAATGCGTTAGCCCATGAGTTCATGGTGTTTAAGCTGAGTTTGATTTCGTTGGTGATTTCTGCCAAGTCATGTTTGAAGGGGATATATAATGTAATGTCATCAGCGTAGATAAATGGGTTAAGGCCTTGGGTGGATAAGGTCTTAGCTAGTGGCGTCATCATGAGGTTGAAAAGGATAGTGATAGTGATAGTGGTAATCCTTGTGGTACTCCGCAGTCTGGTTTCCATGGTGATGATATGTTTGATTTTGATTTCACTTGATATGTTCTTGTGGTTAGAAAGCCCTTGATCCCATTAAGAGTACTGCACCGATTCCGAAGTGTTCTAGAAGTCTTAGTAGTATGTTGTGGTTGACCATGTCGAATGCACTTGACATGTCAAATGGGAGGAGGAGAATGCTATTGCCTATTGCTATTTCCTGCTTGAATTTGGTTAGGAGAGTAAGTAGTACTGTTTCGGTACTGTGTAGGGGTCGAAATCCTGATTGTGACTCATGTAGTATAGTGAATTTGTTTATGTAGTCGTTGAGTTGCTTGGTCACCAGACCTTCATTTAGTTTGACTACTAATGGGATAGATGCTACTGGGCGGTAGTTGGTAATGTCATCTGTTTTTTTCTTGATGTCTTTTGGTATTGGGGTGAGCAGGATGTTGCCTTTTTCTTTAGGGTAGGTACACTGCTGTAGCATGAAGTTGAAGTGGGATGTGAGATCTGTTATGAAGCGATGGGGAGCAGATTTTATTAGGTAGCTGGGACAGGTGTCCAGTTGACAGTGGCAACTGGAGTATTTTTTAATCGCCTGGATGACTGTATCGGCGCTGAGGGAGGTGAAATTTGACCATATTCGGTCAGCAGGGTATTCACCAGGGGTTGGGTCTAGACCATTAAATTTGGTTGTGTGGAAAAACGCTTGGCGTATTCTATATACCACATGAAAATTTAAGCCTATTCTATAAAATATAGGCTTACTTTAGAGAACATGCCTAGGTGGGGTTTTTTCCATGCGAAATTTTCAGGCGTTATATATAGAATCCCGGGGATCATTTTTTATTTATTTATTATATGCCATCTGCAAGCCCAAAAGCAATCAAAATGTGCATTATACAGTAGGTATTAGTAACTAGAGCCTATGTTTACTACAATGCGCAGTGAGTGCGTTAGCATTTTTAATGAGCATAAATGGTTTGCGCGTATTAAATGCAAACGCGCCCACAGAAATGTAATGTCATGCACCTTAGTAAACATACCCCTAGGCCTCAATGCATAAAATGGGACCTCCAGCAAATAACAAGTGTCGAATGTGAGCATGTGGTAATGCCATAGTGCCTTTTAGCAAATCTGGCTCTGAGTAAGTAACCCATCATCTTACTGGTAAATGAAATATAATGCCATGATACATAATAAAATATCTAATGAAACCCTTTGCAATAACTGCTATAAGCTCAGTTCACTTTGTCAACAGAAGAACAGGTATAACAGGATTAGAGTTTCGTAAAAGATTACCGATGCATGCTAATACAAGCAGCAAAAATATTTCACTTACTATTGGCATTTAAAAGGATATCATTTTCCATGTGTAATTAGTAAGCTCCCTGTCACAGACTGGCAACATTTTCATCTGCCTACTTCAGTTTTATTAGAGCAATTATTGAGTTGTCATGCCGCTATGCCGAAGAGAAAATGTGATTGCTATTATTAGTTAATTTATTCATCTGTTTCATTAAAATAAAGCAGGGACACATGCAAAGGCACAGCTTTGGGAATGCTTTCCAACGTAGATTTGTAGAAGAAGGTTGTGGGATCCTTATACCAGTGGCGTAGCTACGTGGGGCCTGAGGGGGCCCGGGCCCCCGCAGATTCGCCCCTGGCCCCCTGCCGACGACCCCCCTCCCGCCAACAACCCTCCCCCACCATCGCCGCCAGCCCCGCTACCGCATGATTTACCTTGATTGCTGGCGGGGATGCCCAAACCCCGCCAGCCAAGAGTGTTCTTCAGCGCTGGAGTTAGTAAACTCCGACGCCTTCATTCAAGAAAGTTCGTCTGAAGGATCAGCTGGTTTTGACGCCTTACGCCCTGCACCGTGCATGTAGCCCCGTGCAGGACGTAAATGCGTCAAAACCAGCTGATCCTTCAGACGAACTTCCTTGAATGAAGGCGCCGGAGTTTACTAACTCCAGCGCTGAAGAACACTCTTGGCTGGCGGGGTTTGGGCAGCCCCGCCAGCAAACAAGGTACTTCATGGGGTGGGCGGCGACGGCGGCCGAGGGTTGGTAGCGGGAGGAGGGGGGAGGGAGTTTAAGAGTGTCGGCGCGATCGAGCGGGGGAAGGGGGGTTGCCGGAGGGGGGGAGGTGGCTTAACAGTGCCCCCCCATCTCGGGCTCTGGCCCCCCCTCCTGGCAAGGTCTGGCTACGCCCCTGCCTTATACTACAGGCTATGCTTCAGTTTGGTTTTCTAGTGTGCATGTGTGTCTCTCTATGTGTTTGTTACCTGTGAATGTGGGGTTGTGTTTTGGCGTGTGCATAGCCTATGTGTCTGTAGTGTATGTGTGTGTGTGTAAGAGACAGAGCGAGAGAAAGAAGAAGGCAAAAGATTTGTGGTTTGGTTTGTTTTCAGAAACTTTGACTTATTTCCTCAGTTTTCATTAATTTTTTAGTTCATTTCATACATTTGTGTTACAAGATTTTAACCCCGCATTCAAAATTTTTAATGCACCACAGTGAATGTGTGTACATTAATTCATAGGTTAATGCTCATTAATCCTCTAATTCTATAAAAGTCGCCAAAAATTGCACGTCCAAATTTAGGTATGTGCCCAAATGGAATGCATGATTTAATTAAATAACTAATTAGCATCAATAATTGCCTTTTTGATAAACAATTATTGGCACTAATTAGATTTAATTGGAATACACATGTGTACATTTAGGCACCTAAATTTTACATGTGACTAAAACAGGGGGATGTGAAAATGGGAGGGTCATGGGCAGAACGAGGATGTTCCTATCATTTACATGCATTGTTATAGAATAAGGGGGGATGCACATTTCAGTTGGTACAAATGGCCAAGCCTAAATTTAGGTGTGATTCCCAGGTATATTTTTAAACACGACTTAACAAATGCACTTCTCTAGTTTTTTATTGTGTACATTCTTCATGGGTGGGGTGGAGGAGAGTGTATACCTGTATACTTAGAATCTCTTTAATTCTATAAACTTGCACATCCAATTTTACTCTTAGGACCAGATTCTATATATTGCACCTGAAAACTCGGCGCCAAAAATATTTCTGCCTAGGCAGAATTAGGGAGATTCTGAGTACACATGTATACACTCTCCTCCACCCCACCCATAAAGAATGCACATAATCACAAACTAGAGAAGTGCATTTGTTAAGTCGTGTTTAAAAATATACCTGGGAATCACACCTAAATTTAGGCTTGGCCATATGTACCAACTTATTCTTGAATATGCCTAGCCTTGCCTAGATTTAGAAGCGGTTTATAGAATACATCTAAGCAGGTTTATAGAATATGCCTGCACCTAACTCTATGTACGTCCATTTACGTCAAGTAAAACTTGGTGTAAATACTGACGCCTAAGTTAGGCACAGAGCAGCTGTATTCTATAACCCTGATGTAAATTTTCAGAATGCTCATGTCCTGCCCATTCAGTGCCTATAACCACGCCCCCTTTCTGGCAGTGCACATTAGAATTTACATGCATCTCTTTATTTATTTTTGTTACATTTGTACCCCGCGCTTTTCCCACTCATGGCAGGCTCAATGCGGCTTACATATTGTATACAGGTACTTATTTGTACCTGGGGCAATGTAGGGTTAAGTGACTTGCCCAGAGTCACAAGGAGCTGCCTGTGCCTGCGGTGGGAATTGAAACCAGTTCCTCAGTTCCCCAGGACCAAAGTCCACCACCCTAACCACTAGGCCACTCCTCCACTTTACAGAATATGTTTAGCAAATTGTTCCCATAAATTCTAATTAGTGTGAATTAGTGTCAATAATTGCTTGTTAAGTGGCAATTAATGGCGTTGATTTGGTTTAAGTAATTACATTGCATGTGCAAATCCAGAATATGACTAGATTTGTGCACGCAATTTTGGTTACGCTATATAGAATTCGGGAGTTAGTCTACAAAGATGTGCACACAAAGTTATAGAATGGTGCCAGTTATTCATATAACTTAATAAGATAATTATTGGCTGTAATTGGTCCTAATTGGTGCTAATTGGAATTCATTAGCAGTTATGCACAAAACTGCCACAAGTTGGAATTTTGCCACTAGTCAGAGTTCTGAATTTGAAGCCCATTGGGGATGTTGAATCAAGTAGTAACTTAGGGGCCCTTCTGCTAAAGAGTGTTATACACTTTTCCCTGGATTCTATATATCGCTCCAAGATTTCTGCACATAAGTAGTTAATTGGTGGAGGAGTGGCCTAGTGGTTAGGGTGGTGAACTTTGGTCCTGGGGAACTGAGGAACTGAGTTTGATTCCCACTTCAGGCACAGGCAGCTCCTTGTGACTCTGGGCAAGTCACTTAACCCTCCATTGCCCCAGGTACAACTAATTACCTGTATACAATATGTAAGCCGCATTTAGCCTGCCATGAGTGGGAAAGTGCGGGGTACAAATGTAACAAAAATAAAAAATAAATTAGTTAACAAGCTAATCAGTGCTGATAATTGAATGTTAACAATCAATTATATGCATTAATTGGCATTAATTAGAATTTACACGCACTACCAGCTAAGTGTGTACATAAATTCTAATTCACACTGCCAAAAAAGGGGCATGGCTATGGGTGTGGAATGGGCGGGTCATGGACGTTCCAGAAAACAATGCACAGGGTTATAGAATTCACCTGCTCTGTGTCTACTTGGTGTAAATGGCCATGCCTAGAATTAGGTGCTGTCATGGCCACTCACTGTGTTCTATATACCATGTGGAAATTTAGACTTACGTTATAAAGTATGCCTAAATTTAAAGCGTAATTTAAAAAATGTGCTTAGGCGAATTTCATTCTGGTACCAAACTTTTAGGTGTGATATACAATAAGTGTCGGGGCAGGAACTAGGTGGGGCATGAGTAGAGAATAGGTGTGGACAGCACTGGCGCAGTTGGCGCAGAAAACATTCTGTGCACTGTCAAATGTGTTGTTAATTGTGAGCATGGTTAACACATGATAATGCGAGCAGAGTTAACATGAAGTAATGAACATTTCAGCACAGAAATTGTAGAGGGTGGGCTGGGCCCAACCCCAAAAATTAGCACACAGCCTTTGCACTTAAGGTATGTTAATTTTTACTGTTAAGAAACGTTAAATGGGGGATTCTATATTTGGCACCTAAAAAAATTCACACAGAAAACATTGCTGACTAAGTGTATTCTAGAAGCGGTGCCTAGATTTAGGCGTGGTATATAGAATACGATTAGTTGATATCCCAGCACCTACAACTGTGCACCTCCATTTACATCAATGAAAACGTGACATAAATCCTGGTGCATAAATTTATGCGCATGGGCCATAATTCTATAACTATGTATGCAAATTTCAGAACGCCTATGAAATGCCTATTTCCCCACCCATAAACATGCCCATTTTGCATGTGTACATTAGAAATTAGATGCACTGCATTACAGAATACACGTAGAGCGTTATGCATGTAAATTATCATTATTGCTTGTTAAGTGCTGTTATCAATGCTAATTAGCTTGTTAAGCCGATTAAGTTACATGAGTTATAGAATACTCCTGGATTCTGGCACAGATCTCTAGGCATGCTATATAGAATTTATTTATTTGCAGTATTTGTATCCCGCATTTTCCCACACACAAGCAGGCTCAATGTGGCTTACAAGTCAATAAGAAATAGGGTCAGGTAATGGAGGGCTACATGTGTAAAATAAGGTACAAAATAATAAGGAATAAAAGAATCCAGTGGTAAGTGCAAACATTTAGCACACTTTAGTAGAAGGGTTCCTTAGTTGCTGCTAGATAAAAATTCTTTTGGTTTTATTAGAGTTAAGTATTTTGAAGGTCCTTTTACTCACATGCGCTAATGGATTTACTGCACGCTAATGATTAGTGCACGCTAAATATCATGCAGCCCATAGGAATATAGGGGTAAATTCAGTACATAGCGCCTAAAGCTCGGTGCTGGAAAAAAAAAATAGCACCTAGTGCTATTCTATAAACGGTGCTCAAAGTTAAGTGACGTTTATAAAAGAGAGCTAAGCACCAGGAACCGCAACTACATTTAGTTGTGACGATTTACACCAACAAAACCTTGGTGTAAATCCCTGCGCATAAATTAGTCATGGATCCCACTTATTTCATAACAGCACTCATAAACTGTGGTATCGCCTCTGATCTGCCCTTGTCCCTCCCATAGCCACGCCCCCTTTTTGGAACTATGCATAATATATGCATGTGGATCCAGGAACATAAATATATGCACATAATTTTTAACTAATGCCAATTAGCACTGATGATTGATAGCACCTAATGATCAGCGCTAATTGGCTCATTATTCAATTAAATTGCGCACAGAAGTTGGGTCCGCACACAATTTAAAGCATCATTTATAGAATTAGTGGGATAATGGGCTGCATAGCATTTATCACATGCTAATTGTTAGTGCTTGATAAATCCGTTAGCGCACCGTAGTAAAAAGACCCCTTTACCAATATTTGGTTAACTATAATTACTTTTTCCTTTTTTTTCCTGTACTGTTATTCATCCGTAAGCTACTGCAGTTTCTTGTGTAGGATATACTATACTGCATCATGATGACTCAGATCATCTTTCATGATTTTCTTTCTCCACAGCATATCATGAATCTTACATTCACAGTCTTTTTAGGACTTCCTAATAAAAGTTAAGTCAATGTAAGGTGAAGTATGCTCATGGAATAGTTTAGGAATATATCATCCCCATCAATAAATAAATAAATAAATAAATAAAACTTCTATCTTGCTTTGAAGGAACAGAGTGCAAAAGAGATTTCCTCCAGGGAACTCATTTGTTAGATACCAGCATAATAAATGGAATAGAGATTTGATAGATCATATTTATGAATCTTCCTTGTCTAGGAAAAAGCTCCTAATTTACATTATGAGATGTCTAATAATTAAGGTTGAGGAACCAATAATTGGCCAACATAATTGTACTGACAAATGGTATATGTCCTATGGATTTTATCTTCTCAGCAAGCTGTGTACTTTACTCATACTTGTATTGTATAATGAGGAGGAATTTATACATATTTAGCTGTGAAGTGTTTTTGGAATCCAGTGAATTACAGAACCCAAGACAACATGGTTTCACCAGAGGCTGACAAATCAGATTCATTTCTTTGATTGGGTGACCAGAGAGTTGGATCGAGGAAGAACGCTAGATGTGGTGTATTTAGATTTTAGCAAAGTCTTTGACACGGTTCCATATAGACGACTAATAAATAAACTGAGTGCCCTCGGAATAGGCCCTAAAGTGACTCACTGGGTTAGGAACTGGTTGAGTGGAAGGCAACAAAGGGTAGTGGTGAATGGATTTCATTCTAAGGAAAAAGATCTTACCAGTGGTGTGCTGCAAAGTTTGGTTCTTGGGACAGTTCTTTTTAACATTTTTGTAAGCAATATTGCTGAAGGGCTATCTAGTAAGGGTTGGCTCTTTGTGGATGATACCAAAACCTGCAATAAGGTAGACACACCTGATGGTGTGGATGACACGAGGAAGGACTTAGCAAAGCTAGAGGAATGGTCTGGAATTTGGCAACTTAGATTTAATGCAAGGTCATGCATTTGGTCTGCAAAAAGTCCAAGGGAACAGTATAGTTGTTGAAGAATTTCTGTGCATGAAAGAGGAGCGGGACTTGGGTGTGATCAAACGTGATGATCTTAAGGTGGTCAAATAAGCAGAAAAGGTGAAGGTGAAAGCTAGAAGGATGCTTGGGTGCATAGGGAGAGGAATGGCCAATAGGAAAAAGGAGGTGATGATGCGCTTGTATGGTGAGACCTCATTTAGAATATCGTGTACAGTTCTGGAGACCACGCCTTCAAAAAGATAACAGGATGGAGTCAGTCCAGAGGGCGGCTACTAATGTGGTCCGTGGTCTTTATCATAAAGCGTACGGGGACAGACTTAAAGATCTCCATATGTATACTTTGGAAGAAAGGCAGCAAAAAGGAGTTATGATAGAGACATTTAAATTCCTACATTGCATAAATGCACAGGAGGCAAGTCTCTTTCAAGTGAAAGGAAGCTCTGGACTGAGGGGGCATATGATGAAGGTGAAAGGGAACAGACTCAGAAGCAACCCACGGAAATACTTCTTCATAGAAAGGGTCGTGACTTCGTGGAACAGCCTCCCTGTGGAAGTGGTGGAGACAAAAACAGTATCTGAATTCAAGAAGCACGGGACAAGTACATAGGATCTCTAAGGGAGTGACAGGGAGAGTAGATGGCATGGATTGGCAGACTGGATAGGCCACGTGAGTCTTTATCTGCTTACATTTTTCTATGTTTCTGTTTCTCTGAGTGTTAAAATATCCTAAGCAACCTGAGTTATTATGGCATATGTTTCTCTGTTAAACTATAGATCTTTTTAAAAACTTTTATTTGTACATTATTTCAATATAACGATCACAATTATATCATTGCGACCATATAGATCTTGTACTCTAAGGGGGAAAGCTGTTGTTATAAGTTGGTCTATTTTACAACAAGTTGGGTTATTTTACTACATCAAGGTCTGTGCCAGTTCCAGGGTGATCTGGCCTCCAGTGTGGGAGCCAGTATGTTGGGTGTCTAGTCTTATCCCCTGCTGTGAAGTAGGAGGTTCCTCCATCAGCCAGAGTCCTTGAAAGACCAGCCCTGGACTCTACCAGAACTAGTGTGGAGGAGTGGCCTAGTGGTTAGAGCACCTGTTTTGACATCTAGAAGTGCCTGGTTCAAATCCCATTGCTGCTCCTTGTGAGCTTGGGCAAGTCACTTACCCCTCAATTTCCTCAAGTACAAGCCGAGCTTGTGAGCCCTCCAGGAACAGGGAAATACCCAGTGTACCTGAATGTTATTCACCTTGAGCTCCTACTGAAAAAGGCGTGAGCAAAATCCAAATAAATAAATTAAAATAGATACAAACCTGATCTAATACCAGACAGTGGAGTATGCAAGGTTTATTTTTTTTATTTTTGTACATTTGTACCCCGCGCTTTCCCACTCATGGCAGGCTCTATGCGGCAGGCAATGGAGGGTTAAGTGACTTGCCCAGCATCACAAGGAGCTGCCTGTGCTGAGAATCGAACTCAGTTCCTCAGTTCCCCAGGACCAAAGTCCACCACCCTAACCACTAGGCCACTCCTCCACGAATGCCTACCGCTATTGAAGGGTACCCTGATTTTTGAGGTGATCTGGGTGGGAGATGGCATTCTGTGACATATTAGACCCTACTCTTGATATCACCCGTGGCCCTTGAAAGGCAGGCCTTTGACATTGCCAAACATCTCACTGCTGACAGTTCAACCAAGGTGCAAGCCAAAGATGAGCACTCCTTGCAATGTTCTATAGAGATACTGGGAATAGGTGTCACTATGTGTTGGTCTGAAGGTTCAGAGATTGTCGTATGTATTGTGAGGTTGGGTCATTATCCAAGGGGGCTAGTATTAAATGTAGGGTCTATGGGGAGGCAAGAATGAGTCCTTTAGATGATATATACTTTTCTGTTCATACAGTTTTTCAGGAAGAAAAGGAGGGATCTTATTTGTTTTTTTATTTAGGGGCTCTTTTACTAAGATGTGGTAGGGCTAATGCACAGGCAGCTCATGTCAAATCAACACTACTGCCCATTTACCGCTCCACTAAAAAAAGCCCTTTTTCCAAGTTACAGTAAAAAAAAATGGACCAACACGCCAAATTCACGCATCCAGACTACAGCAGGCTGCTTTTAACACAGCTTAGTAAAAGCGCATCTTATTGCATGGTTGGTGCAAAATAAATGTATAATTCTTCCTGATCTTATTAACAAGAGAGATCCAGACTTTGGGGTTCTTTTACTAAGCTGTGTTAGTGCTAATGTGCACCTAATGCAGCTTAAAATGGTGAACCATAGGATGAACTCAGGTGTCCTACTGTAAGTGCCAGTTTATCAGGCACTAATCCACATGCTATAAAAATGTGCTATTTTGGGGGAGAGGGGGCTTGTCAGGGAGGTGTTCCCATAGCCGCCAAGAGGGGGGGGGGGGCAAAATTCCCTGGGCCCAGGCCTCCAAGGGGGGCCCGGCACCGGGGTCTCTCTCTCCTAGCTCCTGACGGGTCGGGACCCGAGTGATTGCGTCCCAACAGGAGCAGGAGAGAAAACTCCGGCGCTGCAGCCTGACCCCCCTTGGAGGCTGGTGAGGACCTGGTGGAGTACCTCCAGTGCTGCTCTTCTTCCTAGCATGCGCGCCTGAGAGGAAAAGCAGCCACAGGGGCAGACAATCGGTGAAAGAGCAGTGCTAGAGGAACACGTTTTCTGCTGGCGGGGCCTCAGGATCCCTGCCAGCGAAGATAATTGGATTGTGGGAGGGGGCGATAGCAATCTGAGGGGTGTGCAGTAGTGATCCGTGAGGGGGGGGGGGCTTTTTCTCCATAAATCTGCACTTTTCTCAAAAAGACTTTTTCGCTAGAATCTTGTATATTTTGGTATTACACTATGAGCCTTAACTCTAGTCTATACTGCATTTACGCTGTCAGTCTCTTGGCGGCCCTGGGTGTTCCTATGATAATCAGTACAGCTACATTACTGTACACTAACTGGTTAGCACAGGATTAGTGCCTGAGCTCTACCTGCCTAATATTAAAAAAGGGAAAATTAGCCATTTTACAAGCACAGAAAAAATAGCTTAGCGTGTGGGGAAAACCCACACAAGAGCGTGCTAAGGCCACTTTTTGCAGCAGCTTAATTCAGAAATCTGAGTGCCAGAGAAAAGAGGGGTGGTAGTTTTCCCACTCCTCTTGATATGGTGTTCGATTACATTTCTTTCTGGGGTGAATAGAAGAGGTGGGGTTATATTGGTTCTCTTTGATTTGAAATGTTATTACTTGCCCTTTTCCAAATTCAGACTCAAGGTGAGTAACAATTTAAGTACTGTCGTTATTTCTCAGAGTGTGAAGCCCAAATATTTTCATTTTGTTTAGTTTTCCAATAGTGCATGCATATGTGTATTATTTGCACACGTGAAAAAGGTGCACACATGTATGTGCTGTCGAAAAGTGCACACTCTTTGAAAAGATGGCACTGGGGGTACGAGAGAGTGGGAATCACTCCTGCCCCCACCCTGGCATGGGGATGAGCTGGACCTGTGGTGAGGAGTTGGATTAGGGATGGAGAATAAGAAGGCTGAAAGTCCCCTGCTGATGTAGAAGAAATATTACTTTCTGTACAAACTAAACTAAAGTGCATAAGAAGGGCCTGGCATGAGGCCCTCCAACCAAAAAAAACTCACAGAAACAGAAGCCTGCGTGGCCGCATTGCTGATCTGCAAGGGTAGGCTTCTACATGGAATGTTGCTAATGGAGGAGTAGCCTAGTGGTTAGTGCAGTGGACTTTGATCCTGGGGAACTGAGTTCAATTCCCTCTGCAGCTCCCTGTGACTCTGGGCAAGTCACTTAACCCTCCATTGCCCCTGGTACAAAATAAGTACCTGAATATATGTAAACCACTTTGAATGTAGTTGCAAAAACCTTAGAAAGGCAGTATATCAAGTCCCAGTTCCCTTTCCCTATTTGAGATTCTACATGGAATGTTGCTGTTGCTACTATTTGGAATTCTGGAATGTTGCTACTATTGGAGATTCTAGATGGAATGTTGCTAATATTGAGATTCTGTTGCTACTATTTGAGATTCTACATGGAATGTTGCTATTCCACTAGCAACATTCCATGTAGAAGCCTGCCCTTGCAGATCAGCAATGCGGCCGCGCAGGCTTCTGTTTCTGTGAGTCTGACGTCCTGCTAGTGGAAATCCCATAGGGTCCTTTTTATTAAGGCGTGTAGGCGCCTACACACATACAACGTGCATCAAATTAGAACTACCACCCAGCTACCGCATGCCCCAGGCAGTAATTCTAATTTTGACGCGCGTCCAAAATGAACGGCAGAAAATAATTTGTATTTTCTACCACGTGGTGCTAACCGGGCGGTAATCGTCAGTGTACACGTGCTGACAATTACCTCCCAATTAACATATGAGATGTTACCGCTAAGTCAATGGGTAGCGGTAAGGTCTCAGACCCAAAATGGATGCACACCAATTTTTATTTTGCCGCACGTCCATTTTCGGCCAAAAAAAAGGCCTTTTTTGTAGGCGCACTGACCAATGGACCTGCACACATCTAATATACGTGCCTACACCAGCGCAGGCCTTTCTTTGGCACGCCTTAGTAAATGGGCCCCATAGGCTCTTCTTTCCTTCAAGTTCAGCATATCAAAAATAGCACATTAAAAAAAAAACTATCCCTCTCTCTTTCTTTTAAAAAGGTTATATTAGGTTATATTAGCGAGCTCAGACTCTTGAACCTACCTAGAATAGACTTTGTACTTCCACCTGACATTTCTTTTTCTTTGTTTATAACAATAGACCATTTATATGCTCTGAAGCACACAACTATGAATAATAGAACTCAGGGTGAGTTAAGAAAGAAAAAGGCTGAGATCTGAACTGCAGATGGAGAATGTTGTGAACATGGGCATAAAAAGTATGATCCTCTGTTTCATCCTTCGTTTTCACCCATAAATGACGGAAGAAGTACTACTACTGATAGTACTTGCTGCAAAGTCAGTGCAGTTGAGTGGTAATGAGTTTCCCTGGTGGTTTCCCCTACATTTTGTAAAGGAAACACTGCAGAGAGTTCCTTTTTTGTTTGTTTTTCCAAATCATGCGTATTTAATTATTTTTAATTTAAATTTTATTTTTATTTATGCAATTTTTAAAAACTTTACAAGAACTATCTTGATATACAAAGTAAGAAAACTAACCAACCAGCTTATAATCGAAAGACAAAAACGCCTATATTGCGACCTAAATCGGGAGATAGGCGTTTATCTCCCAAAAACGAATAACGCAGTATAATCGAAAGCCGAACTTGGATGTTTTCAACTGTACTCCATCGCGGAAGCGTACAAAGTTGATGGGGGCGTGTCGGAGGTGTGGTGAAGGCGGAACTGGGGCGTGGTTATCAGCCGATCAGAGATGGGCGCCTTTCGCCGATAATGGAAAAAAAATATGCGTTTTTAGCGAGAATTTAGGGCACTTTTCCTGGACCCTGTTTGTCCACGAATAAGGCCCCAAAAAGTGCCCTAAATGACCAGATAACCACTGGAGGGAATCGGGGATGACCTCCCCTGACTCCCCCAGTGGTCACAAACCCCCTCCCACCACAAAATATGCCGTTTCACAACTGTTTATTTTCACCCTCAAATGTCATACCCACCTCCCTGGCAGCAGTATGCAGGTCCCTGGAGCAGTTGTTAGGGGGTGCAGTGGACTTCAGGCAGGTGGACCCAGGCCCATCCCCCCCTACCTGTTACAATTGTGCTGCTTAATGCTTATTAGTCGTCCAACCCCCCAAACCCACTGTACCCACATGTAGGTACCCCCCTTCACCCCTTAGGGCTATAGTAATGGTGTAGACTTGTGGGCAGTGGGTTTTGAGGGGGATTTGGGGGGGCTCAACACACAAGGGAAGGGTGCTATGCACCTGGGAGCTCTTTTACCTTTTTTTTTGTTTTTGTAAAAGTGCCCCCTAGGGTGCCCGGTTGGTGTCCTGGCATGTAAGGGGGACCAGTGCACTACGAATCCTGGCCCCTCCCACGAACAAATGCCTTGGATTTATTCGTTTTTGAGCTGGGCGCTTTCATTTTCCATTATCGCTGAAAAACAAAAACGCCCAGCTCACAAATTGTCGAATAAAACATGGACGTCTATTTTTTTCAAAAATACGGTTTGGTCCGCCCCTTCACGGACCCATTCTCAGAGATAAACGCCCATGGAGATAGAAGTTTTCGTTCAATTATGCCCCTCCAAATATTTCTTAGGAAAATGCAAAACAAAAAAAAAGGGAAAAAATTATCAGCCATTTTCTCACAAACAAAGGGGGCCTTTTACAAAGCCATGCTAGAATTTTTTAGCTCGTGATAAAATCAGCTAGCAGTAAATGCTGAGACGCCCGTAGGAATATATTGGGCATCTCAGCGTTTACTGCCAGCTAAAAACGCTACCGCGGCTTTGTAAAAGATCCCCAAAGTCCTTAAATAAGGGGGTTCATCAGTGACAAATGGGAGCCCTAGATAAGTAAACATGTTCATTTATTTTAACTACAATAAAGTAGCGATTTTTGAACGGAAAGAATTGGCCATGTCTAAAAAGAAGGATTTTTATTTTTAATCTAGACCTGTTTCAGTCATGTCCAAGTTACAAAAAGGTGTTCTGACTGAGCAGCTGACTACTGGAGGATTAAGGCAGTGGTTCCCAAGCCTGGTCCTGGAGGCATCCCAGCCAGTCAGATTTTCAGGATATCCACAGTGAGTATTCATAAGAGAGATTTACATACAGTGAAGGTAGTGCATGCAAATCTCTTTCATGAATATTCATTGTGGGGATCCTAAAAACCTGATTGGCTAGGGTGCCTCTAGAACCAGGTTTGGAAACCACTGGATTAAGGCATGACCCCTGTTTAATCTCCCCCTCCCTCTCCCCTGAAAGCGAAGGGAAACAACACTCTATGTCAGCTGCAGGTATTAAAGCTATTTATTTATTGCATTTGTATCCCACATTTTCCCACTGTATGGCAGGTTCAATGTGGCTTACATATTGCTAAAAAGGCGGCCACAAAATTTAGATTTGTAGAAGTCTAGTACATAATACAGAAGTACAATAAACGCTTAGGTTGATATATTAGCATATTGTGAGAGAGGTTAATATTATTGCTTTCCATTTCTGAACTTTTCATGATGTACGGTGGTGTGGGATTAGGCACATCCAGGGGGGAAAGACTTCTTGAAAAGATGTGTTTTCAGGTTTTTTTTCTGAATTGTAGGTAGTTTTCTGTGAGTTTTAGGTCTTTGGGTAGTGAGTTCCAAAGTTGTGTGCCTATAAAGGAGAGGCTGGTGGCATGTGAAGATTTGTATTTTATACCTTTGCAATTGGGGTAGTGAAGGGTTAGGTAGATTCTTGCTATTCTCATCACGTTTCTTAATGGTAGATCGATAATTCCGTCGTGTAATCTGGTGTGAGTCCGTAGATGGTTCTGTAGACTATTGTGCATATTTTGAATGTTATGCGAGCGTTAATAGGAAGCCAATGTAAGCTTCTTAGGAGGGGTTTCGCGCTTTTGAAGCGTGTTTTTCCGAAGATGATATTCTGAACAAAGAGCAAGTAAATCAGAGGAGTAGCATATTGGTAAGTATAGTGGCCTTTAATCCGAGGGGAATGGGTTCAAATCCCACTGTAACTCCTGGGGCTCCCTTCAGGAACAGAAAAATGCTTACTTTCATTTTTTCTTAGTACTTGGATCACTGTTTAGTGGACAAAGTGTATAGAGAATAATATTTCCTTTGTAATTTAATCTATACAGTTTTTTGATTTCCTGAATATTTCCATTAGATTTATGTTGGGAATGTAAATGTAAAATGATATAAATAAAGTATTTTTTTTAAAAATGCTTACTGTACCTAAATATATAAGACACTGCAAGCCTGAAGGCTATTGAAGAAGTGTACATTCAGGTACAGTAGGCATTTTCGGTTCCTGGAAGGATCACATTTACCAAAAAAAAAAAAGACCCACCTTACATTATGATTTGAATTTGGATTTACAGTCTACTGCATTAACTACTAGGCTAGTCCTCTGTTCTGCAAAGACATCCCTGTGCCTTGTTCCCCCCCCCCCCCCCCCTTTACAATTTAAACATTTAAGGTTCATTTTACCAACATGTGGTGGCGTCGGTGCACACGTTTGCCATGCGCCAAGGCCCCCTTTTACTGCAGGGGATAAAAGGAGTTTTTTTTAAGAAGGAAATGGCTGTACGGTAAGTTAAACGCTTGCCAAGCACCATTTCCTGTGCGATTCCTTACCGCTTCCTATTTAGCAGGTGGTAAGGGCTCCCACACTAATTCAGCGGTAACCAGGCAGCATACAGCACAGCCTGATTACTTCCGGGTAAGTCCCCAGCGCTAAAATTATTTCTGAGCACCGGAAATGGAGCCCGGCACAAACCAGAGCTACCACTGGGCTCCTGTCTGTGGTAGTCCAGCAATAGAGCAAATTTGCCACGTGCCATTGCTGCAGTAGCCCTACTGTGGCTTTGTAAAAGGGCCCCATAATTTGTAAAATGGTTGTTCAGGATGGATGTCTCCAGCATAAAGGAAAGGGAAATGGGACTTGATATACTGCCTTTCTGAGGTTTTTTGCAACTACATTGAAAGTGGTTTACATATATGTCTCACAGAAACAGAAGCCTGCGCAGCCGCGTTGCTGATCTGCAAGGGCAGGCTTCTACATGGAATGTTGCTAGTGGAATAGCAACATTAACATTCCATGTAGAATCTCCAATAGTAGCAACATTCCGTGTAGAATCTCAAATAGTAGCAACATTCCATGTAGAATCTGAAATAGGGAAAGGGAAATGGGACTTGATATTCCGCTTTTCTGAGGTTTTTGCAACTACATTCAAAGCGGTTTACATATATTCAGGTACTTATTTTGTACCAGGGGTAATGGAGGGTTAAGTGACTTGCCCCGAGTCACAAGGAGCTGCAGTGGGAATTGAACTCAGTTCCCCAGGATCAAAGTCCACTGCACTTAACACTAGGCTACTCCTCCACTCAAGGATGTCTTCCTCATATATTTTCGAACAGGAACTCTAGAAGTTATTCCTGTTTGAAAATTGCTGTGATATGGACAGATTTTTTTTTTAGACGTTATAAGCAGGACATCACAATTCTGACTAGGTCTTTTTTTTTTTAAATTGCCCCAGTAAAGATACTGACATAAAATATTAGTGGGGATGAATTTTGGACTTTTTTGATTTTCAGCTTTTTTTAGTGTTTGTTTTTTGGGGGGGAGGGGGGTTTGTTTGTTTCAGACATTCTTTTGAATCAATAATTGATAATGTGCTTTAGAACTTTTTAATTCATGCAAATTTATTGTATGCACATTCATTTGTAGGTTAATTTGTGTTAAACTGATTTTGCACACACCCATTTTTATGGTTCATCAATGAATGCACATCCCTAATCATTAGTTTAAACTTGTAAGTTGTGTGTCTGTGTTACCACCCCTCTCGGCTGGACTGTAGTGATGTGCTCCCAGATACCTGTTGTTGTAGTCGTGGCGAATATCCAGGGAACACACACTCACAGCCGAGGGAGTAGAACAAATAAACTAACCTCATCCTTTACTCTCAAAGAATAAAGGAGGAAAAGAAGCTAAATTTAGGATTTGTTCCTGAAATGGAAGAACCGCACCTTCAGATTTGCAAATTATCTTTTTCTTTATTGAATACAAGTGCAGACAAATTTTCATTCAAATAAACTCAAATTCTCAATTAGTGTGTGGCTTAATAGAACTGCAATAACCTATTCAACATTCCAATGTAGAACTACATGTATACCCTTAACTTTTTTCTGTTTCACCTAAAAAGGCAGAAAAGAACCTTTTCAGATAAGTATTTAAATTGTCTTTTATCAAAATCAGATATTTGTTGTTATTCTCTTTCCTGATGTAAAAATTGGAGTCTTTGTGTGCACTGTTGGTGTTTTTGCAGGGATCTCATGGATTTTTGCTATTTGATGTTCTGTTCCTTTGTTTTCACTTAAGATGTTGTGAAAAAATAATATATTTCTTTCAACACCCTTGGCAATGTCACTTAGCTGTAGTTGAATTTATTTAGGTGATGTCTTTCTTATGTTGGAGCTCATCTGGAAATCCTTCAGCAGATGATCTACAGAGTTCTTCTTCCTAAACCTCAAGAAAATAAATGGAAGCAAAACCCTGAACTCCCTGTGCTTGTCCAGGAACTGATTCCACTCTGGTGACCTTTAATTAGTTCTCAATACTGTGGCCAAACTCTCTATTTGAAACAAAATAATTTTCAGGAGTACTCACTTCAAAACCTATTTCTCACTGTTAATTCCCTATTCTATAATGTTGCAGAAGACTTTTACACTGCATTCAGGGATCTCACACAGTAACCCATTCTATATTCAAATGGTAATTCAACATTCCCTCTCACAGACTTCACATAAAACCACAATATTTCCCTTTTATCAGATCTATCTTGAGAATACAGCACACTCATGCACAGGCAGTGCTGGATTTTCTTTAATCTGAAGTCAGATTCCAAACCTTGCACTGAACTCAGAACTCTCACAAACAACACACCTTTCCCACAGGCACAGCTTAATGGCTTCTTTTTCCCAATATCAAATTCACCTCTCAGTCTTTCCCCTTTGTCACACTTTAAATCCTTACACACTTTTAGGCTTTCTCATGTAGTACAATCCCCAACACAATTCACAGCCTCTCTCACCCTAAAATGGTAAATCATTTATCTCTTGAAATTCAGTGCTATCACTGAAACACCATTCACACTCACCTCAGCTCAATTTAAATATCAAAGCACCCTCTTTCAAACTGGCACACATAAACCTTTGTCTTACTTACTTTTCCAATCACTTATTTCACTTCAAACCCAGAAAATCTATACTTTTTCTCTGAAATTCCCCATATACGTTTTTCTCTCTCAGTGCTCAGCCTGTTCTCTTCTTTTCTAGCTCACGGTAGTGGCGTACCAAGGGGGGGGCGGTGGGGCCGGTCCACCCTGGGTGCACGCCGCTGGGGGGGGGGGGGTGCCGCGCTTCTGTTGGCAACGCTCGTTCCCTGCTCCCTCTGCCCCGGAACAGGTTACTTCCTGTTCCAGGGCAGAGGGAGCAGGGAGCGAGCGAAGCAGACAGGTGCGCGGCACCCCCCCCCCCCCCCCCAGCAGGTAAAGATGCACCCGGGGGGATGTCATTTCGCCAGGGGGAGGTGTCCACTGTTTCGCCGCTAGGGGAGGGGTGCCGCGCATCTGTCGGCAACGCTCGTTCCCTGCTCCCTCTGCCCTGGAACAGGAAGTTACCCATTTCGAGGCACAGGGAGCAGGGAACAAGCATTGCCGACAGATGCGCGGCACCCCCTCCCAGCAGGTAAAGATGCACCTGGGGGGGGGGTCTGTCGTTTCGCCAGGGGGGGGTTCACACTGAACCCGGGGGGGGGGGGCGCATCGGCGATCCGCCCCGGGTGTCAGCCACTCTAGGAACGCCACTGGCTCACGGCAGTCTCCCTAGCAACTCACCCCCCCTAGAGGAACATCTGACGTCCCTCAACCAATCAGCTTGTCAGCTGAAGACTGGGGGTTTTTTTCTATTTGGTTAAGAATCTTGGCTGTCCTAACTGAATCTCCAGGTTGCTTACCCTTCCCCACATAGAAGTTAATGCAAAACTTACTATATAGAGAATTTTAAAGTCAATTTTAACCTGTCTTGTACCCAAAACAGCAAGAAACCTTTTATAGTACAATTCCCTCTTAATCATGGGTTATTCTTTTGTAAAAAAAAAAAAAAAAAAAAAAACATATTTAAGAAATATCTCACACTTTCTTCACCTAACTCCATTAAAAATTCCCTAACTAAATTTAAACCTTTTCCAGCCAGCACCATCCACCAAAACCCTGGAACAGCCCCCCCAGAGCCCCAGGAAAAAAACATTTAATATATCTTACCATATATTACATCTGTTTCACATTTCTCTTGCCCATTATTCATCAACAGGCTGAATAATTCTTTTATATGCCTTCTTTGCTCCATATTCATGACCAGTGAAGCTTACATAGACACTATAATTCTACACAAGGAATGGTCTTTCTGTTTTAAGTACCTTCTTTTCATATAGCTAATGTTATAATTTGGGCTTTGGTTAAAATATATTTCTGTCATAAAAATGTTTTAATAGCACAGAGAAGCAGCAATTTCATTGTACCAACACATTGCCTACTTATCCCTGGAAACTGAATTATTTGCATATATCAGTCTCTCCTGACTTGAATAACAACTGACATTTTACAGCCCAGCCTAGACAGATGTTCATAGATGCTGCACCTGTTATGATGAAGAAATAGTGCCATCTCAACGTGCCTCTGAGCATCTGCAGTTATACTAAACCAATACTCTGTTTTGACAGAAATGAGGTTAACAACAGATTTTATTTTTTAGCAAATTGTATGTAGACATGTTTGGTTCTTTAAAACTGTGTATATTATTGTTTTTAAAAAGGGGAATAAAGCAGTTTAAGTGTTTTTAGAAAGGAAAGTGTACTAGAAAATCAGAGATACTTCAGCCTGCGCTGTGATTAGACAGAGTGGGCTAATTAGGAAGCTGCCAAAGTCCAAGTGACAATAAGTAAGCAAGGGCGCTCCCCGTTCGGGTCTTTTTTGTTTGGGGCACAGTCCAGTCTTTGGTCACAGAACCTTTTTGGTGTTTTAGTTTAACTTCTGGAGATTTCACTCAGGGGCAAATATTCATAATTACACCCTCTGCTTACTTTAAAATAAATTGAACTCACTTTAGTTGTGAGAGTAGGGCTTTGCATGTGTGATCCACAAGGTGGATCAGAGACCCCCCCCCCCCCCCCCCGGGGAAAGGGAGAATAGAAATTAACTCCTTTATGTCTCTGAGTGATCAGCCTTCAGTTCAGTCCCCTCCCTCCCCAGGCCTCAGCACTGACCTGCAGCCCACAGCCACAGCCGCCGCACACAGGTACAGGAGACAACACACTGAGCACAGTCTGCCACCATGTACACAGACTGCACACTGACTGCACAGTGTGCAACTAATTTGGGAAATTCAAGCCTACCTAGTTTCCCAGGTAACACAAATGTTTTTTTTAAATAATTACAGTGTAATGCTTGTGGGCTTCTGGGTGGGGGGGGGGGGGGAGAGATTCGGAAGGGCAGGGGAGATGCCAGACTATGGGGAGATCGGTAGGGGGAATAGGACAGGGCTGACGCACAAGCAGGGTCCCCAAGTCCAAAAATGATGGTTCCCTTTGCATAGAACCATGGCCTCCAAAACAAATTTAATGCATGAAAGCATGGTTTGAAATCAAAAAATGGTTCCCTCACTGCAAATGTGGGGTCCCAGATCCAAACATTCATGCATAGAAGCATGAACTCAAATCACAAACAGTGCTTCTTAACTCGGATGAGGGGTGCATGAAGGAATATCAGCTGCATCCATTGGAGCCGACTCTGTGGGTGCTGTGGGTGCTTGAGCACCCCCAATATTGGAAAAATTCCTTGTATGTGTCCAGAGAGGGATTATTTTCATTGGGCTTAGCACCCCCAATAATTTTGAAAAGTTGGCTCCTATGGCTGCATCACAAGGTTCCCTTGCAGAGAAGCACTGTCTCAGCTCAAACATGGCTCAAAGAAGGCTTGCTTGCAGTGTGTGAAGCCGGAAAACAGGAAGAGAAGCTGCACGCTTCTTAACAGCAATGTGATGATGTCACCGTGGGGAGGGGGATCTGCCAGATATGTCAGATGGTCAGATTAGCAGAGGTTGGATAATCAAGACTGTACTATATAATTTCTTCATTTGATTACTATTGAGCTTAAACTTTTCTATGATAAACCTGAAGACGACATTCATAGTGTGCAAACCTAGTTAAACTGCTGCTTTTATGCCAAAGCTGTTCTGCTCTCTGTTGTTTTAATAGGCCAAGTCCAGGCTGTACCATGAATGATGACTTTCATTAGCTCCAGTATGACAATGAAGAGGTGCAGCAGAATCCAAAGCTGCAGAAAAAAAACGTGTTCTAAGTTTGGAATTGTTCCTCAAAGGATAAATTGATCAAGACGGAGGACATTTCTGTACATCTTACACACCTAGTGATTCCAAATTAACTTGACTTAAGTTCCTAGACCAAAAGGATGAGCAGGAACTGTAAGTATTATGAGGATCCTTTTTGGACCCTAACTAGTCCAGTGTGCTCCTAGTGCCAGGATAATGCCATCTTAAAGAGAAGGTGGAAGAGGAGGAAGTTGAGATAGGAAGGGAAGATGATGGGCACATTGGGGGAAAGATTAGAGAGGAGAAAGGGAAATGCTGGTTACCTGGGGAGCTAGAGAGGGTAAGGGGAGATACTGGCCACTCGGAAAGGGGAGGGAGAAATGAATAGGGCTTGGAACCACCACTGGGGTAGAGGGCACATAGCTGAAGGTCCACATATGGTGTCCAATACCCTTCAGCTGGCCTTGGGTCTATGGCAAAAGAAAGGGCCAGTAACAAAGGAGCCAGAGTGCAAAGGGAAGAGGTAACTTTCTAACATCTAACCATCTGTTGGGGGAAAAGGACAAAATGAACAGACTCTGGGTTGTAAGAGGGACCTATTATTTTATTTTACATCTGAGAAGACTTAGCACTGTGGTGATAAGGAATATGTCTTCCAGGTGCACCCCTCACCTGACAGTCAAAGAATTAATCTATTTTGCTATTTTTTGCCTTGGAGAGGCGAAAAGTACATCCCTATTCCTTTTCTCCAACAATATATGTATCCTTACTAATTAAAGAGACTGGAAGGGACTTTTTGGTGTTTTATTGACTGGAGTATAAATACATTGATGGTGCCTAACTTGGGTAAATCGCAAAAAGAGTCAAAATTACAGTGGATGAGAGAGCTATGCCTAAAGATAACAAGATATCAAAGAACATGGAGAAAAAAAGAGAGACCTCAGTGAAGCGTAGATTGATTTTTTAAAAAAACAAACAAACGTCACTAAACCATCACAGATCTCCCAAAAAACTCCACCCTTTCTGTAACAATATCAGAGACACTCTCCAATATACACTAATGCTAGAACAGTTCAAAATGCTGTGCCAAAGAAACAACTATGTTTCGAAAATCCCTGAAAACATTCTTCTTCAACAAAGCCTACAATGAAAACCTATAACCTCACTAAGTCCACCCAATTATGAACGCACACCCTCTAAAACTACCTTATCACCTATCTTCCTTCTTCCCTCTCCCTTCCTTAAGCGATACACAGTACTAACTGTATTTGATATCCAACTATGACAATGCTATCAAATCTATGTAAGCCACATTGAGCCTGCAAATAGGTGGGGGAATGTGGGATACAAATGCAATAAATAATAATAATAATAATTGTTCCACTTATCTAATATAGGAACTTGTGACCAAACAGTCTTCAATCCAGTAATTCACTGTTCATTTTCCCAAACCATACAACCGACTTTAACGGCAGCCATGCATACATCCAACAGGGGTTCCCTGTTTCGCAGATAGCTGCATCAGGGGAGAACGCACCATCCTGCAGCCTACAAACTTCCAAGATGGCAGATGGTGCCTAACTTAGGGGTCCTTTTACGAAGCTGCAGCAACAGGGGGCCTATGTTGGCATCGGCACATGTTTTTGACGCTCGCCGAGGGCCCCTTTTACTGCAGCAGGTAAAAGGCAGGATTTCTTTAAAAGAAATGGATGCGCCGCAAGTGCTTCACTTGCCACGTGCCCATTTTGGGTGGGATCACCTAGCGCCACCCATTGCGGTGGCGATAAGGGCTCCCGCACTACCCCGGTGGTAACCTAGCAGTGCGCGGCACTGCCCAATTACCACCAGGTACACACCAGCACTACAAAAATAAAAATATTTTTGTAATGCCGGAAATGGTGCACACAGGGAGTAGGAACTACTGCAGGGCTGCTGCAGTAGCCTGGCGGTACTTCCCTTTTAGCAAGTGGTAATCCCGCAATTGGCTTACCACCACTTTGTAAAAGGGTCCCTTAGGTACCCAAATATCTGAAAGTGGAGGTACAGACTCTTTTAAGCAGCAGCTCTCCTTAAAGGAGAGTGAGGAAGAAGGTCCCCGCCTTGAGTCTGTTACTAAAAAAGAATCCAGAGGAGAAACTCTGAGGAGTGGTTCAAGTCCAAGGACTTTGATCCATGGCTTACACTTTGATTTTTGTATTATTTTTGGTTTAGTTTTCGAAGGAGTGTAAATACTTAGGGGCTGATATTCAGACCACAAGAGTTAGCTCGGGGTCCACAGTGAGGCTGGGCGCATCATTCCGGCATGCCTACAGTTTGGGTGCGTACTTGCGGGCACATGCTTCTCTGATGTCAGATGCCTTCAGCTTTAAAAACGATGAATCTTTCACTGCTTCTCTGCCTTGGCTACAACCTTGTTGGATTGTGCTGGTGTGTTTCTTCTTGCTGACTTGTCCTGACTTGACCTCTGCCTGAACCTGACTTGCCTCCTGGATCGCCGCCTGCCTTGACCTCTGCCTGAAACTGACCTTGTCTCCTGGATCTCCAACTGCCTTGACCTCTGCCTGAATCTGACTTGCCTTCCAGATCGCTGCCTGCCCAAATCAGACTCTGTCTGGACCGCTGCCTGCCTTCCTTACTTGTTGACCAGGATCCCTGTTGTCTCCTCACAGCCAAGGCAGGTACTTCTTGGGTAGTCTCTTCCAGCCCAATTTCTATCAAAGTCTTGTCAGCCGCCTGAACCCAGGGGCTCAACCTCTGGGGAACGGCGGTCACCGCAGGTGAAGCCTTGGGTCTATCCGACTGCCTTTTCTAGGACCGACTCCTCGCCTCTGGGCCTAGTTCTCTGCCCTGGAATCAGCATAAGGGCTCACTTCTGGGTATGTGTCCGATTTTCAAGTGACCTACTGAGACAGACAGTGATACTTTTTTGCAGGTGCACTGAAAAATGGACCTGTGCACTACCAATACATGCGTCTACACCAGTGCAGGTCACTTTTCGGTGCACCTTAGTAAAAGGACCCCTTAATCTCATATGGGTTAGGTATGGTCAGTCTAAGATCTTTACAGTCAGTCTTGTCAGATAGGATGAAAATATGGAACAGGGAAGGGTTCTTTTACAAACTGCTTATCAACCTATGCTCAATCTACCTGTCCCACTCCACTCATTATAAAATAATGAGTGGAGTGGAACAGGTGGATGTGAAGCATCTGTTCACGCGTTCCAAAAATACTAGGACTAGGGGGCATGCGATGAAACTACAGTGTTGTAAATTTAAAACAAATCGGAGAAAATGTTTCTTCACCCAACGCGTAATTAAACTCTGGAATTCGTTGCCGGAGAACGTGGTGGAGGCGGTTAGCTTGGCAGAGTTTAAAAAGGGGTTAGAAGGTTTCCTAAAGGACAAGTCCATAAACCGCTACTAAATGAACTTGGAAAAATTCCATAATTCTAGGAATAACATGTATAGAATGTTTGTACGTTTGGGAAGCTTGCCAGGTGCCCTTGGCCTGGATTGGCCACTGTCGTGGGCAGGATGCTGGGCTCGATGGACCCTTGGTCTTTTCCCAATGTGGCATTACTTATGTACTTATGTACCCTTTCCTGCTCATTTTATTGCTGAATATGAAAGGAAAGGAAGTCTACACTACAGGTAGGAAAGACCATGACCTGGAAGTGATTGCATTCTTCTAGTTTGATTTAGTATTTTCTCTCTTTTTTTTTCTTTAAGGTCAGATGGAATTAGTATGGCATTAGTGTTAGAATCCCGTTGTCTTGAGCGTCGACCTGTAACTACTTGGGTCTTTTTTTTAAACTCTATTTTTATACACCCTCCTTACATTCCTAGTATACACTGTTAAAAAAATTTATACATCATTTCCTAGATGCTTCATTATGACACTAAACATTGTACAATAAAAATGCATCTTAATAAAAGCAATTGCTTGAAAATTTGGAAAGGTAGAGACTGCAAAACAAATAAGACTTCGATGCCACTGTTCTCCAGCACACATTCACATGACAAACTGTACGTGGGGGAATTCACCATATTACTTCGAAAAGAAAATAAGGTTGCAGAGCCATGCTATGTACTGAACTCAAATAAGTCATTAGATTTATTCGTACACTGGAGTCTTTGCCTGTGTCTCAGCACTGGAATCTATAATATTGTGATAAGCTGCAAGAGCTCTGTGGATTTCTCTAAAAATTGAAACTGGGTATGTGTACTTACAAGTACTCTCTGTGCGCAGAATGCACTGCAGCTGCATTGCTGTAACGCCAAAGAACTATAGCTGATGATAAGACATCCAGAACTGCATCAAACTGAAAAAGATACAAACACAGATGTTTATTTCTTATGCTTTTTAAAGGGTCTTATTACTCAAATACATGAAGTGATAGATTCTGTATATGGCATCAAAAAATTGGTACCAAAAGAACTGAGAGCTAACCCTTGGATTCTATATAGCGTGACTAGATTTCCATGAAGAAATCCAGGTAGATTCCATAACAACACGCACAACTTAATTGATTAGCATTGTTAACAGCTCTTAACAAGCAATAATAAGCATTAATTGGCAATAATTATAATTTAAGCGAACAAATCCCTAAGCATATTCTCTAACACAGTGTAACTAAATTGTAATGTGCACAGCAAAAAAGGGGCATGGTTATGGGCGGAGATATGGGTGTTTCATGGGTGTTCAAAAATGTACACGTGTTTTTATAGAATATGGCTCAGCGTGACTAAATTTATGAACAGGGATTTACACCATATTTTCGTTGGTATAAATAGATGCACATAGTTTTCGTCGCATTGAAGTCCAGCTAAGCTTATTCTATATACCGTGCGTAAATCCAAGCTGTTTTTATAGACTACTTGCAGTAATTTATGGCGTCATATATAGAATCCCCCTTAAGTGCTATTCTATAAATGGTGCTCTGAGTTGGGTACTATTTATAGGCTAGTACTTAGTACCGGGACCCATGCCCAATTTTGGCAAATGAAATTTAATGTGAACAAATGCAAAGTGTTGTAGATAATATTTGAAATCTTCTGTTCAGTGTGTGGCGGCAGCCAAAAAAGCAAACTAGTATACTAGGAATTATTAGGAAATGGAAGGTAAATAAGACCAAGAATACTATAATGCCTCTATATCGCTCCATGGTGCGACCTCACTGTGTCTCAGAAAAGATATAGCGGAATTAGAAAAGGTTCAAAGAAGAGCGATCAAAATGATAAAGGGGATGAAACTCCTCTCATATGAGGAAAGGCTGAAGAGATTAGGAGGGGCATTTTCGAAAGAAACGTCTAAGTCAGAATTTGGACATTTTACAAAGATGTCCAAATTCTGAAGCGGGGAGAAGGTCATTTTTGAAAAAGATGGACGTCCATCTTTTGTGTTTGAAAATACCATGGACGTCCTGCGATTTGGCCGTTTTGCGAATTGGCTGTTTTTGATTTTTGGCCATTTTCGAAAAAAAGATGTCCAAGTCTAAAACGTCCAAAGTCAAGCCATTGAGACGAGGGAGGAGCTAGCATTTTTTAGTAGACTGGTCCACCTGACATGCCAGGACAGCAATCGGGCACCCTAGAGAGCACTGCAGTGGACTTAATAAAATGCTCCCAGGCACACAGCTCTCTTACCTTGTGTGCTGAGCCCCCCCCCCCCCCAAAACCCACTACCCCCAACTATACACCACTACCATAGCCCTTATGGGTGAAGGGAGCACCTATATGTGGGTACAGTGGGTTTCTGGTGGGTTTTGGAGGGCTCACAGTTTCCTGCACCAGTGTAACAGGTAGTGGGGGTATGGGCCTGGGTCCATCTGTCTGAAGTGTATGAAACTACTCCAGGGACCTGCATGCTGCTGTCATGGACCTGAGTATTGCATCTGAGGCTGGCAAGTAATGTTCTTTAGCACAATTTTGGGGGGTGGGAGGGGGTTAGTGACCACTGGAGGAGTAAGGGGAGGTCATCCCTGATTCCCTCCAGTGGTCATCTGGTCATTTGGAGCACCTTTTTCTGCCTTATTCGTAAGAAAATCAAGTCTAGCTCAAAACGTCAAAGTTTTAGTGCTGGACGTTTCTGCTTTGTTCCATTGTGACTCAACAATGTCCAAGTCTTAGGAACACCCAAGTCACGCCTTGAACATGCTCCCGATATGCCCCCTTTGATTTGGACATCCTTCTGACGGACTTCTAAGAAAGATGTCGATTATACCGATTTGGACGTTTCTGTGAGATGGACGTCCAAATGAGGATTGATGTCACTTTTTGGACGTCCATCTCTTTCAGAAATGAGCTTGTGGGTCTCTTCAGCTTGGAAAAGAGACAGCTGAGGGGAAATATGATTGAGATCTACAAAATCCTGAGTGGTGTAGAACGAGTAGAAGTGAATTGATTTTTTACTCTTTCAAAAAGTACAAAGACTAGGGGACATTCAATGAAGTTACATGGAAACACTTTTAAAGCAAACAGGAGGAAATATTTTTTCACTCAAAGAATAGTTAAGCTTTGTAACTCTTTGCCGGAGGATGTAGTAACAGCGGTTAACGTATCTGGGTTTAAAACAAATTTGGATACGTTCCTGGATGAAAAGTCCAGAGTCTGCTATTGAGACAGATATGGGGAAGCTACTGCTTAGCCTGGGCTTGGTAGCATGGCATGTTGTCACCATTTGGGTTTCTGCCAAGTACTTGTGACCTGGCTTGACCTGTATCCTGGATACCAAGCTAGATGGACCATTGGTCTCACCCAGTATGGCTAATCTTCTGTTCTTTTGTACTGTCTAAAATCCTATCTAGGTGAAAATCACTTACTCACTTATACCAGGCAAGCAACCAAATGATCCTCACATCCACCAGTCACCCAGCTATCTACATGCCTAATGACTGAGGGACCCTTTTACTAAGGCATGTAGGCACCTACGCACATATAACGCGTACCAAATTAGAACTACCGCCCGGCTACCGCGTGTCCCGGGTGGTAATTCTAATTTTTACGTGCGTTCAAAATGCATGGCAAAAATAATTTATATTTTCTACCACGTGGTGCTAACCGGGCAGTAATTGGCAGTGTACATGTGCTGACGATTACCATCCAGTTAACGCGTAAGACATTACTGCTAAGTCAATGGGTGGCAGTAAGGTCTCAGGCCCAAAATGGACGTGCGCCAATTTTTATTTTGACACACGTCCATTTTTGGCCAAAAAAGGCCTTTTTTGCAGGCATGCTGAAAAATGAGCCTGCATGCGTCCAATAAATGCGCCTACACCAGCACAAGCCATTTTTCGGCACGCCTTAGTATTGCCAACTAAAATGTTCTTGAAATCCTGGAGATACATTCTCAGTGCAAGAGGCTATTGTAGCCCGTGAAAAGCAGGTCCTTCCTAGCTACAGGATCACTTACTGCAACACCACAGTGATGCACTCCTTCAAGGTCACTTTTCTCCTCCAATGAAGCACAGAGGCTGTCAGGCTGGAGGTGGGACTTCCCTACTAAGTTCCTGAAGCTCTCCTGTATATAGTTTTCCATCTGCCTCAACTCCTTCAGGTCTGCTACTCTACTTTCCAGAGATCAGACTTGTTTTCTGAGAGTCAGAAGCATTTTTCACTGAAGTCTCACCAACTGCTGCTGGATTACTGCCTGTATCTTAGCATCAGTGAGTTGTTTAATTATTTGTAGTTGGTAAGGGAATAGGGATAACTAAACTAATCTGAAGGTCCTTAAAATTGGTACATTTTATAATCTTGTGTTTGCTTCTCAGTGAACTGCAAGTAATCTGTTAAGAGTTAAATACTTGCTGATGAAAATACAATGTGGTGACAATTTTTCCTCTTCACTTAGGGGGGCTTTTACTAAGATGAACTAGCGTTTTTTAGTGTGCGCTAAAAATTACTTTGTGTTAAATGCTAAGACATCCAAAGGAATATAATGGGTGTTTTAGCATTTACCCCCAGTTTCTATATATCACAACTAGGATTTCGGGCTGAAATCCAAGCATTTTCTATAACAACGCACATAACTTAATTGGCTTAACAAGCCAATCGGCATTTTTAACAGCACTTAACAAGCAATAATGAGCACTAGTTGTCAATAATTAGAATTTATGCACATACAGGGAAATGGGTGTTTTGTGGAGGAGTGGCCTAGTGGTTAGGATGGTGGACTCTGGTCCTGGGGAACTGAGTTCAATTCCCACTTCAGGCAGCTCCTTGTGACTCTGGGCAAGTCACTTAACCCTCCATTGCCCCAGGTACAAATAAGTACCTAAGCCACATTGAGCCTGCCATGAGTGGGAAAGCGTGGGGTATAAAAAAAAACAAAACATTCCACTGTTATAGAATATGGCACCCCAACATAATAGACCACACAAAAAAAACCCAACACAAAAAACCCAACAAAACAGACTAAAACCAAAACAGACCATGACAAAAAAAAACCCTCCCAAAAAAACCCCACAACAAAACAACCCAAGACAAAACAGACTCCTAATCAAGCTGGATTATGTTTTAAAGCAGATTTATGATTTTCACTAGATACCACGTGTGGATAGTGAAGTCAAGCCGTAGGCAGGTGCCAGGACTTTCAAGTGACAAGCCGTGGACTTTCTCAGTAATTTATGGCTCCTCCACTTCTTTGTACCCTTCAAATTTGTACCATTCAAAAATAAATCTATTTCATCAGGCCCTTTTGTCGGGAGTCTATTTTGTCAGGGACTTTTATGTCGGAAACTTTTTTTGTTTGGAGCTTTTTTGTCTGGTTTCTTTTGACCAGGTGCCTTAGAATATGTCTCTCTGTACCTACATCTATGCACCAGTATTTACACCACATTTCCTTTTATGTAAATGGATGCTCATACTTCTAGGCGCTCGGATATCACCTAAGCTTATTCTATATACCACACCTAAATGTAGGTGCCGCTTACTGAATATGCTTAGGTAGAAATTTATTCCGTGCGGGTTTTTCAGGCACCATATATAGAATCTTGCCCTTAGTGCACACTAATTTTTAACACACGCTAAAAATACTAGTGCGCTTTAGTAAAAGGCCCCCTTAATTGGGATAACTGACTATAAATTAAGGTATGTAGCTAGGATGGGTGGAAGTTGGGAAGGGTGGGTGGAAAAAAGGACTAACTAAAACTATAAGGAAATAATTTTAGATCTATACTAATGCAACTTTGTAAGAGGCCCTAAATCACCAAGGGGTCTTTTTAGAAAAGGTGTGCCAGTGTTTTTAGCACGCACTAATAATATTCATGCGCTAAATGCTAGAGACCCCCATTTATTCCCGTGAGCATCTCTTGCATTTAGCGCATGCTAAAAATGCTAGCGCACCTTTGTAAAACGACCCACAAATTTCCAAGAAAAGCAATGTTCACCTACCTGCAGATGCTCTGCCTACTCTCAATATTACCTCAGGAGATAGGGTGCTTCAGATCTTCCCTTGCTATATATCTTTGTTTCTAGGGAAAATGCTTCCAGCAAGCCCCTTTGATGATGATTAATACTGTTAGAAGCCTGCTAAAATGACCTTTTCAGCTATTCTACCTTCCTACCAAAACCTTAGTTAACAGCTATTCAGCTCAATATCAGTTTTCTCATTTGTATGCAAAGAAAAGTGCCCTTTCTGTTTAAGTCAATTAAGCGCTAGAAGAACCTAGGACAAATTGAATATAGACCTTTAAACAAGCTAATATGGAGTTTCGCTTTTTAATGAAATTAAAACTTAGAATTTATCAATTAACCCTAAATTTCTTTTCTATTTCAAGCTCAAAGTCACCAAATTTCCCAGCAAAGTAATGTTCTCTTTTCTGCAGAGGCTTTATCTGTACTCAATACTCCATCAGCATTAAGAGGATAATGAATAGGATGTTACATAGGGAACTGAGGAACTGAGTTCAATTCCCACTTCAGGCACAGGCAGCTCCTTCTGACTCTGGGCAAGTCACTTAACCCTCCATTGCCCCATGTAAGCCGCATTGAGCCTGCCATGAGTGGGAAAGCGCAGGGTACAAATGTAACAAAAATAAAATAGATACTATTGGAGATTCTACATGGAATGTTGCTACTATTGGAGATTCTACATGGAATGTTGCTATTCCACTAGCAACATTCCATGTAGAAGGCTGCGCAGGCTTCTGTTTCTGTGAGTCTGATGTCCTGCACGTTCGTGCAGGACATCAGACTCTGCACGTAAGTGCAGCACGTCAGACTCACAGAAGCAGAAGCCTGCGCGGCCACATTGGTGATCTGCAAGGGCCAACTTCTACATGGAATGTTGGAATAGCAACATTCCATGTAGAATCTCCAATAGTAGCAACAGTGGAGGAGTGGCCTAGTGGTTAGGGTGGTGGACTTTGGTCCTGAGGAACTGAGTTCAATTCCCACTTCAGGCATGGGCAGTTTCTTGTGACTCTGGGCAAGTCACTTAACCCTCCATTGCCCCATGTAAGCCACATTGAGCCTGCCATGAGTGGGAAAGTACGGGGTACTAATGTTACCAAAAAAAAGGACAGCAGATAACGACCATATGGCCTATCCATGCCCATGCTAATCTCTATTATCCCTTCCTCTCCCTTAGGTATCATCTATGTCAATTTCATGCTTTCTTGAATTCACATACAGTCCCTAGTCTCTACTCCCTCCACTGGGAGGCCATTCTACACATCTACCATCTTTTCTATTTAAAAAAAAAAAGTATTTTTTTACGTTACTCCTGAGTCTTTCCCCTCTTATCTCTTATTCCAGAGCTTCCTTTCAATTGAAAGAGGTATGCCTCCTATACATTTATGCCATGGAGGTATATACAAATGTCTCTATCACATCTCCTCTCCTGACGTTTTCCAAAGTATAAATATTGAAATCTGTCAGCCTCTCCTCATATGCTTTTTGAAGACCATCCTGTTTATATTTTTGAAAATGCGGTTTCCAGAATTGTACACAGTACTCTAAGAGGCTTATTTTCAAAGCACTTAGCCTCCCAAAGTTCCATAGAAACCTATGGAACTTAGCCTCCCAAAGTGCTTTGAAAATGAGCCTCCAAGGGTCCCTTTTACTAAGCTGCGGTGAAAGGGGCTCTGCAGTAGCATCGATGTGTGGATTTGCTGCATGCCGAGGCCCCATTATACCGCAGAAGCTAAAAGGCTTTTTTGTTTTTTAAAGGAAAATGGCTCTCACGTGACCATTTCCTGGGGGAGCCCTTACCGCCACCCATTTAGGAGGCGGTAAAAGCTCCCACACTTACCAGGCGGTAACTGAGCAGTGTGTGTGGCTGCCTGATTACCACCAGATAAGCTCCCGGTACTAGAAAATAAAAATGCATTTTCTAGCACCGGAGTTAGCGGTAACCCTACTGCCCTTTAGTAAAAGGGCCCCTAAATGCAGTCTCACCAGACACTTATCCAGGGGTTTATTTTTAAATGAGTCTGTGTGAGGAATGTTAGATGTGAAACAGATTATTTGGCGTATAGACAGTAAGTTAAGACTTGATTATATGTGAAATTTTTTTAATGTTGTCTGAATTCTATTATATTAACTGTATTGTATATTTGAGTGTGTGCTGTATATATATATTTTTTTTTACATAAATTGTAATCCTCTTTCTTTCTTTCTTTCTTTCTTTCTTTCTTTCTTTCTTTCTTTCTTTCTTTCTTTCATTCTCCTTTCCTTACAATTTGATAGCGTTCCTTTCTGATTTTCCTTGTTTTTACTGATGTAAAATGCTGAGTCACCATCCTATATAATAATTCTCACCTCCAACGTTCTGACTTGCCTGGGACCATGGCTCATTCCGAGTTGGTCTGCTAGGCTCCGTAGATCAGGCTGACATCACCTTAGCCATTATGATGTCAACTTCAGAACCCGGGGGGGGGGGAAAAACATGCCTCACAGCTGATCCATGTCCAGAGGAGGGTCGCTGGACATGGGCGGCTGCAGGGGGGGCAGGGAAGAGAGGAGGGTCGCTGCACATGGGTGGCTGCAGGGGGGGGCAGGGGGTCACTGGACATGGGTGGCTGGAAGGGGGGCAGGGGAGAGAGGAGGGTCGCTGGATATGGGCGGCAGGAGGGGGGCAGGGGAGAGAGGAGGTTCGCTGGACATGGGTGGCTGCAGTGGGCGCAGGGGGAAAGGATGGTCGCTGGACATGGGTGGCTGCAGGGGAGCCGAGGAAAACCTTGCTAGCGCCCGTTTCATTTATGTCAGAAACGGGCCTTTTTTTACTAGTTTCTCAATTGAGAAATGGTGACTCAGCAAGTTCTAATAAAACATAACTGCTGGAATAGGTAGACTAAAAATGTTAAATTAAATTAAACTGAATTAATTGCACTTCTCTGGGGAAAAGCTTGCCTTTCTAAGCAGAGAATTCTTTTTGGCTGCTATTGAATATGTAAGCACCAGTAAACATGTACATGTGTATATGTGAAATCACTGTTGCTGCATGGAAGCACTGCTATTTGTGGATGCAGTCTTTTGAGCATCAGAGCTTGTAAAACTGCCTCACTTCTGATATACTGCAGCCTTCTTCACATACATTCTAGATGCGCTGAAGCTGATAGATGTTGGCCTGCTGTTCCTAATTGTTCCAACAGGTTGCAGGAGCCCTATGATTAGCTTTCCTTAATTGTCTAAAATAAAAGAAGGCATTGCTGACGGAGATGTGTGACTTACATAAAAATATAAGAATAGTCATACTGTGTCATACCGATGGTCCATCTAACCCAGGATCCTGCCTCCAACAGCGGCCAATCCAGGTCACAAGTACCTGGCAGAATCCCAATAGTAGCAAGATTCCACGTACCCGATCCCAGGGCAAGCAGTGGCTTCCCCCATGTTTATCTCAATAGCAGACTATGGCCTTTTCCTCCAGGAACTTGCCCAAACCTCTTTTAAACCCAGATATGCTAACCGCTGTAACCACATCTTCCAGCAACTAATTCCAGAGCTTAACTATTCGCTGAGTGAAAAAATATTTCCTCCTATTCATTTTAAAAGTATTACCATGTAACTTCATTGAGTGTCCCCTAGCCTTTGTACTTGCTGAAAAAGTAAAAAAATCGATTAACTTTTACCCGCTCTACACCACTTAGGACTTGATGGTGTTTGTGGGAATTTTGCTTTGGATGTGGTATGTTTAGAGATGCTAATGGGATGGAGGAGGTTTTATGCAATTTTTCAAAGTCTGCATTTATAGATGTTTTTTGAACAGATGTTTTCATGACTGTAATTATAAATTGTACTTACTGCATTTTTAAATATTAGCTCTACCTTGTCCATAGAGAAATGCACAAATGTTAAGGATCATAATTCATGATTTACTGTTCCCAGGAGCTTACCTGACCCCTGTCACTTCCTTCCTGAATATTATCATCATAGCTAAGAGCTTTGATTCAAGGCCTGAGACTTTGGTTCAGGATCTAAAATGAGAGAAAACCTTACAGGCCCATGACTCTAACATGAACTTCAGTGTGACTGCAAAACTCCTGAGCTGCTGTGACATTCTGATGCAGCAGAATGAGGAACGGGCGTAAGTGGAAAAACAGAGTAACATCGTTTAGAAACATGGTGGTCACAGACGTTTTAGTGAAAAACAGAACAAGGCAACTCCTCAGGAAGATGACTTAGAGGGGCATAATCAAACGCGAACGCCCATCTCCATGGGCGTCTATGTCCAAAAACGGGTATGTGAAGAGGCGGGACAAACCACATTTTCGAAAAAGATGGGCGTCTGTCTTTCGTTTCGAAAATACAGTTTGGACGGACCAAATGCCATGGTCCTTTCTGAGATGGGCATTTTTTTTTTTTTTTTTAGCGATAATGGAAACTAAAAACGCCCAGCTCAGAAACGTCCCGATCCAAGCCATTTGGTCATGGGAGGAACAAATGCACAACACTACCATAGCTCTTAGGGGTGAAGGGGGCAACTACATGGGTACAGTGGGTTTTAGAGGCCTCCCATTTACCACCACAAGTGTTACGGGTGGGGGGGGGGATGGGCCTGGGTCTTCCTGCCTGAAGTGCACTGCAGTACCCACTAAAAGTGCTCCAGGGACAGGACTTGTTGCTGGTGAAAACGTCCTTTATTTGAATAAGCACCTTTACTCACAGTTAACTGCAGATCAGAGGTTGTGCCCCACTGGCAACGAGTGTCGCTGGTACTGAGATTAGCAGTGGGTCTGAGCTGGCAGAATGGTGTACAATGCCCTCTTTCAGCAACATTCAAGGTAAGAACTAAGTGCTGTAACGTGGCTAACACATGAAAGGGATATAAAATTGGCTTACACAAATGACCACTACCTCATGGACTACCGGAAACAAAACAGGGCACACTCTGGCCCAGTAAGCAGGGGGAAAAGCACCATGGGAGTAGAGCCTACCAACTACCAACATCATGAGCATTTAACACAAGCTAGTGGAATCACGGAGCCCAATATCCTACACCCACCACAATGCATTGCTGATGTGACTCTGCAGTGCCCTTAACAGAAAAGGTGTCACACTCACTCGAGACCCACATCAGAACCAGGGAAAGGCTGTCAGAGGATAGAACACATTCTGCTGTCATGGAGGTGGGTACGGAATTTGAGGTTGGCATACAGGCTGGGAAAAAAGTTTGTAAAGTGGGTTTTTTTTTGTGGGAGGGGGTTAGTGAGCACTGGGGGAGTCAGGGGAGGTGATCCCCAATTCCCTCCGGTGGTCATCTGGTCAGTTGGGGCACTTTTTTGGGACTTGGACCTGAAAAAAAAGGGTCCAAATAAAGCGGACCAAATTCTCGTCATAAACGCCCTTCTGGTTTCGATTATCAGCTAAAGACGCCCATCTCTCCTCGGCCGATAACCACGCCCCAGTCCCGCCTTCACCATGCCTCCGACACGACCCCGTGATCTTTGTTCATCTCCGTGATGGACTGCAGTTGAGGACGCCAAAAATCGGGTTTCGATTATACCGATTTGAGCGCCCATGGGAAACGGACGCCCATCTCCCGTTTGGGTCGAAATATGGGCATCTTTAACTTTCGATTATGAGGCGGTTAGTCTTCCAGTAACAGCTAGTCTACTATTGGCTTTTCCAGTAAATATTAACTGACCCATTACCATAACCAATCAGCGTTAACCATTATATTAGCATATATCCAATAAATGGGATTGTTGTCAGATTGCCTATGTATGACCTGTTATGTTAATGAGGGTATATAAGTGATTGTACTTCCTACTTCAATGGAGAAAGACAGTCACAGCCAGTACCTTTGTGCAAGCAGGGCTGCCCTCTCATGAGAAACCAATCAATTGTATCTGCATTGGCAAGTAATCCTATTGCTTCTCATAAGTAGTCTTGAGTCTTTTATATCTGCAAATTGGCTTTAGCTGGTAATTTGGGGTGAGGGTGAAAAAGACCCTAAAATAATACATTAGAGACTCAGACCCAGAAGAACACTTATGTATAGCTGTGGTACTGTACTCCCATAAGCAATTGATTGTACATATACTTGGAAAATAATAAATAAAAGTAATTGATTGCTTATATATTCTTTGGAGTCTCAGATATAGCAGTACTTTTGTATTGCAATGTTCTGTACTCCCAGTGAGATATCACTGATCTGCTAATTACAAATACTTGATAAGAACTAAGGTATCTAATTAAACTCCTAACTGATGCAGCCTTGGGTGATTTATTTCTTCCTAGGTACTGGTGGGTGAACCACCATATTGGGAGGGGTAAATCCACTCTAAAAAAAATTCATTCCCAAATTTCAAACATAGGGATACTTATTCAAGTACTGTGAAATGTGCAACTTGTAGGAAATGAAAACTTAAAGGGTCGATGAACGATTGTTTAGCAACCAACAGCATTATTCCCAGATACTCAAAGCCGGGCCATGTCCAGGCACTGGCACTGAATATCCCGGTTTATGCGGCCGACTGTTTCTTATGCAGTTAAGTGCAAAATTCAGCACATAAGTGACATTAAATAAAGGAAGCATTTTACAAAGCCGTGCTAGTGTTTTTAGCTTGCGGTACAAATCAGTTGGCGTTAAATGCTGAGAGGCCCATTATGGGCGATTTAACTGGCCAGGAGCCATTTCTGGCCTGTTAAATCGCTTTGCCTATCAATCCCCAAATACAAAAATATGTAGATATAAACATTATTAAATACATTTTGTAGTACTAATTTAGGGCCTCTTTTACCAAATTGCACTAGCAATTCCTGCATGGCAATGCTGATGAAGCCCATTCAAACTGATTGGGCTTCATTGGCATTATCGCGTGGGAATCGCTAGCGAGGTATGGTAAGAGTCCTTAATGCTGCTTTTGTCTTTATGTTATGAGATATTCTCATTGATCTGCAAAAGATAACCTGTCTGAGATAGAAATCAACATCTTGCATGATATATTTCAAATATGTTACTTACAGCAAATCCAAATGATGATGCACTGTGTCTCATTACAGATACAGCTGAAAAACAAGAAGAATTAATAAGTCAGCCTATAAAATTGGATAATTATGATATGCTCTCAACAAATGTACACTTTCAATTTTTATACTGATCAGAAGATGATGCATCATTTATGGTATTTGCAAATTCTTAGAATTAAAGTATGCACATACCTTCAGTTTGAGAATTAGCCCAAGAAATTATTCTGCTTACATCTACACCTGTTCTTTATCATGTGCAAATGTTCTGGGTAGTTTTACATGCATATATGACTCTCTACAAATCCACCCCTGGGAATGCCTCCACTCAGTACAAAATGTTGCCACTTTCATGGGTAAGTGTACACATGTGCACTCAGAATAAGTGGCCTAGGACAATGTGACAAAATAGTGGGTTTTAGGCCTGTAAACTTTAATAATCATTTCTTGAGGTGTATTTCTCTAGTTTGGCCAGCAAGTGGTGCATGTTTTTCTTTAAAGCTGTTACAGAGGAATGACTGTTCCTTCTTTAGGGGGTCTTTTACTAAAGCTTAACTCAAATTATCTGCAGCAGGGCCCATAGGAATAAAATGGGCCCTGCTGCTGTTAACTCGAACTAAGCTTTAGAAAAAGACCCCCTTAGAACACAGAGAAGCGGTAACCTGCAGTGATGTGGCCAGCTACTTTTAAAAGTTGCTGTTCTGGACTCTGATTGGCCCAGGAGCTCAGATTCAGTTAGGAAATACTGGATTTTTCTCCAGTCTCAGATTAGGAGGGAAGAGAGAAAGATTTCTTCACTGAGACCCTGTGAACAGATATATTTTATGACCTGTAAACAGCTATATTTCCTGTACGCTTCAGGCACTATTCAGGTAGTGAACAAATGTTTAGATAGCTTTACAACTGATCCCTATTCAGTTTCATGTTACTGTTTTCTGATTGCACCTTTTCTGTTCATTGTTCTAATTTTTCATGACAATAAACATTTTTTGTTTATTGCATCTGCTTGTCTGGACTGGTGGTTTGTGTATGAGTGCTTTCTAGGAACTGTGAGACCACTGGGAGTGTGGCCCCAGTAACCTAGAACTCACGGGATAATTTGAGAGCGGGAGACTCGCCCAGAGGCGGTTGGGACCCAGTCGGTGAAAGGAGGGTGCTAGTGTACAGCACAAGCTGCAGGTGCAGGAGGATCTGAGCTGTGCTGGGGATAGATCCTCTAAATGGCCACAGGGTAGCCCCAGGCGGGTGGCTAGGTGTTCCATGACAGACTAGGTTCTATATATGGTGCCTGAAAAATCGCCGCTGAAACTACTTCTGCCTTGGCATATTCTATAAACTGGGCCAAGATTTAGGCATTGTTTATAGAATATGCCTAGCAGCCATAAAACTTGGTGTAAATACTGGCGTCTTAGTTAGGCATGGAGCAGATGTATTCTATAACCATTTCAGAACGTCCACTGTCCACCCATTCCACACCCCCATTTTAGCAGCACGCATTAGAATTTACGCATACCACTTTATAGAATACACCTAGCAAATTGTCCGTATAAATTCTACTGAATGCCAATTAGTATTAATAATTTCTTGTTAATTGGCAATTATCAGCACTAATTGGCTTGTTAAGTAATTAAATAGCATGTGCAAATCCAGAATACAACTGGATTTGCAAGCGCAATGTCAGTCGCACTCTATATAATCTGGGGGATAGTGTGTAAATGCAAGGGAGGCTTTCACATGGGTAGAACATGGAAGGGGCATGAGTGGTGCTACCACTTTTACACTCATCTTATAGAACACTGTGAGATTTGTGTGCCCTTGCCGCATTTATATGACTGCAATTATTCCAGCAGTATGTCTTATGTAAATGCGGGTGCATAAATATTATACACATCGATGTCAGGTTACCCTAGTATTCTATAACAGAATCTGAGTGCCCCGATGCAATTATAGAATAGGCTCTCACTGTGTGGCATCAGGGCATCCAAAAGGAGGTGCCAGTTGCAGAATTGCCCCCTTTAGGGAAGAATTCAGTAAATGGTGCCCAAAGATAGGCACAGAACAAACAGAGAGGGTGATACAGCATACACAAGAAGTATACAAACAAAAAAAAGCAACACTGGGCCTTCAAGACTGAGACAACAGGAGTCCTTTATTAACAGGTGACCCGTCACGGGCCGTGTTTTGGCGTTAAACAACGCCTGCCTCAGGGGTCAGGGTTTGATTATGCAGTATGTATGCAAAATGTATAAGTCCAATGCCTCAAGAGATGAAGAGGTTCTTCAAAAACGAGCGTGTCTGAGGTCGACCACCAAACAGTCCCACAGCTTTCCTTCTCCGGTGCCCCGACCCTATGACACAACTTTGCTCTTCCTCTAGGCTCTAAGGCATCCTGCCTTGCTGGAAACAGGAAGTTGCATCAGATGCAACTTCCTGTTTCCAGCTCCGATGCAACTTCCTGTTTCCGGCAAGGCGGGATGCCTTAGAGCCTAGAGGAAGAGCAGTTGCATTCCTAGGGGGGCTGACACCCAGGGCAGATCGCCAATGTGCCCCCCCCCCGGGTGCAGCAACCCCCCCCCCCGGGTGCAGCGCGCGCCCCCCGGCGAAAGAACCCCCCCGGGTGCACGCTGCTGGGGGGGGTGCCGCGTACCTGTCCGCTTTGTTCGTTTCCATGCTCCCTCTGCCCCGAAACAGGAAGTAACCTGTTCCGGGGCAAAGGGAGCACAGAACGAACGTAGCGGACAGGCGCACGGCACCCCCCCCCAGCGGCGTGCACCCGGGGCGGACCGCACCCACCGCCCCCACCTTGGTACGCCACTAAGGAAGAGCAAAGTTGTGTCATAGGGTCGGGGCACCGGAGAAGGAAAGCTGTGGGACTGTTTGGTGGTCGACCTCAGACACGCTCGTTTTTGAAGAACCTCTTCATCTCTTGAGGCATTGGACTTGTACATTTTGCATACATACTGCATAATCAAACCCTGACCCCTGAGGCAGGCATTGTTTAATGCCGAAACACGGCCCGTGTCGGGTTACCTGTTAATAAAGGACTCCTGTTATCTCAGTCTTGAAGGCCCAGTGTTGCTTTTCTTGTTTGCCCAAAGATAGGCAGCAGAAAGATCTGCACTAAGGGCTTCTTTTACAAAGCTGCACTAGCGATTCTTGCATGGTAAATGAGAGGAAGTCCGTTCAATTCCTATGGGCTTCCTCTCATTTGCTGCGTGGGAATCGCTAGCGCAGCTGTGTAAAAGAAGCCCTTTGCAGAATACCAGTTTAGCCTAACTTTGAGCATGAGCTCTTACAGCTGCTGAAACCTGGTATGCATGCTGGCACGCAACTAATGGCGGTTGGGAATATAAATGACACTATTCTATAACATCGTTCCTAAATTCTGGGAACACCTATGCCCCTCCTATGGCCATGTCCCTTTTCAGTTGCACAGACCAAGTTGAAGACTGTATTCACTATTTTGGCTCCCAGGTTTTATACATACATACATACCCGGCATAGCCTTGTTTTGCCAAAGGGGCTGCTTCAGGGGCAAATGCATACCAGTAGGTGTATAAATCCACCAAACTGGTAAAAACTATATCTCTGACCTAGGTTTTTATGCCATGATTGTTGAAATCTGGAGAGAGTTTAGGACAATTTTATTTTAGTTTGTCATTTTTATTTTGAGTATTAATGGTTCTTATGGTCAACTTTTATGTCATATTTTTGTTAGTCAGTGTAACCTCATGTGTTGTATTATTTGATGCTGTTAAGCCATTTTGTCTTGGGAAACTAGATAAGTGGAATATAAATACCTAATTAAATTAATAAATTGCAATCAGTCATAAAAACGTTTACAAAACTGACATATGCAAGATTTCCAAATTATATTTTTGAATAAGCAAGTTAATATTCCCTAAACTATGCAGTCATTAAAACTATAACATTATAATTTGTATTTTACATTCTCCAGTTAATGAAATTAACAGAAGTCTTGCTGAACACAGAATGATAATTGCATTTCACACTTTCTGATGATTTATATCCATTTAAAAGGACCTTCACTGATTCTTTTTTACCTAGTTATTTTGAAACTTGAAAATTGGTTGTAATAGACAATAATTCTGAAAATTGTTTTGGGATTAAAAATCCTCTGTAGGATAGAATAAAACAAGCCTATTAATGACATGACACACACACACACTTTAGCAGTGTTATAGATGTGTGTAGAAAAGGAGAGAGAGGGATCAAAGATGACCCTGAGGTTACGAGCCAGGGAACCAGAAGGATGAGAATGACAGCTTCAGAAAAAGGCTGTCCTAAATTAAATTGATTAGCTATATGTGTAGAGGGTAATTTTATGAAGGCATTTTCCCATGTGTATCACAATATATGCAACTGTGTTTATGTTTACTCAAGTCTTGATATACCGCTATCTCTGACTTGCAGATCACAGCGGTTTACAATAACAAAAAGCAATCAAATTAGAAATTGAAAGGAATGCCAATAAAACTTTGGAAGAAAAAAAATATATATAAGACGAAATTGATGGGCCAATATTAATAAAGTTTAAAATGTAGGCAGGAAGGAGGTTTTTTTGACCAATGCCGATTTATTGCTAAAAGACAGTTATCCCAACCTATGACTTGTAAACAAAAATCTGCTATTCCTGAGGTCTTTTTCCTCCTGCAGTGTTGAGGTGTAAGGATGTTTTGAAATAATCCTTTGAGTATTTTTTTTGTGTGCATCTTCTTTCAGTGACCATCTGCCCTTTCGGAAATCACTAAAAACCGATCTGTTCAGGGCAAGCCTACCCAAACGATCCAGATTAATTCCCACAAACCCATCTATTCATCACATATCCAGGCGACAATGACAAAGACCTAGACTACATCTCCCGCCTCATTTTCCCCTGCGTATCCCCTGTTCTATCCCCTTTTGCCTCATCGACCCCTCCCCCAATGCTCACCTACCCTTACTCACACCTCTCCTACTCCCTTCACTCTTGCCCATTCCCCTCCACCTCATCTACCCACCAATTGCTCACTTACCCTTGCTCATACTTCTCCTACTCCCCTCATCCCTGCATTTCTACATTCCTATTTCTTTTATTACTCCGATAATACTCAACTTATTTCTCTCCACCAATACTTTGTAATCCCAATTACTATGTAAGCCGCATTGAACCTGATTTGAGTGGGAAAGCGTGGGGTACAAGTATAATAAATAATAATAATAATTTCACTGTTTGAGTTATAGTTTTGCGCCTAAATAAAGGCATCTCAAAGACAACTTATGCTAATATTCTATAGTGGAATCTAGTGGCCCAGATGTTGTTCTAGAATTAGAACTTAGTGTGATGCATATAAGGCTCCTAATTTGAGGTGCACAGTTATACAATTGCCCTCTTATAAATGTTGATAAGAGCAACTCAATGAAGTATCTGCAGAGTCCTAAATACAGTAGCTGTCTTGGTGATAGTCTCTAGATTCAAACAAAGGTCATGTAGTACCAATCCGTCTTTGCAAATGAAAAGGTCAGATGCTTATCTTTACCACATGCTTCCTAAGTTCATTTTAACAGTCTCTTATTCTATTCTAATTTAGGGAACAAAATGGCAACCCCGTCCTAAAAACAAGAATGCTTTAAAAGTCAACATTTACAGAAAAATGGAAACATTTCAAAATCTTTCATTTCAAATGGAAAATTTCATTCATGACTCAGGAGCCTACTCTTGGAAGCAGCCAGAGTTTGGGCATTAAAATTAATTTCTTGCTGTGATTATTGTCTCTTTCATGACTAATGACAGTGAATGCAAAACAGAGCAGTTATAAAAATTACCTTCTTTGTGTCTATGGGAAGAAAGATTATTACATCTGGTTAAAGATCACATAGGGGATGGTTTATGAAGCTTGTTTCCCAACAGCACCAAAAAGAAAAAGCCTTAGTAAATCAGACCCACAGAGAGAGCGGGTAGCAGAGGTGAATCTTAAACATATAGGGCTAGATTCTATGATCAGCACCAAAAAAATACTCGCTTAAACGGCATTCTATAAGCTACGCCTGAAGTTCGCGTGGTATAAATAGTGAATGCTTAAGCGGAGAAGAGTCGTCCGTAAATTTAGGCATGGCTATTTGCACCAATGAAAATGTGGTGCAAATTCCTGAGCCTAAATTTATGCACGGAGCATCCATATTCTGTAATTACACATGTAACTCAAAACCGCACCCTTATTCTGCCCCCAAATGCCCATGACCTCCTATTTCTGCGCCCCCTTTTCTGGACCATAAATAAATTTTAGGTACGAATCTTGTGCCTAACTTGACGTAGATTGATACCAATTAAATCTAATTAGTGCCAATAATTGCTTGTTAAAAAGGCCAATTATTGGCACTAATTTGCTCACTATTCTATTAAATTGGGGGTGCAAATCGGGAACGCACCTAAATTTCCAAATGCAACATTTGGTGACTCTTATAGGATCAGGGGAATGGCCCAGGAGTTCTCATGTATAAAGGTTCACTGCCTCAACCACGTGGAGGGGCATAATCGGAAAGGGACGCTAAAGTTTTCCTGAGGACGTCCTTGCAGGACGTCCTGGCGAAGGGTCGGGGAAACCTGTATTATCGAAACAAGATGGACGCCCATTTTTCATTTCGATAATACGGTCGGGGATGCCCAAATCGCGAAATTTAGGTTGACCTTAGAGATGGTCGTCCTTAGATATGGCCATCCCTGATTTTCTGCCATAATGGAAACCGAGGACGCCCATCTCAGAAATGACCAAATCCAAGCCATTTGGTCATGGGAGGAGCCAGCATTCATAGTGCACTGGTCCCCCTGACATGCCAGGACACCATCCGGGCACCCTAGGGGGCACTGCAGTGGACTTCATAAATTGCTCCCAGGTGCATGCTCCCTTACCTTGTGTGCTGAGCCCCCCAACCCTCCCCTCAAAACTCACTCCCCAGAACTATGCACCACTACCATAGCCCTTAGGGGTGAAGGGGAGCACCTACATGTGGGTACAGTGGGTTTCTGGTGGATTTTGAAGGGCTCACATTTACCACCACAAGTGTAACAGGTAGGGGGGGATGGGCCTGGGTCCGTCTGCCTGAAGTGCACTGCACCCACTAAAACTGCTCCAGGGATCTGCATACTGCTGTCATGGAGCTGGGTATGATATTTGAGGCTGGCATAGAGGCTGGAAAAAACATTTTTACAATTGTTTTTTTGAGGGTGGGAGGGGGTTAGTGACCACTGGGGGAGTAAGGGGAGGTCATCCCCAATTCCCTCCAGTGGTCATCTGGTTATTTAGGGCACATTTTTGTGGCTTGGTCATAAGAAAAAAAGTCATCCAAGTGTTCATCAGGGACGCGCTTCTTTTTTCCATTATCGGTCGAGGACGCCCATGTGTTAGGCATGCCCCAGTCCCGCCTTCACAACACCTCCGACACGCCCCCGTGAACTTTGGTCATCCCCGCGACAGAAAGCAGTAGAGGACGCCCAAATCGGCTTTCGATTATGCTGATTTGGGCGAACCTGTGAGAAGGATGCCCCTCTTGCAATTTGTGTCGAAAGATGAGTGTCCTTCTCTTTCGAAAATAAGCCTGATAGGGGCCCTTTTACTAAAGGGTTGCCATGCGGAAACTCGGAACTACTGCCAGCCCAAGATGGGTGCCAGCAGTAGTTCCACCCCCCCCCCCCAGTGTGCGGCATTTCTAGCGCTGCAGAACTTTTCAGAAATTATCACCACGGGGGGGGGGGGGGGGGGGGGCTAGCTGTTGGGTTAGTGCAGGAGACCTTACCACTACCATATATATCCCACATTATCTCAAATAAAAATTCAAGTTCAATGTGGCTTATAAAGTAACAAATGTAGAACTAAAAAACCATTCTGATTACATGTAACAAGTAAATAGCAATGTATCTACAAAATTTCTACTATCATATAACTTAAAAACTAGAACATATAACATGTTTATAATAATAATACATAAGAATAGCGTGTAAATGCAGATGTAGTTGCATATTAAGCAGGCATAATTTTGAAGGTTAACTAATTCAATTGTTGGTGATCAATCTCATCAGACGAGTTTTTTAATGAATTTATCAGATGAGATTTTATGAATTTTAGTATACTTGTCATTGTATTTGTTATTGATTACCATTTTATTTAAACTGTATTTGATGTATGTTTTGATGCTTCTGATGCTGTGTTGAGTTCTTTTTGGAAGAGGAAAGGAATATAAGAATACAATGTAATGTGATGTTTAGTAAAAACTTATCTTTGCTAGCAACATTTTGGGAGAATTAGAATATACACTACACTACTCAATGAAGAGAACGATATAAAGCACATCTTAGAGACCTGGTAGAAAGAAGATAATCAATGGAACACTGTAATACTAGGTTACAAATTATATTGCACTGATAGGATGAATCCAATTAGAGGGCATGAATGAAACAGAATAAAAGTTCTGCACTGTGAAATCTTATGGATAGAGAGCCATGTGTGAAGGGAAAGAGAATAGCATCTACCCAGCAAGTCTCTTTCAAAATGAAAATAGTATAAACTGTGTAGTATGACTGTTGTTTGCATGTCAAGTTACGACCAAAGTCGATGCTTATTTTTACCACTTTGGTGGTTACTTTTGTTGTGTGCTGAGCTTACACATGGGTACTACACAGTTTATACTACTTTCGTTTTGAAACAGACTTGCTGGATTTTGCTCTTTGAAGATTTTATATGTCATTTGAGCTGATGATTTAAATATCTTCATTATTAGACTCCTGATGCAGGCTATACAGCCGAAACATGGCCCTTGTTGAGTCAATTGGAAGATATCAATAAAGAGCTGATTGTCGCAACTGGTTGCTTTGGTGTTTGTTAGTCTCCACTGTTCTTTGTGCCTGTGCTGCCATGTGGGGCATTGTTCTTTTGTTCCTGTTCAGAGGGGAGGATGAGGCAGGATGGGCATAGTATAGGAATTGTGCTGAGTGATGGGTGGCATGGGAGTTGTGGGTAGCAATAAGGAGGAATTGTGACAGATGCACGGGAAGAAAAGGGCACTGGTTGGTTGAAGCTAAAAATTCTGCGGATTGGTCAGAGGGATTAAGGGGAAGAATTGGCGGGCTGGAGGGATATGCTTGTTTGGGAGGGTGGTTGTGAGGGAGCACATGGGGTATCAAGAAGATTGTGGAAGGTTTCCTGTCTTTCCCTCCTCTGGGGGTGGAGTACTGTTTGTATTGGGGTTTATAGGGGTTTATCCTACAAGTGGTGTGTTTTCCTGGTGGGGGGTGGGGTCAGTAGCAGCTTGCTTTAGGAAACAAAAAGAAATGGGGGTTCTGAAGGGTGTTGAACTTAGATGCAGCCATGCCGAAATACAGTCCATGTCAGGTTCCTAAGAATTGATGTTACCCATTCAACCTCAATAAAGGATGCCTTGTTTCATCTGGTCTCCCTTTTTGATCATTCCTACTGGATCTTTTTGCTTTCCTTAATGAAGTCCTGCCAGTAAGTGTTGCACTATATTCCATCAGTGTTCAATACTATTGTCACAATGAGAGCAGCATTTCTCAGCACTTAACTGAGTGTACTGGAATGTTGCTCTTGTTGTCTCCCTTGGTTGACAATGGACTTGACTAAGTCTTCCATGGACTTTTTTTTCACTTCTTACACTGGCAATGGACTCCTAGCAATGCATCACAAATTTGTCTGTTCAAACATATTTTTAAGACTCTTACTGTTTGTTGCTGTTTGTGCATCTGTAATAATAATTTATAATAATACAATTTTTGCCTCTAAAACTCCTAAAAATAAAGTTTTTTAAAAGAAGCAAGTGAAAAGGTGAGACAAATGTACATTTTTAAAGTCGAACCTATATGTGATCGTCTCTGGAAAAAGGTGGCTAAAGTAGCAAATCCAAAATGTTGAGAATGGCCAATTGTTCATGTCATGAACTTCTGTAACTTTTTAATTTTCTCACATAAAAGGATGGGGTTTGGACTGCTGTATTACAAATAGTTTGCTCTAACAGAATTCATTAAAAGCTCATTTTTTTAGTGGAACTTTGTAAGTCTAAGTACTTTGAAAATGAGCCCATTAGTCACATTTTCCCAGAGATGGTCACATTTTGGACAACTAGCTGAGAAAATCAATGCCAAAAAATATAATGCACTAACTCCAGATTCTACATAACATGCCTAGAGATCCGCGCTGAAATCAGCGTGGATTCTATAACAATGCACATAACAAGTTTAACAAGCTAATAAGCACTGATAACAGCACTTAACAAGCAATAATGAGCAATAATTGGCGCTAATTAAAATTTAGGCACACAAGTTGCGAACCCCCAGATTCTATATACTGTGCTTAGATTTAGGCACCGAAATCGGCACAGATTCTATAACACTACTACTACTATTACTACTATAAATCATTTCTATAGCACTACCAGTCATACGCAGCGCTTCACAATTGAACATGAAGAAAAGACAGTCCCTGCTCAAAAGAGCTTACAATCTAAATCAGGACAGACAGACAGGACCAATAAGGATAAGGGTAGGACAGACAGAAGGACACATAGGGAAAGGGACTACTGAAGAGAGGAAGACAAGAGTGGAGGAGTGGCCTAGTGGTTAGGGTGGTGGACTTTGGTCCTGGGGAACTAAGGAACTGAGTTCGATTCCCGGCACAGGCAGCTCCTTGTGACTCTGGGTAAGTCACTTAACCCTCCATCGCCTGCCGCATTGAGCCTGCCATGAGTGGGAAAAAGCGCGGGGTACAAATGTAACAAAAAAAAAAAAAAGATAAAGGTTACGAGCAAGTGACAGGTTAGGAGTTAAAAGCAGCATCAAACAGGTAGGCCTTTAGCCTGGATTTGAAGGCGGCCAGGGATGGAGCTAGACGTAACGGCTCAGGAAGCCCATTCCAGGCATAAGGTGTGGCGAGACAAAAGGAACAGAGTCTGGAGTTAGCGATGGAGGAGAAGGGTGCAATTAGGAGAGATTTGCCTAGTGAACAGAGTTCCTGGGAAGGAGTGTAGGGAGAGATGAGGGTGGAGAGGTAGTGAGGTGCTGCAGAGTGAATGCACTTATAAGTCAATAAGAGGAGCTTGAACCACACATAACTTGTCTTAACAAGCTAATGAGCTCTGATAACAGCATTAACAATCAATAATGAGCACTAATTGGCACTGATATAGAATATGGCCCAGTGTGCCTAAATCTATGTGCTGAGATTTACACCAGGGTTTCATTGGTGAGTGGAGGAGTGGCCTAGTGGTTAGAGTGGTGGACTTTGGTCCTGGGGAACTGAGGAACTGAGTTCAATTCCTGGCACAGGCAGCTCCTTGTGACTCTGGGCAAGTCACTTAACCCTCCATTGCCCGCCGCATTGAGCCTGCCATGAGTGGGAAAGTGTGGGGTACAAATGTAACAAAAATAAAATAAATGGATGTGTGCAGATATCAGTGATATCGGTACTGGGCTCTGTAATATCATAAGTACATAAGTATTGTCATACTGGGAAAAACCAAGGGTCCATCAAGCCCAGCATCCTGTTTCCAACAGTGGCCAATCCAGGTCACAAATACCTGGCAAGATCCCAGAAAAGTACAAAACATTTTATACTGCTTATCCCAGAAATAGTGGATTTTCCCCAAGTCCATTTAATAATGGTCTATGGACTTTTCCTTTAGGAAGCCGTCCAAACCTTTTTTAAACTCCGCTAAGCTAACCGTCTTTACCACATTCTCTGGCAACAAATTATATTCTATAATCGGCACCTAAATGTAGGTGCTGATTATAGAATATGCTTTGTTGGCACTGATTTCAGCACTGATTTTTTAGGTGCATATATAGAATCTCCTCCTATATGCAGGTACTTTCTCTGTCCCTAGGGGGCTCTCAACCTACACTTTGGTACTTGGAGCAATGGAAGGTGGCTTGACCAAAGTCACAAGGAGCTGCAGTGGGAATCGAGCCCAGGTTGCCGGGATCAAAGCCCACTGCACTAACCATTAGGCCACTCCTCCCTCTGCTTTTTCTTGTGTTGTCTTCTGGGCGTCTCTTTTTTAGGTTTTAACAACGTAGTGTTGACAGAGCAGGATTTGAACCAGTGACCTAAGGCCTCACACACCTATGCACCAACTAGTATGCCCACTCCTTTTAACATCACACACCATCCCTAGATACATCAGCTGAACCTATAAGTGGCAAAAATCTAAATCTATTGCTAATCACATGTCTCAGAGTAGGTCCATAAACACCACCATTGACACTCAGGTCAGGTGCGTAGCTAGGTGGGGCCACAGGGGCATGGGCCCCCCACAGATTTAGCCATGGCCCCCTCTATTTTCAACCCCCCCACCACCACCGACCCTCCCCGCCACGCTTGATCCCCCCTCCCGCCGCCACCGCTGCCTGGTACCTTTGCTGGCGGGGGTCCCCAACCCCCGCCAGCCAAAGTAGAAACAGATCAGCGAAGGCGCTGGAGACCGGTGCTGAAGAACACTTTGGCTGGCGGGGGTTGGGGACCCCCACCAGCAAAGGTACCAGGCAGCGGTGGCGGCAGCGGCGGGAGGGGGGGTCAAAAGTGGCGGGAGGTCAGGGGGGTCTGCGGTAGCAGGGGGGTCAAAAGTGGCTGGAGGGATCGGCGGCTGGGGGAGACAGGATAAACTGTGCCCCCAACCTCGGGCTCTGGATCTCCCACCTTGGACTCTGGACCCCCCTCCCACTAAGGTCTGGCTACGCCCCTGACTCAGATATTAATAAATAGTGTATAGCAACAGCAATGCAATTATCCTTAAATCCTCTGTGTTTATATGTGCAAAACTAAATACAGTATTTTTCCTTAACTTTGGATTAATCTCACAAAAGACATTGATGTGAAACATAGTATTATCAACTGGCATGGCATTCTGAGTTGAAATTCAGCTATTTCAGCTTTATACTTTCTCTGCCAGAAATCTGAGACCTATTAATATGTTTTCATTGTAAATCTTGCTTAGTAGAAAGCAAAAACTGTAATACTGACTTGTATTTTATCAGCCTTTCCAATTGGCATTGGCAATTTGTTTTTGAATCTGAAATAGCACACCATTCATTATACTAAAATCAATGTCACAGTATTAGGCCTTTCAAACTGTGGTTGCAGGAGGTCTTTAAGAGATGCCAGGCTCTAATCATCTGAATTTTAATTAATTCACCTGAATACAATTTGAAATCTCACATAATCCACCAAATTCTATAAATGGTGCTTAAAATTGCGTGCACAAATTTGGGCACATACCCAATCTGTGTGTGCAATTTAATTGAATAACTAGCCAATTAGTGTCAATAATTGGGTGCTCATAATCAATTGTTGGCATTAATTGTCATTAATTGACATTCAGGTATGCATTTTTAGTTGTGGAGATTCGCATGTAACGTTTACACGTGGTTCAATAAAGGAGGCGTGGCCATGGGAGAGTTATGGGTGGATCAGAGGTGTTGCTACAATTTATGCATTCTGTTATAGAATAAGGGGGATCCACACATAATTTAGACACGAGGATTTAAACCAGGGTTTACTTGGTATAAATCCTCACGTCTAAAGTTAGGCACCAATTCTGGCACCAGCAGCATAGCCAGACCTACTATTTTGAGTGGACCCACAGTTAAATTGGGTGAGCCCTTTCAAACCCCCCCCCCCTTTAGCTCAGCATTTCCTCTGTCCTCCCCAACCCCCCCCCCCCCAAAGACCAGCATCTGTCCCCTTCTTGAATCTTCTCAGTGTGCTTCAGAGGCAACCCGGTGGCCTCAGTGATTCATTTTCACTGTGTGCGCTGACCGACGCGGGCTTCACTCTGCCATGTCCCACCAGTGAGGAACAGAAAGTGACATCAGCGAGGGAGGGACATGGCAGAGGGAAGCCTGCGGGGGCTGGTGCAGGCAGTGAAGATGAATCACTGTGGCCGCCAGGATACCTCTGAGGTACAAGGGGAGATTCAGGGTGTGGGGTAGATACCGGGCCGCCGGTGGAGAAGAGGAAGAGAGAAGAGTGAGGCGCTGCTGTTGCGTGAGCCTGAGACAAGAATGGGTGGGCCTGTGCCCACCTAGGCTCACCTGTAGCTATGCCACTGTCTGGCGCTAAGCTTATACTATGAATGGTGCCTAACTTTCAGTGCCATTTTTAGAACAGTGCTTATGGGGAGACTCTATATACAGCGCCTAAAACATCGGCGCTGAAATCTGGCTCTATAATCAGCACCTAGATTTAGGCGCCGGTTATAGTATAAGCTTAGTTGATATTTCAGTGCCTCAAACTACATGCATCCATTTACACCAATGAAAACATGGCATAAATCGCGGCGTGTAGATTTACGCAGACTGGGTTATATTCTATAACTATAATGTGTATAGCACTGCACACGTCTAGAAGTGCTATAGAAATGATTAGTAGTAGTAGTAAACAACACATGTAAAAGGGTGTGCAATTAAAACAGCCTCTTTTAAAAGGGCCCGACACAGTCACCGTGTTTCTGCTAAAAAGCCTGCATCAGGAGTCAATATGAATGAAACATGCCTTCAGTGAGCTTTGATGTTGATTGCTCTGGTTCTACATATGTGATGTTTCATTCTCATACCATCAGTTCACATTGACTCCTGATGCAGGCTTTTTAGCCAAAACACAGTGACCGTGTTGGGTCCTTTTAATAAAGGCTGTTTTTAGCAGTGGCACTGCTGTCACTATTTTCCACTCCTCTCAATCTTATTTTGTTTCCAGGAAATAGATGAAAACTTTTTTGTTCCAGAAATATGTATCTCATTCTAACTGTTAAAACTACTGACTAATTGCTCTCTATCCCAGTTAAATGAAACTGGCTTCTTATAAGTGGTAACCTACTTTGAACTATGAGGTATAAGCGGGTTAGAAGACTGGTTTACCATTATCTTTCGTAAGCTGCATTACACTAATGAAATATAAGGACTGTGCAAACTTTCAGTGTAGTTCAAAGTAATTAAGTAAAAGTAAAAATAAATGTATATTTTAATACTTAAGGAAATGAAAAACACATTAAAAAATTTACTTAAGTGAAAGTAAAACAGTTACTGTTACGTCTGTGGCCGTGACCACCCTCAGACTTACCCTGTTTCTGGGAGTCAGTGGCTGTGCTGGCTTCTGCTTGTCTCTGTGTCTGTCTCTGTCTTAGTTTCTCACTCTGGCTCTGTGTGCTGATTGCCCTACTGAACCTCACCTGTGTGGGCTATGCCTTTTCCAAGATGGCTGCCGCCGACTCCTCTATGCCAGTATCCAAGATGGCTCCCGCTGGGCTGACTTCTCTGTGTGTCAAGCCTCTGTTTGGATGCAAGGTGATTGCTGCAGCTGTGCCTCTGGTGTGGAAGGGCTTTATTAATCACTTAGAGACTACAGCCCTGGCCTTTGCATTTCATCTAGGGCCCTGGTGTATAGAGTGCTCTGTACACTGTTTCAGTGTTTGCTCTGTGTGAGTTTCTATATTTGACTAGATAGCTTAGGCACCGTGTGGCTTGTTAGCCTGTGTATAGCTTTGCTAGTGCTCTGTGTTTGTTTCCAGTGCATGACTTGTTGGCTTGGGCACAGCTTTGTTGTTAGCTGGTGTATAGCTTTCAAGTCTCCTGAGTGTGCTCTGTGTATGTTTCTTGTGTATGACTGGTTTGCCTGGGTATAGCGTTTCTATTAGCCTAGGTACAGTTTACTAGTCATTGTGTTTAAACCTGCCGACTGCCAGAACCCGGACAGTCCCTGCCTGTCGGCCTTGCCTGCGCCTAGGTGCCAGGGGGCACTCCTGGATCTTCATTCCTGCTGTTCCTGCTTGCAAGTTCCAGTTCCGGGTTTTCCTGTAAGTCCTACCGGCTGCCAGAACCTGAGGGCTCAACCCTCGGGGAAAAGTGGTCAAGCGTAGGTGAAGCCTAGGTCCACTGTGTTCCAGTCCAGTGGGTTTCACTCCTGTATGTTCCAGTCCTGTGGGGCCCTCCAGTGTGTTCCAGTCCAGCGGGCTCCACTCCAGTGCGCACCCGTCCGGTGCGTTCCAGTTCCGTGTATTCCGGTGTAGAACTCCAGTCCGGGGTTCCAGTCCAGTTTTGTCTCATCTCTACCTTGGAGGTGATCTTGCCTGCCACTGCCGCTCCACGGTAGTGGCCCATGGGCTCACGAACCCAGTGCTCCCAGGGAAGAAGCCTGACAGTATGCCAAGGTCCTCGAGCACGCGACAGAATGCAAAGGCCATGAGCCTGGCAAGAACCCCCACCCAGCTGACCCAGCTGGGGTCCAGCTCCATCATTGTTCTTGATCCTTCTATGACTCTTCGTCAGTATCGTGGGAAACTTTTGTCTCATCCTGTTTTGAAGAAGACCCCTGAAGCGGCAGCTGAGAGAAAACGTGTCCGGTGGCTTGGAATCACTGAAAACCCAGTTTCAGATATGGACCCTTTCATCAGGCTCTCAGAGTATCGCCGCAGCCTTGTCCTGAATCCAGCTTTGTGGGATACTCCGGAAGCTGTCGCTGAGAGAAGACGTCTTGGGAATTCCACGGTCTGGGCCCAGCAGGGGTCCAGTCCCATTCAAGCAGAGCGTCCAGACAAGCCTCTGAATCCAGTCCGAGCAGCGCGTTCAGCCAAGCTTCAGAGTCCAGTCCGAGGGACGCTGCTCACTGAGCCTCCGATGCCAGTTCAAGGGGCTCTTCCACTCAAGCCTCGGAGCCTGGTTCAAGGGAAGCTCCTAACCGAGTCGCCGACTCCAGTTCAGGTGGCGCTTCCACTCAAGCCTCTGAGTCCAGTCCGAGGGGTGCTTCTGACCGAGTCACCGATTCCAGTCCAAGCAGCGCTTCAAGCCAAGTCTCTGCGTCCAGTTCAAGTGGCGCTGTCTACAGAGTCTCCTAGTACCAGTGTGGATCCCAGTTCCAACCCCATTTTTGAGCTGGATCCGTTTATGACGCTCCAGGAGTACCGGGTTGCCCTTTTGTCTGATCCAGCCTTGAAGGATACCCCTGAAGCTGCCGCAGAGAGAAAGCGTGTCTCCTGGCTTGGGTTTGAAGAAAACCCAGTTTCTGCTATTGATCCCTCTACCAAGCTGTTCTTTTATCGCTTCCAACTCCTCTCGGAGCCAACCCTACGGGATACTCCTGAAGCCCAAGCTGAAAGAAGGTGGCTTAGTAGTCCCGGACCAAGTGCCAGTCCCAGCCGAGATGCTGAGTCTGTGCTGTGGGCTGAGTCTACAGCGAGTACTGAGGCCAGCCGTGATGCTGTGTCCACTCCGAGTTGCAGCAGTGGCAGCCAAGATGCTGAGTCTGGATCGAGTTGGAGTTCCAGTCAAGATGCTGAGTCTGGATCGAGTTGGAGTTCCAGTCAAGATGCTGAGCCTGGATCGAGTTGCAGTTCCAGTCAAGATGCTGAGTCTGGATCGAGTTGGAGTTCCAGTCAAGATGCTGAGTCTGGATCGAGTTGGAGTTCCAGTCAAGATGCTGAGTCTGGGTCGAGTTGCAGTTCCAGTCAAGATGCTGAGTCTGGATCGAGTTGGAGTTCCAGTCAAGATGCTGAGTCTGGGTCGAGTTGCAGTTCCAGTCAAGATGCTGAGTCTGGATCGAGTTGGAGTTCCAGTCAAGATGCTGAGTCTGGGTCGAGTTGCAGTTCCAGTCAAGATGCTGAGTCTGGATCGAGTTGCGGTTCCAGTCAAGATGCTGAGTCTGGATCGAGTTGTAGTTTCAGTCAAGGGGTTGATTCCAGTCCGGGTCCAAATCCCGGCTCCGTTTTGGATGCCAACCCAGGTTCCAGTTCCAGATCTGCTTCTGTTCAGACTTCTAGTTCCTGTCAAGACTGGGATGTCACTTCGGGCCCCAGCCCGGCTTCTGATGTCAGCTGGGGTAGTGGCTTCAGCCTTGCTCTTGCCATTACACGGAATTGCCAAGAGGTCCAGGACATTGTGTGTTCCCTCTGGGAAGGGTTACTTTTGAATTTTGTTCCTCTGGATGCATCCATGTTCCTGAGGTTGCCCCGTGGTGATTCGAAGGAGCCTCCTGGTCACAGGTTCTACTTTTGTCTGCCAGTTTTGAACTTCCTTGTGACTTCCAGTCCAGTGATCTATGTCTGGCTTTTGAGACCCATCAGGAGGTTTCACCACAGTTACCCCTGGACACCTGAACTCCTCAGGGAGACCGAGAGGGGGGTCTTGAGGAGGGGGTACTGTTACGTCTGTGGCCGTGACCACCCTCAGACTTACCCTGTTTCTGGGAGTCAGTGGCTGTGCTGGCTTCTGCTTGTCTCTGTGTCTGTCTCTGTCTTAGTTTCTCTCTGGCTCTGTGTGCTGATTGCCCTACTGAACCTCACCTGTGTGGGCTATGCCTTTTCCAAGATGGCTGCCGCCGACTCCTCTATGCCAGTATCCAAGATGGCTCCCGCTGGGCTGACTTCTCTGTGTGTCAAGCCTCTGTTTGGATGCAAGGTGATTGCTGCAGCTGTGTGCCTCTGGTGTGGAAGGGCTTTATTAATCACTTAGAGACTACAGCCCTGGTCTTTGCATTTCATCTAGGGCCCTGGTGTATAGAGTGCTCTGTACACTGTTTCAGTGTTTGCTCTGTGTGAGTTTCTATGTTTGACTAGATAGCTTAGGCACCATGTGGCTTGTTAGCCTGTGTATAGCTTTGCTAGTGCTCTGTGTTTGTTTAGACTAGCCAGCTTAGGCACCGTGTGGCTTGTTAGCCTGTGTATAGCTTTGCTAGTGCTCTGTGTTTGTTTCCAGTGCATGACTTGTTGGCTTGGGCACAGCTTTGTTGTTAGCTGGTGTATAGCTTTCAAGTCTCCTGAGTGTGCTCTGTGTATGTTTCTTGTGTATGACTGGTTTGCCTGGGTATAGCGTTTCTATTAGCCTAGGTACAGTTTACTAGTCATTGTGTTTAAACCTGCCGACTGCCAGAACCCGGACAGTCCCTGCCTGTCGGCCTTGCCTGCGCCTAGGTGCCAGGGGGCACTCCTGGATCTTCATTCCTGCTGTTCCTGCTTGCAAGTTCCAGTTCCGGGTTTTCCTGTAAGTCCTACCGGCTGCCAGAACCTGAGGGCTCAACCCTCGGGGAAAGGTGGTCAAGCGTAGGTGAAGCCTAGGTCCACTGTGTTCCAGTCCAGCGGGTTTCACTCCTGTATGTTCCAGTCCTGTGGGGCCCTCCAGTGTGTTCCAGTCCAGCGGGCTCCACTCCAGTGCGCACCCGTCCGGTGCGTTCCAGTTCCGTGTATTCCGGTGTAGAACTCCAGTCCGGGGTTCCAGTCCAGTTTTGTCTCATCTCTACCTTGGAGGTGATCTTGCCTGCCACTGCCGCTCCACGGTAGTGGCCCATGGGCTCACGAACCCAGTGCTCCCGGGGAAGAAGCCTGACAGTATGCCAAGGTCCTCGAGCACGCGACAGTTACTGCCCAATTTAAAACTTTCTGAGTAAAAAGTAAAAGTACCATGACTACTACTACTATTAAACATTTCTATAGCGCTACTAGACTTACGCAGCGCTGTACAAATTAGCATGAAAAGACAGCCCCTGCTCAACAGAGCTTACAATCTAAATTGGACAGACGAGCAGACAGCTAGGGGTGGGGAAATTGCAGTGGTAGGGGTGATAAGTGAGGGTGTTGAGTAAGAGAGTCATGGTTAGGAGTCGAAAGCAGTAGCCAAGAGGTGGGCTTTAAGCCTAGACTTGAAGACAGCCAGAGACTGAGCCTGACGTACTGGCTCAGGGAGTCTATTCCAGGCATAGGGAGCAGCGAGATAGAAGGAACGGAGCCGGGAGTTAGCATTGGGAGAGAAGGGGGACGACAGGAGACATTTACCCAGCGAACGGAGTTCACGGGGAGGAGTGTAGGGAGAGATGAGAGTGGAAAGGTACTGAGGAGCTGCGGTGATTTAACTAGAGCTGAGATTGTGATGTCATAATGCCTCAGTCCACCAATGCCTAAGAGCCAACCTCATCAGTGATGTCACAATGGCTTGACTGTCCTATACTTGGCTCATACTACTACTATTAAACATTTCTATAGCGCTACTAGACTTACACAGCGCTGTACAAATGAACATGAAAAGACAGTCCCTGCTCAACAGAGCTTACAATCTAAATTGGACAGACGAACAGACAGCTAGGGGTGGGGAAATTGCAGTGGTAGGGGTAATAAGTGAGGGTGTTGCATGACTACAGTGAATGCAACTATTGTTAACATTTTTATCCCAACAATTTATTGCTCTACAATTCAATCTACTTTGCTTTTAGTAAAATTAAATTTTGAAAATGGCTGTCACTCAAGTGCATACGCTTGTGAGTCATTAATCCACCACAGCTAAAAAAAGGAGTTCAACAACAGCACTATGAGAAAGTGGATTATTCAATCTGATAAAACACTCCTGCAGATCAGGCCAGGCCGCAATATTACTGACGCCTTTTAACTAGGTCTGCAAGTATTGATCAAAGGATCTCTGTCTGAAAGTCTTGTTTTCCTTATCAACATCATTGTCATTATCATCTGCATTAGTAGTAGTGCTAATTCATCACTTGCATCTTCATATTCGTTATCATGGTCATGCTGTCCAAATACAGAAGGCTTTCACAAATTTGAAATCATTGTCTGTCGTCCTAGTTTTCATCTGATGGCAAGCTCTGTTTGAATATCTTCAAGACCGTGGCGTAGCCAGACAACCAATTTTGGGTGGGCCTGAGCACAAAGTGGGTGGGCACAAAATTTTCTCTCTCCCCCCTCTCCCCAACTCAAAATATAAATACTTTAGCTGATGAGGATCCCCAATCTCCATCAGCTGGGGACCTCCACCAGAGATGGCCAGGACTCCTCCCTGCCAAGCCTAGCAGGCAGTAGCAACTCCTCGAGCCACTGATGCCAACACCCCATACATGCTTAGTTGTCAGTGGTTCCAGGATGCTGCCCCCATCTGCCAAGCTCAGCGGAAAGCAGCCCCGAAAGAGATCCCCAGCTGCCAGGGCTTGGGGATCCCCACTAGCCACAGCAAGGGTCAGGGATGCTGTTAACCATTCTGGTGACCAGGGCAGAAAATAAAGAAGCCCTTCCCCCAATTCCCTCTCCTCTCCTCTCCTCTCCAATCTCTTCATCTGCCATTACAGTCACACTGACAGACCCTCACAAATTACAGAAGGGATCACAAATTAGAAATAAAATTATGTAGACAAAATTGAACTGGGAACCTCAGCATGCACTGCAATACTGAAAAAAAAACAAAAACACAAAAGTACATTTCCTTTTCTGCTTAACACAATAAAAAGACATCCACTATGCACATTTCCCAAAGCTAACACATTTCATTTAAAACATTCAAAATAAAATGATTTTTCTACCTTTATTGTCTGGACATTTTATTTTTCCATCATGTTGGTTCCAATTTCTCTTTCCCGCTTTCCTGTCTGTCTTCTGCTAATTCTTCAAGCGGCTGTCCATTTGTCTTTTTTCGCCTGTCGTTTCATTTCCTCACTACACCTGCCTCTGAAATATTAATCTTTCCATTTTAGCTCTTTCCTTTCTTTCTTTTTTCCTGCCTCTGTACACTCAAATTTCATCCTCTTTCTAAATCTTTTCCTTCTTTTTACTTTTCAGATATCTATCACATTTCCATTCACCCACTAGCTCTCCCATTCCCCATCTCTCTCCTTCCCAGCCTATCATTCCTTTCCATCTTCAATCTACGCGCCATTACCATATTTCTACCCCTGTAATTACTGTTCTCTCATTTATTTCCTTGCCATCTCCACTCCCTGGGCCTCTCCCCCATGCTTTTCACCATTCCCAGTGTCTCCCTCCCTCCACCCTTCCAGCCCAGCATCTGTTTCCTCTTTCTCCCATCCTCACCCTCTAGCCTGATATCTCCCTATCCCTTTTACCTCCCACCACCAGCATCTTCCTGTCCCATCTCTCTCCCCTCCCCCATTGTTCAGCATTTTTCCCTTTCTCTTCCCTACCATCCATTGTCCATCTTCTCTCCCTGAATCCATCTTCCTTCTTTCTCCCCTCCCCCGCTTGTGCATCTCTCCTTTCCTTTCCTCTCCTCTCTTCCACCTTTATGTCCAACTTTTCTCCTTCTCCCTGCCTTGAGCCCCTGGTCTAACATCTCACTCTCCCCCACCCATGCCAAGCCACACAGCATCTCTTTATCCTTCCTTCCGCTTACCTCAGTGCCATGTTGAACATTTCCCCTCTCATCTCTCCCTCCTTTCCTTCCACTTCCATATCCAACACTTTTTTTTCTCTCTGGTCCTTTACCACTCCTATGCAGCCTTTCCCTCCCTCTCCCCATCCCACCCATATCCAACAATTCTCCCTCTCTTTCCCCTTGCACCATCTCTCCATCCCTCCCCCCACATCGAACAATTATTCCTCCACCCCACCTAGCACTACCCTGTCTCACTCCCTCATCCCAACAGTGCCCCTGTCTCTCCCTCTCCCTAACCCCTCAAGCCACCTAACAGCATGCTGCACCTTTTCCCCATCTCTCCTCCTTCTCCCCCCCCCATCCCGGCCATGCTGCACCTTTTTACCCTCCCCCCGCTGCCCCTGCCATGCTGCACCTTTTTACCCTGCCCCCGCCATGCTGCACGCACCTTTTCCCCCTCTCTCCTCCTTCTCCCCCCCCAGCCCGGCCATGCTGCACCTTTTTACCCTCCCCCCGCCATGCTGCACGCACCTTTTTCCCCTCTCTCGCCAGCCAGCCAGTCCAGCTCTTCTGCACGCGTCTACAACAGCGCCACATCCATCAGCAGCACGCTGCTACATGAGGACTGCTTCCTTCCGGCTGGCCTCACCTCCGATAGTCTTTCTGAAGAGGCGGGGCCAGCGCAGAGGAAGCACTCGTAGCGGACGGCGCCGCTGCCGGAGTCTGGACGGGGATGACAGGAGGAAGGAAGGAGCAGGGAGGTAACAAAACTTGCGGTGCGCCGGCGGTTTGGGCGTCTAGGTGCACCATTGCTGGGTGGGCCCCAGCCCAAAGTGGGTGGGCCTAGGCCCACCCAGGCCCACCCGTGGCTACGCCCCTGCTTCAAGAACTGAGGCAAGAATTTCATATGTCTAGAAACTTTTCAGTCTTAAGGTGGGGCAAGTAGACTATCAATCCAGTGGACAGTCATGCCAATGCAAACTTTTCCATGGGATGTCCAGCAGTCTGTTGTGACAGAAACATATGTCTGTTCACCAAGAATTGCAACCAACTTCAACATTATCTCCACTTCAAAGTGGTCTGGCACATAGTAACATAGTAGATGACGGCAGAAAAAGACCTGCACGGTACATCCAGTCTGCCCAACAAGATAAACTCACATGTGCTACTTTTTGTGTATACCTTACCTTGATTTGTACCTGTACTTTTCAGGGCACAGACCGTATAAGTCTTCCCAGCGCTATCCCTGCCTCCCAACCACCAGTCCTGCCTCCCACCACCGGCTCTGGCACAGACCGTATAAGTCTGCCCAGCACCATCTCCGTCTCCCGCCACCGGCTTTGCCACCCAATATCGTCTAAGCTCTTTAGACACATATATACAGTGGGGGAAATAAGTATTTGATCCCTTGCTGATTTTGTAAGTTTGCCCACTGACAAAGACATGAGCAGCCCATAATTGAAGGGTAGGTTATTGGTAACAGTGAGAGATAGCACATCACAAATTAAATCCGGAAAATCACATTGTGGAAAGTATATGAATTTATTTGCATTCTGCAGAAGGAAATAAGTATTTGATCCCCCACCAACCAGTAAGAGATCTGGCCCCTACAGACCAGGTAGATGCTCCAAATCAACTCGTTACCTGCATGACAGACAGCTGTCGGCAATGGTCACCTGTATGAAAGACACCTGTCCACAGACTCAGTGAATCAGTCAGACTCTAACCTCTACAAAATGGCCAAGAGCAAGGAGCTGTCTAAGGATGTCAGGGACAAGATCATATACCTGCACAAGGCTGGAATGGGCTACAAAACCATCAGTAAGACGCTGGGCGAGAAGGAGACAACTGTTGGTGCCATAGTAAGAAAATGGAAGAAGTACAAAATGACTGTCAATCGACAAAGATCTGGGGCTCCACGCAAAATCTCACCTCGTGGGGTATCCTTGATCATGAGGAAGGTTAGAAATCAGCCTACAACTACAAGGGGGGAACTTGTCAATGATCTCAAGGCAGCTGGGACCACTGTCACCACGAAAACCATTGGTAACACATTACGACATAACGGATTGCAATCCTGCAGTGCCCGCAAGGTCCCCCTGCTCCGGAAGGCACATGTGACGGCCCGTCTGAAGTTTGCCAGTGAACACCTGGATGATGCCGAGAGTGATTGGGAGAAGGTGCTGTGGTCAAATGAGACAAAAATTGAGCTCTTTGGCATGAACTCAACTCGCCGTGTTTGGAGGAAGAGAAATGCTGCCTATGACCCAAAGAACACCATCCCCACTGTCAAGCATGGAGGTGGAAATGTTATGTTTTGGGGGTGTTTCTCTGCTAAGGGCACAGGACTACTTCACCGCATCAATGGGAGAATGGATGGGGCCATGTACCGTACAATTCTGAGTGACAACCTCCTTCCCTCCGCCAGGGCCTTAAAAATGGGTCGTGGCTGGGTCTTCCAGCACGACAATGACCCAAAACATACAGCCAAGGCAACAAAGGAGTGGCTCAGGAAGAAGCACATTAGGGTCATGGAGTGGCCTAGCCAGTCACCAGACCTTAATCCCATTGAAAACTTATGGAGGGAGCTGAAGCTGCGAGTTGCCAAGCGACAGCCCAGAACTCTTAATGATTTAGAGATGATCTGCAAAGAGGAGTGGACCAAAATTCCTCCTGACATGTGTGCAAACCTCATCATCAACTACAGAAGACGTCTGACCGCTGTGCTTGCCAACAAGGGTTTTGCCACCAAGTATTAGGTCTTGTTTGCCAGAGGGATTAAATACTTATTTCCCTCTGCAGAATGCAAATAAATCCATATACTTTCCACAATGTGATTTTCCGGATTTAATTTGTGATGTGCTATCTCTCACTGTTACCAATAACCTACCCTTCAATTATGGGCTGCTCATGTCTTTGTCAGTGGGCAAACTTACAAAATCAGCAAGGGATCAAATACTTATTTCCCCCACTGTATATATACACAAACATATATAGGCACATATCCATTTTCCTCCCCCCCCCCCCCCCCCATCAGGGTCTGGCACATTTCCATTTCCCTCCCCTACCCACCCACCCCAGGGTCTGGCACATCTCCATTTGTCTGTTCACCAGGAATTGCAAACAGCTTCAGCTGGGATCCAAGGTACAACCCAAAACAGCACCACGAAGAAAAAACTGGGGCCTGGACTGGGGCATTTATGGACAGCTTGACCTCTTTACAGATGAGAACTCTATATTTGCTGATATCCATCTGGGCTAATGGGCCAATGGAGGTTGATTATGGTATTTCTTCTGTTAGGGGTCCAAAAATATTGTTGCAGAATTTTAAATTTTTTGTGTACAATTCCCCAAATTTGGGCATGCTCCCAAGAAGCAAGTGCAATTTAATTGGCTATTACTGATGGTAATACGCTGAAATTAGGATTTTCTTGTGCTATTCTATTAATGCTGGACACCTAAACTCCATAGCGCTCCACCCAAAAGGGGGTGTAGCCATAGGCAGGACAGGGGCATTCTAGAATGTTGGGCGCAGTGTTATAGAATAATGGGTCTCCATGCCCAACTTGGGCACCAAGATTTCCATCAGGTTTCAGCAGGCGTAAGTCTGGCGCCCAGAGTTGGGTGCAGGAATCTGCTCCAAGTGTTGGGTGTGCATCCTTTATAGAACAGCGCTTAGCACTGGTCTTTTCCAGATCCGATTTTTGAACGCCATTTATATAATTCCCCCCTAAGCTGTTTTTAGCATATCATTTGTTTTAAATAATTAGCAAAGATCAGCTGCTAAGAACAGGCAGATGACATAGTTCATTTTATCTGTGCTGCTTTATAACATGTAATTTTTTTTTGTTACATTTGTACCCCGCGCTTTCCCACTCATGGCAGGCTCAATGCGGCTTACATGGGGCAATGGAGGGTTAAGTGACTTGCCCAGAGTCACAAGGAGCTGCCTGTGCCTGAAGTGGGAATCAAACTCAGTTCCTCAGGACCAAAGTCCACCACCCTAACCACTAGGCCACTCCTCCACTGTTGCTACTATTTGAGATTCTACATGGAATGTTGCTATTCCAACATTCCATGTAGAAGAAGTTGGCCCTTGCAGATCACCAATGTGGCCGCGCAGGCTTCTGCTTCTGTGAGTCTGACGTCCTGCAGGACGTCAGGCAGCCTTGTACATGGAATGTTGCTAGTGGAATAGCAACATTGCATGTAGAATCTCCAATAGTAGCAACATTCCATTTAGAATCTCCAATAGTATCTATTTTATTTTTGTTACATTTGTACCCTGCACTTTCCCACTCATGGCAGGCTCAATGCGGCTTACATGGGGCAATGGAGGGTTAAGTGACTTGCCCAGAGTCACAAGGAGCTGCCTGTGCCTGAAGTGGGAATTGAACTCAGTTTCTCAGTTCCCCAGGACCAAAGTCCACCACCCTAACCACTAGGCCACTCCTCTACTCCAAGGGGTCCTTTCACAAAGGAACTCTAGTGGTTTTAACACACGCTAAAAATAAGCATGACCTCAATGTTAGAGATGCCCATATATTTCTATGGCTATTTCCAGTGTTTTAGCACGCACTAAAAAATGCTAGCGTACCTCTGAAAAAAGGATCCTTAACACTTGTTTCAATATTTTTTTTATCTGTCATGTGCGTTGGGTTCAGGATCTGTATATACATGCACTGATTATTGTCATTGAGCTCTTGTTCACATGAGCAAGATTATTATTCTTCACAACTTATCTGATCTTACGCCTCACATTCTTATCAAGTCCTAATCCTTTGAATGTGCTATCACAGTCGCTTGCACATTACCAGATGGCTGTGCTGCATGGAGGTTATGATAAATAAACAGATCCTTCCTTCTATTTGTTTTTTCAACAGAACAGATGAATTGCAAGATGGCAAGTTCTGTTTCATACCATTCTCAGCACAAATCACGAGAAATGGAAAAAAGTCAAGAGCTATATAAAGAAGTCACATTTTGATGAAGTTTTATGATAGGCAAATAATTATTACGCAATGTCCACTCGCTTTGCTAAAAATGTAAATGCCCATAAGGACACAGAACTATATATTGCAGGGTACTTTGTATGCTGGAAATATTTGAAGAAAGATCTCCAATTACCGTTTCTATTTCATAGGATTGTCAGCAGTTTAATGAGTAAGACTGACAGAGAATCCCTTCTAAGAGGGATTTGATCAGATACATTCAGATCCATGATGTATACTCACCATGGTGCATATTCATAAAGAAGAAGGAAACATTAATTTATTGTGCGATGATCTTTTGGGTGATCACCACAAGAAGACTGTGACTGTTTTAATCCATAGTTATCTGATGCTAAGATACACATTAGGAGTCAGCACTCAAGAAAAAAAACCTAGGTGTCATTGCAGACAGTACGCTGAAATCTTCTGTCCAGTGTGCAGCGGCAGCCAGAAAAGCAAACAGGATGCTAGGAATTATTAGGAGAGGGATGCAAAATAAGACCAAAAATATTACAATGCCTCTGTATCGCTCCATGGTGCAACCTCACCTTGAGCATTGATTGACGTATCTCAAAAAAGATATAGAGGAATTAGAAAAGGTTCAAAGAAGAGCGACCAAAATGATAGAGGTGATGGAACTGCTCCCAAAAGAGAAAAAGCTAAAGAGGTTAGGGGTCTTCAGCTTGGAAAAGAGACAGCTGAGGGGGGATATGATTGAAGTCTACAAAATCCTGAGTGGTGTGGAGCAGGTGAAGGTGAATCGATTTTTCACTCATTCAAAAAGTACAAAGACCAGGGGACACTCAATGAAATTGTATAGAAATATTTTTAAAACAAATAGGAGGAAGTATCTTTTCACTCAAAGGATAGTTAAGCTCTGGAACTCATTGCCAGAGGATGTTGTAACAGTGGTTCGTGAATCTGGGTTTTAAAAAGGTTTGGACACGTTTCTTCAGGAAAATTCCATAGTCTGCTATTGAGACAGACATGGGGAAGCTATTGCTTGCCTGGGATTTGTAGCATGGAATGTTGCCACCATTTGGGTTTCTGCCAGATACTTGTGATCTGAATTGGCCATTGTTGGAAACAGGATACTGGGCTAGATAGACCATTGGTCTGACCCAGTATGGCTACTCTTATGTTCTTATGAATATTGACACTTAAATGTCAAAGTGCTGGCTCCACCCCCAGAATACTCCACAATAACTGGTTTCACATTGAGCATTAATTGGACATTTTCAGTGGCACGATCCAGTTAAATGCCGCTAAATGTAACCGATTAGCCCCAAACAAGTGATTTAACTGGCCAGGAGTCATTTTTGTCCAGTTAAGTCATTTTGAATATTGGCCCCCATAATATTGTACACAGAATATCCATACCTTTGATCTAGGCATCATTTCTGCAGGATTTGTGCTAGTATTTTGTGAAGGAGTAGCCTAGTGGTTAGTCCAGCAAGCTTTGATCCCACTGCAGCTCCTTGTGACTCTGGACACATCACTTAACCCTCCATTGCCCCACATACAAGTAAGTACTACTACTACTACTATAAATCATTTCTATAGCGCTACCAGTCGTACGCAGCACTTCACAATTGAACATGAAGAAAAGACAGCCCCTGCTCAAAAAGAGCTTACAATCTATATACTATCCTGCTTATAATCCAACAAGAAAAACGCCCAAGTTCCGACCTAAATCGGGAGATGGACGTTTATCTCACAAAAACGAATAAAGCGGTATAATCGAAAGCCGATTTTGGACGTTTTCAACTGCACTCCGTCGCGGATGCGGACAAAGTTGATGGGGGCGTGTCAGAGGTGTGGCGAAGGCGGAACTGGGGCGTGGTTATCTGCCGAACAGAGATGGGCGCATTTCACCGATAATGGGAAAAAAGTATGCGTTTTTAGCTAGAATTTAGGACACTTTTCCTGGACCCTGTTTTTTCACGAATAAGGCCCCAAAAAGTGCCCTAAATGACCAGATGACCACTGGAGGGAATCAGGGATGACCTCCTCTGACTCCCCCAGTGGTCACTAACCCCCTCCCACCACAAAAAATGAAGTTTCACAACTTTTTATTTTCACCCTCAAATGTCATACCCAGCTCCCTGACAGCAGTATGCAGGTCACTGGAGCAGTTGTTAGGGGGTGCAGTGGACTTCAGGCAGGTGGACCCAGGCCCATCCCCCCTACCTGTTACAATTGTGCTGCTTAATGCTTATTAGTCGTCCAACCCCCCCCCCCCCAAACCCACTGTACCCACATGTAGGTGCCCCCTTCACCCCTTAGGGCTATAGTAATGGTGTAGACTTGTGGGCAGTGGGTTTTGAGGGGGATTTGGGGGGCTCAACACACAAGGGAAGGGTGCTATGCACCTGGGAGCTCTTTTACCTTTTTTTTTTGTTTTTGTAAAAGTGCCCCCTAGGGTGCCCGGTTGGTGTCCTGGCATGTGAGGGGGATCAGTGCACTACGAATCCTGGCCCCTCCCATGAACAAATGCCTTGGATTTATTCGTTTTTGAGCTGGGTGCTTTCATTTTCCATTATCGCTGAAAAACAAAAACGCCCAGCTCACACATTGTTGAATAAAACATGGACGTCTATTTTTTTCGAAAATACGGTTCGGTCCGCCCCTTCACGGACCCGTTCTCGGAGATAAACGCCCATGGAGATAGACGTTTTTGTTCAATTATGCCCCTCCAAGTAAACCACTTTGAAAGTAGTTGCAAAAACCACAGAAAAGCAGTATTCCCTTTCCCGTAATCAAAAAAATGTATTGTTAGTCCATCAAAAAAGGTATCATCTTACTTTCTTTGTTTTAGTTTCTGCTTCAGAGGTCACAAAAACCCATCTGAACACTGCAAATACTGTATTCAGTCTCAAAATGCACAGTGTCACAAAGATCAAAACATGTGAAACCCCATATGTATCCAGAACTGTCTTATAATGCTTTCTTGTTATTTCACTACTATGCTTTATCATTATCATGTAACCCAAAATCCTTCCGTAATACCAATTGTTTATTCTCTTCGCATTTCCACTATTCATGATGTATTGTAAGCCACATTGAGCCTGCAAAGCGGTGGGAAAACGTGGGATACAAATGCAACAAATAAATAATAAATAAAATAAATGTGCCTAGGATAACAGTGTCATCCAGGCATTGTCTTTTGGGTTATACTTTGCCTGTCTGCTGACACTGTCACTGTAGGCATATCCTTTTGTTGTTGCATTTTGGCACCGGATACAGTATTTGCAGTGTTCAGAGTGGTTTTTGTGACCCCTGAAGCAGGCAGGTTTGTCCTCTGAAACACAGCACTGTGTCGGGTCTCCTCTTGGTGCCTCAATAAAGTCTTCTAGAATTGTGTGGAAGTCACTCTTTCCTCCTCTGCTTCTCATGGTGTTACTAATAGTATGCAGCAAAAAAAAAAAAAGTGAGGCGAACTCAAAGAGGATAGCAAAATATAAGAGTCTTTATTATAAAAGTCATAAAACCGACCTGACATGGCCGTGTTTCAGCACAAAAGGCATGCCTCAGGGGTCAAACAAATCTCTTGTATTGTGGTGAAAAAACTTGGGCTTAAAGAAGACGTCAAGATCCTGGCTGCTAGAACGTCATGTGGTCCCAAGTAGAAAAATCACTCTGCAATGCGAACACCTTGCCGATAAACTGGTGACATGATGAATGCAAACAGTAACCCCCATGTATATGATAGTCTGTATCTCAATACATTAAGAGATAGTGTCTGTGTTCATTTTATTTAACAAATGATTGAGCTATATGCCCAGCATTTTGGATCAGTGTAGTTAGTGAGGCCTTATAAAGCAGGCAAAAAATAGATTCATTTTTTGATAATTTTATAGGTCTCCTGTATGCAGTTACTCCCCACATGTATAAAATAATGAAGACATATGTTAAATGCATGCTAATTAATCTTTTCATCTAACAGTGATTCATAGCACATTAAGGAAGAATATTATGTGTGAATTGGCTACACTAGATAGGTTGTATGGCCTTTTTCTGCTATTATGGTCATGTGTAATTGAGATATCTGTAAAGGGATTTGTTTTGACAAACAAACAGACACAGCATCTGTGATTATAGCACCAGTTATCGTCCTGATTGGAAAGTAATATACAACATTTGTAACAGTCAAAGTCTTGATGAGAATGCTAATAACTATCCTGCTTATTGTCGAAAGAGAACGGCACCCATCTTCCGACAAAAATCGGGAGATGGGCGCCCTTCTCTCAGGTGCGGCCAAATCGGCATAATCGAAAGCCGATTTTGGCCACCGAGCTCAACTGCAGTCCATTGCAGTGAAAGTTTAAGGGGGTGTGTCGGAGGCGTAGCAAAGGTGGGGTGGGGGCGTGGTTAACACATGGCCACACTCAGCCGATAATGGAAAAAAGAAGACGAGCATTTGGCCAACTTTACTTGGCCGATTTATTTTCAGGACCATTTCTCAAAAAGATGCCCAAACTAACCAGATGACCACCAGAGGGAATCTGGGATGACCTCCCCGTACTCCCCCAGTGGTCACCAACCCCCTCCCACCCAAAAAAAAAAGAAAAATTAAAAACATTTTTTTGCCAGCCTCAATGCCACCCTCAAATGTCATACCCAGCTCCATGACAGCAGTATGCAGGTTGCAGTGCACTTCACGTAGGCGGACCCAGGCCCATCCCCCCCCACCTGTTACACTTGTGGTGGTAAATGTGAGCCTCCAAAACCCACCCAAAACCCACTGTACCCACATGTAGGTGCTCCCCTTCACCCTTAAGGGCTATGGTAGTGGTGTACAGTTGTGGGTAGTGGGTTTTGGGGGGTTCAGTACCCAAGGTAAGGGAGCTATGTACCTGGGAGCAATTAATGAAGTTCACTGCAGTGCCCCCTAGGGTGCCCAGTTGGTGTCCTGGCATGTGAGGGGGACCAGTGCACTACAAAATGCTGGCTCCTCCCACAACCAAATGGCTTGGATTTGGCAGGATTTGAGATGGCCGGCCTCGGTTTCCATTATCGGCGAAAACCAAGGCCGGCCATCTCTAAGTCCGGCTATCTCAACATTTAGGTCAACCATCTCTAAGGTTGACCTAAATATTGAGATTTGGCCAGCCACGACTGTATTATCGAAATGAAAGATGGCTGCCCAATTTGTTCGATAATATGATTGGCTCCGCCCCTTCCCGGGGCCATCCCCGGAGATGGCCACCCTTAGAGATGGGCGCCCCCGTTCAATTATGCCCCTCCATGTAATACAATAAACAATATATAAATCTTATAGTACATGAGAACTTTAGTCAGTGATTGATCCAAAAAGAACGGGGTAGATGAATGATTTAAGCAAGCAAGAAGGGCACCTGCCTAGTTAAATTATGGTGATCAGGCCATACTCGGGTTTTCTAATAATTACAAAACAGGAAGAAAGAAATTTTATAAGCTTGCTCCTCAATATTAAATGGTAAAGACAAAGAGCGGCAAGCTAACATGATGTGGAGGGGCTTTTTCGATAGAACGTCTAAATCAGAATTTGGACGTTTTACAAAAATATCCAGATTCTGAACAGGAAAGAAGATCATTTTCGAAAAAGATAGATGTCTATCTTTTGTGTTCGAAAATGCTATGGACGTCTTGTGATTTGGACGCCTTTTTTTTGGTCCATTTTCGAACAAAAAGCGTCCAAATGAAAAACATCCAAAACAGAGGAGGAGTGGCTTAATGGTTAGTGCAGCGGGTTTTGATCCTGGCAACATGGGTTCAATTCCCACTACTGCTCCTTGTGACTCTGGGCAAGTCAAATGCACAAGGGGCATTTTTGGATATGGCATCTAAGCCTGAATTTGAACTTTTTTTTTTTTTTTAAACGTCCAAAATCAGAACAGGAAAGGTCATTTTCTACAAAAAAGTCTATCTTTTCCTTTTGAAAATGCTGTTTGGAAAAATGTTTTGTGATTGGATGTTTTATTTTTTGGTCCATTTTCAAGCAAATACATCCAAATGCAAAACATACAAAATACACAAGAAAATCTACAAGAAAGTGAAACCATTCACATGGTCTAAGTGTGGTAAAAACTTTGGTTGTAATGTAAATCTCAAAGTACATCAGAAAGTCCACACGGCAGAGAAACCATTTGCATGTATAGAATCTGATAAAAGCTTTGGTCAGAAGGTAAACCTCACAATGCACCAGAGAATACATATGGGAGTGAAACCATTTACATGTCCTGAGTGTGGTAAAAGCTTTGGTTGGAAAGAAAGCCTCACATGGCATCAGAGAATCCACACAGGGATGAAACCATTTACATGCACTGAGGAGGTAAAAGCTTCAAGTTGCATTGGGACAGGTAAGTACACTTTTGCTATGAAGTATGGAAAAATAGCACTCTGGTATTTAGATATATGTAATGAGATCTCCTTTTCATCTATAGATCTGAATTCAAAGCGCACATCTAATGATAAACAATAGACACAAGGCTCAGATGTTATAAAACAAATAGAAAGCTTGGCATCACGTAGAATAGTGGAAAAGTGACATCCCAGGAAAGCAATAGGGGGCACTGCAGTGGACTTTATAAAATGCTCCCAGGTACACATCTCACCATTGCTCCTTACCTTGTCTGCTGAGCCCTCCAAAACCCACTACCCCCAACTGTACACCATTACCACAGCCCTTGCAGGTGAAGAGAGTACCAATATGTGGGTACAGTGGGTTTCTGGTGGGTTTTGGAGGGCTAACAGTTTTCTCCACAAGTGTAACAAGTAGGGGGAGGTAGAAGCCTGGGTCCACCTGCCTGCAGTGCACTGCACCACTACTAGACTACTCCAGGGACCTGCATGCTATTCTAATGGACCTGAGTATAACATCTGAGGCTGGCAAGTAACATTTTTAATCACATTTTTTGGGGGTGTGAGGGGGATAGTGACCACTGGGGGAGTAAGGGGAGGTGATGCCCGATTCCCTCCAGTGGTCATCTGGTCATTTGGGGCACCTCTTGTGTGGAGTAGAGGAGTAGCCTAGTGGTTAGTGCAGCAGACTTTGATTCTGGGGAAGTGGGCTCAATTCCCACTGCAGCTATTTGTTATAAAAACAGGTCTAGCTCAAAACATCTAAGTTTTAGTCTTGGAGGTTTTTGTTTTGTTCCATTATAGCTGAAAGACATCTAAGTCTTAGGAACGCCCAAGTCCCGCCTTGAACACTCCCCTGGCACGCCCCCTTGAGATTTAGACGTCCTTCTGATGGACTTCAGAGAAAGATGTCTAAAAAAAGGTTTCGAAAATACTGATTTGGACGTTTTTGTGAGATAAACGTCCACATTTATTTATTTATTGCATTTGTACCCCACATTAGCCCACCTTTTTGCAGGCTCAATGTGGCTTACAGGATGTTAATATGATATAGTCATTACATAAACTTAGATACAGTCGATAATAAGCTGAAGGTAGATGAGGGTTTAGATGGAAAGGTATTAGGTAAGGTCGTGTGAGAGATGGAGAGGTATTAGACTTATGTCACTTTTTTGTTTTTCTCTTTTGAAAATGAGCCCGATAGTAAAAAAAAAAAAATGATGTGAATATTCAGTCTTTGGATTCAGATGGCGTTCACCACATGTCTAGGTTTTGGTGACTTACAGAGACCCCGGAAGCAGGTCAATGGGACCGAAATGCCCATATGTTTTAGTAAGCATCGGGTGTCTGAAGATCGATACAGTGCTGCATCTGCTTGTGCAGCTAACTACTACTACTACTATTTAGCATTTCTATAGCGCTACAAGGCATACGCAGTGCTGCACAAACATAGAAGAAAGACAGTCCCTGCTCAAAGAGCTTACAATCTAATAGACAAAAAATAAAGCATTCAAAAGAAAAAAAGTAGTTGCTTATTTTTTCTTATTAAGAGGAGTGACCTAATGGTTAGTGTAGCACATTGCAGACTTGGGGAACTGGGTTCAATTCCCACTGCTGCCTGATGGCCAGCAGTGGGTTGAGGTCTTGGGAAACCAGGTTCAATTCCCTCTACAGCTCTGTGTGACCTTGGACAAGTCACTTAATCCTCCATTGCCCCAGGTACAACAGTGCTATAATGTACTACCTAGACTGTGAGCCCAATAGGGACAGACCCAGTACCTGTACAGTGAAGCTGTAAACTGCTTAGGTCTAAGCGGTATACAAATACTGAAATTAAATAATGATTTTTTCATGAATATTTGTTCAGTACATATTTTATAATTGGTATCAAGTACATTATAATAAAGTGTAGAGTTTGATGATGAATGCAAGTGATTGATAACAATAAGTAGGCTTGGGATTTGAAATAGCTCAGCGCTATAAGAGATCCAATAGCCTAACGCAGTGGTTCCCAAACCTGTTCCTGGAGGCACCCCAGCTAGCCAGGTTTTTGGGATATCCACAATGAATATTCATGAGACAGATTTGCATGCAGTACAGACATCTCTCTCATAAATATTCATTGTGGATATCTCAAAAACCCGACTATCTGGGGTGGCTCCAGGATCAGGTTTGGGAACCACTGGCCTAACGTTAGAAGATTATCTGATGCATTCACATCTATTTTTGATTATGCCACAATAGCCTGGCTCTGTTTGTCTTTACCATACTCGGATTTTCAGCAGCACTTACCGCACAGTGCCACTAGAAATTCAATGTGACCACTGAGGCAGTATCCGGTTAACACCAGGGCTGTCCAGGTGCAGAGTCGGGGCAACACTGGCATTTACTCGGTTACCCCTGGATTCTATCTAGGTTGCCAAAGTTGGGAGCCCAAATTTGGATGCAGATCCCAGATGCACGCATAAGTTAATTAGTCAACTAGATGCTAACAATCAATTATTGGAGTTAATTGGCACATAATTGACAGTAATTAGGAGTTACGCAAGCATCTGCCCTTTGCCTTACTCTATAAGGTGCATACCTAAATTTCTTAGCACACAACTCAAAAGAGGGCGTGGCCATGGGAGGGGCATGGGTGGGTCAGGGGCATTCCCAGAAATTAGGCATGCTATTATAGAATACTTGGATTTATGCGTCCAATTGCGATCAGGATTTACACCAGGCTTCAGCAGATGTAAGTGCTTGTGCCCCAAGTTTAGCATGAGAATCTACGCTAAGCACTATTTTATAAAGTTTACTTAGCGTTCAGTGACCTTTATAGAATTGGCATTTAGCACAGATATTAACAGCACCTCACTTTGAGCGCCTTTCACTAAATTTGGCCTCTAGTGGCTATATTTAGTCCACTAACTAGGTGTCTGAATAGACTTGGCATGTGCAAAATTTGGCAATTTAGCAATTCAATTCAGGTCTTATATAACGCTAATATCCTCTGTTTAGGGTTCAGTGCGATTTACATCATCAGTGAGACAAAAGTTGATTCAATATTATAAGTAGGACATTGAGGTGAATACAATATTATAAATAGGACAATCTTGTTGCTTAGGTGCACTGTTATATAGCACTATAGGGTATGAGTGTGGTAGGTATTACATTTAATAGTTCTATGGTCTGTCAGGGGCCTGAAGAGTGGTAATTGTTATATAACCATCTTTAGGAAGAGGAAGGTTTTTAGCCTTTTAAGGAAGCTGATGAAGTTAAACTCTGATGTAATAGCTAGAGGGAGTGAGTTCCATAACGCGATCGCTGATACCAGGAAGAGCAAGTTGAAGATCTTCTGAAATCGGATACCCTTGTAGAATAGTGGGGCTAAGATAAATTGTTCTTTCAGTCTATTGGAGTGAACGAAGAAAACAGGTGGGATGTTGATCAACAGTTCAGAGGTAGCACCGTGCAGAATCTGAAAGAGTAGATATGTGACTTTAAACCTTTCAGCTATGGGTAAGCAATGTAGTTTTGTAAGATATGGCATAATGCTAGTGCATCTATTCAGTTTGAAAATTAATCTTGCTGCTGTGTTCTGTATGATCTGCAGGTTATTCTTTTTAAATATTTGAACATAATGCCCAAAAATAGGGCATTACAGTAGTCCAGATGCGGTAGGATCAGCATTTGGACCAATAGTGCAAAGGCGATTTGGTCAAAGAATGACCTGATTAGGTGTAGTTGTCTCATTTTAAACATAGTTGATTGATGTGGGATGAGAATAATAGGGAGGAGTCTAGAAGGACCCCAATAAATAAGCACAAACATAAATATAAACAAAGAGGCTGTCCAAACTTAATCTGGGCACTCACCAGGCCCTGATCTGAATATTGCCAGTACCAGGGTAAGTTCTTTCAGAATCTACGACCTAGATACTGAAAGTTAGTGCCTATTAGGTGTGGTATTATATATCCAGGTCAAATTCAGCCAGTGACAGTCAGAGACTGAAAACATTGACCATCACTGGCTGAATATCAGGTTACATTTTTTTCTCAGCCACTGTCCATAGTTGATGGGGAAAAAAGATGCTATAAATTAAGTTTGGAGTGTCAGAGCTGTGCAGCTGGTTATTTATGAGTTAGATGACAAACAACTATCTTAAATATACTTAAGGCCTTTTTGTTAGGATAGGAGCCTCAGAGATGCAAATAAACAAATAAATAACAAGCACTGCATTAAAATAATGTGCTCCTCTATATATCCTTTATGCTTTATTTCAATTTACTATACTGCTATTCCTGAGTACACAGCAAAGTGGTTTACAGATTAATAACAGTAAGAAAGGAACTCCAGAATGTTGATAAGAAAGCAAACAATGAAACACGGTTCTGCTTAAAAGAAAAGAAAGGAGAGAGAACAGAAAAAAAAGATTCTGTGCTCCTGACTGTTCTGCTTATGTGCCAAAGGCCTGCCTAAATAGCCAGCTTTTAATGCCAGTTTTAAATTTCATACTGAGCTTGCCTAGGGCTGGGTAAGACCATACGATGATCAGAGAGTGCAATAACCGGGCAGGCAATGCCTACGAAGGCTGGAAGTTGATTTATGTCAGCACTTCTCAACCCAGTCTTGAGGCACACCTACTCCCATCAGGTTTTCAGGTTATCCACAATGAATATGCATGAGATAGATTTACATACCAAGGAGACAGTGTATGCAAATCTATCTCATGCATATTCATTGTGAATATCCTGAAGACCTGATAGGATTAGGTGTGCCTCAGGGACTGGGTTGAAAAGCACCAATTTATCTTATTCCATGTCTCCTCACCAGACAAGGTCCTCTTTTCAATTCCATGAAATGTGCCGGTGGATATTCAAAGTGCGTGGGAGAAACACAAAGGAATCCTGTTTAGAAGAAATGGATCCACGGAATCTTAGTGGAGATTGAACGGCAACGCCGGTAATTGGGAAGCTAAACCAGTGCTGGGCAGACTTCTATGGTCTGTGCCCTGAGAATGGCAAGGACAAATCAAACTCGAGTATACATATAAAGTATCACATACCATGTAAAATGAGTTTATCTTGTTGAGCAGACTGGATGGACCGTCAGGTCTTTATCTGTCATCATTTATTATGTTACTATGTAAAATGATTTAGGTTCAAGAAAACAGCAGGGTAGCCGATCTGCAAACTCCAAGATGGAAAGAAAACAAAGCAGATCAGTACAGATAAAACCAAAGTTTAACGGAAAATAGGGAAACTAAAATAGTGAGCCCGACAAAGGCCGTGTTTCGCCCAACTAATCTGCATCAGGGGCTACTAGATATTCCTTTTCTTAAATGCACACAGCTGTGCAAACAAATAACTTCGACTTAAAAATATATGTAAAAGTGGAGTTGAAAGACAGCCTGACCAGAGGCAACTCAAAAGGATGTATCATGCCGAAGCCATGACAACGCCGTATAGCACAAAAGCTTTTTCAGGATTCCCTGGTGCAGAAAGTAAAACCTGGCAATCATGTCAGATAACTTGTAGCTGCATGATGCCAAGTGGATATTTCGTGGCTATATGCTGGACATTGAATCTCTTGAGCTAAGTACAGATTTCTTAGGTCTTATACTGTTTCAAGATTTTGACTAGTTGGAGGCGTGTTCATAATGGTTTTCAACTATTCAGTTTTGGACCCGATGATGATCATGGAGTGGAATAATAGCTGAATAATGTTGCAACCTTGGTTTCCACTTTTGATGGCCCATCACAGATTTTTTTATTATGATTGTGTGGTATTTTTTGGCTGTTATGGATTATGGCTATGCACAATAAGTGAACTGTAGATTGATGCCGCAATGTTTTAGCCATGTTTGAAAACATCTAGCATAGCATCTCCAGACCAAATTAGCAATACTTGGTCAATGTAGAATTTCCAGAACAGTATGTGATTTGAATGGAGATTGGGGCAATCAAAAATTTTCAAAATGAATAACAGAGATTTTCCACATTAAGAGCCATGATTGTTTCCACCGCCTTTAACTTGCAGAAAAAGAAAAACAATGTCTGAAATAAAAGATAGTTTTTCATTAATGTCAATCATGCTAGATGAACTGAAAAGTCTGTAGGTACTGTTTGTTAGCTCCACTGATTCAAGCCCATGAATTATTTATTGGCCATTCTAGCACATTATGATGTTTTTATGCATATTAATGTTTGAATTAGGTTAAGACATCAGATGTTTTATATCATGATTTGTTTTTCTTTTGAATGTTTTGTTTTATAAAGGCAACATGTCCTTTTATAAATTAGGCTCCTACATTGAATCTCAGTAGCACACAAATTTGCATCTACTTTGAAGGTATATATGTAGGTATTCTATTTGTATATCCCAACTTAAGGAGAAGAGAGTATTACATATAAAGTTCCAACAAAGAAAAAAACTCTCTCATATAATGGCAAGAAATAGTATTTTTATCAATAGACTATAAATTCTGTACAGTGCATCAACTTTTAGGAGGAAAATAAGGGGAAAAGCCTCTGAATCTGACCCAACCTCCAACCCAAGTAGTCATTTAGTAATAACAAGGGTTGAGAAAATATTTTGCTGGGAGTTTTATCATCATCGGCAAAAAAAACCCTTCTAATTCCAAATATATGTAAAAAAGATGCTAAAACTCTATAGAATCAGTTAGGGATCCATACAGCATGTGAAAGTCAAAATCGTAACTTAGCTTTCAGGTGCAGATACAAAACAACGTGTGAGTCATCAGTCTAACACACCGACTTTGGCCAAGGTTTCACTAATAACGCTGTGTCAAGGCGTGAGTAACCTTCAAAGATAAAAAACATGTGATTCAAAAGTGAAAACATAAATGAACAAAAAATAAACAAAAACGTGTATAAGTAGGATCTATGAACTTAATTTGAAGCTTATAATATTCATAGTTCAAATATAAATACTTGCCAAAAAAGTTCAAAACACAAGCATGCTTCCTGCTTGCTGGTCCCTAACAAAATGGCTGTGGTGTCTCCTTTTTATGAGTGTATTATCTAGGGTGTGTAATGTCATATACTGTCCTGTTGATCACATCAGCTGTTATATATTTTTGATCATCTAGAAAGAGCCCTACGGGTCCTAAAGGGAATGTCTTGTATAACCAATAATTTTATATTTATATTATGTTTATTTAACGGAATTTATATAGGATATTTTACAAAGACCTTCCTCTTAGACATGGGAAACTCGGATAACATCCAACCAGTTTCCTGGGATGGTCTTTTGAATGAATCTAAAAGACTGGTACGAGCAACCCTACATAAGGCTACAATACTTGACTATTGTAAAAAGGAGATGATTCCTCGAGGACTGAGGATTGTAAAAAACCCAAAATTGTTCACTGAAGATAAAGACTTTTGTAATAAATGGGCCTCTATATTGAACAAATTTTCTCAACCCTTGTTATTACTAAATGACTATTTGAGTTGGAGGTTGGGTCAGATTCAGAGGGTTTTTCCCTTATTTTCATCCTAAAAGTGGATGCACTCTACAGAATTTATAGTCTATTGATAAAAATACTATTTCTTGCCATTATATGAGAGAGTTTTTTCTTTGTTGGTATTCTATTTGTATACATATGTATTGTATCAAATAAGTACATACAATGCTACTTTGCCCCTGATCCACCTAAACTTCATTTCTAGGACTGCCTAAATGCAGCTCATGTAAAAGGAAACTCAATTATGTAATGTACATTCTTTTTACATATGTATACCCTTTCTACCCCATTGTCTCAGCATCTCCTTTTTTGTACTCCTTTCCCAAATTCCAGCATCTCTCTCCCTTCTTCCCCTCCCCAAGCTGTCCAGCATCTCCCCCTCTTCCCTTCCCTTTCCTTTGTCATCACTGCCACCACCCTACCACAGGCTTCTAGAGGTGGGTGACCATCCATTGCCAGCACAACTGGCAAAGATTGCAGCAGGGAAGCCTGCAAGTTACAAGTGTCCCTACTGAATTTAAGCACCAACAGTTATACCAGCTCCATGGGCGGTATAGCAGCAGGTATCTTAATGTTAGGGACATCGATACCGATACCAGATTACGCTAGTATTCTATAATGGAATCTAGTCACCTAGGTTCCATTATGGAATAGGATTCTACCACCTGTCCTCAGGGTACCTAAACGGAAGTGCCCAGATGTAGAATTGCCTCCTAAGACTTTAGGCAAACATTAAAGGGCTTTTTGAATATTGACCTGAAAATCGCTTTACAGTGGTAAGATTCTTCTCCTGTTCAGAAGGGTTTTTTTAAACAGTTGACAGAAATACCTAAGAACATAAGAATATAAGTTTTGCCATACTCGGACAGACCGAAGGTCCATCAAGCCCAGTATCCTGTTTCAACAGTGGCCAATCCAGATCACAAGTACCTGGCAAGATCACCAAACAGTACAATACCTGTTATGCTGCTTATCCTAGAAATAAGCAGTGGATTTTCCCAAGCACATCTTAATAATGGCTTATGGACTTTTCTTTTAGGAAGATATCCAAGCCATTTTTAAACCCTGCTAAGCTAACTGCTTTTACTACATTCTCTGGCAACGAATTCCAGAGTTTAATCACACATTGAGTGAAGAAATATTTTCTCTGATTTGTTTTAAATTCACTACTTTGCAGCTTCATTGCATGCCCCCTAGACCTAGTATTTTTGGAAAGAGTATACAAGTGATTCACGTCTACCCGTTCCACTCCACTCATTATTTTATATACCTCTATCATATCTCTCTTCAGCACTCTTTTCTCCAAGCTGAAGAGCCGTAGCCACTTCAGCCTTTCCTCATAGGGCAGTCATCCAACTCTCTTTATCATTTTCATCTCCCTTCTCTATACCTTTTCTAATTCCACTATATCTTTTTTGAGATGCGGTGGCCGGAGTTGTACACAGTATTCAAGGTACAGTCGCACCATGGAGGGATACAAAGGCAGTATAACATCCTCATTTTTGTTTTCCATTCCTTTCCTAATAATACCTAACATTCTATTTCGAGTCTAATACATGCTATGATATTATTTGCTTATTATTCGATACTGGTATATTATTCAAACTTTCAGCAAACAACTGTTTCAACTGAGGCAATCTCCTTGATTTCATTTGCTCTAGAATACATTATTCTCCTAGTCTTATTGAAAAGGATTCCTATTCAAATGTCTTTCAATGATACGAAGGGTAACATGATACATTTTGCCTAGTCTCCTGCTTTACTTTGTTCAGTTCTATAGTCACAGAAGCAGATGAGCCATTAAAGTTCCAGTCCAGAAGTCCTAAATGCAGTAAGTGTCATTCTCTCTAGTGATTTCAGCTGAGTGCCTGACTGAGAAGATGGGACACAGAGACACACTCTGCAGAAATACACAAGCTTCAAAAAGCACTGACATGTCTCTGTACATGCACGAACGGTTCTGCGAATTTCAAAAGATTTTAAATATTAATGCAATAGTACTAAGAACATTAGATGTGCCATACTGGGTCAGACTAAAGGTCCATCGTGCCCAACATCCTGGCTCTGACTGGTGCTAATCCAGGTCATGTTTGCTGTCAGGATCTCAGGGAGATATCCTTTCCTTATTGTTCATAACCAGAGGTAAGTGGTGTAGAAGCTCGAGAGAGCAGAAGGGGAGCTGTCAGCGCATTCTGAAGATCCTTTAGTATCTGTGGGTGGACATAAACCAGGGCTTTATCCACTCTCTTCCGTGTAAGTACTTCAAGTACCTATTATCTTAGATCCATCATTCTTCTGTGATACTGATCAAAATAACTTATTTAAGAATTTCTGCCTTTTACTATCCCTTCTCTTTACAAATTAAGGGGCCCTTTTAACAAGCCCTTATATGGGTCTTCGCTTGCGCTAAACCCATTTGTAGCTTGGCTGTAAAAGAGGTAATTTTATAATTAAGGGGTTCATTTTCAAAATAGAAAAACATCCAAAAAATGGCACAAAGCAGCAGATAGACTTTTTTTTTAATAAACATCCAAATCATCATTTTCAAAACTCATTTTTAAGGTGTTTTTCTATACAGTTTGTCTAAATCTCAAGGGGACATGTTGGAGGCATGTTTTGGGCTGGGCTAGGGACATTTTTTCTGCAACATTGGAACGTTGTAAAAATTGTCCAGAGCAAAAAATAGGATGTTTCAATAAAGACTAGGTGCCAAAAAGGTGCAGAAGCAGGAGCAAGAGCAGACCAGGTAAAATACTCAGGGGCGGGCCCTTTTGTTAGGGGCTGATTTGCCGGGGGCTATTTTGTAAGGGCTTTTTTGTGACGACTGGAAGCTAGTTTATTGAATAACTGCAGTTTGGAAAGTCTTGAACCTAAAATCAAAAGTTTATGACCAATAGTCCAGGAGTGTCATGTCATCCTAGAATGAAAGACAACCAAACAGTAGCAGCAATCCAAAGATAGACAAAAACAGCAAGAGTAAATCCAAATATCAACTTTAATGGAAACAAGACCCCACCTGGCCAAGTTTCAGAAAAACTTTCATCAGGGGTCTACAAGCAATAAATATAATAAAATCAATGAAAATATAAGAAAGATAATCATTAAAATGAATTGCTATCCTAGAATGAAAGAACTGGCCTTATTTTCTAATTTGCTCATTTAACGCTTACTAGTAGGTCCTTTCTTTCAATTCAATTTTTGCATACCAGTCCAAGTTTCTGATCTTCAGTATGCAAAGCGAAATGATCTTGCAACCCCCCCCCCCCCCCCCTTGTTATACCAGACCAGACAATGACTTCTTAAATCTGCGTGTATGTCTGAGAATTTCATTGTGTTTAGGACAATGTTTTGTTTGAATGTTTGTAATGTCTGCTGAAACATAATACATTTTTCAATCTTAGTTAATAGGGGAAAGGGAATGGGACTTGATATACTGCCTTTCTATGATTTTTTGCAACTACATTCAAAGCAGTTTACATAGTATATGCAGGTACTTATTTGTACCTGTGGCAATGGGAGAGTTAAGTAACTTGCCCAGAGTCACAAAGAGCAGCAGGGGGAATTCAACCCAGTTCCCCAGGATCAAAGTCTGCTGCACTAACCACTAGGCTACTCCACCAGAGGCAAGATTGCCACATTTATCATGTGTTAAAACAAATGTTCTGATTTACATGTATTTCTAGTAGGAATAACAGATATAAAGGTCAATGACACATTGTAAGTGACACCTTTTTACTGAAGTAACTTACTACATCTGTTTAGCTTTCAAGAGCTATGTCCCTTCATCAAGTCTAGGTAAAATAAGCTATGTATAATGTTGCCGCTAGGAATAATAAAGTTGACTAGGTCTGCCAGGTTATTTCCTGCAAAGATGTTGTACAGGCTTTTGTCTTGAAGCTCCAATAAATCACATTATCCTCAAGGAATATAGAATTTATGGATAGTCTAGTGGTGAGAACTCAGGGATGCTGATAAGGGCAGTTTTAGCTCAACTCCCAGCTCTCCCTTGGACTCTGGCACAGTGGTGTAGGAAGGGTGGGGCGGTGGGGGCTGTCTACCCCAGGTGCACACTGCTGGAGGGTGCAGAGAGCAGCCGCACGCCTGTCGGCTCTACTGGTTCCCTGTTCCCTCTGCCCCGGAATAGGTTACTTCCTGCTCCGAGGCAAAGGGAGCAGGAAGCCAGTGGAGCTGACAGGCGTGCGGCTGCTCTCTGCACCCTCCAGCAGCCAAGAATGCACCCGGGGGGGGGGGCTTGATGCACCAGGGAGGGAGAGTGTCATTGCGCCAGGGAGGGGGGCATGATGCGCCGGGGAGGGGGTGTCATTGCGCCGGGGGGGGTTGTGTTGCACCCTGGGGGGATGGGCGCTGCTGCACCCAGGGGGGGGGTGTGCAGCGGCGATCAGCTCCGGATGGCAGCCAACCTAGGATCGCCACTGCTCTGGCAATAGATAAAGCCATTTGGGCTCTTGTTTGATATGGCTTTCCTCATGAAGTATAAAACTGATAAATGCTCATAGTAATATTAGTAATATATCTCTTTTCTTGCAGATCAGTTTAACTAACTACTTCTAGTTAAAAATAAAACCATGCATAGTAAGATTATAAAGTACATCAACATGTTGATTAATTGATGCTACACTATGCATAGTTTGAAGAAGAGGACAAGGGGGTTGTACAGATGGAAGTGGATGGGGGAGAAGGGAGGAGGCTTAAGAGCAGAAGGAGACAGAGCAGAGCCTTGCCTTTACTCCTTCCCCAGAGAGAAAGAGAGAGAAGAGAAAGGTTAGTGCCCCCTGAAAAATGGAGGAGAGAAAAAGACTACACTACCCATCAGCCCCGGCACAAGCCCTGGTACAGAGATTATCTTCCCCAGCAAGCCCCAGGTGAGAACTCTGACAAGGCTAGGGAGGGGCCCCTGGAGGGTAATCAAGTGAAGGAGGAACAGCTGAAAAGTGGGTGGGACGAGGAACCCATGGAATGGCAAGAGGCTGAGGAGAGGGGGAGAGAGGAGAACCCAGAGGAGCTGATGGACCTCACAGCCTGGGCTCATTCCTTAGGAAGAAAACTGAAAAAACAGGTGAACTCGTGGTGTGCCAGCTGGGCTAGCAGGGGAAAGAGAAAGGGTATTGCGGGAAAGGTTCAGTGCATTGATAGAGTGACCCAGAAAGGGTGGGATCCTTTTCTTTTCCCCAACAAGAGTTCAGTCTGTGTTTGAACTGTGTGTAAAGGAGTGCTAGTGTGTGGAGGAGGGGATTGTTCCCTCCCCCCGAAGTGACCTGCTCCCAGACTAGAGGAAACTGGGTGCTTTGCACTGAGTGCTAAGGCACGAAGAAGTGTTTTGTTTGAACTGTTGTCCAAAGCCGGGAGGGAGCAAGTTGCAGAGTTTTTTTTTTTGAAGCTGTGGACTGCGACCAGACGCTCACCTCCCTCCCAAAGGGGGGGAAGGTGGTGAGCAGGAGAGCCAGGCTGTTGGGACTATTTAAGGTGGCTCCCCCTGGTTCCAAAAATAGCGGGGATTGAGTTGTTTCCTTTTTGCTTTTTACCCCTGCCGTGCGTGTGTCCTGAGAGGAAAACAGGAGAAGACTGTTTTGAAGGGCTGCTGTATTTCTTTTGAACTTGCTGAACTGTGAATCCCTGAAAATAAAAGGAACTTGTTGATTTTTACTTTTTTGAGTTTGATTTCTTTAAGCCTGCCCTGAGGACTCCCGTGGACTACAAAGTTGGGACAGGAATCCTGTCGGCGTAACAGCCGGTCCCAGGCAGGCAAGATCCTCCGGACCCCGAGAGGCCGGTGGGATCTTTCACAATAGCTGACTAATGCTATTCATAATAATAGTAATAAAACCATCTCAGTGTAACGCACTGTTTAGATTCCAAACAGCCTTATAGAAAAGACTAAAATGTACAATCTCTGCAGCAAAGGTGAAATTGTCCAATGCCAGCAACTGTGTGAGCAAAACTAAGTACTTTTATGGATACTTGACTTTAAGAGAAATAATTTCTCTCCACTTTCATTCCCTACACAGCAAGTCACTTTATAACACTCATACACAGTGCTGCTCTGAAGTATATCTTGGAAATAGGGACTGATTGATGAGTTCTAGCTTAGAACAAGCAACTGGCTATTACAGAGGGACTAACTTTGAAATAGCTCTCAAGTTAGGTTCCAAAGCATTATAATATTGGTTTAGAAAAGCAACATAACCTAAGCAACTGAAAGATAACAGGGTAGATATTCAGCCGACGACAGTGAGCGTTGTTTAGCCATCGCTGGCATTATCCCTGGATATTTATTTATTTATTTTTCACATTTATAGACCACTTAAATCAAAGCGGTTTATAATAAAAACATACAAAATAAAATCACCAACAAGAAAACCAACAAAATACATGCCATCACTGTGTCATAACTAAAACTTAAAACAAAACTGGCTTTACATAAATGCCTCCACAAAAAATGAAGTTTTCAATAGCCACTCAAAATGTGAAATTTCAGTACATAATCTCAACCGACCTTTTAATGCATTCCACAGCTGCACCCCAGCCACAGAAAAAGCAGCAAATCTAGTCTCACAACATCTCACATGAGACACCGCATCAGATGACAGATACATTGTTCTCTCTGACCTCAAACTTCTGGCAGGACGGTACACACAAAAGGTATCTTTCAAATATTTGGGTGCATATCTATAGATAGCCTAATGTACATAACAAAGAAACTTAAACTGTATTCTACTCTGCATTGGTAACCAGTGCAGCTGTCTCAAAATTGGCGTAATATGCATTGCCCGAGATACACATGTTACTAACCTAGCAGCAGCATTTTGGTCTAACTGCAGTGCCCTAACACTGGTATTTGCCATGCCAAGATAAAGAACATTGCAGTAGTCCAAATGTGATAACACCATACTCTGAATGACCCACAAAAATCATGTGGAGACAGCATTGGTTTAAGTCTGCCAAGCCTTCTCTAGGTACTGAAGTTGAACATCTGGGTTTATGCAACCGGTTATCTCTTACGCAGTTAATTGTGACATTTAGGGCCCTGTTTACTAAGCTGCATTATAGGCGCGTTAGCGTTTTTAACATGCGTTAACTATGTATGCACCTACAATATCTCTATAGGCGCCTACACGGCTAACACGTGCGCTAATTGTAGGCACGTTAAAAATGCTAACGCGCCTTAGTAAACAGGGCCCTTAGCATGTAACTGCTTAAGCAACACTGCATAAAGATAGGATTGAGTTTTAAGCAGTCTGATTTGACTGCTTAACTTAGGGGCCCTTTTACTAAGCAGCGTAGGCACCTATGCGCACCGAATGCATGCCAAATTGGAGTTACCGCGTGGCCCTTGCGGTAATTTCAATTTTGGCGAGTGTCCGCTACGTGCGTCTGAAAAATATTTTTTATTTTCTGGTGCGCGTAATGAACACGTGCCAAGTGACATTTGACACGCGTAGGTCATTACCGCCCAGATTCTTTACCGCTAGGTCAATGGCTGGTGGTAATGTCTCAGATCCAAAATGGACACGTGGCAATTTTGATTTTGCTGAACGTCCATTTTCGGCAAAAAAAAAAAGAGGCCTTTTTTACAGGTGCGCTAAAAAATGGATCAGCGCAAGCCCAAAACCCGCACTTACAGTACAACAAGCCATTTTTCAGCTCAACTTTGTAAAAGGACCCCATAGGCATTTAAGTGCCGAATATCATCACTTACCTGCGCTAACTGTGTACGCGCCATCTCTTAACCACGCCCCCGTCTCGCCTTTGGTACATTGCCGGCACGCCCTCTTGAACTTTGGCCGGCCCTGCGACAGAAAGTAGTTGAAGCCGCCAAAATCAGCTCTTGATTATACCGATTTGGCCGGCTTTAGGAGAAGGCCAGCCATCTCCCGATTTGTGTCGGAAGATGGCCGGTTAGTAAACAGGGCCCTTAGCATGTAACTGCTTAAGCAACACTGCATAAAGATACGATTGAGTTTTATGCAGTCTGATTTGTCTGCTTAACTTAGGCATTTAAGTGCCAGATATCATCACTTACCTGCATAAGTGCCAACTCCACCACTGGACCGCCCACAAAATAGCTGGTTTTCAGTTTAGCAGTCTGTGGTGATATTCTTCGGCACTAACCAGGTAAGTGCCGCTGAATATCAGTTCAAAGGAATACTAAGAATTTTAATCCTTGGAAGTCCTGAACCGACAGCAAGTGAGCTCTGCTGAGGACAAGCAATCTGGGTGAGATAGTAATAAAGTCAGCCAGGGCTCAGAGCACATGAAAGAGTAATTAAGCATCTGGGGCTAATTAAGCAGTGTGCTGGTGAATGGTAGAAAAACCCCAAACTTTGTGGAGAACAAAAGAGAAAAGAGACAGAAAAATTGACAGCTAATCAAGACGGTTTTAGGAGGGGATCTAAAGGTACAGTGCTGGCGTAGTTGCCAGGCTTCGAAATGAGGTAGCAAAGTTCAATACTGTTACAGAGTTTGGGATTAAGGCATTTAGAAATTGTTTGTAAATTTTGAGGAAGTTGACAGAAGAGTAATGTGCTTACTGTGTGAATGGTTCTGATTAGAATTCATAGAGAATTGTTCACTTAATTCTTTAACCCCAGGATTCTATATATGGCAACTAGAGTTGTACGGGCAAATCTGGTCATATTCTGTATTGCACACGCAACTTAATTATCTTAACAAACCAATCAGCACTGATAATTGCCACTTAAGCAATTATTGCCACTAATTGGCTTTAATTAGAAATTAGGCGTATTCTATAAAGTGATGTGCATAAATTCTAAGGAGCCTATCTGAAAAGGGGGTGTGGCCATGGGAGGGGCATGGGTGGGTCACGGGCAATGTTCCTTTAAGTGGAGTGTGTGAGCAATTGCTCATACATTTTAGGAATGTCGCTCACAGATTTTACATGGTTGATAACAAAAATGCTTGCTTTGTGCTATATACAGAAATGCATTGCCAATACTGGCGCTCAAAAATGGTTGGTTTTTAAAACTTGTTGCTCACACAATTGCCAGGTACCTCTCTTGGTCATTGAAATCACTTTGAATATCAACCCCTTTGTTTTTATAGACAACTAGTAAAAAAGGCCCGTTTCTGACACAAATGAAACGGGCGCTAGCAAGGTTTTCCTCGGCTCCCCTGCAGCCACCCATGTCCAACGATCCTTCTCTCCCCCTGTGCCTACTGCAGCCACCCATGTCCAGCGACCCTCCTCTCTCCCCTACCCCCCTCCAGCCGCCCATGTCCAGTGACCCTCCTCTCTCCCCTGCCCCCCCCCCCAGCCACCCAAGTCCAGCAACCCTCCTCTGGACATGCATCAGCTGTGAGGCATGTTTTTCCCCCGGGTTCTGAAGTTGATATCATGTGGAGGAGTGGCCTAGTGGTTAGGGTGGTGGACTTTGGTCCTGGGGAACTGAGGAACCGAATTCAATTCCCGGCATAGGCAGCTCCTTGTGACTCTGGGCAAGTCACTTAACCATCCATTGCCTACCGTATTGAGCCTGCCATGAGTGGGAAAGCACGGGGTACAAATGTAACAAAAAAAAAATAATGGCTACGGTGATGTCAGCCTGATCTACAAAGCCTAGCAGACCAACTCGGAAAGAGCCACGGTCCCAGGCAAGTCAGAACGTTGGAGGTGAGAATTATTATATAGGATAAACCTGATTGCTTTTACAGCTCTGTTATTAGGTTGGTTATTTTAGAAGCTTTCTTCTTGTTTTGGATGTCTGAAAACTGGCATTTAGACCGGGTCCATATCGCATGGATATCCAAATCCCAGTTTAAAAACGCAGGATATGGGCATCTAACACTGCAATATGTCCATATGGCAAGGAGGTGTGGTCTGGGCATGTCTTGGGTGGAACAAGGGTGGGCCCAAAATATGGACGTCCAACTGCGATCACAGAAGGGGAAGGGATGTCTGTGTCTAAAAAAATGGGCGTTTGTTATATAGACTCGACACTTATCACGTCTAGGTTACAGAAAGGTGTGGCATCTCCTTAGTCCCCAAGTAGTTGCTGTCCCCCTCTCTCCTCTCTGAATGTGAAACCTACAAGGGATACCAGGCTGTATGACAGCTTCAGGTATTATGGACATACTTAAGAGAGCAGCATAGGTTTTGTATTTGAGACCTTTGCAGCTGGGAAGGTGAAGATTGAGATATGTTCGAGAAGATTTGGACCCGTTCCTGGCTGGAAGATCGATCAAACTGGTCATGTAGCTTGGGGCTTCTCCAAGGAGGATCGTGTGTATCAAAGTGTGGACTTTGAAATTTATTCGCTCTTTGATAGGGAGCCAGTGGAGTTTTTCATGGAGTGGAGTTGCGCTTTCAAATCGTGATTTGCCAAAAATGAGTCTGGCTGCTGTGTTTTGGGCGGTTTGGAGTTTTTTCAGGATTTAGGCTTTGCAACCAATGAAGATGCTGTTGCAGTAGTCGGCGTGGGTGAGTACAGTGGATTGTACCAGATTGCGGAAAGTTTTTTGGGGAAGGAATGGTTTGACTCTTTTCAGTACCCACATCATGTTGAACATCTTCTCCGTCATGGCTTTTGCATGAGTTTCTAAAGTTAGGTGGTTGTCTAACGTTACACCTAGGATTTTTAGATTGTCGGATATTGGGATTGTAACATCGGGGGTGATCAGGGTGGTAGGGAGCAGGGTGGAGTGTTGTGATGAGAGGATTAAGCATTGAGTTTTTTCTTTGTTCAGTTTCATCTTGAAAGCATTAGCCCAGGAGGCTAGGATGTTCATGCCAGTGATTATTTTCTCCGATATTTCATCAAGGTTAGAATGGAATGGGATGAATATGGTTACATTATCAGCATAGATGAAGGGGTTTAGACCAGATTTGGATAGGGATTTAGCCAGAGGAATCATCATAAGGTTGCAGAGGATCGGAGACAGAGGTTACCCTTGGGGGACTCCGCATTTTGATGACCACGCAGACGATATTGATGAGGTTGATTTGACTTGATAAGATCTGGTGGTGCTGAAACTTTTTATCCACTTAATGATGTTTCCGCCGATCCCTAGTTTGTCCAGTAGTTTTGTGAGAATGTCGTGGTCTACCATGTCAAATCTATAGCTAGAATGAGGTTGACAATAAAACTGCATTGTCTAAATTTAAGAACTATCACATGAGTGGCAATTTCATAGGAAACCATTGTTTGACATTTGGTGCTCGTTATTTAACTCTCCATAATTAAGGCAGCTGTCATTAAAGCCAGTATAACTTTCACAATGATGAGGTGAATATAAATTACATTCTTATATGATGATTTCCTTCTTAGATTGGATCTCTAATTTCATTTTAATTAGAAATTTTAAAAAAAAAAACCCTAAGTTCATTTCATCCTAAAATTAATTTGTGTAAGGCCTTTGCTACTGCTAGAGATTAATCAAGCCCAAGAAAACAAACAGAAAACAGGATTTCGTTTTACTAGCAAATTAAAAACTGCAGTACAAATGATCTGCATTTTCTGGCAGCTTTTTAAAAAAAAACTGTGTTAATAGTTTTGGTTTACACTGATATTAATCATACATAGAGCAGACGGGTAGATGCCTACTTTTATAGAGCAATCATTATGCAGAAAAAAGTGTAGCTATATCTAAGTTTAAAATGTGCCAAAGAGTGTTAATTCCTACATTTCATCTTATTTCCATGTTTTTCTTTCTGTCTTGGTAATATAGCTGTGAAGTCCAATTTTGCCTAGGACATCTAAGTGGGAATTGGAACATCCAGGTCAACACATGAACAATTTTCCTTTCTAAAATGGCTATTTTCATTGTATGTGCTGCAATTTGCATATGTATTTCCCGAAGAGCAAAGCTTTGTGCATGTATGTTTGTATATAAAGTACATGTTGACATGTATGCATGAGGGCATTAACAAAATGGAAGCCAGAACCTGCAAGTCTAAAGGATATGTTTACTAACACTGGGGTTTACTAAGCCGCTAGCATGGCTGACTGTGCACCAGTAACACAAGAAAAGCAAACACTGGGCCTTCAGGACTGAGAAAAATGTTATCCTTTATTCTGACAATGACCCGGCACGGGCCGTGTTTCAGCATACAAACACCTGCATCAGGAGTCAAGATAGTCCAAAAGGTCTGCTCAAGGACTAATAGGATAAAATAAACATTCAAGATATGTATCCCAATGTCTGTAGGTAGTCTGTATATACTGCAAAAAAACACTGTCCTTCGTAAAAACCGTCAAAAGTCTTTGTACACTGAAACACGGCCCGTGTTGGGTCATTGTCAGAATAAATGATAACATTTTTCTCAATCCTGAAGGCCCAGTGTTTGCTTTTCTTGTGTTTCTGTTTATATTTGTATGCTGTTGCCCTCTCTTTTGTAACTGGCTGTGAGCCAGTGGCATTCCTAGGTTGGCTGCCACCCGGAGCAGATCGCCACTGCGAACCCCCCCCCCCCCCCCCGATACATCAACCCCCAGCGCATCACCTCCATCCCCCAGCACATCACCTTTACCCCCCCCCCCCCTTCCGATGCATCGCTCTTATCTCCTGGGGCCAGGGGTGCAGGGAGCAGTCATACGGCTGTTGGCTCCACCAGTTTCCTGCCCCGGAACAGGAAGTAACATGGAGGGATATTTACAGGGGGAGGGGATTGTATGTTTTACCACTGGACCAAGTAGAGGGCCACGGGGAGCATCAGGTCACACGTTAGCAACTCTATACTGGAGAGGAAAGAAGGTGGCATTATCTTTTAATTAATAGCAGAGTTTTCAAGGTTAAAGCAAGCTGTGCTATTCATTTTAATTAAAAATGAGTTGCTTTGCATGTCATTATTTAATGTGCACTGCTTTAAAACAAAGAGTGTGTTGAGGGCAAAAAAATGCATTATTTTTGACAGCTAATAACATTCATTATTCCTTAAATACACTTTAGTAACTTTCCCTCTGAATTGACGAAAACAAGTTGCTATTACTGTTGCTTTAACTTTCACCACATTATATACAGCATAACATAGTAACATAGTAGATGACGGCAGAAAAAGACCTGCACGGTCCATCTAGTCTGCCCACGATAAACTCATATGTGTATACCTTACCCTGATTTGTACCTGTCTTTTTCAGGGCACAGCCGTATAAATCTGTGCAGCAGTATTTCCCATCTCCCAACCACCAGTCCCTCCTCCCATCACCGGCTCCGGCACAGACCCCGTATAAAAAGTCTGCCCTCCCCCATCCTAGCCTCTCAACCACCAACCCCTCTTCCCCCTGCCACCCAATATGGCAAAAGATGTTTAATAATTTGTTTGAAGTCATACAATAACCATGTAGATAAAACAGTAGGGGTCAGATTTCAGTATGCGTGATGAGAATTTCTGCCTTTCTACAATGGTATCATTTGGGAGATATTAAGCTATTATTGCAAAAACCATGGAATCGCTCCCAATAATAATTTTAGCTGCTTTCCCTCACAGTTTAGCCATTGAATACTGCAAAACTGTGAGCCCTGCCCAAAGGACATCTAAATCTGGGTGAATCCCTTCCAGGAGGCTGTCTGGAAGTGAACATGATTACATCTATGAAGTCAAAATACTTTTGTGAGATGATTTGCTTATAACGTTCTGTGGCTTTGGGTTGAGGGAGTCAATATTTAGAAAGAGAAACAACTGTTGATGCTTATCCACTCCTTAGAGCAAAACTTAGATGAACTGAGCACCAAGTAATTAATGTCTGATGAATCCATTAAACAAAAAAATATGAATATGTGTATTCCCACACTTGATGTACCATCTTTCTGCAGATACAGTCAAAGCAGTTTACACATACTATCTTTTTGCAGGTAGTTTTCTGTCCCTTATGGGCTCACAATCTAATGTTATTTGTACCTGGGGCAATGGAAGGTTAGGTGACTTGCCCAGGGTCACGAGGAGTTGCAGTGGAAATTGAACCCAGTTCCCCGGGATCTCAACCCACTGCTCCAACTGTTAGGCAGCAGTGAGAATTGAACCCAGTTCCCCCAAGTCCAAAACTCCATTGCACTAACCATTAAGCCACTCCTCCACTCCAAAATGCCTGTATGTACATTTTTTAAATATGCTTTTTTTCTTAATGAATTATTCAGAGGTGATATTGTCCGACTTCATGCTCCACAACTATTTATTTGTACACAGGCCCATCGTTCTGGTAGCTAAGAAATTAATTATGACACCTCTGAGACCTGCAGACCCAATCTCTGAACTGTCTAAGACCAATTAACAAAGAGCAGCAGAGTTCCAGTGCTTTTCCAGGTGCATTTATGCTTTTATCTGGTCTAACCCATTACCATTAGTCAAGTTTCCTGTCTTTGTGGCAGGCTTTTACAGGAAATACGATCAGCTTGCAATCCCCAACAGCATTTCTCTAATAGAAGTGTAGACCAAAGTCCATTGGATAGCAGGATGTCTTCTGTCCACATGCTCATCATGCCAATATTCAAACACCTGCACCATTTAACAAACAAAAACGTGCATTTCTCTAAAAAGGTTCAATTCAAAAGCTCAATTTGTGATGAACAGTGTTTCCACAAAACTATTTTCTGAAGATCATATTTGTGATTTTTTTTCTGTTATTTCTGAAAATGATATAACAAACTTTCTAGTCTTTCTTTAGTCTCAACCCCCAAATTCTACATAGGTTGCTCAATTTGGGCGCCCAGGGCAGATGTGCACACAAATGAATTAGTTAATGAGCTGCTAACAATCAATTATTGATGTCTATTTGTCTGTTCATAACAAGTAAATGAGACGCATAATTTGAACACAGGTCTCCTCATCGATAGCTCTAACCATTAGGCCTTCTCCTTTCAAAACACAAGAGCTATGTAGACTATAACCTACAAATAAAAGAATAAGGGCCCCTTTTAAAAAGGCACACTAGCATTTTTAGTGCACGCTAAACATCAGCGTGCGTTAAGCAATAAGATGCCTATTATATGAGATGGTGGGGATATTGAAAGATTATTAAATTATAAGGAGCAACACTGGATATGTACTTTAGACACCTTAGCCCCAGGGGGTTTAAATAATAAGCTTGATTGGGTTTCCTTGATGTGAACTGTTCTCTTGTCCCAATGCATCTTAAGGTTTTGATTGGCTCAGTGGGTAATTGGGTGACGTGTTTTCTGTATTTAAAATGTCTTCTTTAGCTGCCTTTTTAAGTTTTAGATACGTATGCCACCAGATTCTATATAATGCGCTTAGATTTAAGCGCCAAAATCAGCACGGATCTATAACACCACACGGAACTTAATTGGCTTAACAAGCTAATGAGCACTGATAAAGGACTTAAGTAATAATTAGCATCAATTGACACTGATTAGAATTTAGGCATACAACTCGCTAAGCATATTCTGTAATGACATGTGCCAAACTTCTAATGCGCAGAGTCAAAAAGGGGCATGGTTATATGCAGGCAGGGCCGCCGAGAGACTGGGCCAGGCCCGGGACAAGACCGCCCCCGGGGCCCCCTCCACTCGCCACCGGGCCGGGCCCTCTTTCCACCCACGGGCCCTCTGCACTGACCTTAAGCGCCTCCCTCACCTTCGAAAGCGCAGCAAGCAGCGGCAGACCACTCCTTCCTTCCATGCCCCGCTCTCGCAGAAGTTATGTCAGGCGAGGGCAAGACACAGAAGGAAGGAGTGGTCTGCCACTGCTTGCTGCACTTTTGAAGGTGAGGGAGGCATTTAAGGTCAGTGCCAGGGAGCGACGAAGGGCGGGCGGGCCAGACTGTGGCAGCGCTGGGCCCCCCCGGAGGCCCAGGCCCGGGGAATTTTGTCCCCCCTGTCTCCCCCTCTCAGTGGCCCTGTATGCAGGGAAATGGGTGTTTCATGGGCGTTCCAAAATTTAAGCGCCTAGTTATAGAATATGGCCCAGTATACCTAAATCTACATGCTAAGATTTACACCAGGTTTTTGTTGGCGTAAATGAATGCACACAAATATCGGTGCTGAAATATTAACGATTTCAGCACCAATGTTTTAGGCGCCATATATAGAATCTCCTCCATGGCATGCAAATGTTTGAGTATAGAAATTCATTTTATTGAATGGTCTCATGTACTATATATATTTATACTGATTGAGTTTTTATAACATTACAGTGGACTGAACCCTGATGCAGCAAATGCAAAACATGCTGCATGTCAGCTAATGGTCCTACAGCAAAAGAATCTACACTTTTAAGCTAAATGATTTTGATACCTTCTATACCGATTTTAAGCAAAATTACAAAGGTATAAGAGTTTGAAAAATGAGTTGTTTCGATAATAAATAGTCTCAAGCAATATTTCAGACCTATAAGGAGGCAGGCCAGTCAAGGGTAATGCTGCTCTTGTGAAATGAGTCACCGCTTACATGAGCCTGCTTAATTTTGAGAAATATCAATGAGCTGATTTTTGGCACTGGGTTCATTTGCATGTTGAGTTCATTATATTCCTATGGACATCTTAGCGTTTAGCACATGTGAATTCTTAGCATGCGCTTTTGTAAAAGACCCCCTAAGCTATCATAGCACTAGGAAATGCCAAGTTTTCACTGTCTTCTAAAATTTCTGAAAAAGATTTCTAAACATACGTCTAGCACAGGGAGATCTACAAAGTTATTTAATGCTAGGCATATTTGATTCAGTAGGCCCTATAAAAATAGCATGCATTATTAGCATTGGTACATGTTGTAAACTAGGAATTAAGAAATGGCCCTGAGTACCTGAAGAACAGGATGATCCGCTACACACTGCCAAGGACACTAAGGTCCTCTCAAGGACTATCACTAACCACACCCTCTCCAAAAGACATTACACTCTGGAATGCACTGCCTGAAAGGCACCACTTAACACAAGACTATCTCTACTTCAGGAAGCAGGTGAAAGCTTGGCTCTTCAACCAGGCCTTTAATGGAAGAAGTAACTAACTTCTTAGTCTCACACATACAAGAAGTGACACAGGCTGCACATACTGCAGCAGGACATGTTCATCCACTCCTACCCTAGCTGAGATAATATTTAACCATTTCTCTGACCTTACGTGCAACTTTCTTTAAATTAGTCACCTTACTTTCTAACTCTTCTTACTCTCTTACCTAACGATATGTTCTATTTTAGCTTATACCCTTCATTATTAATTAAAATGTTCTATTATATATTGTGTTGACATTGTAAGTAGCATACTATGCCATACTTTGTATTGTTATTTAATTATTTTTACTGCTGTAATTGCCTATTGCTCATGTTTGTTCTATTCTTACTGTACACCACTTTGAGTGAATTCCTTCAAAAAGGCGGTAAATAAATCCTAATAAATATATAAATACCTCTTAAGTGACTTCGTAGAATGAGTAGCAAACATAAGAATTAAACAGAAGTCAGCAGGCTTCTACATCTCTGTACCTTAACCACTACACAACACTGCCAGCTCTGTAAAATGAAGTAATATGAAAATTAAGTAGTCAAAAAAAAAGCATGAGCATGGGTCACGTCAAATTTATGGTCTTGTATAATTAACATGGTTGATTAAAATGTGGATTCTTCTGGGAAGCATTACTTAGCAAGGCTCAAAGCCCTCTACAAAAGAGAATGAAAGCTCTGTACTACGAGGCACATCTGTTCAAGTGCCTGCGTATTGTCTAGTAACCATGAGCCTTTACCCCTGAGACTGCTACATGACTGCAAGTTTTCCTTCAGTGATTATATGTGTCAAAGGAGGAAGAGGGTCAAGATAAGGATGCAATTTATACCAGCCTTGTTTGCTTTGCACCCACTAGCTGAAGAGCGATTTCCAGGTAGCAGTTTAAGACAAAAAAAAAAAAATCAGGTCATATTCTTGATGCACCTGTAGATGCTGAAAAAAGGAATAGAAAAGCACCTGAAGATCAATATAAAGATCAGTGACTGTTGTTTTTTTTCTAATCACATGTTCGGAGTTGCTATGGTTTCTGAGCCTTTATTGTTTGTTTTCTAGACATGCTTTCTGTCCAATAAGCCAGCAGGGGACCCTCCCTGTTAGGGTGTAGTTAAGAGAAATACTGGCTAATTCTTTCATTTTAACTAAGATTTTCTCTTTCAAGACTTCAGTTGTTGCAAAATACTGCAGCCAGAATAATTTTAGACAAAACTAGATTTCAGCATATTACTCTCCTATTAAGATGTCTCTATTGGTTTCCTATGAAGGCTCGAATTGAATATAAATTGTTATGCTTTGCTTTTAAAATATTACATAGATCTGATCTGTATCATTTATCTTTCTTAATTCATTTTAAAACCATTGGCAACAGAAGTATAAACTCCAGTTTTCTCCTGCTTTGAATATATGTCTGCCTTCTACCTATAAGAAAATGGTTTATTTCTGCAATCCCTATGTTATGGAAATCTTTGATGACTGAAATTTGGATGGAACCAATTTTGATCAAGTTACTCCCTTTTTTTCACCATTACCACTGGCTTCCAGTAGCCTTTAGAGTCCAACCCAAATTTCTCACCTTAACACACACAGCTCTTCATACCAGTTCACTTCTTGATCTTGCTATAGCCATATCACCATATATTCCTGCCAGATGTCTCCGCTCCATGACAGAATAGCATCTATCTAGTCTCTCAGTATTCCATTCTCTGTTTGCTTCTACTAAACAATGTGCTTTCTTCTATGTCTCCCTTTCTCTTTGGAATGCACTCTCCCTTTCAATCCATACTAAGACACTAAATATAAGGCCTCCCTCAAGATACATCTCTTCACCCTCACTTTCCTGGAGTGGTAGGTGCATTGCAGGGGTGCCCTCAATGACGATGGCTGGACCTCCGTCCTTTAACTCTCTATTCTACCTTGACCCCTTTCTCTTACTTCTTCTTTTGCTACATCTCTGTCCTAGCAGTGAATTGCACTTCCTTTCTAATTCTATTGAGTAGTATGTAAACCGCTCTGATTGCTCTACAGAAGAGCAGTATAGTAAGACATTGCATAAAACATATACATTCAACATCAAAATGAGTTTGAAAAATACGTTTTGTAAGTGTCTCTCTTTCTTATTAGAGAATTCAACCAACGAAATCCTTAATTCTCAATTAATCAACAAGGAACCTCAAAGCTCCTAATAGGGAAGTCAGGAGTAGAGTACTATCATAGGTCCCAGTGAAAGGAAAAAAGGAGAAAAAAAGACCAAACGCAAAAACTCACGTGTACATGAGAAAAACAAGTGATCTTAAAAAACTCTCTCTTTCCTTCACTATTTATTCTAATAAATAAAGTGAGACAATAAAACTACAAAACCAAAATGCCAGGAATACACCCAAGCAAGCTACCCACGATTCAACATGCGTTAACTTAGGATCATCCCCGTACTAACACTAATCCTAACACTAAAACATATACAGAAACATAAATAACTAGGCACTTTCCAAGCATCTAAATCTAGATGTCCCTTATAGAACTATCCTCATAGTGATTCATTACAAGATTTATGAAAGATTGATGAAGGTCATTTGTTATAAGCTAACCTACATTGTATTGGAAAGGAATTTTTACAATCTTTTGCGGTTCTACTGATTACAGACATTTGTAAACATTTTTGGATAAATGAATTTGTTGAAATTTTGAAAATATATATATTTTTTAAAATGTTGGTATTATTTTAGGTGTGTGATGATTCCAACCAGACATTGTAGTTTTCGATTTTTAGGATAGGAACTATAAGCACACCTTTTTTAGCCCTCCTTGAAGTTGATTCCTGGTGTTTATATATAAATGTTTTTTTCAGTTGAATAGCACCTCAGGTTTTGATTGGATAATATTGAGCCACATTGTTAAGTTTTAGACATTTATTTAATAACATTTATATGCTACAAGTTTACAGTCCTAAACTACTAATCCAAATATAATTATGAGCATCATAACTATCTTGTTTCTTTCAACATTGACTTATTTTATTGATCAAAGTGAATAAAACAAAGCAAAAATAATAAGACAGACAATACCAACATCTACAATGGATATTCAAAGCAATCTGAACAATTCCTCAAATTACCTGCTTGAAAATATTAACCCCACCACCACCACCACCGCCGTTTACTAAGCCACACTAGGAGCTGCAATGCACTAATGCCAACACAGCACATTCACAGGGGGGGAGGGGGTAAGTCTTTACCAGCTTATAAATCTCAACAAATCATCCTCACAGCATAACTCAAGGCAGCATGTTCAACAGTGCCGGCACCGCATGGAACAAATAACTAGTTTGTGAATTTCTTTTATTCCCAGAACATGCAACAAATTCTGAGTTAAGGAGTATGAGTTGCATGTTGGATGGCAAAACCCTGTAAAGCTTTAAACACCATCATCAAAACTTTGAACTTAGCACCCCATTGAATTGGTGAACTTGTATCACATATGGAGTAATGTGTTCTCCTTTTTGAACTCAATCAATGAGTCTAGCTATGACATTCTGAATATGATGTAGAACTTTCATACGAGAGCATTCATCACTTATTGATTTCTTTTTTGAACAATAGTACTTGTAAAAGCCTTGGTTGTGTCCTTGGCTGGATTATTGTACTATCTCAGAGAGAAAGAGAAAAAATAGATACAATATATATGCAGATATAGATATAAAGAATTACAATAATCCAGCAAGGACACAGCCAAGGTTTGTATTATTGTTCACAAACCAGTAAGTGGTAAGTATGATTTCAGAATATGTAGTAAATGCAATATATAAAAAGCAAGCTTTACTACAGCCTGCAAGTTTGGTTTGAAAGATATAAATCTCCATTTAAAATGACAATATCGATAGATAGATAGATAGATAGATAGATAGATAGATAGATAGATAAGACATGGAGCAATATCACCTATCACATAAGGAAAATCAATCTATGTTCCTTCTAATATTAATCATCAGCCCCAATTTTATCACTGATATTCAAGAGACCTTCAGGAAGGAAAGCAATTTGCAGGATCGAATGCTACAATATTTTTCTTCAGCCCCCAGTGATATTTTTCATGCAATTGGTGGACACTATGCATGTGGTTCATGTGACTTTTGTTCCCTTACTATAGAATGTCCAATGTCGACGAACTCTATTACATCCAAACAATGGAGCACATCGGTCATCTTTTCTTGTGTATGCAGTTGTTTGCTATGGTAGTAAGATCTATGTTGGCTGAAGTCATCAAAACCAGGTTGAAATACGTAGAAGCTGTCGCAATGCTACATTGTTTGATTCTCCCATGGTCCCTCACTGCAGACAGATCTGAGATAGGCCATGATTTTGGTCAACAGCGGTGGTTTTATTCCGGAACCTGTTGCAGTTTCCATGCAAGAAGAGGATCGATTTGCCAGGCTCGGGGGCCCTTTCACTAAGCTGTGCTAAGAAATGGACATAGAGCATCCCTATATGGGTCTTTCCCACGTGATAAACTTATTTCTAGCACAGCCATCAAAAAGGGCTTTTTTCTATTTCTTGAATATATGGCTGTGCACTAATGTTAGCATTAGCACATGAACAACAAAGAGAGTCCAAATCTCCCGTAAAAAACACCAAAAAACAAGAACGGAATGAATTTGGCTTTTTTACATTTGTGATTTTAGCATTAGCACATGAAAAAAAGTTAATGTGAAAGCACTTACTGCCTCCTATTTGGGGCTCCTGCATTATGGATGCATTAATTAGTTAGTGCAGCAGTAAAGTCATCACGCTAGCTGATTAGGACATCCATGCTCATTCTCCGTCCCTGACATACTCCCTCCAAAAAATATGCGTACTTCTGAATCGGTCTAATTTGATAAAGTTAATACATGCATTTGTCATGAGTAGAATTGATTACTGCAATTCTTTGTATCAGGGACTAACAAACCAGTAAGAAGAGGCTTCAGCTTGTAGAAAACATTGCTGAACGTTTAGTAGTTAATGGAAAGAGAAGTGATCATATAACGCCAATCTTGAAGGAATTGCATTGGTTGCCTGTTTCTGCCAGAACTGTCTTCAAGATATTGTGTTTGGTTTTTAAGGCTCTTTTTTTGCATTCTCCTGAACATCTTTCAGAGACTGGTTAAACAAGATCACCAGCATTTTTTTTCTTCCTTCTTCTCAGTGGAAGCTTATTCAACTTCCTTCGTTCCAAGTGATCGAATTGACTTCTACTAGGAGGAGAGCTTTAAGTTGTGAGACCTTTGTTATAGAACTCATTACCTGCTAATGCCAGCAGTACAAGTTATTTAGGTTTTCAAAAAGTATTGAAAACCTGACTTTATACAACTCATTTCAATTAAGTTTTCTGATTCAATACTATTGTATAAGCTGTACCACTTTAAGCTGTTTTGTTTTGTGTTTTAAGTACTACTACTACTACTATTTAGCATTTCTATAGTGCTACAAGGCGTACACAGCGCTGCACAAACATAGAAGAAAGACAGTCCCTGCTCAAAGAGCTTACAATCTAATAGACAAGAAATAAAGTAAGCAAATCAAATCAATTAATGTGTACAGGAAGGAGGAGAGGAGGGTAGGTGGAGGCGAGTGGTTACAAGTGGTTACGAATCTTGCATGGAATCTTGTCACTCTTTACAATTCCAGAATCTTGCTATTCTTTGGGGTTCTACATGGAATGTTGCTACTCTTTGAGATTCTGCATGGAATCTTGTCACTCTTTAGGATTCCAGAATCTTGCTATTCTTTGGGGTTCTACATGGAATGTTGATACTCCTTGAGATTACTACTACTACTATTTAGCATTTCTATAGCGCTACAAGGCGTACGCAGCGCTGCACAAACATAGAAGAAAGACAGTCCCTGCTCAAAGAGCTTACAATCTAATAGACAAAAAATAAAGTAAGCAAATCAAATCAATTAATGTGTACAGGAAGGAGGAGAGGAGGGTAGGTGGAGGCGAGTGGTTACAAGTGGTTACGAGTCAAAAGCCGTAACCCCGACGAGGCAAAACCCGGAGGGAGGGGGCCTGGACCCTGAAGGGAGGGACGACAACCCCGGAACCCACTACCGGGAGACTCTTGGAAAAGTCTCCTGCACCAGGAGACTCTTGAGTCCCTCGGCCCTTTAGCTGAGCTGTGTGCTGTAATCCACTGCTAAAGAGCACACGGCAATCCACAAGGTCAGATCATTATACTTTATTGTAATCCCTTTGTGTCAACTGCTCCTCCAAAGGTAGTTCCCACCACAGCCTTTCTCAAGAAGCATAGAAGTTCAACAGCATAGTATTCAAAACAAAACAAAAAAAAAACAAAAGGTTCCAAAATCTCAGCAGTTCACATAAAGCAGTTATGCAAAGCAATTCTTCAAACAAAGTAGCTCAAAAAGGGCTCAAACTCCTAGCAGTTCATGTATAGCAGGTATGCAAAGTAATTCTCCAAACACGGTAGCTCCAGAAAGGGTTCAAACCCTCCTCAGCAGTTCATGTCAGCAGTTAGGCCAAGCAATTCCCCAAACACAGTAGTTCAGGAAGGGTTCAAACTCCCAGCAGTTCGTGTATAAATTGATTTGATTTGCTTACTTTATTTATTTTTTGTCTATTAGATTGTAAGCTCTTTGAGCAGGGACTGTCTTTCTTCTATGTTTGTGCAGCGCTGCGTATGCCTTGTAGCACTATAGAAATGCTAAATAGTAGTAGTAGTAGTAGTAGTGTATAGCAGTTATGCAAAGTAATCTCCAAGCCCGGTAGATCAAAAAGGGTTCAAAGTCCCCCAGCAGTTCATGTAAGCAGTTATGCAAAACAATTCCCCAAACCCAGCAGTTCAAAAAGGGTTCAAACTCCCAGCAGGTCATGTATAGCAGTTACCACTCCTCCTCTCTCCCTTTCTAAAGAAATCAACCTGGGGAGAGTGGCAAGAGTCCCCCCACAACCAGGCCAGCATTATACCCTGATCACCACCCGTATGACCCTTTGGTGGTAAACCTGTTCTCTCAGTTCCCCTCATAGGATAGCCTTTTCCCTTCTTCTACCAGGCTGTCCTCCCGAGCAGCCCTCTCCTGTTCACCTCCTTTCCTTCCAGTTTAATCAAAGCAGCAATCTCCATCGGCTCCTCTTGCTCTAGTTCCTCCCCCTTTTCTTCCCCTTGCCAGTCCATAGGTTCCTCCCCACACCCATTGCTCAGCTGCTCTCCATTTGCTTGATTGGGCAGGTTCAGAACTCCTTCCCTCATCCTGGCTCTCTGAGACAGGATTTTCCAACTCCCTTCTCTTGCCCTTCTCCTGACCTCTTCTGGGGGCTATTGGGGATTGAAGTCCCTGTTTCTACCATGGGACCTACTCAGGGGCTGCTGGGAATTGTAGTCTTTTCCTTTTCTCCAATCCCCCAGGGGAAAAATACTCCTTCTTTTCTCTACCCAGTCTCCCTCCCTCTCGAGCCTCCTCGTTCCTCCATGTGCCTTCATTCTCCCTCTCACCCTCATATTCCTCACAATATCTAATTTTATTGTGAACCACTTTAAAACTTTTGAATGAAGCAGTATATTGAGTTAATTAATCCAATCCAATCTAATCCACAAATGGTAAAACTAACTCAGAACGCTTTAGGCTTGTCCTTTGTTTGGTCAGTTTTGCTGCGTTAGGTACATGTTAGTGTCTAACACAGCTTAATAAAAGGGCCTCTCTGTTTGTGAGAGCAATTTTAATTAAAGTTTGGACATGCTATTATTACATTTTAACTTTTCGGCTATATACATTGGCATCTCCAGCTTGGAAAGAGTTTACATTTTGTAATTATGGCCATATTTTTATACACAAATATACTTTCTCATTAATTTGGCATGAAGAGACACTTATGTGTTTGCCCGCTGTTGTTCAATAAGGTCATTTTATCATATTGTTGATGTCATCCTGTTTTCTTGTTATTAGTGGCTTGCGAATAGAGAATGACGCCAACCCCATTTTCTACAAATGATGCGATGGAAGACAAAAGTGCCGCACAATGACATTCAGAAACACCAAACAAGAGGACACTTTGGAAATGATTGTATGGCGGTGCCCTTATCTGATTAGTGACATGATGGAAAATGGAAGTGCTGCACAGTGAAATTTAGAAAGGGGACACTTTGGAAATACATGCACAGTGCCATTTGGAAATAATGAGTTTATGTGCTAAGTGACAAATAGTTCTTTCTTTGAAAAGCTTGCATATTGTGGTATAGCTGTGCTGTAATGCTGGTTCCTGAAGCACTGCTATGCTAAACTGGTTGGACGCAGAAGTATTTTCCATAGCAGGTAAGTTATTATTTTTTTTTAGTATTTGATTCATGGGTCCTTTTACCAATCTGCAGTAAAAAAAAAAAAGGCCCTGCACTAGTGGCGAAGGCCATTTTTGCTGCGCACTGCGGCCCTTTATACCGCAGTGGGTAAAAAGACCAAAAAATGGCATGGCCATGCGGTAAGATTTCACTTAATGTGTGGCCATGTGGGGGGAGCACTTGTTGAGGTGGAGTTAAGGGCTCCTGCGGTAACCGGGTAGCGCGTAATGCTGTCTGACTACCGCTGGGTTTGTGCCACATTGGGCCACTTTGGGCTTGTGGGCTTGCTGCTGCTCTATAAAACGGCCCATCAGTGCTTACAATATAGTGTTTCTGATTGACTTTTAAATATATACGACCAAATTCTATAAATGGCACTTTAAAAAATTGGCACAAAAAAAAACCTGCGCTTAGTACTGTTCTATAAACCTCACCTAAAGTTAGGCGTGGTTTATAGAATACGCATAGCATCTGTCCCTGTGGCTAAAATTTAGGAGTGACCATTTACACCAACGAAAACCTGGTGTAAATGCCAGCACCTAACTTAGACGCGGATCAGACGTATTCTGTAACAGTGTATGTAATTTTTAGGAATGCCCACAACCCACCCATGCCCCTCCCAAGGCCAAGCCCCCTTTTGTGATCCACGCATTCGAATTTACATGCACCGTTTTACAGAATATGCTCAGAAAGTGGTGCGCATACTTTCTAATTAGTGCCAATTAGTGTTGATAATTGCTTGTTAGTGACCAATTATTGACACTAATTGGCTTGTTAAACAATTAAGTTGTGTGCGCAATTTGGCTGTGAGGCCAAAATTTCAGGCACAACTTTAGTTGCCATATATAGAGTCTGGGGGATAGAGTGGAATGAAGCTGTAGATGTATGGGATGCTGGATATAGTGTTTTTTAATTAGCTTTTTGCAATTGTATTTTGAACATTTATCTTTGTCTCTGAAATGCTACTCATCTCCACACAATACTGATTTCATACATCAGTCATGAAACTGGTACTGATAATTGACAATAGAAAGCACACAGATTGATTTTTCCCTATTTGACAGGTGATATTGCTCAGTGACTAATGGTCCCTTATTACGTCATATATAAATAGATAGTTAGATAGATAGAAATCACTAGTTTAAGTAGGGATTCGTTTCTTTTTTTTTTTTTTTTTATAATCTCTCACTTTGGGTGTTTTCTTTCTTTTTTTAATGGGAAGTGGTTTCCAAAGGCAACCAGGATTCCAATTTTACAGTGAAATAGTGAAATAGCTCACTTCAGATTAGTACTTAATTTAGCTTAGTTTGCTTCATAAACTGCTATTTAGAAAATCCATCGCAGCAGTTTTCAAATGTAACAAAATAAAAGAGATAGGAATAGAAGGGGAAAACAGACAAAGTTCCATCATCTAAGTACTAATGAAAAGTACAAAGTAAAGAGTTGTTCTATGAGGAGGGCACCTAGAGTGGGCATGAGGGGGGCACCTAGAGTGGGCAGGAGCAATTGGGCATCACTGCTGCCTGAAGAAGCCAAACTGCATCAACCCCCTCCCAAGACCATCAGGCCCCATCAGTTGACCCTTCCCCCCAGAATCCCCAGGACCCCCTCTGGACCACCAATGAAACTATTTAAAAGGTAGGCATGAGGCAAGGTGAATGATCCTGGAGGGGGGTACCTTGCATGTGGGGGAGCATCGGGAGGATTACCTCAGAGGGGGAGACCCAGATCTGCAGCCTGGGAGCATCAGGCCACAGCTTGGCAACCCGATGCTCTTGGTCGGTAAAATAACCCCAGCTTTCACCTAGGGTTCTTTTACCATGCTTTTCTGGCCCTAACACGATTTGCACAAGTCACATTAAGGTATTTGCAAAGTAATGAGATGCAAAAATGCATTTGCTTGTTTTGTATCTCATTACTATCTAATGTACAGCGCTATAAATAGCGCTGTGGTGTTTTAGGACAAGCAGCATGAAGGCCTTTTAAAGCGCATTAAGGCCCAATTAACTTGACTTAAGGCCCTAATGCTGCTTGGCAAATTCCCCCCTAAGATGCTTTATGAGTTGATTTCAAGTTCAGAAAGATGGGTGAAGATAGATCAATCAGTACCAAAATCTTAATGGACCAAGAACCTTTTACCATCCATCCATCATCTTGAATGTCAATTGCATCAAGTCCTTAGTTATCAGGTCATTATAATCATAAGGACAGACAGACAGATGGACGGCACACCAACAGTAGGGATTCTCACAATGTGCACCTAAAAATGATGGAGAATGATAATATCTTGCACCTAAAAATTCTTAAATATATAGTGAATTTGTCGTGAAATACTATCAATCACATGTAGGCTTCAACAATGTGTGATCATATTGCAGTGCGTGCTAACGTCACTGAGATTTCTGTTAGAAAAAATAAAAACAATAGAACAAAATTTCAATCTAGGGGACAATTTGGAGACTGCCTACAAGCCCACAAGCCCTTTTTTAAATTGAAACCTCTTTGTTTTCTCCTTGAAAATCAGATAGCTGGTGAATGCATTTGCCTTTTCACTGCATACATTTGCACTTCCTTTGAAGGACTTGCAGGAGCATATGACGTCTCTGTATAAGGTATTTATGAGGGACTATTCTAACAGTTATGAAAATTTTACAGTTTTTTTAAATGAGTCATCAAAGGTGTCTCTGAGCTGTTGAAGCAAGTGCAAATATATGTAGGAAAAGTATGTAAGGGACTTTCGTAATGAAAGGACATGAAATGAAGCTGCAAGGAGGGAAACTTAAAAGCAGTATCAGTTAATGCATTTTCATAAGAACATAAGAGTAGCCATACTGGGTCAGACCAATGGTCCATCTAGCCCAGTATCCTGTTTCCAACTGTAGCCAATCCAGGTCACAAGTACCTGGCAGAAACCCAAATAGTAGCAACATTCCAAGCTACCAATCCCAGGGCAGGCAGTGGTTTCCCCATTTCTGTTTCAATAGCAGACTATGGAATTTTCTTCCAGGAACTTAGCCAAACCTCTTTTAAACCCAGATATGCTAACCGTTGTTACCACATCCTCCGGCAACAAGTTACAGAGCTTATCTATTCATTGAGTGAAAAAATATTTCCTCCTATTTGTTTTAAAAGTATTTCCATGTAACTTTCTTGAGTGTCCCCTAGTCTTTGTACTTTTTGAAAGAGTACAAAAATCAACTCACTTCTACTCATTCTACACTATTCAGTATTTTGTAGACCTCAATCATATCCCCCTTAGCTGTCTCTGTTCCAACCTGAAGAGCCCTAATCTCTTTAGCCTTTCCTCATATGAGAGGAGTTCCATCCCCTTTATTATTTTGGTCCTCTTCATTGAACCTTTTCTAATTCCGCTATATCTTTTTTGAAATACCGTGACCAGAATTGGTTGCAATACTCAAGGTGAGGTTGCACCATGGAGCAATATAGAGGCATTATAGTATGCTCGATCTTATTTATTATTCATTTCCTAATAATTCCTAGCATCCTGTTTGCTTTTTTGGCCACTGCCACAGACTGGTGGTGGATACCTAGAAAGCTCCTTCCCTGGGTGGTGGTGGGGATAAAAAGAGTGACAGAGTTCAAGAAGGAGATTCTTGTATGGCAAGAGAATAGAATAAAAGTGTAGAGCATTTCCACTCAAAGCAAACCTTAAATGACTCACACTTAAAAAAAAAAGGCACTGATCTATAATCCTAGAAAGGGGGATGGAATAACCTGCATGGAGCAGTAGCTATAACCCTATAAAGGGGGGTGGAGTAACCTGCATGGAGCAGTAGCTATAACTCTGGAAAGGGGGTGGAGTAACCTGCATGGAGCAGTAGCTATAACTCTAGAAAGAGGGGTGGAATAACTTGCATGGAGCAGTAGCTATAACCCTAGAAAGGGGGGTGGAGTAACCTGCATGGAGCAGTAGCTATAACCCTGGAAAGGGGGTGGAGTAACCTGCATGGAGCAGTAGCTATAACTCTAGAAAGGGGGGTGGAGTAACCTGCACGGAGCAGTAGCTATACCCCTAGAAAGAGGGGTGGAGTAACCTACACGGAGCAGTAGCTATAACCCTAGAAAGGGGGGTAGAGTAACCTGCATGGAGCAGTAGCTATAACCCTAGAAAGGGGGGTAGAGTAACCTGCATGGAGCAGTAGCCATAACCCTAGAAAGGGGGATGGAATAACTTGCATGGAGCAGTAGCTATAACCCTAGAAAGGGGGGTAGAGTAACCTGCATGGAGCAGTAGCTATAACTCTAGAAAGAGGGGTGGAATAACTTGCATATGAGCAGTAGCTATAACCCTAGAAAGGGGGGTGGAGTAACCTGCATGGAGCAGTAGCTATAACCCTGGAAAGGGGGTGGAGTAACCTGCATGGAGCAGTAGCTATAACTCTAGAAAGGGGGGTGGAGTAACCTGCACGGAGCAGTAGCTATACCCCTAGAAAGAGGGGTGGAGTAACCTACACGGAGCAGTAGCTATAACCCTAGAAAGGGGGGTAGAGTAACCTGCATGGAGCAGTAGCTATAACCCTAGAAAGGGGGGTAGAGTAACCTGCATGGAGCAGTAGCCATAACCCTAGAAAGGGGGATGGAATAACTTGCATGGAGCAGTAGGTATAACCCTTGAAAGGGGGTGGAGTAACCTGCATGGAGCAGTAGCTATAACCCTAGAAAGGGGGATGGAATAACTTGCATGGAGCAGTAGGTATAACCCTTGAAAGGGGGTGGAGTAACCTGAATTGAGCAGTAGCTATAACCCTAGAAAGGGGGGTGGAGTAACCTGCACAGAGCAGTAGCTATAACCCTAGAAAGGGGGATGGAATAACTTGCATGGAGCAGTAGCTATAACCCTGGAAAGGGGGTGGATGGAGTAACCTGCATGGAGCAGTAGCTATAACCCTAGAAAGGGGGGTGGAGTAACCTGCAAGGAGCAGTAGGTATAACCCTGGAAAGGGGGTGGAGTAACCTGAATTGAGCAGTAGCTATAACCCTAGAAAGGGGGGTGGAGTAACCTGCACAGAGCAGTAGCTATAACCCTAGAAAGGGGGATGGAATAACTTGCATGGAGCAGTAGCTATAACCCTGGAAAGGGGGTGGAGTAACCTGAATGGAACAGTAGCTATAACCCTGGAAAGGGGGGTGGAGTAACCTGCATGGAGCAGTAGCTATAACCCTAGAAAGGGGGGTGGAGTAACCTGCATGGAGCAGTAGCTATAACCCTGGAAAGGGGGTGGAGTAACCTGAATGGAGCAGTAGCTATAACCCTAGAAAGGGGGTAGAGTAACCTGCATGGAGCAGTAGCTGTAACCCTAGAAAGGGGGGGTAGAGTAACCTACATGGAGCAGTAGCTATAACCCTAGAAAGAGGGGGTGGAGTAACCTGCAAGGAGCAGCAGGCACAATCCTAGACACCTTTCTGGATAGAATGGATGGACCATGTTGGTGTTTATCTGTAGTTATTTACTATGTTATAAAAGCCCTGTGCTTATCTTTCCTCCCCAAATATGTTCTATACCATCTCTGTTCTTGCTTTATGGGCAGGTAAAAGTATGCAGGCTAGTCTGGAGTGGAGGAGTGGCCTAGTGGTTAGGGTGGTGGACTTTGGTCCTGGGGAACTGGGTTCAATTCCCACTGCAGGCAAGTCACTTAACTGTCCATTGCCCCAGGTACATATAAGTACCTGTATATAATATGTAAGCTGCATTGAACCTGCTATAAGTAGGAAAGTGCGGGGTACAAATGTAACAAAAAAAAAAAAATTATCCAGATAGTAGTGTAAAAAAATATTTTTTCAGATATTCAAGAGGAACAAATTGTAGTAGTTGAACTGGGAAGTGAAAAGAAAAAGGATACATGTTTTGGTAGCAAACTTAAACAGGAAGGGATGGATTTTTTTAATCTATGTTAAAGTCAAATGTTCTGATCTATTCTGACTCTTCACTTTCTTGCTGTACCAGATGGACACAATCTCCTCTGAAACCTTGCCTAGGAGTGTGGGTCACACTGGCTGAGCAACAAAAGATACAGCTGGAAGGTTACCAGTACTTATACTAGCAAACTTCTGGAAGCACAAAAATTTGTCTGGTCTCCAAAAATATGAGTTTTTCCAATAAGGGACAAGAAGCCATAGAGATAAATATTGACATCCAGAAGTGGGAAAACTGGAATTCACTGCTGCAGCAAATGGTTTACAGAAAAAAAAAATTTGGACAAATTTCTGGAGGAAAAGTCCATAAACCATTATTAGACCTCATGTTAGAATTTACTGAACATTCTATTTCTGATTGTAATGTGATGTGGCTGATTCAATAAAAAGAGTTCAAAACAAAAGTTAGACCTGGGGACAGCCATTGCTTATCTCTGAGGTCATGTAGCATAGAATCTTGCTACTTTTTGGAACTCTACTAGGTCCTTGTTCAGTGAGGCCTTTTAAAGGAATGTTGCACTGTGGGAGTTTTTGATAAGGGCAATTCATGCTGCAGTTTAAAGGTTAAATAAATGGATTTCTGTAGCTGGCCAAGTTTGTTTTATATATATTTATATTCGATTTCTTGTTTTATTGCTTTCATGTGGTAATTTGTTTATGTGTTTTTTCAAATTATGATTGTATACTTTGGTTTAACGTTTAGATAATTTTAGGCGGAATATAAATCAATAAACCAAAGTAAACTGGACCGGTCACTATTGGAAATAGGATATAGGGCTAGATGGACTCTACCCTTTATCCTTTACAGCTACTCTTATGTTCTTATTTCCTACTCAGGAATGATGAACCAAAGCAGTTGATGGAAGAATACACTAAATCAAGCTGAAATATTCAAACTATAATGTGTGAATAGACTTGAAACTGCTCAAGCTCATAAAGTTCTTAACAAACCTTTTGCACCACTTTAATTAGTCCATTTAAAACAAATTTATTTTATTACATTTGCATCCCGTGCTTTCCCACTCATGGCAGGCTCAATGTGGCAGGCAATGGAGGGTTAAGTGATTTGCCCAGAGTCACAAGGAGCTGCCTGTGCAGGGAATCAAACGCAGTTCCCCAGGACCAAAGTCCACCACCCTAACCACTAGGCCACTCCTCCACTCAATGAAATCATCTAACATGCTTGTGTACCTAAATTCATCAATTAATTTGCATAATGTTTTTTATCAAAAAGTATATATTCTTCAAAAGTTTATCCAAATCACACAAAACATATCAAGATTCCCCATTCAATTATGATCACATTTCAGGTTCAGTCCTTTTGCTTACATGGCACAAACAAGTCCTTTCTCACCAGGACATGTTTAGTAAGGTTTCAAGGGGCTCCTTATATTTACAACAGATTGTAATTACATTCATTTATTAAACTTAGGGCCTCTTTTACCAAACCGCGTTAGCGATTCCCACACGGCAATGCTGAGGAAGCCTGTTCAAAGTGAATGGGCTTTGTCATTATTGCCGCACCTGGAATCTCTAGTGCAGGTTAGTAAAAGAGACCCATAGTGAATAGCTATTGACGAAATAACTAACTTCCGCAAATCTTTGAAGACACATCTCTTCAACAAAGCCTACAAAGAGAACTCATAGCCTTACAAAACTACCTCACCAATCCAGAGCCAGTGATGGGAGGCGGGACTGGTGGTTGGGAGGCGGGAAATACTGCTGGGCAGACTTGTACGGTCTATGCCCTGAAAAAGGCAGGTACAAATCAAGGTAAGGATACACAAATGAGTTTATCTTGTTGGGCAGACTGGATGGACTGTGCAGGTCTTTTTCTGCCGTCATCTACTATGTTAGTTATTAAAGTCCACCTTCTATACCTTATATCCTGCCTAGCACCTTCCTTTTCCCTTCCCTTACTTAATCTTTGTACATTAATAACTGTATCTGATATCATGGAATGACTTTGTCATAACAATACTCTGTAGGCCACATTGAGCCTGCAAATAGGTGGGAAAATGTGGGATACAAATGCAATAAATAAATAAAACGGTGTAAGAGTCCCAAATTTGAACTAATTCAAGCTAAAAAAAACACAAAAAAATATTCAATTAGAATTATTTTACCTTCAAAAACAGTGCTGTGATATTAACAATATCATTTTCCTCTAATGGATCTCAGAGAAAAAGAATATTTTCCTTCTAAAAGTTAGATCAATAAAAAGATGAAAAAATGTTTTTTAAAAAAACCTGCTGCCATCAGAGCAAAGAGATCTATTAAACAGCAAGAATTCTATCCTTCTGTGGCTTAATTAGTTTTGTTTCAAACTCAGTTTCACAACTCTCAATAACTTCTTGACTGCTTAATGTCACAAGGCTGCTTTTCTTTCACGAGCACGACTGCTGCGCTTTTCAGAAGGGAATTCATTCTTGCTAGTCTTAAGATTGTACTTTCTCTCTAGTAGTTGACAGCCTCTAATTATAAAGAACCAGCCTCAGTCAATTAAGGTTAAAGAACAACCAAGTAAATTATGTTGTTATCTTACATATGTCATTTACAATGCTCACCTACCCCTGACTCTTAATTTCCTTCTTCTGACATTATCTGCACTAGCCGTGTCAGTTTAATGGCCTATTCAATGACAGTGATATGTGGAGTGAGATAAATTGCATTTTGCACTGGCAAATCTAGTGTGAAACAAACACAGAAATGAAAAGACGGCTCTAGATTCAATGGCACCAGAGGCCTTCCTTTTCATGTTAGTTTGGTCATGTTAGTTCTTCCCTGTGATTGTGTGACCACGGACGCAGGCACAGGCCTTTACAAAAGACAGCCAGACCATGGATAACAAGAGAACACAAGTTCCTTTTATTGTATTATCAAAGGGAAACATCGGGCAACCTGTTTCCTTCACAGGCTGTTAAGTCAATAGTCCTCCTCTGACATATAAAAACAAAGTCCTATTAGGTAAGAGGAACTTCACAGTGTGCAGCACAGGGAAACAGCTTAAACTCAGCAGTAACAAACAAGGAAAGACAGTACTCCAACCAAGCTACAAAGGTTCACAGTTTTCTACTGTTCAAACAATTACCCTTTTCCTACCTTGGGGAATCTTTGGTATCTTACACAAACGTGGTAGCAGCAAATAATAAAGGGTCATTCCTTCCTTCCCTGGGCCTTCCTGACTTGTCTTCCTTCTGTGGCTTTAATTCCATGCCGTCCCTACTGAGCATCCTAGGGCCAAGCATTTTAAAGTAGCCCTGTGAGGGAGTGTGATTAAGGGGAACTGGCAACTTCCATACACTCCATCTCTCTCCCTTTCAAATTTAAGCTTTATGATGTTAACATTGAGCAAACCATTGTGGTTGTTATGTCAGTCCATTTGAATATGTAAAAAGTAAGGGTAGAGGAGTACCATGAAGAGAACCAGGGAAGCCAGGGTTCAAATCCTCAAATCTCACTGACGCTCTTTGTGACTTTGGGCAAATCACTTCACCCTCTATTGTCTCACATAGAAATTTAGGCTAGATTTACTAACCTGTGTTAACACACATTACTCGCACATTAACACATATTTTTTTAACAAAAGTCCTATTGTTGTCAAAGTGGGCTTTTGTACTAATAACAAGTGTTAATGTATTAACTCAGGTTAGTAAATCTAGCTTTTAGATTGTAAGCCTTCTGGAGAAAGGGAAACACTTATCATGCCTTGAGCTATCAATGAAAAAGTGCGAGCAATATCTAAATAAAATCCTTTTTATTGAACTAGCACTAGTTCAATACTTCTTTAACAAGCTTTTGAAAGCTATGCTCCCTTCGTCAAGCTGGGCAATAGAAGAGGTGCTCCCATCCAACCTTATTTGTTTCTGTACCTTGATATATGTTTTTGGCTAGGGCAGTGAGCAAGTTGAATCAGCTTGTTTGGGGAAAGTGAGGTGTTCCCACCTTTAATCACTCTCAGGGAGATTCTATATATGGCGTTGAAATCAGTGCCAACTAAGCGTATTCTATAATTGGTGCCTAGATTTAGGCGCCGATTAAAGAATATGCTTAGTTGATATTTCAGCGCCTAAATCTACGTGCATCTATTTACACCAACATAGAAATATAGAAACATGACGGCAGATATGGGCCAAATGGCCCATCCTCAGTAACCACTAACTCTTCCTTTACCCAAGGGAACCAATGTGCCTGTCCCACGCTTTTTAAAATTCTGACACAGTCATTGTCTCCATGACCTTCACCGGGAGGCCATTCCATGCATCCACCACACTTTCCATGAAACTGTATTTTCTTAGATTCCTCCTAAGCCTATTTCATCTTAACTTAATCCTATGCCCTCTCATTCCAGAGTTTTCATTAATTCGAAAAAGGCTCACCTCCGGTACATTAATGCCACTGAGGTATTTAAATGTCTCTTATCATATCCCCTCTCTCCTGCATCTCTTCCAGCGTATACATGTTGAGATTCATAAGCTTGTCCTTATATGTTTTATAACGGAGAATGCTTATCAATTTAGTAGCCATCCTCTGGACCGACTCCATCCTGTTTATATCTTTCTGTAGGTGCGAACTCTAGAATTACACACAGTACTCCAAATGGTGCCTCACCAGAGACTTATACAAGGGCACTATCACCTCCTTTTTCCTGCTGGTCATCCCTCTCCTTATGCAACCAAGCATCCTTCTGGTTTTGGCCTTTGCTTTTTCTACCTGTTTGGCCACTTTAAGGTCATCAGACACAATCACCCTCAAATCTTGTTCTTCTTCCACACACAGAAGCACTTCACCTCCTATATTGTACTGTTTCCTTGGATTCTTGTAGCCTAAGTGCATGACCCTGCATTTCTTAGCATTAAATCTTAGTTGCCAAATGTTTAGAACATTTCTCAAGCTTCACCAGATCCTTCCTCATGACATCCACACTCTCCTGGGTGTCCACCCTATTACAGAGTTTGGTATCATCTACAAAGAGACAGACCTTACCAGACAGTCCTTCCGCAATATCGCTCACAAAGATGTTAAACAGAGTCTGCCTGAGGACCGATCCCTGCGGCACACCACTGATAACACCCCTTTCCTCAGAGCAAGCTCCATCTACCACTACCCTCTGTCTCCTCCCACTTAACCAGTTTTTGACCCAGTCGGTCACTTTAGGTCCCATACCGAGGGTACTCATTTTATTTTATCAGTCGCCTGTGCAGAACCATGTCAAAGACTTTGCTAAAATCCAAGTACACCACATCTAGCACCCGTGAAGCAGGTCATGTCAGACAAATCTGATTGATTTCTTTGACTGGGTGGCCAAACAGTTGAATGTGGGTGGGGCGCTAGATGTAGTGTACTTGGATTTTAGCAAAGCCTTTGACACGGTTCTGCACAAAAATGTGGTGTAAATCCCAGCACATCTATTTAGGCTCACTGGGCCATATTATATAACTAGGTGCATAAATTTCAGAACACCCACAAAATGCCCATTTCCCTGCCCATAACAATGTCCCTTTTTGCCTGCACACATTAGAACTTTGTCACACATCATTAAAGAATATGCTTAGCGACTTGTGCGCCTAAATTCTAATCAGTGCCAATTAGTTCTCATTATTGCTTGTTAAGTGCTGTTATCAGCACTCATTAGGTTGTTAAGCTTCTTAAGTTACGCACATTGTTATAGAATCCATGACGATTTCAGCGCTGATCTCTAGGCGTGCTATATAGAATCCGGGGGTATGGGGACAAATCTACAACTAGCATACTAACTTTATTAAGGCCTAGGTCAACTTTTATTAAGATTGGTTTCATGTAGCTCAGTAGGATACAGGGGCTACAGCATGGACATCATGAAACGCAAAGGTCATGATAGTTTCCCCTGGTTGTCAGAGGCTTCCACTATCCCAACACACCTGGAGGTAAATTTTCAGTAGGGGCAGGGCTTTAGTTTTGGGGGAACGGCCAGAAATGCAGTTCTTTTCATACTCCAGATCCTAAGAAACAGGGTGCAAATAATCATCAAATATGTATGGGCTGCAACCAAGTGATTGTATTAGAGGTGCAAGAAAGAAATTGAAGAGAGTGGGTACCAGCAACAAACTCTGGGAAAATGTACAAAAATCTTCAATATAAAATATATGGGAACAGACTTCAATATCTAAGTGGGTCAACGTTCAATGTGGTTTCATCAGGCAGGAGAGGCTCCTACATGCTTAAGCCATGCTGAGCTGGCCAGCTGCCACTTCACTTGGAAGAGCTGCTGAATATTGGCTCTGATCATCCTGGAACAATCTGGGCAGTGCCGGGCAGTCCACTGGCGGAGTCACAGAGAACCCAGAAGCAAGGACCACCACCAGCTGAATATTGTCCTGTCAATCATATGTAGAACTTGAATGAAAGGAAAGAAAGGTGAGATATGGTAGAAATATTTAAGGGGCCCTTTTACTAAAGGGTTGGCGCACATAGGAACCCGGCGGTGGTTCCCACCCCAGCATGCGTCATTTTCAGCGCTACAAAAATAATTTCTATTTTTGTAATGCCAGTGCTTACCTGGCGGTAATGTGGGCAGCACTGTGCACTGCCCAGTTACCGCAAGGTTAGCATGGGTGCCCTTACTGTCACCTCAAATGGTTACGGTAAGTGCTCCCCCCTAAAATGGTCTTTGACCCTTTACACTTACACTCTTTCTTGAAGTCTAAGAAAGTAGTAACCTTATTTCCTCATTCAGATATGGTTTTTGACAGCTACACTTTAATTTGTAATTGAATGGTCTTGTGATTACCCTTTTCAGGTTTCTGATTTTGAATTTAAGTTTTATTTCCTTAGTATTGTGCCTTGTCTCTCTCTTAGTACTGTGGACTAAGATAGGATGACTGTAAAAGTTTACTTTAACAGACTAGTTTTCTAGGATTATATATTGTGATTATATTCTTCCTTATTTTTGTACAAGAATTCTTGGAATTGTTAAAGGAAATATCAATAAAAAATTAAATTAAAGAGCCTCTACTTTTGCTGTTTTGCTTTGACTTTCCGTGGAGGCTCCTCCTGTCTTCAAGAGGCATGTGGTTCACTTACTACATAGCCATTTCTTTTTGAGAGAAAAGGACAACCTTTTACCCGTTGCGGGAAAAGGGGGCCTCAGCACATGTCAAAAACACAGACCGAAGCTAGAGCTTGGTAAAAGGACCTTTTAATGATTCTAAGGAATAATTTAATTTTCAGCAACTTTGTGCAACCTATATAAAAAGAGTTGCAATAGTCCAGTTTTGAGAGTATCAAAACTTGAACCAAGAATCTGAAAACAGACTTATTAAAGAATTTCTGGATAGTTCTTAATTTCTTTAGTAGCAAAAAAGAATCTCTTACCACCTTATGGACCTGGGTGCCTAAAGATAGTTGACTGTCCACCTCCATTCCCAGAATTGTGGAGGAACCATCCCATTTTATCTGATAATTATTCATTTGTAGCATCATATCACTCAGAACTGGTGGTGGACTTACCCACAAAATCTTTGTTTTCTCTTTGTTAAGATTCAGTTTATATGCAGAGGCCCATGAATCAACTAAATCTACACAACCACAAACAGCAGATTCATGTTCTGCATCACCAATAGTAAAAGGCAATATGATGGTTATATCATCTGCATATACAGAAGATTGGATCTTAGAGCTCTCCAGACATCTTGTTAATGGTTGCCTCAAGCACCACGGGCCTTTAAAAATGGAACACAGTTCTTTAATGAATGAGCCTTGACAAAACGACCCGACACGGGCCATGTTTCGGTGACTAGCACCTGCATCAGGGGTCACAGTGATGACGTGGAAAACGTGGGGAATAACTCAAATATATTCCTCTACAATATATTATCCCTTACCCCACGTCTCTTATAGTAAAAGCTACAAAGCAACAAGGCACTTTCACTTTCTGTATCCAAACGTGGTGCTGTTTTTTTGTTTGGACTTTAGTTTGTACTTCGTTCCTTCTCTTTTGTTATATGCCTCAAGATGTTCATCAGCGTTGGGGACAATAGGGAACCCTGAAGGACTCCTCAAGTAGCTCTTCAGGACTCCGCCATTTCCCCATGCATTTTCGACCCTGTATGGTCTATCTAGAAAGCCTCTGATCCAATACAAGACAGGACCAGAAATAGAAAAAAAGTCTAGTAAACATAACAAGGGAGTAAAATCCAACTAATTGATCTGCTACAGCTGGCAGAAAATAGATTTTCCTGGCTGCACTAATGAGCCTTCTTCAAAGTCAGCAAATTAATGACTTGCAGAATTCTTGTCTGGCAGCCTCTGGATTGACAGGATTATTTTTCACTCTGCACATAAATTACTTCAAAGAACAGTAAACATAAGTGAGCACACAGGTGATTATTTGACAATTCAACAGAATTTTCGGGGTGCATTGGTTGTTGGCAGGGGTTTGCAAAATATTAGATTTCTCTTTTGCAAGAGATTGCTGAAAATTATCCAAGAAAAAAGGGTTTTATACAATAAAGATTCTGCATACTGACAATTTCCTCGTAGAGAGATTTTATAAAGTGGTATTTTGAATCTGAAAACCCCATAGATCTCCCTGTAAAATGAAATTTTATCATTGCTGTGACAAACTGTTTTTGAAGCACAGATGGCATTATCCCTTGGAAGATTATATTTAACTGTGAAATACATCACTAAATTGACAGTTAGCCAGACTCATTATAAGCACAGGTCAATTCTGATCTCTTGACAAATAACCTACTTAAACTTGCATGAGAAATTCTAGACAAGGCTGAAGTACAGTAAAAGCTATTCCACCTAGCATAACCATGCAAGGGTCTAACAGTAGCAGGAATGTATGCCTTCTTGCACTTTAGTTTAAAAAGGATTTTATCAGGCAAGCAGAGAAGTAATACTGCTATACAGCAGAGGAGCATAAGTTGTATGAAATCTGCCAGATAGGTCACTGGGAATCAGAAACAACATAAATGAAATTGTGTTCATCTATGTTAGCTGTTGCTCCACACTGAACAGAGGATTCCAATATTTTGCCCAAAATGATATGTAGAGCTTTTTCCTGGGTAGTGATGCCTAATCTGGAACCTAGTATCGTGTAAGGGCATAGCCAGAAGTCCATTGGGGGAGCTCAAAGGTGAATTGGGGGGCCAGGTATTTTCTCCCCTCCCCCCCCCCCCCACTGCCGCCGCCACCGCAACATTAAGGCATACTTTTGCTGGTGGAGATGCCAAGCCCCGCCAGCTGAAGAGGTCTCCTATGCAAGTACTGCCTGTGCTACCAGAGCACCGCTCAAGTTGATGGTGCACTTCAGCCAACGTTTGCACTCCTGTACATGCTTAGTTTATTCGATGAACTGAGCATGCGTGAGAGAGCCGACATCAGCAGCCGAAGCGTGCCTGCCGAAGTGCTGCATAAACAGCATAGGCGGGACTTGCGCAGGAGACCTCTTTGGCTGACAGGGAGGCAGATGAGAGAAGGGGGTTGGGTATTGGAGATGGGTCTGATGCTGGGACTGGGGGGAGGGGACAATGGGAAAAGACAGATTATGAGAAGGGGCTCAGAGTGCAGGTAGAGAGGAAGAAGAGAGAGAATGGAGTGGACCAGAGGAAAGAGGTCAGAATGGAAGGAAAGAGGAAGGGAAGCGGTGAGAAGGGATCAGAATACAGGAAGATGGGGTGAGAATGGAAAAATGTGGAAAGAGGGGGTAAGGAGGGAGAGGGTAAGAAATGGGAAGGGGTGAAGGAGCTAGAGGAGTTGGAAGAGGAGTAAGAAGCACTGGAAAGGAACAGACAAAAGGGACAAACCAGGACACGGAATGGGTAGTGGGCAGCAGGTAAGGGAAAGATGGGGACTGGATGCCAGGAGGGGCTGAATGAAGGGTAATAAGTTAGGGTTGGTGAAAGAATGAGACTTGGAGAAAGATAAATGAAGGCTGAGAAGTGAAAGTGGGAGATGGAAAGCTCATAGGTAGGTGACATGTGAAAGGAGGGAAAATGAGGACTAAAGAGGGAGAGAAAGGGAGAATGAGGGGTTAAATCTAGCTGCTGAGTGGAGATGTACAGAAGAGAGAAATGGAGAAAACCAATTAAGGGAAATGATCAATATCAAAGACAGATGTAGGAAGGAATGAAAGGCAGAATAAGGAAATACATCCAGTGTTGCACTGCATTTAAACAGTGGCGTTCCTAGGGGGGCTGACACCTGGGGCAGATCGCCGATGCGCCCCACCCCCCCGGGTGCAGTGCGACCCCCCCCCCCCCGGCGAAAGAACCCCCCCGGGTGCACGCCGCAGGGGGGGGGTGCCGCGTACCTGTCCGCTTCATTCGTTTCCATGCTCCCTCTGCCCCGGAACAGGAAGTAACCTGTTCCGGGGCAGAGGAAGCACAGAACAAACATAGCGGACAGGCGCGCGGCACCCCCCCCCCCCAGCAGCATGCACCCGGGGCAGATCGCACCCACCCCCCACCCCCCTTGGTAAGCCACTGCATTTAAAACATTAACTTGCTATGCTGATATTCAGGACTAACTGGTTAACGTTTTAGCAGTCAAGGATAGGCCTGCTATTTAGCCAACCTATTTTGACCATTCGACATAGTCGGCTCTGTCGTGCAATATAGCCGGTTAGCAGCTGATATTCAGCGGGAACTAACCGGTTATCTTCCACTGAATATCCACAGTTTGGCGCTTTAACGCTATTTAACCAGCCAGGAGCCATTTCTATCTCGTTAAATAATTTTGAAAACTGGGGTTAGTGTTTAATTTTTGTTTTAGCCAATTTGGCTTGCTCTGTTTTTCCAACAGGAAATATATTGGCATTCAGAGTGTTGCCTTTTAAAAGCAGGATTGTTGCTATTTGAGTCCTGGACATTAGTGCTGCTTTATTATGTTAGGTTTTCCATATAGGTCTGGAATGATTGTTTTATGGCGTTTGGTTACTGGAACTCTGAAGGTTCACCTCCCCCCCCCCCCTACCTCAGTCCCACTACCTTGGGAGAGAACGTGTTATAGGGACCCATTTTAATTTTTCTGCATGGGGCCTATTCAGTCCAATCTATGCCACTGCTTAGGAAGCTATTTCTTCCACCGTTACAGAGGCCTTTTCCTGTTTTCCTAACCTCCTAGTTCTAGAAGATTTTAATAGACACAATATAGAGGATTTCAATACACATTTTGATTGTCACAGGAACAGTATAGTGACAGATTTGTTTTTCCCATGTATAGAGTTTTTATAATTTATACAACTTTTTGTCATCCACCCATATTGAAGGCCATATTATTGACTTAAATATTTGCCTTAGGTTACTACTCTTCCCAATCAGAACCTCCTAAATCTATCCCTTTTTCCTGGTGAGAACAACACTTATTTATTTTGGGTTAGAGTTGCCCTTAAGCCTTACAAGCAAAGATCCAGTTATGGTCACTACATGCGATCTTAAGAATGGTGATATCTATAGGCTTGCTTGTAAATGCCAGTCCTTTCCCGTAGACTTTGATGCATTGTCATTTGATGAGCAGGCAGTACGTTGGAATAATATGCAGCACAAAGAAGCTTAAATGAACTTGCCCCATCCTATTCTTACGTCCATTCAGATAGAATATCACCCCTAGTATCGTGCTGCATTGTGGCTCCTTAAACAGCAGGCTCAGAAGACTGAGCATGCTTGGTGAAAGCAGAAAAATCCAGAGGCCATGATGCTCTGTAAAGAGAGGCATGCATATTATATGCTTAATGTCAAACCTGTGAAGACATATTACTATTCTAGTCTTGTCAAGACCTGTGATAATCCTTCAAAAAAAAAAGGTGCAACATTCTGTCTGAACTCACAGTATCTTCTTTACATATATCAGCTTCTTTGGAATCTTGCTCTTCTGTGCAATGTCTTGATAACAATTTTTAATCTAAACTTGCTGTTACACCTTTCTGTGGATCACTCTCATGCTACTTCTTGGCTGACAATTGTCTTCCATTTGACTACTGAGACTTGCATATCCTACTAAGGAGGCAACCCAAATGTTAATGTTATTTCAGTCAATATTTGGAGCTAATTCAACTTTTTTTATGCTAAGATCTTGAGCACTATCTCTTCTGTGACCTCACCTATTGATCCTATCCCACACCCCCTCATTAAATAATTCCTGACCTAAAGATCTATTCCTCTATTTATTCCCTTGTCAGTTCCAGCTTGACCTTGAAATACTTTCCTGTGCCATTGAAGGAAGCAATTGGTAGAATTGCTGTTACTGTTTCTGTGGACCCCTTGTCTACCTTTCAGGTGGTGGATCATATTTTACTACTCAATCAGCTTTCTGGAATAGGGATCAGGGGTACAGTGTTAAATTGGTTTCTCATTTCTCTCATCTAGGTATTATAGATTAAGTCTGTCTATTTGGCCTAGCTGTCTTACATATGGGATCCATCCTCTCCCTTACTCTTTTTGACATTTTTCTTAGACCTCTTGCATTAATCATCCAGCCTCCTTATTGACATTTTGTTTATATGGAACATCTAAATTTACCTTTCACCACTTACAACCCAAACATCCATATCCAAATGAGAAGACAACTAACATATCAACCACTCACTCATCATCCTGTAGGATGTTACAGTGTTACTTGTTGACTTGTATATTTTCTGAATTCGTTCTCTCTATATTGATGTTGAAAAATACAAATTAAAAATAAAATCATCCAGCCTAATAATGTTACTTCCTTAATATCCAACTAGTCCACTATCAGGCTAATTTTCAAAACAGAAGGACGCCCATCTTTTGACACAAATCGGAAGATGGGCGTCCTTCTCACAGGGTCGCCCAAATCGGCATAATCGAAAGCTGATTTTGGGCATCCCCAACTCCTTTCCGTCGCAGGGACAACCAAAGTTCACTGGGGCGTGTCAGAGGCGTAGCAAAGCCACAAAAAGGTGCCCGAACTGACCAGATGACTACCAGAGAGAATTGGGGATCACTTCCCCTTACTCCCCCAGTGGTCACTAAACCCCTCCCACCCTCAAAAAATATTTTTAAAATATTTTGTGCCAGCCTCAAATGTCAAATCTCAGGTCCATCACAGCAGTATGCAGGTCCCTGGAGCAGTTTTAGTGGGTGCAGTGCACTTCAGGCAGGCGGACCCAGGCCCACCCCCCCCCCCTACCTGTTACACTTGTGATGGCAAATGTGAGCCCTCCAAAACCCACCACAAACCCACTGTACCCACATCTAGGTGCCCTCCTTCAACCCTTAGGGCTATGGTAGTGGTGTACAGTTGTGGGGAGTGGGGTTTGGGGGGGGGGGGTTGGGGGGCTCAGCACACAAAGTAAGGGAGCTATGTACCTGGCAGCAATTTATGAAGTCCACTGCAGTGTCCCCTAGGGTGCCCGGTTGGTGTCCTGGCATGTCGGGGGGACCAGTGCACTACGAATGCTGGCTCCTCCCACGATCAAAGGGCTTGCATTTGGTCATTTCTGAGATGGGCGTCCTTGATTTCCATTATCGTCGAAAATCAGAAACGACCAAGTCTAGGGATGACTATCTCTAGGGACGACCTAAATGTCAAGATTTGGACGTCCCCGACTGTATTATCGAAATGAAAGATGGACATCCATCTTTTTTCGATAATACGGGTTTGCCCACCCCTCCACCAGGACGTTTTGCGAGGACGTCCTCAGGAAAACTTGGGCGTCCCTTTCGATTATGCCCCTCCACATCAACACAGCACATCCAGATCTTGCCACTCTTTCCCCTAATAAAATTTAAGAAAGCAATTAAAACTTGGCTGTTCAAGTGAGCTTTTGGGACTACCTATGTGTGACATGTTTGCATGCTACTGCATCCTAACTGTGAGCCTGATGCACAAAACTCCAGTGCTGTAAGGAACAGTACCGGAAAAACATTGGCTCTACAGCGAGTCAGAATTACCGACCAATGCTCAACACTAACAGCATGCAAATTACATGCACATTGTTACTTTTGAGCACTGGTAGATAAAGGGGTCTAAACATTCCTGACACATGCCCACAAGAGAATGCGGTAGATAGGCATAGCTCTTATGTGTATGTCCAGGGATAATTGCGTCCCTGGTGACACCCCTGTAACAAAACATCCCTAGTGGTCCACCAGACCCCTTCCCAAACCCTCCAAAACCTTGAAAGACTCTCTGGTGGTCCAGCAGACCTACCCCCCCCCCCCCCCCCCACTGCTAGCAAAAAAATCCCTGGTGGTCCAGTAGACACCCTCCCAACCCCAAGCAAGAAATCCCTGGTGGTTGCCATTAAGCTTATTACTGGCCACCGTAAATACGATCACATCACCCCACTTCTCAAGGCATCTCACTGGCTCCCAATTTCTCATTGGGTCACCTATAAAATACTACTACTAGTTTTTAAAATCTTTTACTCTGGAAAGCATCCTACCTTGTCAGATTTCTAACCCCATATTGTCCCTCCAGAACATTCAGATCATCATACCAAAACAGATTCAACACCCCTTCTCTCAGAGAGATATTGCTAGATACCACCTGATATTCTTGGTTCAAGGCTCTACACTCTGGAATATGCTTCCTATACACCTTAGATTGCAGACATCCAAAGTTCAAAGCTGATCTCAAAACATTCTTGTTTGCAGATGCATTTGCCTGAGCCCCTCTTAGCCCAACCAGGCATGAGACCTAATGCATGGCAGTATACTCCTATTGTGTTTACCTTCCCCTTACTGTCCTGTCTTATATTGTAGTTCTACCCCTGCTCCCTCACTGTTTCGTTGTCAGATCTACACTTTCTACTCTCTTATTTTAAATTGTAAACTGCCCATTTTTTTTGATGGGTGGCATAGAAAATTCTTTAATAACCTTAGAAACTTGCAGTGGACCCCTCTCTCAAGTCCCTCCCAAAGAAAACCCTCCATGGTGGTCTAGTGACCTCCACCCCTCCATATACCATGAAAGTTGGAGGCAGGGGGGCAGGGGCAATGCCTACTCCCTCCTTCCTCTGGGCCTGCTCTTGTCAAAATGGCATTTTTCTAAACCTAGTTTACCTAAGTATGACTGATGTTATTTTAACTTTCTTTCCTATTTTACTTTGGAGTTCTTTTCTCTTACTTCTATTTTATTTGTAAACCACTTTGACCTGCTAGTCAGCAAAAGTGGTATAAAAAATATAAATTAAACTAAACTCTTAATCACTGCTTGAAGGAAGTATCCCAGTGGCCGATCAATAATCACCTTAGAATTAATCCATCTAAACCATTTGCAATGTGGAACATTAATCAGTGTCCTCCTGCTATTAGTTTGCTCACTTTGCCTGGGCAAACTCTCTCTAACTCTGTGCAATCTGGGTTCCTCCTAGGCACAGAGCTGAAATCTGAAACTCATCTCTCATCTCTCCCTACATTCCTCCCTGTGAACTCCGCTCTCTAAACAAATCTCTCTTGTCGTCCCCTTTCTCCTCCACCGCTAACTCCAAACTTTGTTCCTTTTATCTTGTGCACCTTATGCCTGGAACCGTCTTCCCGAACCCATACGTCTAGCTCCGTCTCTACTTGTTTTTAAATCTATGCTGAAAGCTCACCTTTTCACTACTGCCTTTGGCTCCTAACCGCTACTCATTTGCCCTCCTTCTCCCCTGTTCCTCTTTACCCTATAATTCCCTTGCCCGTAATGTCTTGTCTGTCTGTTTTACCTAGATTGTAAGCTCTTTGAGCAGGGACTGTCTCTCTATGTCAAATGTACAGCGCTGCGTGCCTCTGGTAGCGCTATATAAATGCTATTAGTAGTAGTAGTAGATCTCCTCAGTCATTAAGGTCTGTTAATTCCATCTGTCACATAATAGTGTATTCTTCTATATCTGGATAAGAAGGCTCTGTTAATACTCTTCTGCTCTTTGATGATCAGTAGACTGGATTACTGTAATAGGCTTTAAAACAGTCTCTGATTTCCTTTTGTGAGGAGACTCTAATACTCATTCCAATCAATGTGGAAACTAAAGAGAGTAAAACCTTTCTTCCTAAGGGAAATATTCCGTAGCCTGGTACAATCAATGCTGCTAAGCCACCTAGATTACTGCAATTCCATCTACGCTGGACGTAAAGACCAAATCATTAAGAAACTGCAAACCGCCCAAAACACAGCAGCCAGACTTATAGTCAGAAAAATGAAATATGAAAGTGCTACACCCCTAAGAAAAAAACTACACTGGCTCCTACTAAAAGAACGAATTACGTTCAAAATTTGCACCCTAGTCCATAAAATCATTCACGGAGAGGCCCCAGCCTATATGTCAGACCTTATAGATTTACCAACCAGGAACACAAAAAAAACGGCACATACATTCCTGAATCTCCACTACCCCAGTTGCAAAGGTCTCAAATATAAATCAACATATGCATCCAGCTTCTCATACATAAGCACGCAACTATGGAACGCACTACCAAAGGTCATAAAAACAATGCATGAACCAACAAACTTCCGAAAATTACTAAAAACCAACCTATTCAAAAAGGCATACCACAATGATCCATCCTAATTATCAAACAATGACACTCTACCAAAACCAGATAAAATCGAACTCTTTACAATTGAATAATTCATGAACTCTGTTACTAATGATCTTTAGCATAATGCCAACTATTAGCCAAAATGAACTTCTATTTGATTGTCTAACTAACTCTTTACATTTCTTTATCAGCTATGAACTTTAATGCAATACCACTTTGTATTTCTCGTCCCGGAAATGGCGATCGCCATTACAGCATAATGTAAGCCACATTGAGCCTGCAAATAGGTGGGAAAATGTGGGATACAAATGCAACAAATAATAATAATAATTCTTTCTGTTAAAATATTTGAACATATTAGCTCTTTAGGTATGGAGAATCTCTGGCTCTCTATTGCATACAGATTGAAGTTTAAGATTCTCAGGAGCCCTTTTACTAAAGACAAGCATGCGCTAATGGACATTAGAATACACTAAGTACCATATGGCACATGCCCTGCATTTAGTGTATGCTAAGCTTTAGTAAAAGAGCACCTTAATTTGACTTTCAAAATACTTAAGTCTGGCCTATCCCTAGGCTTACCTGATATGTTTATTCCTTATGTGCTTACTTGGGTTCTGTTCTTCCAGGAGAATTATCTGCTTACTGCACCTCCTCCTGTGCATACACGCTTCAACTGTACTTGTAACTCATCGTTTTATTTCTTTGTACCCTCCTTGAGGAATGCTTGCCTCTCTATCTCTGTTTGGAGAATTCAAAGGCTTATTATTATGAGGTGGCATTTGGCCAACATTAACTATCTTGGTGATAGGGGAGAGATTGGCTCATGGTGCTGCTCACTCCTTTTTCTCTCTTTTTTTTCTTTTATTATAGCTTTAATTATATTATGTGAACCACTCTGCTGAAACTTCAAAGGACAGTATAGCAAACTGTGAAATAAACTTAAGCTTGTGCTGTTTAACATATTCATAAATGAAAAGTATGTAGGAGTCGTGAATGAGGTGATCAAATTTGTGGATAACACAAAATTATTCAAAGTTGTTAAAAAAGCAGACAGGATTGGGAAATCATGCAAAAATATCTTGTGAGACTAGGAAAGTTTGGGGGGCATTTTTGGACAGGGTTCATTTCTCTTCTGCCTCTCACTACATAAACTTTACTTTGACTACACAGAACCTTCTTTCAGATCACCTCCTCTCTTCCTGTGACTAGACCTGCAGTGCCTTCCAGTCCTCCCCATCCCCACCTTCCCATTGGCTGGATCCTACCTATGGTCTCTGCCAAGGAGGTTGAAGAAAACAGGAGACTGGATGATGTCAAAACGTTGAAGCCACTTTGGATAATCTCTGTTTCCCCTCCCTTATGCAGCCGGAATTCAAGTACACTCATAACAAAGCAAACAACCCGATAAGCTGCTGCATCCACATTGTTGTTCTTTATTGCTGGTAGCATTTTTATTTAATCCTACTTATATTTTCAAGTGTGCAGTATACAAATATACACAGAGGAAGTATAATAACAGAATAACTTTTCATTGGTAAAGTAGTAATTTCTTATAAATCGTAATCAGTGTGTAATTCGGAGGGCCTGGTTATAGGGACTCCCTAGCACGTGTTATATTCATGCAGAACTTTTTGTCTCCTGGATAAAAGGCCATTAAAACAGATATCATGTTATAAGAATAGGGTGCTCAACATTCAGAGTTTCTATTTATTTACTTACTTATTTATTTATGACATTTATATCCCACATTAAACATGAATAAGGTTGAAACCTGGGAGCATTTAAAATCTTTTTTTTTCTGTGAACAGATCAAAAGAAAAAGATGATTTGTGACAACTTGCTCCTTTTGTTTTGTGGAATGCAGTGCTATATTATAAAAAATGCACTTAATATTGTTTATTACTGCTATCTAAAAGAAAGATATTAAATAATGAGGGCAGAGCTACCTCCACGCAGAAGTCCAGAGTCAGTCTAAATGTGACATTTCCCAGTTCTGTGAAATTAAATTATTTTTTCTTCAAGTCAGCTTCCAACAGCATTTTCTTAGTTATTACACAAATGTGAACACAATTATAATGTTAATTAATAGGGTTTGGATGTTACTGAATTCTATTATTCTGTCTCATTGTATTTCCAGTTTTGGCACAATATACATCATCACAAGGACAAAATATAAGAAATGGACTGCATTAGGGGCTTATATGCCATTTAGTTATGTTTAAACAAATGACAGATCTGCATGAAAGAAAATATTTATTTTTATTATTTTGACTTATGAAAACCACTTGTCCCTGAAACATGCTTAAAACAGAATAATCCATTTGTACAAAAGAGATGAGGTGCCCCAATGAAAGGAGAGTTTAATTTCACTTCCAATCTTTATAACATCAGGCTTCCCAAGGCAGATTACAACAACAGTTAAGATGAACCCATCAGTAAACAAGATATACTCACTGAAATTTGACCATGTATTACTATATTGTATAGAACAGTGGAGAAAAATGAGCACAAAATACAGCCTTCATTAGTGCTGTTTCCACCAGCTACAATAATTTTTGAAGCTGTTTTAGTGACATTCAGTTTTGATTTCATGACATTTATATCTACATATGGGATACTTTCAAATAAATTAAAAAGCTGTCAAAATAAGTAAGAAAAAAAACCCTTTTGTCCTCCACCTTTTAAGGCAGCTTTTGACTTTTTACAGATGGACCACATAAAGGCAGTCCCTTCTTTCTAATAATCTTTGATATTGTTTTCAGTAGCGTTTGCTATTGTTTTGGGTGAACTCTGCCTACTGATTGGAAGCTCCGCCTACTGACTTCAGCTCATATAATGGACTAGATAGGTTCACTTCGTCTCCTGTTTATCCAACCTCCTTGGTCTCTGCCCTTTCTGTGAAAAAATACTTCCTGACATTACATAGTAACATAGAGGGGAATAATCGAACGTCGCCGGCCAAATAATTCGCCGGTGATCCATTGTGGCGGCGGCGCTACAGCTGGCCGGAACCGTATTATCAAAAAAGATGGCCGGCCATTTTTTTTTCGATAATATGGTTTAGCCCGGCCAAATGGCTTGGTTTTTGCCGGGTTTGAGATGGCCGGGTTTGTTTTTCAGCGATAATGGAAAAAAATACCGGCGATCTCCAACCCGGCAAAATTCAAGGCATTTGGTCGTGGGACGAGCCAGCATTTGTAGCGCACTGGTCCCCCTGACATGCCAGGACACCAACTGGGCACCCTAGACATGTGGGTACAGTGGGTTTTGGAGGGCTCCCATTACCAGCACAAGTGTTACAGGTGGGGGGGGGATGGGTCTGGGTCCGCCTGCCTTAAGTGCACTCTGGTACCCACTAAAAGTGCTCCAGGGAGAGGACTTGTTGCTGCTGTATAAGCTTGCCACACCAGTTGACACCTGAAGACTAATCTCTTTGAAAAAGCCCTTTATTTGAATAAGCACGTTAACTCACAGTTCTCTAACGTGGCTAACACATGAAAGGGACCTAAAACTGGCTTACAAAAATGGCCACTACCTCATGGACTAACGGAAGTAAAACAGGGCACACTCTGACCCAGTTAGCAGGGGGAAAAGCAGCATGGGAGTACAGCCCAGTACCCTACACCCACCACAATGCATTGCTGATGTGACTCTGCAGTGCACCTAACAGAAAAGGTGTCACACTCACAACCAGGGAAAGGCTGTCGGAGAACAGAACACATTCTGCTGTCATGGAGGTGGATACAGCATTTGAGGCTGGCATACAGGCTAGCAAAAAAGGTTTTTAATTTTATTTTTTTTAGTGTGGGAGGGGGTTGGTGACCACTGGGGGAGTATGGGGAGGTCATCCCCCATTCCCTCCGGTGGTCATCTGGTCAGTTGGGGCACCTTTTTGAGGCTTGGTCGTGAAAATAAAAGGATCAAGTAAACCCGGCGAAATACTGCTTATCGCCGGGTTTTGTTTTTCCATTATCCGCGAAAGCCGGCCATCTGGTAGCCACACCCACGCCCACCCATGTCCCGCCTTCACTTAGCCGGCAACATGCCTCTTTGAACTTTCACCGGCGAGGCAACGGGAAAGCGGCGATGTTGTCAAAAAAGCAGCTTTCGATTATACCGATTTCGCTGCTTTTCCAAGATCGCCGGCCATCTCCCGATTTATGTCGGGAAATGGCCGGCGATCACTTTTGATTATAAGCTGGATAGTAACATAGTAGATGACGGCAGAAAAAGACCTGCACGGTCCATCCAGTCTGCCCAACAAGATAACTCTTATGTGCCACTTTTTGTGTATACCTTACCTTGATTTGTACCTGTCTTTTTCAGGGCACAGACCGTATAAGTCTGCCCAGCACTATCCCTGCCCCCCAACCACCGGCTCTGGCACAGACCATATAAGTTTGCCCAGCACTATCCCCGCCTCCCACTACTGGTTCTTGCCACCCAGTCTTGGCTAAGCTCCTGAGGATCCACTCCTTCTGAACAGGATTCCTTTATGTTTATCCCACGCATGTTTGAATTCCGTTACCGTTTTCATCTCCACCACCTCCCACGGGAGGGCATTCCAAGCATCCACTACTCTCTCCGTGAAAAAATGCTTCCTGACATTTTTCTTGAGTCTGCCCCCTTTCAATCTTGTTTCATGTCCTCTCGTTCTACCGCCTTCACATCTGCGGAAAAGGTTCGTTTGCAGATTAATACCTTTCAAATATTTGAACGTCTGTATCACATCACCCCTGTTTCTCCTTGTATACATGTTCAGGTCAGCAAGTCTCTCCTCATACATCTTGTAACGCAAATCTCATACCATTCTCGTAGCTTTTCTTTGCACCGCTTCAATTCTTTTGACATCCTTAGTAAGATACAGCCTCCAAAACTGAACACAATACTCTAGGTGGGGCCTCACCAATGACTTATACAGGGGCATCAACACCCCCTTTCTTCTGCTGGTCACACCTCTCTCTATACAGCCTAACAACCTTCTAGCTAAGGCCACCGCCTTGTCATACTGTTTCATCGCCTTCAGATCCTCAGATACTATCACCCCAAGATCCCTCTCCCCGTCCGTACCTATCAGACTCTCCCCGCCTAACACATACATCTCCCGTGGATTTCTACTCCCTAAGTGCATCACTTTGCATTTCTTCACATTGAATTTTAATTGCCAAACCTTAGACCATTCTTCTAGCTTCCTCAGATCCTTTTTCATGTTTTCCACTCCCTCCGGGGTGTCCACTCTGTTACAGATCTTAGTATCATCCGCAAATAGGCAAACTTTATCTTCTGACCCTTCAGCAATGTCACTCACAAATATATTGAACAGAATCGGCCCCAGCACCGATCCTTGAGGCACTCCACTACTCACCTTTCCCTCCTCCAAACGAATTCCATTAACCACCACCTTCTGGCGTCTGTCCGTCAACCAGTTCCTAATCCAGTTCACCACTTCAGGTCCTATCTTCAGCCCGTCCAGTTTATTTAAAAGCCTCCTGTGGGGAACCGTGTCAAAAGCTTTGCTGAAATCTAAGTAGATTACGTCTATAGTTCGTCCCTGATTCAATTCTCCTGTCACCCAATCAAAGAATTCAATGAGATTCGTTTGGCACGATTTCCCTTTGGTAAAACCATGTTGTCTCGGATCTTGCAACTTATTGGCTTCCAGGAAATTCACTATCCTTTCCTTCAGCATCGCTTCCATTACTTTTCCAATAACCGAAGTGAGGCTTACCGGCCTGTAGTTTCCAGCTTCTTCCCTATCACCACTTTTGTGAAGAGGGACCACATCCGCCGTTCTCCAATCCCTCGGAACCTCTCCTGTCTGCAAGGATTTATTAAACAAATCTTTAAGAGGACCCGCCAGAACCTCTCTGAGCTCCCTTCAGGTCTTTATCTGCCCTCACTTATTATGTTACTATGTTCTCTCTTCAGTCTCTTGCTTTTTCTGGAAGTGCCTCATGTTTTCAAGTCTTGAGGTTTTGTCTCAGCTTGAGTCTCTGCTGGGAACATCTCTATCCTTCTTTTGTCTCTCTGTTTTTCACACTGTGCCCCCCAAATCTCTCCCTCTTTACCTAGCCTATATCTCCTGCAGTCTTGACCTTCTCTCCCCTTTACTACTTACAGATGTCTCTCTGCTTCTCATTCCCTATCCAAATGTGTCTCTCAGCTTCTCTCAAATCTGTCTTTCAGCCTCAGCTTTTCCAAGGTTTTGGGGTTTTTTTTTCTTTCTCAATCACGGACGGGACGGGCTGCATGCGGTGACAAGTCACTGACAACAAGTCTCTGCTGTGCTCCGGTCACGTTCAGCGATGGGGGGTGGCGGGGGGCGGCTCAGGCTGCTCAGCCCGCCGCCGCAGGACTTCTATTAGTCCATTTTACTGGGTTACCGTGGTACCGCATGTGAAACCGGCCAATTCGCGCCCTGCTGGAAAACCGCCCAATCCCACACCGCGGCCGTGCAAAAACCACACATTAAACCGCACCCCACATCATTCAAAAATTTCCCGCATCCCTCCCTTAAAAACTGCCCACCTGGCAATATTGCCTCTCCTGACACTCCTCCCACCTTCTATTCCTCTATCCTGCCCATCCCTCTCATGCTTAACCCTTCATTCACCACTCCCTCCCTTCCCCTCACTTAATTCAACCCTACCCTCACACCCCCCCTTTGTCCTCGTCGGCCTTCTGTCCGGTTGTATTCGGCCCCCCTTTAATGGGTTGGCCTAATTCTATTCTATTACTGTGATGACAGGTGGATAAACTAACTTCCATTCCTACTCCATGGGCTTAATGCACTAGAACATCACCCATTGGCCCAGTGAGAGTTCCACTAACACTCAGAATTACACTGTCAGAAGGGGGGGGGGAAACACCAGGGAAACAAAAAAAGGTTTATCTGATGTCAGCAGATGGGGTGGGGGGGAGGGAGGTCTCTTCAACGTTCAGTCCAAGGGTGCACTAAGCAGCCCTGGCTCCATAAACAAGATTTCAGCCATTAAACAAAAATTAGCCTGGCCTATAAAATACAAAAGCAAAATGTTGGGCATAATAAAACATTTTTTAAAGTATATTTCGGACATAGTTTGTACAAAGAACATTTTTTAAAAATCTGAAAAAACATGAAATAAAATAAACTTTGCAACATGATTTTTAGCTCTGTACATGCAAACCATCCTCACCAAGAATCACACTTGTGATATATCTATATCATACATGGACATGAGGAAAAATATTTAAACAAGCTTAAATCAAGCACACTCCTTTGTTTGTTTGTTTTTTTTCTCTTTTGTTCTCTAGGCAAGAGAGGGAGAAAATTGCATGTTGTACTCTATTTAAAGCTAGTTCTTTCATTATCACATTAAACTGAGTCAACACGATTCAGATAACTGTGGAGAGATTCAACCATGTCACATCAGCAGGATATCAACCACAGCTAGTAATATATCCCTAGAAAGTAGACACAAAGTAAAAACAATTTGAAAATATTAGTGTGTGTGTGTGTATATACAGTGGGGGAAATAAGTATTTGATCCCTTGCTGATTTTGTAAGTGTGCCCACTGACAAAGACATGAGCAGCCCATAATTGAAGGGTAGGTTATTGGTAACAGTGAGAGATAGCACATCACAAATTAAATCCGGAAAATCACATTGTGGAAAGTATATGAATTTATTTGCATTCTGCAGAGGGAAATAAGTATTTGATCCCCCACCAACCAGTAAGAGATCTGGCCCCTAAAGACCAGGTAGATGCTCCAAATCAACTCGTTACCTGCATGACAGACAGCTGTCGGCAATGGTCACCTGTATGAAAGACACCTGTCCACAGACTCAGTGAATCAGTCAGACTCTAACCTCTACAAAATGGCCAAGAGCAAGGAGCTGTCTAAGGATGTCAGGGACAAGATCATACACCTGCACAAGGCTGGAATGGGCTACAAAACCATCAGTAAGACGCTGGGCGAGAAGGAGACAACTGTTGGTGCCATAGTAAGAAAATGGAAGAAGTACAAAATGACTGTCAATCGACAAAGATCTGGGGCTCCACGCAAAATCTCACCTCGTGGGGTATCCTTGATCATGAGGAAGGTTAGAAATCAGCCTACAACTACAAGGGGGGAACTTGTCAATGATCTCAAGGCAGCTGGGACCACTGTCACCACGAAAACCATTGGTAACACATTACGACATAACGGATTGCAATCCTGCAGTGCCCGCAAGGTCCCCCTGCTCCGGAAGGCACATGTGACGGCCCGTCTGAAGTTTGCCAGTGAACACCTGGATGATGCCGAGAGTGATTGGGAGAAGGTGCTGTGGTCAGATGAGACAAAAATTGAGCTCTTTGGCATGAACTCAACTCGCCTTGTTTGGAGGAAGAGAAATGCTGCCTATGACCCAAAGAACACCGTCCCCACTGTCAAGCATGGAGGTGGAAATGTTATGTTTTGGGGGTGTTTCTCTGCTAAGGGCACAGGACTACTTCACCGCATCAATGGGAGAATGGATGGGGCCATGTACCGTACAATTCTGAGTGACAACCTCCTTCCCTCCGCCAGGGCCTTAAAAATGGGTCGTGGCTGGGTCTTCCAGCACGACAATGACCCAAAACATACAGCCAAGGCAACAAAGGAGTGGCTCAGGAAGAAGCACATTAGGGTCATGGAGTGGCCTAGCCAGTCACCAGACCTTAATCCCATTGAAAACTTATGGAGGGAGCTGAAGCTGCGAGTTGCCAAGCGACAGCCCAGAACTCTTAATGATTTAGAGATGATCTGCAAAGAGGAGTGGACCAAAATTCCTCCTGACATGTGTGCAAACCTCATCATCAACTACAGAAGACGTCTGACCGCTGTGCTTGCCAACAAGGGTTTTGCCACCAAGTATTAGGTCTTGTTTGCCAGAGGGATCAAATACTTATTTCCCTCTGCAGAATGCAAATAAATTCATATACTTTCCACAATGTGATTTTCCGGATTTAATTTGTGATGTGCTATCTCTCACTGTTACCAATAACCTACCCTTCAATTATGGGCTGCTCATGTCTTTGTCAGTGGGCAAACTTACAAAATCAGCAAGGGATCAAATACTTATTTCCCCCACTGTATATATATTTTTTAACGCTTCAGTATCTATTGTGATTTTAGGAAATCACATGAAGCCGCCAAATAAGTCTGCTGACACCTAATCTTTTATAATACATGTACAAGCCAAAAAAGTAAGTTAAATTATGGGTGCTGGCTGTTTCAGGTTACACATTTAAGTAAAAACTTTTAATCAGCCATGAAAGAATCGAACCCAAATCTAGGCACCATTTCTAAAATTTAGGCAAAAGAAAGGAGGCTGGTGTGACATCAGGGAGAAGAGACAGGTCCAGCAACATCAAGAAGAATCAAATATAGATACAATATCAAAACAGTTTAGAGGTCACAGAGTATTTCACTGCAAAAATTACTCCTGAGTCTGCCCCTCTTCAACCTCAATTCATGTCCTCTAGTTCTACCACCTTCCCATCTCCGGAAAAGGTTTGCTTGCGGACTAACAAATCAGGCAGGTGGCACAATTAACTGAAAGTGATCTTGTAAAAAATATTTCCGAACCTTTCGGAGCTGACACATTATCATATTCAAATTAGAATCGATTATATTTCTCAAGACATTGAGAGAAGATTCTTAGACTGAATCATAAACCTATGAACGTCCATGTGTACAGATGGTGGTCCAAATCATAATACTTTGGTCTTATCGGTATTAAGTTTAAGATGATATTGACTAGCCCAACTCTCCATTTTTGAAATCATAAACGAATATCTTGAACAATATCATCAAAAGACATTAAAGATGAAATCGATATAGTTATGTCATCTACATATGAGTACAAGCTCACTTCAGAACTATTATTTCCAACATCTGTTGAGTTAGAAAGAATAAAAAGAGCATGACCTTTATAGAAGGGATGTAATGGGGTGATTGCTAGACTTAATGGAAGCAGTTCATTACATGTATTCCATTTCAATTACTATATTGGTACATGAGGTACCTGCCATATATTTTATATCTTCTAAGGTAGCAAACGTGAAAGGTGAAGGAATTCATTATTTTCAGTGAAAGACTTTCCACTGCAGTTGTGCACAGTAAATTGTGACAATACGCATATTTCATTAACCTAATAAAAAATATTGCTCCTGGCCATCTATTTTGTTCTCTTTAAAATGACTCTGCACGTTCTTCTGTAAGAGAAACAGACTATATTGAAAAAGGATTCGAGCAACTAACAGTGAATGGAAGGAAATCTTTGTTTCATAGAGGAATAACAACAAGCATGAGGGGTGCTGCCTTGCTTGGTAAGAACGAAACTGCAGAACCGTTTAGACAGCATTCAATGAGTAATACCTACAATAGGGTTAGTGAAGTAAGCATTTGTTTTCAGACATTTTAAATTAATGAAAATCCACTGCTACCATAGAAACTGAAGCAGTGAAGGATGGCCATTTGTGAAATGGCACGGACGTAAATGTTAAAGAGCTATGGAGAAGGAGAGATGGAAACCTAAAATAAATTCCAAAGTTTCATGCTTTCATGGCCAGTGCAAGGGTATTAAGAACCCTAGGTAAACCTTCACCTTGTACCTCCCCCCCCCCCCCCACTACCTCCATTAACTTTCAGGTCTTTTGGCCATCCCCTAATAATCATGATCATCCCTACACCACCGTCCCCAAAATAACTTTGATAAATGGACTATTTGAAAACTGCCCACCCTCCCTGCTGGTAAACGTACCTCCTGTTATTTCTGAGTTTTTGTAGCTGTCAACAATTATTGTTTTCCTTTGAATGCAGGTACTCTTTGGTGCTGTCCCAGGAGTTGCTGCCCTAGGCAATTGCCTAACCCTGGCTAATTGTTGGGTTGGCCCTACATGCAATTAATAACTTGCAGGTTGATGAAAAGTACAAGGGGAACACTGTCATTTGTACAGTAATCAATTATTTTTCCTCTAATATTTACATAGTAACATAGTAAGTGTTACTACATTACTATGGAACTCATTTTCGAAAGAGAAAAATGTCCAAAAAGTGGCATAAAACACCATTTGGATGTTTTTTTCTTCTCAAAACGTCCAAATCGGTATTTTCAAAACCTATTTTGCAGACGTTTACCTATGCAATTCGTCTGCAGTGCATCCAAATCACATGAGGGCATGTCGGGGGCGTTTCGAAGGCGGGATTATGGCGTGCCTAACACTCGGCCGTTTTAAAGTCATAATGGAACAAAACAAAAAAGTTGGCAAGAAATATAGTGGACATCATCACAGTTGAAGATTGATGACGGTGCTTTAAAAGGAAGTTTCTACATTGTTACTACAATTGCAGATAAATTGAAACAGCAGTAACAAAGTTGCAATTTGAAAGTGGGTTGTAAATATAGTGTAAGCTTCAACCACTACTAGTATGGAATCCACAAGTGACATTGGAAAGTATCCTTAATTTTAAGAGGTGTAATTGGACTAGGAAAAACATGTGTTTTATTGTTTAATATAAAGGTGGTTTTGTATTTGATATTTGTAGTACAATAAAATCATATGAGCTAGACTATTACTTGCATAGTTATGTAAAAAATAGTGTATACAGTGGTGGAAATAAGTATTTGATCCCTTGCTGATTTTGTAAGTTTGCCCACTGACAAAGACATGAGCAGCCCATAATTGAAGGGTAGGTTATTGGTAACAGTGAGAGATAGCACATCACAAATTAAATCCGGAAAATCACATTGTGGAAAGTATATGAATTTATTTGCATTCTGCAGAGGGAAATAAGTATTTAATCCCTCTGGCAAACAAGACCTAATACTTGGTGGCAAAACCCTTGTTGGCAAGCACAGCGGTCAGACGTCTTCTGTAGTTGATGATGAGGTTTGCACACATGTCAGGAGGAATTTTGGTCCACTCCTCTTTGCAGATCATCTCTAAATCATTAAGAGTTCTGGGCTGTCGCTTGGCAACTCGCAGCTTCAGCTCCCTCCATAGGTTTTCAATGGGATTAAGGTCTGGTGACTGGCTAGGCCACTCCATGACCCTAATGTGCTTCTTCCTGAGCCACTCCTTTGTTGCCTTGGCTGTATGTTTTGGGTCATTGTCGTGCTGGAAGACCCAGCCACGACCCATTTTTAAGGCCCTGGCGGAGGGAAGGAGGTTGTCACTCAGAATTGTACGGTACATGGCCCCATCCATTCTCCCATTGATGCGGTGAAGTAGTCCTGTGCCCTTAGCAGAGAAACACCCCCAAAACATAACATTTCCACCTCCATGCTTGACAGTGGGGACGGTGTTCTTTGGGTCATAGGCAGCATTTCTCTTCCTCCAAACACGGCGAGTTGAGTTCATGCCAAAGAGCTCAATTTTTGTCTCATCTGACCACAGCACCTTCTCCCAATCACTCTCGGCATCATCCAGGTGTTCACTGGCAAACTTCAGGCGGGCCGTCACATGTGCCTTCCGGAGCAGGGGGACCTTGCGGGCACTGCAGGATTGCAATCCGTTATGTCGTAATGTGTTACCAATGGTTTTCGTGGTGACAGTGGTCCCAGCTGCCTTGAGATCATTGACAAGTTCCCCCCTTGTAGTTGTAGGCTGATTTCTAACCTTCCTCATGATCAAGGATACCCCACGAGGTGAGATTTTGCGTGGAGCCCCAGATCTTTGTCGATTGACAGTCATTTTGTACTTCTTCCATTTTCTTACTATGGCACCAACAGTTGTCTCCTTCTTGCCCAGCGTCTTACTGATGGTTTTGTAGCCCATTCCAGCCTTGTGCAGGTGTATGATCTTGTCCCTGACATCCTTAGACAGCTCCTTGCTCTTGGCCATTTTGTAGAGGTTAGAGTCTGACTGATTCACTGAGTCTGTGGACAGGTGTCTTTCATACAGGTGACCATTGCCGACAGCTGTCTGTCATGCAGGTAACGAGTTGATTTGGAGCATCTACCTGGTCTGTAGGGGCCAGATCTCTTACTGGTTGGTGGGGGATCAAATACTTATTTCCCTCTGCAGAATGCAAATAAATTCATATACTTTCCACAATGTGATTTTCCGGATTTAATTTGTGATGTGCTATCTCTCACTGTTACCAATAACCTACCCTTCAATTATGGGCTGCTCATGTCTTTGTCAGTGGGCAAACTTACAAAATCAGCAAGGGATCAAATACTTATTTCCACCACTGTATATATATGTGATAACCTTGATTGTGCACCAATGAATATGCATGAGATCTATTTGGATATAATGGAGACAGTGCATGCAAATAGATCTGATGCATATTCATTAGGGAAATCCTGAAAACCTGACTGAGCTTAGCCGAGATTGGGTGGCAGAGCCGGTGGTGGGAGGCGAGGCTGGTGGTTGGGAGACGGGGATAGTGCTGGGCAGACTTATACGGTCTGTGCCAGAGCCGGTGGTGGGAGGCGGGACTGGTGGTTGCAAGGCGGGGATAGTGCTGGGCAGACTTATACAGTCTGTGCCCTGAAGAGGACAGGCACAAATCAAGGTAGGGTATACACAAAAAGTAGCACATATGAGTTTATCTCGTTGGGCAGACTGGATGGACCGTGCAGGTCTTTTTCTGCCGTCATCTACTATGTTACTATCTTACTATGGATTGCGTCCCTTGAGGACCGAGGTTAGACAACCCTTGCCGAAAGTAACTTACAAGATTTTATACTGTATCAATTAACAAATAAAAATGCAATTATTATTAAAATATGACAAAAAAAGAAAAGCCCTAATACCTAGTCAATTCTAAAGTTAGACCCATTAGAAACTAAAATGGTTGTAGCATAATAAAATCATACAAATTAAACCAATAATCTAATATGAAGATACAAAAATGGTGTTCTTTATTGTATGACCCAAGGGTGCAACCCCGCCCCCCCCCCCTTCCTTTCACTCCAATTCACACTCTCCCTGCATCTTCTCTGCAGACTTGCTGTTATCACTATCTCGAGTTCTTGATTAATTTGAACCACGTGCTGTCCAAAACCTTAGACTGAAAGAACAGTATGGTACCTGAATAAAACAAAATAGCTATTCCAGAAATGGCTGTGACCACAAGCCTCCAGAGAAGGCATGATGGGATTAAAATTAGGGGGCAGTTGGTTTACAGATGTTAGGAATGAGCAAGGGTACTAGTGTAGGTTACATAGCTTTTGTCAAACATAATTTGCACATTTTTGACAGGTAGACATGACCATTTCCAATCTTTTCAACCAATATACATTGAGGTCCTGCCCTAACCCTGCCTACTCCATGCCCAAATCATGCCTTTCCTGTCCACTCTCCATTCGTGCCCCTCCCAATCCTTTTAATGACATCAGAAAATCAAAGGAAGTGACATCATTGGCGTACCTTGTAGTATTCCCCTTTTTAACAGCAGCAAGAGTTATTTTTGCAGCAGAGAAATATGATCGTATTTATTCCTTTGTTATTCCATTTGCATTGGTTACCATTAGAAGCAAGATTTCAATTTAAGGTATCAGCTTTGACCTATAAAGCATTGTATGGATCTACCCCTGCTTATTTAGGCATTCATCTTGCTTTTTTTTAAAAATGATTTTATTTCTAGATCTACTAGAAATCAATTTTTATTAAAGTTTCCCTCATTTCGCCATGTAAAGGTAAGGAGGATTTTTCAATCGACTTTTTCTTAGGCTGTACAGTTTTGGAATTCTCTTCCTTCTTTTCTTTTAATAATTTGTGGTTACCTTCAGTTTAGGAAAATCCTTAAGACATTTCTTTTTATGAAATCTTATTAATTTGTGGTAATGGAATTTTTTTTTTTTAATTATTGTATAATTTGGTTTAAATGTTGTAATTCAGTTTGTCTGTTGTTACCCACAGTGAACTTTATGGTATTTTGTGGGTTATAACACTGTAGTAATAATAATTATTATAATAATGCATCCAGGAATTGTGAACTCCAGAAATCCATGCAGACAGGAAGTGATATCATCAACATGGCTGTCACCAACAAACCCCAAGAAAACAGGTCAAATGACAGGAAGTGATATCATCAATATGGGCATGGCTATCTCTGTCATATATGGTATGATTAAACTGCACATGTGCTGATTTATTTTCTCTGTATGCGATTGTATATCTGCCTCATTATTCCCTTGTGCAAAATCTGTCTTTCTCAGGCTTTTTTTGTGTGATCATTGGCAGCTGTGTATAACAGCCACCCAAGATAGCATTGCAAGCTGTTTTTGTCTCTTTCCATACACAGAACAGCCTCCCAATGGCAGATGTAATACTTCTGCTCCAACCCACAGCTCCTCCTTTTCTTACATCATAACACCCCCAGACAGGCACAAAGATCCCTGCAAAACTTCAGTACTAGGAATCTCTTCAGGCACAGATCAACTGCAGTCTGTGATTTACACTATCAGCAAATTACACCAGGATGTTGAGAAAATCAAAGACTTCCCACTAAAGCCTCTCTCTCTCTCTCTCTCTCTCTCTCTCTCTCTCTCTTTCTCTCTCTCTCTCTCTCTCTCTCCTATGAAATAGATAGCTTGATTTTTTTTTCTGTACACGGAGATGTAGCATCAGTTCCACAGACCACAACCCAGCCTGTTTAACCCCCACATAGCAGCTCATCTCTTTGCCTTCCAACAAACACATATATACACATTCCCTCTCCCTTTCCACACAGCAAATCCTCCATAACCTTAGTGTTTTGATGCAGAAAACAGTGAAGCACCCCTCCCCTCATTTACAGGCATGTCAGGGCTAAAAATCTATGTATTTATAGAAAAACAGAAATACAGCACCCGGCACCCTTCGGCATCTGAACAGTTTACAGCATGTTAGCTCATTAACAGTGTACAACATGGGTCAGAAAAAAAGAGCTTTTTTTTATCAATTTTAGCACAGCATAAATCAAATCATGATATTACTAGACTGGGGAAAAAAGTCTGATAACCCGCAAGTTAAAAAGACTGTCACACTTTTTCCAAAACTAACAGAGAAAATTACAAACTCTTCCAACTAAATTACATCAATATATCTACCTTTATCATGTATGGTTTGAACAACTAGGCATGTACAGTCCAAGAAGTTAGTATGTACACCAAGCTACATTAGTAAGGAGGACAGAGAAAGGGGGTATGCTTAATTATATATGTGAAAGCAAGAAAGGCCTCACCAAATACAAAATAATTGTGAAATACATTTTCTATTGCTCTGTGAAAAAATACAAAGGCATCAGAGATACAGATTCCCCAGAACGTACAGTGATACTGTATTTATTTGTTTGTTTGTTTGTTTGTTTGTTGCATTTGTATCCCACATTTTCCCACCTATTTGCAGGCCCAATGTGGCTTACATAGTGCAGTAGTGGCAGTCGCCAATACCAGCAAGAACAGATACAAAGTGAGGTTAAGACAGGCTAATGATCTGATTTGATAGACATATTGGGGGTCAAGGGGAAGAGTAGGTTAGGTTATGTCCAACGTGAACATTTATATTGATGTATTGCGGGGTTAGGCATTTAGGTTGAGTCGTTGGAGTATGCCTTTTTGAACAAGTAAGTCTTTAGGAGTTTCCGGAAGATTAGGTGGCCGTATGTTGTTTTCACAACGGTCGGAAGCGCGTTCCATAGTTGTGTGCTTATATAAGAGAAGCTGGATGCATAGGTTGACTTATATTTAAGTCCTCTGCAGCTTGGGTAGTGGAGATTTAGGTATCCCGCCATCAGTAAGGAAACAACATTAAAAATAAACTATCTCTTTTTGTCATTTGATATTGGGATAGGTAAGCCCATGTCCATGTAAACAGGAAGTGATGTCATCAACATGGCTGTCACCACAAACTCAATGTAAACCGGGCATATGACTGAAAGTGACATCATCAAAATGTCTTTGTGATGCATAGTGTGACTAAACTGCAAATGTACTGATTTTTCTCTCTCTCTGTGGAACTACCTCTGCCTCATCATCTCCTTGTGCAGTCTTTCTCTCAGTAGTTGCCATAAGGTGTGTTTTTACAAGCCATCCAAGGTAGCATTGCGAGCTGGTTTTGTAGCAGCCTACCAAACAGAGGTACAGTGTTTTAGCCTCAACAGGCAGCCTCTCCTTTTCTTACAGCCCTAACACACCAAGGGCAGGTACAAAGATTCCTGCAAAGCTGCTGATACTAGGAATTCCTTCACTCATAGATCAACTCTAGCCTATGATTTAAACTACCAGCAAATTATACCAGGCTGCTAAGAAAGTCAGATTTCCCAATATTGCCTCACTTTGTGTCTTTTTTTCCTGTAAGGTAGATTAGCTGCTTTTTTTCCTATACCAATGTCTACTACTTTCTAAAAATGTACCTATATATTGTTCTGTGGAAAATATGGTACAAATCAAATAACTAGAAAATATAATTAAAGTGTAATAAGTCACTTAGCGTGTCACACACTGAGTGATTTCTTACACTTTAATTATTTTTTCTAGTTATTTGGTTTGAACCTTATTTTCCACAGAACAATACATAGCTACATTTTTAGAGAGTAGTAGATATTAGTATTGTATATTCTTTCTAACAGACATGTCATTTTCAAGTATTTTTGGCTTTTTTTCTATAAGCAGAGACGGATACAGCATCAGCCTCACTAAAACCCAGCCCCTCCTCCTTTCTGCAAGGGGGGGAATATGTGGTAAAACACATAGTTCCCTTCCTTTTCCATACAGCAAATCCTCTGTCACCTCAGTGTTTTAATGCTGAAAAAAGTACAACATCAAATTTTGTAAAAATAATCTTCTATCAGTCACTTTCTAATTCTCAGTGTTAACACATTGAAAAAAATGTAAAAGCAATGTGTATTTACCTATACATGTAAAACATAATCTCACTCTCACACACACACACACACACACTCCTCACCGTTCAGGGAGTCTAAATTTTATTTTTTGCTACTGAAGGGTATATCAACAAAGGGGAAAGTATCTGGTTACCATAACAACCACTCCCTCTCTATCTCCCATACAGGCATGCCAGGGCTCAAAATTTTGGTACACAGCAAAACAGAAAAGTCACACTTTTCCCCAACACTAACAGACTTCCCATTAAATGACATCATCAACATTGTCTGTCGCTCTCACATGTAGTGTGAAGAACCAGACATAGACACAGCCTGAGAAGTCAATTTGTACACTGGGCTACATCAGTAAGGGAGACAGAGAGGGTGTGTATGCTTCATTATATATACAAAAGCAAGACAGATCCTCTACAAATATGAATAATCAAGAAATACATTTCCTATTGTTCCATGCAAAAATAAAAAGATATCAGAGATACACATTTCCTAAAATTAACAGTGATGTTGTAACCCACCATCAGGCAAGAAAATAAAAACAAAATGCAATATCTCCTTTTGTCTTTTGATGTCTGGATAGGCAAGCTCACAAGGATAGGCCTATGATGGGGTGATCTGCCTGAAAATAAAAGGATTCAAAGGATCATCTACAATAAAAGGGGGTTTATGCAAGGATTTTAATATACCTCCCTATGGGTACCAAAGAGTTTGAGGTATAGTGATAACACATTTTTTCCTGTGTTATAGACAGTCCATCAAACAGTGGGAAAAGTTTCTTTGTTAAAAACTGTTAGAACATTTAAACTGTTAGAACTGTTAAATCATGTGTCCATTGTTATGTCTGATCATATTATGTGGTGTTACAGTTGCTGGCAACATTTGTATAAAAAATTCTTATGCCCCTATTCTTTACACGCATAGAACTAGATTCTATATTTCACACCTAAAAATTCAGCCTAAGAGCATTCTAAAAAGTGTGCCTTAATGTAGGCGTACTTTAGAGAATAAGCCTAAATTTCATCGAGGTTTTAAGAATGTGCTGAGCACCAGTATGCGCAACTAAATTTAGTTGCAGGCAGTTATGCCAAGTAAAAAATTCTGATGCCTAAATTACATGCAGATCAGGTGTATTCTATAACAATGTACATAGATATTAGAAACACCCATGACCCACCCATTCCATGCCCATGGCCACTCCCCCTTTCAACTATGCGACTTAGAATTTACGCACAGCACATTATAGAATACGCTTAGACAATTCTGCATGTAAATTCTAATTAATGCCAATTAGTGTGAATAATTGCTTGTTAATTGGCAATTATCAGCACTGATCAGCTTATTAGCCAATTAGGTTATGCACACTGTTAAGGAATATGGTTCAATTTCCACACGGAAATCTCAGCATGATATATAGAATCCGGGGGATTATGGATTTCTTACTGGATACTTTGAATGATGATTAGGGTGAAGCTTAAAGAATAGAAAAAATAAATATTCTGATTTTCAAATGTCTTACCCCTCTTCCACCTTAGCTAAAAATATTTGCCTAAAAGTTTGAACTGTTTTTTTTTATATCTAGAGGTAGCTCAATCATCTCAAAGTTGACGAAAATAACAAATTTATTAACAAAAATGATGAAACACTATTTGTTTCATGAATCAGTTTAGTATCAATTATCAACATATCCAGACAAACATTTTGCCAGTATCAGTTTCTTGCAATCTGGATAAACCTGCCTGTGCTGCTCAGTAATTTGCAACAAGAACTGAAATTGTGACTCATCTTTTATCATGAAGTCACTGTACTGCCTGCATCTTCATCACTGGAGCAACTGATTGATGATATCAGCACTGCTGTTTCAGTTTCTCTTCTTTGCAAATCTTCCATTCAACGAGGTCTTGCAACATTCTGCTCCTGTCTCTTCTAACTACTTCTCTTTTGCAGCTAATGGTGCGTCGATACCAGCCATTGATCCTCTTCTTCCCTTTTCACATTGAGCCAACAATAACTCTGTATCTTCAGCAATTGTCAATATGCTGAGAGCATTTACATGAGCAATGTCAAAAAGATCATCACGCTTGGAGACATAGAGGGGCATAATCGAACGAAAACGTCTATCTCCATGGGCGTTTATCTCCAAGAACGGGTCCGTGAAGGGGCAGACCGAACCGTATTTTCGAAAAAAATAGACGTCCATGTTTTATTTGACAATTTGTGAGCTGGGCGTTTTTGCTTTTCAGCGATAATGGAAAATGAAAGCGCCCAGCTCAAAAACGAATAAATCCAAGGCATTTGTTCGTGGGAGGGGCCAGGATTCATAGTGCACTGGTCCCCCTCACATGCCAGGACACCAACTGGGCACCCTAGGGGGCACTTTTACAAAAACAAAAAAAAAAGGTAAAAGAGCTCCCAGGTGCATAGCACCCTTCCCTTGTGTGTTGAGCCCCCCAAATCCCCCTCAAAACCCACTGCCCACAAGTCTACACCATTACTATAGCCCTAAGGGGTGAAGGGGGGCACCTACATGTGGGTACAGTGGGTTTGGGGGGGGTTGGACGACTAAGCATTAAGCAGCACAATTGTAACAGGTAGGGGGGGGATGGGCCTGGGTCCACCTGCCTGAAGTCCACTGCACCCCCTAACAACTGCTCCAGGGACCTGCATACTGCTGCCAGGGAGGTGGGTATGACATTTGAGGGTGAAAATAAACAGTTGTGAAATGGCATATTTTGTGGTGGGAGGGGGTTTGTGACCACTGGGGGAGTCAGGGGAGGTCATCCCCGATTCCCTCCAGTGGTTATCTGGTCATTAGGGCACTTTTTGGGGCCTTATTCGTGGACAAACAGGGTCCAGGAAAAGTGCCCTAAATTCTCGCTAAAAACGCATATTTTTTTTCCATTATCGGCGAAAGGCGCCCATCTCTGATCGGCCGATAACCACGCCCCAGTTCCGCCTTCACCACGCCTCCGACACACCCCCGTCAACTTTGTACGCTTCCGCAATGGAGTGCATTTGAAAACGTCCAAGTTCGGCTTTCGATTATACCACATTATTCGTTTTTGGGAATTAAACGCCTATCTCCCGATTTAGGTCGCAATATAGGCGTTTTTGTCTTTCGATTATAAGCAGGATACTCAGCCTCTCTGGCTTGCTGTGTTACAAACTGCCACCCTTTGTTCTTGTTAAGCAAACACCATTATTTGTTCTAGTTTAGTTTGGCAGTTTTGTGGATCTCCTATTGGAATTCTTGCTTTCTGCCAAAATTTTGTAATCTATATTATTACGGCAGCTGATATTGGGATGATGTAAGCATATTGGGTGACATATGATTGACTTACATGTTCTATTTGTTGTTCAATTTGTTGTTCCACCATAGTACATAACTGCCATAGTCAAGATTCCTTATGCGGATTGCAGAAGTATTACGATTTGATGACTTCAGAACGTCACTGTTGTTGAGTTACTAGCAAATGTTCACCAGTCTAACTGATGTTTTGACTGAAATTTTCTTCATATATACAAACAAAATTATGGGGTAAGAAGGACATTTTTACAAACTTCAAAAATAAGCTCTACCCTAACGATGACTGTTTATAGTCAATAATGTAAACTTGGTCATCGTAAATATTATGATGTGGTTAATTGCTGTGTAGTTTTGAGTATCGTTTTGCTGTGTTTTGTGTTATTTCTCAAAATGTCTGGCAGTGGAAGGAGCAGGTGTTGTTACTGAGGTGACATCACAATCTAAGGGGCCCTTTTACTAAGACACGTAGGTGTCTACACATATACAACATGCGTCAAATTGGAACTACCGCCCAGCTACTGTGTGTCCCGGGCGGTAATTCCATTTTTGACGCACATTCAAAACACGCTGTAGAAAATTTCTACCGCTTGATGCTTACCTGGCAGTAATTGGCAGTGTATGTGCGCTGATGATTACCATCTGGTTAACGTGGGAGGTCTTACTGGTAAGTCAATGGGTGGCGGTAAGGTCTCATGCCGAAAATGGACATGCGCTGGTTTTAATTTTGCCACACTTCCATTTTCAGCCACAAAAAAGAGCTTTTTTGCAGGCGCGCTGAGAAATGGATCTGTGTGCATCCAAAACATGTGCCTACGCCAGTGCAGGCCATTTTTCAGCGTGTCTTAGTAAAAGAGCCCCTAAATATTTATTGTATGGTGAGTTGTAAGGGAGACAATTCCATTGTGGGAGAGTATTACTGCATCTGGATTACTGCAATGCACTATACTATGATCTGACTACAAAGGGCCTGAACCAGCTCCAATTGATTTAGAATGCAGGACTCGTAGAAGGTTGCAAGCAATGTGACCACATCACACCATTTTTGCAAAAACTTCATTGGCTACCAGTTCAATACAGGGCTAAATTTAAAACTCTATGTCTGATCTTCAAGGCCTTCAAAGGAAATGGCCCTGAGTACCTGAAGAACAGGATGATCCTCTACACACCACGAAGGACACTAAGGTCCTCTCAAGGATTATCACTAACCACACCCTCTCCAAAAGACATTACACGATGTGATACCCGCAAGCAAGCCTTCTCCGGAGTAGCCCCCACACTCTAGAATGCATTGCCTGAAAGGCTCCGCTTAACACAAGACTATCTCTACTTCAAGAAGCAGGTGAAAGCTTGGCTCTTCAAGCAGACCTTTAATGGAAGAAGTAACTAACTTGTTAGTCTCATTCACACACATAAGGAGAGACTCGGGCTGCACATACCGCAGCAGGACATGTTTATCCACTCCTACCCTAGCTGAGACAATATTTAACCATCTCTCTGACCTCATGTGCAACTTTCTTTAATACTTGGGAGGTAGAGAAAAATGAGTAATATTTGGCTACAGAGAGGAAGGGAAGAGGAGATGCTGAACACAAGGAGGATAGAATAGGGAAAGAAAGTGGAAGGAAAAGGAGATGCTGAACTTGAAGAAGGGCCTTGAGCCACTTCTTGGAGAGGACAAACAACTGAAGGTTTACCTAAAGCATTAGATACCTTTGAGCCAGTATGTGTTACCGAACTAGATATGCATATTGCCATTCTAACATAGTAACATAGTAAATAACAGCAGATAAAGACCTGTATGGTCCATCCAGTCTGCCCAACAAGATAAACTCATTTTACATGGTATGTGATACTTTATATGTATACCTGAGTTTGATTTGTCCTTGCCTTTCTCAGAGCACAGACCATAGAAAGCTGCCCAGTACTGTTCTTGTACTAAGTTCTGAAGCTAACATCGAAGCCCCTTAAAATTTACACTCCAGCCCATCCCTATCTATTCAGTCACGATCCGGGCATAGACCGTAGAAGTTTACCCAGCTCCCGTTTTGTTTCCCAATTACCGGCGTCGCCATCCAATCTCTGCTATGATTCCATGTAACCATTCCTTCTAAACAAGATTCCTTTGTGTTTATCCCATGCATGTTTGAATTTCATTACCGTTTTCATCTCCACCACCTCCCGTGGGAGGGCATTCCACATATCCACCACCCTCTCATTGAAAAAATACTTCCTGTCATTAATCCTGAGTCTGCCCCCCTTCAACCTCAATTCATGTCCTCTAGTTCTACCATCTACCCGTCTCCGTAAAAGGTTCATTTGCGGATTAATACCTTTCAAATATTTGAACATCTGTATCACGTCATCCCTGTTTCTCCTTTCCTCCAAGGTATACATGTTCAGGTCAGCAAGTCTCTCCTCATACCATTTGCAACGCAAATCCCATACCATTTTTGTAGCTTTTTTTTGCACAGCTTCCAGTCTTTTTACATCTTTAGCAAGATACGGCCTCCAAAACTGAACACAATACTCTAAGTAGGGCCTCACCAATGACTTGTAAAGGGGCATCAACATCTCCTTTCTTCTGCTAGTTGTGCCTAGCATCCTTCTGGCCACGGCCGTCACCTTGTCGCATTGTTTCTTCACCTTTAGATCCTCAGACACCAACACCCACCCCAAGGTCTCTCTCCTGAGTAGAGCTCACTAATCTCTCCCCTCCTATCCAGTATCTCTCTTCCGGATTTCTGCACCCCAAGTGCCAGACCTTCGACCATTCTTCTAACGTTCAGAGATCCCTTCTCATCGTTTCTACTCCCTCCGGGTTATTCACTCTAAGTTTGCACTTAGGAAGTTTCCTTGTAGTATCTTTTATAACTAATTTAAAAGTGGGGAAGGAGTAGTGATATGGTGGTGGGCATGATGTGTGGACATATCACTTTAGCTTGCCCCCTTTCTTACCTTATTTACCCCTTCTACCACAACTACTACCACTGTCTATTACCAATACACTAACCATAATCTATTAATTTGTTGAAAAGAAACATGGTCTTAATACTTCACAGAACTTCAGATAGTCCACCTCCTTTCTGCAATCCAAAGGAAGATCATCCTTTAATTTAGGACCAATTATTGAAAAATTCAGATCTTCACCAACTGTTCCTCCCTTGAAGGAGAAATGACCACCAGATTTTGCTGTTCAGAATACAAAAATCTAATCTGTTCATATTTGCAAAGAGTCTTATGCAAGTAACTAGCGGTCAGTGCAGCCATGACCCAAAAAACTAAAGTCAAGATTTTAAATTTGATTCTATATTCTACCAATAGCTAATGGAAGCTCTACAAATATGGTGAAATACATTCTCAAATGTTCACAGCCAGGCTTTGTTATTCTCAACTATTTGAACTAATTAAATCAATTTCTTTAAAAAGCCTATCAATGTGGAATTGCCGTAATCAAGGCCAGATAAACCAAGGGCATGGACCACCTTATTTCACTCTACAAATTATCTTCACAGCTGTAATATGGCCTTTCAAATAAAGCTGAGGGTCCAAGACAATTTTCAAATTATTCACTTTTGGGAACACTTAAAGAAGATCATTACTTCACAGCAAACAATTCTGAATTTCCTCTGAGTACTATGGATGCTTAATTTAGCAATGAGTTCCAAAGTAAAAGCTGCATGGGAGTCCTGCCGGTGCTTTAACATAGGAGTTCTAGAGAAATACCAGCCTCCCTTTTTTTTCAAACCCCAGATGGCTATATAGATGCTCTGTTGTTAGAAAACTGACAGCAGAATCCTATGCACCTTACAGTCAGCATGGATTTAGCCAAGGAAAGTATGGTCTCACCAATCTGGAGACAACCAGCAGAAAGGATGATGATCCGCAAACCAGCAAAGAAAGAAGCAGACCAAAATGATTGAAGTGCTGAGCGATTTTATTAAGAGACACCTGACGTGGCCACATTTCGCCCTACGTCTGCGTCAGGAGTTAAAACCTAGCAATAAACAAATAAAGCAACTATAAACAAATAAATGATAATAAGTAATTGAACATGCAAATCAGCAAATTAGACATAATTAACAAAAAGATAAAAACATTAAAAACAAATGTACTATAAATGAAACATAAAGCTGAATACATAGAAAAGAGCGCATGTGTTTTAAAATACTATCAAACTAAAAACATTTAAATCCATGCATAAAAAATACTGTTCTCAGTGTATTTTTAAAATTACACAGTGCTCATTTTAAAAAATCAATTGGTAGTGTCTCACCACAGCTATAATAAAATTAACAACTATTATAACCAGCATGTCACCAATAGCAAGATGTTACAAGTGATCAGAAACACCAGAAGGGAACACACACCCTTTGGGTAACAGTTTTTGAAGGCATGAATAAACATGTGGATAAAGGTGAGGCAGTTGATGGGTAGCATATCTAGATTTTCAAAAAGCTTTTGACAAAGTCCCTCATGAGAGACTCCTGATGAAATTTTAAAGCTATGGGGACAGGAGGTAATGTCCTGTTGTAGACTGGGAAACGGGAGTAGGGTAAATAGATAATTCTTTCAATGGAGGAAGGTGAATAGTGGAATGCCACAAGGATTTGTACTGGGATTGGTGCTTTTTAACACGTTTAGGAACCCTTTTACCATACTGCAGTAAAAAGTGGCCTTAACACATCCTTACCTGGGTCATTCCTACATGCTAAGGTCATTTATTCTGCAGGGGTAAAATGACCGATTTTTCCATTTTCATTATTAATGACCACGCACTAATTTTAATCAATGATGGACCAATAGTTCACCGTACAAATAAATAAACAAACATGTGGAAGGAGAATGGGGGGAAAAAGTCTCATAAGTCACCAGGGGACACTTTTACTAAGCCACGTAGGCACCTACGCACATCCAACGCACATCAATTTTGAGTCACCACCCGGCTACCATGCCTTAAATTTCATGCAGAAATCAAAGTGTATTCTATAATAATTTGTGTAACTTAATTGGTTAACTAGCCAATCAGCGCTGTCAATTGGATGTTATCAAGCAATTATCAGCACTAATTGTCATTAATCAAGATTTACAGGCACAACTCGCTAACAGCCCTGCTTACTAAGCCGTGCTGCAGGCACGCTAACGTTTTAGCATGCGCTGATACAGACAACCATTATATTCCTATGGGTGTCTCTAGCATTAATGCGTGCTAAAAAGTTTACCTGCCTACAGCATGGCTTAGTAAATAGGGCCCTAAGTGTATTCTGTAACATAGTGCACTTAAATTCTCATAGTTGAAAAGGGGGTGTGGCCATGGGCATTGTTATGGAATACACCTGCTCTGTGCCTAATTTAGGCATCAGGATTTACACCAAGTAAAACATGACGTAAATGGCTGCGATTAAATTTGGTCACGTGAAGAAGCGCTTGGTGTATTCTATATACCGTGCAGAAATTTAAGCTTATTCTATGAAATATAGGTGTGCTTTAGAGAATAAGCCTAGGCGTATTTTTTTTCTGCACGGAATTTTCAGGTGCCATATATAGAATCTATTCCTTAGCACTGAAACGCAATACCGTGTTGAGTCTGAATCTATCTTCTGAATTTCCACCATCTTTTGGTCTAGGTATGCCCTACCACGATTTAAAAAGTGGCGGTAAGCCCAACCGGGCTTACTGCTTGCTATAAGGGAAGTCCCACCGTGCTACCTTGGCAGCTCAGCAGTAGTTCCCACTCCCAGCGCATGTACCCGGTGGTAATCGGGCAGTGCCATGTGCTGCCCAGTTACTGCTGTGGTAGCATGGGAGCCCTTGCTGCCCCCTCAATGGGTGGCGGTAAGTGCTCCCACCCAAAATGGGTGTGCGACAAGTATTTCACTTGCTGCATGTCCATCTTTTTTTTTTAAAACCTGCCTTTTACGCACTGCGGTAAAAGGGCCTTGACGCACATCAAAAACAAGCACTGATTCTTGCTGTAGTTTCATAAAAGTGACTTGCAAAGGTCACAATTTGCTGCAGTGTAGAGGAAGTTTGTCCCCGTCCCCATGAGTTCTGTCTCCATCCCCGCCCCATCCCCTCAGGCCCTGTCGTCATCTGCAGAAGCCTCGAACAATTATGATTTTATATTTAAATCTTTTTATTAAAGTATAAAAAGGAATAATATGCTGTGCAACTGTTGTGTATAAATTACAAATAGAAAACAATAATAACAGCGAGCAGCTATAATAACCTTCCTCACCACCACCCTCTGCCCTTCCAATCGCAACAATAGCTGACTTCTACTACCCCAAGGAATCCTAATCCACCCTGTTAAAATGTCCAGGGATACAAAATACAACCCATTCTGTATGACCTAGAGGGGAGAAATATGCCCTATGAAGCACTGTTATAATTTTTTAATCTGTGGATGAATAAGTCATCAACAATCTCAGGATTCAGTCCTTCCTGCAATAGAAGATGTCTTCTTAGAAGATATGCTGGTAGCAAAATGTACAGCATCCCCCATGCAAATTTTGCTAGTTGTGGCCAGCTTGTTTTTCCAAAAAAAAATCAAAATATCATTGTCTGCATCACTCAAACATAAATAACAGTCCAGTTCATTAACAGGCTTCAAAGTAGAAAATGACATGGGGACAAAGTTTGTCCCTGTCCCTGTGGGCTCTGTCCCCATCCCCACCCTGTCCTTGTGCTGTCCCCATGGGATCTGTCCCTACAAGCTCTGTCCCCATCTCCATCCCCATGGTTACTGCAGGTCCCTGCCCCTGTGTCATTCTCTACTGCAAAGGGAATCAAACCCAGATTGCCAGGATCAAAACCTGCTGCACTAACCATTAGGCTACTCCTTCACTCCCAACACCTCACAGCAGATATAAATTTATGGGCTAGTATTTTCACGCTGTTAGGACTGGATAGGGAATATATTCTCTAAAGTTATATAAGGGTCCTTTTACTAAGCTGCATTAGGCACTAATGTGTTCCTCAGGGCCGCCGAGAGACTAGGCTGGGCCCGGGGCAAGGCCGCCCAGCCCCCCCCCCCCCCAGCCGCTGCCGCCCCCTGTCGGTCCCCCCGCCGCTGCAGTCCGCGGTCTCACCTGCCTGCCTCCAAGGCTCCAGGCCCCCTGCATTCAAGGCAACAGTCACAGATCGCCTCTTTTCTGGCCTTCCCTCCCTGTGTCCCGCCCTCGTTTGATGTAACTTCCGGTTTCCACGAGGGTGGGACACAGGGAGGGAAGGCCCGAAGGGAGACGATCTGTGAGTGCCTCTTCGAATGCAGGGGGCCCGGGGCCGAGGAGGCAGACTGGTGAGACCAGGAATTGCAGCGCCTGCGGCCTGACCCCTTGGAGGCCTGGGCCCGGGGAATTTTGTCCCCCATGCCCCCCCTCTCGGTGGCCCTGGTGTTCCTAACGCAGCTTAAAATGATGTACTGTGAGATGCACTTAGGCATCTTGTGGTATCCTGTCAAGGATAGCGCATGAACCCTCACCACCTACAAAATGGGTGGCAATAAGTGCTCACGTGGTAAATTTTTGAATGGCCACCCACTAATGGCAACATTAGCGCGTGGCCATTAATACAAAAAATACAAAAAGGCCATTTTTACAGCTGTGGTAAAAATATAGAAATGGAAAAAACCCCATATAAGGGCTCAGAAAGGCTGGCTTAGTAAAAGGACCCCTAAATTAATCAAAATTAGTATATGGTCGTTTCTAAAGAAAAAAAATGTTCATGTTTAAATCACAGTATACAAATATATATTTTTCTGAATTTATAGAGCTGTCAACTCACTCTCCTCATAACAATGTCACGCAGAATGGATTACTATAGTCCCGGTAATTCCAGATCCGGAATTATAAAAGACGCAAACAGAGCTGTGTTTTTTTCTAATAAATTGCTTCGTCTAATGTATGCTGAGCTTTGCAGACAGCATTTGGTCAAATTTTAATAATCCCTCATGGGAGCTGACACCAAGTTCCAGCAAGTCCAACACTGCAGATTACAACAATAAACCAGACCCTGCTGTCTCAGGAAAATGCTGTGCCTCTCATTTCAGTCTACAGACACATATCTGCAAGGCTCCAGCTTTGTATCTACAATATCAAGGTTTTCTAATCCAAGTAAGAAAAATACTTAAAGAAAAATATTTAGCAACGTATACATAAATAAAAAAGGGAAATAAAGAGAAAATAAATGTATTCTCTTGAACCTAGTCTATTGTTATCAGTACAGCAATTTCTGGATGTGTATAATATTTGCCAACGAGGCATAGAAACCCATATAGGTTAATCCTTTTCTGCCCCAACCATCTTCTTCCCCACCTCCCTCCCACTGCCTCCGCCGCTGCTGCTGCTGTTACATCCTGAGACCCACAATACGCAGTGGCAAAACAAACACTTGCAAGGTCACAATCACTATGAGCAATGCTGCCAGCTCTGCTGATCTTGCCCCCTCCAACATTGACTTTCTTCTTCAGAGGGGCAGTGGCGTTCCTAGGGGGGGCAGTGGGTGCGGTCCGCCCCGGGTGCATGCTGCTTGGGGGGGTGCCGCGCACGCCTGTCCACCGTTCGTTCCATGCTCCCTCTGCCCCGGAACAGAGGGAGCATGGAACAAACGACGGACAGGCGCACGCGGCACCCCCTCCCCCAGCGGCGTGCACCCGGGTGGGGGGGTGTCCTTTTGCCGGGGGGGGTCGCGCTGCACCCGGGGGGTGGGGCGCATAGGCGATCCGCCCCGGGTGTCAGCCCCCCTAGGAACGCCACTGCAGAGGGGGCTGGACTCTGGCAGAGTGGACTGTGAAAAACAGAGAAAATAAGGCCCCAAGCTTGTTTTCATTTTATTGCTACTGCTGTTGCTGTCATGGGAAGCAGCAGCAGCCAGGATGCTGGGGGGGTGGGGAGGAGAGTGCTGGGGCAAGGGGAACAGAAAATGCTGAGGTGGATAGGGGAGGGGAGAGAAGAGTTGATGAATGGAAGGGGGAGGGAGAGAGAGAGAAAGAGAGAGAGAGAGGATGCTGGATGAGGGAGAGGGAAGACACTGGATGGAAGAAGAAGAGAAGGGAGGCCCTGGATGGAAGGGGGGGGAGAGAGAGAGAGCAGATGTTGAATGTTGGATACAGAACAGTAGCCTAGGATGTGGAGGACTAGCCTAATGGTTAATGCAGTGAGTTGAGATCGTGGGGAACTGGGTTCAATTCCCACTACAGCTTGTTGTAACCCTGGGCAAGTTACTTAACCCTCCATTGCCCCAGGTACAAAAAAACCCAGACTGTGAGCCCACTAGGGACAGAGAAAGTACCTGTAAATAGGACCAGATTCCATATAAGGCATCTTAAATGTAGGTGTGTTGGAGTAATGCGCACAGTGCTTTTCTATAGTCTACAGTAAAATGTGGTTTATAGACTAGAACATAAGTGTTGCCATACTGGGACAGACCAAAGGTCCACAAAGCCCAGTATCCTGTTTCCAACAGTGGCCAATCCAGGTCACAAGTACGTGGCAAGATCCCAAAACAGTAAAATAAATGTTATGCTGCTTATCCTAGAAATAAGCAGTGGGTTTTCCGAAGTCCATTTTAATAATGGCTTATAGACTTTTCTTTTAGGAAATTATCGAAGCTTTTTTTAAACCCCGCTAAGCTAACTTCTTTTACCGCATTATCTGGCAATGAATTTCAAAGTTTAATTGCATGTTGAGTAAAGAAATATTTTCTCCAGTTTCTTAGCACGTACATTTAGGTGTGGCCATGCCTAAATGTACACACAGTCAACCAAATTCTATAACAATGTGTATAAATGTGATTGAAACGCCTACACTCCTCCTATGGCCAAGTCCCATTTTCAGCTACACTCATTAGAATTTACGTGTGCGCTTTTTAGAATACACCTAAAAAGAAGCATGTGTAAATTCCAATTATTGTCAATTAGTTATGATAATTGGTAGCTATCAGTCAATTATCATGACTAATTGGCTCATTACTCAACTGAGTAGCGTGCTTAAATTGGCCACATGCACAATTTAATGCACGCTATTCGCCACACCTTATATAGAATCCGGGGGATCATGTGTACAGCACTGCATACGCCTAACAGTGCTATAGAAATGATAAGTAGTAGTAGTAATATGGAAGGGAGAGAGAGGGAAGACCCTGGATTAAAGGAGAGAGGAGGTTTTGGATAGAAGGGAGAAGCTACATGCAAAACAAATCTGACATATGGAAAAATAAGTAGAGCCAAAATCCAGTATTTCCTCTGACTTCATGCCATGTTCTGTATTGTACAGGGCAGGATTAAGGAATAGGCAAACTAAGCATATACCTAGGGCCCAAATATTTAAAAGAACCCATTCAAGGCAGATGTTTGCACTGTTAAGTCAAAAGTGGCAGAAAGAAGTTTGGGGATTGAACAAAGTTTTCAACTTATCTGCTGCGTCTTGTGGGTATAAAAACCCTGTCCGCTGACCTGCAGATAAATTGCAAATTTTGTAAAAAGTTTAAGGATAATTGATGAAGATTTTGCATGTTTATGGAAAGCTGAGGCAAGTTTGAAACTCCTTATGTATTGCTGTACACTTACCACAGTGTGTTTGAGTGTAAATTACACAGATCTTTATAGTCACAATCATGTGAGGAATCTAATAATGAAGTGTGGCACTTTAATTGACAAGTAGAGCAGAACACACTCCTGGCTTGTCACATATGTACAAGTTGCCGGTGCCAGTGAGCACTCTAATAACACTATGTATGACACTGTCAGCCTCCTCTCATTTCAGTCTTAAAGGTGCTCCCGCTGTGTGGTAATTGCACTGTATTTCAGAGCGCTAATTTTCGACAATCACACCTAAAAGAATGGCACATATTTGCCAGTTATGCTAGTAGTCTTTAAAGGAAAACAGGAGCATTCTTTCCTTTATAGAATAGTTTCTAAAGAGCTGCCTTCTTGGCACCTAAAAATAGAATCACCCTAGTTAATGCTGAAAACAAGATGAAACATTAACTGTGGAAAATGTGCCCAATACTCACTGAACGCAGCCACTGCAAGAACCAGTGTAACAATAATGGAGGTCCATGATATCCAAAGCGCCTTTTTTCTGTAGCTCTGAGCTTCGTGAGGCTTAAGTTTTGTGCTGCTTTCTAGTAAACCTGATAAAATCAACAAAAATCAATGAGCCTTGTGTGTTAATTTTAATCTTTACAGATCAACAATTACTGCTAATTGTGATAACTCAAAAACAAAAAAAAACAGTATTATGTGGTGTCTATATTTAGAAAATGGGGAGAAAGTCTCAACTAATGCGGCAACTTATTATCCAAGAATTTTGTTGCACGCACAAAAAGTCATCATCGACTAGAACCCCCCCACCCCCATGGAAAAATATTTATTTTTTTGTATTTTTTATTTTGTGCTTAAACCCAATAGAATCTCATTACATGTACTTTCCTCTTGAAACATCATCATTATTATCCAGCATCAATTGTTATCAACTGTCTTACGGTATGGTTCCCTGAAGAAGAATATCGAAACGGGACCGTTGGAATCAACACGCAAGCTGGAGTACACTTTGTAAAGATAAGTGTTTTTGTGCACTTCATGATATAATAATAATGATGATGTTTCAAGAGGAAAGTACATGTAATGAGATTCTATCGGGTTTAAGCACAAAATAAAAAATACAAAAAAAAGAAATATTTTTCCGCGGGGGGTTTTCTTGTCGATGATGACTTTTTGTGCGTGCAACAAAATTCTTGGATAATAAATTGCCGCATTAGTTTTATTTATTTATTTGGAACATTTATATCCCACATATTCCCAACATAGCAGGCTCTATGTGGCTAACAATTTATAAAGAATGAACATCAAACAAATGCAAGGGCAGAACAAAGAAGAAGGCACATCGGGGGGGGGGGGGGGGGGGGACAACAGGGGAAGCCAAGGAGGGACGGCAGGAAGTTAAGGAACAGCTGAGTAGGTTTCATCACATAGATGAGTCTTGAGGAGTTTCTTAAACAGGGCGTGGTCGGTAGTTTCCCTTAATGCGGATGGCAGAGCATTCCAGTATCATGGACTCATAAAGCAAAGAGAGGAGGCGAAGAGCAATTTGTACCGTACATTCTTGCAGTTAGGATAGTGGAGATGTAGGTAAGTACGGAACGGCTTCTTGGAGTTTCTTGGAGGGAGGTCAATCAGGCTGAGTTGAGACTTTTCCCCAATTTTCTAAATATAGACACCATAATACTGCTTTTTTGATTTTTGAATTTTAATCTTTACAAAAACCGATTGAAACATTGGATCACAAACAAAGCAAACTAGTGCCTTTCCAGAAGCGTCACATCCCGTGTTTTTCTCCATTGATTTACATGCTGATTTGCATGCGCTTACTGCACTTTGAGGCTCTTTTAGTAAGTTGTGCTAAGAAACAGGCTTAATGTGCCCTTGCACGAGAGCCTTTTCTGGACACTATAAGCCCATCTCTGGCACTGCTGTCAAAAGGGGCCTTTTTTCAATTGGTTTTATTCTGGCTGTGTGTTAATGCTAGCATTGGCACACGATCATTTAAAAAAAAAAAATTAGGGGGTCTTTTACTATGCCTATGTGCGTCTCGGTGTTTATTTATTTATTTATTTATTTATTTACGTCAATTTATATACCGTATCTTATTGCTACTGCAAGGCAGAACGGTTTACAATTTATAAAAAAAAAAGGCAATACAATAAGTACAAATTAGACAAACATTTGAACTCCAATCATTACAGGAAAGCACAGCAAACCCAGAAACTAGCTACATAAGATGAAAACAATATAACTCATGAATAATACACAGGAGAACACTATAAATACAAAATTAAATACATAATATAATCTACACAGACTTAGTATATATTACAGATGCCCATATCTAACCCTTCTTCCATTATTCTAAATTCTGATCGACATACTCGATAAAGTAGAAGGTTTTCAAAAGTTTCCGAAAATGAAAGTAAGATTTCTCAAGTCTGATCTCTTTTGGAAGGCCATTCCAAAGAGAGGGAGACAAATAGAAAAAAGCCGAATTCCGTGTAGATTCCCATCTAGCCCTAGCAAGAGGAGGAATCACTAACCTGTTATCTGTCAGGGATCTAAGGGTTCGTGTGGCAGTGTAAGGAATAGTTAGATTTGACAGATAGTCAGGATTTAGTGTATAAAAAGCCTTATGGGTCAAAACTAAGGCTTTAAACTTAACTCTTGCTTCAACCGGAAGCCAATGCAGTTGATGTAGCAAAGGTGTTACTCTGTCATCCCTCCGGGCCCTACAAATCATACGTGCTGCAGTATTCTGATTTCTACTGCAAGCTAAAAGCACTAGCGTGGTTTAGTAAAAGACTCCGTAACTGCGGGAGCACTTACTGCCTCCTGTTTAGGAGGCCCGCGTTATGGACATGCAAACCAGTTAATGCTGTGATGATGTCAGCGCACTAATAACCCCTCAAAACAATGTTTTTACATACTTCATAATTAACTCGCGCAAATTGCAAAATTAATGCAGAACACTTTAGCACATCCCACATTAAGACATTTTTGCTGTGTTAGGCATACATTAGTGCCAAGCACAGCTCAGTACAAGGACCCCTTTATTAACTGCAAAAGGTAAGGGGCCTCTTTTACTAACCTGGGGTATGCAGCTAGTGCAGGTTTTACTGTTAGCACTGACCCATGCTAATGGCCACCATGCATTAAGACCAGCCAGCATGGCAAAAATCCCATGTTAGCTGCCTAATGTGGGTAAGGGTTGGAACAGAGCATGACAGAGGGAGAGAGGAGACCCTAGCTGTCAAAACTGTCAATAGTACAACTGCACTAAATGCCAAGCTTCCACGTAGAGGCCAACCAAAACCAGTGGTTTTGGACATGGCCAAAACCAAATCTGCGTGCAAAATTCGCTGCTTGGTTTTGGACAGAACTGTCCCCTGCCACCACCACCACAGCTGCAAGCCTGTCTCCCTGAGCCAGCCTCCCCCCTCCCCAACAGAAAACCTGTCTCCCCCGGGTGATAAAATGGCAACAGTGACCCCTAGTGTTAGTCTCATGCAGGTAGAGGTCAACCAAATTTCAGTTTCACATTCAGCACCAAAATTGATACAAAATTCAGGTTCAGGTTTCAGCCAAAAATGCCTGTGCATTTCTGGCAAAAATTTAAACCATAACCCCCACCCCCTCTGCTGCCACTACCACCGCAATCCTGTCCCCCCAAGTCAGCCTCCCTCCCAAACACAAAACCCATATTCCCCCAGGCCGCCCACCAGCTCTGCCATTTCCCAACCCCTGCCCTGGGGCCCTCCCCAGGCCTACCTTCTAAAAGCCCTGGTGGTCTAGTGGCCTCATTAGAGCAGGAACATCCTGAGTTGTTCTTGCCCCTGCTGGCTGCATTGCAAAAATGATGGCTGTGACTTCCCGTGGCAGGTGACTGGGGAATCCTCCTGCCCATGCTGGTTCCAGTCCTAAAATGGCTGCCATGACCTCTCACAGCAGTCTCATGAGGCTGCCATGGGAAGTTCCAGCCACTTTTTTTTTGCAACACAGCCAGAAGGCAGGAGCAACTCGGAATGCTCCTGCTGCAAAGGGGCCACTAGATCAGCAGAGCTTTCAGAAAGCAGGCACAGGGGGAGGGCAGAGCTGATGGGCAGCCCGGGCCGGGGAGGCAGGTTTTCTGTCAGGAGGGAGGCGGGTTTGGGGGTACAGGCTTCTGGTTGTGGCAGTGGCAGGGGGCAGGGCAATGGTTTTAGTTTCTGCCAAAAATGCACAGGCATTTTTGGCTAAAACCTGAATCCGAATTTCAGGTCAGTTTTGGTGCCATATCCAAAATCAAAACTGAAATTCGGCTGACCACTACTTCCATGAGACTAACACTAGGGGTCACTGTGGCCATTTTGACACTCAGAACCAGACAGGGCAGGAACAGAAGGGGCCTGCTCCTTGCTCATTCTACTAGACTACCACAGAACCCTCATGACCTCTCAAGATGAGTTGGGGGAGGTCTGTGAGGTGCTGAAAGGGTTAAGTTTGATGGGCGTTGGTCTGCTATCGGGATGGTTAATGTTGAGGTTGTGATTGTTGTGCCAGTAGAATGAAAAGGGTTAGGGTACTTGCACTGAGGAGGAGGGGAGGAATCAGATGGGAAGGAAGTTGTGCTTTGGGACTCAGAACAGGGGTACTTGCACTGGAGGGGGGTCAGGAGGGGCTAAACTGACACTGCCATGCCTTCATGTATTATTGGACAGTCTGAGTAGTGGCAGTGCTACTGGACTGCCGATAGCATGGATGCATTTAACACCTTCTCCTGAGGTGGCACCTGTGCTATCAGTAGTCATGACAGCTAGCATGCACCACTGAACCATGAGCTACCTGTCACAGCCAGCCACACTTCTGCTCTATCTCTGTCATGCCTTACTCCTATCCCCACCCACATTAAGCAGCTAGTGTGGTCTTTTTACCACACTGACAGGTTTTAACATGTGTTAGTCATTAGTGTCAGTCCTCACTAGTGCCTACAGAGTGGTTAAACCCACCTTAGTTAGTGCAGCTTAGTAAAAGAGCCCTTTAATTATATCAGCATCAGACACTGTCCTAAGGATATATGGTAAATTGATATTGTTTTCATTTAATATTATTATTATGTAGTATTTTAAAACCATATCCCTCTGGAGTCTATAAAGGTCATCCAAATTTGGCACAGTCCCCAGATCAGTGCCAAAAATAATTTGTTAATGGGCTCCAATGATTTAATTATTAGAGCTAACACTTCATTGGCACTAATTATGATTTGGGTGCCAATTTGGCTACATGCTATTCTGTAACAATGGGTGCCTAAATTGGATGGCACACGACTCAAAAGAGGGCTTGGGCATGGGAGGGGCATGGGTGGAGAGCAACCACAAAAAGTGGAAAGAACACAAAGGTCCCATGGGGTGGATAGAATCCAACAACAAGGAGTGGGAACTGAATAAGGCTCTTCAAGAACAGGCTCAGGACGCCGGAATGGAATTATGAATGTTTATTTAAGATGACTCGACATGGAACCATGTTTCAGAACATGCAAGCCTGCCTCAGGAGTCTTGATGCGTATACTTGAAGACACGGGCGTAGCCAGACTTCGTCCGGAGGGGGGTCCAGAGCCCAAGATGAGGGGGCACATTTTAGCCCCCCCCCCGGCACCACTGACCCCCCACCATTTTACCCCCACCCCCACCCCCCGCTGCAATTTTTGACACCCCCCTGCCACCACCACCTTTGACCCCCCCCCCCCGGCGCCAACCCTTTCGACCCCCTCTTCCCGCCACTGCCAACCCTCCCCCACCGTCGGGTACCTTTGCTGGCGGGGTCCCCAACCCCCGCCCGCCAAAGTCCTCTTCTCCGGGCGTGGCCGCGTTGCTGATCTGCAAGGGCAGGCTTCTGTTTCTGTGAGTCTGATGTCCCGCATGTACTCACAGAAACAGAAGCCTGCCCTTGCAGATCAGCAACGCGGTCATGCCGAAGAAGAGGACTTCAGCTGGCGGGGGTTGGGGACCCCCGCCAGCAAAGATATTCAACGGCAGCGGCAGTGGGGGAGGGTTGGTGGCGGGAGGGGGGGGTCGAAGGGGTTGGCGGTAGGGGGGCCAGAGCCAAATCTACGGGGGCCCATGACCCCATGGCGCCACATAGCTATGCCCCTGCTTGATGATCACATTTATCATTGATGATGCTTCTTGCGAAAAGAGCGTGAGCTGGTCTTTAGAAAGAACATTGGTAAAAGAAATAATTGTTTAGCATGTGAAATGCCGATATCGTGCTGGGTGGGTCAGAGGCACTCACAAAATATGCACGCAATGTTACAGAATGGCAGGGATCTGGGTCCAAGTTCTGCACCACCATTTACACCAGGCTTCAACTGGCAACTCCTCATGTGCAAATTTAAGTGCAGAATTTTATTGCACATTTATAGAATCTGGTAGGAAACCATAAATAGGTTCTGAGAAAAAAGTATAATTGTTCTTTTTTTTTTTTTTTTTTTGCAATAATTCCTTCAAGTAATTGTATAATTATACACACTAAATTCAGCATACATCTTATCAGGTATCTCTTCTGTGACTAAGCTGCTGAAATCTTAAAGTAGCTACATAATGGTAGAGGCACACTGCTGATATTACATTTGCATTTCCGTGCTTCATCTGTCCTACTTGTCCTTAGAAAATAAACTAATTGTATCATTTATTGCTATAGAAGAAAAGGACTGAATTCACTGCCCATATTCAAGACGACAATGCTCTAAAATGCTTTATTTACGCAGATTCTGGAACTACAAAACATTTTCAGCAGAAAACATTAATGAGGTTTATCAAACAGAAATGATCACATCTTTTGTTTTAAAAATATATGTATCAGCTCTGATTCCCTGCGTATCTGAAGAAAATGGAATCAACCTTCTTTACATGATTTTATTGGAATTGGGCAATACAGGGGTCCCTAAACATTACAAAAGAAGGTGTCTTATAGAACATTTCAAACCACTGAGAGGGTTAGGGTAGGGGATCTCCCTTTGAGACTGCTGAGTGGGGGAGGGGAACATGTCTAGTCATTTCAACAATTTGAAATGCTAGGAAAAGGCCAAGGCAGGGAGGTAAGGCTCCCAATGGCGTGGCATAGAATGCATTCGTTGGGATCCCTGTCCCTTGCCTTCCTCTATCCCTACACCTGTTTCCTGATGTGTATGGTTGTGTGTATCTGTATGTGACACACTCCTCTGTTATCTCCATTCCTCCCCCTCCATTTCCTCTCATTCATTCTCCCCTTCTTTTCCCTTCCTTCTCATTCTCCCACAGTAAGTAAGCAGAAGATAGTCAACATAATGAAACACAAAAATAAAACTTTGTTCACTTTTTTCATTTTATTGACAAAATGAAACAAAACAAAACGGGAAAGGCAGCTGGCATCTCCCGATTCATTTTCAATTAAAGTAAATACCTAATAAGCATCATTGTAATCAAGAAGGACCCTTCACAACCATATCATCTCTGAATTTCACTACCTCCCATCTCAATGTGACACAACATTCCTACACTACACGTCAATGAAATAAATATTCGCGTGTGGGGAGTAGGCGTTGCAAACTGAAAAAAACACTGAAACCATCATCAAGTTCACACCTTGATCAGCAAGTGATCCATCTATTCCATGAAAGAACAATTGTACCATTTGTCTATCATTTTTACTACAACTTTTAAGAGATTATCTGGAGCATGGTGACCAAACATTCCACTACAAAGACACTGACTACAGAATTATGCCACTTTTGTCCCTTTACTCCCTGTCCAAGGAACAAGTACCAAATCATTATATCCAATGCAGGTGGTTGGGAGGTGGGGATAGTGCTGGGCAGACTTATACGGTTTGTGCCAGAGCCGGTGGCTGGGAGGCGGGGCTGGTGGTTGGGAGGCGGGGATAGTGCTGGGCAGACTTATACGGTCTGTGCCCTGAAGAACACAGGTACAAATCAAAGTAGGGTATACACAAAAGTAGCACACATGAGTTGTCTTGTTGGGCAGACTGGATGGACCGTGCAGGTCTTTTTCTGCCGTCATCTACTATGTTACAATGAAGCTGTTATATGACTGCTAGAGTAAAAAGCAAACTCCTCCATAACCAGATGCATGTAACAGATGTTCATCTTTGATGCAGAAAGTCATGTTATACCCTTCTTATCTTGCAAAATAATTACTGGAATAATGTATTCCAAAATCAGCTTATAAGTGCCCTTTAAATTCTTCACCTGAAAATAAGAGTGAGGGCCTGCAACAGGGCCATAAACATGAAAAACTACTTATTTTAAAATATCCTATATATAATTCTCACCTCCAACGTTCTGACTTGCCTGGGACCGTGGCTCATTCCGAGTTGGTCTGCTAGGCTCTGTAGATCAGGCTGACATCACTGTAGCCATTAAGATGTCAACTTCAGAACCCGGGGGGAAAAAAACATGCCTCACAGCTGATCCATGTCCAGAGGAGGGTCGCTGGACATGGGTGGCTGCAGGGGAGGCAGGGGAGAGAGGAGGGTCGCTGGACATGGGTGGCTGCAGGGGGAGAGGAGGGTCGCTGGACATGGGTGGCTGCAGGGGAGCCGAGGAAAACCTTGCTAGCGCCCATTTCATTTGTGTCAGAAACGGGCCTTTTTTACTAGTAAGATATAAAAGACATTCACACCAATAAGATAAAACAATAACTAAGGGGCCCTTCTACAGAGCGGCGGTAAGCCCAACGCAGACTTACCGCTCACTCCTCCGGGACTACAACCAGCCCAACGCGACCACCAGCGGTAGTCCCGCCCTGAGTGTGTGCCATCTCTGGGGGGGAAAAAAAACTCCCTGAAATAGCTTGCGCAACCCGGTGATAATCAGGCATCACAGCGTGCTGCACAGTTACCACTGGATTAGTGTAGGAGGCCTTATAGCCACCTCAATGGGTGGCAGTAAGGGCTCCCCATCGCATGGCCACACAGTTAGAGTTCTCTTACTGCATGGCCATGTGTGCCTGGGGTCTTTCCACCCACTGCGGTAAAAAGGGCCCTGGCGAGCGGGAAACACGGCCCCTGCCACTAGTGCAGAGCCTTTTTTCCCACAGCTTGGTAAAAGGACCCCTAAATTTCTAGTATTTCCACCAACTTTAAGACGTGAGACTAACACTAGCATTTCGCAAGCAGTTGAAAATATTTCTATTCTCAAATGAGTGAGGAAGAGAGAAGTGCCTACTTTTCTGAGTCTTCTAGGGTAGAGGAGTTGCTGGGTTATTTTATCTGTTGAGATGTGTGTATAAGTATATATGAGTTTTATTTTCTAACCTTTTTTATTTTATTTTCACAGGAAAATTTTCATATCGAAAATTAAAACTCACCGAAGTCATTCAGTATCTCAGCTGGACAAAGTTGTTTGAAAAAATACTTTACAATCAATGAGGCTATTTAAATCACGTGGTTCTACTGAACTTTAAGTTGTAAATCAATATTCAATCTAATCAGAAATCTTCATTGTGGACCCAGATTTGAAGTGAGTTTGTTAATTACAGTTAGGTCTATAGTGGCTCCATCCAGTTCCTGCCTGCAGAGATAGCAACCTAGTGAAGATTTAAATTCCAACTTAGTAAACAGGGGGCTAGTTTTTTTTCTCAATTCAATAGGTCTTCAGATTAGGAGCAATCCCCAATTGCTCCTCCACTTTCCAAAGTGTAAAAATATTTGAAAATTGTAGATATTGCTCCAGTAGGAAACAACCGGTATAGGTTGATTGTGCCTGCAGCAGTGCTCTGGTTTAGATCTGAGCAAGAATGAATTTTAAAATACTTGAAAATTGTAGAAATTGCTCCCTTAAGAAACAATAAAGTTTTTTTGATTGTGCCTGTGGAAGTGCTCTGGCCTCGACTTGAGCAAGAATGAATGCATTATCTAAGCACTGCTGAAAGCAAGAAGAAGAAGAAGGTATGTGTGTATTTGGGCAGAGTAGAGGGGTATTATTAGGAAGTCTATGATGGTTTCTCTTTGATAGACTGAGAGGGACATTTTGACATGATGTTCAAACAGAGAAATAAATGTTTACTGGAAAACATTTAAAAGCGCAAGCTCATAATGGATGAAATAAATAAATGTGTTCCGATATTCAAAAATACACAAAAAAGGTTTAGAAAGAGTACGTACTGCAAACGTCATAGACGTTCTGAGATAAATGTCTCTGCCAATTGAAAATACACTATGCAAAACGTGCAATGGCAGTACTTGTCCCTGGGTCAAGAAAATATCTGCAGCAACGAGAGCACGTTCTCTCCACGTGCAAAACACACATCTATACCTCTTGCACGTGGAGGAACATTCATCAATGTGGACAGTCATGTCTCTTTGGGGAGAGCTTAATTTCAGTGTGCCAGAGACAGAGCTCCTGGTCAACTCATCCACATTCCTCCCCCCCCCCCCCCAAACACATACACCTGGCAAGGTGAGTGAGAATCGTGCCCCCCCCCCCTCCCCCAGGATCACAGCTCTATTCATGTGTAAGCACTATACATAGACAGGGTCACATACAGTGAAGTCCCTTTGTTGTTGCAATAAATGTTATTGATTTTTCATAAGAAAGAATAACAAAACATAGGTGAATATCCAATCATTAGTAATTAAGTGGCCTTCTCCATTAGTTATTCAATGCTGAAATGAAGGGCTGCACATATCTGGACCCCCTTCCCCCTCCCCCCCTGCCAGCATCCTGTCCTACATACTGATGTGAACATTGGCAGCAGCTCACTGAAGTACATTGAGCCAACCACAGGCACACCTGCTTTACCCCACTGCCCATTTCCACCTCCCAGCAACAGTGCACATGCGCCACAGAAAGACCATCATGTCATCCTCTATCCCCATGGCCACCTCTCCTCACATAGCACCTGTGTCTGTGTACTGCATACCCACCTCCGCAGCCCTCTCTCCCCAATCTGGCTGTAGCCATCTGTCACAGGCTATGTGAGGAGTACATGCCCATCACCTGAACCCTGTCTCCACCAACCTTTGTTTTGTAGAAGATTCAGGGACTTTGAGGCACTTAAGCGCCGATACCGTAAAACATGGCTTGAAGATCCAGGCCTCATCTGGTGCATGAAGGAGCACCTCAGGGCCCAATATAAGTGCCACTAACATTACACCCCTATAACAGCTCCAAACAGAACCAAAAGAAGAGGAGAAGGCATTGCAATAATATGCAAATCCTCCTTCACAGCAGAACCTGTCGCTAAACACACATCCTGGCATGCAAAATCACTGACAAAACACTAACTGACCAACCAGGCATCACATTATTCTACCACCCTCCAGACAAATGCCCAAGATGATTTCACGGACTTTGTATCAAACATCTGTACCAATCACCCAAATGTGCTACTAATAGGTGGCATAAACCTGAACCTAGAAAAGCAAAATGACAGAAACACCAGAACACTAATGAACTTCATAAACCAATGGACCTTCACAAGGAGTCTCATCGCACACAAGAAAGGACACCAATTAGATATACTAATACTAGCTCACAGATTCCCAGTGAGTAACAACCACATATTCACAAACCACACATGGGAAAAGGTACCATGGTCAGACCTTTCTCACTTTCTCACTACAATGGAAAGAAAATGGCAAGAAAAGAGAGCCAAGAACCCAACACACATTCAGAACCTGAGGAAAAGTAGACAACCACACATTCTGGACAACAACAATAAATGAACTCAATAACATACCACCCGCGGATAAACAATTCATGAGAAACAGGGACGAAACAAGTGAAAACACACTAAACAAAATAACACCACTCAAAACAAAAACAAAAATCAGAAAACAACCATGTCCCTGGTTTAATCACAAACTACTATACATGAAGAAACTCTGTAGGGAACTCGAAAGAGCATGGGCCAAAAACATAACAGATGCAAACAAAACCATATGGAGAAAATCCATAAGAACATAAACAACATAAAGAAAGTGAAAGCAGAACACTACAGTACATATAAGAAAAAAATATTCAAACTCATAAACAAACAACGGAAAACCCAGAACATATTGGTGACAACTGAAACACCACCAACTGCAGATGAGCTTACACAATACTTCAAAAACAAAATAGCAAACATAAGACAAAACCTTGCAAAAGCACAAATAAACGTCATAGACTACCTACAAGACTGCGAAACACACGCAACCACACTGCAGCAGACAGAATATGTATGGACCATGTTCAAACCACCCCAACTAGACACAGCAAAGACACTATTGACAAAATACACACATGTATACTGCCTATTTGACAAATGCCCCAACTACATGATGAAAAACTGTTATGATTCTGCTAGACAGGCAGGGGAATGTTTGGGACTTGTTTCTGATTGGCCTGTCAGGGGTGGAGCTGACGTCTGAAGCAGCAGACATCGGAAGCCTGATCTATCTATTTAAGCTTACCTTTCCCTACAGGCCATTCTTTAGCGTTAGATTCGTGTCATCTGAAGCCTGTTCCACTTTCTCTCAGTCTGTGCTGTTGCACACTGTGTGTTTGTTGGGCTTTGTTTTCTCTCCTCGTAGCTAGTAGCTTCTGTGTTTGCTGGGTGTTCCCAGCGTGAGCTTGATTGTTTCCCTTCCCTGCACCTGAGTCTGTTCCTTGCTTGCTGGTGTAGTGTGGTCTGTGGTAAGCTTGTCCCTTGTATCGTTCCAGTTCATTTGTTTAATTTCCCTTTCCTCAGTGTAACCCTTAATGTGCTGAATTTAGTATTTGCCTTCTGTAGTCCTGCCTCTGTCGTCAGCCTCCCTGTCCTTGTATTTGCTCCTGTTTGTTTGTTTTAGTTTTTGTTTTTTGTTTGCCTTACCTTTGTCATGTTTGCCCTGCTTCCTGCTGTTTGCTGTTCCAGAAGCAGCCTTCCCTTAGCCTGTTTTTTCCCCTTGGTTTGCTGAGTCTGTCTCCTGATTTTGGTAAGCTTTGCTCCTTGTCTGATCTGCGTATGTTAAGGCAACTTTCTCTGTTTGTTTGCTTCCCTTTACCCTTGTGCACTGTGTGGCACAGCCTTGTGTATTCCTGTAGGTGGCTTCCCCTTACTTTTGTATGCTGTATGGTACAGCCTAGAGTAATCCTTTGAATGGCTTCCTTTAGCCTTGACTGCCGTGTGGCACAACCTTGTGTATTCCTATAGTAGCTTCTGTCTGTCGCCCTTTCCCTGGTGTCTCTAGCTTGCGCTGTGTGCGTTGCTTTTGCTCCAGTCCCTCAGGGGACCCCTCTTTATTCTTTCTCCCTTCCCAGTGTATGACTCGGTTCCTGTTCGGCCGTGAGGCACGCACGCTTGGACTCTGTGAGGCCATGAGACCCGCCTGAGTGGTCTATCTCCCTTTCTCTGGTACTGCTAGTTGCTTGTCATGTGTGTGCGGGGCTTGGTGGCTGGGGTTGTGCGTAGCACCTGTTTGGTCCACCCTAGGCCTTGGCCAAGATCCTTCCTAGGCCTCGGCCTGGGCTCATGAACAGATTAACAAAAACCCACCAGACTGGTTCATCGAGTACCTCACCAAACACATCACATACATGCGAAACATTTCCAACAGACAAAGGCAACATAGTACTCACACCTATCCCAAAAAACACTACAAAGCAAGATCAGCGATATCACAAATTACAGACCAGTAGCCTCAATACTACTATTGACCAAAACAATGGAAGATCTAGTAACATAGCAATTAACAGAATACTTGACAAAATTCTCAATTCTTCATAAATCCCAATCAGATTTCAGACTACAACACAGCATTGAAATGATCATAACCACCCTGATAACAAAATTCAGAAGCATAATATGCCAAGGACAAAATGTATTACTACTACAGTTCGACATGTCAAGTGCGTTCACCACACTAATGACACTGCTCAACAACATAGGAATCAGCACTGCAGTGACAACATGGTTCAATGGCTTCCTAAAGACCAGATCCTACATTGCAAAGATGTCCAACCAAACATCAGCCTCATGGATCCCTGAGTGCAGGGTATCTCAGGGATCGAAAATTTCACCAATACTGTTCAATGTAATGATGGCGTCACTCAGAAAAGAAGCTGGAATTAATGGGTTTCAACCCATTTATATATGCAGATGACATCACCATCTTCAAACCTTTCCAAAACAATATCACAAACATATAGGACAAAATAAAAGTTACCACTACCTTTCCACTTCAAATCTATCTCTTCAAAAACTCTATGAATAAACACATGAACTATAGATGTCCTCTCCAAATTGCACAACACTATTGTAACTCCACCAAAATGTAAATTGTAAGTCACTTTGAACCAAAACTTGTTTTGGATAATAGTGGGCTACAAGAATGCATAAATAAATAAAATAAATTGTGATATTGCATATATATAAGTGTGTGCCTTTGTTCCTAGTCATGCATCCAAAGGTTATATAATCTTTTCAAGAAAGCCAGTTAATCATTTAATTTATTAGTGGAGCATAACCACAAAGGCATAGAATGGTCGCATTTTCAATATGATAATACTAGAACCCAGCTAAGGAACAGGTTATTTTGAGTTAGTCCTCAATGGACCAAACTTGCTTTCCTTGTGCCATCACCATCCAGTTGAATAGGCAGTGCCTTAAAAGATGAAGGACAAAGGATTTTTTAAAAACTGACATTTATATCCCACATTATCCCAAGCAAACTCGAGTTCAATGTGGCTTACATTTGAAAATACAATGAGAGAGAATACTGTAATAGAATTCAGTAACATCATGAGAGCAAGTTGATGGATATGTCTGAAACATTTAACAAAGATGAGATTATCATATATAGCCAGCTGGGTATTTAAAAGTCTGTGCTTTAATGATGCTGTATGTTCAGAAATCATAGCCATAAGTTTAGACAGATATTCAAACATTATCATATGCACACAACAAAAACAGGAATCCATACACACATTGCAAAGTAAACAACAACTTCTATAGCACAACACAGTTTATTCCAAATTGTTTCACCACCCTTAGGTTTCGCCTTTGGGTTTAACAAGAAATACCATGTGCATGTAAGATCTGGATAAATTAATTAAAACAATCAAAGTTTAAAGCAAATGCCCATAATATGTAATACTTGGTAACAATAATGAAACAGTCATGGAATATTCACATAGCAGGCAGCCAACAGATTTATTTTCCACTGAAAATAATAAACTTTACTAAAAGACGCAAAGAAAAGTACAAATGACTTAACCAACTATCGCCCAGTAGCATCTATCCCGCTAATAACCAAACTTATGGAAGGCTTAGTGACGAAACAACTTACTAACCACCTAAATAAACATTCAAATCTTACATGAAGCTCAATCAGGATTTCGATCGAATTACAGCACTGAAACAGTACTAATCACTCTAATGAACAAATTTAAACAAACAATTGCAACCAGGAATAACATACTTCTCCTACAATTTGATATGTCCAGTGCCTTCGACATGGTCAACCATGGAATATTACTACACATCCTGGAATACTTCGGAGTTGGAGGTAATGTTATTAACTGGTTTAGAGGTTTCCTAACAACAAGATCATACCAAGTAACAACTAACGCAGAGACATCAGCCCCATGGCTACCTGAATGCGGTGTTCCCCAAGGATTCCCCTCTATCACCAACACTATTTAACCTAATGATGACACCCCTAGCCAAGCTATTAGACAATCAAAAGCTCAACCCATACATATACGCAGACGATGTTATGATCTACATTCCATTCAAACATGAACTAAAGGAAATCACCAACGAAATCAACCAAAGCTTCCTAATCATGCACTCCTGGGCGGACGCATTTCAACTAAAACTCAATGCTGAAAAAACATAATGCCTCATAATAACCTGACAACACAATACAAATAAATTCACTACTATAACCACCCCAAACTTTTCTCTCCCTGTTTCAAACAACTTGAAAATTCTAGGAGTCACCATTGATCAAAACCTCACACTCGAAACTCACGTGAAAAACACAACTAAGAAAATGTTCCACTCCATGTGGAAACTCAAAAGAGTAAAACCTTACTTCCCAAGGGCTATTTTTCGGAACCTGGTACAGTCAATGGTACTAAGCCACATGGACTATTGCAACTCACTTTACGCTGGCTGCAAAGAACAAACCATCAAAAAACTTCAAACAGCCCAAAATACTGCAAAACCCCTAAGAAAGAATTTACACTGGCTACCACTTAAAGAACGTAGCACATTCAACATTTGCACGATTGTTCATAAAATCATTTACGGAGATGCCCCGACCTACATGCTAGACCTCATTGACCTACCACCAAGAAATGCTAAGAAATCATCCCACACCTATCTCAACTTACACTTCCCCAGCTGCACAGGTCTAAAATACAAATTAACTCACTCGACCAGCTTCTCCTACTTGAGCACGCAGCTATGGAATTCACTCCCAATTCACCTGAGAAAGATCAACGAATTAACTAACTTCCGCAAAGCCTTGAAGACTTACCTCTTTAACAAAGCCTACCACGAGAACCCTTAACTAGCCATAATACAACACCTATCCAACTATAATATAACACCTTTACAACTTTACTCAGAATATACTTTCCTACTAATGCTTGAACAAATCCTTTTGCCTTCTTTAACTTCTTGTAACACCAATTGTATGATGTAACCTGACATAGCTATGCCATGACAGTGCTCTGTAAGCCACATTGAGCCTGCAAATAGGTGGGAAAAAGTAGGGATACTAGTGCAATAAATAAATAAATAAAATAAACGTGAAGGCTAATAGTGTGCTGCTGGCTACTGCATTTTGGTGGTGTATTGTTTGCCTTCATAATAAAATTACACTCATCTATGTATAACACACAGCCAGAAGACAAAGGAGTTTTTTTTAAATGCCTTTTACAACCACACAGACTTGAATAAGAAATATATACAACAGAATTGGACAATATTAGCACATTTAGACTGACTCTGGACAGAACTTCTGCATGAAGGAAGCTCTTCCCTCATTATTCAATACCTGCATTGAAATAGTAGTAATACATTTTTATAATATACTATTGCATTCCGCAAAACAAAAGAAGGAAGTACCCGCATACCATCTTTTTTTTTTAATATAAACTCACAGGAAAAAAATATGTTAAATGTTCCCAGGTTTCAACCTAATTAAGGTTTTTAAAACATTTGTACTTAAAATAGAAACTCTGAATGTTGAGCACCTGATTTTCATAACATGATGTCTGTTTTGGTGGCCCTTTACTAGGTGAAAACATCTATGCATTAATACAACACCTACTAGGGTGCTAGGGAGTCCCTATAACCAGCCACTCCAATGACACATTGATTACAATTTAGAACAAATTAGTACTCTAACCGATGAAACATCGGGGAGGGTCTCAGAACATCAGAGTATAGGTAGTGGTAACTGGGAGGATGGAGTTGAGAGCTAGAGGTTCTGCTGCTATTACCATTTTGGGAGATAACCAGCTTGAATATTCTAGTCTGGTAGAGGTTGAACACAATAGTACCTCTTAGAGGTAAATTAATAAAAAGATTCTGGATAACTTTTAAAACTCTTAAACCATAGTAATAGGTCCTTCTATAATGGGGACCGCAGAGTGCATAGAGGGGTACATAGGAATATAATCTGCTTCTTCTGCATCCTCTGTAAGCTTTGTGTTAGCCATAAGGCATTCATACAGGACATATTGACCTGCAGGTTCTTTCTTGCTCAAAGCAGTTTCAATTAAGCGTTCAACTAATCCTCTGACACATGGAATAATACAACATCCAACGAGTACAAAAATGGCAACACAAACAATGATGGTGGTCGTAGCCAAAATAATAAACATTTTCCATTTTCCAAAAACTTTATCCATCCATCCGGTCCAGGAAGTATCAACACCAGAGTTGGCAGCAAGTTCTTCAGAAAGTGAAGTGAGGCCTTTCAAGGCTCTGGTAATTGATCCATCTGGAGCGGTATTATTAGAGATAAAGGTACAACATCGAATACCCAATTTTTTACAGACTCCTCCTTCTGATGCTAACATCATATCAAGAACCATCCGGTTCTCCATAGTCATCCTGCTAGTGGCATCTAATTGGGCTGCTATTCCCTGAACAGCATCTCAAGATCAACATACAGTTAAAAATAAAATAAAATCCTCTTCCAGGTCCCAGTGCCCAAAAAAGCCACCTCACCCACTGGGATATGCCTGTTGGAACAACCATGCCTTCAGAAGTGTCTTAAAAATTAGATACACTATGAATGGATCTTAGCATAGAGTTCCACAAATATGGTACTGCGAAGAAAAAGAAACTATGGCATGTACTTTCTAATTGAGCTAAACGAAGCCATGCTAAAACCATGCAATGGTCATTAATAGAACATAATACCCATGGTGAAGAATATGGAATGGTCAGTGAAGAAAGATATTAAGGTGTACCTCGATGGATAGATTTAAAAACTAGGAACAAAGTTTTAAATTGAACACAATGAAAGACCGGCAACCAGTGATGAACTTTCAAGGCAGATGTGACATGATCAAATTTCTGTACATGACAGAGGAAACGGAAGCTGCATTTTGTGATGTCTATAATCGTTTGAATAGCGAGTTAGAAATACCTACATAAATATTACAATAATCCTGAGGTGTCATCAATAAAGAAAGAATTAAAGAGTGGAAAGTATCATGATTGAAGAAGGAAGCTAACTGATCTCAGCTGGCATAAAAGAAAAAATTGAGATTTACATAGTGCAGCAACTTGAGGCTCAAAGGAAAGAGTAGAATCAAGAAGCATCCATAAATAATGAAAACTAATTATTGGTGAGATCGGTGTATCAAATAGCAGGAGTGGAACAGTAGGTATTGACAGGTAACCAGACAACCAACAGGCCACAGTCTTTTGGGGATTCAGCACAAGGTGGTGACCACTAAGCCACTGGGCAATTGTACTTAGGATCAAGATTATAGTAAATAGTAAATATTAAACAGAAGAGGAGAAAGGATAGATCCCTGAGGAACCCCACATGCCAGTGATTTATCTGAAGAAGTAGAGTGATTAAATGTTACATGGATTAAACGATCTGCTATGCCACCTCCTTTTTTCTTAACTCTAGTGAGATGGAATATCTTATAACCAGATGGGCAAAGGTCATTAGTGATGGGATCATCCCTAGATTGAATCTATGTTTCTGTGATCAAGACAAAGCCAAATTGCTCTTCTATAATCCAGTTATGAATTAACTCAGATTTATTTACCACTGTTCTAGTATTGATATAGCCCATAGGTATCAGTAAATAAGAATCAGGCGTAGTCTGAGAGGATGAGATATCAATTAGATGATGTACACACTGACGCACTGTTACATTAAGACCACTGTTATAATAGACTGAGTTGCGAAAATTGAAGAAAGCAGACCACCCCAACATGGGAACAAATAGATTGCCTAGTCCCCTAGGAGAATGTCTAATAATGCAATGCCTAGAAGTATAAAATCACTGGGATATAGTAGAATTCCTCAAGTGCATGTAACTGGAGACTTATTAAGCAAGACAGGAGATTTAAGCATTAGAGCCATCTAACTAGATGAAATCCCATTATGAACTAGTAAGATTGGAGAGAAGAGAAAGGTAAGATCCTTAAAGGCACTACAATTTTTACATGAATCATAAGAAGAAGTAGGCAGCAAGAAATATTTTAAAGGGTGTAGAACTAGGTATTAAAATTAAGGACAATGACAAAATATCATACCAGTTTGGAATAACGCCCATGAACCGCCCAAGAGCCTCATGAAGGGATGCTATTCAAACTGCATGTCACTGGCATCTCTAAACTACTCATATGGTGTAGTAAAAAGCAGTGACTGTTAATGGCCAAACAGATGTGTCTCAGAGAAGCAGCAGGTAGATGGAGTTGATTCTATCCCTGTGCTCCGATGCTGGTAACTCCTCAGAGGTATTCCCAAACCTTAGTATATCAAGTCACTCCAGGTTACCCCCAAAGTTTACCACAAAGCTGAACACTAAAGTGCGTGACAGGGAGTATTTTATAAAAGGATAAGAGATCATTTATATACATCTGTGTCAAATAAGTGTGGAAATTACCTACGAGTGTAAAAATGCATGCTTCGACATGGAATGTGCTTTAATGGTAAGCGTATACTGGGGCAGAGTTTCGTGGAGTGTGGGCAAAAGATATATGTATACATGTAGATTATCTACTAGTGTACTATATAAATGATGAGGTCAAACTTTAGCACTATTATGGGAATTCATCTGCATGCATACATTTTAGTTGTGGTATATTGATGTATGACATGTTATTTTATGGTTTTATGTTATTTTTATAGACCCCTGATGCAGGCAGACTTTCTCCGAAACATGGCACATGTCAGATCATCCTTTGAATACATTTCTTTTCATCGTCCCAATCTTGAAGGTCTTTGTGTGCATTTTTTTGTTTCTGTTTTGGTTTGTGTACTCATGATCCCTCTTTTTTAAATCCAAAAGCAGTTAGATTAGCAGGGTTTAAAAAAAGGTTTGGATAACTTCCTAAAAGAAAAATCCATAAGCCATGATTAAGATGGACTTGGGGAAAATCCACTGCTTATTTATAGAATAAACAATTGTGCCTATGCTCTGTCGAGCACCAACTTGTTCAAGCTAAGTGCTGTATAAAATTAGATGATAGCATATTGATAAATAGAAATATATCTTCATATATAAGATTAGCAAAGGGTGGTGGAGGTTCAGTCAATGATTAGACAATACACACAGATAATACACCCAGTCAGTGGGTGAAAAATCAAATAACCTTTATCGTGTGTTACATATGAGACTACTCCACTCTCAATAAGCTGAAGAAGCAATACACTTGTATTCATGTGTGTTTAAATATTTTGTTATATTTATAGAATAAGCAGCATGAAATCTATTTTACAATTTTGGGATCTTGCCGGGTACTTATAACCTGGATTGGCCACAGTTGAAAACGGGATGCTGAGCTTGACAGAACTTCAGTCTGTCCCAATATAGCGACACTTATGTTCCAATTTATATTGTAAGCAAGTGCCTCTAAGTGCAGCCAAGGATAGAACAATCTCCTCCAGCCACAGGCTCCCGGTGCAGTCAAGAAATAAATGTCCACCAGCAACTTCAATCTTAAGGACTTTATTCCATGCAGGTTTCTAGTAGACCTGATACACAGTTCCAACAGCAGCATTCACCTTCAATCTTAAGCACATGTAAGCCACCTGAAAGTGTGTGGCAAATAGTCCCCTTTAAGCAGTAGGCTATCAGGCAGCTCCAGTCTGGGCTCTTTATCCACTGCACAATAAGCAGTAGTTCAATTCCAAATAGAAGCAGTTCATTCAATTCATCATCACAATTAAATCACAAAGCAGCAGTTTCTACCTTCTACTCTATTTACCTTCAGGAGAGTTCAATACTTTAGGGACCTCCCTTACCCAAGGGATTTCAGCCTGCTTCAGTATTTTAGGGACCTCTCTTACCCAAGGGTTTTCAGCCTGCAACTGCTTCTCTCCTCTGGGACTCCTTCCCACCTGCCTAATCAATCCCTGGCTTCTGCTACCACAACCAATCATTCTCCTTCCATTAGCTTCCCCCACATCATACCAGCTGAGTTAAGCATTAGACTAATGAGGAGCTCCTGCATACAGGGTTTCCTATCTCTCTTTCCCCCTAGTGGCAGCCAATCTACACATCCTGCCAGCTTACACCCATGTCTTCCCCTATTGCAGCTAGGAGTCCAGTCCGGGTTCCTCATCTCACCCCCTGGCTCCTTGCCTGCAATGCCTTCTGGGACTTGTATTTCAAACTGACACTGCCCTAACCCAACTATCCTGGATATGACTTTATCACAATATACATAATTTAATTGAATAGTGAGCTAATTAGCAACAATAATTGACTTTTTTTTTGTTTCATATTTTTATTAAGGTTTTTCAAAACATAAAACAGAAAGGAAAACTCAAACAACAATCCATGGCAATTAAAATAAGCATAAACAAAAAGACAGAACATTATCAGCATTCCATGACAACACCCTTAGACAATCAGCAGTTATACAGTGGTCAGTTAGTGCTATTAGGATCCTGACAAAATAAGTCTAAATGAGCCCAAGTCTTTAAGACAGACCTAACTCTCCGATGTTTATGAGCCAGAATTGTTTCATATTTTCTAATCACACACACGTAACTCCACCATTCATTATAATTTAGATTCACATTATTTTTCCAGTTTGAAACAATTAAGTGTAAAGCAACAGCTAACAATATATTAAACAATTTCTTATCGGATTCTAGGATAGAAATGTTAGGAGAAGAGGCTCGCAAAATCACAACTTCCTAAGAGAGCACTGTTGACGCAGGCAAATGAAAAATAAGAAACATTTTAGCCCAAATGAGTCGCCAGTATGCTCTTACGTTCTTACAGAAAAAGACCATATGGGCTAGGGATCCATCTTTTTAATAAGCAATTATTGGTTCTAATTAGTTTCATTAGAATTAAATGCATACATTTAGGTGCGGGATCTATGCCTAAATTTTACGTGCGAGTGAATAAAAAGGACATGGAAATGGGAGGGTCATGAGCAGAATGGGGACGCTCCTAGCATTTATGTGCAATGCTATAAAATATGGGAGAATACGCATCCAATTTAGGCATGCACATTTGCACCACGTTTCAGCTGGTGCAAATGGATGTGCTTAAAGTTAGGTGCAATTCCTGGGCATAAGCACTATTCTATAAACCATGCCTAACTTTAAGCGTGGCTTATAGAATAGCGCTTTTTTTTAGCACCATTTAGAAGTCAACCCACAATATACACAACCTACTACTACTACTACTACTACTTAACATTTCTAAAGCGCTACTAGGGTTACGCAGCGCTGTACAATTTAACATAGAGGGACAGTCCCTGCTCAAGGAGCTTACAATCTAAAAGACAAGTGAACAGTCAATCCGAAAGGGGCAGTCAAATTGGGGCAGTCTGGATTACTGAACGGTAAGAGGTAGGTGCCGAACGCAGCATTGAAGAGGTGGGCTTTAAGCAAAGACTTGAAGATGGGCAGGGAGGGGGCTTGGCGTAAGGGCTCAGGAAGGTTGTTCCAAGCATGGGTTGAGGCGAGGCAAAATGAGCGGAGCCTGGAGTTGGCGGTGGTGGAGAAGGGTACTGAGAGGAGGGATTTGTCCTGTGAACGGAGGTTTCGGGTGGGAACGTAAGGGGAGATGAGGGTAGAAAGGTAGTGAGGGGCAGCAGACTGAGTGCATTTGAAGGTAAGAAGGAGAAGCTTGAATTGAATGCGGTATCTGATTGGAAGCCAGTGAAGTGACCTGAGGAGAGGGGTGATATGAGTATATCGGTTCTGGCGGAATATAAGACGTGCAGCAGAGTTCTGAACAGATTGAACCATGTGCATTTTATAAAGAACACATGACTCCGCCTGCACTCCACCTAAACTCCGCCCCTGAACATGCCTACACCAGAATTGCACACTTGTACATGTAGAGCAGTATTATACATGGCGTTTGATGTGTGTATACTGGCACACATACAAAAAAGTGCAAGAAACAGAAAACAAACCAAAAACAGAAGATAAGATGATACCATTTTTATTGGACTAACTTAATACATTTTTCACAAGTTTTATTGCCATTGAAAACTTGTGAAAAATGTATTAAGTTAGTACAATAAAAAGCTACCATCTTATCTCTTTATTTTGTTTTATTTCTATCTTTAAAAGTAGACTAATATGGCTACCACACTATTTTATCGAAGAAAAAAATCTGTAAAAAAAAAATGACCCCTCTAACTTATGAATGCAGCATGACAATTCGTTGCTGAACATAAGGATCTTTTCTGCCCTCAGACTGCCGTAAAATGCTCCCCTTTTTCAAGCATAGAAGTTTAGGCATTGAAAAGGTACTTTCATGAAAGTAGGCCAAGTGCTATAAAGGTTGCCTAAGATGGATTACAGAAAAGTAGACTCAGCAAGCATATGGCTCCAGCTAAAGATATACATGTATGTGGTGAGTACACAAAAGGGCTGGTGATCTTATAAACAATCCCACCCAAATAATCTCTGTTTCCACATCAATAATATCATTTGGACATGTAAGCAGTGGGAACAAACACGTCTATAGTGATATTTACATGTCTAATGGCAGCGAGAAAGTGAACCTTCCCCAGAAAGACAGATTTTGTCACAGGGCAGGTGGATTTGCTAGTCAGAGGGGAGAACAAATTATTCACCATCAAACATTCCTAAAAGCCCTAGGTATCAAAAGAAAAATTAGGCCAGGATTATTTATTTATTTATTTATTTATTATTCTTGATTTTGAGCAGGTGTAAAGGCTGGCAAGTAAAGCTTCCAAGGTATATATGTATTGCAGAGGAATACCTAGGTGGGGTGCAAGGGGAGCAGCCGTTCTCCCAAACGGAGTTTGAATGAAATGCTGCCTATGCAAATTGGGCCTGCAGCCTTGCACAGGCACCTGTTTTTTAAAAGGTCCGCACCCCCAGACGTCAAAACTTGGCTACAGTTATTGTATTATATAACTATTAGTAAAAAAAGGCCCGTTTCTGACACAAATGAAACAGGCACTAGCAAGGTTTTCCTCGGAGTGTGTATGTTTGAGAGAGTGTATGTGAGAGTAACTGTGTGTGAGAGAGAGAGTGAATATGCGAGTGTGTGTGTGTGTGAGAGAGAGAGAGACTGAGTCTGGGTGCGAGGGTGTCTGTGAGAGAGTGTGTGTGTGAGATTGAGTGTGTGCAAATACGTATGTGAGACACAGTGTGAGAGAGAGAGAGTGTGTTTCACACAGATAAAGTGTGTGTGAGAGACACAGACTCTGTGAGACTGAGCGTATGAGACCAAGAGAGTGTGTGAGTGAATGTGTGACACATAATGAATGTGATACAGTGTGGGACATAGAGTGTGTGAGAGACAGTGTGTGAGAGTGAGAGAGAGAGAAAGACATTGACTGTGAGAGAGAGTGTGTGAGAGTGTGTGTGTGACAGAGATACCTCCCCCCCCCCCCTCTGGTGTCAGGCCCTCCTCCCTCTCTCTCTCTGGTGTCAGCCCCCCCCCCCCCCCCTCTCTCTCAGGTGTCTGAGCTTTACTGTGCAGGACGCTGAGCTCTGGCTGTGCTTCAAGGAACTGACCAATCCTATTTAATAGAATGCACCTCCAACATTCTGAAGCCGAGAAACCTCGTGTGGTTGGTCACTTCTGTTTGTGACGAACCCGGAAGTACGTGATGTCAATTCAGGAGATGGATACAGAGAGCAGGAATGCTTCAGCCATGCAGTCAGCTTCAGAATGTTGGAGGTACATTTTATTATATAGGACATAATCCTCTTCAAAAAAATCATGACTCTATTTCAGCTCTTAACTTTTAGCTGCATATTCCATACTCAATGCTACACACCACTTAAACCAACACGGAAAAGTGAAAACATGAAAAACTGGAAAAAAAAATTCCTTCTAAATATGGCAGCCAGCCTTCTGTATCAAGCAGCATACGATATCAACATAGGCAAAAAACCTCCATCCTCCATTAAATTTTAATTCATACACATCTCTTAATAGCAAAACTTATCTGTACTCATCGCTCAGCGTTATCAATGCGCCATGGCCGACTATGGCCAGAGTTTCGAACCTTCTTCAGGGTCCGTGGTGGATCGATTTCACTGTTCTGGCATCCGGTACTTTCAAGTTTCCGGATGCCACATCCCTTTGACCACCTTCGCTGTTTTTTTGTCCATAAGTGTGGGCTCCTACATTTAGCAGGGATGTGTGTAACTAACAGTATTCTGTAACTTAAACACTTAAGTGAAAATCATCCTCTATGTCCCACCAATTCTCCACCCCTGTTCATGCCCCCTCTCCCCATAAATACATGCTATGTGAATTCAGCAGGTATTTATTTATTGCATTTGTATCCCACCTTTTCCCACCTATTTGCAGGCTCAAAGTGGCTTACAGAGTGTAGTTATGACATAATCATTTCGTGATAACAGGTACAATTCTTATAGTTTGAATGTTGGTAAGAGAAGATAGGCATAGTTGTTTCATGATAACAAGTACAATTATTACTGTTTAAAGATTAAGTAAGGGAGGATAGACGGAAAGTGTTAGATAAGTTAGAGGTGAGCTGCGGTAACTGTGTGGATTGTTGAAGTAGTTTTGTAGGCTATGTATTTTGGGCAGAATATTGGCATTTGCATGCATATATGTGTACATTCCTGCGTTTTGTCATTATTCTACATGCATCATGCATACAGAAATGTGAGCGTCTAGTTTAGAGAATTGCCATTTTAAATTATATCCTTTTTTCATTCTTTGATTGTATGTATTTTGCAAGTTACATGTGTAATCAACATGTACTAATACTTATCATTTCTATAGCGCTACTAGACAAAGCCGCACTAGCAAATCCCAGATGGCAAATGAGAGGAAGCCCCATAGGAATTGAATGGGCTTCCTCTCGTGTGCCACGCAGGAATCTTTAGTGTGGCTTTGTAAAATAAACCCCTAAAGAGTTACTTATATGTCCAGTAAGACCTGCTATTTTTCTTTAAAGTACTTATTTGGTTGGTGCTGCAGATTGCATCAATGCTTTGAAATATTGATATGCTAGAGTAAAATTGACCTTAACTAACTGTTATCTAGAATCATTTCAACTTCCTTTTGTAATGATTACTCGTTTTGCAATTTTTGTTTTAAAAAGCAGCTGTGAAAAAATCTACTTATAAGAAATAGGTAACTTTCTGATCCTTTTTCTGATGCATTTCACATTTATTGACTATCTGCATTAATTTTATTAATATTACAAGATATAATCTAGCATTGAAATAGAGTCGATTTCTCATTTGAACATAGAGCATTGCATGCAATATTGCTGGGACTATTTCTGGACACTAATGAGTTTCTACCTAAACAAGAGGAATTTGATGCCCTTAATTTAGTCCCAAGTGGGTAAGAGTGCAGCTCTCAGAAACACAGCATGACCTCTATTAAGACAGAAGGTCTGAAAGAGTGAAGGGAATGGGAGTGGGCTCTTTCTCTTTTGAAAGCAGTTATTTGAAGAGTCATTTGAGGGACAAGAAACTTGGGGCTATGGAATAAATAAATCCTGTGTTCAACACACAGAAAGAAAGATACCGAGGCAGAGAGAGATAGAGAGAGAGAAATTCTGTTTTCTGTTTCCACCATTTAATCCTTGCCATCAGAAACATGTATAGTTGTACTATATAATTGTTCCATTACTATAATTTGTTTGCCACAGTACAGCACACATACTATTTTTTTTTTCTATTTGGGGTTCAGAATTATTTTTAGTGTGCAGTTTAGTGAGAGCCTATTGTGTTCCTATCCACTGCTGAATTTTCATTTCATTGTGATAATTGTGTGCTTACACCTGCGCCTAAGATTTTCCAGTAACTTAGGAGCCTGACATAAAGATCTGTCCATTGTTCCTTTCCATCTATTTCATAAAATATGCTCAGGTTTAGATAGCGACCAAAAAACCATATCATTATTAACCATTTATTTTTCCCAGTTTCAAATTAATAAATCATTCCTGTGAAAGATTTTTTTTTTCTAAGGTCCAAACATTTTTCATAACAAATTTAGGTCAGTTAATTTATAATCTCTCCAAAATGAGAAATTAATTCGTTTTTTCTTTTCCTGTAGTACTGGCAAACTGATGCTAACTTTTGATCTAATATTCCTTTTTTTGGTAGTATATTGTTGTACAGTGGCCAGAGATGGTACAATTGTGCCAAAAAAGTATAATGGCAGATGCCAGGCCTGTGCCAGGCCTAAGCATTACAATGAATCAATTAAGTTTTGGATATAACACCTACATACAACTCACATCAACATGCATGTCATCACGTGCGTGTAAAATGCAGAGCACTATGTGATAAAAAAGAAAAATAGATTTTAATGGTTTCAATAACTTAGCAAAGAGGGGGTCGAGCCAGTCCTTACATATCAATATGTTTATATGTTTAAAAACAAATTCCAAGATTATCCCTTTATAAAATCATGCTCATTTGATCCTTCAGTTCCTTGGGCACAGGAGCCTAGGAATCAGCCTATTCTGAATTCACAAACCAAATGTTATTTTTACCAGCTAAACAAAAATGAAGGCAAGCCATATTTTGAGGAGATGGGCCCAGAGTGGTGCATTAAGTGCCACGCTTAGGAATTGTAATTAGTGGAACATAAGATATTACAAAATAATATATCATCTTAATTACTTCCCACCACCAAACTCAAAGCAATCATGACTGCTGTTCTGATCTGGAAATAATTGCAGGCATAACTTTCTAAAGGAAATACTGCTTAATGATCTTGAGATAAAGGAAAAGCTAGTAAGAAGTAAAAACTTATTTTTTTTTTCAGATTTTACATATGAGATATAGGTTTTGTCTATAATCACAAGAAATATTATTTTCTGATTATTTTCAAACTCAGGCATAATATTGTTTTAACTGCGAAATACATTAAATAATGTTGAAGCATTCCATCGCTGCATTCAAAGCATCTTTATGTAAATAGAATGATCTGGGTGTTGGTATGATTAGAAAAATATTTCTTTCAAAAGTAATTTAATAATAGGATGCCTCCATGATTCTTATGCATTCTACATCCTATTCACCTTCCTACATTATTCAGAGCCTTACTTTAATAGCCTGTATTGCTGAATGCTCAGGGCTTCCCTTCTAAAACTGGCATGGATCACACATTTGCAATGTCTAATTATTTGCATGAGATATAGTTTCTGAGATTTCATAATAATAATAATAAATGGATAATTTAAGTTGCTGGAGCTTGCCTGTATTTTCCACCAGATCACTGAACTGGGCACTTTCACTGATTTTCATCTGCTGGTCCCGGTCCATTTGGAAAGGTGTCTCAGATGATCCTCTCTGGAGACACTGGTCTTGATGCAGAGGGGGAGCCTGCCCGTTCCTGGAGGGCTGCACAATGGTGGGGTCAGGGGCATTGGAGAAATTTGGGTCTGATGTATCCATCTTGATGAGATGAAGCTGAAAGAATGTCTCACCAAAGCGAGAAGTCCAAACTGCATCCAGCAAAAGAGTACAAAGAGAATGAGAAAATTAAAAAAAAAAAAAAGGATGGGATGGGGGGGAAATACCACAGCTCAATGCAAGCTGAAGAGCATCAGGGCTTTGTCAGATGCACAGAGCCACTAACCAGTAACAGAAGCAGCAGCAGGCAGGCTCTAATTAAACTCTGTGCTTTCTCTCCAGACCTCGATCTTTTCTGATCTGATCACTGGCTGCTTGCACAGATAGCAGCAGCAGCAGTGACACAAGGCACAAGATCTTCCTCACTCTCAGTTGCTTACAGACCCAAAGAAGTATAAGCGCAGCACAGTAAGAGAGCTGCCTGCCCCAGCAGAGATGTTCTGCTCATAGTACACCCATACCCACATGCTCAGAGCATCCATCAGGTCAGAGCAAGCACTGCACTAGGCAATGACTACATCCTGCCAAAACACTGGGCTTTTCATCCAGTTTCCTGGCTGACTTTGGCATGGCAGAGCTCATAAACAATAAAAGAAATATGGAACAGTGTGCTTCCAGGACCTCTTGGGAGTTCCTTTTAGTATTCATCACTACACGCCGCTGATTATAACAAGCAATTTTTATGGTTTGACAGAATGCAAGGCAAAAATGGGGTATGTGTTAAGAACATGGACTTAGGAGAGTATAGATGGGAATGATTTTGTGGAAGGCTTTGGCGCAAAAGAAGGACCAGCCTCCCAGGTAGAAGTTAAAGATGTTGCTTGCTTCTCAAAGTCAACAATGGGGATTTCTTGATTTGAAATTAATTTGCTTTTCACGTTAATGTGGAAAAAGGGCGGGCAGATATGGGAGGACTTGTTTCTAGATGTCTGTGAAGAGCACCTACTACTGATAACTAGCTTGGTTTCTCCAAGGACAAAAGGACAAGCAAATACCAAGACCTTAAAGATTGGACTCCCTAGCTACAGGCTGCCATAACAGAAAAAAGGTTAAAAAAAAAAAAAGAGAGAGAGAGAGAACTTGATATATTTAAAAAACTGAGCTCCTAAATTTATGCTCTTAGGGGCCCTTTTAGGAAGCTGCAGTAAGCACTGAAGTATGCATACCACAGGATGAAACCATCTAATTCAATCACATGACATGCCCAACGCCTATCCTCTTGAACATCGTAACATCTTCTCTAATGTCATTCAATATCAATACATGTATCAACAGTCTTTCTTCATTCGTTCTTTTTTTAGCTGTTCTTCTTTTTGTTCTATATTTTTTAATTGTGGGCGTTACTATTTAAAGTGAACAAGTGCAAAGGGAAAGAGGAACCCAAACTATAACTATGTCATGCAGGGTTCAGCGTTAGGAGTCACAGTCCAAGAAAGGGATCTAAGTGTCATCGTTGATGATACATTGAAACCTTCTGCTCAATGTGCTGCTGCGGCTAGGAAAGCAAATAGAATGTTGGGTGTATTATTAGGAAAGGGATGGAAAACAAAAATTAGGATATTATTCTGCCAGTTGTATCGCTCCATGGTACGACCACACCTCGAGTATTGTGTGCAATTCTGGTCGCTGCACCTCAAAAAGATATAGTGGAATTAGAAAAGGTGCAGAGAAGGGCGACAAAGATGATATAGGGGATGGGACGACTTCCCTATGAGGAAAGGCTGAAGAGGCTGGGGCTCTTCAGCTTGGAGAAAAGGCGGCTGAGGGGAAATATGATAGAGGTCTATAAGATAATGAGTAGAATGGAAAGGGTCAGATGTGGAGCGTCTGTTTACGCTTTCCAAAAATACTAGGACACGGGGGCATGCTGATGAAGCTGCAGTATAGTAAATTTAGAACGAATCGGAGGAAATGTTTCTTCACTCAACGCGTAGTTAGACTCTGGAATTCGTTGCCGGAAAAAGTGGTTAAGGCGGTTGACTTAGCAGAATTTTAAAAAGGGTTGATGACTTCCTGGAGGAAAAGGACCATAGAATGTTATTGAATGGACGTGGGAAAAATCCACTATTTCTGGGATGGGTAGGACAAATTGTTTGTTCTTTTGGCCGCTGTCGGAGACAGGTTGCTGGGCTCGATGGACCCTTGGTCTGTCCCAGCATGGTGATTGCTTATGTACTTATGTACTTAAAGTTTGAATGATAGTGGCACCATCTTAGAGTAAAAGTTTGATGATGGCGTCTTTGTTAGTAAATGGTCCTTATAAAATTTATAGGGATGATTTAATTGCTAACATTGTAACATTGTTATTTTTATAACATTTGGTGTTTACATTGATTTCCAGTGGACCTGACCCTGACGCAGCTCCTGCGAAACATGCCGCATGTCGGCCAGAGGTCCCGAAGATCACTGCCAAACATTAAAAGCTAAGTTCTAAATCATATAAGCTGTTGGTAGGAATAAATAACTAAATCAATGAAACAGTAAAACCGTATAAGATGTGGGTATGAACAAGTGGTTAAATTAATGAAAGAGTTAAAAATGTTTGCAATTATTTAGAGGACCCATGAAGAGCCAATGGCGTGTCAAGAGTTGAGAGCATTCGGGTCTCTTGACATATGAATCGCCGCCGCACTCATTGTGCTGCTGAGGTCCGTAGTTGTAAATTTAAATTGATTTATGCAAAGCATTAAAAATATATATAACAAAAGAAGAACAGCTAAAAAAAGAACGAAATGAAGAAAAGACTGTTGATATATGTATTGATATTGACTGGCTTTAGAGAAGATGTTATGTTGTTCAAGAGGATAGGCGCGGGGCATGTCATGTGATTGAATTAGATGGTTTAATATGCCCCCGCTGAATAAAATATGAGCTAATTTTCATTAATTTTGGGGGGGATTTACCACAGGATGAAAGGCAGTACCATGGGGCATGTTCAGCATCCCATGATACTTTTGTGTTCAGCACGTGCTCCCCACACACTAAAAAATGGAAAATATTATGTAGCGCTGGAGTGGATCTGGGGCGGAGAGTAGGCGTGCCCAGCGCTAATCAGTTAGCGCAGCTACATCACCGATTAGCACATGGTTCGCACGGGAGCCCTTACCACCTAGAAAATAACTTTCAGTAAGGGTTCACACAATAATGGTGAAATTAACACATGACCACTAATAGACAAAATAGAAAATGGGGCCATTTTACAGCTGCGCTAAAAGTGGCCTCAGCGTGTGGGGAAAGCCCCAAGCTGGGGACAGCACAGGCCATTTTTTAGCTCAGCTTAGTAAAAGGGCCCCTTAGATTCTTAAATCTGTGCTCTATTTTCTTCAAACTTAGAAGCATACATTTTCAGCTGAAAAAATCATTTTAATTTAGGAGCTCAAAAGTTATGCTTATAAAGTAAGGCCTGCCATTCATTTGCCTAGATTTATGATCCTAATGTATGAGCCCAGTGCTAACCTCCAGCTCTGGGGACCTTTTACTAAGCCTGGTAAAAGGGAAGTCTCACTTTCTACAGGAAATGGCCAGGTGGCCAGTAAAGCACTTGCCGTGCAGCCATGTTGGGAGGAGCCCTTACCGCCACCCATTGAGGTGGTGGTAAGGGCTCCTGCATTAACCCGGTGGTAACTGGGCACCGTGCACACTGCCTGATTATTTATTTATTTGTTACATTTGTACCCCACATTTTCCCACCTATTTGCAGGCTCAATGTGGCTTACATAGCACCGGAGAGGTGTTTACAAGCTCCGGGTTAAACAATACAAAGTGATGTTGTGGTAGATAAAGATAAAGTTCATGTGGCACTGCCACATTAGGGGATCGTTCAACGGAAGAATTGTGTTATGTCTATTACGTTCTTTATTGATGTTGTGTCGCGGGGAAATAATTTTTGTAGCGCCGGAAATGACGGCACACTAGGGGTGGGAAGTACCGCCAGGCTGCTGTGGTAGCCCAGTGGTACTTCCTGTATAGCGAGCTGTAAGCCCGCGTTGGGCTTACCGCTGCTTAGTAAAAGGAGCCCTTAGTGCATCTACATAAGGTACAACTGAGTAGTGCAGGATTAGTGCGTAAACCATGACCATCCATAAAAGGGGTGTCGATAAGAGCTCTCTTGCTAATGTTGATAATGTGCCACGTTCTAATGGCAACATTAGAACATGGCCATTAATTAAAAATTAGAAAATCAGCCATTTTCCAGATGTGGAAAAATGGTCTTAGCATGCAGGAAAAAGCCATGTACGGGCATGCTAAGGCCAACTTTTCCCACGGCTTGGTAAAAGGGCCCCTCCTTTTCCTGGCCTAAATCTTACCCTATTGCCACCCACTTTTAAGCTCCTGCATTTATTAGTTTAGTGAAATTTTGAGAATAAAATTATGCTTTTAACCCTAGTAAATTTTCAAAGAGCCCAATTCATGAGCATAACTACCAATCGGCCTTCGTTAAATTTATTTTATTTGGCAATGAGCCTGCGCGCGTCCAATACACACATCTGCACCAGCACAGGCCACTTTTCAGCGCACCTTAGTAAAAGGATCCCATAGAAGGTTTCATAACTATCACCCATTTTCATCACCATCCCTAAGAGAGTGAAAAGATCAATCTTTTTGAAAGACTGTTGGCTTTCCAAGCTCCTAAAGGTCTCACGCGTTAACCGGGCGGTAATTGTCAGCGCACATACAATGCTGATTACCGCCGGTTACAGCCATGCTGCCAGAAATTTTCCAGCACACAAAAAATGAAATTACTGCCTGGCCACACGGCAGCCTGGCGGTAGTTCCAAATGGCACTCATTTGGCACACGTGGGCGCCTACCGCAGATTAGTAAAAGGATCCCCTCTGTAATTCTTAAGGACTATACCTTGGCTTCTTAATTTTGTAAACCGCTTCGAACTTGTGGCTGTAGTGGTATAGAAGTGTGATGTATTAATAATAATAGCAATAATTTTAAGCTGCGTTAGATGCATGTTAATGCTTGTGTAAAGAAAAGCTACAAAAATGGAATGGGATTTGCGTTACAAGACGTATGAGGAGAGACTTGTTGACCTGAACAAGTATACTCTGGAGGAAAGGAGAAACAGGGGTGATATGATACAGACGTTCAAATATTTCAAAGGTATTAATCCGCAAACGAACCTTTTCCGGAGATGGGAAGGCGCCGGTAGAACTAGAGGACATGAAATGAGATTGAAGGGGGGCCTCAAGAAGATGTCAGAGATAGAGAGAGTGGTGGATACTTGGAATGCCCTCCCGCGGGAGGTGGTGGAGATGAAAACGGTAACAGAATTCAAAAATGCGTGGGATAAAAATAAAGGAATTCTGATCAGAAGGAATGGATCCTTAGAAGCTTAGCGGAGATTGGGTGGCAGCACCGGTTAGTGCATAGTAATGTAGATGTGCTCACTGGTTAGTGCAGGAATGCCCACTCTCTGCCCATCATTTATCATTTATCAGGTATTTGTCATACCACCTTTATAGCAGAGCAAGCAAAGTGGTTTACAAATAAATAAAATCAAAATTGGAAGACAGGAACTATAACAACATTGATAGGACAGTAGAAATAGGATAAGAGGATAAAAAGAAGAGAAAGGAAAGTAGGAAAAAAACAACCAGCTAATCAGCAGTCCTCCCCCACCTCTACGAGCTGCCACGTCTTTGTAAATAGATGAGTTCTGAGAAGGACCCTGAATATTGGATAGGAAAACTCAGAGCACAGTGGTATGGACAGGGCATTCCACAGGAAAGGAGTGAGGCAAAAGAACGCAGAGTTACATGTGGATTCTAGGTGAGCAGAATGGACAGAGGGAGCCAAAAGAGACATTCAAAAGCTGGACGTAAGACCCATGTAGGAGTTTGTGGGATCACCAGAGATGCCAGGTAAGAGGTCTTCCAGTCCCGCCTTCACCACGCCTCCGACACGCCCCCGTCAACTTTGTTCGTTCCCAGCGACAGACTGCAGTTGGAGGCGCCCTAAATCAGCTTTCGATTATACCGATTTGGGCGCCCATGAGAGAAAGGCGCCCATCTCCCGATTTGGGTTGAAATATGGGCGTCTTTCTCTTTCGAAAATAAGCTGGATTCTGTTCTGACAGCAGCCCTGTGAAAACTAACCATTTCTGAAGATTGTTATATCAGTGAGCAAGATGAAAGGTGAACAGCAGAGTGGGCTGGATATATAAATTACTCACTGTAAGCAAAGGCAAACTAATGATCAACATTTACACACTTTGGGGATGATTATCTATTAGATTTAGTGAATAAAGTTCAGGTTAATAAAACACACACACAAAATGAACGTAACTGATGCCTATTGGGTGGGGGGGGGGGGGGTCAATGAAAACTCCTCACCTGAATCTAATTAGGGGGGTCTATCCAGGATCTCCTAACGGTTCAGACCCATCAGATATGCAAACAATTTAGAGATTTTGTATAGGATCTCTGTCTCTTGGCCTTTTGGCTGAGAGGGGAGGATTCCCTCCATAGGGAAAACCTGAACTGCAGCCACAAACTCCAAAAGGCTGGAAGAGTCTTTGGTTCCCAGGGTCCACAACAGAAAGGTTCCTGGGAGCAATCAATGCTTGGAGCCCTCCAGAGGCTCTTGGGAATTCACCTAGGACAAGGCAAAAGACCTTCAGGAGCAGAATCGGTGTCCAGGACCCAACAACAGAAAGGCCTCTGGGAGAGCAATTGGCACTCAGGACTTGGTGGAGGTGAAAGCCCTTAGGAGTGCAATTGCTGCTTCAGGCACAGTGAAGCAATAAGCTCCTGGGAATGCAATCGGTGCTTGGAGGCCAGCAGTGGCCCCTGGGAGTACAGTTGGAGTTTGGGGTTTGACAATAGGCCCCTATGAGCACAACTGGCGCTCAGGGACTGGTGGAGGTGATAAACCCCTGGGAGCACAATTGGTGCTCGGGGCCCAATGGACCGAGACGAACGATGGCCAGCGTTTCATCTAGCTGCTTCAGGGTCTAACGGCCAGAATTTAGGAACTCACTATTGCCATCGTTGATCTCGGTCTGTTTTGATTTTTGGAGAAAGGAATGACTATACAGCTAAGTACAATGTTAAACATTGTCTAAAGCATTATTGAAGATTAGTTCTTGTATGCTGTCATTTTGTAAGGAGGTTTTTTGCCAATGATGAAGTAGTCCCGCTCCGGTGGTTATTTTCAGCCGAGAGCTATTGAGGCTTTTTCCTCCTTATTGTTTTAACAAATATAGAGAGAATTCTTTTGCTTTTGTGTGTAAGTCTGAATACTGCCATTGCCGCCAAATGCCAATCACCTGAAACGGCCCCGGCATTGAATATCCGGTTTAGCCCGGGCTAACTCCTGTGGTCTGAATAGCAGCACCGTTGGGTCTTTTCATATCTAATCAGAATAAAAAATATGATCACATATATGAAAGTGTACTATGTTGAATTTGAGATGCTTGCCCATTATAAAATGACTTATTAAAATGATTATAATTATATTGTAATGAAATGGTGATATAGAATTTAATAAATATACTGTATTCATAGCAGCCATATGAGGACAATTATAAATGTGAATGTTTCTAATGGTGAAATTATTTTTCTCGGTAAGTAATGTTCCACAATACTGTAACGTACCCATTATTAAACTGTCAAATATAATAATGTTGACTGTTGTTTCAATATTAAAAATGTTTAGAGTGACAGCATTAAAACTGGATAGTCGAGATGAATTGAAACTGTGAATACCTCTATATGAGAAGCCCCTTCCTTAGTCTCACGGTCACGACATCTTTATAAATATATAGATATGTGGTATTATTCAGCCTACGGTTGTCAGCATTTTTAATATACTGGCCTTGACTGGAAAAAATCCACCGCATATTTAGTGCAGGATTCTGGTTACCGGCCTGCACGGAATATTCGGGAACAGAGCTCACAGATGGTGCCATTCTGTTAGTGGTGATATTCAGACTGTTAATCTGATAACCTACAGCTCCACCCAAGCTCCAGCCATGGACTGCCTTGACACTGTTCGGATACTGCCAAGGTGGTCAGCGGGAATATTCAGTAGCCCTGGTTAGTGCCACTGAGTATTCCACTGGCCAGCACTTATCTGGTTAGGCTTTGAATGATATATTTACTGTGCAATGAACATAACTTTCTATGAACCTGTGAAAGACGATAAGAAGATATGGTGGAGGACGTCTCTTCTCAGGGCTTCTCTGTTCTGTCTTGCCAGAGGGCTTTTAACTTCCTACTCCCTCTGACCCCAGGCCTCCTGACTCAGCAATCTACCTAAACCAGCGGCGCAGCCAAGGGTGGGCCCGGGTGGGCCCAGGCCCATCCATTTTGGGCTCAGGCCCACCCAGTAGCAGCACACGTATGAAGGCAAGGATCCCCAAGCCTCACCAGCCGAAAACTCCCAACAACTGTTCCTCCTGCATACCTTGTAAATAGCAGATCTTCGCCTGCAGTGAGTAACGACTGATATATACTGCTCAAACTAGCCCCACAGCCTTCCCTCTGATATACTTCCGCCTATGTGGAAACAGGAAGTTGCATCAGAGGGAACGCTGTGGGGTCAACTTGAGCAGTGTGTATTAGTTGCTGCTCGCTGCCTGTGAAAAGCTGCTATTTAAAAGGTATGCAGGGGATGGGGGGATGTTTGAGAGACCATATGGCATGCAGGCAAGTGAGGGGAGAGACCAAATCACTTGTGGGACAAGGCGGAGTTCTGCCCACCCATCTTGGGCCCAGGTCCACCCAAACTTGGGTGTCTGGCTACGCCCCTGACCTAAACTATTCCCTGCCTTAAGGTAGTTTTTATTTTTTGTTACATTTGTACCCCGCAGTTTTCCCACTCATGGCAGCTCAATGCGGCTTACATGGGGCAAAGGAGGGTTAAGTGACTTGCCCAGAGTCACAGGGAGCTGCCTGTGCCTGAAGGGGGAATCGAACTCAAGTTCCTCAGGACCAAAGTCCACCACCCTAACCACTAGGCCACTCCTCCACTCCAGTTCGGTTCTAGCCTCAGTGAGGGAGTATCCTGAAGGAATCCTTGCCTTGTACCACTCACTCTGTCACCACTGGACATCAAGTCCTGGTACATGGTTTGAGTAGGGGTGTCAGCTGAAGCATCACTGTTCTGGAACCTTTACCAATTGTGGTAGCCGTTTATATTTGGGTGATTCATTTAACAATCAAAGGGTGACATTTTGTTCTGATAATGCTTATGTTTGTGTTTAAGGCATTTACTATACCACCTTTTAAGATAATAACAGCAAAGCAGTGGTGTGAAATCAACTGCAACTGTCAAATGGCCAGCAACTGGTATTTGAGAGGCTGAGGGAATTCTCTTGAGATGTTTGAGTATTGTTGCATATGCATAGCATGTACTAGACTGCACAAAAAGGTACCCGAAATGACCAGATGACCACCGGAGGGAATAGGGGATGACCTCCCCTGACTTTCCCAGTGGTCACTAACCCCCCTCCCACCCTCAAAAAACATCTTTAAAATATTTTGTGCCAGCCTCAGATGTTATACTCATGTCCATGACAGCAGTATGCGGGTCCCTGGAGCAGATTTAGTTGGTGCAGTGCACTTCAGATAGGCGGACCCAGCCCCATCCCCCTCCCCACCTGTTACATTTGTGGAGGAAACAGCGAGCCCTCCAAAACCCAACACAAACCCACTGTACCCACATTTAGGTGCCCCCCCTTCACGCGTAAGGGCTATGATAGTGGTGTACAGTTGTGGGTAGTGGGTTTTGGGGGGCTCAGCACACAAGGTAAGGGAGCTATGTTCCTGGGAGCAATTTATGAAGTCCACTGCCATGCCCCCTAGGGTGAACGGTTGGTGTTCTGGCATGTCAGGGGGACCAGTGCACTACAAATACTGACTCCTCCCTCGACCAAATGGCTTGCATTTGGTCATTTTTGACATGGACGTCTTTGGTTTCGAAAATCACCGAAATCAGAAATGTCCATGTCTCAGGACATCCAAATCTAGGGACGGTGAAATTTAAGGATTTGAACGTCCCTGACGGTATTTTTGAAACAAAAGATGGACGTCCATCTTGTTTCGAAAATACAGGTTTTCCCGCCCCTGGATTTGGACGTTTTGCAAGACGTCCAAATTGCAACTTGGACGTCCCTTTTGAAAATGCCCCCCCCCCCCCCACATTTGAAAGTCTCAGAGAAACAAAACTTTCATTGAGTTTCAGCGCACAGTTCTAACATACCAATTATTATATAGCCCTCTCAGTTTCCCAGTTAAGAGGGTCCAGGTTAGACACCTCCCGTCCGAAATTTAAAACCATTTAACCAACCAGGAACGGCTCCTGACCAGTTAAATGGCACTTAACTAGCTATCTGGCAATATTCAGCGGGAGATAGCTGGTTATCTCCTGAAGAATATTGCCAGTTAGCACTGATCGGATAACTGGTTATTTCACTCAATATAACTGGCTATCCGCCAATATTCAATGAGTTGTCGGCTAAATTTGGCGGGCAAAGTACCACACTTATATTTGGCCTATTTTGGCTTAACCAGCCAGCAATGAATATCGGCTTAGCTGATGCAGGTCACCAGAAACGGCCCCACGTTGAATATCCGGGCTTACCACCAACCGTGGGAGTTAGACGGGCTACCTCCCACGGTCTGAATATCAGCTCCCTTGAGTTTTGTCACAGTCATGATGCCTGTTGGCTGGTGGTCCACAATTGCCTAATTCTGTGATAGCTGGCACTACCTGCCAGACAGCATTTTCCTTAGCCTTCTTTGCAGCTTAAAGAATTGGTGAACTTGTAGGTGAATCGGGCCTCCTTGAATCAGGCTTGTCTTTAGTGGGTAGTACTCTAAGAAATATAAGACCAACCAGAGAGTAGGGTGTCAGTTTATATGGCTAGTAGAATTCCTAGCCCTTGCATCCTTGCCTATTTTAATGTGTATTAATATTTTCTGGATAGCAAAACACACGCAGGTGTGGATTAACCAAATATATTGATGATATATATATATATTAATATATTAATAAAGCCCGAGGCATATTAGATCTGTTGTCTTACATTAAGTGTGGATTTGTTTTTGTGATTTCATTAATATTTTCTGGTACATCTCAGAGAAGGATATCATTATCTCATTCATGCAGGCAACTAGGTACCAAGTCATTTTTAATTCTCATCAGTATTCAAACAGTAGCAGCTGAGTTCCCTCCTGATGTTTTTGGCACTCATTTTTCAGGACTGGGTCAGTATCCAATGCAGCTGCCTTGGGCCTAAACAGGAGTGACATTCAGTCCTTTGGCTGTGATATCATTTATTAGGCACACAGATGGTACACCTGGTACTGTTCTACATTAATACCCCTTTTTCTCCACCTTTATATTAACAGGAGCCAACCGACATTGATACACGAATTGGATAATTAGACATCTTACATATTCAGGGGTGAAGGCCAAGTTAGAGATAGCAACTGTGGCATCCATTTTGGAATGAAAGCACAGGACGTACAGATGCCTTGGATCAGTTGGAGAACTATGCACTAGTATAACTTTCTACCACTCGTTACAGGAGCCATCTACCCTACATATCCTGGTTGTGCTCCTAGATGGTAACAATTTGGCAACTAGACCAGTCATCATGTGGACAGTAACATTAGGAATGACCATGCTTGCCTTGTATTCTGGTTACCAAGCACTTGTATCCTCTGTCCGAGATCACCCATCATTATTAGGGGAAGTGTTCTCACTTGGATATAAGGAATGTGGCCAAGATTAAGAAGCAACTTGGAAAATTTGTGCAGACATGAGTGGTCCTCTGTAGATTGTCACAATTCGTACTGACCAGATGTCTGACATTGGCCAGGATCTATTCAGGAAATGGGGGAAGGCATGGATGGGCTGGTGTTAGTGGCTGCCTTGATTGCAATTTATTGTAACTTTGCTTCATCATAAAACTGATACGATAGTTTATGGATTTTTTTTTGTGTATGTGTTTATGTCTCACTTCTTTTCCACATTTACTATTGGATCTCCCTATATTTTTGTGATATGTCTGTGATTATTAGTTGTCTGAAATTATATTCAGTATAGCAATTCATTAATTGCTTTGAGAAGTAATGTGTCTAAGTATATGCTCTGTTTTGCTAACAAATATTAAAAGTCACTACACATTACTATAAACAGTAGGAGCCACAGAAGAGAAACCAGGGACCAGCTGTTTGCAAAGAACCTGGGAAGGTACTTCTTACCATAAGACATAGAGGGACATTTTCAATATGACATCTAAATCCAATTTTGGACATTTTATGGAAAACATCCAAAAATCCAGAAAAATGTCCAACTTTTTGTTTGAAAATGGCCATTTGCTAGACGTTTCTGTGTTCAGTGCATCTATCTTTTAGGACCATTTTTAAAAAACGCACAAAATCAAGCCATTGGGATATATGGGGGGGGGGGGGGGGGCAGCATTCTTTGTAGACTGGCCACACAGACATCCCAGCAGAGCAATGGAAAACCCTAGGGGGCACTGCAGTGGACTTCACATAAAAGGTCCCCAGGTACACATCTCACTGTTACCCCCTTATATTGTATCAGGGTTGGCATTAGACATGCTGGGGCCCAGGGCAGAAATTAAGGAGGGGGACCCCAATCCCCTCTCCTCTCTGCCCCCTCCCTCAATTTCCCCACCCACCATTACTACCACACATAAAACAACTTGAAATGACTTCTTCACACATAAAACACAGACAGACCTTCACCAAATACAGAACAAAGGATCACAAATTAGAAATATGAACACTGAAATGGAACTGGGAACCCCAAGAAGTTAAACTCGGTAAGTACTGCAACACTGGAGATATAAAACTAGAACTGCATTTCATTTTGTACTGAACACAATCCATGGCATAACCACAAAGGGGGGGGGGACTTAGACCCCCCCCCAAATTAACATCTCCCTTGCTGTGGCTGGTGGGGTTCCCCAAGCTTCACCAGCTGATGACCACCTCCTTCTCCTCCTCAGGTCCAGCCAACAGAACTCTCCAAGCTCTGCAGCTAGCAGCAGTATTTCAGAGCTGCTGCCTCCCACCCACACCTGCTCATCTTTCATGCATTCATGAAAACCGAACATGTGTGGTGGGGGGGGGGGGGGCGGTGGCAACAAGGGGATACTACCACCAGCTGCAGAGCTTGGAAAGTTCTGACTGCCAGACTGGAGGAGGAGGTCTTCAGTTGGTGGAGCTTGAGGGATCCCCACATTCGGGTGAGGAGAAAATTTGGTGCCCACCCATTTTGGGCTCAAACCCCCTCCCTCCCCCAAATCAGCCATCTGGCTATGCCACTGAATACAATACAAAAGCCATCTATAATTCACATATTCCAGTTAATACATTCAAAATAAAATACTTTTTCCATCACCTTGGTCCCAGTTTCTCTTTTTCTGCTTTCTTGTCCGTCTTCTCCTAATTCTCTTTCCAGTGTCTGCTGTCCATTTTTATTTTCTCCTCTCTTCTCTCTTGTTCCATTCCTCACTACATCTGTCTCTATCATATTGATTTTTCCCTTTCAGCTATTTCCTCCCTTTTTTTTCCTTTTCTGCCTCTGTCCACTCAAATTTCACTCTCTCTCTCTCTCTCTCTCTCTCTCTCTCTCTTTCTGTCTCTCACCCTTCTCCTTTTTAATTTTCAGTTACCTATCAATTTTCCATCTCCTCTCACTCCCTAGCTCTCCCCTTTTCCCATATCATTCCTTTCCCAGCCTTCTATTTCCTTCCATCTACTCTCTATTACCACATTTCTATCTCTGTACTCACAATTCTCCTCTCACTCATCTTCATGCCACCCCCCTTTGACTTCTCCCATATGGTTCCACCATTTCCAGAATTTCTTCTCCCTCTCTCCACTCTTGTAGCCCACCCCAGTTTCATTGTCTGACATATCCCTGTCCCTTTCCCTCCTCCCTCTAGCATCTTTCTCTCCCATCTCTCTTCCCTCCTGCCTCCACCATGGCTCCATTTCTCCTCTTTCTCCCTACCCCAGGGTCCAAAATCACTCCATCTTTTTTCTGTTCTTTTTCCCTCCCCTTTGATGCAGCATCTCTTTTCTCCCTCCATCCCATTGTTCAGCATTTATCCTCCCTTCCATTTCCAGACTCAACATTTCTCCCTCTCTCTTTCCTCCCTCCCATCCTCAGGTTTAACATCTGTCTCTTTCTTCCAGACTGTCCTCCCATCCAGTATTTCTCCCTCCTTACCCACCCCCCCTAGTCCACCATCTCTCTCCCTTTCTTCTTCCCAATTCTCTCCTTCCATCCCCACCACCCTGGGTCCACCATCTGTCCCTTTCTCTTCCCAACTCTGCCTCATCCCATAGCTCCTCTCTCCTCCCCACCCACCCCCAGATTCACCATCTCTCCATTTCTCTTCACAACTGCCCTCCCATCCAGTATCTCTGTCCCCCACTCCCTGGGTCCAAATTCTCTCCCTTTCTCGTGCCTTCCTACATCTCATTGTCCACCATCTCTCTCCCTCTCCTCTGTTCCAAGCCCATTATTTCTTCCCCTTCCCCTCCCCCATCAACCTCGCTCCTGCATCTCCCCATCTCTTTGAAACCCTCCCCCTCCCCCCTCGGCTGGTGTAGTTCAAAAACATCTGCTCCAGGGGGCCCCTTGAGCCGGGTATGTCTTCCCCTTCTCTCCACCCTTGTCTGGTGTCTCCTTCACTTTCCTGGTCTAACTCTAAAATGTTTTTTTCTTCACAAAGGGTTTCTGGTGCAGCAGTGAATCAAACATGTTGCCTTCAGCCTCCTCAGCACTCTCCCTCTGCCACAGTCCACCCAGGTGGAAACAGGAATTTGCATCAGAGATGGGGCAAACCATGGCAAAGGAAGAGTGCCAAGGAGGCCGAAGGCAGCATGTTTGAATTACTCCCATGCCAGAAACCCTCTGTGAAGAAAAAAACATTTTAAAGTTAGACTGGGAAGGTGAGGGAGACGCTGGATGGGGCTGGAGAGAAGGGGAAGACATGCTGGCCCACAGGTACCCCCCTGGAGCTGTGGGGCCCAGAGAAGCTCCTCTGTTTGCTCCCCCCCTATCACTGGCCTGTGAACCCTCCTCCAAAACCCACCAAAAACCTACTGTACATCACCACAATAGCTTTTATGCCTGCAGGTGTCACCTATACTTAGATACAGTAGGTTTTTGATGGATTTTGGAGGACTCACAAGTTCCACCACAAGTTTACCAGTTAGAGTGGGAGATGGACCTGGGTCCCCTTCTCAACAGTTTACTGCACCAACCACTAGGTTACTCCAGGGACCTGCTTGCTGCTTTAATAGGACTGGCCAAAACATGTGAAGTTGTCATAGATGCTGGTATGTACTGGCTCCAATATCCAGATAAAATATGGCTCCACTTACAAAATGCCCTGGTGCTCTCCAAATAGTATATATACCTACAGGGATAAACCAATTATGCCTAGACGTACAACTCTCGTAACTGCTTACCACAAAAACGTACTTCCTTTACAATATTTCATTCACTTTATTGTGGATAATCATATACCATACAAAAATCACCTATGCAGGTTCCGAAACTCATTCATCCAAACCTTTCACTACTCCACTCATTCAATTACATACCCCTCTAAGGATACACATTAGCACACTTTCAATGCTGGTTATACAACAGCATAATATGGAATATCATATATTTCCCATAAACTTAAGTTCATACGCTTATGTCATTGTGTAGTTCATATATTCCTTTAGTTGTAACCACTCGCCTCCACCTACCCTCCTCTCTTCCTTCCCGTTCACATTAATTGATTTGATTTGCTTATTTTATTTATTTTTTGTCTATTAGATTGTAAGCTCTTTGAGCAGGGACTGTCTTTCTTCTATGTTTGTGCAGCGCTGCGTACGCCTTGTAGCGCTATAGAAATGCTAAATAGTAGTAGTAGTAGTAAGTATGTTTGATAGCACAAAAAGGTGAACAACTCCCACGAAGGAAGCTCCTTCTGCTCCTTCTTACACCACAATGTGCTTGTTCAATTAGAGTGGATCAGCGCGGTTTGTCAGGGGCTTCCTGGAGTCTGCATACTACATCCAACCTTTGAGCTCCCTCTACTACTACTATTTAACATTTCTAGAGCGCTACAAAGTGTACGCAGCGCTGTACAAACACAGAAGAAAGACAGTCCCTGCTCAAAGAGCTTACAATCTTACAAAGAGCTCCCTCTGACTCTTCAATCGCTCCTTAAGTTTATGGGAAATATATGATATTCCATATTATGCTGTTGTATAACCAGCATTGAAAGTGTGTTAATGTGTATCCTTAAAGGGGTATGTCATTGAATGAGTGGAGAAGTGAAAGGTTTGGATGAGTGAGTTCCGGAACCTGCATAGGTGATTTTTGTATGGTATATGATTATCCACAATAAAGTGAATGAAATATTGTAAAGGAAGTATGTTTTTGTGGTAAGCTCTCCAAATAGTGCCAAGGCTGTCTGCCTGGATTTTCTGTGGCATTATCCAAATATGGGCCTGGTGAGTGGCACTTATCCAGGTAGGAGGTGCTCCTACCCAGAAAAGTGCCACTGTACATTTCCCATTCACATTTAAAGAAAGATACAGACAAAGAAATTGTGGGAAACATATTCAAGAAATTCTCTGGTGTTTGATAATTATACAGCTATGAAAATAATTTTGAATGAGATTCTAGTACATCCTAATTTTACAGCATGCAAAAACTGTGCTTGAACCTTTTTAATTTATAGCAACTTCTTCACATGACTCTATGACACTCGGAAATGAAAGTGAGAAATGAAAGATGGTCTCAGTTTTTCTTTCACATTGACGTTCTTTTATCATAGAAGCACTTATTTTTAGAAACTGTGAACACAGCATGCTTTAAGCAGGATTTGGAGGTTAAAACATCCCTATAGTATAAGACTAGACTAGACTTTTACTAGAACTCTTGTCAGCAGTACCCAAGTGCACTTGTGCCAGCAGAATTGTCTTAGGCTACTAGAGCTTTAAGCATCATGCAGGAAAACATAATCATTATCATTATTATTATTATTTAATTTCTTATATACCAACAGCTTCTTTTCGAAAGAGAAGGGACGCCCATCTTTCGACATAAATCGCAAGATGGGCATCCTTCTCACAAGGTCACCCAAATCGGCATAATCGAAAGCTGATGTTAGGCATCCCCAACTGCTTTCCGTCACGCGGATGACCAAAGTTTCTGGGGGGGTGTCGGAGGCGGGACTTGGGCGTGCCTAACACATGGGCGTCCTCAACCCATAATGGAAAAAAAGGGCATCCCTGATGAACACTTGGACGACTTTACCTGGTCCTTTTTTTCTTACGACCAAGCCCACACAAGGTGCCCAAACTGACCAGATGACCACCAGAGTGGAATCAGGGATGACCTCCCCTTACTCCCCCCATGGTCACTAACCCCCTCCCACCCTCAAAAAAAATTTTTAAACATTTTTTGCCAGCCTCAAATGTCATACCCAACTCCATGACAGCAGTATGCAGGTCCCTGGAGCAGTTTTAGTGGGTGTAGTGCACTTCAGGCAGGCGGACCCAGGCCCCTCCCTGCCCCTACCTGTTACACTTGTGGTGGTAAATGTGAGCCCTTCAAAACCCACCAGAAACCCACTGTACCCACATCTAGGTGCCCCCCTTCACCCCTTAGGGCTATGGTAGTGGTGTACAGTTGTGGATAGTGGGTTTTGGGGGGCTATGTACCTGGGAGCTTTTTCTGAAGTCCACTGCAGTGCCCCCTAGGGTGCCCGGTTGGTGTCCTTGCATGTCAGGGGGACCAGTGCACTACAAATGCTGGCTTCTCCCACGACCAAAGGGCTTGCATTTGGTAGTTTCTGAGATGGGCGTCCTTAGTTTCCATTATCGCCAAAAATCAGAAACGACCAAGTCTAAGAAAGACCATCTCTAGGGACGACCTAAATTTCAAGATTTGGGCATCCCCAACCGTATTATCGAAACGAAAGATGGACACCCATCTTGTTTTGATAATACGGGTTTCCTCGCCCCCTCGACGGGACGTCCTGCGAGGACGTCCTCAATAAAGCTTGGGCACCCCTTTTGATTATGCCCCTCCAAGTGACTTGCCTAAGATCATAAGTTGCTCCAGCAGTATTTGAACTGGGCTCCCCTAATCTCAACCCACTGCTTTAACCATTAGGCTACTCCTGCACTCCAATCAATGATTCTGAGTAACCAAATGTCCAAATTTATTGCATGCCATGTCTCTCTGAATAAAAAAGAAGCAAAAAAGATCCTTCCATAAAACAATACAAAAAAAGGAACAGAAAAAGCCAAACCCACAAGACAGGATGTCAAGATGGCTCCGTTTATTATCAAAAGTAGTTTTCTAGGAGCAATATCCAATATAGGTGTACATAAAAGGTAGTGTACAGCAGGTACTTCAAGATGAGGAAAACCCAACACTGTAGTGTTTCCGCAAGAAACTGCCTTCATCAGGAGTCCTAAAGTGAAGTATGTTAATCACATCTGTACTTTACCATACAACACTGAGGAAATGTCACTAGAGAACTGGAAGCTTTAAAAACAACACACACAGCGTAAGCAGCGTTTTTAGCACCCATGGCACGAAACCTGAATGTCAGTATTGTGCAATAAAATGCTACTGTTCGCCTGCAGGGCATGCCAGGGGCATGTTAAGGGTAGGATTTGGGCGTTCTTAAGACCTGGATGCTTTTATTCATAATGCAACAAAACAAAAACGTCTTTTTAGTCATAACAGAACAAAGCAAAAACTTCCAGGACTAAAAATAAGATGTTTTGAGCTAGACCTGTTTTTAGAATGAATAAGACACAAGAAAATGCCTAGATGACCAGACAACCACTGGAGGAATAAAGGAATAACCCCTCCCCATTTTACTCTCTCAGTGGTCACTGGCCCAATCCCACCCCCTAAAGATGTAAAAAAAAAAAGTACATACCAGCTACTATGACAGCCTCAGATGTTATGGCCAGTCCTATTAGAGCAGCAAGCAGGTCCCTGGAGTAGCCTAGTGGTCGGTGCAGTGCACTGTGGAGAATGGGTCCCCCAGGCTCATAATCCACCCTAACTGTTACACTTCTGGTGGAAAGTGTCAGCTCCTCAAAACCCACTAAACACCTACTGTACCCACATATAGGTGATACCTGCAGCCATAAAGGCTATTGTAATGGTGTACAGTAGGATTTTGGTGGGTTTTGGAGGGTTCACTGTACAATATAAGGGAGCAACCATGAGACGTGTACCTAGGATCTTTTATGTGAAGTCCACTACAGTGCCCCACTGCTCTTCTGGTATGTTTGTGTGGCCAGTCTACTAAGAATACTGGCTCCTCCTACATTCCAATGGCTTGATTCAGTGCCATGTGGACTTTTTTTTTTTTTTTTTCAAAAATGGACCAAAAAGATAAATGCACAGAGCACAAAAACATCTAGCAAATAGCCATTTCAAAAAAATAGATTTTGTTTTGTTTCAAAAATATGGCTATATTTCCCACTTGAATTTTGGACTTAGACATCATATCGAACATTTATTTATTTATTTATTTGTTTGTTTCATTTGTACCCCGCATTTTCCCACTCATAGCAGGTTCAATGCGGCTTACATAGTAGTAGAATTACAAAGTATAATGCAGAGAAAAACAAGCTAAGCTTAGCAGAGTAATGGGGATGTGTGGATAGGTAATATAAGGGAGAGTGGATAGAGGAGGTAGGAGAAATGCCCCTCTATGTAACTTTGTAAGTCTAAGTGTTTTGAAAATATGCTGAATTTGTGAAAATTTTTACATGCATTTATATTATGATAGGGGGCCCAACCTATTTGTTGCCTAAGGCCCGCCAAAGGGTTAATCTTTGCCCTGTGGTTGCTGCTATAATTTTAATATTGGTAGGGACTGCCATTGTATTTTTTAAAAATATGGTCAGGAAATCAGGATATTCACTGCTGATATCATTTCATTTTTGTATAGATGGGGAAGGGGAAGGCTCCACTCTGGCTATAATTTTTATAATAAAAGTGGGGGGAATAGACAGATTTCATGTTGTCCTGTCCTCATTAAACTACTGAGCTCATTACAATTTCTCACCTCAGACTGGTGTAAATGCTTGCATCTTAATTGCTAAAACGCATGCATATAGTATAATATTCTATCATTGATGCATGCAACTGGAGCCCCCGCCAGACTCCATCCCTGTTATGCCCACCTTCAAAGAATGCACTACAACATATCGGTACCCTTTTATAGAAAAGTGCAAAGGTACATTTCTACTACTACTACTACTTATCACTTCTATAGCGCTACAAGGCATACGCAGTGCTGTACACCATACATAAAAAGACAGTCCCTGCTCAAAGAGCTCACAATCTAAAAACGGAATGTTGCTAGTGGAATAGCAACATTCCGTCTAGAATCTCCAATAGTAGCAACATTCCATGTTCCACTGTACTAACCACTAGGCTACTCCTTCACTAGCAACATTCCATCTAGAATCCTCGTGCAGGACGTCAGACTCACAAAAACAGAAGCCTGCACGGCCGCATTGCTGATCTGCAAGGGCAGGCTTCTACATTACTATTACTACTACTACTTATCACTTCTATAGCGCTACAAGGCATACACAGTGCTGTATACCATACACAAAAAAGACAGTCCCTGCTCAAAGAGCTCACAATCTAAATAGGACAAACAAACAGACAGAACAACTAAGAGGTAAGGGAATTAAAGAGGTGGGGGTAGAAGGGTACAGGGCAAGTGAGTAGTGGTTAGGAGTCAAAAGCAGCCTTAAAGAGGTGGGCTTTTAGCCTGGATTTGAAAACGGCCAAAGACGGGGATAGACGTACAGGCTCGGGAAGTCTATTCCAGGTGTGAGGTGCAGCGAGATAAAAGGAACGGAGTCTGGAATTAGCAATAGAGGAGAAGGGGACAGACAAGAGAGTTTTATCCACAGAATGGAGTACCCGAGGGGGGACGTAGGGAGAGATAAGAGTAGAGAGGTACTGGGGAGCGGTAGAGTGAATGCACATATAGGTCAGTAAGAGAAGTTTGAATTGAATGCGGAAATGGATAGGGAGCCAGTGAAGTGACCTGAGAGGGCTAATGTGAGCATAGCGACTCTGGCGAAAAATGAGTCTCGCAGCAGAGTTTTGGACTGATTGAAGAGGAGAGAGATGGCTAAGTGGGAGGCCGGTGAGAAGCAGGTTGCAATAATCAAGGCGAGAGATGATAAGAGTGTGGATAAGGGTTCTGGCAGAGTGCTCGGAGAGGAAGGGACGGGTTTTGCTGATGTTATAGAGAAAGAAACGACAGGTTTTGGCAATCTGATGAATGTGAGCAGAGAAGGAGAGAGAGGAGTCGAAGATGACCCCAAGATTACGAGGTGATGAGACAGGGAGAATGAGAGTGCCATCCACATAATAGAGAAAGGGGGGAGAGGAGAGGTGGGTTTAGGGGGAAAGATGAGAAGCTCGATTTTGGCCATGTTAAGTTTCAGATGACGCTAAGACACCCAGGCAGCGATATCAGATAGGCAGGCTGATACATTGTTCTGGATGCTGGTTGATATTTCAGGGGTAGAGAGGTAGATCTGGGAGTTGTCAGCGTAGAGATGGTATTGAAAGCCATTGGATGATATCAGAGAGCCAAGGGAAGAAGTGTAGATGGAGAACAGGAGAGGACCGAGAACAGAACCCTGAGGTACACCGATTGGTAGTGGGATAGAAGTGGAAGATTATCCACCAGAGTGAACACTAAAGGTGCGAAGCGAGAGGTAAGAGGAGAACCTTCAAAAAACTATCACTACCTCCAAGACTCTATTTAGTACACCAGGGAAATAAGTGAGACCAGCATCAACTCCATCTGGTACCTGCACAGCCAACTGGGCAAAGAAAGGACCACATAAAGGGGTCCTTTTATTAAGGCGTGCTAGAAAATGGATGACGCTGTGGTTAGCACTGAGTTTGCCACGTGCCCCAGCCACTTTCTAGCACAGCAGAAAAATAGCCATGGTCTGCTTTTTTTTTAACGGCCATGCGCTAATTTCCCCATTAGCGTGTAGCCTATTTAGGAGGTGGTAAGGGCTCCAGCACTACTCCTGTGCTAATTGGGTAGCATGAGGTAATGTGCTCGTGCTACCCGATTAGTGCAGGCATGCCTACTCTCTGTCCCCAGATATGCCTCCTGCAGCAAAAAATAAAAAATATTTTTTTACCACGGGAGTAGCATGTGCTGCTGCCCAAATTACTGTGGGACACCTCAGTGCATCCCACAGAAGTGCACTTTTACCAAGCAGTAGGCCCGCGGTAGGCCTACCCCAGCTTGAGTGGAGGAGTGGCCTAGTGGTGGACTTTGGTCCTGAGGAACTGAGTTCAATTCCCCACTTCAGGCACAGGCAGCTCCTTGTGACTCTGGGTCAGTCACTTAACCCTCCATTGCCCCATGTAAGCTGCATTGAGCCTGACATGAGTGGGAAAGTGCAGCGTACAAATGTAACAAAAATTAAAAGGGCCCCAAAATACAGTCCTATCTGTCAGTTAGGCACTATGTGGGCACCAGTTCTAAACACTGCTGGTTCTTGCATGACTTCTGGGTCTGCCCCTACCCTGCTTCAGGTCCACCCCCCAGCACTGCCTGGATTGTGCAGGGGTAATCAGAGCGGCAGCACTGCCCAGTTAAGTACCATTGAATATTGGCAGCTGGCCAAGTCAGCAAAGTTTAAGCTGGCAGGATCCTCTCCTGCCCACTTAAACCACATTGAATATCAACCTGCTCATTTATAACTAAGACTCACCAAACTTTTTTCCAGCTGTGCCCACCCCTACAGTTTAAAAAGAACTTTGATGACAAAGGTCAAGACAGTATAATATCTTACCATCAGAGGTAAACAGCAAGGTGCTAGAATCATTGATGGATTTCACCATCTTACTGTTCCTAGGCTTTGGGATAACCAGTTGCCCCCTGCCCCTCAGTTGAGAGGAAGCCCCCCCCCCCCCCTATAAAACGATGAGCTGCTATAGGAGTGGCCTAGTGGTTAGGGGGTGGACTTTGGTCCTGGGGAACTGAGGAACTGAGTTTGATTCCCGGCACAGCAGCTCCTTGTGACTCTGGGCAAGTCACTTAACTCTCCATTGCCTGCCGCATTGAGCCCTGCCATGAGTGGGAAAGCGCGGGGTACAAATGTAACAAAAATAAAATAAATAAAACTCACTTAAGTTGGTTGGCTATTGGCCTAAAAAAAGGATGGGTCTGCTTAGGAACACCACTTCCAGTGACAAAAGCAGACTGCCAGTGGTATTGCCTTTGTACCTAAATAGTTCTCTACTCTCACTGAAGAGGATGGTCTATGGTCGGTGGGATTGGGATGGTAGTTACTTGCTTGCTTCTTTTGAGGCATCGAAAGAGGGGCAAAACAACACCAGCTGTGGCAGGAGCATCCCAAGGCACTAAGAAGCTGAATAGCTATCAAACACATCTTTAATTCTGTAAACCCCTAGATTTATTGGTCATTCTTGTTAGCAAATCAAGGTCAACATTATAGTGTGTCAAACTCCCAGTGTTTAACTGAAATCACATGCAGAACAGTGTACAAAGGAAAATCACAGTAAAATTCTAGCATTAGACATTATAACTCGTCACAAGTACAAATAAATGTTTTTAAATAAATTATAGCTTATTAATTCATTCTTGCTCAGTTCCATCCTGTTGCCTATTCTCAAAACAAACCTGTTCTTTTTAATGATCCACCACAAACATAAGTGATGTTGACACTGAAAGTGTGACTTCTTCAAGTTTAAATTCCTCACTGCTTTTTAATCTATTGAGGATTTGTACTTAATTTTCATGTAACCAAAGGAAATGATTTCATGGCACGAGTACATGTGATAATTTATTTAATAATTTCTTTATTTGTTCTTATATCTCACATTTTCCAGAAAGTAAAATTCGGAATAAACTTTAAGAACTGTAAAATTGAAGTTGATGTAGTATGCAGGTTTGATTTTCCAGTGAGAAAATAAGATAGCGGTTAATTTAGCTGTTTGGTATAAATTTAAGCTAGCATAAGTTCTAAATAATAAGAACAGTACAGTGAACCTTGGTTTCGTTGACTTCGGTTATCATCGGTTTCGGTTTTCGTGATTTTTCAGTGAAAATTTGTCTCGGATTCGTTGGTTGCCTCGGTTTTCGTTGATAATTTTGCGAAAACAAAGGGCGACCCACGCATTCTCCTGCTCATTGTGGCATTGTTTCTCATTGTGTGAGCATCACCCCGCATGTCTAACACAACGCACGCAAGATAAAATCACATGTGCTCAAATCTCATTTTCCCTGTTAAGTGTTTCCCTTGCTAATAAGTTAACCCTTTCCCTTTAGCTCCATCATGGGACTATATTTATTCTCTATAAAATGTGTTTTTGGTATATATTTTGGAGTGTCTAGAACAAATTAATTGGATTTACATTGATTCATATGGAAATAATTGCCTCGGTTTTCATCCGTTTCGGTTTTCATTGATTGTTTTCGGACGGATTATCAACAAAAACCGAGGTATCACTGTAGTGTAGTAGAAGTGCTCTGCTCTACCATGCATATGGTTTTCAGTTTGGCCCCCAAGCTGAGTATTCTGCATCATAACATATTTATAAATGACCTAGAGATGGGAGTAACTAGTGAGGTAATTACATTCGCAGATGACACTAAATTATTCAGGGTTGTCAAGACGCAGGAGGAGTGTGAAAGATTACAGGAGGACCTTGCGAGACTGGAAGATTGGGCGTCCAAGTGGCAGATGAAGTTCAATGTTGACAAGTGCAAAGTGATGCATGTGGGTAAGAGGAACCCGAATTACGGCTATGTCATGCAAGGTTCCGCGTTAGGAGTCACAGACCTAGAAAGGGACCTGGGAGTCATCGTGGACAAGACATTAAAAAACTTCTGCTCAGTGTGCTACGGCGGCTAAGAAAGCACACAGAATGTTGAGTATTATTAGGAAAGGGATGGAAAACAAACACGAGGATGTTATAATGCCGTCGTATCGCTCCATGGTGCGACCGCACCTCGAATATTGTGTCCAATTCTGGTCGCCGCATCTCAAAAAAGATATAAAGGAATTGGAGAAGGTGCAGAGAAGGGCGACGAAAATGATAAAAGGGATGGAACGACTTCCTTATGAGGAAAGACTGAGAAGGTTAGGGCTCTTCAGCTTGGAGAAAAGGCGGCTGAGGGGTGATATGATAGAAGTCTACAAGATAATGAGCGGAGTAGAGTGGACGGATGTGTAGCATTTGTTTACACTTTCAAACAACAATAGAACCAGGGAACACAAGATGAAGCTAGAATATGGCAGATTTAAAACAAACAGGAGAAAGTTTTTCTTTACTCAGTGTGTAGTTAGACTCTGGAACTCGTTGCCGGAAAACGTAGTAACAGCAACTGGCCTTATGGAGTTTAAAGGGGGTTTGGACAGATTCCTGAGGGAAAAGTCCATTGAACATTATTAAAGATAAATTTTTTTAATGGGTTTTGCTGGGTTCTTGAAGCCTGGATTGGCCACTATCGGAGACAGGATGCTGGGCTTGATGGGCCCTTGGTCCTTTCCCAGTATGGCGGTGCTTATTCTTATGTTCTTATAAGTTAGCTGATACTGGAGATTTGCAGATGCACAATTTAAAGACCCTGGGGAGGGGGAAGAAAGTCATGGTCACCATTAAGGACAACACCCGATAGCTTATGATCCACAGTTCCACAAATAGCCTAGTGTACAACTATGTGAGGGAAAACAGTGACACCCCCAAGGTGTTCAGTAAAGATGTGCAAACAATGGCGCATAGTCTAGAAGATAAGCACAACTGATCACCAGTCCCAAGCTGGTGAAAAGGTTGCTGACTGTCTGAAGTCTGGAAGCCTGATTTGAGCTCACACAGAGGTCTCAAAAACAGGAGGGAGAGTAGGGAGAGGGGTAGGGACGCCGAGAGGGGGAGGACAAAAGTCCCTGGGCCCGGGCCTCCGGAGGGGGCCCGGCGCCACCACAGTCCGGCCCTCCGTCGCTCCCGGAACTAACCTTAAACGCCTCCTTTCACCACCTTCGCAGCAAGCAGCAGCAGGGCAGGCCACTCCTTCCTTCCGTGTCCCGCCCTCGCCTGACGTAACATCCGTGAGGGCGGGCACGGAAGGAAGGAGAGGTCTGCCCTGCTGCTGCTTGCTGCGAAGGTGGTGAAAGGAGGCCTTTAAGGTTAGTTCAGGGCCCGGCCCGGTAGCGGGTGGAGGGGGGGCTCGGCAACCTCAGGTGGGGGGGGGGGGGCCGGGGGCGGCCTTGTCCTCGGCCCGGCTCTGGCTCTCGGCGGCACTGGGGAGGGGAGGGTTTGTCACACAAAGCAGCAGTGTTCTACCTTGAGAGATGAGTTGGAAAGGGGATTTCCTTTTGGAGGGGATGCAGAAACGATTAGCTCCGCTACAGGCTGGTTGATCTTACACAGGCAACCTCTGTATAAAAAGGGGAGATGGGACTTGATATACTGCCTTTCTGAGGTTTTGCAACTATATTCAAGGTAGTTTACATATATTCAGGTACTTATTTTGTACCAGAGGCAATGGAGAGTTAAGTGACTTGCCCAAAGACACAAGGAGCTGCAGTGGGATCAAAGCTTGCTGGACTAACCACTAGGCTACTCCTTCACAAAAGCCTAATGAGTCAGATCCCTACAGTTTCTTATGTAAGCTAAAAGCAAAGAAGAACAGGACTGTCCGTCTATTCTTTTCTTTTGAAACCTAAAATGGTTTTCATTCAGTAAAAACAGCTTTAAAAGTAAGCACAAGGTATCCTTTTAAAAGAGAAAAATGATAAGAAAAGAGTGAGGAAACAGTTTTAAAAGTAAGCACAGTTTTAAAAGTATTCCCATGTAACTTCCTTGAGTGTCCCCTAGTCTTTGTACTTTTGGAACAAGTAAAAAATCGATTTACTTCTATTCATTCTACACCACTCAGAATTTTGTAGACCTCAATCATATCTCCCCTCAGCCATCTCTTTTCCAAGCTGAAGAGCCATAACCTCTTTAGCCTTTCCTCATACGAGAGGAGCTCCATCCCTTTTATCATTTTGGTTGCTCTTCTTTAAACCTTTTCTAATTCCGCTATATCTATTTTGAGCAACGGCGACCAGAACCGAACGCAATACTCAAGGTGCAGACGCACCATGGAGCGATACAAAGGCATTATAGTATTTTTGGTCTAATTCACCATCCTCCTAATAATTCCTAGAATCCTGTTTGCTTTTTTGGCCACCGCCGCACACTGAGCAGAAGATTTCAGAGTATTATCTACAACGACACCCAGATCTTTTTCTTGAGTGCTGACCCCCAAGGTGGACCCTAGCATCAGGTAACTGTGGTTTGGATTATTCTTTCCAATGTGCATCACCTTGCATTTGTCCACATTAAATTTCTCTCTGCCATTTGGACGCCTAGTCTTCCAATTTCTTAAGGTCTTCCTGCAATATTTCACAGTCCGCAAGTGTTTTAACAACCTTGAATAGTTTTGTTTCATCTGCAAATTTGATCTCCTCACTCATTGTTCCAATTTTCATATCATTTATAAATATGTTAAATAGTACCAGTCCCAGTATAGATCCCTGTGGCACTCCACTGTTCACTCTCCTCCATTGAGAGAAATGACCATTTAACCCTACCCTCTGTTTTCTGTCCCATAACCAATTCTTAACCCACACCAGAACCTTGCCTCCTATCCCATGACTCTTTAATTTTCTCAGGATGACAGCAGATAAAGACCTGAATATTCCACCTATTACTACTACTACTACTACTACTTAACATTTCTAAAGTGCTACTAGGGTTACGCAGCGCTGTACAATTTCCCAACAGTCACATTCATTATCAATTCCCGATTAAACCAACAGTCCAACAATGCTATTAACTAACTAGTAAAGAAGGCCCGTTTCTGACACAAATGAAATGGGCGCTAGCAAGGTTTTCCTCGGTTCCCCTCCAGCCACCCATGTCTAGCAACCCCCTGCAGCCACTCATGTCCAGCGACCCTCCTCTCACCCCTGCCCCCCTCCAGCCACCCATGTCCAACGACCCTCCTCTCTCCCTTGCCCCCCCCCCTCCAGCCACCCATGTCCAGCGACCCTCCTCTGGACATGGATCAGCTGTGAGGCATGTTTGTTTTCCCCCAGGTTCTGAAGTTGGCATCATAATGGCTACGATGAGGTCAGCCTGATCTACGGAGCCTAGCAGACCAACTCAGAATGAGCCACGGTCCCAGGCAAGTCAGAACATTGAAGGTGAGAATTATTATATAGGACAACATTTTACTAAATTCAACTTTAAGATGTCCTCCCCTCCCCCATTGATATCCCTAGCACCTGCACTCATAGCTTATGATATAAATGTGGTATAAAACATATATTACTATGTAAGCCGCATTGAACCTGCTATCTGTGGGAAAGCGCGGGGTACAAATGTAATAAATAATAATAATAATTATATATTTGATTCTGATCTCTCTTTGCTATTTTTGGACACACAGTAGAAGTCCGCCTAGCACTGGCCTTACAGTTACAGTTTATTCACTGTACTGCTTGGCCACAACAGAGGAATTGCCATTGAGGCTTTGCTGAAGTGCACAATCAGATTATTTCAGCATAGATAATATTCTCCTCTTTTTCTTCTGGGCCAGCAGGAGCCTTTTCTCTGTAGATGCAGTTCAGGTCATTCTTTTGGGCTTCCATAGACATTCTGCCCCAGTGCTTTCCATCAGCCTAACTATGTTCTGAGCCCAGACATATTAGGCATCTTGAATGGGTGATGAAGTTCAGGATCTTTCTTTCATATTGGGGGCATGACCAGCACCCTGATTTCATTCTTAGGGAACAAAAATAAAGGGGTCTTTTTACTAAGCTGTGGTAAGCACTAATGTGTGCTTATCACAGCAAAAAAGAAAGGTTCTTACTGCAGGGTGCACTCAGGCGTCCAGTGGTAATTTTTTTACTGCTGGGGGCAGGTCTGGAGGTGGAGATTAGGCATGTTCTGGTGGGTGAGCCTTTACTTCCTAGTAAATAGGTGGCAGTAGGCGCTCACCAGCTAATGGCCGGCCGCAAGCTAATAGGAAAATTAGTGCATGGCCAAGATAATCTACGGTGATACCCCAGGATATGTGATTGATTTAATAGATCTTCCAGCCAGAAACAGAATTATTTCATCACGTACTTATACTACTACTACTACTTAACATTTCTAGAGCGCTACTAGGGTTACGCAGCGCTGTACAATTTAACAAAGAGAGACAGTCCCTGCTCAAAGAGCTTACAATCTAATAGACAAGTGAACGGTCAGTCCAATAGGGGCAGTCAAATTGGGGCAGTCTGGATTCACTGAACGGTAAGGGTTAGATGCCAAACGCAGCATTGAAGAGGTGGGCTTTAAGGAAAGACTTGAAGACGGGCAGGGAGGGGGCTTGGCATAAGGGCTCAGGTAGGTTGTTCCAAGCATGGGGTGAGGCGAGGCAGAATGAGCGGAGCCTGGAGTTGGCGGTGGTGGAGAAGGGTACTGAGAGGAGGGATTTATCCTGTGAACGGAGGTTACTGGCGGGAACGTAAGGGGAGATGAGGGTAGAAAGATAGTGAGGGGCAGCAGACTGAGTGCATTTGTAGGTAAGAAGGAGAAGCTTGAATTGAATGCGGTATCTGATTGGAAGCCAGTGAAGTGACCTGAGGAGAGGGGTGATATGAGTATATCGGTTCTGGCGGAATATGAGACGTGCAGCAGAGTTCTGAACAGATTGAAGGGGGGATAGATGGCTAAGTGGGAGGCCGGTGAGGAGTAAGTTGCAGTAGTCCAGGCGAGAGGTATCTGAACCTTCACTATCCAAGCTGCATTGGACTCAGATACAAATCAACCTGTGGATCAAATTTTTGTTACTTAGGTACACAGATGTGGAATGCATTACTAATGAGTGTGAAAACGACACACGACCATCAAACCTTCAAGCGAACTTTAAAGACCTATCTGTTTTGCAGGGCCTACTCTATTGATTCTACTTAAATGCCGTATATTTTATTTCTTATTTCCTTGTCCCTCATTGTACCCATTGACCCCTACCTTATCTAATCCTTCCTTCTAATTATATTTGTTTATAACCCACCGTACCTGGCGTCCACCATTACGGTATTTTGTAAGCCACATTGAGCCTGCTAATGTGTGGGAAAATGCGGGATACAAATGTTACAAATAAATAAATAATACAGAAAAATCAGGAATTTGGTCATTTTACCCATGTGGAAAAATGACCTTAGTGTGCAAGAATGACCCATGTCTACATGCACTGAGGCCAGTTTTTACCGTAGTCTGGTAAAGGACCCCAAAATAAAATAAGAAAAAAAGTTATTTAAAAAAAATAAGATGCTGAAAACAACAATGGACACATAAACAAGAAGTAAATCCTCTTCAAAGGTGGGAGATATTTTTTTTCACCCATATAGCATAGTGGATAAAACAAATGAACCCATCTACCTTACATATACTGAAGACAAAACGACATTGACCCAGAATCTATCTCCCACCTTACCCTCCCTCTCTCTATCACCTGTCTCTACCTACCTACCCATCCATCCTTCTATTATGTTATACTTAATTTCCTACTTTACAAAACAAAATTCTGTGTTACCTATTACTATGTAAGCAGCATTGGGCCTGCTTTTAGTGGGAAAATGCGGGATACAAATATAATAAATAAATAAATGTGAAGGGAATGAGAAGAGAGTGCTGTGTGCAGGAAGAGCTGTGTATGTTCAGAACTTTATATCTAGTTCTGTGCTCTGGAAGAGCTGTTCCATCCAAGCACCGTCAGATGATTTCACCCACAAGCGTGCCTGACTCTATCCCTTCTTGTTGACAGACAAGAAGGATCACAGCACCAGAATCTACTACTACTACTACTATTTAGCATTTCTATAGCGCTACAAGGCGTACACAGCACTGCACAAACATAGAAGAAAGACAGTCCCTACTCAGCTTACAATCTAATAGACAAAAAATAAAGTAAGCAAATCAAATCAATTAATGTGTACAGGAAGGAGGAGAGGAGGGTAGGTGGAGGCGAGTGGTTACAAGTGGTTACGAGTCAAAAGCAATGTTAAAGAGGTGGGCTTTCAGTCTAGATTTAAAGGTGGCCAAGGATGGGGCAAGACGTAGGGGCTCAGGAAGTTTATTCCAGGCGTAGGGTGCAGCGAGACAGAAGGCGCGAAGTCTGGAGTTGGCAGTAGTGGAGAAGGGAACAGATAAGAAGGATTTATCCATGGAGCGGAGTGCACGGGAAGGGGTGTAGGGAAGGACGAGTGTGGAGAGATACTGGGGAGCAGCAGAGTGAGTACATTTATAGGTTAGTAGAAGAAGTTTGAACAGGATGCGATAGGGAGCCAGTGAAGCGACTTGAGGAGAGGGGTAGTATGAGTAAAGCGACCCTGGTGGAAAACGAGATGGGCAGCAGAGTCCCACTGCAGGTTCTCATGGGGCAAGAAACAAAAGGAGAATGGAGGAACCACCGCAACAAAAATATCCAAGCAATTGTTTTCCTCCTTTGGTATACAAAGGATTTATTTTAACTATTATGATACATTTTGCCCCTTAAATCAGTGGCATACAATATCTCATATTCCTTTAGCATTAATCTTCACTTAGCAAAATAAGATGCACAAATGTAAACTAAAGAAAATGACAAGAAAACATGGAAAGTAATAATGTCCATACAGAATTTAATACACAAACATTGATATTAATATATGCAAGTATTTTTTATAGAAATCAGATTATCCCCTGGGAGTCGCGTTTTAAATACTTGATGCATACGAATCATTTGAAATTGGTTTGCTGTTTGATTTGACCACTAGATGGCACTATATATTTATTGTATTCTTTTCTCTTTTTCAATATATAGGTACAGCAAAGTAGAATGTATTGGCCCTGTTATCAAATAGGCAAATGGGTTTGTGGTTTCAGTTTAAGGAAAAAAATGTATTCATTTACTGGGATGCTCCCAGTATCCTTCATTCATCGTCTCACTGGTCTGTTATGTTTACTGAATCTTCCCCATTCACATGAATTGTTTCAAATGCTCCCCTACTCTTATGGCTGGCAAGGGACATAACACTGTACAAGATCATCGGGTGCTTCTGAAACCTACATGTGCTTACTTCTGGGAGAGAGCGCTTGGGGAAATTGCTGCCATCTGGTCTGCATAATATAGTATAATAAATATGTAACATAACCTAACCTATCCTGCGTTATCACAGAATCAAGATACCCTATAACTTTGTAAATGTATAGAAGAAGATTGTGTGATCTTGCTGCTCAATTTTAGGTCCCCTGGAAAAACATGACTAAGGTATAATATGGTTTAATCCATAAATTAAAATCTCTGATTGATTTTAATTTATGGATTAAACCATATTTGACCTTAGTTATGGTATATTGGTAGATTATTTTTTTCGCTGTGTGTCCTTTTGTATCGGGAAGCACCAATAAAGGTGCTTTGTAAAAAGACACAGTTGACTGGTCTTGTTTTTGGAGTGGAATGGAAAACAATGTGTGTTTTAGTAAGCCAGGCATGAGAGCAGCTACCTCTTCCTACCCACCAGGACCCACCCTTTTCACAAACGTAGCTCTCATTTACTGGCCCCAAACTCCACTTATACAACTGAAGATAACACATAACACATTTTCAATCAATCATAACATTGTGACTGTGACAGATTAAATTTGTCCCCAAATACTGGGAACTGCAAAATGCAGAATCATGTAAAAATTGACTTGATCCCTATACTCCCTTAGAAATACTTTAGGAAGCTAAGGGAGTACTACTACTACTTACTACTACTTAACATTTCTATAGCGCTACTAGGGTTACGCAGCGCTGTACAAGTTAAAACATGGGGAAGGACAGTCCCTGCTCAAGAGTGCTTACAATCTAAAGGTATAGGTATCAAGTCAATTTTTACATGATTCTGCATTGTTTTCCTTTCCACTCCAAAAACAAGACCAGTCAACTGTGTCTTTTTACAAAGCACCTTTATTGGTGCTTCCCGATACAAAAGGACACACAGCGAAAAAAATAATCTCAGCACAAAGGATAAAAAGTTCAGAGTCAAACCGATAAAAGCAGGATCAGTTTAAATATCACAGCCTTTTATACATTAGACCTTCTCTGTGGCAGGATTTTCTTTTCTTTATTAAATTTGGACAAATTCCTTTTTCTACACAAAGGGGCCCTTTTTACTAAGCTGTACTAAAAAGTAGCCTACAGTATCCCCTTATGCTGAATGTTTTTCCCATGTGAGTGACTGTGAGATCCTGTGAAATGTGCTGGCACAGTTTGCAGCTTGGTATATTGCAGGGACGTGTGCCACCTAATTTGAAACACAAATTAGTGAACAGCAAGCTCCCAATACAAGCTCAAAAAGAAGAGGATGGCACACATCCCTGCAATATACCAAGCTAATGTGGTAAAAATGGCCATGCACTAATGGCAACATTTGTGCATGGTCATTAATGCAAAAAATAGAAAAAAGACACGGAGGAATAGCCTAGTGGTTAGTGCAGTGGACTTTGATCCTGGGAAACTGAGTTTGATTCCCACTACAGCTCCTTGGGACTCTGGGCAAGTCACTTAACCCTCCATTGCCCCTGGTACAAAATAAGTACCTGAATATATGTAAACTGCTTTGAATGTAGTTGCAAAAAGCTCAGAAAGGTAGTAAACCAAGTCCCATTTCCCTTTCCCTATTTGAGATTCTACATGGAATGTTAATGTTGCTATTCCACTAACCTGTTTCCCCCAAAATAAGACATCCCCTGAAAATAAGACCTAGTAGAGGTTTTGCTGAATTGCTAAATATAAGGCCTCCCCCAAAGTAAGACCTAGCAAAGTTTTGTTTGGCCCCGATGGGACATGGACACAAAAACCTTAATTTTTTTCTCTGCAACCCAAAGACGAAATAACATTAAAGAAACAAGACTGAGGTGGAAAATCTATTGTCCAGCAGACTCCTACCATCCTCCCTTTACACTATTGTGAAGATCAACTACCGGTAAGTGAGCCCGGAAAGAAAAGAAACATCCCCCTTGCAGAAATAATAAAAGAAAAGAAAATGAGTAACTGAGCCCTTTCGGCGCTGCTCCATCGCCCAAGGGCTAAGTCAGACTAGAAGGATGGAAAGTGTTGCGAATGTACAGGAGGAGCGCATAAAGCGCCACCAACGGGGAACGGAGCTACCGTAGAATTTTTTCTTTTAACGTTTGTAATACCGTAGGGATGATCCTGCACCCTAAGCCCTCTCACAACCTCCCGAGACCCCCAGCCAGAGCAGCCCGGCCCCACATTCCATTACCTTCCCTAGTGCATACCCCTCCTCCATTCCCAGCCTGGCCAGGGCGGCTCTGCTCCGCTCGAGTCCTGCAGTCACTGTGGGCAGATAGGCAAGCCACGGCCTACTCCTGCAGGATACCGCCCCCCACTTCAATACTGTTCCCGACCACCATAGTCCCCCAACTACTCCCGAATAAGACATCCCCTGAAATAAGACCTAGTGCATCTTTGGGAACAAAAATTAATATAAGACACTGTCTTATTTTCGGGGAATCACGGTAGCAACATTCCCAGTAGAAGCCTGCCCTTGCAGATCAGCAACGAAGCTGCGCAGGCTTCTGCTTCTGTGAGTCTGACATCCTTAACGTACGTGCAGGACGTCAGACTCACAGAAACAGAAGCCTGCGCAGCCGCGTTGCTGATCTGCAAGGGCAGGCTTCTACTGGGAATGTCACTAGTGGAGGAGTAGCCTAGTGTTTAGTGCAGTGGACTTTGATCCTGGGGAACTGAGCTCAATTCCCACTGCAGCTCCTTGTGACTCTGGGCAAGTCACTTAACCCTCCATTGCCCCTGGTACAAAATAAGTACCTGAATATATGTAAACTGCTTTGAATGTAATTGCAAAAACCTCAGAAAGGCAGTATACCAAGACCCATTTCCCCTTTATTGCTGTTGTTAAAATGGCCTTAGTGTTGTGGGAAGGACCTGTATAAGGGCATGCGAAAGGCGATTTTTACAGCAGCTTAGTTAAAAGACCCCTTAATTATGTGTTATATATTTTATACTGTATTTATGTAGCTTATGGAGTTCAGGCATTCCTGCAGAAAGATGTGACCCAAACTGAAATTAATGTAGATAGTTACAGTATAAATATTGCTTATTAGACAGTAAAACCAATATTAAGGAATACAAATTATTACACTATATGGAACAGCTTTAGTCTCTAGTCATCTGGCTTCTTACCTTTATAAGTTGCTAAGAAAACTTAAATATCTTTCTACCGCTGTTCTGGACAAGGTATGGCAGGAAGAGTTACATTGTGAGACCATTTCTGTTCAAAAGTTGTTAGGCATCTCTTTCAGCTAATACAACTCAAGCTCTTCATTTCAGTCCAAGTTGGGCAATGTGGACTCCTCTTAGCTTATTCAGAGTCAAGTCGAATGATGCAAAATTATGCTGCTTTTGTCATAATGAGAGTCAAGCCGAATGATGCAAAATGATGCTGCTTTTGTCATAATGACACTGGCTAACTGTTTCATTTACTTTTTTATCGTATAGCACATATCCTTTCCAGACTAAAGCTTATTTTGTCTCCCAGTAATCAAAAATTATTAGAATTGCTTCTCGGGCAGTTCAAATAATTCTGGCTAACCAGAAGTCTTCAGATCACAGAGATTTTTTGCACTGGTGGAATAAGGTACTGTATATTTGATCTGTAATATAAAATGGCCATTGCTGAAAAGCATAATATCCACCTCCATCTCAAGGAATGGAGAACTGTGGATAAGTTCATCACGCTCATATACAAAAATAAAATCACAATGTCACTAAATAGTGCTCCAGAAGCAAAACATCAACACACAGGGGGAGGAGGCGGTGGGAAGCACATCAATGATGGCAGCGTAGGAATTTAGCTACCACGAACTATCTGAACTATCAAGTCAATCACCAAAATTCAAACCTACAACCACTTATTGTTATAGCGATTAAGATAGTCCATCATGTCAACTGAAGAAAGTGGTAAGCATCACAAACCAGAACTGAATTCACCTCTAAAATCATCTTCTGGCAAAGCGGACGAGAATCCCACTCAAGAGACACTTGAAGAATTCAGGGGACCTTTTACTAAGCTGTGGTAAAAGGGGGCCTGTGTAAGCATCAACGCATGTTTTTGACGCATTCTGAGACCCCCTTTTAGTGCAGCGGGTAAAAAGCTGTCTCTTACAGGGGGGAGCACTTACCGCCACCCATTGAGGTGGCAGTAAGGGCTCCTGTGCTAACCCGGTGGTAACTGGGCAGCACACGGCACGGCCTGATTACCACTGGGTAAACACCGACGCTAGAAAAATAAAAAATATTTTTGTAGCGCTGGAAATGGTGCATGCTGGGGGTAGCCCAGCGGTAGTTCCTGTTTGGCACACGGTAATCCCGCAGTGGGCTTACTGCCACTTAGAAAAAGAGCCCTTGAAAGCTTTAAAATTCGTATGTGCAAGACTAAAGAAGATATTGCAGAAATAAAAGAGGAATTAGCAGCATTAATAGTGGAGATTCCCCAATTTAAAACACGTACAGACACATTGGAAACTAAAGTGCTTGTCTCCAAGGAGAATATAAAAGGCCTCCAATACCAAAAGAAGCATGTGGCACAGTTTGAAGAAGATTTGGAGGACGCAATCAAGCCCACAGAAACAACTTCAGGATCCTTGGACTGCCTGAAGGTAGAGAAAGCCAAGACATAATCAAATTTCTGGAATCTTTCATACCTTCTTTCTTGGTTTTGGAATTTTCTAAGGAATTTGAAACAGAACACACCAGGGGCGTAGCCAGACAACAGATGTTGGGTGGGCCTAGGCAAGAAGTGGGTGGCACCAAGTGTTCTCCACACCACCACCAAAAAAAAAAATATCTAAGCTGGCAGGAAAACACTTCTTTCCACCTTGGCAGTCTGCAGAAGGCATGCGCTGAAAACTGAGCATGTACAGGTTCCGGTATCGTTGAGAGTAGCGTTTTTGTTACCATTAGGCGGAAGTCTTCAGCTGATGGAGCTTTGGATCCCCACCAGCTACCGCTAAATGTGTGCTACTGTTGGGTGGGCCTGAGCCCTTAATGGGTGGGCCCTGGCCCACCCAGGCCCACCTGTGGCTACGCCACTGGAACACACACACAGAATTCCCGTCAAACATCTACCAAATGAAAAGTATCCAAGGCCTATTGTTTTAAAGCTTCTTAGATACACGCAAGTAATAGAAATAATGCAAAGAGCAAGGCTTCAAGCACCTATAAAATATGAGGGTAATACTCTCCTGTTTGTTCCCGATCTTAATAATAGCGTTGCTCGCCTTCGCAAACAAAGACCCAGACTTAAAGCTGTTAATGCATACTTTGGCATTTTCTATCCCACCCATATGAGGGCCACGCTTCATAGTCAAACAAAGGCGTCATCCCCCATTAATTTAGTGGCCCTAGGTCAGTGGCTGCAGAGTTATCCTGATCAGTGAGCGGACGAATTGTTGTGGTCGGAGTTTTCTGAGGGATTTCTTATTCCATTTCAAGGCCCGCATTTAGTTCATGGTTCTAGCAATGCTCCTTCGATAGGTCAGCACCGGTCTGTCATGTATCAGAAGCTAAAGAAGGAATTCGATCTTATGCTTCGGGGCACCTGTAAATACCATCCATTTTTGTCAATACAGATGTAGATTCCTGTATTGTAAGCCTTCCCAGACCACTTCCTTTTCCCAGCCTACCTTCACTCCCTTGCCATCTGTACATACTTTGCTTCCCCCCATGTGAATGGCCCCCTGTTCTAAATGTCAAAAATCTGGGCATCTCAAGACAATGAAATGTTGCCATTTATATGTGGGAATACTTCTAAAATAAGGGCCTATAGCAACTGACTCAGTCTTATCCATTTGTAGCAAATCATCAGGATTTCATGATGCATATTTGCCTCATATTTCTGAAGGAATTTAACTGCAGTCCTGCTGGTAATAATCCACAACCTATCTTTCAAATCTACCACAGTACCTGAGGGCTAGTAGATAGTCAATGGAATGGTAATTTCTTAAAAGGGTTCCTTGGTGATCCAGTGAACTATATGTGAGTGGAGGAGTGGCCTAGTGGTTAGAGTGCCAGTCTTGGAATCCAGAGGTGGCCAGTTCAAATCCCACTGCTGCTCCTTGTGATCTTGGGCAAGTCACTTAACCCTCCATTGCCTCAGGTACAAACTTAGATTGTGAACCCTCCTGAGACAGAGAAATATCCAGTGTACCTGAATGTAACTCACCTTGAGCTACTACTGAAAAAGGTGTGAGCAAAATCTAAATAAATAGAAGTGAGCCTAATGTCAATGCAGAAATAAATGGTGGAAGCTATTGTGTAAGAACAAATTTTAAAAATGCAGGTATTTTCATCACTCAGGTCAAGCAAAATATGCCCTCAAGCATGGGACTCACAACCTCCTCCTTCTCCTGTGCTCATAGCTATAGTCCCCAGTTTAATATCTTCCCCCTCCCTGATACATAGCTGGAAAGCATGTTGTTGTTGCAAATGGTGCAATTTGACACCTCTGTCCTAATGACTGGCTTCTCCTCCCCATTAGTTCCTTTTATAAGTTGGCAAGAGGTTTGCTGGAATTACAGTTATGTGCTTTGAATGTGGTTATTGTTCCTTGATCTATGAGTAAGTTCCTTGCTTCTATATTTTCAGGGAAGCAGTCGACCCACACAGTGGCGTAGCCAGACAGCCAGTTTTGGGTGGGCCTGAGCCCAAAGTGGGTGGGCACAAAATTTTCTCTGCTCCGCCCTCCCTCCCTCCACTATACCCACCATTTCTCCCTCCTCTCCACTCCTATGCCTACCATTTCTCCCCCTCTCCACCTATCCCCTCTGTATGCAGCATGTGTCCCTCCCCTCCACCTCATACACAGCCAAGACTTCTCCCTTCCTCACCCCTCCACCCCTTTGCTGCATCTCCCTCACCCACCAACCAAGCCTCATCTTTCCATCTTCCCTCCCCCCTGTGCAGCATCTTTCTTTCCATCTTCCCTTCCCCCTGTGCAGCTGCTGTGTCCCCCCGTCTTCCCTCCCCCATGTGACATCTTCCCCCCCCCCCCCCGTGCAGCTGCAGCATCTCACCCTCCTTGCAGGCCCGCCCAGCAGCAAAGTTCCTGACGGCGATTCCAGTCGCAGCGATTCCCACACGCTGCCTGCCGGCTGCCACTCAACAATCTCCTCTCACTACTAAGCGCTAACCCGGAAGTCTCTCCTGCAGAGGAGAGACTTCTGGGTTAGCGCTTAGTAGCGCGAGGAGATTGAGCGGCAGCCGGCACTGGCAGGCAGCGTGTGGGAATCGCTGCGACTGGAATCGCCATCACTCAGGAACTTTGCTGCTGGGCGGGCCTGACCCGAACTTGGGTGGGCCCAGGCCCACCCGGGCCCGCCCGTGGCTACGCCCACAGATCCCTTAGACTGACTGAGTGGTTGGGGGCACTATCTATGAGGAACAATACCTTACTGATGTGGCTATTCCTGCGTAACAGGATTCAATTTTAGGACAAAAATATGTTATGAACTACTCCTGAAAATTGCTCATAGTCACCCAGACCTTCCTGTTTGATGATTTGGCTTTCCACAGTTATGACCATCTGATTTTCTGAGTGATATACTTCAAGTGGGGCTTTAGTTTAATATCTCCAGCAGCACAGGCTCATAGGAGAAGTGTTAAGCTATCCTTGGCAGTTTTAAACCCCAGAAACAGAATTTTCTTCCTTGCCAATAAAGGATCTGTCTGGTATCTGTAGGCTGCGTTGTCATAATTTCCAAGGTAATGCATTTTCAATGATAAAGGGGATGGGATGACTTCTCTATGAGGAAAGGCTAAAGCGGCTAGGGCACTTCAGCTTGGAGAAAAGACAGCTGAGGGGAGATATGATAGAGGCAGTGGTGTGCTGGAGCGGGCTCTCACGGGCTCGCAAGAGCCGTTTGTTACGTTTTTAAGCATTTTGGGAGCCGGTTGTTAAAGTAGGCCTCCCCATGGCTATTCTAACAACTGACTCCCAAAATGTAGGCTTGGGGCCCCCTCCTGAATTCTCTTTTACTTTGCTGGCAGTGATGCTGGCCCCACCAGCCAAGTAAATAGACTGCTGCTGCTCCCTGCTCCTTGTTTCTGACTCTAAGCATCAGGCTGGGACTTTTCATGCAAGAGCAAGAAGGTTCCATCATGCTGCTGAGAGCCAGAAACAAGCAGCAGAGAATGGTGGCAGTCCATTTATTGGCTGGTGGGGCTCAGCAAAGGTATGCCTAGCGTGCCTGCACAAGGGAGGGGAGAGAGAGGCATGTATCTCCCCCCCCCCCCCCCCCAAGTTTCAGGGCCAGTTATGGCCGGAGAGAGAGCCCGTTGTTAAAATTTTACCAGCACACCCCTGGATAGAGGTCTATAAAATAATGAGTGGAGTGGAACAGGTAGACATGAATCGCTTGCTTACTCTTTCCAAAAATACTAGAACCAGGGGGCACACAATGAAGCTACTAAGTAGTAAATTTAAAACAGTTTGGAGAAAATATTTTTTCACACAACGTGTAATTAAACTCTGGAATTCGTTGTCGGAGAATGTAGTAAAAACAGTTAGCTTAGCGGGGTTTAAAAAAGGTTTGGATGACTTCCTAAAGGAAATGTCTATAGACCATTATTAAAATGGACTTGGGGAAAATCCACTGCTTATTTCTAGAATAAGCAGCATAAAATGTATTGTACTGTTTTGGGATCTTGTCGGGTACTTGTGACCTAGATTGGTCACTGTTAGAAACAGGATGCTGGGCTTGATGGACCTTCGGTCTGTCCCAGTATGGCAATACTTATGTACTTATGTTGTTCCGTCCCCCAAATATTGTTGTGTATGCTTTGTCTATACCTTCTTTTGTTTTTCTTATTTCCCACGTGGTGAGGCATATCTGCCGAAACTGACTATTCTGTCCTTGGAGCTGAAAGCCTGGTTCTGTAGCAGTGTTTGTATTCCAGTCTTTCCATTATAAGGACAGAAAACATCAGTACTGAAATGCACCACAAAGGCCACTTGTAATAGTTTTTAATGACTCTAAACCATAGCATACTTTCTACGTTCATGCACAACAGGAAGCTCTACACAAAGATCTCGGTAGTACGGGACGCGCATCAGGACAAATTCTCTTTTAGAGATTATCTACGTTCCTTGTTCCAATAAATAAATTACTTTATATTGAAACTGTGTTAAGCAAGTTTCTATAAAATGAAAGATTGCTGTATAATGAAACATTTTAAGCTTGTCCTGCTCCAGATTACAGTATATGTTAGCTGCTCATTTCTTTATGCCTGAGCCTCTTTGTCACTTTGCAAAAAAAAAAAAAAAAAAAAAAGTAATTCAGGTGATATTGACCCCTAAGGAAAAGGTTAGAGAAACTTAATTGAGCAAACTCAGGCCATTATGTCAGCATGATTTAATGGCAAGATGCAAAAATGACTCCCCCTGCTTCTTGCTCCACACTGCCTGCTTAGCATATTTTCTGATACACTTATTCACCTCAGATCCCTAGAAATAAATGAAGAAAATCCCAGCATCTGCATACACATAAAAATATGTTTATTATAGTCAGAAAACAGAAATGGTAATGCTTTAAAAAGCTGCAGGTTATAAGAAATGATGTCATAATCTCACAGTCTTGGCGTGGAGAGTAGCCAGGGTTCAAATCCTGCTTCTCTCACAGATGGTCCTTGTGACCTTGGGCAAGTTGCTTAACCTTCCTTTGCCTCAGGAGCAAACTTAGGGACAAAGTTATCAACATGGACTACCTTTAAGCCGTTTATTTTTCTGTTAACCTCAGTTATTAGTAACTAGGGCTCATTGCATAAAATGGGACCTGTGTTAAAATAGCATGAGTTAGTGGTAAATTAACATGTCTTAATGGTAATTCATGTCGATAACTATGCACCACAGACTATAACCTCTCTGGGGATAGGGAAGTACCTGAATGTAGCTTGCCTTAAAACTATCACTGAAAAGGTATAAACTAAAATTGAAATACCACCTTCCACATAGATTAGCATGATTGAATGCTAATTACCGAAGACTTATCTTGTAAGCCGCTCACAGCTATGGGCTGAACTAAACCTGGAGCATGCACGACTCCTGGCATTGAATACCAGAGTATATGTGCTTACCCAGAAGTTAATTGGGCACCGGCTGATATTCAAACCAGTGCCCAGTAAACTCAGGGGCCCTTTTACTAAGCTGCGGTAAAAAGGACCCTGCTCTTACCTAATGGCCATGGGGGGGAGCATGTACTGCCACCCACTGAGGTGGCGGTAAGGGCTCCTGCGCTAACCTGGCAGTTAGTGTCAGGTAACCCTCTGTGGAAATATTTTTTAAATAATGCCACATGCTGGGGGTGGAACTACCACCAGTGCCCACACTGGGCCAGCAGTAGCTCCAGACTGGTGTGCAATAAGTCCACAGTGGACTTATCGCCGCTTAGTAAAAGGGCTCCTCAGCGCATAAAGTTAGGACAGCCTTTTTGCTGTCCTGACTTTATGCACTTACTTAGCCAGTTAGTGGACTGAATATCGCCACTAACCAGATATGTTGTGGCTCCAGCCAAACTCCGCCCCTAGACCATCCCTAACCTAGCCTGCTAGGGAATGGCCAGTTAGTGGAGATATACAGCGGCACTTCCCGGTTAAATACTTCTGTCTGCAGTGGTCTGGCTCAGCAGGGTTTAATTTAACAAGAGCCTCACCTGCCCCTTTGAATATCAGGCACGTGGTTCTTATCACTATATCACTTACCCTGCATCCCAAGCAGTTAGAACAACAGGAGAAGTAGTGAGACAACAAAGAAGGCAGGATTCGATGAATGCACAAGAAGCTTTTAATTCATTCATAAAATCCAAATCAAGGAAGAAATGTGTAGAGGTGACTCGACATGGCCGTGTTTCGGCATATATGCCTGCGTCAGGAGTCCTTCTTTACAAACAGCAAAACAATTTCATAAGTGTATGTGCAGAAAAATCAGAAACAAACATCGACCAAGGGAGCGGCACGAACATGAAGCACTTGAATGGCGTCACTCTTGAGAGCTAGAAATGAGAGACACCATTTGAGTGCTTCATGTTCATGCCGCTCCCTTGGTCGATGTTTGTTTCTGCTTTTTCTGCACATACACTTATGAAATTGTTTTGCTGTTTGTAAAGAAGGACTCCTGATGCAGGCACATATGCCGAAACACGGCCATGTCAAGTCACCTCTACACATTTCTTCCTTGATTTGGATTTTATGAATGAATTAAAAGCTTCTTGTGCATTCATCGAATCCTGTCTTTTTTTTTTTTACATTTGTACCCCGCGCTTTCCCACTCATGGCAGGCTCAATGCGGCTTACATGGGGCAATGGAGGGTTAAGTGACTTGCCCAGAGTCCCACTAGCAACATTCCATGTAGAAGTCGGCCCTTGCAGATCACCAATGTGGCCGCGCAGGCTTCTGCTTCTGTGAGTCTGACGTCCTGCACGTACGTGCAGGACGTCAGACTCACAGAAACAGAAGCCTGCGCAGCCTTCTACATGGAATGTTGCTAGTGGAATAGCAACATTCCATGTAGAATCTCCAATAGTAGCAACATTCCATGTAGAATCTCCAATAGTATCTATTTTATTTTTGTTACATTTGCTCCCTGCGCTTTCCCACTCATGGCAGGCTCAATGCGGCTTACATGGGGCAATGGAGGGTTAAGTGACTTGCCCAGAGTCACAAGGAGCTGCCTGTGCCTGAAGCGGGAATCAAACTCAGTTCCTCAGTTCCCCAGGACCAAAGTCCACCACCCTAACCACTAAGGCCACTCCTCCACCTCTTCTTTGTTGTCCCGCTACTTCGCCTGTTGCTGTTGCGTAACCGTGATGCTTGGACCTCCTTCCGTTGTTTTGCTTGATCCCAAGCAGTTATGCCATAATGTAGTGGGTTCTGCCTTCATTCATCCTACTCCTAAAACCACCCTGCCTCCTTCCGCAACACATCCACCAGATACCATAGCTGATATGGTATCTTCTACGGTTAAAAGGTGCTGTTCTTGTACTGAACAGCAATGCATGTCACTATTTATGGAGGTAACAATGCCGTATACAAATAAACTGACGTATCTGGAGGCCAGAGAGAGGCTATTTCCACTCCCACTTGTTGCTCCTTGCCTAACGTTTTCAATTACTATGAAGCACCTGATATCTCTCAGCTGTGTCAAGGCAGCATAAAAAGTCATGGTTCCCTTAAAGGCTGCTAGAATGCCACCTTAAAACTGGTGTTGGACACAATAACATGTAAATCGCCTTCCTGGTGCTCCATTATGGAGCTCAAATACATCATGAATAATGTTATTCAATTATTAAAGCTGTTATCCACTATATCAGATCTCAGGCGATTCAGTGAGGGCTCTGTTATTAACATCTATCTACTTACATCTGATATACTGCCTTTCCCTGCACACGCTAAGGCAATGTAAGCTTAAAATAGCATCTCATATATTTTTCATAAACATAAAGAACATAAAAATTCAAGAGAAAAAATAAATTTTGCAAATGCTAAATGAAAGCGTATACTCTTATGGAAGCTCATTTATAATAAGGTTTCACTATATGACATGTTTGTTTTCTGTTTTGCTACTGCAGATGGATATCAGACCTTATGGTGCAATGCTTTGAGGGTTCTCTTACCTTGCAGTACTGAAAAGAAAGAAGCACCTCTGCACGTGGACATGTTAATGACCTATAAACTACCCTAAAAACAAAACTCCTATCACCATATATTCAATACAAACCACCACCACCACTACCACCACCCTCCCCTCCATGTCCAGAAACTCACCCCAAACACCACCTGCCCCTTTTCATCCCCCCCTCTCCTCTGAGTTCCAGGCCCCCCCTCTCCTCCGAGTGCCAGTCCCCCCCCCCCTCTCCTCTGAGTGCCAGTCCCAACCGCAGTCCGTCCTTGCCTTCCTGCCGCCCAGAATTTAAAACTCATCTCACCTCGGTCCTGGCAGCAGTGAAAGGCGAGCAGGCTGGTCTTCAGCCTTCCCTTCTCTCTCAGCTCTGGTCCCGTCCTCATTTCCTGTTTCCGCAAACGCGGGACCAAAGCTGAGAGAGAAGGGAAGGCTGAACATGAGCCTGCTCACCTTTCACTGCTGCCACCTGCCGGGACTGAGGTAAGATGAGTTTTAAGTTCTGGGTGGCAGGAAGGCGACGCGGGTTAAAATATTGGGGGTGCTCGCACAGCCACAACACTCATGGAGTCGGCGCCTATGACACACCTAATAAGCATGCATTAGAACATTCAACTAACATAGATCAGGGGCGTAGCTACGGGTGGGCCTTGGTGGGCCCAGGCCCACCCAATCTCGACCCAGGCCCACCCAGTCTTTTGCGACCTTCTCCAAGACGATGACAGTCTTCTTCTTGCCCGCAGCGGCGAGCGGGCGGGCGTAAAAACAGCAGCAAGCAGCCAGGCTCGACTACGTCCTTCGCTTCCTGCTCTCTCTCTCTGCGCCCCGCCCGCCCGAAAGGAAATGACATCAGAGGAAGGCGGGGCGCAGAGAGAGGGCGGCAGGAAGCGAAGGATGGAGTCGAGTTAAGGTTCTCTGTGCCTCCCGGAGGGAAGGGGAAGGGACAGGAGATAGACGGTGTTGGCGCTGGTGGCGGGTCTCCTCCTGATCTGCTCTCGGAGTCAGAGCAGATGATCAGGAGAGGGGGTCCCGCGGCAGTCAGAGAAGAGAATGGAGCCACAGCAAAGTGAAGGATGGAGTCGAGGTAAGGTTCTCTGTGCCTCTCCGCCGTGCTTTTCTTAGAGCGGTAGGATGAGGGAAGGGGAAGGGACAGGAGATAGACGCTCGTCGCTTGACGGTGTTGGCGCTGGTGGTGGGTCTCCTCCTGATCTGCTCTCGGAGTCAGAGCAGATGATCAGGAGAGGGGGTCCCGCGGCCATCAGCGAAGAGGATGGAGCCAGAGCGAACTATGAGCTGCTGCAACCAGTTCACGTCGTGCTTTATTATTTTTATTTAATCTCACTTAGTGCGTGCCCACCCATATTAGCTCTGGGCCCACCCAAAATCTCAGGTCTGGCTACGCCACTGACATAGATATGATGCTAATGATTTTCTACAATACAGCTTACCATATAGCTGAGGGACGAAGAGCAGATATATGATAGGAACAAGATGCATGGTACAGAGACAGTTGGGATAATTTGATGGTTAGCTGAACTCAAGGCAAGTCCTTTGTATTATTAATATTATCTAATTTTACATTTAAAAATAAACTTTCACAGCAGCAAACCTCAAAAATATTATTAAAACCTTCTTTTTTTCCATTAAAATTTACCTTATCTAACAGCCAGGAACACAATCAATATGGCTCTTCTCACCCCTTCCTGCTTCCCTGAAATCCTCTGAGAATTCTCAGTATTATAATAGGTTTCAGGCAAGAGTAACAGATACCAATGTCCTCAGGGCAAACTAAAAACACCATCAATATGACCCCCATATGCCCTTTCTGTTTCTTTGAATTCCTCTGATAACTCTAGTGTCAAGGTTCTAAATATTTGCTTCACTACCTGGTAACATCCATACTGGAGTACTTTAGAGTCAAAAATGGCCGGTATGAAAGTAGAAATGCTTCTAAAGTTGACTCACTAAAAAGATATTTCAGATCTCAAAGAAAGGAAGTATTCAGGTCAATATTCAAATACTTATCCAGATAAAAGCATTTGCTATCCAGAGAAGTGCTACTACCGGGATATTTGCCAGATAATGCCTCTAAAGATTTTTACAGACCACCTTAGTACTATGCAGATAGGGGTAAATTCAAGAAATGGCACCGAAATTTAGATACAGAGACAAGGGAGTAGCATTATCAACAGGACTCTTCCAAGTGAGACCAAGGAGACAAGAGATGAAAAAATAGATCTTTAATGGTAGATAAGACTCAACATGGCACCGTGTTTTGGCAAACAACGCCTGCCTCAGGAGTCTACGGATTAAAATAAAACACGTAATAATAAATACATACAATTGTGTAAAATAAAATCAAACATGTAATCATAAATACAGACTATTTTTTCATCTCTTGTCTCCTTGGTCTCACTTGGAAGTGTTCTGTTGATCACGCTACTCCCTTGTCTCTGCATTCCTCCTCATAGCGGATCCAGTTTCTCCACTTCTGTTGCTGTCCTTTGACTGAAATTTAGATGCCCGAATGAGGTGCAGTAAGTATAAATTTTATAGCAGCAGTTCTGCATAGAACTGCTTTATCGAATACTAGCATAAGACCACATTTTCACGCCTCACTTTTGGTGAAAGCATTTATGCCAGCTCAAAGACCAGTTAGGTGTCAAACCATTCTATTTATTTATTTAGATTTTGCTCACACCTTTTTCAGTAGTAGCCAGTGGCGTAGCTACATGGGGCCTGAGGGGGCCTGGGCCCCCGTAGATTTCCTCCTGGACCCCCCTCCCAACGACCCTCTCGACCCCCCCTCCCGCGAACCCTCCCCCGCTGTCGTCTACCTTTGGTTTTGCTGGCGGGGGACCCCAATCCCCACCAGCCGATGTCCTCTTCGTCCTGCAGTCAAAAAAGTCTTCGTTCTGTTGCATACTGATGTCCTGCACGTTGTATGTGCAGGATGTCAGACTCAGAGAACAGAAGGAAGCTCCATTTTCTCAGTGCACCTGCAAAAAAAGGCCTTTTTTGGGGGTCCAAAAATGGACGGGCGGCAAAATAAAAACCGGCACATGTCAATTTTGGCCCTGAGACCTTATCGCCACCCATTGACTTAGCGGTAAGGTCTCACGCGTTAACCAAGCAGTAATCATCAGTGCGCGTACAATGCTGATTACCAGGAAAATTTCCGGTGCGCCTACTGGACGCACTCAAAAAATGAAATTACTGCCTGGGCCTCGTGGCAGCCGGGCGGTAGTTCAGAATTGGTGCATGTTGGGCACATGTAGGTGCCTAAGTGGATTGTCAGCAGGTCTCCCTTCCACTCTTCAGCCTGGGTTGACCCTGCTTAGGGGATATACTTCAACACCGGCTTCTATCTCTTTAGACACCGGTCAACACCTGTTCTCCTTTCTCCCCCAGCCAGGACCTTCTGGATTCACTGTTCCTTTGACTTGTACTTCAGTGATCACCCAATAAACTGACAGGGACGCCAACATCCTATATAATAAAACGCACCTCCAACATTCTGAAACTGACTGCATGGCTGAGGCATTCCTGCTCTCTGTATCCATCTCCTGAATTGACATCACGTACTTCCGGGTTCGTCACAAGCAGAAGTGACCAACCACACTACTACTACTACTACTTAACATTTCTAGAGCGCTACTAGGGTTACGCAGCGCTGTACAAATCAACAAAGAAGGACGGTCCCTGCTCAAAGGAGCTTACAATCTAAAAGACGAAATGTCAAGTTGGTGCAGTCTAGATTTCTTGAGTAGAGGTGTGGTGGTTAGGTGCCGAAGGCAACATTGAAGAGATGGGCTTTGAGCAATGATTTGAAAATGGGCAGGGAGGGGGCCTGGCGTATGTGCTCACACGAGGTTTCTCGGCTTCAGAATGTTGGAGGTGCATTCTATTAAATAGGATTGGTCAGTTCCTTGAAGCACAGTCAGAGCTCAACGTCCTGCACAGTAACGCTCAGACACCAGAGAGAGGGGGGGGGCCTGACACCAGAGAGAGGGAGGGGGGGCCTGACACCAGAGGGGGGGGAGGTATCTCTGTCACACACACACTCTCTCACACACTCTCCCTCTCTCTCTCACAGTCAATGTCTTTCTCTCTCTCTCACTCTCACACACACTATGTCTCACACTGTATCACATTCACTCTCTATGTGTCACACAGTCACTCACACACTCTCTTGGTCTCATACACTCAGTCTCACAGAGAGTCTGTGTCTCACACACACTCTCTCTCTCGCACACACTGTATCTGTGTGAAACACACTCTCTCTCTCTCTCTCACTGTGTCTCACATACGCACGTGCATACACTCTCATTCTCACACACTCGCACCCAGACTCACTCTCTCTCTCACACACACACACACACTCGCACATTCACTCTCTCTCTCACACACAGTCACTCTCACATACACTCTCTCAAACATACACACTCTGAGGAAAACCGTGCTAGCACCCATTTCATTTGTGTCAGAAACAGGCCTTTTTTACTAGTTCTTATAATAAAGGTTTCTTATTTATTTATACCAGTTCATTTGTAGCAACTTCAACAGCACAGCATACTGCATTATCTCAGGTTCAGTGACATTTGTTCCCATTCACAATGTCACACAGGGTTATATCCACTAGCTTGCTGCTTATAGCTCAGTCCTTTAACATCACTTTCTCTTTTCAGGTAGCCATTAATTATCGTGTTAATCACCAGTTTCTTACAACACACGGTATTTAACTTCCCATATTCTTAACCTTTTGAGTTACCTGCTGCCACAGGTTTCTTCCCAGCTGCATCAATTCTGTCTTTCCAATTCTAGACAGTTTAGTAGAGGAGTGTGGTAGCCGTGTTAGTCCACTCTTAAGGTTATCAGTAGAAATCAAACAAAATAAAACATGGAAAAGAAAATAAGATGATACCTTTTTTTATTGGACATAACTTAATACATTTCTTGATTAGCTTTTGAAGGTTGCCCTTCAGAATGATTGAATATTTTAACACCCAACAGAAAGGACTTAACAAGGATCTGGGGTTCCTAGCCCATTATAAACCATAAAGCTGTATGTCTCTGTTGATCACCCCACCCCTCAATTATCCACACCCATCCTGTTAGAATATCAATGATATGCTTTGATGTCCCCATGCATACCTCTTACCCACCCCCTTCCTCCCACCCTGTCAGACTGTCATAGAATGCTTGAATGTTTTCACTTATATACACTGTCAGCTAGCACATTTGCATATTTCCGATCTGACGAAGAAGGGCAACCTTCGAAAGCTAATCAAGAAATGTATTAAGTTATGTCCAATAAAAAAAAGGTATCATCTTATTTTCTTTTCCATGTTTTATTTTGTTTGATTTCTATTGATAACCTAGACAGTTTAGGAAATACAGCAGCCAGGAAACCTCTCACCTTGGTACCAGCAGTTTGCGTGAATGCAGCCACCTCCATACTCTCCTCCCCACTCTCCTCTATAGCCTCCTTTTTATCCCATTCCATTTCTTCTTCCTCCTCCCAGGGTTCCCCCAGCTGCTCCTCATCTCCCTGATTAGAAGCCATCTCCCAATCCTGCCCCTCCCCCTTCACTTCCTGTGAGTCCTGTATTGGGTCAGGTGCATTGTGGGCCTGGGGGTTCCTGGACTTATTCCTTATTCCAATAAATCTCTTGGCCATCGGAGGGCGCACTCCTCCTCTATAAGAGATTTGTGAATGCCTCTTTATCTCCCTCCGGGAGAATTTGAAAATGCCCAAATCCTTCTTTTATACTGAACAAGCAGCACTTCCTTTCCAGTGAATTCTTAGGCAATAGTCTATTTACAGTACCTTTTTCCCATGCAAAAGGCATTGAGGTCAGATTTTGGAGTGAACTGAAGTTTGCATTGTACTTTGAACTTGAACAGAGGTAAGTCGTAGTATGTTTGCCATTCAGCCCACCCTCAGATTGGTTAGTGTACAATGGGGTGGTTGTGGGTGGATGATCAGAGGAACTAAAATCAAACTCAGTTGTTCAGTTATATAAAACAGTAAACCTCTTGGTCTTCATGTCTGAAGAGGCATCTTATCATTGGAACAGACATTCCAGTGCCATTTTCGGAGATGAAAATTGATATTCACAGTCACATTTTGCCTAAGGACTGGCCTAATCTAAAAGAGGTAATATAAGCTCAGATTTCTGATACGAACACACTGTACTCATGAATCAAATGCTTGAACTTTCCATGTTTACTATTTAGAATGATTTCATGGTTCTGCTCAATTATCATTAATAGACAATTGAAATGCTTTTGGCATTCACAAAATTATAGATATTAACTGTAAAGTACAGCAGGTACTATAGTATTGGTATCAAACAATTCTTGTAATATTGTTGGACTGGGATCTGTGTAAAACATGATAGTATTTCAGTATCAAAAAGCATTAATTTTGATTTTATGTAAACAGAGAAATAACGGTCGGCTTATCTATAGGGTGCTTTTTCTAAGCTATGGTAAAAAAAAAAGTGGCCTTAGTGAGCCCTTTCATGAATTTTTCCCGTGCACTGAGGACATTTTTACCACAACCAGAAAGGGCTAGATTCTATATAGTGCACCTGAAAAATCCACGTGAAAAAGAAATACACCTAGGCAGATTCTCTAAAGTATGCCTAGTTTTAATAGAATCAGCTTAAAGTTCTGCACAGTTTATAGAATATGCTGAGTGGCTCTCCATGCGACCAAATTTAGTTGCACCCATTTATGCAATGTTTTACTGGCGTAAATCCTGGCACCAAAATTAAGTACAGAGCAGGCGCATTCTGTAATAATGCGCATAGATTGTAGAAAAGCCCATGCCCTGCTCATGGCCACACCTCCTTTTCAGCTATGTGACATTAGAATTTAGGTGCACCACGGTGCAGAATACACTTAGAGCTCCTTTTCCAAAGCGTAAGTGCGCTAAATGCTAGAGACGCTATATTCCTATGGGCGTCTCTAGCATTTAGCGCATGTGCTAAAAACACTACTGTGCCTTTGTAAAAGACCCCCCTTAGCGAGTTATGTATGTAAATCTCAATTAATGCCAATTAGTGCTGATAATTGCTTGTTAACATCCAATTAACAGCACTGATTAGCTTGTTAACTAATTAAGTTATGTGCATTGTTATGGAATATGCTTTGATTTCTGCATGGAAATCTTGGCGTGATATATAGAATCTGGAGAAAATAGCTGATTTTTTTTTATTTTTTGTATTAATAGCCATGCACTGATGTTGCCATTTGCATGCAGCCATTTAAAAAATTTTCCATATGAGCATGTACCGTAACCCATTGTATAGGCGGTAAAGGCTCATGTGGTATTCCTGCACTAATCAGTTAGCACGTAGTAATGTAGCTGCACTAACGGGACATTTTACTAAGCTACGGGAAAAAGGGCCATGCGGTAGCAGCGGGGACCATTTTTCCCACACGCCAGGTCTCTTTTTTCTGCAGCCCATAAAAGCCGAAAAAACATGACCACACGGTGAGCTAACTCTTACCCAGTGGTGTACCGAGGGCGGGGCGGTGGGGGCGGTCCGCCCTGGGTGCACGCCACTGGAGGGGTGCAAAAAGCAGCCGTGCGGCTGTTGGCTCCACTGGTTCCCTATATATATATATATAGTTCCAGAGCAGTCTCATTTCCTTGTAAAATATTATCCTGTAGAATTTTTTAAAATAATTCTTTTGTCTCTTGCATCCCATAAATGGGACATTACAAAAAAATGGGAATGGTTCTTCAATTGAGTTTAGAGCCTTAGGACTTATGGTAGAATTAATGAGTAGCTGCTGTACAATCTGTGTCTTATGAACCTGCCTCTGCTGTTTAAATATTAATGATAGAAAAAGGTGACCTTCACCCTAGTGCTGCGTCATGGAAGCTGGATCAATACGCTGTACCTTTCAGCTAACAAATTGAAATTTAACAGAACTCAATCGAATGGCTCATTGCTTACCTCTGATTTTTCACCAAACACACAGGCTTTTATTGTTGCTGTCACAAAATATCAATGCAGTGAAATGAGATTGTAACGAAGCCCAGGGTGGGATACAGTGCACAAGTTATGCCAGTGCCAATCTGAATTATTACAATGGTGGGGCATGAGAGAGTTCCACTCCCTTGCCCTGCTTTTCCTCAACACTTGTTCTGATAGGGTAAGGCAGCAGGAATGTGTTTTAAAAAGACATGACAAAAAAAAAACTAGAAATGTGAAAGCATGTTCTGTTTTCCATCTAAAACAGCACAAAAACCTCCAAACCATCAATTATGTTATTTTAGTGTGTGTAAAACCTTTCAGCATGTGATAAGCTATTTCAGCAAATGTTACATGCAAAATGAAGTACATGTGTGGTAAAAATATAAAATGTGTTGCTATGAAACAAATTATATAAATGGAATACTGAAAAGATAATAAATGACAGAGCAAAATCTTTTCTAGATTAACCCTAGTAAGCAGGTGTAGGACTTACCAGGGGGAAGAACATAGCCTGGGGTTATTTTATTTTGTTACATTTGTACCCCTCGCTTTCCCACTCATGGCAGGCTCAATGCGGCTTACATGAGGCAATGGAGGGTTAAGTGACTTGCCCAGATCACAAGGAACTGTCTGTGCCTGAAGTGGGAATCGAACTCAGTTCCTTATTCAGGGCATGAGGCCCTTTTCACATCTTGGCTGAGGGTGGTATGCAGGGACAATAGGGGGTGGATGAAATCTGCCCTGCTAACCAACACACAGCGAAAGGGTCGGTGAGCATAGGGGATTTCTACATGGAGTTAGCATGAAAGCATAGTTATTGGGGGTTACTATACATAACACCAGGGCTTTTTTTGAGGGGGTACTTGGGGGTACTGGGTAACGACACCTTTTCAATTGTCTAACAAAATTGACCCATGGATCTCAAGTTTTAATGAAAGAGCTCAGGCTCTACACACCAATTCTGCCTTGTCACAGATTCTGTAACTGGTTAAAGGGGGTCTGGCTATTTATTTATTTAGATTTTGCTCACACCTTTTTCAGTAGTAGCTCAAGGTGAGTTACATGCAGGTACCCTGGATATTTCTCTGTCCCAGGAGGGCTCACAATCTAAGTTTGTACCTGAGGCAATGGAGGGTTAAGTGACTTGCCCAAGATCATAAAGAGCAGCAGTGGGACTTGAACTGGCCACCTCTGGATTGCAAGACCAATGCTTTAACCACTAGGCCACTCCTCCATTCCAGTGATTACCCCACCCCTGAAGGGTGGCTTGGCATTTGAGTACCGGCACCTTTTTTGCTAGAAAAAAAGCACTGCATAATACTATCATGGCCATTTTGGTGTGCGAAACATCAAGGTGTCCATTTACTACGCTGCAATAAGCACTAATGCAGCTAAAAATGGCAAACTGCGGGGCACGCTGAGATGTCCTGCAGAAACTTTTGAATGTGTGTGTACAAACCGCATTCTAAAATATTTTAAAAATATTTTCACATAGGGGCGTGTCTGGGGTGGATAGTGGACTAATCAGTTATCGCAGCTACATTGCCGCGTGCTAACTGAACAGCGCATGATTAGCATGTAAGCCCTTACCGCCTTCAAAATAGGTGACGGTAAAGGCTCATGCTCTAATCTTTTTTAATGGCCATATGCTAATGGGAAAGTAAGTGTGTGGCCATTAATACAAAAAAATAGGAAATGTGGCCATTGTACTGCTTTGGTAAAAATGGCCTTAGCCTGTGGGAAAGACCCACAAAGGGGCATGCTAAGCAGCGGTTAGTCCACCACAGGCTTACCATGCGCCAAACACAAACTACCACCGGGCTACCGCAGCAGCCCAGCGGTAGTTCCCAGCCCCAGCATGTGCCATTTCCAGCACCATAAAAATATTTTCTATTTTGTATCGCCGGTATTTACCTGGCAGTAATCGGGCAGTGCTGTGAGCTGCCCGGTTACCGCCAGCTTAGCACAGGAGCCCTTAACCACCACTTCAATGAGTGACAGTAAGTGCTCTCCCCTAAAATGACTGCGTGGTAAGTGGTTCACTTACCGCACAGCCTTTTCAAAAAAAGAGGCAGCATTTTACCCGCTGTGGTATAAGAGGGCTTCAGCACGCGTCAAAAACACGCACCGATGCTAGCTCAGGCACCCTTTTACCGCCACTTAGTAAATGGGACCTATTGGTAAGAAGGCCCCTAGGGGAGTAATTTAGTAAAAGATTTTTCCATGTGTAAAGGCTGTTATACATACAGAAAGGGTCTCTGATATAATTACCCCTCCCCCCCCCCAGTATGCATATACATGTGCTGCTCTTAGGCTTTACCGGGGGGGGGCACAATTTAGATGGAGAAGGGATGGAGTGGTTGCAGTGTGCTCACATATTTAGAATACCTTCATACATTTAGGCCTGTTCTTGAGCAGGTGCTGGTCCCAGGACCCTATTTTATAAAAGCAAGTAAGTGCTTAGGATAAGGTCCCCGTGGAGTCCCCATGAAATTCTATTTCCTTTATAAGGGCATATTTTACTGAAGGAAGGAGTTGGAATGGTCCATTTGTCAAAACACCTCTTTAAGAGGTTGCCAGAATGATTTTTGCTTTAAACAATATAGAGATCCCTAGAGATTTCTAGAAAACAAGCAAAAATGCCCGTTTCGGAACAAACAGGTCCTAGGAAGGCTATCGTCAAAGCGTTTTCTCGTCTCTCTCCCCTGCCCTCCCCTCCATGTCCAGCGATTCTCCACTCCCCTCCCCTCCATGTCTAGCGATTCACCCCTCCCCTCCCCTCTATGTCCAGTGATTCTCCCCTCCCCTCCTCTGCCCTCCCATCCCATCTCATCCATGTCCAGCGATTCTCCCCTCCCCTCCATACCTGAGGTCGCAGCGGCGGCAGGCTCAGCTCGGCTCAGGTCACCTTCAGCCTTCCCTTGCCTTCCCTCTCAGTGTCCCGCCCTCGCGGAAAGATGAAATGATGTCAGAGGAGGGCGGAACACTGAGAGGGAAGGGAATGCTGGAGGCGAGCTGACGTAAGCTCATTTGCATACGGTTACAAACCTAGACAGCCAGTCATCCAGTGACGCAGATGGACAAATTATTATATAGAGAGATGGAATCAATTTGGATACATAAAGGGCCAGATTCTATATATGGTGCCTAAAAAATCTCCACCCATAGCCATGCCTCTTTTGAACCTCACATATTAGAATTTAGGCACAGTTCATTACAGAATATGCTTAGCGAGTTATGCACATAAATTCTAATTATTGCCAATTAGTGCTCATTATTGTTTAAGTGCTGTTATCAATGCTGATTAGCTTGTTAAGCCAATTATGTTATGTGCATTGTTATAGAATAAGCTTGATATATAGAATCCAGGGGAAAATGTTTAGAACTTCAAGGTTCTTGAAATGTTTAGCTATTTTGTTTTACAATTTAAATAAAACCTTGAACCTTCTTACCTGGAGGCTTTTCTGTTAGACTAGCCGTTAAGCCCGTTAAAACGGGCGCGTTTTGGAATGTTTTTTTTCCCCAAGGCCCCCCTCCCGTTGCAGCTGCAAGGCCCCCTGCCATCCTCCTTCCCTGCCAGCTCCAAGGCCCCCTCTGTCCCTCCCTACCAGCTCCAAGACTCCAGTCCTCCCCCCTTCCCAGCTGCAAGGCCCCCTGCCCGCCCTCCCTCCCTCCCAGTTCCAAGGCCCCAGGCCCTCCCCCCCCCACCTCCCAAGGCCCCCTGCCCTCCCTCCCAGTTCCAAGGCCCCCTGCCCCCCCCCCCGTGCCTTCTTCCCAGCCAGCTGGAAGGCCCCCTTCAGTCCAGCCCTCCCAGCTCCAAGGCCCCCCCTCCTTCTGAGACCTCCCATGTCCCCTCCCCCCCAAGGTAGCCGCTACTGCCCCCGCCCCCCCTTCACCCGGCCCGGGCCCTCTCTTCGTTATTCAACTTACAGCAGTGCCAAAACAGCAGCAAGCAGCAGCTCCCATTGGCCTTCCTTCACTGCCTGTGCCTCGCCCTCGTGTGACGTCACGTTGGCGAGGGCGGGGCACAGGCAGGGAAGGAAGGCCGACGGGAGCTGAAGCTGAGCTGCTTGCTGCTGTTTCGGCGCTGCTGTAAGTTGAATAACGAAGAGAGGGCCCGGGCCGGGTGAAGGGGGGGTGGTGGCGACTCCGGGGGGGGAGGCGGTAGCGGCTACCTTGGGGGGGGAGCGGTAGCGACGTCAGCGGTTCCCTCCCTCCCCTTCCGCGTAGTTTCCCTCTCTGTCCCGCCCCTCCCCCCGTCATCACATCTTGACGCGGGGGCGGGACAGAGAGGGAAGTCTCTACTGCGCATTTGCAGGTGAGTCGGTCACTTGCCATTTATAGGTTTGATAAGCAAGTAGTTGAGCATTGGATGATATAAGTTAACTTTATGTATTGGGTTTGGTTTTTCCTTTTTAAAATAATGGTGCTGCAATTGATTTGAATTTTTTTTTTGTGCCTGAATCATGTGTGAGATAGCAATCCTTCATAATGTGGTATATAGATTTTTATCTGATTTCTTAAGGAAATGGAATGGGATTTATATACCACCTTTCTGTGGTTTTTCCAACTACATTCAAAGTGGTTTACATATTATATACAGGTACTTATTTGTCCCTGGGACAATGGAGGGTTAAGTGACTTGCCCAGAGTCACAAGGAGCTGCAGTGGAAATTAAACCCAGTTCCCCAGGATCAGAGTCCGCTGCACTAACCACTAGGCTACTCCTCCACTTCATGAAGATATATGAAGCCTTCCTAAAGATATCAAACAAAAATCTTTATATCACATTTATTTCTTTAAATTACCACTTTTATTGTAAAAGTTATAATTTAAAATTAAGATAAGGGGTTTCTTAACTAATACAATTATTTTATGGAAAAACAGTATTAACAGTCTTTAATATGAACTTCTTCCACTTAACAAGCATCGTACTTAAATATGATTTTTTTTCTCCCACAGAGATATGGTTATGGGGGATGGGTCCAGCTGCAGCACCATTCAAAGGTTTGCAATTTCTAATTCTCTCAGGCATTTGCTACTTACCAGTCATCTGTCTTTTAGGAAGGATACTGCTGATAAGATTAATGATCAACTTCTGATATATGCTCCATTAAGAAACATCACCATACACTATAATGATACTGGGCTTAACAAATGCTTCACCTTCATTTGTTTTGTAGTTCTGTTACAGGATTATTATATTAAGCAGTGTAAAGGGCTATAATTAGTGTGTAACACTAACTGCTTTCAGAAAACAAATATAATCATAAGTACATAAGTATTGCCATACTGGGACAGACCGAAGGTCCATCAAGCCCAGCATCCTGTTTCCAACAGTGGCCAATTCAGGTCACAAGTACCTGGCAAAATCCCAAAACAGTACAATACATTTTATGCTGCTTATTCTAGAAATAAGCAGTGAAATTTCTCCAAGTCCATTTTAATAATGGTCTATGGACTTTTCCTTTAGGAAGCCAGCCAAATCTTTTTTTAAACCCCGCTAAGCTAACCGCTACTTAAGGGAAACACTTACTGACACTCATTTTGTAGGCGTCAAAGGCTCCTGCATTATCCATGTGCTAACCATTTAGCATGCGATAATGCAGATTCGCTAACTGGTTAGTGCAGGAACGCCCACTCTTGGTCCCTGACATGCCCCTTCCAAAAAATACAAAAAATTACTTAGCACATGGTTAGTTCATGCACATTCAAAAACTACCATGTGCAGCTGTAGCATGTTCTGCAGTATTCCATTTTTTGCTGTGTTAGGTGCGTTTTAGGGCCTAACACAGCTTAGTAGAAGGGTTCACTGCAGCTATTTGTGAACTTACTTAGTGTTATTGTGCTAATTCCATCTTGTTGGTACTATCATCTTTTGCCAATGATAGCGGGCATGGGAGCAAGCTCTGCCCCTACAATGACATCAAACACCCTCTGAGATTGAACAGGAACCACAGGAACCCTTTCTTTAACTGGTTTCCTGGCTCACTGTAGCTATTTGTGAACTTACTTAGCGTTATTCTGCTAATTCCATCTTGTTGGTACTGTCATCTCTTGCCAACATTAGTGGGCATGGAAGCAAGATCTACCCCTACAGTGAAGTCAGACACCCTCCGAGATTGAAGAGAAACCGCAGGAACCCTTTCCTGAACTGATTTCCTGGCTCACTGCAGCTACTTGCAAACTTACTTAACGTTATTCTGCTAATTCCATCTTGTTGGTACTGTCATCTCTTGCCAACATTAGTGGGCATGGAAGCAAGATCTACCCCTACAGTGAAGTCAGACACCCTCCGAGATTGAAGAGAAACCGCAGGAACCCTTTCCTGAACTGATTTCCTGGCTCACTGCAGCTACTTGCAAACTTACTTAACGTTATTCTGCTAATTCCATCTTGTTGGTACTGTCATCTCTTGCCAATGATATTAGGTGTGGGAGCAAGCTCTACCTCTACAGCTACGTCAGACGCCCTCCTTATTTAAGTGGCAATATTCACCTTTAAATCGTTACAGCGTCACGAAATACTTATCTGGTCTCATGATCCCCTACTGTCCTGACTGGCCTGTCCGCTCTATTAATGCCCACCACCTCATTTTGCCTAACTCCAAATCAACCCATCTGCAATCTACGAGGCGCTGTGCTTTTTATTTCCTGTTGCCCTGTACTTGGAATAGCGTTCCCTTGACCCTCCGTGGTAATCTGTCTTACAAGAGTTTTAAATCAGACCTCAAAACCTGGCTGTTCAATCAAGCCTACGACGCCCCTGGCTGATGCCTTGGTCCATTTGACATAAATCCTCCTACCACCACTGTTGTTCCCTTCCCTTCCCCTACCTGATTCTTTACCCTGTGTAATTCCCTTTTCTGCTTACCTTACTTTGTGTGATTGAGCCTGTCTTGTCAATATATTGGAGTTCATTTCTTTTCTGTATATTGGTCTGTACACTGCCTAGTTCTTTTTTGTCAGGTTCGAGCAGTAGAGTAAGTTCTCAACTATAAACTATAATCGACAAGTTGCCTAAGGGGCAAGTGGAAGGCACGCTTCTTTGCGCAGTGACTTTTGGTTTTATGAATTTTAAGGATCCTACGTTTACAGTGCTTGTCACTTCCCAGGTAGGATTGATATTAATGTTCTTTATTAGTGATGAGCGTTTAAATATTTGGCAATTCATTTTATATCTGTTTTTATCTTTCGAATGAGTCTAAGTTCTATAGGGAGAGTTATTAGCATTTCTGATAACTTGCGTTTTTCTTTAAGCAAATTTGTGCTTAAAGAGTAGAGGAGTGGCCTAGTGGTTAGGGTGGTGGACTTTGGTCCTGAGGAACTGAGTTCAATTCCCACTTCAGGCACAGGCAGCTCCTTGTGACTCTGGGCAAGTCACTTAACCCTCCATTGCCCCTTGTAAGCCACATTGAGCCTGCCATGAGTGGGAAAGCGCAGGGTACAAATGTAACAAAAATAAATACCTCCTTTAAGAATGGCATGATGGGGCCTTTCTATTATTTTGTTCTTATTTATGGTAAAAGAAAGAAACGTACATACCCCATGCCTATAGATCTATATCTATTCTCTCTAAAAGCTGCTTGCTCTAAGGCTGTTAGCTTTCTCCCCAGCAGAGACACTAGTCACACCCAGGAAGTTTGAAACTGTTTGTGGGGGATGGGAGGAAATAGCAATGTTTGATGGAACAGAGAGAAATCTGATGGCAGATAAGCTATTAAATGTAATGCTGAGAACAACAGATACCAATGCTGAAAACCCACCTTTTCACTGCTGCCTTTAGCTCCTAGCCACAATTGCCCTCCCCTTGTCCCTTCCTTCCTTCCTTCTCACCCATTACTTCCCTCACCCGTAACTGTCTTGTCTGTCCGTATTATTTAGATTGTAAGCTCTTTTGAGCAGGGACTGTCTCTTTGTGTCATGTGTTCAGCGCTGCGTGCGTCTGGTAGCGCTATACAAATGCTAATAATAATAATATTCCAGCTGATCAATGGCAAAGTAATGGCAAACTCTAGCCATAATTCTTATCTATTGGACAGTAATGTTTGTATGAGGAAAGAAATTTCAGTGCATATTTCTACTAGAAAGCATTGTTATAATTACAATTGTTCAAATACTTCTTGTTCTCATAAGTGAACTAATCTTATTAGAATACCTATCACAACTAATGCTGAGGTTTCCAGGACTCTTAGCCCTTGTGCATACATAAATGTCCGTTCTGTGCTTAACAAAACCAAAATATTACATGACTTATGATTTTCTGTTTCTAACTGAAACATAGGTTTCTCTAATGGGTGACCCTAGGTTGAAAAATCTTTGGGGCCCTTTTACTAAAGCATGGCAACCCAGAACTACCGATGCCAGTGGTAGTTCCACCCCCAGCATACAGCATTTCCGGCACTGCCGGAATTTTTGTAAAATTAATAAAACAGGGGGTTACTCAGTGGCACTGCCTGGTTACTGCTGGGTTAACAAGCGAGCCCTTAACACCACCTCAGTGGTTGGTGGTAAGTGCTCCCTCTGAAATGGCTATGCGGCAAGTGTGAACTTACTACATGGCCATTTCTTTTTTGGCCTTTTTACCCACTGCGGTAAAAGGGTCCCTAGCGTGCGGCAAAAACAGCCATGCTGCTAGTGCAGGGCCCCTTTTACCACAGCTTAGTAAAAGGACCCTTTTGCCTACTAGGCTATAAGGTTACACATGCTCCAAGAGTTAGCAAAACATGGTGGTGGATGGAGGGAGGGGGGACGCTGGAACTGGGAATGAGGGGGGATGGACGACGACCCTGGAACTCGGAGGCAGGGAACAAACTTCCGGTGGGTGAATATTATATGCAACCTTCCCTTCCCTCTGAGGGCGGGGCAGTGAGAGCGAGTGCGATTGCCTGTGGTTGGTCCCTTCTCCTTCTGACGTCGCGTTTGTTTCCCTGGCAACTATACAGAGTTCCCTCGAGGGCGGGACGGTTACGAACCCTACAAACACTACACGGCTTCACTGCCACGCTGCCACGGAGTCAGCTTCAGAACATTGGAGGTGCGAATTATTATATTAGATATGGAGAAAAGATCCATCTATTACTAATAAAGTGGCATGGCGAGAACAGATACATATTTATAAATCCTCTTTAACAGCTAAGAAATGACCCTATTATTCTAAACTGGTAGGAACTGAATGGTTGGATATTAAAAAGCTTTTCCTCTAGACTTTCCATCAGATATGGTAGTGAGTGCCTGGGATCTGTGATTAATACCAATAGATCATCTGCAAATGCCGCTGTCTTGAAGTGGTGCTTCCGTATTGTCACTCCTCGAATATCTACATTATTTTTTATCTCTCTCAGTAGGGGATCCAGAGATAGAAAAAATAATAATGGGGACAATGGACATCCCTGCCTCGTACCTCTCCTAATTTGAAACCATTCCGACCATAACCCATTCGCAAAAATCTGTGCCTTGGAATCTGCATATAAGGCTCTTACCGCCTTTAGGAAATTATCAGTTATACCATAAACCTTCAACACTCCGAATAAGAAACTCCAATCCACTCTATCAAACGCTTTTTCAGCGTCGAAGCTTATTAACAAGGTCGGGGTCTGTTGTGTTCGTACCTGTTCCAATGCCGCCCATATTTGTCGCATATTTTTCGCTATTACCCTACCGCATGTGAACCCTACCTGCGAATCCTGGAGCAAGGAGGGTAAGACTTTGGCAAATCGATTTGCCAGTATCTTGGCCAAAAAGTTTAGCTCTGCGTTCAATAGTGAGATTGGCCTATACGAATCCGGCCGATCCGTTGGTTTACCAGGCTTGGGTAAAACACTGATTTGTGCTCTATTAAGATGTAAGGGCATCTGCTTCTGTTGTATGGTTACATTAAACACTGCCGTAAGTAATGGACTTATTTCAGTGTAATATTAAAAGTTATAAAAATTGATGCCTGTTAGTTAGCAATTATTGCACAACCGCATTGAGATCTGATGTTTGATCTGTGCAGAGTTTGTATGAAAACGTTTATTGTGTTGCAGCATCAATAAAAAAATGTTTACAACTAAAAAAAAAAGCTTTTCTTACTTATTGGAGAATTTAACTAATTTAGATTCTACTATAAATACTCCAAATTGTAAAGGGTCATCAGTTATAGAGTTGATTTTTTTATTTTGAGGATAAGATTCAATAGATTAGAAGTCAACTGCCTGTTTGTATTAATTGGTCTCCTGGGTTTTATATATACAGGTGCAGGGTATACATGCCAATAGAGAGATCAATAATCTCAAATTTCTAGTCTACTACATCAAGGCTGTTAGTGAAATTTGCAAAATCTTTCTATTTAGACAGTTGCCCACCTTGTCTATTTAAAACCCCTTCTTCACAATTTTTGAGTTTATTAACTGATTGGGTGAATTTTCATCTGCAGGAAAGGTTATTCCCACCTATAGGAAATGAAATAGTTCTTACTCCCATCTCAAAGAATCCCAAGGCTAGCCTTGCTGAGGTTAAAAATTATAGGCCTGTAGCCTCCATTCCCTTATTTATTAAGGTGATGGAGAGACATGTCTCAGAGTCCTGACGTGTTATATTGACCATCATGAGCTGCTTCACTATACTCAACCTGGATTTACGAGAAACTATAGCATGGAGACAGTGGTTGGTATGCTAGTAGCACATGGTAAACAAGCTAAGCAGGGGCCAATGTGCTGTTGCCTTACAATTCAATTTGCCTAGCGCATTTGACTTGGTTCAACCGCGATTTAATGACTTTGAATAACTTTGTGACATCAGCAAATTTAATTACCTCACTAGTTGGTTGACTGGAAGATCTTAACTTCTATTTGTTATCACCGTGAAATACAAGCCAGAGCTCTTTCTTGGTTCCAAGGTTTTTTTTGACAAGAACATTTAGGATTAAGAAAGATGGAGTGCTGTCTAAAGAATGAGAAGATATTAGTTGAGTCCCTCAAGGATCACAACTTTCCCCACTATTGTTTAATGTGTTGATGAGATCTTTGGATGTGTTACTAGATAAATTCCAATTTGTACACCACATTTATGCAGATGATGTCACCGTCTTTCTTTCATGTTCTTCTACTCAATCTGAAATGTTGTCTCATATAAAATTATGTCTCTCTATAATTGATTCTTGGGTTAACAACCATAGGATGAAATTAAATAAAGAAAAAAACAAAATGTCTTTGGTTAGGCTCAGATCAAGATGAAGATTTACATCTTAGTTTAAAATTGGCAGAAATGAATTTGTATTAGATCTGCATTCTAAAATTTTAGGAGTTGAATTAGATAACTTACTTACAATGCAGCCATATCTCACCATGATTTTGAGAAAAACTTACGATACTCTAAGGAAACTTTGAGCTATTAAGAAATTTTTTGAACCTGATACTTTCGGATTGTTGGTACAATCGCTAGTGCTGGTCAGATTTGCTTACTGTAACTTAGCCCTAACTAATTACTCTATGAAATTATTAGATCGATTGCAAGTAATGCAAAATATGGCAGTTAGATTCACCTATGACCTAACACGTTACGATACAGTGAAAGAATATTATCTGAAATTGCATTTGCTGCCAATTAAAGAATGTATTAAATTTAAAGTATGTATGATGATCTTTAAGATTTTGTCAAGTGCAGCTCTTTCATATATGATGGATCTAGTAGCCCTCCTTCACAGATCCCAGATATGAAATCCATTTCTTTTACGATTTCCAACTGCTGCTGGTTTAAAATCAGTTAGACATTTCTTTGCTTCATTTTCCTATCAGATGGCCTCTTTTTGGAACTCACTACCTCTAGTGTTGTGATGTTGTTCACAATATGCTATGTTTAGAAAGAACCTGAAAACATTTTTGTTTCCGCGAATCAAGTCTTAATTATGGTACTTTCTGGTTCTAGGTTTTATTTGCTTGAAATTGTAATTCCCAGAGGATTGATCTGGGGGGGGGGGGGGGGGGGTTGGCTTTGTAACCCTCCTTGAACTGATGGGCTATAAGATGTGTTATAACATAATATAACATAACATCAACCTATGTTATCATATGTTTTATCTATACTACATATACTGTAAAGGACAAATGATTTACAATTACAATATCTATAAACAACAATTCAAAACTGGAGGTTAAAATAGAAAATGAGGCCTACATTACTCAGTTTTATAGTGTATTGGAGCACAGAAAAAGGTTTCCATGGAAACAGTATGCATCCTTTGTGTAAAATATAAATGAGAAAACTCCAAAGAACAAGAAAGTAAGACTTTGGTTAGGTAACATTATTTTTTTATGACTAATAAAATGCCCAACTGTCCCTTGAATTAGAATGAATGAAAAGATAGTGTATAATTGTCAGTTGGAAGACAAGCAAGGGTTACAGAAGACTGACTGATGATGCGAGGTTGCCACCTCCCTCGACTCCCACTGCCATTGATTAGCGAGGATCCACACTTTCTCTTCTCACCATCTTACAGCTCTCAGTGGTCTCCCTCCCATACACACAAACACATACTGTCTTATAGTCTCTCCTCCTCTTCCCCCCTCCCCCACAGGTCTGAATCAAACAATTCAAAGCAGCGGCATGCAAATGTAAACAAATTTAAAGCTTTTATATCACTTTCTTGTTTAACCAGCATATTAGAAGAGAAATATCTGATTTGGCTGCAAGAAAGAAATCATTAGACCTAGAGGGAGTAGAAACAAATATGCTGCAGTGCACTGAGCTCACATGGTATAACTAGGCCAGATTCAGAGCAGTAATTCAGCAAGTGTACTGCCCTGACTCATAAATAAAAAATTATAAATGACTTCTTCGGCGCCTGCGTAATTTATTCTAATTGTGCAATATCAGAAAATGACAATGGATGACCTTGAAGTAATTTAACATTTTCTTTGAAATTGTGTAACTGTGAAAGCTGCATGCCTCATACTGGTTTATAAGGGAGGAGGGGGGGGGGAGAGGGGGGAGGGAGAGGGGAGGGGGGATTCTTGTTGGGGGGTGGGGGGAAGAAACAGGAAAGTATCACGGAGGTCAATGGGTTGTGAGCGGTGTTGTTACTGTGTGCTTTTACTGTACTGAGGTTGTTTTTGTTGCCTGTACCTGACTCCATGAGACAATAAACATAATATTAAAAAAAAAAGAGTCCATAGTCAACAAGATACTACTGCACTCTGCATTTTTCTCAAGCATTGTTTACTTACACCATTCTCTTTCTGTGCTCTTATGAGCTGCATGCAAAACACAAAACTCAGGTTTAACACAGAGTCATATTCCCAGTCAAACAGTTCACTTACCTTAGATGAACATACAGTAATGCATAGTAACATAGTAACATAGTAGATGACGGCAGAAAAAGACCTGCACGGTCCATCCAGTCTGCCCAACAAGATAAACTCACATGTGCTACTTTTTGTGTATACCTTACCTTGATTCGTACCTGTCCTTTTCAGGGCACAGACAGTATAAATCTGCCCAGCACTGTCCCCGCCTCCCAACCACCAGTCAAGCCTCCCACCACCGGCTCTGGCACAGACCATATAAGTCTGCCCAGCACCATCTCCACCTCCCGCCACCGGCTCTGCCACCCAATCTCGGCTAAGCTCCTTAGGATCCATTCCTTCTGAACAGGAATTCCTTTATATTTATCCCAAGCATGTTTCATTCTGTAATCTGACTAGAATATTTCTTACTATAATTTGTCTTGGATTATACCACTATAAAGGCTTCTAATTTTGTGTAACATTTGATATATTTTTATTTCATTGTCAATATAATAGATTAGGGATTGTCAAACTTTTCATCCAAGTGACACACTGAGGGCCTGGAACAATTGGAGAAGAGAGGGAGCAAATGGGCATAAGTACATAAGTACTGCCATACTGAAAAAGACCAAGGGTCCATCAAGCCCAGCATCCTGTTTCCAACAGTGGCCAATCCAGGTCACAAATACCTGGCAAGATCCCAAAAAAGTACAAAATATTTTATACTGCTTATCCCAGAAATAGTGGATTTTCCCCAAGTCCATTTAATAATGGTCTTTGGACTTTTCCTTTAGGAAGCCGTCCAAACCTTTTTTAATCTCTGCTAAGCTAACCACCTTTACCACATTCTCTGGCAACGAATTCCAGAGTTTAGTTACACGTTAAGAAACATTTTCCCCAATTCTTTTTAAATTTACTACATTGTAGCTTCATCGTATGCCCCCTAGTTCTAGTATTTTTAGAAAGCGTGAACAAACGCTTCACATCTACCCGTTCAACTCCACTCATTATTTTATAGATCTCTATCATATCTCCCCTCAGCTGCCTTTTCTCCAAGCTGAAGAGCCCTAGCCACTTTAGCCTTTCCTCATAGGGAAGTCGTCCCATCCCCTTTATCATTTTCATCGCCCTTCTCTGCTCCTTTTCTAATTCCACTATATCATTTTTGAGATGCAGCGACCAGAATTGAACACAATATTTGAGGTGTGGTCGCACCATGGACCGATACAAAGGCATTATAACATCTTCATTTTTGTTTTCCATTTCTTTCCTAATAATACCTAACATTCTATTTGCTTTCTTAGCCACAGCAGCACACTGAGCAGAAGGTTTCAACGTATCATCAACGACGACATCTAGAGCCCTTTCTTGGTCCGTGACTCCTAACGTGGAACCTTGCATGACGTAGCTATAATTCGGGTTCCTCTTTCTCACATGCATCACTTTGCACTTGCTCACATTAAACGTAATCTGCCATTTAGACACCCAGTCTCCAAGTCTCATAAGGTCCTCTTGTAATTTTTCACAATCCTCCCACGATTTAATGACTTTGAATAACTTTGCGTCATCAGCAAATTTAATTACCTCACTAGTTACTCCCATCTCTAGGTCATTTATACATATGTTAAAAAGCAGCGGTCCCAGCACAGAGCCCTGGGGAACCCCACTAACTACCCTTCTCCATTGAGAATACTGACCATTTAACCCTACTCTCTGTTTTCTATCTTTTAACCAGTTTTTAATCCACAATAGAACACTACCTCCTATCCCATGACTCTCCAATTTCCTCTGGAGTCTCTCATGAGGTACTTTGTCAAACGCCTTCTGAAAATCCAGATACACAATATCAACCGGCTCACCTTTATCCACATGTTTGTTCACTCCTTCAAAGAAATGTAGTAGATTGGTGAGGCAAGATTTCCCTTCACTAAATCCATGTTGTCTTTGTCTCATTAATCCATGCTTTTGAATATGCTCTGTAATTTTGTTCTTAATAATAGTCTCTACCATTTTGCCCGGCACTGACGTCAGACTAACCAGTCTATAATTTCCCGGATCTCCTCTGGAACCTTTTTTAAAAATCGGCGTTATATTAGCCACCCTTCAATCTTCCGGTACCACACTTGATTTTAAGGATAAATTACATATTACTAACAATAGCTCCGCAAGCTCGTTTTTTAGTTCTATCAGTACTCTGGAATGAATACCATCCGGTCCAGGAGATTTGCTACTCTTCAGTTTGTAGAACTGCCCCATTACATCCTCCAGGTTTACAGAGAATTCATTACGTTTCTCCGGCTCGTCAACTTCGAATACCATTTCCGGCACCGGTATCCCACCCAGATCTTCCGAAGATCCACGCTGAGGAGTGGAAATTTGAGAGGAGCCTGGTGGCGAGATCACTTATAGCCCGTGGATGTTACTTCCAAGTGGAAGGAACTTGAGGTTACCAAAATGGGTCTGGAATTACCTTGCCTCCACAGGCCAAGTGAAAATCTCCTGCCGTCAGTAGTATGCCTATCTTTGCAGTGGATGAAAGGGCTATTTCTCTACGCTTGTCAAATTCACAGGTTTTTTTTTTTAAGTGGAGGCCACTTTGAAAAACACGACCAAGTCCATCACCAAAGACAGTGGCCTGCACCCTGGGTAAGGAGGGAGTCCTCATCCAATGGCACAGCTGGCCTGGGAATTTCCCCTTCGATAATGCAGTTGGCCCAGATGCTCAGGCACATTCAAAGTGGCTTGTGTAACTAAAGCAAAGCCTACCATTTCCCTACACCTGTCTCTCCTACTCACACACACACTCTCTCTTCCTGTTCTTGAGCTCATACACCCACACACTGTTCTCTCTCTCTCTGACATTGCCTTCTGACAAATTTTCAAAAGGGCATTCTTTTAACAATCTCATATATTTTGCCCTTTTCATGCTTCATCCAAATTGGAGAGTGGAGATATTAATTTAAGATTATTGAGGGAGGAATAAAAACACTTTTTAGATGAACACTATCCCTTTGGTTTAAACAATTAAGTTTGAAGAAAAAAATTATAATATATTCTTGAGGTTATATAAGTAGTAAGACAGAGAAGGAGTGATCCTGTTATGTGATGCCATGATATAACTAATACTTTGTATTATTGTCTTTTATATATTTGGTTTATGCTTTCACATATCTGCTCTTCAGGTAGATTGTGGGGTTTTTTCTCTCTCCTCCACCTTCCCTCTCCCCTTCTCTCCTCCATCCTTTCTTTCCCCTTCCTCCTTCCTTCTTCTCCCTCCCTTCACCCTCTCCCTTTCCATTCCGTCTTCCACCCATTCTCCTCCTCCCCTTTTTCCCCTTCCTCTATTTCTTTTTCTCCCCTCCCCTAGGAACGCAGAATATCTTTTTGGTTAGGAGGGCCACACAAATCAATTCCTAGCCCACACCAAAGTTCTGTAATTGATGGTGTGTTGGGCAACATATTGGTAGAGCTTTGAAGCCTGTGACCACCCCATTCCACTTCCTAGGCCTTACTCTTTCCCCATCTCCCTTCCTCTCCCCCTCCTTCTCATCTTCTAACCACCATTTATTTCACCTCACCCCTCTCCCATCCTCCTTTCCCCTTTCCCCAATACCTTCCCCTTCTCCTCCCCTCTTCTCCTCTTCCCCTTCATCCTTCCCCCTTCTTCCTTTGGTCCTTTTTTAGTTTTCAGTGTAGCATTCATAATTTTTGGTAAAATTTTACTTTTTCTCCATTTCCTTTATTTTGGTTATGTGTTTTCTTTAATTATATACTTATTTATTTATATATTATAAGCAGTTGCTTGGCAGAATTATACTTTTATAGGGTTTTATCTAATTGGAAGTATAATTTGGACCTAATTAAAGTCTGGTATTTTTCTCCTTTTTAGGGCTATTATTAGAGTTTATTTATTTATTTATTTATTTATTTATTTATTTGTTGCATTTGTATCACACATTTTCCCACCTATTTGCGGGCTCAGTGTGGCTTACAATAAGACTTGAATAATAGAAATACATTTGTTACAAATAAGTTATGGATTACATTGAACAGAGTTGTGCGAGGCATTCGAATATCGTTGGTAGTATAACAATGGGACAAAACATAGAAACATTAGAAGGAAACAATGGGAAAAAAGGGCATTATTAGGCGTTATTAGGCGCCTAGACATATAGTGAACATAGTTCCGTGGACGAATGTATGGATGACTGGATAAAGGGATGATGGAACAGATGCGGATGTGTGTTGCATTGTGGACAATGAGTGGTCTCTATGTGTTTTGGCTCTTTCCATAAGTTTGTTCGAACAGGTGTGTCTTCAGTAGTTTACGGAAGGAGGCTTGTTCGTTGATCATTCTTAGGTTGCGTGGTAATGTATTCCAAGATTTCGTGCTCTTGTAGGAAAAGGTTGACGCGTGTATCGTCTTGTACTTCAAGCCCCTGCAGGTTGGGTAATGAAGGTTGAGGTGAGTTCGGGATGATCTTTTGGCGTTTCTAGGTGGTAGGTTTATTAAATCAGACATGTACGCTGGGGCTTCACCGTAAATGATCTTATGGACTAGTGTGCAAGTTTTAAAAGTAACGCGGTCCTTGAGTGGAAGCCAATGTAGTTTCTCTCGTAGTGGTTTTGCCCTTTCATATTTCGGTTTTCCGAAGATGAGCCTGGCTGCTGTGTTCTGGGCTGTTTGAAGTTTCCTTAGTATTTGCTCTTTGCAGCCAGCGTATAATGAGTTGCAGTAATCCAAGTGGCTAAGGACGAGGGATTGCACTAGGCTGCGGAAGACGAATCTTGGGAAGAATGGTCTAATTCTTTTCAATTTCCACATCCTGAAGAACATCTTCTTGGTTATGTTGTTTGCGTGAGTTTCGAGTGTTAGGTGGCGGTCGATGGTCACTCCAAGGATTTTTAGTGTTTCTGAGATTGGAAGTTTTAGGTTTGGTGTGTTTATCACGTTGAATTCTGTTGTGTTGTATTGGGAGGTGAGTATCAGGCATTGAGTTTTTTCTGCGTTCAGTTTCAGGCGGAACGCATCTGCCCATGTGTTCATGATGTGTAGACTTTTATTGATTTCGCTGGAGATTTCTTTGATGTCTTGTTTGAATGGGATGTATATTGTCACATCATCGGCGTATATGTACGGGTTGAGGTTATGGTTTGATAGGAGTTTTGCTAAAGGGATCATCATTAGGTTGAATATAGTTGGAGAGAGAGGTGATCCCTGTGGGACTCCACATTCAGGTGTCCATGCCTTGGACGTGGTTGAGTTTGATGTGGCTTGATACGAGCGCAGGGTTAGGAACCCCTTGAACCAATTCAAGACATTTCCTCCGATGCCAAAGTATTCAAGTATGTGTATTAGGATTTCATGATCAACCATGTCGAAGGCGCTGGACATGTCGAATTGTAAGAGGAGTATATTGTTGCCGGTTGCAATTCTTTGTTTGAATCTGGTCATTAGGGTGACTAATACTGTTTCTGTGCTGTGATTCGAACGGAATCCTGATTGGGCATCATGCAGTATTGAATGTTTGTCTAGATAGTTTGTGAGCTGTTTGGTTACCATACCTTCGGTTAGCTTGGTTATTAGTGGTATGGATGCAATTGGCCTGTAGTTGGTTATTTTGTTTGTGTTTTTCTTTGTGTCTTTGGGAATTGGTGTGAGTAGGATTTTTCCTTTTTCTTTTGGGAAGAGTCCATTTTGTAGCATGTAGTTTATGTGATTTGTTAGGTTTGTTATGAATTGTTGAGGAGCAGTTTGCATGAGGCTATTTGGACATATGTCAAGTTTGCAGTTGGATTTGGCATATCTTTTGAGAGTTTTAGAGATGAGTTCTTCTGGTAATAGTTCAAATTCGGTCCAGGTTCTGTCTGCTGGGTGTGTTCCTTCTTCTGGATCTAGACAGTCTAGGAGAGTGGTGTATTCTGTAGTGCTGGCGGGTATTTTTTGTCGTAGTTGTACAATCTTCTCCTTGAAGTATTTTGCAAGGTTGTCAACGCTTGGTGTATCTTTGCCGTTGGTTGTAACAGGTGTGGTGTCTAACAGTTTGTTCACGAGGTTGAAGAGTTTATGTGTGTCTTTGTAGTTTGGTCCTATTAATGTTTTATAGTGTAGTCTTTTTGTCTGTTTGATGGTGTATTTGTATTTTCTCCGAAGTTGTTTCCAGTCGTTTAGTGTTTGTTCATCTCTCTTTTTATTCCAGGCTCGTTCAAGTCTCCTGACTTGTGTTTTCAGTTTTTTCAGCTCTTCGTTGAACCATGGATTTGCATTTTTCCTGTGTGATGTTCTGGTTTGGACTGGGGCGATTTTGTCTAATGTTGTTGTGCTTATATCGTCCCATTCTTGGAGGAATTGGATGGTGCCAGCGTTTGCAGTCCATTCACTCTGGTAGATCTGTTGCCAGAATGTTGTGGGGTCTATTTTTCCCCTTGTTGTGTAGGTTGTTCGCTCATGTTTGTTGATTGTGTTTGGTTGTGTTTTTTGCCAGTAAAGTGTGACATTTGCTTTATGGTGGTCTGACCATAGTGTGGGTGTCCATCTTGTGTTGGTGAGTGTGATAGCTGAGTTCGGTTCGAGTCTATTTGTTATGATATCTAGTGTGTGTCCTTTTTCGTGTGTTGGTTGTAAGTCGGGTGTTTGCAGATCCCAGAGTTGTAGGAATTCTTTGAATTCTCGTGTGCTTGGTAGGGTGTCATCTTCTAGGTGTAAGTTGATGTCTCCTAGTATGAGGATGTTTGAGGTTGATACGCAGGTATTCGAGATGAAATCCATGAGTTGTGTTTGGGCGTCTTGCCATTTTCCTGGTTGCCTGTAGAATAGGATTGTGTTAAGGTGTCCTATTAGACTTGGATGGTTGATTCTTGTCGATGCAATTTCAAGTTGTGGTGAGGTAGATTCGCCTGTGATTGTGATGGTGAAGTCAGGTTTGTATATTAAAGCTATTCCGCCTCCTCTTTTTTCTCCATTTCTTGTCCAGTGCGTGATTTTGTATTCTGGTGGGCACGTTAGTAGGATTATGGTTTTCTTTTTAATACCCACTTGCTTCTATAGATGTGTTTTTCCCCTGTCCTTTATATTATCTTTTACTGGATTACTTTTTTACTGGGATATTTTTCCGACAGGCACTCATTTGAGTTTTCTGTGATTACAGCCACACCATTGTTAATAAATAATATGCAATCTATCATTGAAAACCTATACTTCTATGATTGTGAGTCAACTTATTTATATTTTGCTGACACCGTTTCAGTAGTACTCAAGGTACTTCCCTGTTAGGCTCACAATCTAAGTTGATAGCTGAGGCAATGGAGAGTTAAGTGAAATCTAATCACCACTAAGTTTGTTTAGTTCCATTCTTTCCACAAGGATTCCTTTGTGTTTATCCTATGCATTTTTTAATTCCGTTACCATTTTCATCTCCACCATCTCCTGCGGGAAGACATTCCAAGTATATATCACCTTCTCTGTGACAAAGTATTTCCTGACATTATTCCTGAGTTGGCGGCTCCCTTACAACCTAAATTCATGTCCTTTAGTTCTACCACCTTCCCATCTCTGGTAAAGGTTTGTTTATATATTAATACCTTTCAAATATTTGAATGTCTGTATCATATCACTCTTGTCTCTCCTTTCCTCCAGGGTATACATCTTCATGTCATTAAGTCTCTCTTCATACATCTTGTGGCGCAAACCCCATACCATTTTCATTGCTTTTCTGTGAACCGCCTCAAGTCTTTTTACGTCTTCAACAAGATATGGCCTCCAAAACTGAACACAATATTCCAAGTGGGGTTTCACCAACAACTTGTACAGGGGCATCAACACCTCCTTTCTTCTACTGGTTGTGCCCCTCTCTATGCAGCCTAGCATCCTTCTGGCTGTGGCAGGGCCACCGAGAGGAGGGGCAAGGGGGGAAAGATTCCCTGGCTTAGCCTCCAAAGGGGGCCCAGCGCCAGCAGACACTGCTCCCTTGGTCTGTCTCTCTCCTGTTCCTGTATGTCGGGTCCCAGGTGATTGCATTAACGTGATAACCCAGATCCTGGCACACAGGAGCAGGAGAGTGACAGACCGAGGAAGCAGCAAAGGCAGGAAGGTAAGGGGGAAGGGGGACAGCAGCCCAAGTGGAGGGAGCGGCAGCAGCCTGAGTGGGGGAGGCGGAGACCTGGAGGCAGCAGAGGTCTGACTGAGGGGCGGCAGCGGTGGCCCAAATGGAGGGGGCAGTGGTGGCCCAAGTGGGGGGGGGGCAGCGGTAGCCTGAGTGGGGGCCAGTGGTGGTGACGGTCCTGCCCCGGCTCTGTCTCTCTGTGGCCCTGGTCTGTGGGCACCGCGTTGTCACATTTATCTATAACTAGGTGGTTTACAAAAGAACATTCACATTATTTATATCACAGAACATAAAACAAAACAGATCATAATAACAATTGTCTTCAAAATTGTTTCATCACCTTAAGATCCGTAGACACCATCACCCCAAGGTCCCTCTCCTGAACTGTGCTTATCAATATCTCACCTCTCCTTTCATTCCAAGCTTATAGATATCTTTGATCAGATCCTTGTCCAGCTTCTCCATTTGTGCCGGAGGACTGTAGATAACACCCATATAGATACAGGTTCCATCTTCTCTTTCCAGGATGATCCATATTGCTTCTTCTTTTTCCCAGATTCCCTGCATTTCAGCTGCTCTGATATTGCTTTTCACATACAGTGCCACTCCTCTGCCTCTTCGGCAATAATACTTGTATATTGATACTGAAGTTACAGAGAATCCCAAACAAAAATTCAGAGAGGCTGATGTATATACAGAAGCAAACTACAAAACAGTAACTACAACAGAAATATCATCCACTTCATTGTACATATAACCTAACTCTGGTTTTTTTATGAGCAAAATTGTCCATCACGAAGAATCTTTCCCTTCGCAAGCACCCCTATATTCCATAAATGGGAAGCTTTTTTCTCTGTTCTACCTTTTTTTATGGATGTACAGTGCAGAAAAACCTAGCCAAGGAAAAAGTAAGATAATTGGGAGAGCGATGCCTATCTGTCACAGACAATAGAGACATCCTTAGTCTCAAATATTTAATGATCTGAGATGCAAGAAAAGCATCTCACACACAGACCAGTCATGGGTATCTCATTCATTCTGTGTAATTTGACAACTTTGTTCAAGGATACAGTGGGAGCAGTGCCTCATTATCCAATTTTTTTTGCTGCTGCAGTTCTCACAGCTCGAGCTTTTCTAGTTCTTCCTTTAATCTATCATCTTTAGTTCCAACTTTTTTTATCATTTTAAAAAGCATTCCAAAATAGACATTAAAAAAGGATAAGGTTAGGCAGCATCAGCACACCATAAACAAAATATAGAAAGTAAATAAAGAAATAAATTACTGCCTCCAGTTACAAGCCTACATAACGAGAGGAATCAAGAAACCAAAGAGAAGAAAAAAAGTCACCAAATATTCTAAAAGTACAAAACTCCTTACTAATCAAATTGTATTAACAATTAGACCCATCCCACACTTTCTATGTTTATGCTTGTGCATGCACTCCATTGCCTGCATTGTTTGACCCAACAGAGTGGAGGAGTGGCCTAGTGGTTAGAGTGTTGATCTTGCAATCCAGAGATGGCTGGTTCAAATCCCACTACTGCTCCTTGTGATCTTGGGCAAGTCACTTAACCCTCCATTGCCTCAGGTACAAGCTTAGATTGTGAGCCCTCCTGGGACAGAGAAATATCCAGTGTACCTGAATGTAACTCACCTTGAGCTACTACTGAAAAAGGTGTGAGCAAAATCTAAATAAATGCATGCATAAGTATTGCCATGCTGGGACAGAGAGAAGGTCCATCAAGCCCAGCATCCTGTTTCCAACAGTGGCCAATCCAGGTCACAAGTACTTGGCAAGATCCAAAACAGTATAATACATTTCATGTTGTTTATACTAGAAATAAGCAGTGGATTTTCCCCAAGTCATTTTAATAATGGCCTATGGACTTTTCTTTTAAGAAATTATCCAAAACCTTTTTAAACCCGCTAAATTAACTGCTTTTACTACATTTTATGGCAACAAATTCCAGAGTTTAATTACACGTTGAGTGAAGAAATATTTTCTACGACTCATTTTAAATTTACTACTTTGTAGCTTCATTGCTTGCCCACTAGTCCTAGTATTTTTGGAAATATTAAACCAGCGATTCACATATACCCATTCCATTCCACTCATTACTTTATAGATCTCTATCATAGTTCCCTTCAGCCATCTCTTCTCCAAGCTGAAGAGCCCTAGCCGCTTTAGCCTTTTCTCATAGGGAAGTTGTCCCATCCCCTTTATTATTTTCGTCGCCCTTCTCTGTACCTTTTCTAATTCCATTGCTCTAAAAAATATGGGCCAATTTTCCCTAGCGTCAGAAATGTCACACGCCAGGGCTGGAACTATTGCTGGTGCCTGCGTTGGGCTGGCAGTAGCTCCAGATTAGCTTGCCATTAGCCCACATTGGGCTTACCGCTGCTTTGTAAAAGGGCCCCTATATTCCTAATAGCTAGAAAAGATTTTTGATATGCTAAAAGTAGTCCTATAGAAATGAATGGGAGTTGCGTGACTGAGGTAGTGCTCCAACTCAGATATATTCCAGTTGCATCTGAAGACTATCAAGAATGACTATCTACCTTCACATACCTCTGCACAAAATCATGGAATAAACTACCGAATGCTAAAAAAACAACGCATGACTTGACAACTTTCCGGAAGTTATTGAAGACGCACCTGTTCGAAGAGACTTACAATAAAAATCCTCTTTAATGACTTGATTCCATTCTACATCTAAACCAACTAATACTGATCCCTTCTAATTTGATTATGTTAATCACATTGTCACTATTGGTCATTATATCTTACCTGTTTTATTTTGTGTTATGTAAATAATTCTACTGACCTATCTACCTAATTTCTTGCACAGTAATATGTTAAATTAGACCATATCTCTTTCTCTGTTTATGATTATACCTTTTGAAACATAGTGTAAGCCACATTGAGCCTGCAAATAGGTGGGAAAATGTGGGGTACAAATGCAGCAAATAAATAAAAATATGCATATATTTTGCTGAATCAGTGTTTGTAGACAAGTCTGTGTGTACAATGGAGGGCACAATCTGATTATTTGTGATAGCTCTCCTAAGTTGCAACCATTAATCCTCTCGACCCAATTTATTTTGACTAATTTGAGCCTACAGTGAAAGTCATGCTGACTTTTGACTACAGCCTTTATTTCTTAGGGCGAGGCAAAGATGATGATTGATGACAAGGTGTTCCGAATTATCCAAGAGAACTGTTGGGATCCAGAAGTGCGGATTAAAGAGATGAATCAGACAGGTAAAGTCTATTATTTACAAGGGAGAAAATCAAAGGAAAGCTGCGCTGCTTTTTAACGACAGCATCCTGTGACATGACATGGTTTGCCACGGGTCTAAATTACGGGTGCCAGTGTAATAGATAATATGCACAATTAAAGCATTTTTGCCATGGAAGAATTGCAATATCAGGTTGTCCTCTTTGATCATCACAGCAGCATCAGCTTTATCTTATTTTATTTTATTCATTGCATTTGTATCCCACATTTTCCCACCTCTTTGCAGGCTCAATGTGGCTTACAATACATCATGAGAAAATATACATATTAGTATTACAGAAGAATCTTCGGTAGCCTGATAATGATAAAACATGGTAGTAGTTTAAGAAGCAAATATTATAAGACAGTTCCGGACATATGTATAGGAGTTCACATTTGTAGATCTTTGTGATATGCCTTGTTAAAGAGATGGGTCTTCAGTAGTTTACGGAAGTTAGTTCGTTCAAGGATCGTTTTTAAGTTGCGCGGCAGCGCGTTCCAGAATTGTGTGCTCATGTAGGAAAAGGTTGACGCATGCGTTAGTTTGTATTTTAGACCCTCTCAAGCAGTGGTGAGAGATTTGATACTAACCACTGGACAGCTTTTATCTTCTTAGTCCCCATACTTTGGAACAAGCTGTCACCTGAGCCCAGAGCAGAGATCATTGGCCCTGGGTTTAAAGCTGCTTTGAAAACCTCGCTATTCTCTCAGGAATTCTTCACTATGTTGAGTCACAGAGGGTGCGATCTGTCCTTAAGGGAGGTTGTCGCAAATGCCCATTGGCCACCGTTAGAAACAGTATACTGCGCTTGATAGACCTTTGGTCTGTCCCAGTATGGCAACACTTATGTTCTTAATGGTTAGGGATCAGCTCCCCTTCACCGTTCTCTCCCTTCTTTATGTTCTCAGCATTTATTTAAGGGGTCCTTTGAGAAAGCCGTGCTGAAAAATGGCTTGCCTTTTGAGGCGTGCGCCGATCCATTTTTTTAGCGCGCCTGTAAAAAAGGCCTCTTTTTTTTTTGCTGAAAATGGACGTGTGGCAAAATGAAAATTGGCGCGCGTCCATTTTGGGTCTGAGTCCTTACCACCAGCCATTGGCCTAGTGGTAAAGACTCACGTGGTAACTGGGCGGTAATGGCCTATGCACGCCAAATGCCACTTGGCGCGTGTCCGTTACATGTGCCCGAAAAGAAAATATATTGTTCAGACGCGTGTATCGGACGCATGCCAAAAATGAAATTACCGCAAGAGCCACGCGGTAGTTGGGCGGTAACTCCATTTTGGCACATGGGCGTGCATAGACGCTTACGCGGTTTAGTAAATGGACCCCTCAGTGAAGTATTATATTTATTGTGTTATTCTCATGGTGTTTTCTGACCCTGTGGCCTTTCTTTGTCCTTAGTATGTCTGTGTTTCCTTCTCTTTACATTGAACTACTTGTAAATCTCTTTACTGTTAATGATTTGTACTTAATCAAAATCTGTCAAACCTTAAATCATATGCCAGTTTCAGTTTTTCTTTCTCTAAAGGAAGAGGGCAAATATCTTTGTTCAATGGACAGTCCTTATTTTGGTTCTGTAGCTGTCAAAATTGTAAAATTAACATCTGTATTTGACTGTGTTTAGGGGTAAATCATATCAAAGAAAATAGCCTCCCGTAACAACATTATCCCATTTATAATTCATATGTCATTTAACTTAAGTGAATATGTTACAGAAAATTATTCAGATTAGTTTGTTATTTTGTGAATGGTTTAAATCTCCCAGGAGGACAAAAAAAAATTGAGAAGTAAAAACTTGTGCTAAAAAAAGAAAAGCTTCTGGATTTTTTCCTGAACCTCTGGTCCTTGATTGTTTCTAAGCTGAGGTAAACAACGTTACATAGCTTCTTTGAGTAGGTTAAAATAAAGAGAACTTGCAGTACAATGGCTGCTTGCAGCCAGCCAGTGATAAATGGAAAGGCTCACCCTTTAAGGGGAGCCGATTACAACCGGGCTGAAGGCTCAGGAAGAACCTGGGGTGGGGGGGGGGGAGAGGGAGGGAGGAGTGGGAGTGGATAGGAAGGATAAGAGATTGAAGGGTGATGGGAAAAGGGGCGGGTAGGGAGGAGGGGTAAAGAAGGGCTGTGAAGGGAGACACAGCGCCATTTGGATTTCAGCAAGCAGAGGGAGCAGTGTGGGGCAGCCAGCCCTTTCAGTCTGGGCCGGCATCTCAAAGGCAATTTGGGGCGCCGGCAGGAAAGCGAATTTGTAGACAATTCAACAATGGACATTGCGCATGGCACCCCTGTAAATTCAGGCATGTCTGTGCAGTGTGTGGGGGGGGACATTCAGCAGGGCAATGTCGGCAGCAAAGGGACAGGAAGCAGCAGCCAGGGTACTCGACTATGCCGTCGGGATACACTGGTCAGTAGTTGGGGTCAGCTGGCGCCTTCGCCAATTAAGTTAGAGCGTATGCAGGTATGGCTGGCACGTTACTATGATAGGGTAAGTGCGGAGGCCATCACCTCCGGTTTTACTTTGGGTTATGTTATTCCTTATCAGGGCCCTTTATTGCATTCTACACATTACCCCAGAAATGCGGTCTCAATACATGCGCATCATCAGATTGCAGCTGAGAAAATTCAGAAGGAGTTGCTTAAGGGTAGAATAGCTGGGCCGTTTCGTGAGCCACCTTTTGAAGCCATGATAGTTTCGCCAATTGGGATTGTTCCAAAAAAGGAGCCCGGGAAGTTTCGATTAATACATAATCTTTCTTATCCCGTGGGGCAGTCGGTTAATGATTTTATCGATCCTATAACTTGTTCGGTGCACTATGCTTCTGTGGATAAGGCGATAGAAGTAATCAGGGGTCATGGGAGTCAGGCTTCTTTAGCGAAGGCTGACGTGGAGTCGGCTTTTCGCTTGTTACCGGTGCATCCAGATTCTTTTCCGCTGCTGGGGTTCCGTTTCAATGAGCACTTTTACTTTGATAAATGTGTCCCGATGGGCTGCTCTATTTCCTGTGCCTTTTTTGAGCAATTTAGTTCCTTTGTACATTGGGTGGTTGAGCAGGTCACTTCAGTAGGGGCGGTAGTCCATTATTTGGATGATTTCTTGTTAGTGGGTAAGGATGCGGGCGACTGCGCGGTTTTGTTGAGCACTTTCAAGCGAGTGGCGGCTCATTTTGGGATACCGTTGGCTGAGGATAAGACTGTTGGGCCTGTGAATGTGATAACGTTCCTAGGTATAGAGTTGGATGTGCCGGCCCAGTGTTCTCGTCTGCCAGCGGAAAAAATTACACGCTTGCTGGAGGCAGTGCGGGCGATGCAACAAGTTAAAAAAGCTACTCTTAAACAATTTCAGGAGCTCTTAGGTTTGTTATGTTTTGCTACCAGGGTAATGCCAATGGGTCGCATTTTCGCCAGAAAGCTGGCTTTAGCGACAAGGGGGGTACTGAAAGCTCACTATCATATTCGAGTGACACAAAGTATTAGGCAGGATCTAGAGGTCTGGGGTGTATTCTTAGAGCAGTTTAATGGTAGAACTTTTTGGCACGACCTTCCGCAGCCCGCAGATGCATTGGAACTGTTTACAGATGCGGCAGGGGGTGAAGGTTTTGGTATATATTTTCAAGGAGCGTGGTGTGCTGAAAAGTGGCCGGAGGCATGGATTCAGGCAGGGATTGTACGGGATATAACCTTTTTGGAGTTATTCCCCATATTGGTGGCTTTACATATTTGGGGGTCGGGTTTGGCAAATAAAGCTATTGTCTTTAATTCAGATAATATGGCAGTAGTAGAGAGTTTGAACAGATTATCTGCCAATACAGTGCCAGTTATTAATTTGATAAGAGCGATAGTGTTGCAGTGTCTGCGTTGGAATATATCCTTAAAGGCGAAGCATATTCCTGGGAAGCATAATATTATAGCGGATGCTCTTTCTCGCTTTAAGTTTGCAGATTTCAGATCCAAGGCTCCCATGGCAGACAACAGGCCGACAACAGTGCCAGACATCGTTTGGACTTATGGCCCCGTGAAGTGTGGGAGTTAGCTCTTCAGGCATTGTCGCCGGCAACAAGGAAGAAGTATATCTCAGCTTTTCTGTTTTATATGCAGCACATGATGGAGTCTGGTAATGGAGGGTTGTTCACCACGGACGCATTAGTGGGCTTTATATCAGCGGCTCGAAGGGAGGGTCGCAGTAGGGCGCAGGTGGCCATTACAATTGCTAGTATCAATTTTTTCTCCAAATTATTTGGCTGGGAGAATCCCACCAAGGCTTTTGTAGTGTCAAGGATGATGAAAGGGTGGCACAGGGTAGTGGGTTCCTCAGTGGATAAGCGTCAGCCTATTTTACATGGTGATCTGGGTGCCTTGTTTGCAGTTATGGATGAGGTGTGTGATTCGCCATTTGAGGTACGGCTATTCCGCTGTGCCTTCGCATTGGCTTTTCATGGGGCCCTTAGGGTGAGTGAGTTGGTGGCCCAGTCTAAGTCTGCGGGGGCTGACAAGGGTTTGTTAATGCGGGATGTGACTATTACACAGACGGGGATTGATTTACTCATACGAAGCTCAAAAACTGACCAGTTGGCTAGAGGTACACACATGTGGATTACACCACACTCACCGGAAACTACATGTCCTTTATATAATCTGCAGCAGTACCTGCAGATTAGACCAATGGGGGGTGTCTGGCTGCTGCTTCATGCTAATGCGTCCCCATTGACTCGATTTCAATTCATCAAAGTATTGCAGTTGTGTGTTACTCGGGCGGGCTTGGAATCTGCGACATTTAGTTCGCACTCATTCAGGATTGGGGCGGCGACTTCGGCTGCTCTGCATGGGGTTCCATGTGAACAAATTAAACGGTTAGGCCGGTGGGGATCGAATGCGTACAAAAGATACATTCGGCCTCCACGTTAGTACCCCTGTTAGGGTTAGCCCTGTTAGGGTGGGTGGTTCTTTACTTGGGTTGGCTTTCCTGTTGTTGCCATAGTTGATAATATGTTAATTGCATGTGACTTGCCATATTTGATAATATGTTAATTGCATGTGACTTGCAGGTGACGTGGTGGAACAGTACCAGATATGGATCTGTGGTCACTCTTATGTGCATTGGGCACATAAGAGGGCAGCTGTACGGCCTGATGGGGTGAATTTGGGCTTTCCGAGGGGGAAGGTGGCTGTACGATGGTTGGGTAAGAGAGGGATGCTGTGGGCTCAATTGTTGCCAACCATAAAGTGGGAGTTGATGACTTCCAGTGCGCCACAGTTTCTCATCCTGCATTTAGGGGGCAATGATTTAGCGGGGATGAACAGTGTGCTATTAGTGAAAACAATACAGAATGATTTATTAAATTTGGCATGTTTGCTGCCCCGGACCAGACTCGTCTGGTCGGATATTATTCCACGACGAGTTTGGAGGGGCGAGAGGTCGCATACAGCGATCGATGGCACACGCAAAAAAATTAATAGGTGGATGGGTAAATTTATGGGGTCAGTTAAAGGGCAAGTGATTGTGCATGAGTTCCTTAAAGAATCTTGTGCGGGTTTATATAGATCGGATGGGGTCCACCTGTCTGATGTGGGCCTGGATATATTCAACTTTGATTTACATAATTTTATTGAAGCCATTACGCTGGTGGTAGGTCGCAGCCAGGGTTTGGGGGGAGCCCGCGGCGAACGAGGAGTCGTTGCCGTGGGCTGTGGCATAAGCTATGGAACTTAGGTAACATTAGCGACGAGTACACAGCACCTCAGCGGATAATATGGCAAAGTGAGTTACTATGTATATGTTAATGACCTGTTGAAAGTTACAATACTGAGCGAAATGTTATGCCTGCATGCGGGCAGGATTACAGAACAAGATGGACACGGCTAGTCTCCTGGCTTGGACGGCCAGGGGGCCAATAGCTTTGGTGAAAGTGGTAAATGCATCCTTGTACGGGATGCATTTAATTGGACAGCGTGCTATAGCAGACAGCACTGAGGAGGAACAGAGTGCTTGGACGGCACAGCCTGTAGTAATATAAGCAAGAAGGGCTGTGTACTCGGAGGGAGATGTTTATCAATGATGTTTATCAATGATGTTTACCAATGATTGTTTATGTGAAGGTTTACGGTAAATAAATTGTTGCGGACCTGGCTGCGGCCTAAATAAATCCACATTCGTTAAAGAAATTGGCTTCTGGTGTGGTGTTTGGATAGAAGGGGGTGACTGAGTGAATGCCGAATGCCTGTGTTGATGGAAAGGCTCACCCTTTAAGGGGAGCCGATTACAACCGGGCTGAAGGCTCAGGAAGAACCTGGGGTGGGGGGGGGGGGGAGAGGGAGGGAGGAGTGGGAGTGGATAGGAAGGATAAGAGATTGAAGGGTGATGGGAAAAGGGGCGGGTAGGGAGGAGGGGTGAAGAAGGGCTGTGAAGGGAGACACAGCGCCATTTGGATTTCAGCAAGCAGAGGGAGCAGTGTTGACCCGCCCTCCCGCCCATGAGGTACGGGGGAAGGGTCGTTGTCGCAGCAAGGCATAAGCTATGGAACTTAGGTAACATTAGCGACGAGTACACAGCACCTCAGCGGATAATATGGCAAAGTGAGTTACTATGTATATGTTAATGACCTGTTGAAAGTTACAATACTGAGCGAAATGTTATGCCTGCATGCGGGCAGGATTACAGAACAAGATGGACACGGCTAGTCTCCTGGCTTGGACGGCCAGGGGGCCAATAGCTTTGGTGAAAGTGGTAAATGCATCCTTGTACGGGATGCATTTAATTGGACAGCGTGCTATAGCAGACAGCACTGAGGAGGAACAGGGTGCTTGGACGGCACAGCCTGTAGTAATATAAGCAAGAAGGGCTGTGTACTCGGAGGGAGATGTTTATCAATGATGTTTATCAATGATGTTTACCAATGATTGTTTATGTGAAGGTTTACGGTAAATAAATTGTTGCGGACCTGGCTGCGGCCTAAATAAATCCACATTCGTTAAAGAAATTGGCTTCTGGTGTGGTGTTTGGATAGAAGGGGGTGACTGAGTGAATGCCGAATGCCCGTGTTGTAAATCTCTTGGGAAAGCCAGACCCTTCTGTGACAGCATAACGCAATATATTTAACTGTGAATGTTGTAGTGCAGTGTTAGAGCTGTAGCATCAGCTAGCAAAATAATGTTTTATCATGCATGCAGCTATGTTTGTGTGTATCGAGTCAGCAGCTAAAGCTATGGACCTACGCAATTCAAGAATGGTAGTGCCTGCCATGGCAGTCTCCTAGGTAGGCCATCCTCAAAGCACGATGAAGCTCAGTAAGGGTTGCTGATTGTGTCTGTGAGTCCAGTGTATTTAATGAGCTGCTCTTTGGTCACAGACCATAGCCCAGAAGAAAACTCCCATAGGGTGACCACACTGAGGGCAAGATGCATCAACCAAACGTAAAAGAACCTAAAACGTAAAAGAACTTACCGAATTTGAAAAAACGAAGAATGCACTAAAAAAACACCTCAGAAATGTTTGGTGCGGTATTCAAAAGTCGGATGCATGAAAGTTTCGCTAATCTGGTGCAATCCCCCGTAGCACAGTAGGAAACGCATGCGCACAGATTCATTCGGAAAGCACATGGTATCGGCGTGGCTAATGTGCGCATGTGACCTCATAGGCGTGCGTCCAATGATGTACTGCTATGCTCAGTAGCTCCACCCCACCCTCTAGAAAACACCTTTTTTGTACACGCACATAACGAGCGTCCCTATTGGCAGTATAAAGAAAAATGACGAACACTGCTGGCCAGTACACAAATGGTCATTAGTGAAATGTTTTAACACGCACATACAAATGTCACTATACTGCCAATACTTACGGATCTGGGGTATGAGCAACACTTATTAAAGAGCCGTTGCACTATTTTCCACCCACTGTCCATCCTCAGGATGTCGCGTTTTTTCCCTGGACGGGGGAAAAGGCGTTTTTCATTTATGGTGAACAGATGCGCCAGCCACAGCACATCCATATCCGAGAAGTTTGGTTTTCTTCCCCATGCAGCCATTTGTTCGACGTGTGTCATTAGTAGTAGTAGTAGTTGTAGTAGTGTGCACACTGACGTACCAACACATATATAGCACGTCAAAACATTGCACGCACTACATAAACGTGTTATGACGTGCTTTATGACAGCCGGGCAGCCCCAACGAGAGGAACAGACCTCTCGTTAGCTTTCCCGTTGTTTTCCAGCATTAGGGCAAGCGGTAAACTTTGATGCATCTCATTTCAATAGAGTTTCTCCACAATTTGCTCATCTGAATTCCGTTTTCGTTTGCTGCTACCGTCGTCGGAAATTGGGCTTTAATGCATGCCAGGGTAGGAAAACTTCGTTAAAGGCTCGTTAAAGCCTCGTTTAGTTTAGTCAGTGGCGTAGGAAGGGGGGGGCGGTGGGGCGGTCCGCCCCGGGTGCACGCGCTGGGGGGGGTGTCGGCTCGCTGGTTCCCTGCTCTTTCTGCCCCAGAACAGGTTACTTCCTGTTCCGGGGCAGAGAAAGCAGGGAAGCAGCAGAGCCGACGCAGCTCCCAGTGACGTGCACTGGGGGCGGATCGGCCCTCCCGCCTGCCCCCCGCTGAAAGGTAGGGTGCATTTTGGGGGGGGGCTCCGGAGAGGGGGGCGCCGTGCCCTGCACCCGGGGGGTGCGCATCGGTGACCCGCCCCGGGTATCAGGCACCCTCACTACGGCACTGAGTTTAGTGCACCTTGCCCTGAATGAACTAAATCCTTGAAGAGTTATGATAAAGCAAAGTAGTAGTAGTATTTTTTAATAAATATCTTAACTAACTTTGGGGCCTTTTTGCTAAAGGGTGTTAAGCCCTTAACATAGACACATACATTACCGCAGACACACGTTAAAGGGTTTTGCAGTATTTTGCCTGTTTGTGTGCACTAGCCTATGTGTTACCGATCTTTCAAAAATATTTGAGGGGTGTGTCATAGGCAGAGAGTGGGCATTCTTGTGTTATGATTAGTGTGCTGCACTAACTGGATAATGCTGAGTTAACGTGGGAGTACTTAGCACCACGTAAATAGGAGGGGTTAAGTGCTCCCATGTTAACTTTTGCAGGTACTGCACGATGATGGGAACATTAGCACATAACCTGCAAATTAAAAAGACTTTTAAAAAGTGACACATTAAATCTGGGTTTAGCGTGTGGGAAAGTCCCGTTTTAAAATGTGTTAAGCCCACATTTTACTGCATTTTAGAAAAAGGTCCCCTTTGTTTTTTTCCAAAGCTGTTAACTCCCAGTGGGTTCTGAAAAATCTTTATTATAAAAAAAAATAATAATAAAAAGAAAAATAAAAATAAAGAGAACTAGGGCCCTGTTTACTAAGCCGCTCTAAGGGCACGCTAACGTTTTTAGCACACTAAATGCTAAAGACACCCATGGGAACTTATGGGCAACTCTAGCATTTAATGCAAGCTGAAAACGCAAGCGCACCTTAATAAACAGGGCCCCTAGTGAAAAAACAGCTTTTTTAAAAATTTGGTGGTTTGCTTTAAAAATTCATTCTAAGAACTTTCTCTAGAATGGTTGGGAACAGGCTTGTTTCAGATAAAGGATTTTTATGGTCAATGGAACAAATTTCAACTAATGAGAGCTTTTCTAGATAAGAGAACATATGAGGTCACCTAATTTTTGGACTATAAAAGTTTTTAGATAATAGAATATGGCCAAAGCCTTTGAATGTTTTTTTTCAGATGAGTGTTTTTGGGAAAAGGAACTTCAGATGTACAGTGCTCTATTACATTTTTTGTTTTCTTTGACACAGGAGTAACAGTTCAAGCACTTTCTACCGTTCCTGTAATGTTTAGTTACTGGGTAAGTTAAAAGCATGCCTAGTTTATAGTTATTCATGTTAGGTTTAAATAGTTACATAAGCTTTATTTACATATTGTCCCTTGTAGGTAAGCTCTGTACGTTCTATAAGAATTTTAATATTAGCCATTGCTACCACTATGTAGGTAAAATAGAGGGGCATAATCGAACGGCGCCGGCCAAATCGATGGCCAGCCATCTTCGGGGCCAGCGCCGTAAGCGGGCGGAGCCAAGCGTATTTTCAAAATACACTTGGCGCGGCCAAATCGCTCACCAGGTTTAGAGAAGGATCGCCGGGATTATATGAGATGGCCGGCTTTGTCTTTCAGCCATAATGGAAACCGGGCCCAGCCATCTCAAACCCGGCTAAATGCAAGGCATTTGGGCATGGGAGGAGCCAGCATTTGTAGTGCACTTGCCCCCCTCACATGCCAGGATACCAACCGGGCACCCTAGGGGGCACTTAAACAAATTAAAAACAAAAACAAAAATAGCTTCCAGGTGCATAGCACCCTTACCTTGTGTGCTGTGCCCCCCAAATCCCCTCCCCAAAACCCACTCGCCACAACTCTACACCATTACCATAGCCCAAAGGGGTGAAGCGAGGCACCTACATGTGGGTACAGTGGGTTTTGGGGGTTTTGGAGGGCTCTACATTAACCACCATAAGTGAAACAGGTAGGCGGGGTGGGCCTGGCTCCACCTGCCTGAAGTGCACTGCACCCACTAAAAACTGCTCCAGGGACCTACATACTGCTGTCAAGGAGCTGGGTATGACATTTCAGGCTGGCATACAGGCTGGCAAAAAAAGGTTTAGGTTTTTTGTGGGGGGGTGGGGGGGGTGGGAGGGGGTTGGTGACCACTGGGGAGTAAGGGGAGGTGATCCCTGCTTCCCTCCAGTGGTCATCTGGTCAGTTGGGGCACTTTTTCCAAACTTGGTCCTAAAAATAAATGGGCCAAGTCCGGCCGGCGAAATGCTCGTTTGAGCCGGCCTCTTTTTTCCATTATAAGGCGAAGCCGGCCATCTCGTACCCACGCACCCGCCCCGCGCCTCATCCCACCTTCACTACCCTACCAACACGCCACCTTGAAGGTTGGCCGACACCGTGATGAAACAGCAGTTGAAGCCGGCCAAAATCGGCTTTCGATATTACCGATTTGGCCGGGATCAGGAGATCACCGGCGATCTCCCGATTTGTGTCAGAAGATCGCCGGCGATCCCTTTCGAAAATGAGCCTGATAAACTGCAACCCTTAAGAGCACTAGCACAAGCACAAATGATGCACAAGGCAGCTTACAGCATTTAATATTTCTGTTTCAGAAATAGAAGGTATAAGGGAAGGGTTCCTATAAAACTAGCTCTCTGGACCATGAGTGAGCCAGATACTAGTGCATCTATTTTATTAGTTCTAATATAGTTTGTGGTGTGCACCCGATGTGCACTGCTAGCCACATTATAGTATATTCATAGTAATGAGCTGCTTTACATACATTTGCATGTTTTGCATTTCATTGTTATGTAACAATTTAAGTCATTGCAGGATACATAATGTGATTTGCAGTGATAGGGCCAAAAATTCACAGTACAATAACCCCAGCTTTTTGCTAGGGGAATGCTTATGGACCAGCACAACAGGGTCCCCCCCCCCCCAGCTTACCGCCCACCCTTCACCCAGCTCCAGACACCCTCAAGCTGAAGTGCAACCCCCCCGAAAGGACCAATCTCCCCAAACTCCCCCTATCCTCCACTATGCCCTAGACCACCTATAGGGGTTACCTTCTTAGCCATTGGTGGGCCAAGGGGCCTTTGGGCAGGAGCAATGCTCAGACAGTTCTGCCCAGTCTAGCACTGTCTGCAAAATAGCACCCCTAGCAGTAGTTTCACATGACTACCACTAGGGTGTCATGTTTCCTTATACTTGATCAGTACATAAATATTAGCACCCACTTTATAGAATTACCACATAAAGGTACTTCAATCTTCTTGGTTTAAATACAACTGTGGTGTTCAATCAAACAAGACTTCAATGCACAGAGGGGCCAATGCACAAAACTAATGCCAGCACTAAGGTGTGGTTAGCACCTGATTTGCGCTCACATTGGAGCATGGGGGTTTATACACTAAACATTGACACAGATTGTATTGAAATGCATTTAAATGGATGCAGAGAAGGTTGGTTAGTCTTTCCCAATACTTAGAAGGCAGCACTGCAATGCCCAAAGCAAATGATGGTCTATAATGAAGAAACCTTACTGCCAGCTCAGAGGCAGGTTAGAGGAGTTTGGAGAGAGAATTTCTTGTCAATTTCTCTCTTTAAACTGCTGGTTCTGGAAGCAAAAGGACACTTGTGCAGCTTCTAAGCACTAATACTGAGAAAAAAACATGTGTGCAGGTCCAAGCAAAACCGAATGTGAAAGCACACATCGGCTTCTGTTTTTCTGTGCTTAAATATGAGCCTTTCAAAATTTTAGTACAAACAATTTTTGAAGAGTTCATATTTAAAAGCGCAGAAGAATAAGGGTGATGTGTGCTTGCACTTCAAGTTTTTTCTGGACATGCACGTAAGAGCCACGCTTACCATGAAACATTTGTGTGCATGCAGTTGACACATTCCTCAAATTGTTTTCGGTTTAACAGCACAAATTATCTGGGCATAAAATTTAAATGTAATTTGCTTTGAGCATTGGTTAGCAGTTGTCCTACACTGTTGTTGCGCTATAGGGGTTTGCATTGTGGTCTTTAGCACCTGGGCTTTGAGCATCAGCCTCACAGAGTCTTGCCAACATAAAATAAGGGCTTCTTTTACTAAGCAGCAGTAAGCCCAATGTGGGTTTACCACTCGCTATACAGGAAGTACTGCCAGGCTACTGAAGCAGCCCAGCAGTACTTCCCACCCCTATTGCGCCGTCATTTCTGGTACTACAAAAATGTATTTATTTTTGTAGCACCGGAGTGTACCTGGTGGTAATCGGGCAGTGCCACGTGCTGTGTGGTTACTGGCAGGTTAACGCGGTAGCATATGGCGGTAAGGGCCCCCCCCAAAATGGCCATGCGGCAAGTGCTTTACTTACCACACGGCCAATTCCTGTAGGAAAGCAAGACTTCCCTTTTACCAGCTGAGGTAAAAGGGGGCCTCGGCGTTCGTGTAAAACACACGCCAACGCCAGCACCGGCCCCCTTTTGCTGCAGTTTGGTAAAAGGGGCCTTAAATGTTCCCTTCTTGCTTTTATTGGATTAACAATTTGTCTGTTCCAACTTCTTGTACATACCCTTGAGAAAGCTCTTCTCTATATTTGTACCATCTTTTGGTCTACCTTAATAACACAGTTGAACGATAGAGTTATTTGTGAGGACTTGCCCTGCCAAGAGATCACCGGTAAATGTTGATCATTTTAGAATAAGATAATTCCTCAGCTTAGCCACTGTGATGGGCCAGTACTCTCCTTCCTCATATACAGTAATAAGGGTAGGTGAGATTTATGTTAATATATTTCATTTCTTATACTATTCTGTTTTTTATTTTTAAAAATGTGTGTCCCTTTTGCTAAGCCCTTAGTTTTGAGATTATATATGCAAATTTATCAATGTCATAGAAAAGTGAGAGGCAACAATAATATATTCCATCTAAATGTATTTTTAGGCAAAACCTCAGGATACTCTGGACCTGTGCCATATTTTAAACAATGACCTGGCATCTACAGTACAGCGGAACAGTAAAAGGTTTATAGGTCTGGGTACATTGCCTATGCAGGCCCCTGACCTGGCTGTTCAAGAATTGTATCGTTGCGTGAAAGAGCTAGGTTTTCCTGGGGTACAGATAGGATCGCATATTAATGATTGGGACTTGAATTCTCCAGAAATCTATCCTTTCTATAAAGTAAGTAACCATTTTGCTCTTTTATTGAACTACTACAGTATATCTTATTCGATCTCAAAAAGAAACGTTTTGAGCCTTTTTCCATAAAGCTTGTTTTAATAGGTTTTTGCATTAACCCCCCCTCAATTTGGCCCTAATGTACTAACACGTGAAAATATTATGGAATGCAAACGAGGTCCTGGTTCAACTGCATCCCATAGCTGAATTTCACAAGTAATTTTTCACATTTCCACAACTGAGAACTTTGCTTGTTCATAGCTGTGGCAACTGAAAAATGTTAAAAAAAAAAAAAAGACATTTTGCACCACGGTGGTACAGTTTAAAAAGCACTGATAGTCTATGAACCACTCTCCTAGGTGCCCCCAATCCCTGGCGAGCCAGGAGATCCTGATATCCCCCTCCTCACTTCTAAAACAGGGTATAAGTAGATAAGTAATACCCCACCACCAACATCCTATCCCTTTAAATAAAAAAATATCTAAGGGATGGCCCTGCCCCACCCCCCTTCTCACAAAACTCCAACTCACTCAAGGGATCTGGAAGGCAGCAGAAGGGAGAATAATCCCCACTAGCTAGGCTACTGCATTCAAAATGGCACTACCTGAATTGTACATAACAAAAGAGAGGGAACGAAGTACAAACTAAAGTCCAAACAAAAAGAAAACAGCACCACGGGCCTTTAAAAATGGAACACTGTTCTTTAATGAATGAGCCTTGTCAAAAAGACCCAACACGGGCCGTGTTTCGGTGACTGGCACCTGCGTCAGGGGTCACAGTGATGACGTGGAAAACTTGGGGAATAACTCGAATATATTCCTCTACAATATATTATTCCTTACCCCACGTCTCATATAGTAAAAGCTACAAAGCACCAAGGCACTTTCACTTTCTGTATCCAAATGGATGAAAAAAAAGGCTAGGCTACTGCATTCAAAATGGCACTACCTGAATTGTAGCAATAGTATCACAGTACTACTCCTAATGATCAGACTTGCTTACTCATATTTAGCAGGAGTACCACGAAACTACTACTGTGGATCAATTGGTGGCATTTTAGAAGTAATAGCACTGTGACAGGAATAAGTGATAATTGTTGCTGCCTCTATTGCCCTGTTCAGTATCCGGTATGCCTTTAAATCTGAGGTTACTTGGCCTTGAGCGATTTTCCAAGTCCTCCAGGTCCAGTTCCATTTTAGCCTTATCCTCTTTCAGGGATTGAAGTTCTGACTTTAACTCTTGTACCTCGCTCCCCACGTGCTCCAGCTCACCCTCTGCCCGCTCCATTCTGTGTCCGATTTCACGCATATCTTTCTGTAAGTCAGTGACTGCATCCTTAATCGTCTTGCGAACAGCTGACATCTCCGCTTTCAGGGCCTTAAGCCAGCGAGCGACTTCCTTCTTGGTGATCTCCGTGTCGCTTTCACGTTGCTCTATGAGGCCCTCCGTCTCCGACTCGGAGTCCGCGGCAGCCATTTTGGCGCGTGTCATGTGCGATATACAGCTGGAGTTCGCTGCTCCGTCGCGTTTCTCCGCCGTATATTTAAACTTGTCTAGTTTTTTTTCGGGTTGCCATAAGCTTGCGCTGGCCGCTATTTTACTTATCTGGAGGCCGGATTTTCAGGGTTTTTTCACCGTTTTCACCGTCGCTCTAGCGGAGCTCCGGAATCAGGCGTCCATCTCCGACGCTGACGTCACTTTCTCCCCTCTCTATTGCCCTGTTGATGCCTTGGGTAAGATGGGGTCCTGCGAGGTATGAGGATGGTCCTCAGATTTTTTTTTTAAATATAAGAACCTGGGTTTCAGTGGGGAGGGGAGTTCCTTTGGCCAGTTATGTTCTCATTCAAGGCTGAGGAGGTTGTGGTCCACTTTTACCACACTTTTACTGGCACTTTGTTCTTAGTAATGAGCAGATATATATTGTGACGTTTACCTGTCAGGACATAAATTTGTATTCCCTAAATGAAATCAGAAATACAGGTGTATGTTGTAGCCCTGCTCTAGCCCAGCATAGAACCCACCCCAGTCCCACATACACGAGGTAGTGATTTACACATGTTGAAAATCGGTTTACTAAAATTGTATTTTATATATGTTTGCTATATACATATGAAAGTGCCATTTCCTACATGGGCATATCACAAATAGGCTTCTAAAATGTGGGCCAAAGACTCTTTTATGCACCTGTTTCCAAAATAACATCATTTTTTTAGCTGGTTACATACATTTGCTTTGCAGAGCTCATTAATGAGAAATGTATGCAAAAGGAAGGGAGTATGTTAGGTCAATAAAAAGTTAACAACTATAATTTTTTGTTGATCTTTATTTCAATAGTTATGGAATAAGGAAAAGTCCTTTTTGAATGTCCCAATAAACCAACACAGAAAACTCACTCAAGTAGCATGCTAAAAGCTGAAGATAATTTACTTATTTTTATAACTTTTATAAAACTGATTTTACTATGAAAAGTTTTATGAAGGATTTCACACGTTCATTGTTTTTAGTCACTTTCTAGCTTAATTTGCTTTGCAAAATAATTGAATAGCTTTAAAATGTTGAGCATGTACATTTTCTAAATGTTCTAGAGCAACACTGTCATTTATATAAACAGTAACATTTTGAAGCCATTTTGGAATTGGTTGTCAGGTGCAGATAACACTAGTATTTCTTTTTCCTAAAAGGCTGCTGAAGAATTAAACTGTTCCATCTTTGTGCACCCCTGGGACATGCAAACAGACAAAAGGATGTCCAAATACTGGCTTCCCTGGCTAGTAGGTCAGTATGCTACAGTTTCACAACTGGGATTTTATTCTAAATGTTAAACTATAGGCAGTAAAACATTGTACCAACATGATAAATCCAAAGCAAACTGTAAGGATTATAGACCCAGTCTCTCTGAAACATCACTTATTCCAGAGTTCACCAAGCACATTATTTTTGTGCAAAATATAATGTACCTCAGCAGAATATTCTGAAATGGGCTGTGTCGGCATTACCGCACCGGCAGCCAGTAGCGTGGCTTTGAAAACAGGGAGGTATAACTGTTTACCTCTCATAGCTAAAATGTATACATTTGGACATGATTATCACAGTATGAATACCTACAAGTTCATTTCATTGTTATGGAGACTATTATGACAAAATTCTGTCCTCTAACACAGGCCTTTTCAACCCAGTCCTTGGGGCACACCAAGTCCCATTGGGTTTTCTGGATATCCATAATGAATATGAATTCTATCGCTTCTAAATATAGGATCAGTATCTATCAACAATGATTAATCTCAACAATGATTTCTCCTAAATAATTATTCACAACAATACTTTAATTAGCTTTAATAGAAAATCTTACAAAAGACGTACATTTAAAATAAACCCAGCAGATCCCTGAGATGAGTACAAATTTACCCTATGTAGCGCATTACCCCTGTAAATCAACCTTAACCTCTCCGAATCTCCAACTAGTACATATATAAGTACATAAGTAATGCCACACTGGGAAAAGACCACGGGTCCATCGAACCCAGCATCCTGTCCACGACAGCGGCCAATCCAGGCCAAGGGCACCTGGCAAGCTTCCCAAACGTACAAACATTCTATACAATCAAGCCATTGTGACATCACTAATGAGGTTGGCTCTTATTGGTGGAATGAGCCACTATGACATCACAATAGGTTAAATCACTGCTCTATGTAATAAAAGTGAGCCAAGTAGAGGACATAAGTACATAAGTAATGCCACACTGGGAAAAGACCACGGGTCCATCGAACCCAGCATCCTGTCCACGACAGCGGCCAATCCAGGCCAAGGGCACCTGGCGAGCTTCCCATATGTACAAACATTCTATACATGTTATTCCCGGAATTGTGGATTTTTCCAAAGTCCATTTAGTAGCGGTTATGTCTTATTTCTCAGTTGATTGTCCAGTTAAACTTCAATCCTTTAGGAGCATCAGCACCTCAGTCTAACAGTATCATTTTAAATTCTGTGTTGAAATGGCCTTAATCGCTGCTTCTTCACAACATGTTGTTGTTGTTATTCTGCTGCCTGGGAAGCTGTGTGGGCTGGATAGCACTAGGAATTTGGTTTTGTCTCTGTTCGGTTTGAGTTTGAAAGCTGTTGCCCATTCTTCCATGACGTCCAAAATATCAAACAACAGTACACATCAGGCTAGCTCCTATATATGGCACCTGAAAAATAAACACGGAAATAAGCATATTCTATAAAATGTAGGCGTGGTTTATAGAATACACCTTATCAATACTGCAGCACCTAAATCTATGCACGTTCATGCACATCAATAAAAAACTGGTGTAAATCCATGCACGTAGATTTAGGCAAACTGACCCGTATTCTGTAATTACACGTGTACATTTTGGAACACCCACAAAACACCCATAAACATGCCCCTTTTCAGCTACGCATAAATTAGAATTGTTGCCAATTAGCACTCGTTATTGCATGTTATCCGCTGTTAAAAACGCTGATTATCTTGTTCCGCCAATTAAGTTATGCACTTATCTCTGCGTGAATTTAGGTGCCATATATAGAATCCGGGAGATTATGGCATAGTACGCTACTTAATTCAAAAATAGGACTTTACCACTGTTATTCGAAACAAATCAAATTTTACCAACCAAAGTGGCTAAATCATTCAACAGTTGCTATTTATCTTATATAAAAGGAGGGAAAAAAGCCTCTGCACTCCCGCTTCAGAACATACTTGTGTCTGTTATATCGGGATGGAATCTTCATAGGCTAAAAAAACCTCCTCATGACTTTTAATCAACAAACAATCACCTGATGAACACTTATCTTTAGTGTCGCCAATACAGTTGCAGTTTGATTTCACTCTGATACGCCCGACGGGGTCCCGTTTCGCCGTCGCAGGCTTTTTCAAGGGAACAACTTCATACTGCGATGTGAATCTGCTTGCTGAGCTATACGGTGCTGTACGGGTTTTTTAGCCTATGAAGATTCCATCCCGATATAACAGACACAAGTATGTTCTGAAGCGGGAATACAGAGGCTTTTTTTCCTCCTTTTATATAAGATAAATAGCAACTGTTGAATGATTTAGCCACTTTGGTTGGTAAAAAATAGTATGCTACTTACACAACACAATACAATACTTATATTCTGCTGTAAAGCAAGAGGCTCTGCACAGCTTAGCAATAAGAGTGTTCGACATATCTTTCAAAATATATAATCCTACTAATAATTAACATAAAAACTTATAATTAAAAATTGCATATTACACATCTTACAATTACACATTAAAATATCTTAATAGACAGCATAGTGTATAAGCGGTATAAACAGATAAGAAAGAATAACAGAAGTTGAATAAAAGCTCCATCAGGGCAGAGTGAATAGTTATTATAAACCCTACGAAGCACAAAAAAAATAACCCTCATTTCTCTGGGATAAGCTCTGCCACAATAGCAGCAGAAGTCGGAACCACCAAAATGAAGTAGTGGCAGAAAGTTGGGAGAACACAGTGCAGATTTGTGGATTGGAAGCCCAGAGAAAATGGAGGAGGAGCATGCAAGCAAGAGGTTGTCAGCAGCTGGAGTTGTGAGATAAGAAGCAAAGAGAACTTTTGAGAAGGTTGAGGACTTTGAAAATAGGTTATAAAGGTGATAAACTGTACAGAAAGTGGTACAAAATATCTGCGCTGCAGTGCTCTTGTAAGCACAAGGAGAGACAGAGTCACCTGCTGCAGCAACCTTCAGAGAAATAAGGTGCAACCTAGACAATAAACCCTGTGACATAGTTGCATGTCTTCATGATTACATATAAGAACTCACATTGTAACAGGTGTGCAAAGGGGGCGTCCTGCAGTGGAAGGACTGTAAAGCTGAGTTATTCCAAGATCTGGCTCCAAATACATTGTGCAGGCAATGGGAAATGCTGGGGGGATGCAATTTCTGTGGCTGGAAGGCCTGCAGCATTGGCTTTGGAAGCAAATGGCGTTACAAAGAGGATTACAACCCCAGATGAAGAATAGGAGGCCCTTCAAGAGTTAAATGTGGCTAATTTGCAAGAAGCAGCCCAAGAAAAACCAAGGGCACAGCATGAGTTGGTGGGCCAAAATTCTGCTACTAGATCGTAATGGGGCATGGCAAATAAAAGAGTATTGGATACCGGAGAAATTCTCTTATATGGTACAGTGACCCTGCCCAGTGCATCCCATGATGCATCGCACAGGACAGGGCACTACCATTTTGAAAATGGCAGAGCTGGAAGCAGAAGTGAGTGGACATCGCTCCTGCCTCTTTTGAGATATGGACTTAGGGAAGAGTTGGGGGTGCTGCTAGACATCAGGAATTTTTTTTAAATTGAGTATGGGGGTCTAGTCAGGAGGGAGGGGGTCCATTAGACCATCAGGACATTTGTGTTGATGTTGGCGATGAGGCGCCCACTATAACCACCAGGGAGGTATTTTATTTTTTACTGTTGGGGGATTGCACCAGGTCAGGGAAAGGGGAGGGAGAAAGGCTGCTAAACAGGGGCTAGTTCATTGGGCCAGCAGTGGGATTTTTTTACTTCAATGTCAACCTTCCTGACAGTACCTGCATTGTGTTTTTGGGGTCATTTTGCAGTAGAGTGCATGTTCTACCACAAAGCTTTCTGCATGGGCCCCCCAGGGATAGGTCCTCTTAAAGGGAGGGGTTTTAAATTACCTGTAGATTGCCTTTTGCCAACCCTAAAATCTCAGTGCTCTAGGTGACTACCTAGTTCACAATATGGAATCATCAGCCCGGCCAAAAAAAAAAGGGAAGCACATGCATCCCAGTTGCCATTCTCTTTAGTGATGAAGTATCAGTACCCAAGGATTATAACTGTAAGAAGTCCCCAGTGAACCTTTTTGTGGCTGAGCGCATTTTTTCAAATGACATCTAGTATAATACATTGTTTTCTGTTTCTTTTTTTGTCAAAAGGCATGCCTGCTGAAACAACCACTGCCATATGCTCCATGATTATGGGTGGGATTTTTGAAAAATTTCCTAAACTTAAAGTATGCTTTGCACATGGAGGTAAGAAGTAGGTGTTCTCATTTAGAAAAGTTATTTATATGCTTCTATTTGAAACTTAAAAAGAGTTGCGCTGCCAATATTTCTCTTTTATTGTTTTCTGATATGAAATGTTAATTATTTTCTAGTAAAAGACTATTCTGTGAAATAAACACAAATTTGACAGTACACTAAGGGCCCTGTTTACTAAGCTGCGCTAGAGGCGTGCTGGTGCAGATAAGAGAGATTTACCCAGTGAACGGGAACTCCATTCACTGGGTAAATCTCTTATCTGCACCCTTCTCCTCCACCGCTAACTCCAGACTCCGTTCCTTTTATCTTGCTGCACCATATGCCTGGAATAGACTTCCTGAGCCGATAAGTCAAGCTCCATCTCTGGCCGCCTTCAAATCTAAGCTAAAAGCCCACCTTTTTGATGCTGCTTTTAACTCCTAACCTTTATTCACTTGTTCAGAACCCTTATTTCATCATCCTCACTTTAATATTCCCTAATCTCTTGTTTGTCCTGTTTGTCTGTCCTAATTAGATTGTAAGCTCTGTCAAGCAGGGACTGTCAATTCAGGTGTACAGCGCTGCGTGTCTAGTAGCGCTATAGAAATGATGAGTAGTAGTAGTAGAGGCGTGTTAGTGCTTTTAGCACGCGCTAACCATTAGCGCGCGCTGTGTAGGCACCCACAATATTCCTATGGGTGCCTACACAGTTAGCACGCGATAACTTTGTGCACACGCTAAAAACGCTAGCGTACCTTAGTAAATAGGGCCCTAAGCCCCAAATCTAGAAATGGCGCTTTAAATCATATGTGCAAATTTGGGCACACCAAATTTGAATGTGCAATTGAATATTGAGACAATTAAAGATGATAACTGGGCCCTAACATTATTGATGCTAATTGGCATTAATTAAAATCTACGCACGTAAATTTATGTATGTGGATCCGTGCATAACTTTTAGATCATAAAAGGGGTGTGGCCACGGGAGAGCCATGGAAGGATCACGGGCGTTCCTATAATTTAGGTACATTGTTATAGAATAAGGGGGATCCGTGCCTAATTAAGGTGCAGGAATCTATACCAAGGTTTCAATTGGTGTAAATGGTTTTGCCTGTATTTGTGGTTCCTAGTGCTAAGCACTATTCTATAAATGGTGCCTAAATTTGAGGGGCTTTTATAAACTATAGATGAGAAGAGGAAATCTATCTTTTACTGGGTTTTTGTTTTTTTTAGTCTGTGGTTAATGGAGAGGGTGGAACAGGAAGAGCATGAATATTGACTTTTATGTTTTAAATACACACACACACATAGATATATATATATATATATATATATATATATATATATATATATATATATATATATATATATATATATATATATATATATATACTAGTAAAAAAGGCCCGTTTCTGACACAAATGAAACGGGCGCTAGCAAGGTTTTCCTCGGAGTGTGTATGTTTGGGAGAGTGTATGTGAGAGTGACTGTTTGAGAGTCAGAGTGAAAGTGTGAGTCCAATCCATGCTCCTCTGTCACCTGGCCCCTCCATTCATCCCTATCCAGCAATTCCGCTCTCTCCCTGAGGCCTGCCCTGCAATCCACATGCATCCATGGCCATCTGTCCCCTCCATTCATCCCTATCCAGCAATTCCCCTCTCCCTGAGTCCTGTGCTTCCAATCCATGCCCATCCATGCTCCTTTGTCACCTGGCCCCTCCATTCATCCCTATCCAGCAATACCCCTCTCTCCCTGAGGCCTGCCCTGCAATCCATATCCATCCATGGCCATCTGTCCCCTCCATTCATCCCTATCCAGCAATTCCCCTCTCTCCCTGAGTCCTGCCCTCCCAATCCATGCCCATCCATGCTCCTCTGTCCCCTGCCCCCTCCATTCATCCCTTTCCAGCAATTGCCCTCTCTCCCTGAGACCTGCCCTCCCAATCCATGGCCATCCATGCTCCTCTGTCCCCTACCGCCTCCATTCATCCTTTTCCAGCAAGTCCCCTCTCTCCCTTCCATGACCCCCCCTCGCATCCATGCTCCTCTCTCTCCCATGTCCCAGCCTGGGCCGCCCTCTTTCCCCCCCCTTCGCATCCATGCTGTCGTTTCTCCCCTGCCCTCCCGCTCCCATTGTTGTACTTTACTGGCCACCCTCTTCTCTCCCCCCAACATGCGTGGTTTTTTTTTTTTCTTGTTTTTAAATTTACCTCCATGGCAGTTCCGGCAGCGAAGTGTCAGGGAAGGAGGCGGTGCTCCCGACGTCTAGGTTTCCCTTCGCTGTGTTCCGCCTTCTTTTGACGTCATCCTTGACGTCAGAAGAAGGCGGAACACAGCGAAGGGAAGGCTAGATGTCGAGAGCGCCGCCTCCTTCCCTGACGCTTCGCTGCCGAGCGATGCGATTGGTTGTCATTGCTCCGCCCTCGACGTCATCATGTTTGACGCGTGGGCGGGGCAGACACAATGCGATCTCACCCCTTTCACTTTGCTAAGAGAGGCTTCATTAGAACGATGGAGGTGCGTTTTATATAGAGAGATATATATATACTAGTAAAAAAGGCCCGTTTCTGAAACAAATGAAATGGGCGCTAGCAAGTTTTTCCTGGGAGTGTGTATGTTTGAGAGAGTGTGTGAGAGAGTGACTGTGTGAGAGAGTGAGCCAGAGTGAATGTGCGGGTGTGTGACATAGAGTGAGACTGTGTGTGAGCCTCCCCTCCCCCTCCACCTCCCCTGTTGCTTAGGCCGCTCACCCCCTTCCATCCTCCTTCCTCCCCCTTCCCCCCTCCCAGTTCCAGCATGGCCCCCCTCCCTCCATCTTTCAGATTCGTGCCCCTCCCTCTCTCCCACCCATGTTCAGGGTCCCTCCCTGTGTCTGTCGTTCAGGGTCCGAAGTTGAGGGTCCCTGCCTGCCAACTTCAGGGTCCCTCCCTCCTACTACTACTTATCATTTGTGCAATGGCTCCCTCTGACATTCAGTGTGTCTCCGTTGCTCCCTGGACCCCCCCCCCCCCCCCCCCACCGTGCAGGCTTCAGGCGATCAGGTGACGTGAGGCATGCACGAGGCCTCGACAAACGGGATCTGAGTCTGACTCCTGCCTTCCCCGCCCCCAACGTCATCACGTTTTGACGCGAGGGCGGAGCTACAGTTCCCTGTTATCTAGTATAATACTGTTTCTCGCTGTGCGTCGGGGGGGAGCGTCGGGGGGCGGTGGAACTGGCGATTGGCTGAGTGTCATAGCCCCGCCCTCCACATCATCATGTTGTGACGCGAGGGCGGGGCAGACACTCATGGGATCTTGCAAACTTACATTTAGAATGTTGGGGTTGTGAATTATGTGTGGATGGGGCGTGGCTGAGGGCGGGTCTATGAGTGAGAGTGAGAGCGAGTGGTGCTGACAGCCTAGAAGACTACAGGGCTTCAGTGTTTCCCTGCCAAACAGTGAGGTTCAGAACGTTGGAGGTGAGAATTATTTATATAGATATACATACACACACCTATATATATATATATATATATATATATATATATACACACACATACACACACCACACCTATATATATATGTATGTATATATACACACACACATATATATGTTCATTCCATTTTTATTATATTTGGGGGGGGGGGGGGGGGGGGGGTTAGATAGTAAACCACTTAGATCCTCCAGAGTGGAATATGCGGTATAGCAAGTTTTTAATAAACAAACATATGTGCTCTATGAATTGTTAACACTTGTTTTTGTTTCCATTTACACTCCAGCTGCTTCCCTATGTTTTTAAAGAATAAAACCCCAAGTGATACCATTCTACCTTCTTTCTTACCAGTCTCCCTTTTTATACCATTTTTGAAGCCAGCGTTTCTGCTGCACTCTCATGTCAGAGCAGTACCTGCACTTCTATGTCTAATCTCCTCAGATCTACCTCACTAAGCCACGGTAAAAAGCTGACTGCAGTAGTGTAGGTGCATGTCTTGGGCACGCACCAGGTCAGTTTTTGCTGTGTCTGCAAAAAAGGACTTTTTTTTAATGGGATGGGAAAAGGGCTTGCGGTAAAACTGAAACCAGCACGCGCTTAAAACTGGCCTGAGTCTTTATCGCCACCCATTGATCTAGTGGTAAGGGCTACACACTACACGCGCAGTGACCAGTCGGCAAGTGCCGACTGCCAATTACCGCTGCAAACGCAGTGTGTGGGAGGAAATAAGTAAATAAATCAAGCAGGTATTATGGGCACACGGCAAATCTGAAATTACCACCAGGGGGCAGCCTGGTGGTAGTCTCATTTTGGCACACGCTGCACGTGCGTAGAGCCTAACGTGCCTTTGTAAAATGGCCCCTAACTGGCTACTATATGAGGCTCCTCAATAAAAAAAATCCATCCAAATTCCTTTTTAGTGAAAATTCCAACCCCACTGTGCTCTTAGAAGGCCACATGAGTTCAGCTATAACCATGTAATGATCTGACTAGTGGATGCAGTTGTCAAACATATCTTAATAATTCTCTGTTATGTAACATATGAAAAATCATATCAAGGGTCTGACCTCCCTTATACGTAGGAGCTCTCACTGCTCCAGTTATATATTCCACATAGAAGCTAGAAAGCTCTCCTCTTCTTTAGCAATAACATCCCCTTACTGAATATTTGAATCTTTCCTCACTATTGATTCATTACAACTTAGGGGGCATTAATACACATTAAGGGGCAAAACACGTATAATATGACAATAAGGTTTGTTATATTATTGTAATGCACATTAATGTACATTAGCATGGGATATATAATAATGAGATAACGTGAGACTACCACTAGAGGCTGCCAATGCCATTTTGAACCCAGCACCAGCAGAAGCAGGAGTGACTGGGGATCACTCCTGCACCAGAACCCCTAGACAACAGGTAAGCCTGGAGAGGAGCCTACAGGAGGGTGGGGTCTTTGAGTGAAAAGGGGGTTCTTTGATGGATAGGATTTGTGATGGGGGTCTTCGGAAAGGGAGGTAAACTATATGGGGTCTGTTTTGTGACTGGTGGTCTACATGAAATGTAAATGCCTGTGAGTTGTGTCTCCGTACAGTGTAGATATGTGTCTATGTAGATCTCTGGCAAGTGTGTGGGTGTATATCAAATGTTGAGAGGAGTTGCATGGGGTGGAATTATGGAGCTTGTGTGTGTGAAGGTGTTGTGTGAGTGTTTTATGGAGATAATGTCTGTGCAGGGGTCTGTTTTTGATTGATTAGGTGGGCATATGCTTTTGGGATGTTCTTACTCCTCTTACTTCTTCTCACATTCTTTTCTCCTTTAACCAATGTTCATCAAGTCAATAGGCCGCTGCATCCAAACATGAATTCATGCATCTAGGTACCAGAATCTACACTAGCAAGGATCTTAAAAGTTGTCAGCATAGAAGAAATTAGTAATCCCAAAACGAAAGAGAGAAAGAAAGAAACCCTAATGTATTCCACAGGTGACAGCCCTGACAGTGGAGAAAAAAGCATTCCAGTCTACCTGGAATGTCCTCTGATGAAGGAACCACCAGTACTAATCTCATCTACTCGAAATGTCAGAACAGCAAATCTATAGCTCAAATCTATAGAAACCCTAATGGAATCTACTTGCATCAAGATTTATTCTAACAGTATTGATCACAGTTGATTTTATCTAGATAGTCTGCGTTGATAAACCAGATTTTCAAATTTCTTTAGAGATAAACTGAAAAGGAGGGATAATTTTAATGCTCTGTCAGAGAGAAAAGAATCAATCCAGCTGATGAAATTCCCTGTAAGATACTATCAGGGGAATTTTTGAAAGAGAAGGGCACCCATCTTCCGACAAAAATCGGGAGAAGGGCGTCCTTCTCTCAGGGTCACCCAAATCGGCATAATCGAAAGCCGATTTTGGGCGCCCTCAACTGCTTTCTGTCGCGGGGACGACCAAAGTTCACGGGGCGTGTCGGCACAGCACTGAAGGCGGGACTGGGGCGTGATTAAGATATGGGTGTCTTTGGCCAATAATGGAAAAAAGAAGGGCGACCCTGACGAGCATTTGGCCGAGTTTACTTAGTCCATTTTTTTCACAACCAAGCCTCGAAAAGGTGCCTGAACTGACCAGATGACCAGCAGAGGGAATCGGGGATGACCTCCCCTTAGTCCCCCAGTGGTCACTAACCCCCTCCCACCCCCAAAAAAATGTAAAAACATTTTTTGCCAGCCTCTATGCCAGACTCAAATGTCATACCCAGCTCCATCACAGCAGTATGCAGGTCCCTGGAGCAGGCTTTAGTGGGTGCAGTGCACTTCAGGCAGGCAGACCCAGGCCCATACCCCCCTACCTGTTACACTTGTGGTGGTAAATGTGAGTCCTTCACAACCCACCAGAAACCCATTGTACCCACATGTAGGTGCCCCCCTTCAGCCCTAAGGGCTATGGTAGTGGTGTACAGTTGTGGGGAGTGGGTTGGGGGGGCTCAGCACACAAGGTAAGGGAGCTATGTACCTGAAAGCAATTTATGAAGTCCACTGCAGTGCCCCCTAGGGTGCCTGGTTGGTGTCCTTGCATGTCAGGGGGATCAGTGCACTACGAATGCTGGCTCCTCCCACGACCAAATGATTTGGATTTGGTCGTTTTTGAGATGGGCGTCCTCGGATTCCATTATCGCCGAAACTGGGGACGAACATCTCTAAGGTTCAGCGATCTCAACATTTAGGTCAACCATCTCTAAGGTCGACCTAAATGTTGAGATTTAGGCGTCCGACTGTATTATCAAAACTAAAGATGGACGCCTATCTTGTTTCGATAATACGGGTTTTCCCACCCCTTCGCTGCACCAACCTTTCAGATGGGCGCCCTTACAGATGGTCGTCCCCTTTCGAAAATGCCCCTCTATGTTTAACCAAATTAAAATACTTGATAAGTCCAACATCATGATCAAAATCAATGCATCAAGATCTACCCAAAACAAAATGCCATCAAGCAGAGTAGATTTGTGTTGTTAATTGCACAAAAACCTATCTGAATGGAATCTAGGGTATTGGATTTCGACCAAAAGCCAGAGACAGAAGACCGTGCCATAATTTACTTTTTGCTTTTCCATCTATCGAGGGTGTAAAGAGATTTAAAATATTTAATAGACTTTCATTAGTTCCAGCATTTAGGCTTTGGAGCGATTTTTATATTTGTTTTATTGTATAGACATCTTACTCTCAATTTAAGAAAAGTGTGAAAACCCATCTTTTTAAGACATTTGTTTAGAATTAGTTTGATGTCAATTATTTGGGTTTGTATTATTCCTCCCAAGATATCGCCTTAGGGTTCTTGTTTTTAACTTATTGTAAACCGCTAAGAACCTGATGGTTTTAGCAGTATAAAAATACATTGTAATTGTAGTAATTTGGAATGTAAAGGCCTTTTCAAATCAGATTATAAACAAAAGCCAGTATAAACATGAATTGAGATTATATTTAAAACAATGTTCCATCTTTAGACTGGTTATAAAGAGGAAGCAGAGCAGTGTAAGAGCACATATACAAATTTACTAGGGACTTCAAATTTTGCAACAAGAAAAACTTTCCTCAAAAAAAGTATTTCTAATTATAAGATTTTTTTTTTCAAGCAGTCCTCTTAGAAAAGCAAAAATTCCTGATGCTGGTGAAGCAGATGGGAAATGTGAAAAACAGGATCCCTCGAGGTGTCAATCTATTTAAATTGAGCATGTGTTGCAAGTCAGTGGCTATAAAGAACAGAACAGTGAGAAGAAATAATTAGCAATAGACATTTATTTTTAAATTGCACCTATACTCCTTTCCTTTTTGGGAACAGCAAGCTGAAGAGACTATGATCTGGAAATAATCCGGAATAGCTATTTCACTAGAAATCCAACCTGTAGGTTCTTTTTGGTTTGCTTTGCACCAGTACAACATGTTACTAAAAGCCCTTAGGTTCAACTTTTCTGCATATTTTCCTTTTATTTACTTCTCCATTCTCTTCTTCAGTTTATAAAAGACCTGAATGTATTTTAATAGCTGCAGAGTGCCTTGATATAACTTATGAAACTTATTAATATTTCTCTGCTATTTTTGAATTAAATACTATGCAACAGGGCATTTCCACATTCCATATTGTGGATTAAAAACTGGTTGAAGGATAGGAAACAGAGAGTGGGGTTAAATGGGCAGTGTTCACAATGGAGAAGGGTAGTTAGTGGGGTTCCTCAGGGGTCAGTGCTAGGACCGCTGCTTTTTAATCAAACATATAAACGGCGAGTGACCGACTCACTCGCAAATGCGCAGTAGAGACTTCCCTCTCTGTCCCGCCCCCGCGTCAATACGTGATGACGAGGGCGGGACAGAGAGGGAAACTGCGAAGCCGAGGTTGATACCGCTCCACCCCCCGCCCGCCCGAGGTCGCCACTACCGTTCCCCCCACCCCCGGAGTCGCCGCCGCCACCCCTCCACCCGACCCGGGCCCTCTCTCTCCACTACTAAACTTACACATCCATTCGCCGGAACGCAGCACGCACATCAGCTGAGCTGCCGTCGGCCTTCCTTCCCTGCCTGTGTCCCGCCCTCACTGACGTTACGTCACAGGAGGGCGGGACAAAGGCAGAGAAGGAAGGGCCGACGGCAGCTCAGGTGATGTGCGTGCTGCGTTCCGGCGAATGGATGTGTAAGTTTAGTAGCAGAGAGAAGACCCGAGTCGGGTGGAGGGATGGCGGCGGCGGCGGCGGCGACTCCGGGGGGGACAGTAGCGGCGACCTCGCGGGGGGAAGCGGTGGTGACCTCGCGGGGAGGGAGGGGGCGGGGAAGGAAGGAAGGAAAACCCCAAAACCAGCCCGTTTTTATGGGCTCAACGGCTAGTATATTTATAAATTATTTAGACATGGGAGTAACCAGCGAGATAATTAAATTTGCTGATGACACAAAGTTATTCAAAGTCGTTAACTCGCGACAGGATTGTGAAAAATTACAGAAGGACCTTACGAGACTGGGAGACTGGGCAGCTAAATGGCAGATGATGTTTAATGTGAACAAGTGTAAGGTGATGCATGTGGGGAAAAAAGAACCCGAATTATAGCTACGTCATGCAAGGTTCCACGTTAGGAGTTACGGACCAAGAAAGGGATCTGGGTGTCGTCGATAATACACTGAAACCTTCTGCTCAGTGTGCTCCTGCGGCTAGGAAAGTGAATAGAATGTTGGGTATTATTAGGAAAGGTATGGAGAACAGATGTGAGGATGTTATAATGCCGTTGTATCGCTCCATGGTGCAACCGCACCTTGAGTATTGCATTCAATTCTGGTCGCCGCATCTCAAGAAAGATATAGTAGAACTGGAAAAGTGCAGCGAAGGGTGACAAAAATGATAGCGGGGATGGGAGGACTTCCCTATGAAGAAAGACTAAGGAGGCTAGGGCTTTTCAGCTTGGAGAAGAGACGGCTGAGGGGAAACATGATAGAGGTATATAAAATATTGAGTGGAGTGGAACAGGTGGATGTGAAGTGTCTGTTCACGCTTTCCAAAAATAGTAGGACTAGGGGGCATGCGATGAAACTACAGTGTAGTAAATTTAAAACAAATCGGAGAAAATGTTTCTTCACCCAACGCATAATTAAACTCTGGAATTCGTTGCTGAAAAACATAGTGAACGCAGTTAGCTTGGCAGAGTTTTAAAAAGGGTTGGACGGTTTCCTAAAGGACAAGTCCATAGACCGCTACTAAATGGACTTGGGAAAAATCCACAATTTCGGGAATAACTTGTATAAAATGTTTGTACGTTTGGGTAGCTTGCCAGGTGCCCTTGACCTGGATTGGCCGCTGTCAGGGACAGGATGCTGGGCTCGATGGACCTTTGGTCTTTTCCCAGTATGGCATTACTTATGTACTTACGTAAAATTTCAACTGTTTTAGGGGGTCTTTTACTAAAGATTAGCTTGAGTTATCTGCAGCAGGGACCATAGGAATAAAATGAGCACTGCTGGGGGGCATCACATGACCTCATCAAGCATGGACGCATAGAGCTTTCTCTCCCACCAACTTTACTATAAAACGGCAAATAGCAGCCTAATACCTTTTTCTTTTTCAAATATCCAGAAGCAAGACTTCCACCTATATAAAACTTTATTATTTACTTGCTTCCCCTACTCCGGAGGCGAAACCTGAAGGCTCAGTGGCAGCTGAATTATCTTCAGCCAGCTTGAATGTTACAGCATTGTTGGAGAGTTCACAGTAGGATGTGGCTTTTCGAGCCACCCATCTGATCTCATTTGTATTTTTTCAGGACAAGAAAGCTTTACTCAGGGCTCTGTTTACTAAGAGGGGCATAATCAAATGGGGCACCCAAGTTTTCCTGAGGGCATCCTCACAAAGCATCCCCGCGAAGGAGCGGGGAAACCCATATTATCGAAACAAGATGGGCGTCCATCTTTCATTTTGATAATACGGTCTGGGACGCCCAAATTGCAACATTTAGGTCGACCCTAGAGATGTGCACTTCAGGCAAGCGGACCCAGGCCCATCCCCCCCTTCCTGTTACACTTGTGGTGGTAAATGTGAGCCCTTCAAAACCCACCAGAAACCAACTGTACCCATATCTAGGTACCCCCCTTCACCCATAAGGGCTATGGTAGTGGTGTACAGTTGAGGGGAGTAGGTTTGGGGGGCTCAGCACACAAGGTAAGGGAGCTATGTAGCTGGGAGCTTTTTCTGAAGTCCACTGCAGTGCCCCCTAGGGTACCCGGTTGGTATCCTGGCATGTCAGGGGGACCAGTGCACTACGAATGCTGGCTTCTCCCATGACCAAAGGGCTTGCATTTGCTCGTTTCTGAGATGGGCGTCCTTAGTTTCCATTATCGCCAAAAATCACAAACGACCAAGTCTAAGGATGACCATCTCTAGGGACGACCTAAATTTCAAGATTTGGGCATCCCCTTCCTTATTATCAAAATGAAAGATGGACACCCATCTTGTTTCGCCCCTTCGCCGGGACGTCTTGCGAGGACGTCCTCAGGAAAACGTGGGCGCCCCTTTCAATTATGCCCCTCAATGTGTCCCACATACTTCACTTGAGGCAGACAGAACTGGAATTTGTCTAATGACAGCTTGAGCCCTTGTGCTTCCAGCCTGTCAAGGATCTTAATCAGTTTCAGCTCGTGTTCTTCTAGTGTTCTTCCAAACACAATGAGGTCATCAAGATAGACCAACACTTCCAAGAGACTCATGTCTCCACCCATCTTCTCCATAAGTCTGTGGAAGATACTTAGAGCTCCTATGATCCCTTGGGACACCCATTTGAATTGGTAAAACCCCAGTTGGCAGATGAAAGATGTCTTCTCTTTATTACTTTCCTTCATAGGTATCTGGTAGTACCCACTCCTTAAGTCTAAAACTGAGAACCATTTGCTACCCATCAGACAGTCTAACACATCATCATCTGTTCTTGGTAATGTGTACTGGTCTGGTCTGGTTCTTTTGTTCAATGTGTGGTAATTTATACACCTTCGTATGGATCCATTCTTCTTCTTTGCCACCACTATAGCTGAGGCATATGGACTTCGGGACTCTCTGATGATTGCAGCATCCAACATCTCTCACAGGTGCTTTTTAATATTTTCAATGTCCCCTGGTGCCAACCATCTTGATCTCTCCCAGAAGGGGCATGGATCATGCAGAGGTATGGGATGTTCTACTCCTTTGGCCAAACCTACCATGACACTCATGCGTTGAAAGACGTTGCTTTTGTTTAACAGCTGATGTATCAATCTATCCTACCAATAAGGAGGAAGAAATGAATCCGCAAAGTTAAACAATGAAGAATCAATTTTTTGTGTTGATGCCTTTCACTGAGAACTGCCTGCAGTGATGGATTCCTCTCTGTATAGATGGGCTATTTATGATCCTTTTTGTAAAGTGATCTCTTTCTTGAATTCATTTTGTACCCAGACCTGAACTTTATTTGTTTTCAGGTCAGAGATAAGTAAAATGCCTTACTGTACTTATAAATCACTCAAGTACAGTATCTATCATCAATGTCTGCTTTAACATATGTCTCTGAATAGTGGATGGATGGTTAACACATTGACAAAGTCAGGATCCACCATCTCCTGGCACTTTTGGGTTATAAAGACAGTCTTCCTTCTTATTCTCTGCCAGTGAGAATCTCTACAGCTGAAACCAGATGCTGTGTTTCTTAGGAAGATTTCTGTGCATTTCCTTTAGGCTTGAGAAGTTCAACTTGTGTCTTTTTTTCTCTCAGGTCCTATGTGGTTCTTCCAACATGCTCTTCTCCTTTCTCCCTGAAACTCCTGACCGTTTCTCAGGTTGAAAATCTGAATCCTTCAAAATAGCCAATAATACGTAGGTCTCTAATCTTTGCAGTGAGAGAAGGCTTATGTAGTTTACAGATAGCTTCCTTGTTTTCAGAATCCTTATTTTGCGTACATCTAGTAGCACTATAGAAATGGTAAGTAGTAGTAGTGTGCCATCTGAAACCTGCTTGCTGAAATTCCTGTTATTTCCTTTCTGAAAGATTCAGTCAATACAGGAATCCCCCTCCTCACAGCAGGTTTTACCTTGTCCTGTCAGAAAACAAATGTAAACTAACTGTATAATATATGGTACCTCTTTTCTCTCATTTTGGAGACTCACTCTGAGTTCAAACCAGGCCTTCAAAAACTATCAACAATCTTTTCACTCTGGGTCATCATTTTGCTCATATAAACTTTTATAGAAGTGTTTACCAGCATCATGAATGCAATTCACAGAAGCAATAGCATAACGATAAGATTTAAATTTAGCTGCTAATACAGCTACCTATATAACCCTCCACTGTGTCTTCTTTGCAACACTAGCAGACATGTGAGAACAGAACCAGCATGAGATACTTGTGTGATAAGATAATTGCAAATGCATTGTAAAGAAAAATTCTTGTCTCTGCAGGAGGTGCTTTTCCATATACCATCGGTCGCATCTCTCATGGATTCAATGTACGCCCAGACTTGTGTGCAGTGGAAAATAAAGTTGATCCAAGAAAATACCTCGGTTCATTTTATACAGATTCACTTGTTCATGATCCATCTGCACTAAAGTTACTAATAAATATAATAGGAAAGGTAAGTTAATATACTTCCACACTGTGCTATTCTTGGACTGTCCTTCTTTGTTAATTGTACAGTGCTGCGCAACCCTGGTAGCGCTTTAGAAATGTTAAATAGTAGTAGTAGTATTGTTAAGCTTTAAGCTGTGAAACAACTCAGGTACAATTGATTTGCATAAGTTTGTGCATTTGAAACAGTTTTTAAAATGAATGTAAACTAATTTGAGAAAACAGCAATAATGGGTTTTTAAAAAAGCCAAATGAACTGAAAGTTTTGTCTGTGCACATACCTAATTTTAAATGTTATTGAAAATATATGCAACCCTAACATTCTTAATGTTTATCTGTTTAGTCTGTCCCCTTGTAAAATCTCCAAGCACAATGCTCAAATTTCCTCATTCCAATCATTTATCAGTTATTGTATCTTACAATCAGAACATAAGTTTCTTAAATCTCTTTTCAAAGAGGATCCTAAAACTACATAAAGGTCTTCACCATTTGCCCAGACCATGATATATCCCTTACTCCCCCAGTGGTCACTAACCCCCTCCCACCCTTAAAAAAACATTTTATAAATATTTTTTGCCAGCCTCTATGCCAGCCTCAAATGTCATACCCAGCTCCATCACAGCAGTATGCAGGTCCCTGGAGCAGTTTTAGTGGGTGCAGTGCACTTCAGGCAAGCGGATCCAGGCCGATCCCCCCTTACCTGTTACATTTGTGGTGGTAAATGTGAGCCCTCCAAAACCCACCAGAAACCCAATGTACCCACATCTAGGTGCCCCCCTTCACCCATAAGGGCTATGGTAGTGGTGTACAGTTGTGGGGAGTGGGTTTTGGGGGGGGGGATTTGGGGGGGGTGAGCACACAAGGTAAGGGGAGCTATGTACCTGGGAGCAATTTATGAAGTCCACTGCAGTGCCCCCTAGGGTGCCCGGTTGTTGTCCTGGCATGTCAGGGGGACCAGTGCACTACGAATGCTGGCTCCTCCCACGACCAAAGGGCTTGCATTTGGTCGTTTCTGAGATGGGCGTCCTTGGTTTCCATTATCGCCGAAAATCAGAAACGACCAAGTCTAGGGACGACCATCTCTAAGGATGACCTAAATTTCCAGATTTGGGCATCCCCGACCATATTATCGAAACGAAAGATGGATGTCCATCTTGTTTCAATACTACGGGTTTCCCCACCCCTCCACCAGGACATTTTGTGAGGACGTCCTCAGCAAAACATGGGCATCCCTTTCAATTATGCCTCCATATATGAACTACAAAACTTGTGAACGAACTACAGAACAATGCCTGACATGGCCAAAAATGGACTACATCAGTGGCAATAGAACGGTTAAAATAAATTTTTTAAATACATATAAAAATTTCTTACTATCAAAAATCTGATACACAACGTATCAGAATCTAAACTTTAAAACATTTAAATGCATGAAATAAATTTGCAAACACTGCCTCCATTGTATGCAAATCTCTCTCATGCATATTTATGGTTGGTATCCTGAAAACCTGACTGGCTGGGTATGTCTTGAGGATGGGATTAAGAACCCCTGCTCTAGAATAATACTCTTTGCCTGAAGCCCAGAAGCCACTCAACAGTCTTTCTCCAGTATATATGCTCCCTTCTGCTTTCTCTAGAGACTTGTTCCTTAGTGCTGACTTTGCAACAGCTGTTCTGTATTCTGAAGGTGATTTATCTCATGCATTTTCGTTGTGGGCTCCTGAAAACTGACAGGCTAGGTGTCTTCTGCACTGGCATAAACCATTTTCAACTAATGGAAATAGCATATAAAAATGCAGTCTAAAGCTTTAGTTGGGTCATATGCAATTTATTTAAAGTCAATATGCAAGGAGAAGATCAGATCAGCTAATATAACCGCTGAACACGGCTTGGTGAATAAAGCCTCCGTGATTTAATTGGAGAAGGATGCTCCTTTTGTATATCATCAATACACTTGTTGTATTCTGCTTCTGCAGTACCCCTGGTTTTCTGTTTTCGACTTTACATATAAGGCCTTATGGTGACATCTGCTGGTAGCAGTCTGAGCTAAACCCCAAACCAGTATCTTTCCATTTCACTATCTAATAAGCAAAAGGCAAGTTTTACAGTCTGTCATGAGAATCAAATCTACTGACATACTCTGTACATATCCTTGTATCACTGTTTCATATTTCCTTACATATATCCGGGGCAAGATTAAGGTATAAGCAAACTAGGCATGTGAATAGGGCCCATATGTTTAGGAAGATGTATAGTTCAATGGCTCCAAAGGAGGACTTTCCCCCTAGTAAGTCAGCTGCTGACAGACAGAAGAATTGGTGGTGGGGGAGAGGGAATCAAGCACCACCAATGTCCTCAGAGGTCTGTCTGTTCTTCCTAATCCCTGTGCATTATCTTCTAGTAGGCATGAGGAGTCGGTGAGCAGCACTGGTGTAGTTTCTCTGTTTGTTTGTTTATTTATTAGGATTTATTTACCGTCTTTTTGAAGGAATTCAGTAAAGGTGGTGTACAGTAAGAATAAGTCAAACATGAGCAATAGACAATTACAGCAGTAAAAATATTCAAATGACAATACAACGTATGGCATGGAGGGGCATAATCGAACGGCACCACCCATCTATATGGGCGGCCATCTATATGGCCAGCGCCGCAAAGAGCAGTCCCGAACCGTATTATCGACAAAGATGGCCGGCCATCTTTCGTTTCGATAATACGGTTCGGGCCGGCCAAATGTCAGAGATGGCCGGGTTTGAGATGGCCAGCATCTGTTTTCGACATTTGGTCGTGGGTGGGGCCAGCATTTGTAGTGCACTGGTCCCCCTGACATGCCAGGACACCAACCGGGCACCCTAGGGGGCACTGCAGTAGACTTCAAAAATTGCTCCTAGGTGCATACCTCCCTTACCTTGTGTGCTGAGCCCCCCAAATCCCCCCAAAACCCACTCCCCACAACTCTACACCATTACCATAGCCCTTATAGGTGAAGGGGGGCACCTACATGTGGGTACAGTGGGTTTTGGGGGGGGTTGGAGGGCTCCCATTTACCACCACAAGTGTAACAGGTAGGGGGGATGGGCCTGGGCCCACCTGCCTGAAGTGCACTGCACCCGCAAAAAACTGCTTCGTGGACCTGCATAATTCTGTCAGGGAGCTGGGTATGACATTTTAGGCTGGCATAGAGGCTGGCAAAAAAATGTTTTTCTTTTTTTTTTTGGGGGTGGGAGGGGGTTGGTGACCACTGGGGGAGTAAGGGGAGGTGATCCCCGATTCCCTCCGGTGGTCATTTGGGGCACCTTTTTGAAGCTTGGTCCTGATAAAAAAAGGGACCAAGTGAAACCGGCGAAATGCTCGTCAAGGCCGGCTTTCTTTTTTCCATTATTGGGCGAAGCCAGTCATGACCACGCCCCTGTCCCGCCCCACCTTCGCTACCCTACCGACGCGCCCCCTTGACATTTGGGCGGCTCCACGACGGAAAGCAGTTGGCGCTGGCCAAAATCAGCTTTCAATTATACCGATTTGGCCGGGTTCAGGAGATCGTCAGCCATCTCCCAATTTGTGTCGGAAGATGGCCGGCGATCTCCTTCGAAAATAAGCTGGATAGTATACCACTTACAATGTCAACACAATACATAATAGAACATTTAACTGACAGTGTAGGATATAAGCAAAGATGTGTTTCTTGGAGGGCGAACACTAGCAGTGGGGGAGAGCAGCCAATTCAGCTTTCTGGGGGGCACCACCTCTTCCCCCCATGCTCCTCCACAAACTGCACTTGTGGTGAACAGCGTTTCTTAACTGTTGCTTCCTCTTCTGTTGGTATTCCTTTGTAGTCAGATTCACAGGGAGGGGGAAGTGTAAGTGTATGTTGAAGGGGGTGGCCCAACTTGCTTCACTGCCTAGGGCCCACCAAAGGGTTAGACCTGCATTGTTTATACCCAGGTTATAGCCATTGTATTTGGGTGGTATCCCAAATCCTCTTCATAATGAAATTTGATGTGTTTCAGTTCATATCTTATGAAAAAAAGGATTATCCATACTATGAGACAAAGAAAACTACAGTAGGAAAGAACAGAAATTGAAAATATAAACTATAAAAGAAAGGCGTGCTGAATATTGGCAACTGCAGTCAAGGTTTCAGTCTGTGCAACTTATAATTTGTGTAATTCTGCTGCACGACTAATATTCCATCAGTGTCGTTATGCTCATATTAGCCCTCTCCTCAAGTCACTTCACTGGCTTCCTATCCGTTTCCGCATACAGTTCAAACTCCTCTTATTGACCTATAAGTGCATTCACTCTGCAGCTCCTCAGTACCTCTCCACTCTCATCTCTCCCTACATTCCTCCCCGGGAACTCTGTTCACTGGGTAAATCTCTCTTATCTGCTCCCTTCTCCTCCACTGCTAACTCCAGACTCCGTTCCTTTTATCTTACTGCACCTTATGCCTGGAATAGACTTCCTGAGCCGGTACGTCAAGCTCCATCTCTGGTCGTCTTCAAATCTAAGCTAAAAGCCCACCTTTTTGATGCTGCTTTTAACTCCTAACCCTTCTTCACTTGTTCAGAACCCTTATTTTATCATCCTCACTTTAATATTCCCTTATCTCTTGTTTGTCCTGTTTGTCTGTCCTAATTAGATTGTAAGCTCTGTCGGGCAGGGACTGTCTCTTCATGTTCAAGTGTACAGCGCTGCGTACGTCTAGTAGCACTATAGAAATGATATGTAGTAGTAGTAGTAGTTTTAAAGGACTAAAAGAAATCTATGCCACAGATACCCTGAAATCCTTATTCTTCCTGCTCAGAAACAACTATAATTGTATGAACATTAAAAATGGGCAAGATGCAGAAGGGGCGCTGGTGAGCTCTGTGCTGCATGAACGCCTGATACCTTAGCTCCCGAACTCCTTATACAGAATCCTGAGATTATTGCCTTTTTATCTGAATCAGAATTTAATCTTCTGCCTAAGACGTACCTAATAACATAGAGGATATGGCAGGACAAAATTTGAAAATTGATCCAAGCTCCATTCTATTACCAGCATCAAAAAGACCGAAGCAAGACTGCCACTCACCTTCTAAAATGGTGCCGGAGCACGAGTCAGGAATCTCTCTGCATTCGTTAATAGAAGAAATCCTGCTTATAGAAGGTCTCCTACAGGATAATCAAACCTTCCTTTCTGAAATAAAAGAAGATATTACAGAGATTAAATCACAAATTTCTACTATAGAAACTCGCACACAGAAGGCACACTCTGACCTTGAAAAGAGATCTGGAGGACCTAAATAACAGGTCGCACAGAAATAACACCCATTTGGTAGGTCTCACAGAAGGAGCAGAAAGCACAAATATGATGGATTACCTAGTAAAACGTTTACTAAAACTGTTTGATCTTCCTGCTGACCTCTCTATAGAAACTAAGCGCGCCCATTGTGCTCCATCGTTCAGACCTGCTCATCAAACGTTCTCACGCCCAGTGGTCATTAAAACTACGGCACTACCCTCTAACATTACTCCTACTGCAGAAGACGAATTTAATAGCTCCTCTGATGAAGAAATGAAGCTCTCTTTATACCCTGACCTAAACAAGAAGACTAAAGTTCAGAAAAGAAAAGTCTTCCTTGCACACTGCAATCGTCATAACAAGATGGAGGCTCAATTCAAACTTTTTTACCCAGCCCATATGAGGGTTGCCCTCAACAACACTACCCATAATTTTGAAGATCCTGAAGCTTTTATCTCCTTTCTGGACTCCTGTGACCTTTAAGTTGGTTACTTGTCTTATATAACTTCCTGTCTGCCTTACATCAGAGCTGTTTCTGCTTCTCCAGTGCAGACTATAAATGCATGTTGTCTGGTTAATATAAAACATTATACTCAATTTCTGCAACTACCCTTATTAGCTTTATATGTTGAACTTTATGCTAGTATATCTTTGCAAATTTAGATTGACTAGAGATGTTAATATCACTTGTACTTATTGATTCTACATTTCTCAGTAATTTTATTGGTTCCTATCCAATATTACTGGTATTAACTTCTCTTCTCCAAACTACTCTATATGCTCTTTTTTATAGGCATTAATCTCTCTTATGATCCCATGAAAAGGTGGGGGGGGGGGGGGGGGTTGGTGTTCACGTGCTCAGACCTTCTTCTCTCACTGCTTCTCATTTCAGCATGGTGGCAGCTGTGCTGCGGAGTGCTGGTATGCATCCATTTCAAGTTTGATTGCTTTATACTGCATATATGTTACTTATTTCTCACTCTCTATATATGTTTTTTCTGGTAATTTCTGCCTGATCCTAAGTACAATAATAATGCTATTATTTGGATTATATTTATTACCTCTATAAACACACCTCTATTAAAAGGAAAACACTACTACTGTATTGTAAACATTTGAATGCTAAGATAATTTGACTTCAGGAAACACACTTAAATGCAACTGATAGTTCCAAATTGCAAGATAAACATTATCAAATTGTGGGTTTTTCTCCTGCTTCCAAGAAACATAATGGTGTAGCTATCCTGATACGTAGGTCACATCCTATTACAATTCTAAAACAAGCCTGTAATAAACAGGGTAAATGGTTACTACTAGACATTACTATAACTGCCGCCTTTTATTGGTTAACTTACATGCCCCAAACATGGATTCCCCCCAATTTTGCCATGATATCACTACTGAAAATTATTGGTATTGGGCAGTTCTCAGATCATAATAGGCGGGGACTTTAATCAAGTGCAAGGCATCATTTTAGACAGGAAATCTTCTTGCCCCCTAGGAAAACTAACTCCTTAGCCAAAATAAATGACCTGAAATTTACGCTAGGTTTATTTGATCCCTGGCTCCTGTCTCACTCTATGGAACAAGATAATACATTTTACTCCTCCCCCCCCCCCCCCCCCCCCCCACAACAGTTTCTCCCATATTCATTATTTCTTAATATCCTCAAACTTGCTTCAATGTGTACTTAATGCTGATATCCTTGGAAGATCTCTCTCTGACCACTCGAAAAGAAGGCAGTAAAAGCGGCTGATTCAGGTGAAAAGTCGAAACAATCTTAGGTAGGTAGGAAGGGACAGTCCGAACCGTAACCCTAGATTCCAAGAACTGTAAAAATGGATCACGGCAGGAGAGAGCCTGAAGCTCCGATACTCTCCTCGCCAAAGCCATGGCGACTAAAAAGACCGCCTTGAGCGTAAGATCCTTCTCTGAAGATATCTTGAGCGGTTCAAAAGGAGCCCTCTGCAAAGCCTTCAGAACCACCCCCAAGTTCCAAGATGGCCATGGACTGTGCAATGGGGGACGAAGATGTAAGGCTGCCCACAAAAAACGAACAACATCTGGATGAGCAGCAAGGGAAGATCCTGCCACATTCCCCTGGAAACAAGCTAGCGCAGCCACCTGGACCCAGAGGAAACTGTATGCCAGTCCTTTCTGTAAACCCTCCTGCAAAAAATCCAGCATCTGTGACACAGAAGCTTGTAATGGTGACCAAGCCTGTGCAGCGCACCATGACTCAAAAGTATGCCAAACACGAGCATAAGCCATCGAAGTGGACTGTTTGTGGGTCCGCAGCAAAGTAGCAATAACCTTGTCCAAATAACCCTTCTTCCTCAACCTTGCCCTTTCAAGAGCCAGGCTATAAGACTAAAGCAGGAGGGATCCTCCATAGCTACCAGACCCTGATGCAGAAGGTGTGGCAACAGAGGGAGACGAAATGGCTCTGCCACCAACAACCACCTGAGATCCACATACCATGGCTGACGGGGCGAATCCACTAGGATCACCAGTCCATGGTGAAGACGAATCTGGCGCAGAACTCACCCTATCAAGGGCCAAGGAGGAAACACATACAGAAGCTCTGATGGCCACAGTTGAGAAAGGTCCTCCATTCCTGAGGATTCAGGATATCTCCTGCTGAAAAAATGTTTCACTTTGGCATTTGTGTTGGACGCCATCAGATCGATCTCCAGCTTTCCCCACTTGGAACAAATCTGGAGAAAGGCATTCGCTGCAAGCTCCCACTCTGCCGGGTTGATGCGATGCCTGCTGAGGAAATCGTCTTGCAAATTTCTTTGTCCAGCAATATGGGCCGCCGACAAGAGGAACAGATGACGCTCTGCCCAGTCGAGAATGTTGGCCGCCTCAGCGGCTAGGGCTGTGCTCTGAGTGTGTCCCTTACGGTTGATGTAGGTTACTGCCATCGTATTGTCTGAGAGAACTTGGACCGCTTGACCTTCTAGAGTCTTCTGGAAGGCCAGGAAGGCTTGGAAAATCACTCTCAATTCCAGACGATTGATGGACCACCCCACCTCCAGAGCTGTCCACTGACCTTGTGCAAAGCGGTTGAGGCAATGAGCACCCCAACTGGACAGGCTGGCATCCGTGATCACCAGCAACCATTGAGGGGTTGCCAAGGCAATCCCCCATTGTAGATTGCCGTTGGAGAGCCACCAAGCCATGCTGCATTTTGCAACAGGGAACCAAGGCAGCTGCCGCTGGTACTCTAGAGAGACTGGAGTCCAGCAACTTAGCAGGGACAGCTGCAGGGGCCGCATATGTGTCCTTGCCCAAGGTACCACCTCCAAGGTGGCTGTCATTAATCCAAGAAGCTGTACATAATCCCAAGCTCAAGGTCGTGGGGTAAGCAAGAGAAGATGAACCTGAGTCTGGAGTTTCAGGCGCCTGCTGTCAGGAAGAAAGACATACCCTAAGTTTGTGTCGAAGTGCACTCCCAAATATTCAAGAGACTGCGAGGGGGTCAGATGACTTTTGGAAAAGTTGACCACACAACGCAGAGACTGCAGGACTTTGATGACTCTGACAGTCGCCAGGCGACTCTCCTGCTCTGAGTCTACCCGGATGAGCCAATCATCCAAATAAGGATGAACTCTGACACCTTCTCTCCGTAGAAAGGCGGCCACCACCACCATCACTTTGGAAAAAGTGCGAGGTGCCATGGCCAGACCAAACGGCAAGGCACAAAACTGAATATGTTGGTCCAGAATTGTGAAGCGCAGGAACCATTAATGGGGAGGCCAAATCGGAATATGCAAGTAAGCCTCCTTGAGATCCAGAGATGTGAGGAACTCCCAAGGTTGAACAGCTGCTATGACAGACCTCAACGTTTCCATGCGAAAATGAGGCACCCTCAGGGATTCGTTGAGCTTGTGCAAGTTGAGGATCGGCCTATAAGTTCTGCCTCTTCAAGGAACTACAAAATAGATGGAGTACTGACCGGAACAAAGTTCGGCCTGAGGAACGGGAATTACAGCCCCGAGATCTAAAAGAGACTGTAACGTGTCACTTACGGCTGCCCTCTTGACAGCTGTGCAGCAACACGATTCCAAAAAGACGTCTCCAACCGGAGCAGCAAACTCTAACTTGTACCCGTTTCTGACCAGATCCAGTACTCACTGATCTGACGTTACTTTGGTCCACTCTTCGAGAAAAAGGGAGAGTCGACCCCCTATTCAGGGAACTGAAGAGTGGACCAGCGCCCCATCATTGTGATGGACACCCCTGGGTTCCCTGTCTCTGACCAGAACCTGCAGACCATATGTCAGAATGAAAGGAAGACCGCTGCTGAAAATGAGAACATTGCCCAGAACCAGAGGCCTGTCCAGGACGGTAAAGCCAAGCCTCCCGAAACCGAGCCCTCGAACCGGAAGAGCTCCTAGCAGAACCCTTGGGCTTGTCCTCAGGGAGACGCTGGTTCTTGGAATCCCCTAGATCTTTAACAATCTTCTCCAAGTCCTCCCCAAATAAGAGTTTCCCTCGAAAGGGCAACTTTGACAAATGCCGCTTAGAGGCTATATCAGCCGACCAATGTCGAAGCCAGAGCAGACGCCTAGCCATCACTGTCAAGGACATTTGTTTGGCAGATGCCCTTACCAAATCATAAAGGGCATCAGCCAAAAAGGCAAAAAACAACTCCATTCGAGGAACAACATCCGAAAGAGAGCTGGGACCCTCTGAGGACTGCTCAACCGCCTGCTGAAGCCAAGATAAACACGCCTGAGCCGCATAAGAACTGCCAAGAGCAGCTTGCGGCGCCAGGGCTGAAACCTCGAAGGAATGTTTCAAAGAAGTCTCCAAGCGGTGGTCCTGCATATCTTTCAAAGCAACTCCGCCCTCCACAGTGAGGGTAGTCTTCTTAGTAACCGCAGTAACCAGCAAATCCACCTTAGGCAGCTCAAAAAGGTCCAGGTGAGACTCCTCCACAGGATAAAGTCGAGACATAGCTCTAACTACTTTTAAGGTCCCATCTGGGTCCAACCACTGAGCTGAGATAAGCTCCTGAATGGACTCGTGGACCGGGAAAGCCCGAGAAGGCTTCCTAGTATTGACCATCTTGGGATTAACAGAAGAGGTAGTAGAAACTTCAGAATCCTCAATATTAAGAGCCTGTAAGGCATCAGAAATAAGCAAGGGCAGCTTGTCGTGATGAAAAATACGCACAGCTTTAGGGTCATCCTGCTCCTGTGGCTTAATCACCCCTTCCTCTAGATCCTCCAATCTAGAAAGTCTAGAAGATTCCTCTGAACCTGCAACAAGGGACTGAGGGGGGGGAGCGGAATGCAGAGCCATGGAGGCAGCATCAGAAAGGGGAAAAAAACTCTCCTGCACTTAGGATCTGGAGTGTCTGCAAGAGAAGAAGACTCCATGTCCCCCCCCCCCCCCCCCAAATAGGAGCCTGTAAAGCCGAGGAAACATAAGGAGACATTGAGAGATTATGGGAATCCGGGAGAGCCCTCTTCATCAGAAAGGCCCGGTGCACCAACAATACAAATTCAGGAGAGGAGTCTCCCTAGCTGTCTGCCCCAGAAACTGTCAAATTTGAATTCCTTGCCGGCAGAAGAGACTCCTGTAGCAACCCCGGCTTCCCAACGCCCTCACCCTCTAAAGGAACCGAGAGCCGCGCATCACCCGATGCATCAAACATGGCGCAGCCGCTGAGCTCAACTGGCCAAGCTCAGGAGCCTCCCCAAGAAACGAATCCAGGATCTGGAAGGAATCTGTCCACCACCTGCTGGAGATAAGAGATAAACTAAAGAGGGAAGGAGCTGGATGTTCAGAGTCACTACCTTCTTTCAGTGTTCTCTATTTCCACCTGCTGGTAGGCGGATACAACCCACCAGTTCCTGGATTCATCTGCTGTTGATGCTAAGGAAAATGCATTTACAAGACCTAAAATAAAAACTTAATTCTACTCTGACAAAGATGCTTTAGAGATAATCCATATTGAAAATTCCAGGCTTTGTGCAGAGAGCAACACGGCGAGCCACCTTTTGGTGCAATATCTTAAATCTAAATCTAATAAGTCTCGAGTGGCCCATATTGTTGACTCCAATGCGATCCCATATTCCTCAGACAGTGACATCACTCAACAGTTTCAGACATATTATAAGAAGCTATATTCTTCTGAAATCCAATTTACTTTAGATGCTTTTAAACAATTTACCAAAGATTTAATGCATCCATCAGTTTCCCCATCCCAGAACTCCCTTCTTAGACAGAGATATTACTGACCAGAAAATTTTGACAGCGATTAAGCCTCTCACTAAGGGAAAGGCACCTGGAAACAATGGATTCACAGTAGAATTCTATCAGGCCTTTGCTGATTTATTGGTCCCTAAATTATCTTACAGTCGCTACAAGCTGAACCTGAATGTAATAGTTCTTTCCTTCAATCTACTATAATAGTTATCCTGAAACCTGAAAAGAATCATGCCGAAGTAGAAAACTACAGACCCATTTCACTCAACAATATAACAAGATTTATACAAACATTTTAGCAACTAGACTTCAGAAAATTCTCCCTGATCTAATCCATAGAGATCAAAATGGTTTTACCCCCAATAGACTAGGTAGTGACAACTCTAGACTTTTTTTGGAATATATTTTATTTTTATTACATTTGTACCCCGCGCTTTCCCACTCATGGCAGGCTCAATGCGGCTTACATATTATATACAGGTACTTATTTGTACCTGGGGTAATGGAGGGTTAAGTGACTTACCCAGAGTCACAAAGAGCTGCCTGTGCCTGAAGTGGGAATTAAACTCAGTTCCCCAGGACCAAAGTCCACCACCCTAACCACTAGGCCACTCCATATTGATCAAAACTGAAATATCTGAAGAGTCAAATATGGCAATCTCCCTAGATGCCGAAAAGGCTTTTGACAGAATTGATTGGGAATAATTATTTCAGGTATTTCACTGGTTCAGCTTCATCCCTAAATTTATTTGTATGATACAACTTCTATATAATAACCCTATAGCAGCTACTGCAGTCAATGGGATTATCTCTCGATTTTTCCCACTTAAAAGAGGCACTAAACAGGGTTGCCCCTATCTCCCCTGCTTTTTAACTTGGCATTGGACCCACTTGATACTTCTATTAGGGCCCATCCTGATATTGTAGAGGTTCCCTCGGGGGCTGTGTCATATAAACTATTCATATATGCTAATGATATTTTGGTTTACACAATCCTAGAATCCTTACCCACACTGCTTCATGTCATTAACTCTTTTTCTCCTATCTCAAGGTGCAAAGTTAATTGGACAAAATAGCAGTGATGCCTTTAAGTCCCCACATTTTAAAGCATCAGTTAGAACATTTACCTTTTAAGTGGGAGCACCAGAAAATTACATATTTGTGCATTTGGTATGCAAACATCATAGATAAATCTATGAAGTTGATTACTAACTCTATCCTATCCCTTACCAAATCCATCCTGAATTCTTGATCCCCTTTATATCTCACATGGTGGGCAGATCAGAAACAATTAAAATGGTCCTGGCTCCAAATTTAAATTATATCTTCAGTATGACCCCTTTGCCCTTTCCCTTTTCCCTGTAATTTACACAAGAAGTTTGATTCTTTAATTAATGTATTTCTCTGGAAGAACCCCCCCCTCCCGTATGTCACTTAAAAAAACTTGAACCTAGGAAGGAGAAAGGTGGCATTAACCTACCAGATTTTAGACACTACCATTCTGCTTTTAGACTATCCCAATCTTTACTTTGGTTTCAGAGAGACATGGGCTGTGATACTCCTAGACGGCTATCCTTAGAACCCTCTTTGCTGTATCCATGTCCATTACACCTTCTTCCTTTAATGGACAAATTCCACTATCCTAAATCCCTCCAGATATTAAAAGCTTCTGCATGCACAATCCTTGAATTTTGTAGTGATATTAATATGCAAATACACCCATTGGACGGTGTACCACTTTGACATAATATTAATTTTGATTCCACTTGCATAGTGCACTCAGAATCACAATGGAAAACTAAAGGGATATGGTGCTTATCACAATTATTTATTAATGGTAATTTACTTTCCCAAGATGATCTGACATTACTGTTTAAGATACCACTAATGCATTCTATCTCATGGAAGCGGGTTGTCTCTTATACGTCCTCCTTTTGATCTCTATCAAACCTTAAGGTTTCTACATCAGAATTGTCATCCCTATGTCAACAAATAATTATGGGAAAAAGAGAGCTTCTACTTTGTATAATAAAATACATGACTTACCTAATAAATGTATAAATCTTTGGGAATCATTCTGGAAGAAAGAATTAAGCTTTTGCTCATCTGAATTTGATTGGCCTACATTCTGGTCTAAAACTCTAAGACCTGCAAAATCAGCAGCAATATATCAATCATCTTATTTAACTTTTCATAAAGCTTATTGGACCGCATCCCAAATAGCTAAAATTAGAAGTTTATCTAAATTGGATCTTTGCTGATCTTGATTTATTTCTGCAAAAATGTCAAGGCCTACTGGAACTTTATCTGGAATAGAATGGTTTTAATATTTGATTTGCCCAGAGACCTGGATATCTCCTACAAAACCATAATTTTACACGCCTCTAATCTGGACATTATAATACCAGATGATCATCAGAAACTGTTTAACACTATGATAGCAGTTGCTCTTCACCTTATCATACACAACTGGAAAAACAATTTGCATGGTGGAGTCATCTATGTGTAATAAGGAAGTATGAAGCTGCTTTGGCTCTCAAGCAACATATTCTTCAATCTTCATTAAAACCTTGGGCACCATTAGACTCATATTGTGCTACTATCAACACCTGGGCTCAGGTCAATATAACTTAACTGCTCTGATCACCTTTATTGATACCTTTATTATTATCTTTTCACACCAGATACGATGGATGCTTTTCTGTTCTGTTATATTGTTGAATTGCAAGTTGTAAACATTTAAGACAATTTTTTCAATAACATTTTTTTTTTAAATGGACAAGTTGGCTTCACTAAGACAACACTAATATGTCAAGTTCCTGAGCTGCTATTTGGGATAGGGTGCAATAAGCTTTATGAAAAGTAAAATAAGATGATCTGTTTTTTTTTCTTTGTTGAGTATTTATTCTAAGTATGGTGAAGCAGATGGATAGGCTTATCTTTCTCCCACTCCAGGCACTTGTTCTTTGTGATGTCCAAATTTTGTAATTGGTGGAGTTTGTTGCAGATGCAAGCAGTGGAGCATCTACCCAGCTAGATATGATACCATGCTGAGCCCCAACACATGAGTAGGGCCCCATGCCCACAGCTGAGATATGCTTCTGTACATATTACATATGGGTGATGGTGATCTGTAGAAGTATCTCTACAAGCTGATGTGGCAGATATTAATGTCACTATCGCTCCATTATCTCTTACTATCGTTTTATATATAATATATATATATATATATATATATATATATATATATATATATATATATATATATATATATATATATATGTATATCTATAGATATATATATATAGATAGATATATAGATATAGATATCTAGATATAGATATCTATATATATCTATCTATATCTATATATATCTATCTATATCTATATCTAGATATCTATATCTAGATATCTATATCTATATATAAAAACACTTATTCCTTAAAAAGATATATATAGATATAGATAGATAGATATATAGATATATCTTTTTAAGGAATAAGTGTTTCCGAGGAAAAATTCTACAAATGTTTATTTCTGAAAACTGTCTGAAGACATCATATTCTACTTTTAGGATAAAGTACTTTTAGGATCAGACTATCCTTTCCCACTTGGAGAGCATATACCAGGGCAACTGATTGATTCCATAGAAGAGTTTGATGATGAACTCAAGGTATGATTTTCAACATTCTTATTTTAACGTGAAATGTTTTAAATGCAAGACTTGCATTTAAAATATTTCAAATGATATCATGCATCAATTTGTTATAATTTATGCAACATAAACAAGTTATCTTATAAGAATCTGTAAGTCTCCTCAAATATCTACTGTCATTCCCCCCCCCCCCCCCCCCCCCCCCCCCCCCCCCAGGTATCTATCATCTCTCCCCTTCCTTAGCTCCTTCCCAGGTGTCCATAATCTCTCCTTCACTTCCAGGACTGCAGATGTGGCCATTCTACTTCTGCCTGACCTAAAGTTACAGCTGAAAAATAATCAGCACAGGGCCTTTGAACATATGCACACTCAATGCCTGCCATATCTGTGGTATTTGAAACACCATCCATAACGCTAACCAATCACAAACAATGTTACATTTAAAGGGAACTCATATTATCCACTTTAAAAATATGCATTCCATTCCACCCGGCATTTTTTTTAATACTGCGGCCATCTTGGCTCATTTAACACTGAATACCCCATGTTTTTGTAGGCTTCCTGACACAGCAAGATAGTGAAATATGGCACTGTTGTTAAAATTGTTTACTATATAATACTGAGTAGTTTTCCCAACACAATATTAGTTTCAGTGGGCTTTTAGCAAATAATTGTTTGGTATTGTTATAATACAGCAGCAGCCATAGAAGTATGCAAAAGGTTCTGGTCTGAGTAGTGCATGAATGGATTTTGTAAATATGTACATTGATTATAAAATACATTAATCTGCACACATACTTGTGAACTTTATGTGCCTGTGAGCACCTGTATTCAAGGTATGATTTCTGTCACTTATGCTAGCGTTTTATAGAAACACACAGATATCTTTCTGTTTCTTTATAAATAGCTCCTAACTAGATGCCCTGTTGTAAAATTACCCTCCTTATGTTTCTCACCATCTAGTGAATTTTCGAAAGAGAAGGGCGCCCATCTTCCAACACAAATTGGGAGATGGGTGTCCTTCTCGCAAGGTCACCCAAATCGGCATAATCGAAAGCCAATTTTGGGCGCCCTCAATTGCTTTCCGTCACGGGGATGACCAAAGTTCACGAGGGTATGTCAGCAGTGTAGCGAAGGTGGGACTGGAGCGTGCTTAGGAGATGGGCGTCCTTGGACGATAATGGAAAAAAGAAGGGCGTCCCTGACAAACACTTGGGCGACTTTACTTGGTCCATTTTTTTTCACGACCATGCATCAAAAAGGTGCCCGAACTGACCAGATGACCACCGAAGGGAATCGGGGATGACCTCCCCTTATTCCCCCAGTGGTCACTAACGCCCTCCCACCCTCAAAAAAATCTTTAAAAATACTTTTTTGCCAGCCTCAAATGCCATACTCAGGTCCATCGCAGAGTATGCAGGTACCTGGAGCAGTTGTAGTGGGTGCAGTGTACTTCAGGCAGGTGGACCCAGGCCCATCCCCCCCTACCTGTTACACTTGTGGTGCTAAATGTGAGCCCTCCAAAACCCACCACAAACCCACTGTACCCACATGTAGGTGCCCCCTTCAGCCCTAAGGGCTATGGTAGTGGTGTACAGTTGTGGGTTTGGGGGGCTCAGCACCAAAGGTAAGGGAGCTATGCACCTGGGACCTTTTTCTGAAGTCCACTGCAGTGCCCCCTAGGGTGCCCGGTTGGTGTCCTGGCATGTGAGGGGGACCAGTGCACTACGAATGCTGGCTCCTCCCACAACCAAATGGCTTGGATTTGGTCGTTTTTGAGATGGGCGTCCTCGGTTTCCATTATCGCCGAAAATCGGGGATGACCTTCTGAAAAACGACCTAAGGACGACCATCTCTAAGGTCAACCTAAATTTCATGATTTGGGGGTCCCTGCCGTATTATTGAAATGAAAGATGGACGTCCATCTTGTTTTGATAATACGTCCTGCGAGGATGCCCTCATGAAAACTTGGGCACCCTGTTCAATTATGCCCCTCCACATATCAAAACAAATGGGGAAAGCATGCAGAGCATTGCTCATGGAATTCTTTCCAATCCCTCTGTACACTAATGTATGTGTGGTTGTGGCTTTATTTATTGGAGTGGGAATAACTGGGCAGTTTGGGAGCGTTGTTGTTGGTGGAGCAGTTGGAGGGACTGGGGGGTAGTTCTGGTGAGAAGTTTGGGTGTAGGTAATTATAGGGGGTAAGGGTTGCTGTAGAGGTTAGGGTTGGGAAGTAGGGTATAGCTATGGAAGTAGTTTGGGGGTTGTGATATTATGTATCACTGTAAGTTTCTATGCTACAGAAGCTGGAACTGCTTCTCCCACAAATGCATTGGGCCATTTTTTTTGGGGGGGGAGGGCGGGAGGGGTGATTCAGCATACTTCTCTGAAACTCCCAGTTCAATCTAGCACATTTCCAAATGCAATGAATCCTTTCATTAGTTTTTCCATCATGCCATATTTGATCCCATTCTATTCAATTTTTGGAGAGTTATTTTACCTCTACACACTCTTGACCCTTTATTCATAATTCTTTCCAACTTTCATTTGGTTTGAGGGAATAAAAGGAGCATAAAAAGATATATATTACTAAGATTTTAATAAAACCATATTGTGCATAAGTCTGATCTCAGTATTTCATAAAAAGAGAAGAGAAGAAACATTTTATTAATAATAACAGTGGTAATAGAAAAAAAATAGTAATTTGATTACTTAAATTTTGATAAATACAAAAGCAGGAGATTGCAAAGGACTTGCCAGTATAGATAAAGTCATCTAAGTTCAGTTTCAAGTTCTTAAAAAGCAGATGTGGGAATGAGAATAAAGAAAGCATTGAAAATGGTCCGTATATTGGTTTCTGTATGAGAATCTGCATGTCCAGAATAGTGGAATAGTAGAGAACCAGAAAAAAAGGATTAAATATAGAAAAACTGACATGGATAAGAAACAATTTCCTGCATGTGGTCAAATTTGTACTGTTGACAGCTGGAATGTATTTTTGTCATGAGTAGGATAGAAAGGAACCACTAGATAGATCAAATTGATCCATACCTGTCATCTCCTATGTTGCTATGTAAAATCCCTGGGTATGTCCTACCTGCATCAACTAAACATGCTTTTAGCCATCTACTGATCTCCACTGTGCAAATGACAAACAATAAAATAACCACCACTTTCTCCCTCATTCTACTGTATATAGCATACTAAAAGTTGGTGCATTTCAGCACTTAACTTTTTGGGCTAAAACGGAGGTTAGGCACCAAAATGAGAGTAAACAGCAGTTACACAATTCACTGCACTTAAGTGCTATTCTATAAAGGTAGTGCCTAAGTGCTTTAGCATGTAACCGCAAAGGGGAGTGTTCGCGGGCAGGGCAAGGACAGTCACATACATGCAAAACTTACAGAATATTTTAAGTTATGTGCTTAAGTGCCAACATCTAGGCACACATTTACAGCTGCTATTGACATTGCTTAAGTGGCTATGCCTAAATGTTGGTGCATAAACGTGAACTTACACTAGTATTTTATTAACAGATTTGCCAGTAATAGAACACTAGCTTAGTGCTCAGATTTTTTATGCCTAACTTTTAATGCCTTTTATAGAACTGAATCCTTTGTATATAGTGCTCCAGAAGCAAATACTGTATGTTAGATGCTAATTCAATACATTTCAATGCCAGAAGCTTTCAGCTCCAAACACCAATTAGTTTATACCCTGGACAAAGTCCATTGCTAAAGGATTTGGGTGGTGTGGTGGTACCAAGCAATCTTCAAGAGGAGTGTAGTGTGCAAATATCAGAGATTTTATGTGGTGGCAGATCTGTTACTGTTATCCACTTGGCAAAAGTTGAGGGTTAAGAAGTACTTTGTGCTGTTTCAGTATATAAGGTTAAGGGCCCCTTGTACCAAGCTGCGGTAAAAGGGGGCCTGCTGTGGTGTCGGCATGTGAATATGCCATGCACCAAGGCCCCTTTTTACCGCAGCTGGTAAAAGATTGTTTTCGGGTAAAAAAAAATGGTTCTGCGCTAATCACAGGGCTTGGCGCATGGCCATTTCCGGGAGGGGAGGGGAAGCCCTTACTGCCACCTGTTTAGGTGATAGTAAGAGCTCCTGCACTAACTCAGCGGTACAAAAATTTAATTTTTTGTTGCACTAGAAATGGCACACACTGGGGGTGGGAACTACTTTGCGATAGTCCTGATTTGGTGCATGGCAAAGGGGCCCTAAATTTACTAGCTATAATGTAGTACTGGCACCTTTAATATATGCTACAAAACAAACCATCTTCATCTTTTTTTTTTTATTTTATTGTAGGAAAAACTAAAGGCTAACAATGCTCTGTCATTCTTGGATCTTCAGAGGAAACAATTTGAATGAGAAAAGATAAAGATATCAGCATTGATAATTCTAAAATTAAACCTGCCAGCAAGTGACCCGAATGAATAGTGCAATGTCAACAGTTAATGGGAATCTCAATATGTGGGACTATCATGATACCACTCCACTAGGCAGAAGACTGATATGGTTTATGAGAACAGAACATATGGAATGACATATTACACATAAGTGAAGACACTTTTTCAAAACGCACTCAATCCATTTTCGTCAGTTTTGAGTAATGCGATTAATTTTGTTCACATGGCAATATTCATTTACTGTGGCTTATTCCTGTGCCAAAACTCACTCAGTCCAAAAGCCACTACCTATTTTTCTCAAAATTGCTGCTGATGGACTGAGTGAGTTTTGGAAAAGTGCTCTTCAATTTCTCTGCTTGATATTTACAATACAACTCTTTCTATGTGGCTGGCAGAATGAAGCTTTGTTTCATACTATGCAGCCAGCTCAGAAAAAAAATGATTAAGGAGCTAACAAGCTCAGCCACAGCATGTGCAATCCATGACAAGAGGCAAACAGTACATCAGAAGACCCCATTCAGCATATTCCATATTATTAAAAGTAAATAATATCCTCACAATCTGTGATCTTTAAAGTATTGGTCACAAAAGTGCATCACTTGTTTTTCTAGATCAAACAATCTGAGCATGGGACTCAACTTGCCAAGGTGGTATTGACATGGAAAAACTAGCAGCTTAGCAGACTTCCTCTTTTGCTTACCCCACTCTCATTTTTACCCTGCGACAACTTCCCTTGCCACTATATTTCTTTTTATGTTTAATACTGTAACCAAATCTCACAATCTGATCATCTTTCTTATCATATATATTTTCATTCTCATACTTTATTTCTGTCCAGAATGGTTGAGGACCAAAAAGCTTTTAAACTTTTCAGGATAGCTACAATGAGGTCGATGAGATATGTCCATCAAGTACAGCAGTCTTCGATAAATTTTTAAGTTGGGGCCACTTGGATCTGAATGAACTGAATCTTCCTATGTGGGGCCATGACATTGCTAACCAGCGGTGTCAACGACATCCATCCCATCTTCAGGCTTTTCATTGGGGGTATTTCCAAATACATTTTCTTTGTCTATTGAGAAATGCTTTGTCTTGAAGGATATGGCTCTACCCCACAGCAGGGAAAAAAAAAGCATGCACACAGACACACAAAATATAACACAACCAGAATGATGATGAGGGCCACTCCAGAGGTCGCCATTTTGGTTCAATGTGGCTTACATTTAACAGTTGTTAGAGATTACATTGATTCAATTACATTTTCATGGTTGTATGATGCTGTGTTTTACAGTGGTTGGCATGATAACTATTAGTGTGTATGGAATAGTCATTAGGTTTCTTGAGAAGATATGTCTTAGTTCATTTCTTAAATGAAAAGATGTGAAACATTTAGAGGTTATGTTGTGTATTGTTGTTCCAGAATGATTAGTACATACTTTACTGAAGAGGTAGGCCTTTAGGTCTTTTTTGAACTGCAGATAGTTGGTGGTGCTTCTTATGACTATGGGAATTGAGTTCCACCATTTTGAGCTCAGGTAGCTAAATCCCTCCGTGTAGGTGGACTTACTACGTTTTTACAGTTAGGTGGGTAAAGTAATAGATAACCTCCTGGGTTTGCATTTCTTGGTGACAGTTTGATCATCTCTAGCATATAGTCTGGTGAAATGCCAAACAGTATTTTGAAGATGATTGTGATGGTTTTGAAAAATAGTCTGGCCTTGATCAGGTGTCAATGTAGCATTATGAGGGTTGTGTAGGAAATCTGTAAGAGTTATTTGTATTGCAGCTAGGTTTGGTTATTTTTTCTTTGCAATATTATGCAAGTTTGTCTGCTGTTGGTGGTTTTTTTGTTCGATGTTAGCAGAGCTTGTGTGTTCAGTATGTTTTTCATTAGTTCATATTTTTTTTTTCATGTTTTCTCTTCTAGTTGCACATATGTGCTATAGTATTCCGCTTTGGCTCTTTTTGTAGTATGTCTGTACTTTGCTTAGGGTTTTCCTCCATATGGTTTTGTTCATGCCTGATTTCATTTTGGCCTATTTTGCGATATATATATACTCCTAGCTTACTGAGTTCAAAATCACAAAAGTATATATATGTCTATATATAAGGATCTTCTCAGACCGGCGTACCTTCCCTTAATAAGGCTAAAATGAGCCTAGCATATATTTCAGAAGGGGGTAACGCATTCGTCATTGATCCTCAGACATTTTTCTAATCTTTTTATATATACATAGAGTATTTTTCAATTTTTTCTTTAGTACATAGTTTATCTCATTTCTTTAGTACTTAGCTTATCTCATTTTCTTAATCGATATTCAATAATTTTTCAATATTCATAGGTTGAGCTCCCTTCAACATACATAAATAAATATTCTGGTGCGTATTAAGTATTTGATTTCATTTTGGGCCATTTTCTTTCCTGCTTCCTACACAGTTTTTTCATCTCTAATAGTTCCTCATTGAACCAGGGGCATGGTTGTTGTTTTCTCTTAGTTTTCACTTTGAGTGGTGCTATTTCGTTTAGTGTTTCCACGTAGTTCGTCCCAGTTTCTCATGAAGTGAATGTTAGTGGGTATTATGTTTGTTTGTTTGGTCATTCATCACTGTTGACCAGAAGCTATGGTTGTCCACTTTTCCTCTGGTTAGGGCAGTGTGTGGTGTCCTCGATTCTCTGTTTTTGCCGTTCTCTTTCCACTGAAGTGTGAATGAGAGTTTGTTATGGTCTGACCATGGCACTTCTACCCAGTTATGATTCTCTATTATATGGTTGTTATTGGCTAAGAGACTGTAAGCTAGTATGTCTAATTGGTGACCTTTTACATGAGATGAGGTGGCTGGTGCTGTTTTGAAATTACATTGGTTCAGGAAGTTTGTTAGAAGCCTAGTGTTGGCGTCATGTGGCTTGTCTAGGTGTAGACTGATATCACCTAGTAGAAGGTCATTCGAAAAGTTTGTGCATACGTCAATATGAAGTCCATTAAGTTATCTTGGGTGTTGGCCCACCTTCCAGGCGGGCGGTAGAAAAGTATACTGCATAATTGATCAGTTAATGTTGAGTCTGTGATTTTGCATGCCATGATTTCAATCGCAGGGGATATATGTTCAGCGATGGTTTCTGCTGTAAATAAGGATTTGTATATTAAGGTGACCCCGCCTCCTTTCTTTTTAGTTCTGTTGATGTGCATTATTTTATATCCCGATGGGCATAAATAAAGCAGTACTGGGTCATCTCGCATTTGCAGCCAAGTTTCTGTTATGAATAGTATACATAATTGCTCGGCTTCAATCCAGTCTTTAATTATGGTTGACTTGTTAACCACTGATCTTCCATTTATGTAACCTATAGGAATGGGTACATATGTACCAATGTTGATGTTGGTGTACTTAACAGTCTGTAAATGTCTGTGTATACTATCTTTTTTGATGTTGTGGCCATTGCACTTGTTCTTTGTGCTTATATTTTTGGTATTGGTTAGGGTGTTGATCTCTGTTATTTGTGATTATCTTTGGTCTTGGTTAGGGTGTTGGTTTTTATAGCTTGGTCTTTCCAGTTGGTGAGGGGGGGCATCGTCTTCCTGTAATAAGTATGGGGATTTTGTTCCATTCATTGATTGAGGCGGCTTGTAACCCTGTTAGCCATAGTACTATCATTCAGTAAAAAAAACATGATCTAATATTGGCCATAATGGGATATGTTGTGGGACTTCTGATACAGTGGAGGTAGTTAAGGGTTAATTGCCGGAGCCACTAGTGGTCTACCCAAGACGCTTAGTAAACTTGACTTTATTCCACAGGTTATCCCAGATGCACAATGGTGCAAATTGTGTTTTATAAAGACTGAGACAGAACAGGTAGCAAAACATTTGTGACAGGAATCCGATCTATTGTAACTAGGGGGCTCCACAGTCAATCGGAGATGGACACAGAGACCATGAAAAGAAGAGTGTTTGCCTCCTCATGTACATTCAATGTGGTTATTCTGAAACTCAAAGTAGTTAAGTGAAGCTCCAGGATAACATTGAAAAAGCATTGATTTAAACATCACTTTCATCTACTTAGATTGTGCTTTCTTCTTAGCAATAAGTCCCTTACCTACTGCACCTCTGTGGTCTTTGTTAATCTTTGTTTTCATATATTGATTTATCTGTTTATCCTGGTTACAGTAAGCATTACAGAAAAATAAAATAACTTCAACAGAACAACATTTCTTGTTACAAAAAAATAACACTACATTTCTGCTACAGTCACAAAAACTAAGGTTTGATTTAAGAAGAGTAAAAAAAAAAAAGGAGGGGCACAAAACTACAATATGGAACTTTACACGTACCCTAATAAAATAATTAAATCCTTAAGCAAAGCTGCATTATCTGTAATTATAGAAGGAAAACAAATTGCACAAATATTCTGAAAAAAAAAGGAAAGACCAACTTAAGTCATGTTTTAATAAAAATTGGGGATATGAATACACCATTGCCTATGTGTTCTGAACATGAGAAAGAACTTTAGAAACAGATAATTCTGAGATACTATTAAATTTAGACCATGTATGTATAGAAGGAGAAGTTTAAATCTCAGTGAAATTAACAAGAGGCAATCTTTAATCTTTGTAGAAAAATGTTAGGGGTCTACCTTAGGAGTCAGCACTTAGGAAAAAGAGCTAGGTACGCTGAAAACTTCTGTCTAGCGTGCTGTGGCAGCCAAGAAAGCAAACAGGATGCTAGGAATCATTAGGAAAGGGACGCAAAATAAGACCAAGAATATTATAATGCCTCTATATCGCTCCATGGTGTGACCTAACCTTGAGTATTGCATTCAATTCTGATCGCCATATCTCAAAATGATTGCGTGGAATTAGAAAAGGTTCAAAGAAGGGCGCCCAAAATGATAAAGGGAATGGAACACTTCCCATTTGAGGAAAAGCTAAAGACGTTAGGGCTCTTCAGCTTGGAAAACAGATATCTGATAGGGGATATGATTGAGGTCTATAAAATCCTGAGTGGTGTAGAAAAAGTAGAAATGTATTGATTTTTCACTCTTTCCCAAAGTACAAAGAGCAGGGGACACTCAATGAATTTACATGGAAATACTTTTAAAACAAATAGGAGGAAATATTTTTTCACTCAAAGAATAGTTAAGCTCTGGAGCTCGTTGCCAGAGGATGTGGTAATGGTGATTAGTGTATCTGGGTTTAAAAAGGGTTTGGACAAGTTCCTGGAGGAAAAGTCCAAAGTCTATTACTAAGATGGACATGGTCTGGGGGAAGCCACTTATTGTCCCAGGATTGGTAGCATGGAATGTTGCTACTAATTGGGTATCTGTCTGGTACCTGTGACCTGGATTGGCAACTGTTGGAAGAAGATACAGGGCTAGATGGACCTCTATATTTAGGGCCTGATATTGAAAACATTTATGCTTCTTATGCTCCCAAGTGGGCCTCTGAAAATTTATACTGAAACTTTCACTAAACTCCTAAATTTATGAGCATAAAAAATAGGTGGCAACAGGGGCAGATTTAGGGTAGGGAAAAATGATAGGAGGTTAGCACTGATCTTTAGCACTAGGCTCCTAAATGTAGACAAAATGAATGACAGGCTTAAATTTATAAGCATAACTTTTAAGTTACTAACTCTTTAACTAAAGATTAGCCCACGCTAAGTCCATTAAGTGTGTGTTAATTGCATTAGTGCAGCATTTAGCGCATTAGTTTCATTAGCTCATTATGCTTTAGTAAAAGGGCCCCTAAGCTGAAAACTAAGAGTTCCTTTTACAAAGCTGTGCTACCAATTAGCAGAACGCTGAATGCAACAAAGCCCATGGGAATAGAACTGACTTCTTAAAATTCAGCATACCGCTAATCAGTAGTACAGCTTTGCAAAAGGAGGTCTAAAGCTCCTGAATTTCGCTGAAAATAGAGTACAAATTTAGAAGCCTAAATTTAAGAGTTCTCTATATTTTTTTTAACGTCTGGTCTTTAGTTTTTACTCTAATTTGTTTCAATTCTAAAGTGTTGGCTGAGCCCTTTGTATGACACATTTTGTGGAGTAAAATATACTGTTTATGACAGAAAATTTCGACTTCCTCTGTATTTCAGTGCATGGACAAGACCACACATATTTTCAATCAATACTAATTCAGTTCATTTTTACATTTGTACACAAATAGTTCCGAAACTTTTCTATAATCACACATATTTGAAGAATGTACATCTGTGTTCTTGAAACTTCATGCACACCATCTTCACATAAGACTTATATTGATCCAATGAAAGGCACAGGAGTCTGCATAAAATTCAGGAATTAGATAAAATGGGTTTTTTAATGTGATTTCTTACTGATTTTGTTCTATTTACTGTCCAAAAGTAGCACTTAATTCCAACAAATACAGAGATGCTGAAGCACATTCTATGTCCAGTTTACTTAGACATCACCCTTAATCACGGCATAAGGTGATTGCTTAAATTGGTGATGCACTAGAAAATCTGCAGCTGTCATTTGACTCAAATGAGAATAATAATAAGCTTTCCAAGCCCATTTCCTATTTGCAAAAGTGTATGAACCTCACAGTCACATACTTCTGAGAAAACAAAAATGAGGATGTTATAATGCCTTGGTATCACTTCATGGTGCGACCGCACCTCAACTACTGTGTGCAATTCTGGTCACCGCTTCTAAAAAAAGATATAGTGGAATTAGAAAAGGTACAGAGAAGGGCTATGAAAATGATATAAGGGATGGAACAACTTCCTTATGAGGAAAGACTAAAATGGCTAGAGCTCTTCAGCTTGGAGAAAAGACGGCTAGGAGAGATACGATAGAGGTCTATATAATAATGAGTGGAGTGGAACAGCTAGACATGAATCGCTTGTTTTCCAAAAATACTAGGACTAGGAGGCATGCAATGAAGCTAATAAGTAGTAAATTTTAAACAAATCGGAGAAAATATTTCTTCACTCAACGTGTAATTAAACTCTGAAATTTGTTGCAGAGAATGTAGTAAAAGCAGTTAGCTTAGCAGGGTTAAAAAAGGTTTGGATTGCTTTCTAAAAGAAAAGTCCATAAGCCATTATTAAAATGGACTTGGGGAAAATCCACTGCTTATTTCTAGGATAAGCTACATAAAATGTATTCTACTGTTTTGGGATCTTGCCAGGTACTTATAACCTAGCCACTGTTGGAAACAAGACCTTTGATTTGTCCCAGTATGGCAATTCTTATGTTACTATGTAAAATTTTTTTGTGAGACTAGTTCATTGAGGTTGTGGTGCAAAGTTAGCACAGTAGCCACCTGGAGGAAAAGTCCACAGTCTCTTATCGAGATGGACATGGCCTGGGGGAAGCCACTTTTTGTCCCAGGATTGGTAGCATGGAATGTTGCTACTAACTGGGTTTCTGCCGGGTACTTGTGACCTGGATTGGTCACTGTTGGAAGCAGGATACATGCTTTCCATTGTTAAATACACAACTGAGAACCAAATTAATATAAAGGAGCAAAAAGACCCCAGCAGGCTGAGCACCCTGTACTCGCAACCTTGTAACTTATAGTGCTGCTCCTTCTATTTGCCCCTATTGCAATCACTGGACAAAAAACTTCCCAAAGCTTCACACACAAAATATTGCCTCGAACCTCACAAAAAATGTTTTGTGGAACATCCTGATGGTAGGGTCCACCTTAGGAGTCAGCACTCAAGAAAAAGATCCAGGTGTCATTGTAGACAATACGCAGAAATCTTCTGCCCATTGTGCGGCAGTGGACATAAAAGCAAACAGGATGCTAAGAACTATTAGGAAAGGGATGCAAAATAAGACCAAGAATATTATAATGCCTCCGTATCACTCCATGGTGTAACCTCACCTTGAGTATTGTGTTCAATTTCAGTTGCTGTATCTCAAAAAAGATATAGCAGAATTAGAAAAGGTTCAAAGAAGAGCAACCAAAATGATAAAGGGGATGGAACTCCTCCCATGAGGAAAGGCTAAAAAGGTTAGGACTTTTCAGCTTGGAAAAGAGACATCTGAGAGGGGATATGATTGAGATCTATAAAATCCCAAGTGGTGTAGAACTTATAGAAGTGAATCGACTTTTCACACTTTCAAAAAGTACAAAGACCAGGGGACCTCCTATTTGTTTTAAAAGTATTTCCATGTAATTTCATCATTACATGGAAATACTTTTAAAACAAATAGGAGGAAATATTTTTTCACTCAAAGAATAGCTAAGCTCTGGAACTCGCTGCAGGAGGATGTGATAGCAGTTAGCGTATCTGGGTTTAAAAAAGGTTTGGACAAGCTCCTGAAGGAAAAGTCTATAGTCTGCTATTGAGATGGGCATGGTGGAAGCCACTGCTTGCCCTGGGATTGGTAGCATGGAATGTTGCTAATTGGGTTTCTGCCACGTACTTGTGAAGTGGATTGGCCACTGCTGGAAGCAGGATACTGGGCTAGATGGACACTGGTCTGACCCAGTATGGTTATTCTTATGTTCTTATGTTAATATCAAAATTGTAAATAATCACTAAAGGGCCCTTTTACAAAGGGCTTACTGCATGCCAAATCAGAACTAACGTCAGGCTACCGCAGGAGCCCAGCAGTAGTTCCCACCCCCAGCACTGCAAGTATTTTTGTAGCATCGGGGCTTACCCAGCGGTAATCGGGCAGTGCTGCCTGTTTACCACCGGGTTAGTGCAGGAGCCCTTACCATCACCTAAATAGATGACAGTAAGCCCCCCCCCCCCCCCCCCCCCCCCCCGGAAATGGCAGTACACCAATCCCTGTGATTAGCACGGGGCCATTTCCTTAAAAAAAAAACAGCCTATTACCCACTGCTATAAAAGGGGGCCTCGGCGTGCATCAAAAACACAAGCTGACGCTACTGCAGGCCCCCTTTTACCACAGCTTGGTAAAAGGGGCCGTAAATGTTCATGTCCATATCTTGTTTATGATGATTTGATGCTGGTATTTTCACTGAATAGAGAAGTATAGTCATTTAAGAAGTTCTGCTGTAACTCTTGGCGTTTTTTTAATTTATGAAACGCAAGTGTCTTGATGTAAATTGCTTACAAGCTGAGCTCAATATATGAACACGGATATTTAATGATTATTTACAATTTTGATACTGATATTCTACAAAAGTTTTTGGGGGACGTTCGAGGCAATATTTTGTGTATAAAGCTTTGGGAGGTTTTTTGACCAGTAATTACAAAGGGGGCTAATAGAAGCAGCACTGTAAGTTACAAGGTTGCGAGTACAGTGAACTCAGCCTGCTGAGGTCTTTTTCCTCCCTTATATTAATTTGGTTCTCAATTGTGTATGTAACACTGGCAAATAAAATATAATTTAAAAAATTGTGAAGTTTCAGAGCTATTTCATTATTTTTTGAGGTGTGTTCAAACATTCTGATTTTTAGTGGATTTTTTCTTTTTTTTATTAATTATAATTTCACATTATACATCTTATCAAAGAAGCATACAGAAATAGCAAATTCTCAAAACACAATCATTATTTCTCTTGAGGCAAATACTTGTCTCAATTAAAGGAATAACATTAATCATTATCGCCCTCCATGTAGGAAATAATTAGAACCAAAATACAAATTTTCATATATTAGAAATTAATCATCAGACCGTTACACACTCCGGTTACATTCTCAATCTATCATACAGTGTTCATATGAGCACCTAACCTTTCACATTTACATTCTCAACTTCCTTAGAACTTAAAAAATCCTCGAGTTGTTTTGGGTCTAAAAATTGGTAACTATGCTGTTGGTAGAGAAAACGACAAATACAAGGAAATTTGAGGGTGAATGTTGCACCCAAATTTAAAGTTTTTTGACGCAGTGCCAGAAAGGCCTTACGTCTATATTGGGTCTCTCTTGCAAGATCCGGAAAAATTCTAACTTTAGAACCAAAAATCATAGAGTCTAAATGTTTAAAGAATAACTTTAATACCATTTCCCTATCTATCTCAAGTGCAAATGTTACCATTGCTGTTGTCCTTTGAGTAACCACCTCCAAGGAAGACTCTAAAAAGGACGTCAAGTTCATTCCTCCCTCCATAACTCCGTGGTCATTTCCAGATTTAGATGATATTAAAGTCTGCAGATATATTACCCTTGTTATGGGTGGCAGGGTCTCACTTGGCATCCCTAGAACTTCCTTCAAGTATTTTTAAACATGTCAAAATAGCAGAAATAATTGGAGACCTGGGGAAATTGATAAGCCGCAAATTAAGTCTTCTCTGCTGGTTCTCAAGATGTTCCATCCTCCGTTTAACAAAATTACTGTCCTTAATTGTGGCTTTATTCAAATTCTCCAACTTCTGAATTTTATCCTCAAGCAATTGTTTATCAGACAAATGTCGGGCATTAATCTGCTCCTGAGCCAATAAGGCTTCTGATAGAATTTTAATTTCACCAGCATTTTTTATCAACATTGAATGTAGTGAAGAGTGCATCGAAAAAGTTAGGTCCTGGTGAATCCATAGTCACTACGGCTGGTTTTACAACTCCAACATTCAATTCAGGAAGAGGGGCGATGGAGATCTGTTTTAAACCAACTGAAGAAAATTTTTGAAAACTTTGTCCTACCAGACCTCCCTCGTTACCACTACGGTCGGCTGGGCTCTCTTCCTCGGGGGTCCTCACCATGGCAGGAATAGGGCCCTCCAAGTCACAAACCGGTCGTTCACTTCCTGGTTGTGGAGGTGCCGCACGGGCGTCGGGGCTAAGGGAAGCCCCGTCTACACTGCTGACCGAGTTGATGAAAGCCGGTCTGATAGTAGAAGATGTTGCCCGGGGTCCCAGAGTTACTCCGAAGTTTTCGAGTGTTGTCTGCCTCCAGAGGGGGAGTTCAGTTGAGGTAACAGGAGCCTCCCTCACCTTCCCTCTCCAATTCCCCATAGCAAGGGAGTACGGAGTCCTCTCTTGGTTCCGTAGATGAAAATCTCTAAGCGCGTCTGGGGTAACATCTCATTTCAAGTGGATTTTTTTTTCATCCTTTTGTAGTTTAGAGCACCACTTACCCCTCAGCAAGGGTTACCAGATGGCTCCAATGTCAGGAAATCCTGGCTGGGACATAGGCAGCCATGAGAAGGGACCCTTTCTAAGGGAAGTAAAAGGAATGTAAGCTCACAGTATTATTAAGGCAGTTTCATTATCAAAAGCCTCAGGGTTAATGGTAAGTTAACACACAACCCTGGGAGGGGGTTAATTAACCCCCAGCAAGCATTCTAAACAAAGAAAGGGAAATGGGACTTGATATACCGCCTTTCTGGGGTTTTTGCAACTACATTCAAAGCGGTTTACATATATTCAGGTACTTATTTTGTACCAGGGGCAATGGAGGGTTAAGTGACTTGCCCAGAGTCACAAGGAGCTGCAGTGGGAATCAAACTCAGTTCCCCAGGATCAAAGTCCACTGCACTAACCACTAGGCTTCTCCTTCGCTCATATTCAAGAATATCAATGAACCAGAAAATCAAGGCAAGGCAAAATAAAACCCCCAAAAAACAAACAAAACCTGACACAGGATCCAAGGGAGGAAGCACCTGTACAAAAATGAACAGGAACATAAACAATGACTCAGTGCTGAGCCAGCCCAGAGGCAAGATAAGAGGTAGGAGGTGGTTCAGAACACATTGCTATGGCAGATCCTGCATTTCAAAATGGGAACAAAAGGCACACTGGGGCTGGCTATGGAGACCAGATGAATGGGCACCTGTGGGCCATAGACACCCCTCCACTAAATTATTCCAAGTATTACAGAGTACATCACACCCCTATCACCAAGCAGGCCATTACAAAAAATAATTTACTAGGTACTGCAGAAAATATTGCATTCATAATCAAAGCATTGTGATACATCTGGTAAGTTATTAAACCTAATGCATTAAAACTTACTTTAAAATGCAAATAAATATCTTAAACCTTTCCAAAGTTAAAATAAATATATTTTACCGTTATTATCTGTCTGCCACTCTACTACCTTTCACCCTGACAGCTGTAGTCTGTAACTACATCTTATTCTCCCCCATGATGTAGGCCAATGTTTTACAACTTCTTTAAGCCAATTTCAACCAAGTACCCCAAGCTCCGATCAGCACTGGCAACGTATATTCCAAAAAACTGTCATATTCTAATCCAAAATAGAAAATAATATTATTTTCTACCTTTGTTGTCTGATAATTTTATTTTTCTAATTACATTGGTCCTAGTATTTGGTTTATGCTTTCCTCTGTCTTCTCTTAACTCTTTTGCCAGTGTCTCCTGTACATTTGACATTTCTTTTCTCTCCATTGACTGGATATTGAATCTAATTTATACAGAAGACTCGTAGCATCCTTTGGCTTCTCCTTTCTCTACTAGGAGTTTAGTTAGCAGAAAGGAAAGAAAGGCCCTGCACTTTTTAGCAGCAAGCTTTGCAGTGTCCCTACCTCTGCTTCCTCTCCCATGCTCTGATTGGATAATCCTAAGGGGAGGAGGTAGGACATTATACAGTTGTTGTCTCTCAGCTTACTTGCAGACCTCCAGCAGCAGTGGCCCCCTCTCAGTACTGTCTCTTTTACTATGTGTTGGACTGAGAGTACTGCTGAGCTGTAGGAGAGGTTCTACTGCAGCCTCCTCCTCATGATTGTGTACAGTTTGGAGTAACGTTTGGTTGCGACACTTGCTCCTTCTCCCCGCTGTGGCTTGACTCTGAGGCTGGGGATCCTGGAGAATTAGGCTTACTTTTGTCAGGGTGTAAGGCGCTGACGTGCTGGTCACTGTCACACTCCATATACTTGATGGCTGCTTTACAGTCTTTAGCCATATGCTTAGATGAAGAGCAACATTTGTAACAAAATTCTGTATTTTTCAAGTTTTTTATGTACTTTCAAGGGTATCTCCCTAAACCCTCTACATTTCTTGACAAGTTTAGGTTTCTTATACTGTATATAGGGCACCGTCGGTCTGGATCCTCTACTTTCTCTGTAGTAGGACGATCAGATGGTAGGGGATGCTGTGGGCGACACATCTGTCATGTGTACAGCTATAGGCTTCTTGATGTTACCGTACTTCTTGCCTGGTCTTTCATTCAGGAAGTAGCCTGTCTTGCCTGCTTCAGGTTTATCAACTATGAAACCAAGATCATTTCTCCTCTTTGTTAAATCTCAGATAAACTTCACAAAGACTGTGAAGGGAGGAAACGTCTCTTGGTTGTCCTCTTTATACTTTGTGCCTAATGATGACCTTTCTTTCTTATGTCATACGCCAGCTTTCTTTTAATTTTGTTTATGCTCCAAGCTGTATCCAAGTAGCATAGGCCTGGAAGGTTTTGGATCAGCTTTGATGGCTTCCAGTTCCAGGAGGAGATCTCCTAATTCTTGTAACTTGTTATTATCTCTATTTGTAACCTTTGGGTAACTCCTTAGTCTCTTCATCAGTGCCTGTTGGATAGCTTCTGGGCTGCCATAGTGCTAGTCAAGCCTTTCCAACATTTCTTTCAAACGTCTGGCGGGGAGATGTAAATATGCATAATCTCTTCACACAAAATGGAGGAACACTCAGTCCCTATCAGGTTTATTTTCGAAAGAGAAGGGCGCCCATCTTTCCACACAAATTGCAAGATAGGCGTCCTTCTCACAGGGTCGCCCAAATCGGCATAATCGAAAGCCAATTTTGGGCGTCCTCAACTGCTTTCTATCACGGGGACGACCAATGTTCACGGGGGCATGTCGGAAGCGTAGCGAAGGCGGGACTAGGCCGTGCTTAACACATGGGTGTCCTCAACCCATAATGGAAAAAAGAAGGGCATCCCTGACGAACACTTGGATGACTTTACCTAGTCCTTTTTTTCTTACGACCAAGCCACAAAAATGTGCCCTAAATGACCAGATGACCACCGGAGGGAATCAGGGATGACCTCCCCTTACTCCCCCAGTGGTCACTAACCCCCTCTCACCCTCAAAACAAATTTTTAAAATTATTTTTCCAGCCTCAAATATCATACCCAGCTCCATCACAGCAGTATGCAGGTCCCTGTAGCAGTCTTAGTGGGTACAGTGCAGGCGGAGCCAGGCCCATCCCCTCCCCTACCTGTTACACTTGTGGTGGTAAATGTGAGCCCTTCAAAACCCACCCAAAACCCATTGTACCCACATCTAGGTGCCCCCCTTCACCCATAAGGGCTATGGTAGTGGTGTACAGTTGTGGGGAGTGGGTTTTGGGGAGCTCAGCACACAAGGTAAGGGAGCTATGTACCTGGGAGCAATTTATGAAGTCCACTGCAATGCCCCCTAGGGTGCTCGGTTGGTGTCTTGGCATGTCAGGGGAACCAGTGCACTACAAATGCTGGCTCCTCCCACGACCAAAGGGCTTGGATTTGGTCGTTTCTGAGATGGGCGTCCTCGGTTTCCATTATGGCCGAAAATAGGGGACGACCATCTCTAAGGTCAACCTAAATTTTGCGATTTGGGCGTCCCCGACCGTATTATTGAAACGAAAGATGGACACCCATCTTGTTTCGATAATACGGGTTTCCCCGCCCCTTCACCAGGACATCCTGCGAGGACGTCCTCAGGAAAACTTGGGCGCCCCTTTCGATTATGCCCCTCCATATCAGTCCTCAAGAGAGAGTCCAAGGAGTAGGGTAGAAAGGCTCTTCCAAAGGATCACAGGAGACGTTAATTCAAAAAGATGATCTTTATTGGAACAACTTAAAAGACTCAACATAGCTGCTGTGTTTTGGCGTGAGAATGCCTGCTTCAGGATTCTACAACATATACAATACTTATGTAAACATGTATATCATAAAATACAAAACACATATTAAAAAATATATAAAATTTAAATATAAAAATGTAAATAAAAGAATAAATAACAGTGAATACAACAACAAGAGGCATATTTGAAAGGATACAAGAGTATTTTTCATAAAAATAAATAATTTTAAAAAATAAATAATAAATATGTAATTGGTGCTTGCATACTTTAAAACAAGCTGACTGGGGATACAGAAATACAATGGGGGAAAACAAATGATAAATAAAATATATGATGTATATAATAAAGCAAAACTAAGATATATCTAACCTCGTGATGCTCATTGTACAAGCATAGCTGATGTTTCCAAGACAACATACAAATATAATAAGCAAAGTAGATACCTATTTATACAAAAAAGCAAAAGGTAACTAATGATGCAGATACAGGTTCTATAAAATTCACATAAACAACATGATAATGGCAGTTATGGGGATAACAAAGTGGGTCATATATGGATATTTAGTAACTTACAAGGGACAAATATAGGCTCTGCAAAGTTGTTGGAAAGGAGAGAGAGAGAAAAAAAGACACTTCACCTAGGTGTGTTGACAAATGTAATGTATTGGGTTAGGTTATGAAGAACAAGACAAAGGTCAGTAACCATAGCAGAAACCAAGTGGTGACACCATAGAAGGAAATGGGGCAGAACGGAAACCGTGTAGAAGAAAAATATAACTAAAAACGTTAATAGAAAACAAAGGAAAAAAGATGAAAATAAAAAGAACGAGTATATCAATGCAGCAATGTAAACATTCCGCCAAAAAATGTAACTGAAAAAGTGACTAGTGAGAAAAAAAAGGGGGAAAAGACAGTGAAAAAGAATGGAGTCAAAAATGCAAGATGTGGGCATCCGCTTGAGAAGTGCAGTGATGTAAAGGTGTCCATTGGAAATGCAGTAAACCAGAGTCCAGTGAGAGAAAGGATGATGGAAGAGACACACGGCAGCTTTAGTGGGGTGCTGCATTCTGAATCAACTGGAGCTGGTGCAGGCCCTTTATAGTGCATTGCAGTAATCCAGTCTTGATGTTATCATGGCATGTACAACTGGGAGAAGATTTACATTCTCGATGTAAGGAGAGAGGCAGCATAGCAGTCGCAAATAGTAGAAGCAGCTCTTGAAGGTTGCTTGGATTTGGGGATTTGAATCTAACTGTATTCCAAGGTTCCTGACTTGTGATTTGAGGGAGAGTTCGTACTTCCCAAAAGGGATTTTGATGTCAGGTACGTATCCACTTGTGTTAGGGACCCAGAGAAACTCGGTTTTACTTGGGTTCAGGCAAAGTTTGATGTGTTTTGCCCATTCTTGAATTGGTGTTAGACAGGTAATCAGTTTATTCAAGGCTGTAAGTAAGTCAGGTTCAATGGGTATGAGTAGCTGCACATCATCCGCATAGATGTAGAATTGAGTATCTATTGACCAAATCAGCTCGGCAAGTGGCTTGAGGTAGATATTGAACAGAATGGGTGACAGTATCGATTCTTGTGGTAACCTGCAGGTCAGTGTCCATGGTGGTGATGAGTTGCTGCCAAACATTATGGATTGTTGCCTGTCTGATAGATAGGATCTGAACCAAGCAAGTACTGTTCCATTGATATCTGTTTCTGTCAGTCGTGCTAGCATGAATGCATGATATCATGATCCACAGTGTCAAAAGTGCTGAGAAGTACTAACATTGAGGCAAATCCCTTTTAACTATTTTAATTTGAGGAATATCCAACCCCTGGCATTGGTGGTGGTGGTGTATTCTTTTTATCTGTGTCCTGCAATTTGAGATTAGGATTGTTGTTGCATATACTAAAATGTTGCTTCTTTCCCATGTCCTCCAACCAGTCTCCCTGAAGTCTATAATCCAACCGTCTATAGAGGGGTAATTTGGAAGAGAAAGGGAAACAGCAATAGAAGAAAAGATAAATTATGTTGGACATATGCCCACAAGAAAGGCGTTTGTGTGCTAGGAGAATGTATGGTTGTGCAGAGCCTCAGCTGGTGAGGGAGGTACAAACAGCTCCAGGGGGGGTCCCAATCTTGTTTAAAGTTAAAGGAAATAACAGCTTGCTAGTGCAATTTGAGAGCCCCTCTCAAATTTCTGGCCTGAGCCCTTGCGTGATGTTTTAACACCGGCCCCAAGAGAGTCGAAATAACTTTTCTTTTTAATTTAATACATGTAGAAAAGCCCTGTTTCAGAACCTTGATAAAAAGGACTACCGGTCAACAACTGATAACACAGCCCGAAGACGGTATTGAAATGTTGATAACCCTATATTAACATGTTACTAATTCCTTTCTGTATAAAATACCTCCTTCCTCTCTGTCATGCAAATTTTCCCGATCCTGCATATACAAGGAAATGCTTTTTACACAAGTTTGAGAACGACTTCTGCTTTGCCACTTCAAACTTTAAAAGACAAAAAAAAAAATCAGTTGCAGCACCCCCACACGTAGCTCACAAGTCGGGTAAATCAGTCGCCTAGTTTTCCCGCCAGCCGCCACTGTGCCCATTCTCGCATAACAAACTCGTGTCTACCGGATACTGCTGTTTGCTTTCCTGTAGGCCTCGCAGCAGACTGCAACTCCCAGACGGCCCCATGTTGGATTCCGGTCGCCCGGCGACGACTTCCGGTGATTGTGACGCGAAGGGTTCGGCTGGGTTGCTGCTGGCGCTCGCCTGTCCTCTGGCCGCTTCGTGGAAGTGTCATGGCGGCCTGCGGTGGATCGGCTTCTCGATGGTTCTTCACCCGGGAGCAGTTGGAGAGTACACCATCCCGTCGCTGCGGGGTGGAAGCTGATAAGGAGCTCTCGTACAGACAGCAAGCGGCCAATCTCATCCAAGACATGGGGCAGCGCCTTAATGTGTATCCTTTTTTTTTTCCGGGAAGCGTGTGAGAAGGGAACGTTGGGCCGTGGGGTGGAGAGCCGGGTTTGATGATGGCGGAGAGCGCTGATGAGGCTTAGACGATGGTGTGGCCTGTTAAAGTATTATGTTTATTTATTTTGCTTGTTCTGTTCTTATGTTGTTACGATTAGGCAGTAGAATAACATTCTTTGGTGAAGAAAAAGGTTATGGGAGGGGCGACCAGGATGTAAGTTTGGTCTTACGTGTCCTTTGTTTTCAGTTCTTATCTTAACGTGGTGGGGGGGATTTTTTTAATCAGAAGGAGTTGAGAGGTGAGGGCATATTTGTTCAGGTATTAGAGTTGTGACTGCTTTTATGTAGGTAAAAATTTTCTGCCTTATATATATTGTGTGTTGTATTGCGTAGTGCCGGAAGAGCTGAGTTCGTCATGCGCCAGGATTGTGTGTTCATTGTTAAAACTTACAGGTTGGGTCGGCTTGCTCCATTTTCTGGCTTCAAACGTTTAGAATTGTGCTTGTGCCCGTACGTCTTTTCTTTCACTTTGGAGTTTCGTGAAACTTTCCTGAATGATGCTTTTAGATCTCAACTGACAATAAATACGGCAATAGTTTACATGCACAGGTTTTACATGCACCATTCCTTCACAAAATTTCACAGAAATGTAAGTATTTTTTTTTTAATACACAGTACTGGCGAAGTAGGGAACAAATGTTTTCTAGGATGTTAGAGGGACCATGATGTAGGTGTACGTTAATTTATTACCTAATGTCATTATTTCAGACTCAAAATTCTAAAGTAAGTGTATTATTGCTCAGTAGTTGATTCATGCCTGAGAAGTTTGAATGTCTCCGTCATACTTTACCTATGGGTTTAAGTTCCATAGAGGCATATTTTCAAAGCACTTACACTTACTAAGTTCATGAAACTTAGTAATGCTAAGTGCTTTGAAAATGAGCCCCATAGTAGCATATTTTCAAAGCATTTAGACTTCAAAGTTGCATAGGTTACAATCCTGCGTATTTTCGAAGGAGAAGGGCGGCCATTACTACTACTACTACTATTTAGCATTTCTATAGCGCTACAAGGCATACGCAACGCTGCACAAACATAGAAGAAAGACAGTCCCTGCTCAAAGAGCTTACAATCTAATAGACAAAAAATAAATAAAGTAAGCAAGTCAAATCAATTAATGTGAACGGGAAGGAAGAGAGGAGGGTAGGTGGAGGCGAGTGGTTACAAGTTACAATCGGGAGATGGCCGGCCTTCTCCTAAAGCCGGCCAAATTGGTATAATCAAAAGCCGATTTTGGCCGGCTTCAACTGCTTTCCAGTGCAGGGCTGGCCAAAGGTCAAGGGGGCATGTTGGCAGTGTACCAAAGGCGGGGCGTGGTTAAGAGATTGGCTGTCCTCGGCCGATAATTGAAAAAAGAAGGCCGGCCCTGACGAGCATTTGGCCGACTTGGTCCCTTTTTGTTCATGACCAAGGCTCAAAAAGGTGCCCAAACTGACTAGATGACCACCAGAGGGAATCATCTCCCTTTACTCCCCCAGTGGTCACCAACCCCCTCCCACCCAAAAAAATTATTTAAATACATTTTTTTTGCCAGCCTCAAATATCATATCCAGCTCCATGACAGCAGTATGCAGGTCCCTGGAGCAGTTTTTAGTGGGTGCAGTGCACTTCAGGCAGGCGGACCCAGGCCCATCCCCCCCCCCCCCCCCCCCCCCCACCTGTTACACTTGTGGTGGTAATTGGGAGCCCTCCAAAACCCACTGTACCCACATGTAGGTGCCCCCTTCATCCCTAAGGGCTATGGTAGTGGTGTACAGTTATGAGTTTTGGGGGGCTCAGCACCCAAGGTAAGGGAGCTGTGCAGCTGGGAGCAATTTGTGATGTCCACTGCAGTGCCCCCTAGGGTGCCCGGTTGGTGTCCTGGCATGTGAGGGGGACCAGTGCACTACAAATGCTTGCTCCTCCCACGACCAAATGGCTTGGATTTGGCTGGCTTTGAGATGGCCGCCATTAGTTTCCATTATCGGCGAAAACCGATGGAGGCTATCTCTAAGGCCGGTCCAAATGTTGAGATTTGGGCGTCCCCGACCATATTATTGAAACGAAAGATGGCTGGCCATCTTGTTTCGATAATACGGTCGGGTACGCCGCTTTATGGGGCCGTCATTAGAGATGGCCGGCCCCATTCGATTATGCCCCTCCATGTAACTTTGTAAGTTTAAATGCTTTGAAAATATGCCTCCTATGCATTCAGAATTGAAATTACCCTGATGTAAACAATAATAAAATGTTAAACCGGTGTGAACTGATAAAACAGATATAGGGTTGTTGGTCAACATCAATGTATACAAATAAGTCGATCAATTAATAAGATGGTATCTTTTTATTGGACTGACTAAATACATTTTTACTTAATTTTTGAGAGTTGAAATTCCCTAGTTCAGGTCCTTCAGACTATCATTGGAATACTCTTATCATTTACTTGTATATTCTAGTAGTATAGCTGTCTCTTACTTACATTGTCCTGATCTGAGGGAGGAAATTTAAGCTCTCAAAAGCTAATCTAAAATAAAAAATGTTTAATTCATTTCTGTACATGAGAAAATAGAATGACTTAAAATGCCTAGTGTTGTACCCTGAATTGCAGAGAATGTGCACCGAGAGCAAATACATACTTGAAGAGATGTGTTTTATTTTAGAAACTTATGTATGTTATTGTAAGAGAAGAACTGCAGGAGACTGTGGTCCACTATGTGAGACCAGCAAAGCACCTCCAACAACAATAGGAAGACGGAGATACAGTGGAAAAACTTTATTATCCAGTTTTACCCCACTGTATCTCCGTCTTCCTGTTGTCATTGGAGGTGCCTTGCTGGTTTCACTACTCTTTTAAGTGGTATGTTATTGTAAACCACATGGGATGTAATGCTATAGTTTAGAAATATTTCAAACCAGAAAATGGCCTTTTTTGTTTTGAAAATCAGTTTTCTAGATGTTTTTGTGCTTGGTGCCTCTATCTTCTAGTACTGTTTTTGAAAGAAAAGTTCTAGGGAAAAATGCACGAAAATAAGACATTCGGATGACTGGGGGCTGGGATTCTTAGTGGACTAGCCACACTGGTTAGGGTGGTGGACTTTGGTCCTGAGGAACTGAGTTTGATTCCCTTGTGACTCTGGGCAAGTCACTTAACCCTCCATTGCCCCATGTAAGCCGCATTGAGCCTGCCATGAGTGGGAAAGCGCGTGGTACAAATGTAACACAAAAAAAAAAAAAAACTTTCCTTGAACCGCACTACTACGGCCTCACTTCCCCTATCCTTTCCCCTACCCTACCCCTATCTTTCTTTCACCCTTGCTCACCGTTATCCAGAACTATGGTTGCACTCCCTTTAGCTATGCGGACGACATTCAAATTATTTTACCATCTCCAATACCAATTCTATTGCTCAATTTAATTCCGGTTTTTCACAAGTTTCTCTTTGGAGTGGAGGAGTGGCCTAGTGGTTAGGGTGGTGGACTTTGGTCCTGGGGAACTGAGAAACTGAGTTCGATTCCCACTTCAGGCACAGGCAGCTCCTTGTGACTCTGGGCAAGTCACTTAACCCTCCGTTGCCCCATGTAAGCCGCATTGAGCCTGCCATGAGTGGGAAAGCGCGGGGTACAAATGTAACAAACAAAAAAAAACCACAATGGACTTCACATAAAAGGTCCCAGGTACATAGCTCACCATAACCCCCTTATATTGTATGGTGAACCCATCAGGAATCGGAAAAAAATGTGCTGTACCCAACTGTACACCACTACAATAACCTTTAAGCCTGCAGCTGTCACCTATATGTAGGTACAGTAGGTATTTTGTGATTTTTGGAAAGATTACTTTCCTCCACAAGGTGCTATGGCCCTAGATCACCTTCTCTACAGTCCACTGTACTGACCACTAGGCTACTCCAGGGACCTGCTTGCTGTTCTTTTATATCTGCTGCTGTCATAGAGCCTGGTATGTACTGTCAGTTTCACCTCTTAGGGGAGTAGGAGGGGGTGTCATGCCTTTATTCCTCCAATTGTCATCTGGTCAGTTTGGATCCTTTTTAGCACTTGGTCATTATTGAAACAGGTCTAGATAAGTGTCCTTTTTTGGCCTGGACATTTTGACCATATTCCATTATCGCAGAAAAACGTCCAAATCATATGCCTGTTCTAGTCCTGGCCAAAACACATCCCCTTGCGATTTAGACAAAGTACAGAAAAAAAGTCCCAAATATGAGTTTTGAAAATTGCGATTTGGACATTTTTCTGAGAAAGATGGCCATTTGCCAATTTAAGCAATATTTTGGATATTTTTCTGTTTTGAAAATGAGCCCCATAATCACTCTTTATAGGGTAAGCTGGATAAAACTTCTCATGGTAGACCTCTGATACAGATTAGTATTTAAGTTCCTTTTTTTGAAATAAAAGAACAATAAGAATTTGGATCACAATATTGAAATAAAATCAAGTGAGATACTGAGTTATGGTCTGTAAAGAGATGTTGTTACTCCAATGATTAAAAGAGAAAAATACCAGCAAAATTAGAGTGCTTGTAAAATTTCTGAGGCTTTTTCCTCCTGAGAATTTTTATTCAGCTCACCCTATGAGAGTGAATTTTTTTATATATGTTAATGGAGGTTGGAGACCAAATATTTGCCATTTGGTTAAATGATGAGTTGAAAGAAGCAATAAAAATCAAAGCGAGCTTGAAGTGAAACGAGGATACCAATAAGGAAAATAGGAAAGGGCATAATGTGCTGGTATTTAATAAGGCAGACGAAAAAATATGAAAGGAAGCCAGTTGGATCACTAGATCACCTAGGGGGTAAAAAAAGGTACACAAGTTTGTATTCAAAAATACTTAGATGGATATCAATATCTGCTGACCAGGATATTCAGAGGATGGCGCTGAATATCCTTACAGACCACATCTTCATTTTGCAGGTAGTTCTGGAGTGGAGCTGGGGTAGCCCTGGAACTTAGCAGGATCATGTCAATGTTAAGGTGTGTAGTTATCAATGTGGGCAACTCTTAAGGCAGTTGTTCTACCACTTTCTTGTGCTTTTCTGGCACGTTCCATTTTATGCAGTGAGACCTAGTTACTAATAATTGGGGTTAACGATAGTCCATGTTGATACCCTACTAAGGGCCCTGTTTACTAAGCCGCACTAGAGGCACATTAGCGTTTTTAGCGCGCTCTAAAGTAGACGCCCATAATATTCCTGTGGGTATCTACACGGTTCGTGTGCGCTAATTTTTAACACACCTTAGTAAACAAGGCCCCAAGTCTACTTATATGAATAGCTTATCCAGAGCAGATAGAAGGCTGTCCTAACTTATCTAGATGAAAAAATGTAACAATTTTATAAAAGCTGCAAAACATTTTGCCCTGACTCCTAATAATTTTGTTCTGCACGTAAGCCACTCATTGTTTTTTTTTTTTGTTATGGGGAGGTGTACTCCAAGAAACAATTAACTTTAGGCTATCGGTGTATTTGCTAAAAGGAAATAGTGGAATAAAATTATATTAATCTAGGTAATTGGATCTGAAAAGATGAAAAACTAGTTTTAGAAAGAACTTATTTCGCTATCCCAATTATTTTTTGAAACCATTTAGTGAGCTGTAATAACATGTAAAAATGCTGAAATTGCTGCTCAACATGCATTAAAAGCATGTTATTGCGCACTAGTAACACATTTCTACATTACTACTAATATGGCTCTAAATCAGGCCAATGCTTGCAAAATAGCAGAAGAGCCGTGTTACATTCAAATACTTGTAAAGTAGGTCATCAGTAGGTAGGTTGTTTAATGTGAATCACATTTAATGTCAAAATCTGTTAAGTCACGGTTGTTAATTACACTTCAAGAATTGTCGTTAACTTGCCAGTGCTCATTTTGCTTGTGTGATTTGTTGTAAAGGGTTTTTGAGAAGTGCTGTGGGCCAGGCTTGTCCAAATTCAGCACTGAGGGTGGCAAACAGGCCAGATTTTTAGGTTATCCCTTATGAATGTGAGAGATTAGCCTTCTCACTGCCTCTACTATATGCAAATTTCTTGCATGTTCATTAGGAATATCCTGAAAATCTGACCTTTTTGAAACCCTTAGAACTAAACTTGGACAGACCTTCTCTAGTTGGTAGTTGTGTGCCTACTTATGCTCTCACGCCTCACTTCCAAGACACCAGTAAATGCCAAAGTTCTTAACGTTCTGGGGGGCTGTTTTACTAAAGGGTTGCTGTGCGACATCCCAGAACTACCGCTGGCCCAGCGTGCGCCTTTTCTGCAGGGGATTACCCCCCCCCCCCCCCCCCCCAGTAATTGGGCAGCGTTGTCTGCTGCCCGGTTACTGTTGGGTTAGCGCAGGAGCCCTTACTGCCACCTCAGTGACGGTAAGTGCTCCCCCTCCAGAAATGACTGCACGGCAAATACAAGCTTAATGCCTGTACGTTTTACTTTTTGGCCTTTTTACCTGCTGTGGTAAAAGAGGCCTGGGCGCACAGCAAAAATGACTTCCACTGCTAGCTCAGGGCCCCTTTTACCGTAGCTTAGTAAAAGGGCCCCTGAGTTACTACTCCTTTCCCATCAACTTAGTCCTCTTCTGACCCCCAAAAAACCCCAACTGTGGGCTTTTCCTAGACCCCACTGTCTGGCAGATTTCCTGGGTGGAAAAGGAGCAGGAATGATCTTCAGTTACTTCTGCCTTGCCAGTAGCAATGGTGAAAATAGTTGGCCTCTTTAACCTTTACTGGGAGATGGAAACACATGGACATTCATTGCTTGAAGCCATTTTGACCACTGTTCCCAATCACAGGAATAATGCAATATTTACTAACCTGCAGCACTCGGTTACCACAGTTTGAGTAAGGAAGGAAGTAACTTGCATGAAATTAGGGCCTTAACATAAAGCTGCCAGCTGGATCCAGATTTGCAGGACAGGGTTGACCAGTTCTGGGTTTACCCCATTGCATGCAGGGATTTGTAGTTCTAATTTCCCCATTGCATTCCCTAAGAAAAGCAAGAATGAGAAAGCAACAAGGCAAGTCGTCCACCAAATCCAACGTGATGGATAGAAATAAGAGGCAAACCTTATAAAAAGCAAACAGGCTTTATTTATATTCCTAAGCTCCCAGAGATTCAAACATCTGTACCTGACATGGCAATGTTTTGCTTGGAAACAGGATACTGGGCTAGATGGACCATTGGTCTGACCCAGAATGGCTATTCTTATGTACAGACTTCACCATGTGCACACCCAGAAGGAGAAGCATTACTTTTATTGTTTTAGTCTGTTGGACCAGACATGGTGAAGTCTGTACATAAGAATAGCTATACTGGGTCAGACCAATGGGCCATCTAGCCCAGTATCCTGTTTCCAACAGTGGCCAATCCAGGTCACAAGTACCTGGCAGAAACCCAGTTAATAGCAACATTCCTGGGACAAGCAGTGGCTTCCCCCATCTCCATCTCAATAACAGACTATGGACTTTTCTTCCAGGAATTTGTCCAAACCTTTTTTAAACCCAGATATGCTAACTACTGTTACCACATCCTCCTGCAGCAAATTCCAGCGCTTAACTATTCTTTGAGTGAAAAAGTATTTCCTCTGTTTGTTTTTAAGTTATTTCCATGTAATTTAATCGTGTCCCCTGGTCTTTGTACTTTTTGAAAGAGTGAAAAGGCGATTCACTTCTACCCGTTCTATACAACGCAGGATTGTATAGACCTCAGTCATATCCCCCCTCAGTCTTCTCTTTTCCAAACTGAAGAGCCATAACCTCTTTAGCCTTTCTTCGTATGGGAGGAGTTCCATCCCTTTATCATTTTAGTCGCTCGTACAACCGTTTCTAATTCCATCTTTTTTGAGATACAGCATCCAGAATCGAATGCAATGCTCAAGGTGAGGTTGCACCATGGAACAATACAGAGGCATTATAATAATCTTGGTCTTATTTTGCATCCCTTTCCTAGCATCCTGTTTGCTTTTTTGGCCGCCGCCGCACACGGGGCAGAAGATTTCAGCATATTGTCTACAATGACACCTAGATCTTTTCTTGAGTGCCGACTACTAAGGTGGATCCTAGAATCAGGTAACTATGATTCGGATTATTCTTCCCAGTGTGCACCACTTTACATTTGTCCACATTAAATTTCTCTGCCATTTGGATGCCCAATCTTCCAGTTTCCTACGATCTTCCTGCAATTTTTCACATTGCACATGTGTTTTGACAACTTTGAACAGTTTTGTGTCATCTGCAAATTTAATCACCTCGCTCATCGTTCCGATTTCCAGATAATTTATAAATATGTTACATAACACCGGTCCCAATACAGATCTCTGTGGCATTTCACTGTTCACCTTCCTCCATTGAGATTAATGGCCATTTAACCCTACCCTCTGTTTTCTGTCCAATAACCAATTCCTAATCTACACCAGAACCTTGCCTCCTATCCAATGACTTCAATTTTCTCAGGAGCCTCTTATGAGGGACTTTATCAAAAGCTTTTCTGAAAATCTAGATACACTATATCAATCAGCTCACCTTCCTCCACATGTTTATTCACGCCTTCAAAGAAATGAAGCAAATTAGTGAGGCAAGATTTCCCTTGACTGAACCAGTGCTGACTCTGTCCCATTAAACCATGTTTATCTAAGGAGTAAAGCTGGACAAACCACAAGATCAGTTGGATTAAAAATTTATAAGTTTGTATTGCTGAGTGGAAATGATGAAGTGGTCTTTAAAAAGACCGTGAATGCATAACTGAGGCATCATGAGGATTCAATGTCATCCTCGTCGGTACCGAAGAGCCTCGATGACTTGTTTTGTGTGAAGGCCAAGAAACATCAGCATCGATCCCCCCCCCTCTCCCTTTGACTCATGGTGCCGGGAGCTCCGGGGAATTGTTGGCGCTAAGAAGACCTCTCCCCCTCCATACAGGAGGTGCCGATGCCTTGGTCTCCGTGCAGCCAGAACCAGCCTCTCGTCTGAACCCCAGCATCTCCACAGATGGTCTCTGAGCTGACACCCCAGCCTTTCCCAGTGTCAACCCTCGATGAGCACATCTGGGCCTTTCATCCTGAGCTGTTGGTTGCAATCGTACAACAGACTGCATCAGGGTACTTGCGCCTTCCATGCCTCTTGTTGTGGCCCCACTTGGCCCTCACCCTGCGGTGCAACCTCTGGTGCCAGTGTCACGTGCAGTCCCGGTGTCGACCACCACCCATGCTGGCATTCCCTCGATGTCGATGGAGGAAGCTTTGCTGGAGTCAAGGCGGAAGCCGCCGATTCCTCGATGCCCCTCTCAAGTACAAGGCTCCTCCAAGTTGAGGCAGGCTTGATCTTGGCTCTCCCATGCTGTGTTTTTGACTGACACCAATGAGGAGTGCTCATGGGAGTCTGAGGAGGAGGATCCATGTTAGTTCTCGGAGGAGTCTTATGGTATTCGTTCTGACCCCCTCTTCTCCACAGGATAGGAGCAAGTCTCCAAAGCGCCTTTCCTTTCCCTCATTTGTCAAGGAAATGGCGGCTGCCATTCAGTTTCCTTTGGAGGTGGAAGGCGAGCCCAGGGCTATGATTCTTGAGGTCTTGGACTACAAGTTTTCTCCTAGAGAGGCTGTAACTGTCCCATTGCACAAGATCTTGCAGGATGTTCTTGTGTGGACTTGGTAGTCTCATCTGTCTGTCCCAGTACTTTCCAAAAAGATTGACACGGTGTACTAGATTCAGAGTACCCCTGGTTTTGATAAGCCATAGCTGCCTTATCGTTCCCTGGTGGTTGAATCCGCACTAAGAAGGACCAAGAGTTCTACAGACAATGCTTTGGCGCCCCCAGGCAGGGAATCTAGAACCTTGGACTCTTGGGCGGAAGATGTTTCAGGCCTCTATGCCCTTGTCCCGCATTCAATCATACCAGCTCTTCTTGAGCATGTACTTGCGGGACTTGGTGCACAAGCTGCTGGATTTGGCGGACTCGCTTCCATCGGAGCAGGCCACATCACTTCGCCAGTTGGTCAAGCATCAGAAGGCACGTCGTAAGTTCTTGGCCTGGTGCGCCTTAGACACACTTGATGTGGGTTCCAGGATCTCTGCCCAACGTATAACAATGTACAGACTCTCGTGAGTTTGATCCTCTCAACAGGTTACAGCTCGGCATATGTTGAGGTTGTTGGGCCACAGGACTTCCACGGTTTATGTAACGCCCATGACATATCTTCACATGAGAACTGCCCAATGAACCCTGGCTTCTCAGTGGTCCCAAGCCACGGGGAATCTGGAGGATGTTATCCGAGTGTCCCTGGAACTCGCTTCCTGTTGTGGTGGACCATTCGATCCGATTTGACTCGGAGAATTTCATTCCAAATTCCTCAGCCACAAAAAGTGCTGGCTACGGATGCATCTCACCTCAGTTGGGGAGCCCAAGTAGATGGGCTTCACAGCCAAGGTGCTTGGTCCGCACAGGAAACAGATATCCAGATCAATCTCCTGTAGCTTCAAGCTATTTGGAATGCCCTAAAGTCTTTCAGAGATCGGCTGTCTTACTAATTGTTCTAATTCAAACAGACATTCAGGTTGCAATGTGTTGCACTAAAAAGCAGGGCGGGCACCAGATCACACCCTCTGTGTCAGGAGGCCATTTGGTGTGCTCCTTCGTGCCACTTATCTGGCAGGCAAAAACAACAGCCTGGCCAGTACACTGAGCAGGGTTATGCAACCGCACGCGTGGTCTCTCAACATGGGCGTTGCCCAGGAGATCTTCTGAGCATGGGGCACCCCCCCACGGTCAATTTCTTTGCTGCTAATACATTGGTCACAAAGAGGCATATTTTCAAAGCACTTAGCCTTCCAAAGTTCCATAGAAACCTATGGAACTTTGGAAGGCTAAGTGCTTTGAAAATATGCCTCAAAGTCCCTCAGTTTTGCTCCAGGCCTACGACAGACTAGTGTTGGATGCCTTCCTCCTTCAATTGGGGACAGGTCTTCTGTATGTGTATCCTCCCATACATCTTGTGGGGAAGACTTTGTTGAAACTTTGGCAAGACTGCGGGACCATGATTCTGATTGCTCCTTACTGGCCTCAACAGATCTGGTTCCCTCTTCAGGAGTTATCTTCCAAAGAACTTTGGATATAGGAGTGTTTTCCAACCCTCATCACATAGAATGAGGGTCTCATCTATATCCCAGCCTCCAGTCTCTGGCCCTCTCAGCATGAATGTTGAGAGCCTAGAATTTGCTTCTTTGTGTGTTGCTGGCTTCCAGGAAAGATTCCATGAAGAGGTGTTACTCTTTTAAGTGGAGGAGGTTTGCCATCTGGTGTGAGGGCAAGGCCCTAGATCCCCTTTCTTGCCCTACACAGAACCTGCTTGAATACCTTCTACACCTTTCCGAGTCTGGTCTTAAGAGCAACTCTGTAAGGGTTCACCTTTGTGCAATTAGTACTTATGATCAATGTGTAGAGGGTAAGTCCATCTCTGGACAGCTTCTAGTTCGCTTCATGAGAGATTGCTTTTGTCAAAGCCCACAGTCAAACTTCTTCCAGTGTCATGGGACCTCAAATGTCTTTCTCACTCAGCTGATGGAAGCTCCTTTTAAGCCACTGGATTCCTGCCATCTGAAATACTTGACTTGGAAGGTCATTTTATCGGTGGCTGTGACTTTAGCTCGTAGAGTCGGTGAGCTTCAAGCCTTGGAGGTGGATGCACCTTATACTAAATTTCATCATAATAGAGTAGTCCTCCGTATGCACCCTAAGTTCTTATCTAAGTCTAAGGTGGTTTCAGAATTCCATCTGAACCAGTCTTGCCAACATTCTTTCCCCGACCTCATGCCCATCATGCCGAGAGTGCTTTGCACACCTTGGACTGCAAGCGAGCCTTGTCCTATTACATGGAGCGGACTAAGCCCTACAGACAGTGTGCCCAACTTTTTGTTTCTTTTAATCCTAATGGGATGGGGGTCTCCATCGGGAAACACCCTGGACGGTCATGTCAAGGCTTATAATGTCAGAGCCTCGGCTGCATCAGTAGCCCACTTGCAGTCAGCCTCCATTGAGGAGATTTGCAAGGCTGCAACATAGTCTTCTGTCCACACATTCACATCTCAGTACTGCCTAGAGCATGATACCAGATACGACATCTGGTTTGGACAGTGCTGCAGAATCTGTTTGGGGTCTAGAATCCAACTCCATCCCCCTAGGCCCATTTTGTTCTGTTCCAGGCTGCACTTTCACTCAGTTTGTATATAGTTTTCAGGTTAATATGTAGCCCAATTGACCACTGGTGGTGGTTGTTCTCGGTGAGCCTGGTTGCTTGGGATTTCCCATGTGTGAGAATACATAGGTCTGCTTGTCCTTGGAGAAAGTGAAGATACTTAACTGTAGCAGGTATTTTCCAAGGACAACAGGCCTTAAATTCTCACAACCCTTCCACCTCCCCTTGAAGTCTCCTTTTTCTGTGCTGTAGTATTGTACTGCGGTAACCATGCTCTTGTGGCAGATGGGAAGGCACTTGCACATGTGCAGTGGAGTGTGTCTCATGCTCCACTAAGCTCTTACTAGCTTGTTATAAGTTCCATTCCGGTCAGTATGAAATTATGTTACCTATGTGTGAGAATATAAGGCCTGCTGTCCTCGGAGAATACCTGCTACAGGTAAGTATCTTCGCTTTCTCCGAGGACAAGCAGACCTATGTATTAAAAAGGGAGTATAAGTGTGATCAGAGAAAGTATAGACTGGGCAAATGGTTGACGCTATACTTAAAAATAAATAGAATTAGCGTGGTTCCAACAAAGGTGAGTCTTACCTTACTACTACTATTTAACATTTCTAGAGCGCTACAAAGTGTACGCAGTGCTGTACAAACACAGAAGAAAGACAGTCCCTGCTCAAAGAGCTTACAATCTAATAGACAAAAAGTAAAGCATTAAAATTTAAAATATTTAAGCAGTCAAGCACAAGAGAACAGTCACAGAAGGACAGAAGATGTTGAAGGGTGGTCAGTGTGAATAGGTGTAACTCTGGTTGGAGTTGTGGGAGAAGGTGATAGAAGAATAGAAATGGGTGAGGTAAAAGTAAAGAGTGGGTTGATAGGGAGGTTATATAAGACATGTCACTCTAGGGGTGGGTGGGTAGAGGGGTAGGGTGGGCGGGACTAAGTCTAAAGCAGGAGAAGGTATTCTCTGCAGCCTATCTGTGAGATGGAAAATGCTCTCTGAAGCTGCTGCTATAAGTTGTTAGTTTTCTCTCCCTGAAACCAATTTGTGTGTGTGTAATAGGAGGCAATGTGTTTACTTTTCTTTTTTTTTTTTTTTTTTGTGGATTGGAAACTGGCTGAAAGGAAACAGAGTAGGATTAATGTCAGTTATCCACATGGAAACAGGTCAGTAGTGGGTGCCTCAAAAGCCTGTACTGGGACTAACATTCATAAATTATCTCGAGATAGGAGTGACAAGTTAGATGATGAAATTGGCTAATATAAACAAATTCATTAAAATGGCAGAGGACTGTAAGGATTTGTAGAAGTATCTTTTGAGACTAGGAGACCGCATCAAGGGCACAATGATGCACGGGAGGGGGGAGGGACAAATAATCCCAAATGTAGATACAAAATGCTGTGTTTTTTGTTATGCATCGTTGCCCAAGACAATGATCCTTGGAGTTACTGTGGAAAATGTGTTGATATTTTCAGGCCCCTGTGCCAAAAAGGCAAAAATATATTCACAAAGGAAATGGAGAACAAAACGGAGAATATCATTATGCCTTTGTATGGGTTTGCGGTGCAACCAAATGTTGAGTTCTATGCACAGTTCTGGACACCCATTCTCAAAAATGAGACGAACTAGAAAAGGTACCGAGAAGGATGACAAAAAAATAAATGAGAACACTTATGAAAAAGGCTAAATAGCTTGCGGCTCTTCAACTTGAAGAAAAGATGACAGAGGGGAGGTATGATGATCTCATAAAATCACGAGTGGTGTGGAACAGTTAAATAGGGAAGGTTTGTTTAATTTTTTCAACAACACTAAAACAAAAGGATACTCTACAAAACCAATAACCCTGCAAACTGAAAACACTGAAGTACATAATTACGCTGTGGGTCTTTTCTCTGAGGATGTTGTCGAGGCAGTTAACGGTGGTAACCCAAAAAGGTTTTGGACATGTTCCTGGAGGCAAAGTGCATTAAAGAATTATTAGATAGAGAACCATTGCGTTTCCCTATAAATGAGCTGTGAGAAATAGGTTCTACTGTCTGAGATCTGCTAGGTAGTTTTGACCTGGATTGCCCACTGTCGGACAGCTGGGCTCAGTAGACCTTGGTCTGACTTGGTATGGCTTTTCTTTTTGTTTTCCCCCAAGACTCAGGTTATATGTAATGCTACTGCCATCATCGAGTTTTACTCCAGGTGTGGTTTTAGCAGGATGACATGTGTGGCAAAAAACAAAATACATTACTTAGCATTGACACCATGATCTCATCAGACTACAAAAGCACCTCCCATGTGTGCAGTATTCCCTCTGTGTTTCTTTGCAGACACAATGTGACACATTGTATAGGCTTTTCTTTGGCAGTGTCTTCCTTCTTGCCACCCTCCCATAGACCCAGCTTTGTGAAGTTTGACCAATCTTTCATTTTATCAAGTGTCTACTCATCTTGAACACAAGTCAGCTGGACCATCCAAGCACATCTGCACTGCCAGCCTGCCAAGTGGGAGCAATAGCATATAAGTTGACATATTTTAGGTACTTGAGAAGGATGTTAAGACTCTGGTTTACCAAAGACTTGACCCAAACTGTATCCTTTAAAAAAAAAAAAGTTATAGTTTTCACGTAATACAAGTAACAATTTGTACAGAAAAGCTAAGCCACAAAAGAAACATAATAAGGAAAATATCTGTACTTGTCCAGCAATGAAGAAAATCCAATGCTATCAGGGAGAGCTGAGGGGAAAAATTATGTGCGGGTACAAACGGAGATTATTTAATAAACTCCATCTAACAAGCAGACCCAACAACAAAGCCCATCACAGATAGCCCCTTGGTAACAAAAAAGAATGGTCAAATGAGATGGTTCTCAAAATAATCATAGTTTGCAGACTGGTATATTAAGGAAATTTTAAATGATGACATTCCTCAACTGCTGGTACCATTAGATCTTCCCTGGATATATTGGGAAACACTAGCATTTTTACTGTCATAAGTTTTGCTTCCCTCAATTCTTAAACTATAATTTAAACTGCTAGTCCCTAAAGGTCTAACCAAAGTTACATAAGACAGATCTTGTAAGCCAGCAACTCTCTTGGAGAATTCAGTGAATAAGTAGTAGAAAGTGATAGGAGTAAAGTGATACGAAAGTGTCCAACCCCCCCCCCCCCCCCCCCCCCCCACACACATTTCTCCTATTATTGTACATACGTCACTTTAAATGGTTCTGATCTTTAAACAAAATGTAGTATTAGACAAAGGGAACCTAAGCAAATTAATAATATGGTTTTAAATTATTTTAATTTATTTAAGGAGCAAAGTTATCCAACACCCTTATCACCCATGTGAAAAAGTAACTGTCTTCTAAACTTAATAACTGGTTGCACCACCTTTAGCAGTAATAATTACAACCAGAGATGTTTGCTGTAACTTAATATTAGTCTTTCACATTGCTGTTGAGGAATCTTAGCCAATTCTTCTGTGCAAAATGGTTTTAATTCAGACACATTCGTAGGTTTTTGTGCATGAACTCATTTCAGGTCCTGCCACAGCATCTCTATTGGGTTCAAGTTTGTTTATTGTCATGTCAGATCTTTGTTATTCGGAAGAATTGGGACATTTTTCATTTCCACCCTTCGTTTGAGAAACAGAATTTAAGGGTAGCTTTTTCAAGGGGGAAAAATTTGAGAGTACATAAGTCGGGCATACCCATTTCTTAAATGTCATCTTCTGATTTAGGTTATTGGAAGTGTGGCTTATGTAAAGTTTGTGGCATAATGAGAGAATGCCAACAGTTTGAAAATCCCCTTAATGGTGCATTCTTCCAACTTGGACAATATACGGATTGTCAATCAGATTTTGTTATATACGCTTTGCAATGCACATGTAAGAAATTATACATTAGCAAAACCATCAGAAAATTAAGTATAAGACTGAGTGAGCATCGCTCCTGCATTTTGAATCAGCATACAACAGCCCCAATGGTAGCACATTGTATATGTTTTAAACACACTTTTGAGGATTTTCAGTGTTGAGTGATTGAGTAGATGTTACCATCTATACGTGGGAGTGATAGAGAGAAGTCCTTAAAATGGAGTGAACAACATTGGATCGATAGGCTGAGATCAGTGGAACCCTTTGGATTGAATTCTACGATAGAATAGGCTATTTTTCTTTGATTTATTTTTTGTGTGTTTTTTCATCCCATGAGCCGATTCAGTGAAATATTTAGCATAATGTGACGTCATGTCTTGTTTGATTGGTGTGCAGATACATGGTGCCGCCAGAGACGTGCTGAGGTCAGCAGGGAATGAAAATGGCGACAGTTAAAGGTCCGTAAGGAGCGTGCCGGTATCCGATATCAAACCATAATCAAGTTTAGAAGAGTGAAATGGGATTTTATAATTTGTTCTTGTCATTTTGTAGCACTGCATCCCTGGAAGAAGCCTGAGGGTGAAACGGGCCCCGTTGGGAACAGATAAGTGCGTTGCATGCTACACACAAAATTTATGTTGATGATGATAAATATGTTTATATGACTATGAATTAAGTTAATAGTAAAAAATTTTGAAAGAGTTTTTGGCCGATGATCGATTGAGGTCTAGTGGATACAGCCTACGCTGAGCTTTAATTGAGCACTATGTAAGCGTTCCACGGTCCGGTCCATAGGGTGCTGTATTACCATGGACTTCTGAGGCCTTTTCCTTTTCATTCCTTTTTGTAAGATAATGCACTAGGTGGTTTGGTATTAGGTTTAGTATCCACTTTGGTTAGAGGTTTATTTTGTTTTCACACAGCCATTCGGATATAGAATTGCCTTTGTGTTTAGATCATTGCCTTGCTGCATAACCCAATTACACTTCAGCTCACGGCCATAACTCAATTACACTTCAGCTCATGGACATTTGATTGGGCATTCTCCTTAAGAATTTTCTGGTTCCTTCAATAATGGCAAACTTTCCAGGTCCTGAGTCAGCAAAGCATCCTTACACTATCACGCTCCCACTGTTTACTGTGGAATACTGTATTTGCTTTATGCCAAATATAATGGGGCCTGTGTTCTCCATTTTTAGCTGAAACTGAAACATCCAAAGCTGGATTTCAGGCCAAAACTGAAACTCAGTCACCCCTCTATTTCACATACCTTTATGGTGTCCCTGTGTGCATGCATTTTATAGTAAGGGAAGATCTTGCATTGCCTGCTAGCTATGGGAGCTGTCTAGCCAGTGCCACAACAGGAGCTTGGGTGTGGCTGTTCAATTTATTTTGATGTCCCCAAGAAGGGGGCCCAACATTTCTGGATGTAGACTCTTTTCTTGGTGATCTCAGCAGTACATCCTAGAGTTCTCAACTCTGTCTTTTGCAGGAGTACTTCCACATTAACGTTCAGGATACTCACAAACCATTTTTTGTGGTTTTGTGCTCTTAGTTCAAAGCTCTCTCGATGGCTGACAGTAGCCCCTCGGACCTTTACCAATGTAATGGTCGTAACAGTGGCGTTTCTTCACAAGGAAGGGATCAGATTACATCCCTCCTTTTCCGGTTGGCTGAAGCAGGAAGTCGAGGGCAACAGCTTGAATGGTCTTCTTCCTGGAGGGCCTCATCTTGGTGTAAATGTTGCCAGGAGTTACTTGAAACAAGCTCAGGGCCTTGAGTATCTGCAAATTCGATTGATGCCTATTTAGGGACAGTCTTCCTTCTACATGCCTGAGTGTGCAAACTTCAGTCCTGGCTCCAGTCCTGTGCACTGCCTGCTTCAAGAGCTTGGGACTGCCTGCAGTTGATCAGGTCCATGGCTGCGACTGTTGAGGTTGCTCCATGGGTGAGAGCCATATGGTGATATCTGCAGTGGGTTCTTCTGTCCCAGTGGTCCCTGCACACTCACTGGTTCAAAGATCATCTTCCCTAAAGTGGTCAGTTCTTCTGCATTCTTAGTGGGAGGGGGCCCCTCTTGGATCCACCAGATTAGATTGGGGTAATCATAAATGTTAGTCTCAGAGTCTGTGGAACCCGCTACTTGAACAGGGTGGTTCAGGAGCATTGGTCAGCCCAGGAGGCCAAGTGGTCCATAAATTATCTGACCTTACTTCAAGGTTGTTCAGTGCATGTGTTTTCTGACAGTGCCATGGCTGTAGCATATATCAGTAAACTGGTACCAGAAGTGCAAGTGTCTCCCTGGAGATGAAAGAGCTGGGTGCATGGGTGGAGTTACTTCTGCTGGCCAGTGTGGCGGGGATGGACAGTGTCCAGGCAGCTTTTCTTAGCTGACAAACCTGGGCGAGTGGGAGTTGTCTGGTGGGTGGCGTGCTGAGGAGTTTAGTGTTCAGCCTGATGGTGTCTCACCAGAATTCCAAATGCCCTCAGTTCTTCAGCTGGAAGAGAGCCTGAGTTGCAGGGGCTGAATGCTCTAGTACAGCCCTGGCACCTGGTCCGGCCCTGCATATTTTCCCCCATAGCCTCTGGTAGGTCAGGTGTACCATATTGGCTTTGCTGCCCCTAGGTAGTTCCTAGTGGGTCCTTCACTTCCCTTGTCGAGAGGGCCTGGGCTTCTTTTCCAAGGTCTAGTTCTCATGAAAGATACAGATCTCTTCTGTCTTATGAGCGTGGTCTTTGAAAAGCAGTGCCTAAGAAGCAAGGGGTTTTCTCCCATTGCCATGCTACTGAAGGCATGGAAATCTCCACATCTCTGGCCTGCATTGGGGTCTGGAGGGTCTTTTGAGGCATGGTTCGCTGGCCACGACATGTACCCCTGGGAATGTTGGATATTCCAGTCAACTTACCATTCTTACAAAGCAGTCTGGATCATAGATTGGCGCTTAATTCTCTCAAGGTCCAAGTGGCAGTACCTGCTTGCTTCGCAGTCGAAGATGGTGAGGGTCTCTGTCATGGCCCAAATGGATGTACTGCATTATTTGCAGTCAGTTGATTGCTCCCCACCCTCCTCGGGCAGTGATGCCCCAGTGGGATCTCTGATGTCAAAAATTCAAATAAAAAAAAGTCACAGAGCAAAACTAACATCATTTTCCCATGTCTTTCCATAAATTGAAACACAGCTTTAGCGTTCTGTATCAACCCTCTCATACTTAGTAGTGAAACATATTGAGTGCTACAAAACATTATAACCATTTTGAGTAAAGTTTTTCTGATTAGACAAAATGATTTTTAGTGCCAATGCAAGCAGAGTGTTGAATAATTGTTCTGAGATTTTGGAATATCAGTAGTCTGACTGCTGCAAAAGAATAACGTGATAGTGTGCCAGCAACCTTCCTACAAAACCAGCAAATCTAAATAATGGTTGAATCTAAGTAGTCTTATTTGCAAGGAGTCCAGATGGCCCTGTGGGCAACAAATTATGTACCTTTATCTTTCAAATACTAAATGGCACAGCTCCAGACTATATGGTACCATTAATAAACTTACCTCAAAGAAACACTAAATATGAGGCAAGAAACTATCTCAGTCTACACCTCCCAAACAGCAAAAAAGTGATCTACAGAACTGTCCACTCTGCAGACTTCACTTACTTAGGAACCAAATGGTGGAGCTCCTTACCACCCAAAATAAGAAATATGCAGGAATATACTAGATTCCGCAAAATCCTCAAATCGTTCCTTTTCAAACAGACCCTCACAATGAACAACCATAACTCAATTAATTATTACCTGAATTGGTTATTACTCTATTTACCATTAACTTTCTGTTTGCTTCATATACAATTTCTCATTCATAATAGATTTTCAAAATGTTAAACATCCATAGCTATCCCAGTATGTTTATGATATTGTATTGTAAAATTGGATTCTTATAACAAATTACTTTCTTATGCATTATTCATTGTTATGTATCCAATACTGTTTATTGTAAACCACATTGAACTCAAATTTGTTTGGGATAATGTGGGATATAAATGTTACATTTGTACCCCGCGCTTTCCCACTCATGGCAGGCTCAATGCGGCTTACATGGGGCAATGGAGGGTTAAGTGACTTGCACTGAGTCACAAGGAGCTGCCTGTGCCTGAAGTGGGAATCGAACTCAGTTCCCCAGGACCAAAGGCCACCACCCTAACCACTAGGCCACTCCTCCATATGTCTTGCAGTGCAAATCCCATACCATTTTTGTCACCTTTACAATCACCTGTGCTGTAATACTTGTATAATCTTCACAGGACCTTGATTTCTCTTACAAACTATTAATACCTTGAATAATATATTTACATTGTACTGGGGGGAAAATATATGTATTTTATTATACTCTTGATATTCATAAGAGTTATTTGTCTTGTCAGAAACTTACTTCATATTGAATATTATTCATATAATTTTATGAAATCTGAATAAAATCAACTCTAGGCTACAATTTACCACTCAATTAACATTCAATGAGTAACACAATTGGATATCCCTTCTCATGGCTTCTATTCCCTCAAGGGTATCCACTCTATTGGCTATCTTCGTTTCATCCACAAAAAGCCAAACATTTCCTTCTAACCCTTCAGCAGTATTGCTCACAAATATATTACTACTACTACTTATCATTTCTATAGCGCTACTAGACGTACGCAGCGCTAACAGTATCTGCCCCAGCACCGATCCCTGAGGCACTCCACTAATTACCTTCCTTTTCTCAGAGTGGATTCTGTTTACCACCACCCTCTGTTGCATGTCGGTCAACCAGTTTCCTATCCAGTTCACCACTTTGGGTCCAAAGTTCAGCCCTCTCAGCTTATTCACGAGTCTTCTGTGAGGGACAGTATCAAAGGCTTTGCTGAATTCCAAGTAAATTGTCTAGCGCACGTCCTTTATCCAGTTCTTTGGTCATCCAGTCAAAGAAGTCAATGAAATTCATTTGGCAAGATTTTCATATGGTAAAGCTATGTTGCTTCGGATCCTGTAACCTGTTGGCTTCTAGAAAGTTAACTATTCTTTTCATCAACTCCATTATTTTACCACCGATGTGAGACTTTCTGGCCTGTAGTTTCCCACTTGTTCCCCGTCTCCATTTTTGTGAAGAGGGACCACATCCGTTCATCTCCAATCCCATGGAACCTCTCCTGTTTAAATATCTGTTAAATCTTTGAGGTCCCACCAGTACTTCTGTGAGCTCCTTCAATATCCTGGGATGTATCCCATCTGGCCCATCAGATTCTCAAGCTGTTTATAAATGCTTTCCTCCTTGAACTGCACAATATCCATTCCATTGCCGGATATTCCTTCAACAGCCAACCACGGTCCTCCAGGATTTTCTTCTGTGAACACCGAAGAGAAGTAATTGTTAGCGCGTTGGATTTATCCTCATCACTCTCCACAAAGCCATTCTCAGTCTTCCTATCTTTTCTGCTTTCCACAATATATCTGAAAAGTCTTGTCACATCTCGTAACATCTTTAGCCATTTTTTTTCTTCCACCTATGCTAGACTTATTTCCCTCTTCTTTGAGTTTAAAATCTGGTAATCTTTTCTGTGATCCTCTCATTGCGTTCTTCTGTATTTCGTGAACGAAGCCTCTTTTGCCCTTATTTTTTTCAGACACATTTAGAGAACCATATAGGCTTCCTGTTTCTCTTGTTTTTGTTTACTTTCTTTGTGTAACAATAAATTGTGATATTTATAGTAGAGCTTTCAAGTTTTATTTTATTACTGTCCCGCCCATTGGAAGACCTAAGTGGCTTACAATCTACAACAGAATCAGAGGGGGAGAGAAAAAAGACAAATTAAACTCGGTCATGACTTCCAGAGTAGGTGGTAGATCTACAATAATTAATAGTGTCGGGGGGGGGGGGGGGGGGAAACAAATAAGGAACCGCTACAAGTATCTTCAGAGTACTCCCACTGTAACTGCCAAAAAAAGCATAAAGCCATTGGAATGCTGTAATAAAGAGGTGAGTCTTTTTACGTTTTTCCAAGGATGTCTGCAAACAAAGAGAAGTAGGAAGACTGTTCCAGAATTATAACCCCTGCACATCAAAAATAGCATGTCTAGTATACTCATGGATTATATCATGGTAACTAGGAATTACTCGTTGATTGAGTTGTGCAGATCAAAGTGTTCTCATCGGGCATTAAGGAATAAGCAGTATTTTATAAGTAGCATGAAGTGACTGGAAGCTAGTGGGCTTCCTTAACATATGGTGTGATGTGATCATATTTATGTGTATTGGAAATTAAAACGAATAGCAGTGTTTTGGATATTTTGTAAGTATTGAATGTCTTAATCCTAAGGCCATGATAAATGGCGTTACAACAATCTAATTTGAGATAATCAGTGAATGAATCAGTATATTTATCGCTGCAGGAAAAATCAAAGAACGAATAGAGCAAATAAGCCTGAATGTGTAGAAATATCGTTTAACAACCTTGAGGTATTTGTGGAAGAAATGAAAGGTGTGAATCTATAAGTACTCCAACGATACAGTCAGTGTCTGCCCCGGGCACAGGAATATTGGCAATGGATGTTAGTATAGGTAAAGTAGGGCCTAGCTTGTTTTGGAAGAGTACTGCTTTAGACTAGTTTGGGTTGAGTATTTGTGATCCTTAAACCAGTCAGAAATCTGAACTAATTTACAGTTAGTAGTAGTTTCAGCAAGAGAACAGGTATCTAAAGGGATGAGTATGTGAATATCTGTATAAACATATGTGGACTGTGTTAAAGTTAATAGAGGAGGCAGAAGGATATGTCTGAGACAGTATTGACCCTTGTGGGATGTCAGAACCATGACTAAAAGGGACAGAGAGAGTATTATTGTAAAGTGCTATGTAATGATGAACGATATATGTAAGAAGCAACACCTAATAAAGTAGTCTCGGTGCTGTGATATTTTCGAAAGGCTGTTTGATTAGGATGTAGAACTTGTGTTTTAGTGACAAAATCAACTAATTGTGTGTGTACTAAGGATTCTAAAATCTTGGCGGTAAATGGAAGATTAGCTACAGAACGATAGTTGTTGAGGTCCGTAAGTTAGTTAGCGTCTTTAATTGTAGGCTGTAGAATACCTGATTTCCAATAGTCTGGTACCAAACCAGTCGTGAGACTGAGGCAGATCATGGCGTTAATAAAGGGATGCAAGGAACCTAAAGAGCAATTAAAACACCAGTTGGGACTGGGTCATCCAATGAAGTTGTAGTACAGAGCTGCATAATAACTTCGCTAAGCTCTGAAGAAGATGGTTTATAAAACTGAGTCATGGTGCTGCATAAGACAATGAGGGTTGCTGGAAGATGACTGAACAATGGGTGTAAAAATGGTTGAGGTCCGGTTCCTTGGAGAAAACTACAACGTAAAGTAGTAATTTTGTTCACCAAGTGTAACGATAACGATTGAGCAAAGGGTAACTGCTCCAGAGCAGTAGTGGTGTGGAGAAATGTAGTTAACAATTTCAAGGTTTTATAGAGAATAGAGTTATTAGGTGCATTTGTAATTTTAGTGGAGAAATATTTCCTTTTAGCTGTTTGTATAGCCGACTTGTATGAGTGAGCAGTATTTTTGAAGATAGAACGGCTAGTAGTGGATGGATGGCGATGCCATCTCCGTTCTGCTTAGTGGAATTGCCGTGTAAGTGAGTGTAAATCTTTTGTAAATCAATGACTTTGTACCTTACACTGCCCTGGAAGTTGACATATTTGCAGTGGGGCAACAGTGTCAAATGCTGTATGTAGCTAAGTATTCCATATAGAAATTTGTTCAGTAAGGGAATGAGTGGAAAAGGAATTAAGGTCAAGGTTGGAATGCATAAGGAGAGAGTTTGAGGTAATGGTTGATAGATCTCTATAAGAGTTGCTCAGGGCTACAGGTAAACTGTGAGGAATATTAGAGTGGAACACTAGTGGTCAAACCATGATACAGCAAGGACCAAATTTACACAAAATGAATAATAAAAAGCAGGGATGGATAAAACAAGATCCAATTTATGCCCACTACAGAGGGTGGGACCCTTGTGTTGTGTCAGTTCATGGTCTAGTAGAAACATTGAAAAGTCTTTTGAAAAGGAAGAAAAAGGTTCATCAAATTGAACATTAGTCTCCCAAGATTACTGGATTAGAAGAATTCAAGCAAAAGTGGAGGAGTTTGCATGATGACAGTGAATGGGGGAGGGGTGATAGACTAGAAGAAAGTCTAAAGGAGGAGTGCCATGAAGTTGGAATTTAAGTGATTCTAATGTCAGATGTGATAGTCAAGGAGTAAATTACTGCAGTTCCACTACCGTGATGACTGTTGTGGTAACAGACAAAGTATAACCTGGGGGGACTGCCTGATTCAAGTAAGCAGCATCAATGTCAGTGGGCCAGGTCTCTGTGAGAAAAAGAAGTTCAAAAGAGTGGGAGAGAATTAAGTTGTATAGGAGAGCATGCTTATGTGGGACTGACCGGCAATTCAGTAGACCAACTAAAAGACTATGTGGACTAGAATGAGGGATCAGGAGATAAGAAGAAAGAGGAATTGTAGTGAGATAACGTACTTGTCTTTGGAAAGGAGGAGAATAGTTGGACAGATTACTGGGATAGGGTGTGCTAGACACATGACACTTACAAGTATACTCAAAAAGAGGAGCATAATGAAGACAGTGCAGATAGCAAACGCTTCAAAAGATAGTGAATATAGTATGCGTTCTCAGGAGGTGTGCAAAGGAGCATGACGGTGCATGCACACAATGCGGCATGCGCCAATAGTAGATATAGGCAGTAACGTGTGAATGACAACTCCTAATGGACAGAACTTCTGGTGGTGCTTCTGCCACATTCGTTGTGGCAGGGAAACAGACAAAGCAGACAGCAGACTTGAAAGACACAGGAGCACACAGAGACAATTTCAGTATTAAGAGCAAGCAAAGAGAACTATATGCCGATAATAGATATAGGCACTAACATGTGAGTGACAACTCCTAATGGGTGAGACTTCTGGTGGCGCTCCCGCAGCATTCGCAGCAGAAGGGAGGCAGGCAAAGCAGACCTGAAAGCCAAAGGAGCACACAGGTACAATTTCAGTATTAACATGCAAAGAGAACTTTGCGCCGCTAGTAGATAGTAGATGTAGGCTCTAGCGGGCGAGTGACAACTCCTAATGGGCAGGACTTCTGTTGACGCTCCTGCTACATTCGCAGGGAGGAAAGCAAAGCGCCACCAGAAGTCCCGCCCATTAGGAGTTGTCACACGTTAGTGCCTATATCTACTAGCTTTCGGCTTGGACCACTGATTTTTCCACTTCCATCCCATTGGTTCCTTCTTCAGGTATTTCCCCATTTTACCAAAATCAGTACGTCTGAAATCCAGTACTTGAGTTTTGTGTGTCGTCACTCCACCTTTACCCTTTTATCAAACCACATTGTGTGATGATCACTGTTACCTGGGTGGGCACTGGCATGGATATTGGAAACACTCCATTTATGAGCACTAGATCCAGCGTTGACCCTTCTCTAGTGGGTTCCGTCACCATTTGTCTGAGCAAGACATTTTGACAGGTGTCCACAGTCTCCCTACTTTTTTCTAATTCTGCCGACGGGGCGTTCCAGTCCCCATCAGGCAAGTTGAAATCTCCCAAAAGTAGCACCTCTCCTTTCATACAAACTTTTGAATATCTTCTATTAGATCCTTGTGCAGCTTCTCCATTTGTGCCAGAGGTCTGTAGATAACACCCATGTGGATACAGATTCCATCTTCTCTTTCCGGGATAATTCATAAAGCTTGTTCCTTTCCCCAAGTTCCCTGCATTTCAGCCTCTCTGATACTGTTTTTCACAGTGCCACTCCTCCACCTCTTCTGCTCTCCCTATCCTTCCTAAAAAGATTATAGCCTAGTATGGTAACGTCCTATTCATGGAAATCATAGAACCACATCTCTGTAATAGCAATAGTATCCAAGTTTTCTTCAAACATCAGTGTTTGCAGATCTTGAACTTTTTTACTAAAGACTATGATCATTTGTTTTCATTGCTTTCCACGTGCTAAGTGGGTGGTTTTCTATATTGTCCTTTTCCTCGGCCATCATGTTTGTTCTAGGGTGACTTTCTAAATTCCCTTGTATCCTTTTGTCACCCCCACCCTTTAGTTTAAATGTCTAGAAACATACCTTCTGAATTTGTCCCCAAGGATCATTTTACCTGTCACACAAAGATGTAGCCCATCATTACAGTACAGTCTGTTAGTTTTCCATGTATTATCCCATCCTCCTAAGTATCTAAAACCTTCTTCTTTACACCAAGATTCAAGTCACATATTGAATTCTATTGTTTTATGTAGTTTTTCTTCTCCCTTCCCACATGTTGGAATTACTTCAAAAAACGCCGCGGTCCAAACCAAAGACTTCAGTCCCTCCCCAAGCTTCTGGAACGCTCTCTGTTCTGTAAACTTGCTATTGTTGGCCAGGTCATTTGTCCCCAGATAGATTACAACATCAATATTAGAATCCTTGCTCTCTTCTCGGATAACGTTCAATATTTGGTCAATACTAATGGTAGCTGAGGATTCTGGAAGGCATTTCACTAGGTTGGAACCTTTGAACTGTGTTCCTAAATTAATTCATCTGATAATGGAGTCTCCTATTGTGACAAAACAGTGGGTTTTAAGCCTGTAAAACTGTATTATTTCTTGAATTGTATTTCTCTAGTTTTGTCAGCAGGTGGTGCATGTTTGTTTTAAGTTGTTACCAAGAAATGACTGTTCCCTCCTTATTATTAACTCAGATAATAGGTAACCTGCAGTGATGTGGTGACTATTTTTTAAAACTTGTTGTTCTGGGCTCTGATTGTCCCAGGAACTCAAAATTCAGCTAGAATGTACTGGCTTTTTCTCCAGTCTTAGCCAGGGAGAAAAGAGAGAAGGATCTTTTTGCTGAGGCCCTGTGAACAGTTATGTTTGATAAACTGAGCAGCTATAAGCCCTGATCTCCCCAGGTACTGTTTGATCCATATTTCAGTTACCTGTTACTGTTTGCACCTTTGTTGATTCTAATATTTTCATGACAATAAACATTTTTAGTTTGTTCTTGTCTGGACTGACTAAGAATCCTGGTGGTTTGTGTGTTGGGTCTGTGAGTACTTCCTAGGAACTGTGTGTCCACTGGGAGTGTGGCCCCCAGTAACCTAGAAATTACTGGGGATAATTTGAGAGCGGGAGACTAGCCCAGAAGCACTTAGGACCCAGTCGGTGGGAGGAGGGTGCTAGTGTTGAGCACAAGCAGCAGGTGCATGTGGTCCTGAGCTGTTCTGGGGATAGACTCTCTAAGTAGCTGCGGGGTAGCCCCATGTGGGTGGCTAGGCATTTCGTGACACCTATCCTATATAATAATTTGCTCTATGAACGTTCCATGAGGCTGCCTGCGACCATGCCTCGCTTCTGATTGGCTGTGGCAGGCAGCTTCATCGAACGTTCATGGAAAAGGAAAAGAAAGGACTGCCGCCCTCCTGAAATCGCCAACCTCCCTACCCCCCCCCCCCCTTCCTCCTCCTCCTCCTGGGGTCCCGGCGGCAGCAGTGAAGGGCGAACAGGCTCGCCGAGTCTGCTGCCTTCCCTTCTCTTCGCTGTCAGCTCTGACTCTGGTCCCGCCCTTGCGGAAACAGGAAATGAGGGCGGGACCAGAGTCAGAGCTGACAGAGAAGGGAAGGCAGCAGACTCGACAAGCCTGCTCCATCTTCACTGCTGCCGCTGGGACTCTGATAAGAGGGGGGGAGGGGAGGGTAGCAGAGGGGGGTTGGCGATTTTGGAGAGGGGGCGACATGCACGTAGGGGGATGGGCGGGGCCAGTGTTGGGGAGGGGAAGCATCGCAAGGACGTATGTGAGACTGAAGGGGGGTCTGGAACTCGGGGAAGGAAGGAGGGGGGCATGGAACTCAGAGGGGGAAGGGAGGGAGGGGGGTCTGGAACTCTGAGGCGGAAGGGAGGGAGGGGGGTCTGGAACTCGAGGGAGGTAGAGGGGGTCTGGAACTCGGATGGGGAAGGAAAAGAGGGAGGGAGTCTGGAACTCGGAGGGGTGATGGGGGAGGGAGGGGGGACTGGAACTCGCAGGACGGACAGAGGGAAGGAGAGTGATAGAGAGAGGGAGGGGGGCCCTGGAACTCAGAGGAGAGGGGAGGGCCTGGAACTCAGAGGGGGAGGGGAATGCATCACCTGTTAAAAAACAAAGCACAATCAGGCCCATACAGAACACCTGGAAACTTATGCACAAAGTGGTGAGTTGCAGGGGAGTGGGAGAGGGGAGAGGACGGCATGGAAATCGGAGGGGAGGAAAGGGGGCCGTGGGACTTGGAGGGGACAGAGGGAGAGAGCAGGGGGGGGGGGGGGATAACCTTGCTAGCGCCTGTTTCATTCCAGACAGAAACAGGCCTTTTTTACTAGTCAATTAGAATTTTCTGCTTTGCACCAATCTGTCATTGTTTGGGGGATGTTTTTTGGATTGTGCTACTTTCCTTGCCTCTGGTTCCACCTCAGCACTTCTTTTCTCAGCAACATACTGATCTGGTGCAGCAAAGGAATTATGCAGGGGCAAAGACTGGGAGGTTGAATGCTTCTGAGCATAATGTGACCCATCTATTCCTCTGTTGCTTCATTCTCTGTGGCAATGGTGGTGATAAATTGGGAATTGAGTAATCCTGGATTCTTAATTGTAGCCAATTCCTTCTTGAGGTTGTTCATCTCATCTTTCATATCAGATATTTGGAGACAGATAGGGCAAGCTCTGATGTTCCAGATGGTTTGCCTTAGGATTAAAGCAAAACGTGTTTCAATGTGTTTTGGTATGAATCGTATTTAACTATAATAGCTTTGAGCACAGAGTGGTATTCCTGACAACACCGATGCATAAATGCTCCGTTATGTGTGACCCAGATCTTACTTTCTAACCAGCAGTTACTGTGGTCAAAGAAGGAAATTTTTGTAACCTTTTTAAAATGTAATGTGTGAGAATAGCTTTCTTTGAAGGGTAATGGTTAAAATCAAGCTAATGCAATATCAGTAAAGAATAGAAATCTCTCTTAGATTTACCTATGTTATGTGAAATAGAATTTGTTTTGCGAGTCCTCCCCTTTAGCAGTTTGAGGGCCTTCAACAGGTTCAGTTTTATGTTAAATGGTAGTCTACTTTTCTAATCTCTAGATTAATCTTGAATGTTCTACAATGCAGTGGATCAATCTTACAGTAGGAAAATTTTTTGAATCTGTTTATTTTTGTAGCAAAAATCCCCATCCACACACAAATTTTGTAATGTGGTTTTGTTTCGGAAATTCTTATAAGTGTAGTCCATACTATTTGTTTTATCTCAAAAGATATATATTTCCCTGCTAAATAATGTCCTTTTTTCCTACAGATAATTTCTCCAACTGCATTGTTCTTGGCTGCTAAAGTGGAAGAACAACCACGAAAACTTGAACATGTCATCAAAGTGACTCATGCCTGTCTTTATCCTCAAGAGCCACAGCTAGATACAAAGAGCGATGTATGTTAAGTGAGGTTTTTGTGGAGATTTGCTGTTATATTTGAAATTTATAGCATGGAAGCAGTTGTACAAATTTTCATCCATGTTGACTGTGGCATTCTTACATTTGTCTTCAGTCTATGCACTCCAACTTAATTTTAATGCCACCATTAAGATAAAAGTAAAGTCACATGTCAGTGTTCCATCATGGATCTATCTTGTCAGTAGATGCTCTTACAAAGGGCCCCATTTACTAGGCTTCGCTAGAGGCGTGCTAGCGTTTTTAGCACACTCTAACCATGTAGATGCTCATAATATTCCTATGGGTGTCTACATAGTTAGCACACGCTAAAAACGCTAGCGCACCTTAGTAAACAGGGCCTAAAGCTTGTGAAACTGAGTAGAATGTTTGTTTTTAAGAGTTATTTCCCTATTTAGTTTGTAGCATATTCAGGATTAACATAAGGGGGAAACTTTAGGCATAAATTGGGCTTCTGTAAAGTCCATTTCTTTTTGCATTTTATGTTCAAGCTGTGTATTAAATAACTGCTTTACTAATCTGACTGATATTAGTACATGTAGCTTATATTGTAAAACTGTAGCTTACCGCATATTGTAAACTGTTTTAAATTTAAAATCTAGGTAACTTTTAGTTTAACTTAGAGAGTTCATTAGCAAAGGCAGTGTGATATTGTATTTTATTTAAAGTTTGCTTAAATGTGTGCTTTATTTGATATAATATAGTATGCCATTTGTATTTTACATTTTTTTCAACAATTGCTGATTCAGAATGGCTCACGATATGTGTGAAGTTACTGTAGGTCCAGATTTACCCATCTTCCCTCTTAATGTATCAAATATAGCATCAAAATTATAAACAATTAAACACAGGCATCATAAAATACCATAATTGACCAATTTTGTTCACCTACCCCATTCTCTTTATATCTTTTTCTAAACAGTTACATTTTTGGGTAGATATCCTCTCTTTAAGCACCAAAATCTGTAGTGTAACAAATGAGCTACATTTTTTAAGGAGAGGGAAGAAGAGGTAATCACATTGCATTAAGCTGATGAAGAAAAATCCATGATTTTGGTTCTGGAAAGCAAAACTGTGAAACGATCAAAAATATTTTTATTTTCCAGGCATATCTTCAGCAGGCACAAGAACTAGTTATACTTGAAACTATAATGCTACAAACTTTAGGTAAGTGAGTAATTTTCTGAACTTAGGTAGCTGAGTATGAATGCACATTCGTTATCAAGGCAAATTATGAAAAGAACTTGTATTTGGGTTAGGGAGCCAGGTTGTATTACTATAAGAGGCCAAATGAAGGAGGGGAGGGAAAAGTTGCTTTGTTCTTGGCGCACAGGCCGACATTCTATTCCTTGGTAGCGCGGGTGTACCCATGCCCCGTGCCAGAGCCTGGAATCCAGATCCCAGCACTGCCCAAAGGAATATTAAAACATCTTGCAGCATGTCTTGTCTCCCCCTCCCCCAGCAAAAGGGTTCTAGGAGTGGGTCCACTCAATGCTGGAACTACACTAAGTTCAAAATGGCGCCTGTGACCCCTAGCAGTAGTTCTGTGGTAATAGTGTTGGGGGCCATCTTAAGTTCAAACTCCACTGACTACCAGTACATTTTAGGGCTATATTTAAAACTGTGTCTATGATCTAAAAGGCCCTTAATGCAAATAGGCCAGATGGAGTACTTGAACAGGATCTCCCTCTCTGCACCTCCAAGATGGTTAAGATCCTCCCAAGAAATATCTCTAACCATGCCTTCTCCAAATAAAGTCACATGATGTGACACCACTGAGCTGTCTATTAAGACATTTTAATGTGTGTTGTATTGATATTGGAAGTAAAATATTATGTTAGTATGTACTTCTGTTTGAATGTTTTTTTACTGCTGTAATTGCGTATGCCCAGTTTATTCTTGCTGTTCACTCCCTTGGGTGAATCCAAATACTGTAAATAGAATATGGCAGAATGACCCCTAGCAATAATTTTGTGAGACTACATGTAGGGTTCATAGATGCCATTTTGAACCCAGCACAGCTCCCACCCTGGCCTGCTATACAAGGGAAGCCCTGTTCTGAGTCATGGGAGGATGTTAGATAGTGGGGAAATGGTTAGAGGGCATGGTGTTGGGTAGGGGGATCTGATTGTGGGGAGGGGGCCTTGTGTTGGAGGCTGTCGGTGGGGTGGCTGGGGGGCTGCTAATAGCATGACTGCACTTAACGCCACCCATTGCCTGCTTGAATGCTGCCCTTATCTATGCTAAGTGGCAAGTTACCACACTGACTGGTTTTGGCTTGCAGTAGCCATTGGTACAAGTTTGTGTGCTAATGGCTGCTGCATGCTAATACTTTGATGCCTAGCAGGATTTAGTAAACATGCCCCTCAATGCACATTAACTTGTGAATTATTACACATGAAGTTCATTTGCACTCATTAAAACAGTGTGTGAAACACACACTTGTATTTGGAGCACTGCATGCGTAAATGCTAAGCTTTTCTGAATTTATATATTTTCATGTTTGAATCGATTCATAGATTCTAAACTGCTTTCCTAACCTCTGTGTGTGTGTGTCTCTCTCTCTATCTTCCTTGATAATCTCTGACATTACCCCCATCTTTCCTATACAGGAGAGGAAAAAAAACCCTTCCTTTATAAGTTGCTTTATTTCTGTGAAGCACTTTGACACTGTGTTATGGATTATTGGCATCTGTTACTTGACAAGCTGGTCACTCATGATTTGATGGTTATGTGTTATGCCTGTAGTAAACAGCATTGTTTTTGTTGAGCAAGGACTTAAGTGTTTCAGAGAATATTTAAATAAAGCAGAGTTGTGATTGAAATCTGGGCAAGTCTCTTGGGCTACCTTTGTGCTGTTTCCGATGTTGCTAAAGTCAGCAGGGATTCATGTTAGAAAAAAAAAGAGATTCTTGCACTTTGCAGTAAGCCTGATAATGTAATGACGGAGGAGCAGCCAGCCTAAACCCCAGAATAAAGGAGTATGTGTACTGCATTTCTGAGATGAGATGACACTCTTTGGCTACCTTTTTCAAAATATGATACAGATGATGACATTCACCTAATGTATAAGTTTGGGCTCTGATTTTTTCTGTGTGCACAGTGGATGGGAATCAAGTCCTAAATAAAAGTGACTTAAATGAAATGGTTCCATTTGAATTATTTTTTGCTCAAGTGTATAAACCAGGGGTTCTTAACCAGTGGTGGAGGTGTGGAAATAAATCAGATGAAGAGAGAGAGGTCTTGAAATCTGAAGCAATTTATTGAAACTTTTTAGACACTGTGGAGGCAGTTATTAGGACAGTTTTCAAAGGAATTTGCTCAGGTAATTTAATAGCTGGGTAAATTCCTGAGGCTGAATACTTAGTGCATTACTCAACATTAGGTACAATTTATGTGGCATTGTAGCTTTAGCAGTGATGACTTTGGTATAACTGTGCAGTACTGTAATTTTAGCAATATGTGACCATGTCTGGGAAAAACATGACTAAAGTAGCGGATCCAGAATGTTGAGAGTGGCTGATATTTCATGTCATGGGTCCATAATCACTGTGAAAAAGTAACACTTTAACCTCTAACTTCATTTTTTCACACAAAAGGATGGTGTTTGGCTCGTTGTATTACAACTTGTTTGCTCAAACAGAATTTATCAGAACCTCTTTTTGTTTGCTTCTGGTGACTTTAGGAAAGGGGATGGAGTGGGATTTAATATACCGTCTTTCTGTGGTTACAATCAAAGCAGTTTACTTATTATATACAGGTACCTATTTTTTACCTGGGTCAATGGAAGATTAAGTGACTTGCCCAGATTCAGAGAGAGCTGCATTGGGAATTGAACCCAATTCTCCTGGTTCTCAGGCTGCTGCGCTAACCATTAAACTAATCCTCCTCCACTCTGGTCACCTTTTCACAGAGATGGTCACACACGTTAGCAGTTAGTGCTGTTAGTGGCTAACAGTGATCTATGTAGCTGTCAGTTCCTAATGGACGTGGTTTAGGAAGGGAGTATGAGAGTTTCATTGATCAGTTAAATGGGTGTGGGAACCAAAAAAGGTTAAGAACCCCAGATACAAGCAAGCTATGAACAATTAGGCATGAAAATTTTGACAATTATTGAATCAATTATACTAAATTTCATTTGAAAAATATATGCAGCGCACAATGTTTGACTAGTTTAGAAGTAACATCAGGAGACCCTGTGCTTGTATTTCTCAAACACAATGGTTCTTAGCCTAGTCCTTGGTAGCTACCTAGCCAGTCCAGCTTTTAGGCTATTCAGAGTTAATATATATGAGATACGTTTTGAATATAGGAGAGGCTATTCATTTGTTAATTTTAGAACATCAAGAGCTTTCAACAACCCAACACCTTAAGACGTTTCATCTCGGGGTATCCCAATTCAAACCTCAATAGTGACTCCTTTCACACAGGAACCTCACCCTGTGATTCACTGAAATAGTGATCGGTCAATTTTTACACTTTATTCTTACAAACGATTTAAATATTTTTTAATATATATAAAAGTTACTTAGCTTTGCTTCAGATGATTTGCTGAACCCTCTAAGGGTAGTTTCCGATGAAGGGACCCTGTCAGAATAGGAGCCTACTACAGTTAAAAACTGAGGAGGATGTTAAGAACTTTTTAAAATTACAATATTCATCTGTCTTAATGCATAATTGCTTGGTGTTTTCTCAACACCTTCCTGAAGGTACACTTAGTCAATCAGGTTTTCAATATTGTCACATTGAATAGTCATGAGAGAGATTTGTATACAGGGGGTTTCCAATGTATGCCAAATAATATACATATTCATTATGGTAATCTCGAAAACCCAGTGGGCTTAGATGTACCCCGAGGAGAGGATTGGGAGATGCCGACTTAAAAATCAGTGGTTTCTGGACCTCTCCAAGGGGATCCCTAGCTAATTAGTTTTTTGGGGGGATATCCGCAATGAATATACATGAGAGAAATGCACATGCCGTGGGGGCATGTAATCTATCTCAATATTTATTGTTGATATCCTGAAAACCTGACTGGTGGGGATTCCCTTGGACTGGTTTTGGAACTAACAGTTAAACCTTCAGCAGTCCACCGCAGGGTCATCTTTCTTGCAGATTCACTATTAAAAATTGATGAAATGGTATTTGATACAGTGCTTTTTTTTTTTTTTTCAAATGTTTTTTTAGGTTTTGAGATCACCATTGAACATCCTCATACAGATGTGGTGAAATGTACCCAGTTAGTGAGAGGTCAGTGATTATTTTTTTTCCAGTCTGTTGTATTTCCTTCATACTTAGGATGCCTATTCAGTGAGAAAGAACTTAAAGCTTGCCTGAAAAATCCTAGGAGCCAGGTGAATTGGCTGTCTAAAGTTTGGAGATGCAAAAATATTTTAAAAACTAATGATGGTGTAAAATAATGGAAAAAATTGCCAAACAAAATGAAAACAGCAATGAAGAGTAAAAATGTAAGTCTAAGAAAAAAGGAGAGAAGTTTTTTTTTTCTGGCTCCTAAAGATTTTTGACTTACACCTAATTTTTATAAATATATTACCACTTTTGGCTTAGTGGACAATTTTCAAATAGTCCACATAGTTGCAAAGAACATGAGCACGTTTGCCACACTTTGTAGCTAATTTTTTAGGGTAGTTTTCTCTTTGGGGATTATCTAAAGTAGAGGAGTGTGGGATTATCTAAAAAAAAGCTATATACTTTTCATCTGTGAATAAAAGGTTTTGAGAATTTGGGCTCAATAGCTAGGAAGACATATTCTTAGTGCTGACCCTTAAATATGTCAGAAATCTCATAGTCATGCCAGTGATGTACAGAATTTGCTGTTGGTTTCATATACCAAATTTGAAAGGGTTTTTAACTTGAATGACCATATATAGTCATGGGTCTGAAGATAAGGAGAATCACCCAGTCAAATAAGTGAGCACTGAATCATGGAACATGCATCAACACAGAACAGACGGAAGGTTCTAAAAGCAAAAGCCTTTTTCTCCCATGCATGAGTTCTTGTCCACAGTGCCCTTTGGATGGTTTCTTTATGCAGCTGCTCAATACTTGGAAGAAAAATCTTTTTCAGTGAGGACAAGTAGTATATGAGATCCTCATTAATGGGTGGCTTCATTTGGCAGAACCCAGAGTAGTAAGTTTATCAAAGCTCCCTGTTTGAAGAACTTTTTAGTAATCTGACCCATGCATGTGCAGGACATCTTGTGCTGGCATCATTGTATAGGGCTACTTCAGTTTTTGCCATGGAGCCCTTTAGATTTGTATTTTTAATCTCAGTAGGTCATTGTGTTTCAAAAGTAAGCACATTTGTTTTTCAAAACCCATCGGTTTACTTGGATTTGCTCACTTGTAACCTGGGGGGGGGGGGTGCATTTTAATTGGCACATCAAATGGTATTGTGGGGAGATTTTCATTATTGGTATTTTTGAAAATGATGAGCCCCAGCAGTTTCCAGAAGTGCAAACTGCAGTGGGACTTTATTAGTCACAATACACACAATTGGTGCCTGCAGTACCTCAGAACCAAACATGAGATTTCTAGTTGTGAGGTCTTCATGGCTATAAAGAGTAAAAAGAAAGTTTCTTTTGTTTGTCTACGTCCAGTTCAAGTGCATTGGAGGCATCAATTTTGAGGGGCTCAGGAGTTGCACAAAATGCTAGTGATGCATTAGCATCGAGGAGGCATTGATCTCCCATCCCATCATTAACATCAAGATTCCACTGCTTCAACAGTGACAGTGATCAAGATAATCAAGCAAAAGCTAAAGAGACATCAGTCTATAATCCCCCCCCCCCCCCCCAAAAAAAAAAAAAAGAGGTTCATTCTTTTTCATCCACATCTGGTGCACAGTGGCAGTCTCTAAGGGTCTGATATACGGTCACTAATACTTTTCAGTATATATGGCATTGATTCCAGGATATTGAATGGCCTCCGCATTGGTGCTGGTCATTCCACTGCCAATCTCGAGTGCATTGGGGAGGAAGCTTCACCAGAGCACATATCTATATCAGTTTAGACCCCAGAAGACAAGACAAGAGGAACTTTCACAGAACCCTTGTCTGCTAACTTGGCACAAGCTGAGACATCTCGTATTTAAAAAAAAAATTCTGGGGGTTCAGCTCAAAAATTAGAAGCTTTTCCTGAATAGGAGAAATTGACTGGTCTCCTATTTATACCCCTGTCCACCAAAGTACCTCTTCTTTACAGATTATGTCAAGGAAATAGTTGAAACAATTCCATTTACATTGGAGAAGTAGAGCCCAGGGCAGAAATGGTGGACACCCTCCTATTTCTCAACACCCAACTCTCAAGTAAGTTGCAACAATGTCTGTTCACAAAATCCCCACAGATGAGGATGTGGGAGACTCCCCTTTCTTTACAGCCTGTAAAAGGAAGGCAGAGTCCATGTACAGAGACCAGAAGGCTCCTCTATTTGAAAAGCAGTAAGTTGTGGTTGAATCTACTCTCAAGTGGATGAGACCCCCCCTCCCCCATCCTTTACTTGATGAACCCTGGGAGTGACAGTCATACTCTGGACCTTCTCATGAGGAAGATGTTCTGAAATGCTATGCTCAATTCCTGCAAATATCTTACTAGTTCTTCATGAGGTAATATGTCAGTTTCTCCCTTGGGGCAAATGCAACGGCCTTAGGTCACTAGTGAACAGCAGTAAGGAGATCAACTTTTGATGTTTTTGAGATGTCATTGAGAGCTTCTTCTATGCGTGTTGGCACCCATGGATTCCCATGGCTGTAGGTTTGGACGTCTAGGAAAAGTTAGTCAATATGCTGTGCAAGGGGGAACCCTGACTAGCCCTGTTGGAGACAGAATACTGGGCTTAATGGGCCTTAGTCTGACTCATAGTTTTTTGTTTAAATGATTTCAGGGAAGAGGTGGATCAGTTCAAAGACCACTGCACTACTCTTCAGACCCTTTCTGCAGCCACCACTGAACTGGCCTCCACATTTTCTAGGACAGGGGTGGGAAACCTCAGTCCTCAAGGGCCACAATCCAATTGGTTTTTCAGGATTTCCCCGATAAATATACATGGAATCTATTTGCATGCACTTCCTCTGTTGTATGCAAATAGATACCATGTATATTCATTGGGGACATCATGAAAACCTGATTGGATTGTGGCCCTTGGACTGAGGTTACCCACCCCTGATCAAGGAGGAAGTACCTGGCAGGGGTGCTGAGAAAACACTTCTATCCTCTGAATGGGTGATGTGCTGTACCTTCTTGTTTCGATCAACCACCAGAGGTATTTTGTTCTTACTCAAGAAAGCAAAGAGCCACAATACCTCAGCCAGCTTCCCGCCAAAACCTGTGACAGGGCTTTTGACTAGATCAGTCAGATTTCACAGCATTCCAGTGTCCATTCTGGAGAACATCTCAGTTGGTGAAAGGCTAAGATTTTACCTAAGCTGTTAGTCAGTATAACATGGACTTTGATTCTCAGCATAATATTGAATGGATATAATTAGACCTAAAAGAAACCTTACCCGATTAGTCACCAAGAAGATCATGATCAGACTCTCAGCATCCGGATAAATACTTAAAGGAACTCTCTTCCCATTGGGAGACCAGTACAGTAGAACCTATTCCACTGAGAGTGATGATTTTAGACCAGATATTTCATGATCTCAAAGAAAATCAGGATTTAAAGGCCTTGATCAAATTTCTTGTAAACAAACAAAAAAAAGGTCAAGATGGGTTTCTTGGGTACTTTAATCCCTCTAATCTAAAATGGAGACTGGCTATACTCCCTGGATCTACTGGAGGCTTATACTCGCACAGAGATGCATCATAATCATAGGAAGTATCTTCAACTCATAACAGAAATATTTTATCTCCAATATCCTATATTACCTTTCAGCCTAGTGTGCTCTCCATATTGTTCACATAGTTTCTTGCCATGTTAATGATGCATCTTTTCAAACTGGGGATGCATGTGTTTCCCTATCTGGACAACTGGCTAGTCAAGAGCACATCTGAAGAAGGTTTGACAGAATTAATGAACTCAGCCATTTGAGTGCTAAGACACTAGGGTTTGCAGTCAATTACCCCAGATAATCCCATCAACTTGGTTGGAATTCAGAAGAGCTATGTGAAACACAATGCAGGTAAAAACCTCCTTTGCCAGGAGAGGAGTACAGTCTCTAGTGCCCTTAGTGGAAGAAATAAGTCATCAGACATCATGGGATTTAGTGAGGCTATTGGCAGTGCCTTCAAAAGTATGTGTCACTCCCTTAGCACAGGTCAATGTGAGACAAGCCCAGTGGACTTTTGCGCTCAGTGGATTTGAGCCACTCAAAGCTTGTGAAATGCTATGCAAGTAACCTTTCAGGTGGCTGATTGAATTAATACCGCCAGGTGTAGCCTTTCAAATCATTCAAAATCAAATTGTTCTGGCCATAGATGCGCCCAGACAAGGACAGAAAGCTTATATAGAGGAGTTCTGCATTCAGAGCCTAGTCATCATAGGAAAAGCTTCGTCTTGATAAACTTAAGGGTAATATGGAATTTACAGGCTTTCAGAGATAAATTGGCCAACAAAAGTATTCTAGTTTAGATTGACAGTTGAATACCTATGTTCTGCTTGAACAAGTAGGAAGAAATTAGATGATATCTCTTTTGTTGGGAAATTGTCATGATATAGAATTGGGCCCTCATTCAGGGTAACACTCCCAGCCACATACCTGGCAGGAAAGGATAGCATAAGTCTTGTCTTATAAGCATATAAATGGTCGTTGGTTAGAGAACAGTATTTTGCAAGTGGGCGACACCTTTGACCAGTCTGTTTGCTTCTCCTTTGAGCCAAGGGTCCCTGTGATCTGCTGAAAGATAGGAACACATCCAGCCTCAAAGCGTCTTGCATATATAGTCTCTAAATCATTTAGTAGCTAAATCTTGGAAAGACCTGGGAGCTATGGTAGTCATAGCTTCATTGCTGACCAAGATAAATCTGATTCATGCTCCTGTTGGGATTTGTCCATCAGGAAACAAATTAAGCTTCGGTCTTTCCCAACTCTACTCATGCAAAATCAGATCCATTGCTCTCTGACTGGATGTTGAGAGGATTGAATTCACTGGATCTGGCTGTGAATGTATCTCACATCCTTCTGGCTAATAGAGATTTGCCATCTGATATGATAAAGGCCCTAGTTTGCTTTAATTGGACCACACAACTGCTTGAATACCTACTACATCTGTCCGAGTTGCATCTCATAATCAACTCGGAGTTCACCTTAGTGCAGTTGACACCTCACCATTGTGAAAGTAAATCCATGTCTGTATAATCCTTGCTCTTCCATTTTATTTGAAGCTGACTTAAATTGAAGCCTTTCATTGGTGTCTTAGGACCTCGTTGTGGTTCTAAACAAACTGATATAAGCTCTTTGAGTCACTAGACTCATGTGAGCTGAATTGTATGTCTTGATGTTTCCTGTTTTGATGGTGGTCACTTCTACACTTGGTGTTAATGAGCTACATGCTTCAATGACTGATTAACTTTTTAAGGTCCTGCCTAACCAGTCAATTCTCCTTCCAGCATTTTTACCCAAAAGACATGTCCACAGTGGTGAACATGCCTTGCACACCTGTGATATGAGAGAGCCATAGTCACCTACCTGGCATGTTTTAAAACCCATAGAAAGTTCACCCAGCTTTTTGATGCATGTGATTCTAATAAACCTGGGAATGCTGCTGTCAAATTCAGTCCGTTGGCCAGTTAGCTAGCATGTATCATTTTTACTTCTACCCAGGGCCAATGCAAAGATATTGGGCACCCTTGACATACCCTCAGTCTTGTGCCCCATAAGTGAACTTTCTTCCATGTTCATAGTGAATGAGGGCTATAAATTGCCGATACTATGGCTGCAATTATTGTTGAGGTTGCTAATACTCTACGTAAGTATCAGCTGGACCAAGTGAACTGCTATTGCTCATCTGGCCTCCTTGACCCAGTACCACTAGCTTCCCCGATATTTACTCCCCTTATTTTGTCACCTTTAATTATATCCAATTTTACAAACAACTATTTTATTGTCAATTCCACCTCCCTACCAGCCTACAGGCTATATGTACTACATAGTACCCACATTTACCTTCAATCCTACAGCAGGATAGTATTCCTGTCAGCCATTACCCTAAGGTGGTGCTTTAAGAAGTTTTAATTAAACAACTCTATAATACTAAGATGTAGACAGCAGTCCAGCAGCAAGAGGGGTGCTATCCAGTGTGTATTGCAGATTGTTACATGTATGAAATCTTCTGTTGGTGAGAGGTTATATCTGTGTGCTCGATGCAAAGAGCTCCTAGATCTCAGAGAACAAATCTGTTCTCGTCCGGCTAAAGTAGCAGACTGGAGGAGCTGAGGGAGACAGATACATACATATAAGAGGCCTACAGGGAGGTTGTAGAGAAGTCCCACTTCCAGTCTGGCAGCCATATATATATATATATATATATATATACACACACAGTGCGCACTCCATTTAAGTGCATGTCAGATAAGCGCATGCTCTATTTAACTGCATGCCGTATTTCGGTCCCATTTTTGGCGCCATCAATTTCTGTGGGGACAAACTTCGGTTTAGCGCACCACTGATAAGTGCAAGATCCGCTTATGTGCATGGTTTAAGACCGCTCCTCTGCAGGAAAGACTCCACATCAGCGCATGCATGGAATATGGAAGCCTATTGGCACATGACAACCAACGAGATTTCAAATTTACCGCCCTTTTAACTGCCACAGGCAGAATAAGCAAAAGAATGTTGTTAAGAGTGTACACTGGAGTCGTCGTCGTCACGCAACTGTAAGACTTCACTGGCTGAACGAATAGAAGTTCTTAAAAAATTAGAAAACAAAGTCAAGCATCTATTGCTAAAGAATATGGTGTCAATCCCAGTCAAATTTCATGTATCTTATAGCAGACGGAGTAGTAGCTAGGAATAATTTGATGATATTCATTTTGGATCAGTTTAGTTTGGCCTCTAATAAGCTGTGTTCGAATGGGAGGGGGTTAGTTCTGGGTGAGATTTGTTCTTTGAGTTGTTTCCATTAGCTTGCCTCTCCCTTCTCTGGGGTGGCACCGGATCTCACCGCTGGTTGGCTCAGGCTCCGTCCGCTTCTCCTGCCACTCTGTCTCATCCGTTCACGGAGTCGGCGCGGTCCGTACTGTTTTGATTTATTGGTATAATCTTTTAAGGAATTTCTATCATCATTAAATTTATAATTATGCTCTATCAGTATGACTCATATTAAAGGACAGATGCTAGATTTAATTGCATAGTCTAATAATAATAATAATGGTATTGAGTCCTTAGTTGATAATATAACTTGAGAACCCGTGATTTGGACAGATCATTATTTATCTACTTTTTATGTTAGAAATCCTGAAAATCTAAAATTTTTAGAGAGAAATGGGAATATTGACAGGATGATTTTATTCCGGAAGTACCCAAAAGCAGATATTTTCTGGAATGGACTTTTAGAAATTTTAGACTTTAATGTTTTAGATATACATGGAATGCTCTTATCGTGGGATGAAACTGTGGTAGGGATTTTAGATAAATTGGCTGCTTTGCATGAGAAGCTGAATCATAGGAAAGTGGAAACTCTTTGGTATACAAAGACATTACAGAGACTAAAAAGAACTTGCAGAATGTATGAAAGACTGGAAAAAAACTGAGAAAATAGTAGATACCAAACTTGGGGCCCTGTTTACTAAGGTGTGCTAGCGTTTTTAGAGTGCGCTAATGATGTTAGCGCAGCTTAGTAAACGGCCGTTGGAGAGAGAATTTTCGAATTTATAAAAAATATTCAGGAAGCTAAACTTCAATGTTATGATAAGACTAGTGAAAAAGGCCCGTTTCTGACAGAAATGAAACGGGCGCTAGCAAGGTTTTCCTCGGAGTGTGTATGTTTGAGAGAGTGTGTGTGAGATTGACTGTGTGAGAGAGAGTGAATGTGCGAGTGTGTGTGTGTGACAGAGAGAGAGTGAGACTGGGTGCGAGTGTGTCCGTGAGAGAATCAGAGTGTGTGCCAGGGCCCCCCCCCCCCCCCCCGCTCCGTTCCAGTTCCAGGGTCATCCCCCCTCCCTCCCTCCGAGTTCCAGGGTCTTCCCCCCCCTCCGAGTTCCAGGGTCATCCCCCCCTCCCTCCGAGTTCCAGGGTCCCTTCCAGTTTCAGGGTCCCCCCCACCCTCCCTCAGAGTTCCAGGGTCCCCACCCTCCCAGTTTCAGGGTCACCTTCCCTCCCTCCCTTCCAGTTCCATAGTCCCCCTCCCAGTTCAAGGGTCGCTCCCCCTCCCTCCCAGTTCCACGGTCCTGTTCCCTACCTTCCTCCCTCCCTCCGAGGTGCTTGGTGGGGGTGGGGGTTTTGCTATTTGCTGTCAACCTAAGGAGACACTGCTTCTGGCGTCCAGCAGCAAAATCCTGTCGTGACCCACAGGCAGCTGGAGGTCCCTCATACTGTTTCAGTGACACACATTGACAGGCAGCGGCGGGGCTGACGCAGCCATGGGCACCCTGGATAAACTTTGTATTGTTGACAAATGATGTGAAAATACAGAGTTTAAAATTGCTGTTTCTACCAGGTAGAATAATTTTTAAAGCTGTTTTAGTGATATTTAATTTAGATTTCATGATATTCATATGTTCAGATGGGTAGCTTTCAAATAAATTAAAAAGGTGTGCAGTAAGAAAACAAAAACCTTTTGTCTTTTACCTGTTAAGGCGCAGTTTATCCAGTAGAAACAGCTTTAGAGGTGTTTCAGATGTAAGAAGAAAAAAAAACGACAAAGTGGATCAGCAGCTCCTAGGTGTGCTTGATTTTGAGTGTATGAGAATGACAGCTGTGTTGGGGAGTGGAAACAGAGATTAACCAATGGGCTTCCTTGCTTACAGTGTAGTTGATTGGGTCACTTCCACTCGTGTGTAGTAATCGTCCTGCTGCATGGCCAGAGTCGGAGAGGAGAGGGGTTGCGGCGGAACGGTGAGGGAGCGGCTGCGGGAGGGTGGGTGAAGGGGGGACTGTGGGCGGGGGGACAGGGTGCAGCGGCGATTTTGTTTGGTTTTGAGTGTATGGGAATGACAGCTGCGTTGGGGAGTGGAAACAGATTAACCAATGGGCTTCCTTGATTCGTTGAGTGTGCTCCGCCCTAACGTCATCACGTTTGACTTGAGGGCGAGGCAGACACTCATGGGATCTACTCAATCTACAAATTTAGAACGTTGAAATATTGGAGGCTTCATTAGACCGTTGGGGTTGTGAATTATGTCTGGATGGGGTGTGGCTGAGGGAGGGTCTATGAGTGAGAATGAGTGGTGCTGACAGCCTAGCCTACCAACAGTACAGGGCTTCAGTGTTTCCCTGCCACAGAGTAAGCTTCAGAACGTTGGAGGTGAGAATTATTTATATAGATAAGTGAATGAGACTTCTACTAAATCACTTTTTAGAATATATTCTGAATTGACTAATATTGATAGGACTAGGAATATTTCTTAATTATCTCAACTTTCTACAGATCAATTAGCTACATTTTTTTCAATCAAAGGTAAATAATATTTGGCAGATGTTTGTTACAAACAATAAAGATGTTGCTCAAGAACTGATTAGTCATCAGATTAATGTTATGGACGGAATACCTGCGGCTAGAAGCTGGAAATTTATTTACTCCTGTAACGGAAGAATTATTAATAAGGTTACCAAGAAAGGGAGTCCTTTTTATTTATCAATTCCTCCAACAATTCTTCTTTGGCTCACTGCTTTTGTTAATAATGTTTTAACAAAAGAAATTTATCCTAGTGAAATAGCATCGATTATTCTGATCTCTGTACCTAAAAATTTAGATGGTGATCTTAATCAGGTGAAGAATTTTAGACTGGTTGCCAGAATTTCATGGTTAGCAAAACTCTCTATTTAAAACTTTCTATTTAAAAGAATCTACATATTGGTCTCAGCATAGATATCACTTTATGCATAGTACTGAAACTATGCATATAGCACTTACAACTGAGATCAAACATCACTTACAAAATGGGGAAGGAATATACTAGCTGGCATCTGGATTGTGGGGTCCCTCAGGGTTCCCCACATCTCCTCAGCTTTTCAATGTTTATATGAGTCATCTAGGAGGTTATTTACATTCTTTTAAGTATTTTTTCGTTATCCTGTGCTGATGACATATTTGTTTTATGACCAGTTCAGGAAACCTTTGAAAGTATTTTTTTCTATTATTGAAACATTATATAAAGCTAGTGGAAGACTGGGCATTTACAAATTATCTTAAGCTTAATACACAAAAGACCAAAACTGTGTGCTTTGGAGATTATCAGAAAGTTTCATTAGAAGTAATAAACCTATCTTCAGGTATTTCTCTAAGGATTTGTTCTAAGGTCGAGAGTACTTGGAGTAATTTTAGTTTCATGCTTTAGTTAGAAAATTTTTTTTTCATTTGAGGAAACGTCGATCGATTCAAACATCTTTGTCATATAGTATTTTGAATAATTACATAATCCACACTACTACCATTACTTACTGTAATTCTTTATATTGTTGTATTAACAAACAAAAGATGTGTCGTCATCAACTTCTCCAAAACACTGCAGCTCATCTGATTTTTGGCTTAGGAAAATTCATCAAAGCTAGTCCATTATTGAATAATTTACATTGGTTAAGATTGGGAACATTTATTCAATTTAAGATAGCATGCCAAATTTCACAAGTGTATTTATGGTTTGAACTGTATTATGGTGGGATATTTAATATCATACCCAGGATCAAGGAATTACCTAAGGAGTTCAAAAAAATTGAGTCTTGATATTCTGTCTGTGAAGAAGATGAAATTAAAGTCTATCTGGAAATGCTCTTTTGTATTTCATGGTTCAAGAGTTTGGAATAGTCTACCAGCAGCTCTAAGGTTAACACCTGACCATAATTTTTTTTCGTAAAAATCTTATGTTCTTTGTAAACTATTTTATTGTGAGTGTTGTAGTAGAGGAGTAGCCTAATGGTTAATGCAGTGGATTTTGATCCTGGGGAACTGGGTTCAATTCCCACTGCAGCTTCTTGTGACTCTGGGCAAGTCGCTTAATCCTCCATTGCTCCACGTGCAAATAAGTACCTGTATATGCTATGTAAACCGCTTTGAATGTAGTTGCAAAAAAGCCACAGAAAGGCGGAATATCAAGTCCCATTCCCATGATGTGTACATCCTAACCAATTGTGATATTATTCTTGTTGTAAACCGCTTTGAAGTTTTGTTAAAGCAGTATAGAAGATGCAGAGTAGTATAGAATAGAACCTTTTCTAATTCCACTATATCTTTTTTGAGATACAGTGACCAGAATTGAACACACCACGAGCGATACAGAGGCATTATAATATTCTTGGTTTTATTTTGCATCCCTTTCCTAATAATTTCTAGCATCCTGTTTACTTTTTTGGCCACTGCCACACACTTAAAGAAGTTTGAACTGTAAGTGGAAATAGGCAGGGAGCCTAATAAGGCAGCTTGAAGAGGGTTTATATTAGTGTAGCAAGACTCGTGGAAGTTAAGTCATGCAGCAGAAGTTTGAACAGATTGAAGGGGAGAGAGAGGGTTCAGTGAGACACCTGTGGGAAAGGTTACATCAGTTTAAGTAAGAAATGATGATTGTATTTACTAGTGTATTAAGGAAGGAATGAAACGGTTTCGTGGTGATGTAGAGAAAGAAAGAAGAGGTTTCAGAAGTTCATTGGATAGATGCAGAGAAAAGAATCAAAATGTGACCCCAAGGTTACAAGCTGATTGGACCCAGGAGGATTACAGTGTTATCCACAGAAATAGAAAAGGAGAGAAGTGGGTTTAGAGGGATAGATAAGAAACTGTCTTAGCCATGTTATATTTTCACATAGCAGTGGGATAGCTTGTCATTGTATATCAGATCTTAGTGAAAGAGGGCAAGAGGTGTTCCTTTTTATTAATGGAGCCTAAAGAATGACATGCTGTTCTTTTGAAGGTTAGAATGAAGGGTGAAGTCAGCAAATTTAGAAAATGATTCGAAGGGCAAGTATTTGTGCTCGCGTTTGGTATGTGATGTAGTGGCTTGCTGAATTTCGGTTTTGGGGCAAAAATGCCAGTGTGTTTTTGGCTGAAACCACCTCCCCCCCACCCACCCCCTCCGACCACAAGCATGATTATTCTCTGCCCTGCCAACCACAAGCACTGCGCTCCCAGACCCACCTCAGAAACCCTGGTGGTATAGTGGCCTTGTCAGGGCAGGAGCAATTGCCAGCCTCTCCTGCCCCCGCCAACTCTGCAGTCAAAAATGGCTACCATGACTCCCCGCAGTAGCCAGTTTGAGATTAGAACTGCCTTGCGCAGGAGCGATTCCCAGTCACTCCTGCCCATGCTGGTTCCAATCTCAAAATGGCTGCCATGGAAGTTGACTGTGGAGCCAGCGTGGGCAGGATTGACTGGGAATCACTCTTGCCGTGATGAAGCAACTAGACCACCAGGGCTTTAAGGTAGGCTCAGGGAGGGCCTGTTGGTGGTGGAGGGCAGGGAGATCCACTTTCTGCTGGTAGTGTGTTATAGCTGCAGTTTCAGCTGAAACCGAGTGGCAAATTTCAGCCTAAACCAAAAACCCCATTTTCAGTCGCCATCTAATGTGATAATGGTATTCAGTTATAATATTTGGTAAGGCTGGAAAGTTGGGTGGTCGGTATAATTGTATCTGATAAACTTTTGGAATGGATGTGATTTGTGTTGTTTGTGTAATTGCATTGTTATGAAATGATTTTATTATTATTATTATTATTATTATTATTATTGTACTCTGCCTTGCTTAGAGGAAGAATAGAAATAAATACACCCAGGCAGTGTGTCAGACAAGGAGATTGGGATTTGGGCCTGGATTTCTAGAGACATTTCTGCAGTTGAGAGGCAAATCTGCATGTCATCAGCATAAAGATGGTACTGAAAGCCATGGGAAGAGACTAGAGTACCACAGGAACAGGTATAATGAGAGAAGAGAGGAGGTCCCAAGACAGAGCCCTAACATATACCATAAGTACATAAGTACATAAGTAGTGCCATACTGGGAAAGACCAAAGGTCCATCTAGCCCAGCATCCTGTCACCGACAGTGGCCAATCCAGGTCAAGGGCACCTGTCATGGAGGCAAAAAAACATAGTAAAAACTTTCTCAGCTACATTAGAAACAGGAAGTCTGAAGCCTGTGAGGGAGTCAGTTGGACTATTTGATCACAGAGTAAAAGGTGCATTCAGGGAGCACAAGGCCTTAGTGGAGAGACTAAATTAATTCTTTTCGTTGATATTTATTGAAGAAATGGTATTTAAAGGTTACAGGTTGGAGGAACTGAAACAAATCTTGTTGAACTTGGAAGGTATAATAGGCCAAATGAACATCTAAAGAGCAGCAAATCACCTGGACCAGATGGTATACACCGCAGAGTACTAAAAACTCAAAATAAAATTGCAGATCAGCTATTATTATTATTATTTATATCCCACATTATCCCAAACGTTTGAGTTCAGTGTGGCTTACAATAATCAGTATTGGATACATAAGAAAGTAATTTGTTATAAGAATCCAATTTTACAATACAATATCATAAACATACTGGGATAGCAAAGAATGTTTAACATTTTGAAAATCTATTATGAATGAGAAGTTGTACATGAAGCAAAGAGAATGTTAATGGTAAATAGAGTAATAACCCATTCAGGTAATAATTAGTAATCTGTAACCTGTTATTAAAATAGTCTTATGGTACTTGTAGATTGGAGGGTGGCCCATGTAACACCAATTTTTAAAGAAGATTCCAATCATGATATGGGAAACAGACCAGTGAGCCTATCATCGGTGCCAGGCAAAATAGTAGAAACTATAATAAAGAGCTACATTACTGAATATATAGTGGGGAGAATATAAAATAAATTTAGCACAGGGAAATCGTGCCTCACCAATCTGCTACATGTTTTGGAAAATGTGAATAAACGTGGATTAAGATGTGCCAGTTGATATACTAGATTTTCAGAAAACTTATCAAAGTCCTTCTTGAGGGACTCCTGAGAACATAAAAAATCCATGGTCTAGTAGGCAGCGTTCTGTTGTAGATTGCGAACTGGTTAAAAGAAAACAGAGGAGTTAAGTGATCAATTGTCTCAGTAGAGGAAGGTGAATACCACAGTACCACAGGGATCTGTACAGATACCAGTGCTTTTTAGCTAGGGCTGTACCAAATATTCATATTCTACTACTAATCATTTCTATAGCGCTACAAGGCATATGCAGCGCTGTACACCATACAGAAAAACAGTCCCTGCTCAGAGAGCTTACAATCTAGATAAGACAGGCAGGCAGACAGAACAATTAAGGGTAAGGGATAGAGGTGAGGATAAAAGGACAAGGCAAGTGAGCAGTGGTTAGGAGTCAAACGCAGTGGTAAAGAGGTGGGCTAGACGTACAGGCTCGGGAAGTTTATTCCATGTGTGAGGTGCAGCAAGATAAAAGGAACGGAGTCTGGAATTAGCAATAGAGGAGAAGGGGACAGATAAGAGATTTATCAACAGAACAGAGTACCCGAGGGGGGGCGTAGGGAGAGACAAGAGTGAGAGGTACTGAGGAGCGGCAGAGTGAATGCACTTATAGGTCAATAAGAGAAGTTTGAATTGAATGCGGAAACGGATAGGGAGCCAGTGAAGTGACTTAAGAAGAGAGCTAATGTGAGTATAGCGACTTTGGTGGAAAATGAGTCTCGCAGCAGAGTTTTGGACTGATAGAAGAAGAGAGAGATGGCTAAGAGGGAGGCTGGTAAGAAGCAGGTTACAATAATCAAGACGAGAGGTGATAAGAGTGTGGATAAGGGTTCTTGTAGAGTGCTCAGAGATGAAGGGATGGATTTTGCTGATGTTATAGAGAAAGAAACGACAGGTTTTGGCGATCTGCTGAATGTGAGCAGAGAAGGAGAGAGAGGAGTCAAAGATTACCCCAAGGTTACGAGCAGATGAGACAGGGAGAATGAGAGTGCCATCCACAGAAATAGAGAAAGTGGGGGAGAGGAGAGGTAGGTTTAGGGAGAAAGATGAGAAGCTTGGTTTTCGCCATGTTAAGTTTCAGATGACGTTGAGACATCCAGGCAGCGATATCAGATAGGCAGGCTGAAACTTTGGTCTGGATGCTGGTTGAGATTTTGGGGGTGGAGAGAGAGATTTGGGAGTCATCAGCATAGAGATGGTATTGAAAGCCATGGGATGATATCAGAGAGCCAAGAGAAGAAGCGTAGATGGAGAACAGGAGAGGACCGAGAACAGAACCCTGAGGTACACCGATTGGTAGACGGATAGAAGTGGAAGAGGATCCACCAGAGTGTACACTAAAGGTGCGAAGTGAGAGGTAGGAGGAGAACCAGGAAAGAACAGATCCCTGGAATCCAAATGAAGACAGCTTATCAAGGAGTAGGCTGTGATCAATAGTGTCAAAAGCAGCGGATAGATCGAGAAAGATGAGGATAGAATAGAGTCCTTTGGATTTGGCCAGGAGAAGGTCGTTGGAAACTTTGTAAGTGCAGTTTCAGTTGAATGAAGAGGGCGAAAGCCAGATTGGAGTGGGTCAAGAACAGCTTGAGATGAGAGAACGTCAAGACAGCAGCGGTGAACGGCACGTTCCAGTAACTTGGAAAGGAAGGGGAGGAGGGAGATGGGTCGAAAGTTGGAAGGACAGGTAGAGTCAAGTGAAGGCTTTTTCAGGAGCGGTGTGACCACAGCATCTTTGAAGGCATCAGGAACGGTCGCAGTGGAAAGAAAGATTGAGGATATGACAGATAAAAGGGGTGAGAGTAGGCGAGATGGTGTTAAGAAGGTGGGTAGGAATGGGATCAGAAGAACAGTTCGTTTTGAAGAGGAGAGAAGATGTGATGTTTCTTCATCAGTGACTTCACAATGCTTTTCTGACAAACACCCGGGAACGTAAAATTACTTCTGAATCTGCAAAATGAAGTTTCAGCCGATGAGTTCTTATAAATTTGGCCAGATCTATCCGTACCTGGAATGAATCATGACCATACGAAGGAATGAATGTTAAACCTTTAGCTAAAATTTGCAGTTGTATAGAAGTTAATTTGTATACCTGATTAATTATAGGGAGTCGTCCCTCTGTCGACGTCTCCCCCGGGATTTGGTTTGTTCGAACGTTACCGCAGTCCTCCTTTGTTTCTCCCCGGTCCTCTGCTTCTGCCTTTTGTTGCTCCTCGGATCATGATCGACCCCGATTTTTCACTCGTGTTGTCATCCCCACTGGAAGAGCTTGAAGTTAAATCACCATGATTTTTCCCATTGTCACCCCACCATCCCCCCTCCCTTCCCAAACTTCCTACTTCTCCTCCCCAAGCCAGATATCGTTCAACTTCTTATTAATGATAGTAACAAAAGGTATATCTATCAAAGCACTTACAAACATTATATGGAGCACGTACAGTCGAAAAACACAGGAAATTATCAGCAGCCCTATAAATTGATTAAACAACCAAGAAATAATATGCAGGTACCCTATAAAGGCATACAACCCATGAGGCCACTGACTTATACAGACGTCCGACGGGGAGCAACAGAAACCCTAAATTAATATTGTTGCAGCACTACTAATTCAAGGATCTCAACTATCCTCCACCTCACCCCCCTCATCCCACCCCAAGCCAATCTCTTAAAAAAAAAACGCAAAAAGAAAACTGGGTGTGCAGATAAACAATAGTCCATTAACAACCAAACCTTGCTGTGTGCTACATGCATATCCCCAGTGTGTATAGAGTGTATATATGGCCCCCAAATAGAAAGGAAATGTTTCTGCCCTTTAGGAAACAGACGTGCACTCCGACGTTCAAACAACATGAACCCATGAAATTTATTACGCCACTGCCAATAATCTGGTGGGGAGTCACTAGTCCAGAGACTTAAAATAATTTGCTTACCTATCATACATGCCTTTTGAATCAGTTGTTGAGGGGGTCTACTCTGCAATTCAAAAAGTTCATATTTGTAAGAGCTCCAAGGGGGGTAAGGGTAATCCGTGAGCCCATTAAAAGTTCTAAATATTTAAAAATTGCCCTCCAAAAATCCCGCACTAAAAAACAATCTCAGGGGGAATGAAAAAAAGAGCCCTGGGTGCACTGATATTTTCCACACAAAGGTGTATCGATACTTCCTATTTTAAAGATTTGAACCTTTGTGAGAGATTCCCTATGCAAAATACAAAATTTCACTCCCGTAGATCTGCATTGACAGCCAACGTGGGGATCCGGGAGGTCAGGGCATCAAATTCCAAAGAAAGAGTAGGCCTGTCCAGATCTTGTGCCCACAGCAGCCGAATGACCTCCTTGTCCATCAAAGGGACAAGGGTAACCAGAGCCTTATGAAGGCCCGAGACCGAAAGCCTATCACAGACTGGAAAAATTGTGTCAAACGATGGCTGTGCCTAGACCCCAAGGCCTCAGAACTCAAGGATCCAACATAATGTGATATTTAGTTATATGCGTAGGCGTTATTGATCTCTATGCCTATACCCAAAGCCCCTAAGCTCAAAATGAACCTCTATCTGTCAGGACATGCTCCAGCCTGGTGATACCCATAAGCTCCCAAATTCGAAAAGTTCCATTTTCATTACCAGGCGTTAACAGCAGATTCCCCCAGATTGGGAGCACGTCTGACGTGGACGGGTCAACTCCTCACAACCTAGTCATATCTTTCCAAAGTATCCGTAGGAGACTCAACAACAAACTACTCCTAAAGGACACAGGAACTGCGGACTGTGGGGCCTGCAACAGAAAATAAAAATGACAGGGAGCAAAATAATTAAGTTCTAATTGTTGTGGAGTATAATCCTGTGTATCTAAAAAAACAATCTTCCAAAGGGCGAAGGAGACAAGCTTGATTATAACGCCGGAGGTCAGGCAAACCTAGACCACCCTCCCTCCAAGAACCCAACATAGATGGAAGTTTAGATTTTTTACCTCCTTATCAAAAGCGCCCCAACAATCTATAAAGCATTTTAAGAATACGGAGAGGCAAGAGTTGCATCATATAAAGCCATCTCGGAAACTCCACCATACGGAAAAGCTGAATTCTACCATATAATGTGAGTGGCAAAGACATCCATGTCATTAGCCTCTTCGCCGTACCCTTCAACAAACGGGTCACATTTAGGTGGTACAATTCAGATGACTTCATAGAAAGCTGTACACCTAAATAAGAGAGAGAGAGAGCCCCGTGCCCATTGAAGTGGGAATCCAAGCCCCCACTGGTTCTGCAGTTCCTCCGTTGATGCCAAGGCCAGAGACATGGAATAATTAAGTTTGAAACCAGCAAAGTCACCAAATTCTTGAAACATCTCCAACAAAGCAGTCAAAGATCACAAGGGCTTAATAAGATGAACCAACAAGTCGTCTGCGAAAGCCGAAAGAAGAAATTCAGAATTACCCTTTGAGATACCAGTGATTTCCGGATGTTGGGTAATTTCGCGAATAAGGGGATCCAAAGACGACAAACAGAACGGGAGACAAATGGGCACCTCTGCCGAGTGCCTCTGTGAATACAAAACGGCTTAGAAAGCAGTCCATTGACCCACCCACATGCCTGAGGATCAGTGTAAAGGACCAAACTGCATATAAGTGCATAAGTATTGCCATACTGGGAAAGACCAAGTGGACAATCCAGGTCACAAGTACCCGGCAAGATCCCAAAAATGTACAAAACATTTTATACTGCTTATTCCAGAAAAAGTGGATTTTCCCCAAGTCCATTTAATAACGGTCTATGGACTTTTCCTTAAAATCCAGATACACAATATCAACCGGCTCCCCTTTATCCACATGTTTGTTCACCCCTTCAAAGAAATGTAGTAGATTGGTGAGGCAAGATTTCCCTTCGCTAAATCCATGTTGACTTTGTCTCATTAATCCATGCTTTCTTAATAATAGTCTCTACCATTTTTCCCAGCACCGACGTCAGACTCACTGGTCTATAATTTCCCGGATCTCCTCTGGAACCTTTTTTAAAAATCGGCGTTACATTGGCCACCCTCCATCTTCCGGTACCACGCTCGATTTTAAGGATAAATTACATATTTCTAACAATAGCTCCGCAAGCTCATTTTTCAGTTCTATCAGTACTCTGGGATGAATACCATCCGGTCCAGGAGATTTGCTACTCTTCAGTTTGTAGAACTGCCCCATTACATCCTCCAGGTTTACAGAGAATTCATTCAGTTTCTCCGACTCGTCAGCTTTGAATACCATTTCTGGCACCGGTATCCCACTCAAATCTTCCTCGGTGAAGACTTTAATCTCTCCGCTACGTCTTTGTCTTCCCTGATTGCCCCTTTTAATCCTCGGTCATCTAGCGGTCCAACCGATTCTTTTGCCGGCTTCCTGCTTTTAATATACCTAAAAAAAATTTTACTATGTGTTTTTGCCTCCAACGCTATCTTTTTTTCGAAGTCCCTCTTAGCTTTCCTTATCAGCGCTTTTCATTTGACTTGACATTCCTTATGCCGTTTCTTATCCTTCCATGCCATAGTGCCACATTACTTCAAACAAAAAGGGCCACAACACTCTATGGAACGCTTTCTCCGCATCAAAGCTACCTATGAGAGAGGGTAGCCTCCGTGCACTTACCACCTCTAAAGAGGCCAAGGTGGAACACATTTTTAGCCGCCACTTGCCCCTTCACAAAACCCGCCTGGGCCGAATCAACCAGGTCTGGAAGCACCCTTGCCAATCTATTAGCCAAAATCTTTGCGTATAATTTGACATCTGCATTGAGGAGAGAGAGAGGTCTATAAGAGCCCAGATCCTGAGGATCTTTACCCAACTTGGGCAGTACAATTATCTGAGCCATTTTCAGAGTGCCCGGAATAGCCCCATCCACGACCATCGAGTTAAACACATCGAGAAGCGGAGACTTCACCCGATCATAGAATTGTTTGTAAAATTCCATATGATAGCCACCAGGGCCCGGGGCCTTATGCATTGCACTTGCTACAAAGCCAACATTAAGTCCCCCTCCGTAAAAGGCTTATTCAAGGATACAAGTTGTCTAGGTGAAAGCTTGGGTAGATCTACTACTATTTAGCATTTAGCATTTCTATAGCACTACAAGGCGTACGCCTTCTGTAGATATAAGTCACTAGCAAAGACATCCCGCTCAGGAGTCGCATAGAGGGATTCATAAAACTCGTGGAAGCAATCTGCTATATCCACATCTGAGCGGAGCTTCCTGCCAGCCAGGTTGCGCAATTGAAAAACCCGAGTTGGCCCTCTCCTTCCCCTAACCAGGCGGGCCAACAATGGCCCAGCCTTGTTACCATAACGAAACAATTGATATGTATAATAAAGCTTTGATTTTACCACCTGCTGATGTAAAAGTTCATTCAATTCCCTCTGGTATGTCAACAAAGCATCGATAGAAGCACCTCCGTATTTAATCTGCTGACATTGTGTCAATTTTTCCGATTTCTTTGTGTCTCAGCTTCTGGGCTTGAGCTCTGTAGGAAATGATGTCTCCCGCTGTTTCCCAATAAAGGGCAGGTTGATGTTTGTGTATGCCATTATGAAATTCATAAACCTCCCAGCGCTTGAAATTTTTGGTCTCCATAGAACTCCAGCGGATATCGCCAGTGATATCTCCCCACAGCCTCCAGCTTCATGTCCAGCTGAAACCAAATCTCAAAGGGTCCAGTTTCCACCTCAGGAATATAGGGAAACGGGGGGGGGGGAGGGGGCTAGAGACAAAAAAATAATCTATACGAGATTGTGGGAGGCATGGGCCTGAGAAAGATGGGTATAATCTCCATCCATGGGGTGCAAAACGCACCACACATCTATAAGATCCAATGCATTGCAGAGCAGAGACAAGGCTCAAGGATATTTCCCAGAGTACTGACCACTCGAAGTGGACTTGTCCAAACTGGGATCAAATTTAACATTTTATACTTATACGGACTTGTCCTGGATCTAAAGTACTGGTAAAATACAAGTTTTATTTACTAGACTTTAGTTCCAGAACAAAACATTTAAAGCCTAATATGAGTAGGAGTCTGAGTTGGACAATACAAAAAGTCGGAGTCAAAGGTTTGGCGTACCAACTCCGCAGCCCTGCTTACTTGTAATGGGGTTTTCTCCGAGGACAAGCAGGCTGCTTGTTCTCACATGTGGGTCAGCGTGTACGGAGGCCCAGGAAACGGCAAATTTTTTCAGCACAAAAATAAAGTTTTGCCAGAGCCTTCTGGCGCATGGACGACTTCCCGCCCGTCACGTGAGTGTTCCCGCTCAGTTTTTTCTTGTCCATGGCGAAGAGACAGCGTACTTTGGTTCGTCTCTTCGTTTTTTGGCCCAGGAAGAACTTTTGACGATTTGCGTCATTTCTTTTTTTTTTTTTTTTACTTTTACCTTCCCGTAATTTTTCTTTAGCTTTTTAGACATCTTTTGTAGTTTTCTTTCTTGTTCGAAGCGGCCGTGTTTTAGGCCGCTCGGTCGGGTCTTACCCCTTTTTCTTTTGTGCCTTTCTTCTTTCAGAGGCACAATTATGTGTTTTGATTTCGCTGAAGCCGTTTTTTCTTCCATGTCATCGAAGACACCCAGCGGCTTCAAACGTTGTACTCGGTGCAACCGGACCATCTCGGGTACCGATACCCACACTTGGTGTATCCAGTGCCTTGGGCCCAACCATAGCCTAGCCGCTTGCAGTCTGGGTCTTCCCATGAAGAAACGGAACCAAGCATCTCGAGAAGCCTTTTGGGGCTCAGTCCAGTCCTTCGATGTCGACATCAGTACCGAGGTCGGCGGCATCGACGTGGGGAGTGAAGGTAATGGCTGCAGAACAACCAACTCGTGCTGGGAGCAGTGAGGCATCGAGTGGGTCTCCACCTGTCTCAAGGCCTCCTGTTATGCAAGCCCCCCGGGACCGACCTTCAGATCCGGCCCCGAGGAGACGTGAGGATTCCACGTCTTCCTAATCGGTACCAAGGTGTCTCAATGACGGGCGTCGAGCGAAGGCGAAGAAGCACCGTCATCGTTCTCCTTCGACACACGGTACCGGGAACTCCGGGGCGTCAAGGGATTCAGCACCCGAGAAACGTTGGCGCCGAGAGGATCACTCTCCCTCTATTCAGGAGGTGCTGATGCTTCGGTCTAGCAACCCGGTACCTGCTCCCGAGCCTCAACAGATTCTGCCACTGGCTCCTTTACTGACCCCGCAGCCTTGTCCGACGGCAGCTCTCGAGCGCATCAGGGCCCCGCTTCCAGATCTTCTGGAAGGGTTGCTGCGCCAGTCTGCTTCGGTGTCGGGGGTGCTTGCGCCTTCTGTATCGTCTTCTGCAGTGGCATCTGGCCCTTCGCCTGTGGTGAGGTCCCCGATCTCGGTGCCGCCTGCCCCCAGGTCGACTCCCCTTCGACGTCGGTGGAGGAAGCTTCACCGAAGTCCAGGCGGGCGTCAACTTCTGAGCACCACCATCGAGGACATTGTTCCTCAGCTTCGAGGCAGGGTCAGTTTCGGACTGCTCTGAGGGATGTCTTGTCCGATACTGAAGATGAGCATTTGTAGGAGGAAGAGGAGGATCCCAGGTACTTTTCTTCTGACGAGTCCTATGGGATTCCTTCTGAACCTTCTCCTCCACTAGAAAGGAGACTTTCTTCACCTCCTTTGTCCGGGAAATGGCTGCGGCTATTCCCTTCCCTGTGGAGATTGAGGATGAGCCCAGGGCTGAGATGCTCGAGGTCCTGGATTATCCTTCTCTGCCTAGAGAGGCTGCAACGGCCCCTTTGCATAATGTACTCAAGGAAGTTCTTATGTGAAACTGGTCATTCCTTGTCACTTGCAGCAGATGAATCCAGGAACTAGTGGGTTAAGTCCACCTACCAGCAGGTGAAGGTAGAGATAAGCTAAAGGCAGTGATGCCAGATGGCCAGCTCTTTCCTCAGTATGTCTGTCTCAGCAGGTGGTGGACGGCTTTTTCTCCAGCTCCTGGGCCCAAGGCCTCTGAGGGTGCTTCTGGGCCGGTGGCCAGTTTGAGCCAGGGGTGTCAGACTGATGGTGTCCCCTTTGGCAGCATACGCAGTTGCTGGGTCCCTGCTGCACCTCAAATTCCCTCTGAACAGGCTTTTGCTGTTCCTTTCCTTCCCTGTTTGTTTCTGCCTCCTCACAAAAAAAAAAGAAAGAAAGAGAGAACCATAGAATTTATTTAAAAGAGAAACACAGAAGCACAGGGAAGTGTGTTTTTGCTGAGAGCAGGTTTGTGTTACTGTTGTCAGAGTCCTGTTTTCTGTGCTTGTCTGAGCCTGCCTGGAAGTGGAGTCGGTGAGTTTTTTTTTTTTTTTTCTTCGACTCAGCTGTCAGTTCCCGTGCTTTCCAGGTCCGGGGCAAGTCCTGCTGGGTTCCTGTTCGGGGGCGGGCGATGACAGCGGAGGCGGTAAAACACTATTCCCGATGTGGGAAACGGCGTTCAGCAGCAGGCCTTTGCAGCGCGGGGTGTGCTGATTTTGCGGGACTCGACGGAGCAGTGGCCCCCGCAAGAACGTTCTTTCCTGCCCGGAGCCTGGCGATTCTCGCGCCATTTTGCGATCGGTCGCGGAGCCGGCTCCGGTAACGGTTTTGGGCAAAGCTTTCTGATTCCTCCCCTCCACTTGAAAGAATAAAATTTCCAACAGAGAGCCTTTCCTTCCCATCTTTTGTTAAGGAAATGTCTGCCATTTCTATTCCTTTGTAAGTGGAGGATAAGCCCAGGGCTAAGATGTTCAAGGTCCTGAACTACGTATCACCTCATAGAGAGGCTGTGACAGTCCCGCTTCATGATATCTTATGGGACGTTCAGATGAAGAACTGGGAGTCCTATCTGTCAATCCCTGTCCTCCCTAAGAAGATTTGTGCCATGAACCGGATTCCGTCTGCCCCTATTTTTGATAGACCCCAGTTGCCTCATCATTCTCTGGTGGTGGAATCCGCACTAAAAAGAACCAGGATTTCTAGAGACTATGCTTCGGTGCCCCCTTGCAGAGAAGCTAGATCACTGGATTTTTTTTGTGCGGAAGATGTATCGGGCCTCTCTGCTTATCTCTCGTATCCAGTCATACCAGTTCTTCACGACCCTGTAGTTGTGGTCCTTGATGAGCAATGTGTCTGATTTGGCAGACTCTCTCCCATCAGAGCATGCCGAATCACTTCACCAGTTGGTCAAGCAGCAGAAGGTGTATGGTAAGTTCTTGTCCAGGGGTGCCTACGATAGTTTTGATGTGGCATCTAGGATCTCTGCTCAAAGTATAGTGATGCACAGACTCTCATGGCTGTATGTCCCTGACTTGGGCCAGCAGAGGTTGCAGATGTTATGTGCCAGGGCATAACCCTTTGAGAGAAGGCGGAGGAATTTACTGACCTCATCAAGAAGCACACTGATACCATTGATACTGTCTCCTGCAACTGCCTCCTCTTCCATGCAGTTTTTGGGCAAGTCAAAGAGGGGTTCCTACTACTCAGAGGCATAGGGTACGTTCCTTCTTGCCAGACTCTGCAAACTCAGGCCCAGCGCGCTTGTTCTCGCAAACAGCATGCACCTAAGGCCTGGACAACTCCCCAGTCAAAGTCAGGGACAGGCTTTTGACTTCCTCCTGCAGAGCATAGCTGCAGTAAAAGTGACCGACCTTCCGGTCACTTGGAGACTGAAGTTTTTTCAAGAAAGGTAGCCCTTTGTAACCTTTGACTGGTGGGTTCTTCATATAGCCCATCTCTGTTATGCCTACATTGGTGACAGACCACCAGATTGCCCACCAAGAGCGAAACGCTACAGCTCTCAGCATGAGCAGGTACTTAAAGAGGAACTCTCCAGCCTTATAAAGTCTCATGCGGTCAAGCCCGTTCCACCAGGGGAAGAAGGGAAGGTATTCTATTCCAGGTACAAAAGAAGATGGAATGTGTTCCATCCTAGACCTATGGACCCTGAACAAATTCCTGGTCAAAGACATTTTCAAAATGGTTCCCTGGGCACCCTTCCCCCCCATGATTCTGGAAAACAATTGGCTATACTCTCAGAACTTAAAGGATACTTGTACTCACATTCCGATACTTCCAGGTCACAGAAAGTATCTTCGATTTTGGCTGAGGACACATCACTTCCAGTACTACTTGTTGCCTTTTGTCGGCTCCCATGATCTTCACTATGTGTCTTGCAGTAGTTGCAGCATCACTATGCAGACTAGGAGTCAGTCCCTGTGTTCCCCTATCTGGACAATGGGCTGGTGAAAAGCACATCGAACGATTGTGCTCAGGAGTCTATACGGAAAACTACTCTGGTGTTAGAGCTACTAGGGTTTGTTTTAAACTTCCCCAAGTACCATCTGCTCCCTGTCCAGCAATTGGCGTTCATTGGAGCCCTGCTAGATACAGAGCAGGAGCAAGCTTTTCTACCTGTGCCGAGGGCGGATTTTCTTGTTGCTCTTGCCACTCAAGTTCGGGCCCATCAGCAGGTCACAGCTTGGCAGATGTTGAGGTTATTAGGCCATATGGCCTCCACCATCCATGAGACACTCATGGCACATTTTCAAATGAGAACTGCCCAGTGGACCCTGGTTTCCCAGTGGTGTTTGGCCACAGGGAACCTAGCAGGTGTCATCCAAGTGTCACTACAACTGGTTCAGTATCTACTCTGGTGGACAGTTTGATCCAATTTGACTCCGGGACTCCCATTCCAAATTCCTCAGCCTCCGCAAGGTGCTGAGGACAGATGCATCCCACCTGGGTTGGGAAGCTCATTTAGACAAGTTTCACACTCTGGGAGCCTGGTCAGCCCAGGAGACAGATCTCCACATCAACCTTGTGGAGCTTCAGGCAATCTGGAATGTTCTAAGGGCTTTCAGAGGTTGGATGATCAACCAAATTGTACTCATTCAAACAGACAAACCTGGTGCCCCCCCCCCCCCCCCTATAAGCAGGAGGGCACCAGGTCATGCCCTCTGTGTCAGGAGGCCAACCGGATGTGGCTTCCTTGCATCTTCCAGAGGGTGTCACCAGGGTCTTGCTGGCTTCCAGGAAAGATTCCACTAAGAAATTACTCTTTCAAATTGAGACGGTTTCCGTTTGGTGTGAGGGCAAGGCCCTAGATCCCCTTTCCTGCCCTACACATTCCTATTTTAATACCTTCTACACCTCTGAGTCTGGTGTCAAGACCAGCTCTGTAAGGGTTCATCTCTGTGCAATTAGTGCTTATCATGTAAAGGGTAAGCCCATCTCTGGACAGCTTCTAATTCAGTTCATGAGAGGTTTGCTGTTGACAGAGCCGCCTGTCAAACCTCCACCTGTGTCATGGGATCTCGGTCGTCTTCAGCCAGCTGATGAAAGCTCCTTTCAAGCCACTTTTGTCATCTGAAGTACTTGACCTGAAAGGTCTTGTTTTTGGTGGCTGTTACTTCAGTTTGCAGGATCAGTGAGCTTCAGGCCTTAGTAGTGGATCCGCCTTATTCTAAGTTTCATCACAACACAGTAGTTCTCCGCATGCACACACCCTAAGTTCCTGCCTAAGGTTGTGAAGAGTTCCATATGAACCAGTCAGTTGTCCTTCCAGCATTTTTTCCCAGACCTGATACCCATCCTGGTGAGTATGCACTGCATACCTTGGACTGCAATCAAGCATTAGCCTTTTACTTGGAGCGGACTAGGCCCCAAAGACAGTCCACTCAGCGTTTTGTTTCTTTTGATCCCAACATGATGGGGATCACCATTGGGGAAACACTTCATTTCTAATTGGCTGGCAGACTGCACTTCCTGTCGAGACTGGGCTGACTCTTAAGGGTCGTGTCAAGGCTCACACTGTCAGAACCGTGGCTGCGTTGATGGCCCACTTGAGGTCAGCCTTTCTATTGAAGTAATTTGCAAGGCTGCAACGTGGTCTTCAGTTCACTCATTCACATCTCACTACTGCCTTGAGCAGGATACCCAACACAACAGTCTGTTTGGACAGCAGAATTTGTTTAGGGTCTAAAATCCAACTCCACCCCTCTAGACCCATTTTTTTCTGTTCCAGGCTGCATTCTCACACAGTTTGTATATAGTTTCAGGTTAATCTGTTTTTTTGACCTCACTGTTGTGAGGTACAGTTGACTACTTGTTTTCGGTGAGCCTGGTAGCTAAGGATTTCCACATGTGAGAATTATTGGTCTGCTTGTCCTCAGAGAAAACATAGTAGTAGGTATTCTCCGAGGCCTGCAGTCCATATATTGTCACATACCCTCCCTCCTCCCCTTGGAGTTGTCTCTTTGCTATTTCATCGTACTGGTGGTCCCGCTCTCTTGCTGCGGGCAGGAATGCACTCGTGCAGTGGGAGTGCAACTCATGTTCTTAAAGCTATAGAAAGCTTTTTTTTTTTTCCAAACTCCGTACCAAGCAACATGGGACACTTCACCCACATGTGAGAATATATGGCCTGCTGTCCTCTGAGAATACCTGCTACAGGTAAGTATCTTTGGTTTTTTCATCGCAGTAAAAGACTACTTTTTTCTTTTGTACAATGTTTCTTCTAAGTTGTAAAACTTACACCGATATCACTGTTAACACTTTGTGATAATGATACTGTATAATAACTATACTTACATTGCTCAAATATTGCTCTCATGTTTCCTCCTTCATGTTCTCCAGGTCATTCCCCAGTAATATCCAGGGTCCAACTCTTTACAAGTTGCTCTCACTGCCGATGAAACAATTTGATTAGTGAAAATTGCACAGAGTACAAAATGTTTTGTTTTTTAAAGAAAGAATTGGGACATATGATGAACTGCAGAAATTATTTACTTTTCAAGAAAAAAATGACCTACTTAAAGAAATGTTTCCTAAGGAAACTTTGGGGTCAGTTTACTAAGCTGCGGTAAAATCAGGGCTGAACACGGGTTACCACGGGACTTTCCTGTGCAGTAAGCCTTTTCTGTATTAATTGTAGCTTGTGCAGTAATGTTCCCATTAGCACACAGTACCTGTTAAGAATTAAGTATTCAGGAGGTGCTAAGTGTTCTCATGTAAACTCTGTTATCCCGTTAGTGTACACTAGTCATAATGCCATAGCCAGATAGCATGGGAACACCCACCACCTGTCCATGACGCCCCCCCCCCCCCACCAAAAGCCAAAAATCAATAATGCGTAGGTTAGTGTGCAAATAGGCAAAATACTGCACAATGCTTTAACATGTTCTGCAGAAACCTGTTAGCATGCACTCTTCTATGCATCAAAGGCATAAAGCCCTGTAATAAACATACCACTTAGGAAATATTAGTGTTATACACTGTCATCCTAAAATGTTCCAGAGTTTCATAACAGAAAAGAAGAGGCTGTAAAGCTAAAATAAGAAACTAATAGAGGTTTTTGCTGCCTATTTTAGCATTATTTTAAACTTGATGGTCAAGATGCAATTTATAAAATGTTACTTGGTCTTGAGAAGCTTAACACAATTATGGAAAAATTAATCCAGCTGCTACCTTGAAAGTCTTACAGCTATAATGTGAACATCAATGTATTCTTGTATTACGTTTTTAATATTTCGATGCCTAATACATAGTTTGGTAGCTAATTCTTGTTGCCATTTTGTTGTTTTTGTTTTTACAGCAAGCAAGGATTTGGCACAGACATCCTATTTCATGGCTACCAACAGGTGGTTATCCTGACCCTCTTTGTTGCACTGTTGTAGCACACTATAGCTTCCTGTACTGCAGGGCCCCCTCGATGTGTCTAATTACCCTTGTTGCAACGGGAGACTGGGCCATCTGTGGTGGTGGTACCTTCCTGTCTGCAGTGCGGTGTATTGTACAAGGGCTTGTGGGCACAAAGGGGTTAAATGCACATTGAGAAGTGTAGTGATGCTTTCTGGTCTCATTTTCTCGATTGAGTGCATAAGTCTAAAAATTGGTAGCCTGAATAGCAGCTAAAGTTTACAGAGCTAAACTTAACCTAGAAATTCGAGAGTATTGGTAAGTATAATACTATTTTTAGTTTACATGACAACTTTTTGATTAAAGCATATTAACATAATTCAAACCTTTAATAATGTTAGTCCTTAAAAATTGTCTTACGTGTAATTTATTTTAGCTTACATATAGTAATATTAAATGAGCTCTAACTATGATTATACAGAAGCAAATTGTAATTGGATAAACCTCATTTGCTTTATAAAAACTATTCTTGAAAAATAAATAAAATAGTAATCCATAGATGATTTCTTAATGTCAGTTACACTGTAATAAAAAAAAAAGCATTTCAGACTGTAGTTCAGTAGGTTTTTTGTTGTTTTTATTATTGATCTTAGTTTAATATTTAGAAACATTTTAGATTGCATGTTCAGCTTCTAATTGTAGTACATATTTTATTAATTGAAACAATGGCAAACTAATTTGTTGCCTGTATCCTGTCCAGTCCATGTCTTTTTCTGATTAAGTTAATGCTGAAATAGTTTGGAAAGGTGAAAAGTAATAGTAGCTGGCAGGCAGTGCCTCCTATGCTTCAAGACTATGCCTTTCAGTTTTAATGTTTTGTCTTACCACAAAGGTGGGGAACCTCCAGTTCCTAGAAACTGCAAATTACTCAACTTTTTTAGGATCTCTAACTAATATGAGGGATCTACTTATATATATCTTCAGTTGTATACAAATCTTAGATATGCATATTATGATTAATCTGAAAATCCACGCATCTGAGGCCTATGAAGGCAGGAGGTTCTCCACCTCTTTGCATATACTGCATCAGTATCGTCACCTGACACTGAGTTTAGGAAACTTTGTTTAAAGTTGTTATTTCTGTGGCTCAAAACATTTGTGATGTTATGCATATACATAGTTCATATCCGAACTGGGCCTGTCCTGCTAGGATGTGGAACATGAGAAATTGCTGTGTATTATATGCTGTACATATATCCATATGGTACATAATATTCTTTGGAATAACAAATTTAAATTCAGAAAAACACCTCCCCCTCTTCAGATGGCTATATAGAAGTTGTGTAACCAGCAGCTATGTATTATACAAGACAAGCAGCTATGTATTATTTACCACACATAGACACGTTCTAGTAAGTCGGTTTAAATACCACACACTCCCTCCCCCCTCCCAAAAATTAAGCCTCTGCATCCATTGTAAAAGGAGACTGATCTGAACAAATTTTCTGTCACTCAAGTTAATTTGAGTGATACATAGTCAATAAGAAAGGTATCATAAGACCTGCCATACTAATTCAAACCAAAGGTTTAGCAAGCTCAGTATTATTAGGGAGCATTTTGTGACTGGGGAAAAGTCCAGCTTAGGTGCTAAAACCAAGACTGCACTATCTTATGTTCATACTAGCGTTTGTCAGGTTGAAGGAGGAGGGATCTTGCTCACATGGGAAAATCCACTACACTTATGGGAGGCTTTGTGGAGATATAATATACACTCATAGCAGCACAAAACATATCCGTCAATATTAAATATGTGGTATAGCCTTGAATATATCTCAGGGACTGTAAGGAAAGCTCTAACTGACCAAAGTCTACATGAGCTTTAAATCATCATCTGCATAAAAAAAACCTTCCATACAATGTCATTTAATTTCAAATTAAAACAGTTCAGAAAAAAAATACTTACCTTAGAGGCTGAAACTTTATCTCCAGAGCTCTATCCATGTGCAACGAAGGCCAGCATTTCGCCTAGCTGCTTCAGGTTGCCAGTGATGATTTAAAACTCATGTAGACTGCAGTCAGAGTTGGAGCTTTTTGAGGCTTTTTCTTTTCAGTCCATGAGATATATTAAGACTATATACACATTTAATATCATATGGGGAAATTTAGCATAGATATACTTCAGAGTTTCTGTCAGTACAGCTGCTTGAGATCCACATCAAACAGCCTGAGGCCTCTCCCCCCCTCCCCCACACACATAAATAAATATTTCAAAGTAAACAGAAACTAGTCAAATTGTTTTACTTAATGTTAGGTTTCAGACTTTTCAATTTTTTAAAATTTGATCAATATTGTAGAATTATTTTACTGTTATTTCTGTAAAAAAAAGAAATATATATATATATATTCATATTCCTTTGGTTTCAGTACTGCCAAGATCATAAATGTGTAAAATTATATAGTTTATAATTTAAGTGGGCAGCATGTCCTATAATCTGAATATCTATGCATATCTATATGTCTCAGTCCTAATGGAGAGATTTTTCTTTTGTTTTTCATATTTTATCTTCTTACAATTCCTCCTGAAACCTGTTGTACAACAGTCTGCACCTTACTACTTTCTGTCTTCAGTACAAACCAACAGTGATAGCGTGTGTGTGTATTCATTTGGCTTGCAAGTGGTCCAACTGGGAGATTCCTGTATCAACTGATGGAAAACATTGGTGGGAATATGTGGATCCTTCGGTTACTCTGGAATTACTTGACGGTAAGACTGTACCTTTTGTTATATACTTTCATCATTTCTCTTTCCCTTTATAGATTCAGGAGCAATACATTTCAAAAGCTAACAGTATGTGGAAAATGTGATTGCTGAAATCGATAACAATGTTTTAAAACATTTTTCAAAAATACAAAGCAAGCCTTTCTCATTAAGGAAGGACAAAAAATAAAAAGGCAATGATCTGCTTACAATGGTAAATACAAACAATAAAAGCAGACTGATAAAAATATAAATATGTAAATAATGTAACAAGTTTATTAAAACAAAACCCAGAGGTGGTTAAAACAATACCCGAAGTGGCCGCGTTTCGCCCTCAGGCTGCGTCAGGGGTACAACTACAAAATGAAACAAAAACAGAGACATCAAATCATCATATATAAATCATATACATGTATAAGTACAATTTCTCTGAATTTTCATTATGTGATTTTAAAAAACAACATTTAAATTGTATTGAGCAAAAGCACAACAGTTTGCATTATTCATATAACTCAAAATGAGATAAAAAAACAAAAAAATCAAATTTCAAGTATTTAACCAGAAGTAGTTAAAAAAAACAATTATATATATATATATAAACATTACTACATATAAATCTCAAAAATAAAAAATCATTGACAGATAAATATGAGTTCATAACTGTAACACTAGAAAAGGAAAATTAAAACATATACATGGAGAGGTGAGTCTAATATTTACTCAGTGTAGCATGCATATGTGTATCTTAATATAATAAATGCATACCCCAAAAAACGTAAAAACCTCCTGAAATTAAAAATAAATAAATTAAACATTCCACTATAACTACCTGTACCACCATCTGTTCAATAAATACATACTTACAATCTAAACAGAGATCAACCACATCTACAGATCATATGGAGAAGCGAGGTGCTGACCTTTTCTAACCAATACATCAACGTTTGTTATAACCCAAAAAAATGACAGCAATCTCTAAAATACCTTTGTATTCATAGTCTCTCTGTCAATCCTTCTTTAGCAGACCTATGAAAACTATCAGTTTAATCTTGAATGCTTATCTTTGTTTTCAGACATCCCATGGCTACAGCTTTAAATATCTTAGTGTGCATATCACTCTTGAATCAATCGCACGAACGGCCCACATGTCCTCTAATCCTATTTAAAAACCTCTCGGTATTTCAAGGCGGGCGTAGTAGACAGAAAGAAATGCTCCAAGAGAAGTACTTACTGTGCACGATTTGTTATTCTGCATCCAACTCGTCGTGATGCTGTATCTACGGCGTTATTGAGTCTCCTCTTGTTCCGCGTTATAAAGTCTACCCCCGGATCAAAGGTGACCAACCGTTATACATTGTAGGCTTAATTTATACTCCATTTACGTTACAAAAGATCTTTTCTTTAAAAAACTAATATTCATAAACGCTCTATCAGAATATTTTTAAACACAAAAACTTGTAATTTTAAAAGTTATAACGTCATGACGACCAATTAGTGATCGATATTCTTCAAAGTCTAATTGTTAAGTCGATCTCCAATATTTATTACTACAGTGTCTCATACTAATATATAATCCTTTATGAACACTTGTTTTTTGATTTTTTTAAAAACTAAATCTCATGTTTAAAAGTACAATCCAAGTTTTAAAACAACATTAATCATTATCATCTAACTCACACAAGTATTTGGCTACAAAAATAGAAATAAAGTTAAAAATGATAATAAAAGAACTAAAATGTAAAAAAAATATATATTAAGAAAAATATAATAGGTAGAATTTCTATAAAAATACTGCATAATTTTCTTGGTTCAAACCAAAATGCTTGACTGTATTACATTTAAATATCAATCTCTGTTCCATTTGTAATAATTGTTTATTAATATCTCCTCCTCTCCAATATGTTTTAATTTTTAACAGTACTAAAAACTAGAGTTCCTCAAAAGAATGCTTGAAAGTATACATATGTTCCACTAGTGGCTTATCTGATATATTTCTTTTTATTGCACTTTTGTGCTCTGCAATTCGTTTATTAAATGCCCTAATCATTTTTCCAATATAAATCAGTCCACAAGGACAGATTATTGCATAGATTACATGTGAAGTCTTGCAGTTACAGTATTGTTTTAATTCATATTTTTCTCCTGTTTGGGGATGAGTAAAGAATTTTCTCCAAGGACAAGCAGGCTGATATTCTCACATGTGAGTGACGTCACGTCGGCCCTGGAGGATTTTCAAGCAAAATCGCCTAAAGTCTCTTCTAGAGTGTTCGTCGCGCGAGATGATCACACCGTGCATGCGCGCGCACGACTTCCTGCCCGCCACACGGACACGCTCCTCAGTTGTTTTCTTTTCGCCTCTGAGGAGACACGGAGTTTTGCTTCGCGTTTTTTCAGGTCCCACAGAGTGAAAGTTTCTTCGAATTGAATTTCCTTTATTTCCTTAATTTTTCTTCGTTTTAAAGTTTCCTTTCTTTTTCGTTTGCGACCGTTCTTAGGTCGCTCGGTCGGGTTTTTCCCTGTTTTGTGTCCTTTTTTTTTCTGACACCATCGCGTCCTTTGATTTTGCGGAGGCCATTTTTCCCGCGATGTCATCGAAGACGCCCAGCGGCTTCAAGCCCTGCGCCCGCTGCAACCGGAAAATCTCTGGCACTGATCTGCACTCCTGGTGTCTTCAGTGCCTTGGGCCTGACCATCTGCAGGAAAGCTGTAAGTTGTGCCTAAAAATGAAAAAGCGCACTCAGCTTTCTAGAGAGGCCCAAAGAGAGAAGCTTTTTGGGTCCGGTACCTCGGCGTCGACATCAGTACCATTGACATCAAGGGCAGCGTTGGCATCGGGAGACCGGGTACAGGCTGCCAAGAGACCTGCCTCAGCCCCCCCCCCCTCCCCCCCCCCCCGGGACCGACCTCTATCGGACCCGGCCCCGAGGAAGCATGTGGATTCCATGTCTTCCTCACTGGTACCGAGGAGTCTCGATGATGGGCATCGGGTGAAGGCCAAGAAGCACCATCATCGTTCTTCTCGGCACGGTACCGCGAGCTCCGGGTCATCAAAGCATTCGATACCCGAGAAGCGTCGATGCCGAGCGGATCGCTCTCCCTCTGTTATGGAGGTATCGACGCGCAGGTCGTCTGGCAGCCCGGTACCGGCTCCCCAACCTCTGCAGATTCTGCCTCTGAAGCCCACACCGGCACCACAGCCTTCCCCAACAGCTTCTGTAGATGAGCGCATCAAGGCTATTTTTCCTAATTTCATGGAAGCGGTGCTGCAACATTTGCGCCCGGCACCAGAGGTGACGGTGCCGAAGGCTTCTGAGGCATCGTGCCTTTTGCCAGTGGTGAGGTCTCCTTCTCCGGTACCGCTTCCAGTATCGGGGTCAGCAGCCTCCCGGGTCGACTCTCCATTGCCTTCGATGGAGGAAGCTTCACCGGAGTCTCCTGGGGAGTCGACTTCTCAACACCGTCATCGAGGTCACCGCACCTCCATGTCGAGACGGGCACGGATCCGGGCTGCTCTTTCTGAGTTGTTTGCCCCATCCGATGATGGCTCATCTGATGAAGATGGGGGTCATGAAGTTTTCTCTGCCGAGGATTCTTTAGGTCTTCCATCTGATTCGACCCCCTCATCTTTTGTGCGGGAAATGTCTGAGGCCATTTCCTTCCCTGTGAAGACTGTGGATGAGCCCAGGGCCAAGATGCTTGAGGTCCTGGATTATCCATCTCCACCTAAGTCTTCTACCACAACTCCTTTTCATGATACACTCAGGGAAGTGCTGATGAGGAACTGGGAGAAGCCTCTTTCTTGTCCAACTATCCCCAAGAAGGCTGAATCCCAGTATCGGATCCACGGGAAACCCAGTTTCGTCCGGCCTCAGTTGCCTCATGACTCTGCGGTGGTGGATTCCGGTCTCAGAAGAGCTAAGAGTTCTAGTATCTTTGCCTCGGCGCCCCCAGGGAGAGAACATAGACCCTTGGATTCTTTTGGGAGGAAGGCGTATCAGGCTGGCATGCTCGCTTCCAAAATTCAGTCGTACCAGCTCTTCATGAGCATTCATTTGCGGAACTCAGTGCAGCAGCTTGAGAGCTTGGTTGATGCACTCCCACCGGAGCAGGCCGAGCCTTTTCGCCAAGTGGTCAGGCAGCAGAAGGTGTGTCGCAAGTTCCTGTCCAGGGGCATTTACGATACTTGCGATGTGACATCCAGATTTTCTGCTATGGGTATAGTGATGCGCAGACTCTCATGGCTGCGTGCCTCTAACCTGGAGGAACGAACTCAGCAGAAAATTGCGGATATCCGTTGCCGGGGGGGGGGGGGGGGGGATCATCTTTTCGGTGAGAAGGTCGAAGAGTTGATTGATCATCTCTATCAGTGTGATAACGCTATGGACTCTCTCTCCCGCCGGGCGCCTTCTGCATCCGCTTCCTCATCCAGGAAGTTTTTCAAAGGGAAGAGAAGTGCGCCTTACGCCTCTAGGGGCCGTAAGTACACTCCTACTTCTCGACAGCCGGTTCAGGCTGTGCCACAGCATGCTCATTCTCGTCAACAGCGTGCGCCCAAACAGGCCCCTGCAGCTCCCCAGCAAAAACCAGGGGACAGGTTTTTGACTGGCTCCAGTTGAGCATAGCCACCATAAATGTGTCCGTGCCGGACAATCTGCCTGTCGGGGGGAGGTTAAAATTTTTTCACCAAAGGTTGCCTCTGATAACCTCCGACCAGTGGGTTTTTTTAAATAGTCTGGTTAGGCTACACCCTAAATCTGGAAACCAAACCTCCAAATTGCCTACCCAGGAGCTCAGTCTTTCAGCTCCCAACACAAGCAGGTACTTGTAGAGGAACTCTCCGTGCCTTTCTCAGCACCAATGCAGTCGAGCCCGTTCCACCAGGGCAAGAAGGGCTGGGATTCTATTCCAGGTACTTCCTTGTGGAAAAGAAGACGGGGGGATGCGTCCCATCCTAGACCTAAGGGGCCTGAACAAATATCTGGTTCGAGAAAAGTTCAGGATGCTTTCCCTGGGCACCCTTCTTCCCATGATTCAGGAAAATGATTGCCTATGCTCTCTGGACTTAAAGGATGCTTACACTCACATCTCGATACTTCCAGCTCACAGGAAGTATCTGCGGTTTCGGCTGGGAACGCAGCTCCCTTTTGGCTTGGCGTCTGCGCCCAGGGTCTTTACCAAGTGCCTGGCAGTTGTTGCAGCGTCTCTACGCAGACTGGGAGTGCATGTGTTCCCTTATCTGGACGATTAGCTGGTGAAGAGCACCTCCCACGACGGGGCTTTACAGTCCATGCGGATGACTATTCAGGTGCTGGAGCTACTAGGGTTTGTCATCAATTACCCAAAGTCCCATCTCAACCCAGTTCATAAATTGGAATTCATTGGGGCTCTGTTGTGCACAAAGACAGCTTGTGCCTATCTTCCCGAGCCAAGAGCGAACAACCTTCTGTCTGTAGTCTCCAAGGTTCAAGCGTCTTTGCAGATCACAGCTCGGCAGATGTTGAGACTTCTGGGCCACACGGCTTCCACTGTTCATGTAACTCCCATGGCACGTCTTCACATGAGATCGGCTCAGTGGACCCTAGCTTCCCAGTGGTTTCAAGCTGCAGGGAATCTAGAGGATGTGATCCAGCTGTCCATCGACTTTCGGAATTCACTTCACTGGTGGACAGTTCAATCCAATCTGGTTTTGGGGCGCCCATTCCAAATTCCTCAGCCACAGAAAGTGCTGACGACGGATGCATCCCTCGGGTGGGGAGCGCATGTAGATGGGCTTCACACTCAAGGAGCTTGGTCCCTTCGGGAAAAGCGTCTTCAGATCAACCTCCTGCAGTTGCGAGCGATCTGGAACGCTCTAAAGGCTTTCAGAGATCGGTTATCCAACCAAATTATTCTGATTCAAACAGACAATCAGGTTGTGATATACTACACAAACAAGCAAGGGGGCACCGGATCTCGCCCTCTGTGTCAGGAAGACGTACAGATGTGGCTTTGGGCTCGCCAACACGGCATGTTTCTCCAAGCCATTTATCTAGCCGGCGTAAACAGTCTGGCCGACAGGTTGAGCAGGATAATGCAACATCACGAGTGGTCACTGAGCATGGCTGTTGCCAGAAAGATCTTCCGAGCGTGGGGCACCCCCTCGGTGGATCTTTTTGCCACTCAATTCAATCACAAGGTCCCTCAGTTCTGTTCCAGAATACAGGCCCACGGCAGGCTAGCGTCGGATGCCTTTCTCCTTCATTGGGGAACAGGCCTTCTGTACGCGTATCCTCCTATACCTCTGGTGGGGAAGACTTTGCTGAAACTCAAACAAGACCACGGGACCATGATTCTGATTGCGCCTTTCTGGCCGCGTCAGATCTGGTTCCCTCTTCTTCTGGAATTGTCCTCCAAAGAACCGTGGAGATTGGAGTGTTTTCCAACCCTCATTACTCAGAACGACGGGGCACTTCTACATCCCAACCTCCAGTCTCTGGCTCTCACGGCCTGGATGTTGAGAGCTTAGAATTTGCCTCCTTGGGTCTTTCTGAGGGTGTCTCCTGAGTCTTGCTTTCTTCCAGGAAAGATTCCACTAAAAGATGTTACTCTCTTAAATGGAAGAGGTTTGCCGTCTGGTGTGACAGCAGGGCCCTAGATCCCTTTTCTTGTCCTACACAGACCTTGCTTGAGTACCTTCTGCATTTATCAGAGTCTGGTCTCAAGACCAACTCCGTAAGAGTTCACCTTAGTGCGATTATTGCTTACCATCAACGTGTGGAAAGTCAGCCTATCTCTGGACAGCCTTTAGTTGTTCGCTTCATGAGAGGTTTGCTTTTGTCAAAGCCCCCTGTCAAACCTCCTCCTGTGTCATGGGATCTCAGTGTCGTTCTCACCCAGCTGATGAAACCCCCTTTCGAGCCACTGAATTCCTGCCATCTGAAGTACTTGACCTGGAAGGTCATTTTCTTGGTGGCTCTTACTTCAGCTCGTAGGGTCAGTGAGCTTCAGGCTCTAGTGGTTCGTGCTCCTTACCTTAAATTTCATCATAACAGAGTAGTCCTCCGCACGTACCCTAAGTTCCTGCCAAAGGTGGTGTTGGAGTTCCATATGAACCAGTCAGTTGTCTTGCCAACATTTTTTCCCCGCCCTCATACAAGTCCTGGCGAAAGCAAGCTGCACACTTTGGACTGCAAAAGAGCATTGGCCTTTTACGTGGAGCGGACAAGCCCCCACAGACAGTCCGCCCAGTTGTTTATTTCTTTTAATCCCAACAAGAGGGGAGTTGCTGTCTGGAAACGCACCATATCTAATTGGCTAGCAGATTGCATTTCCTTCACTTACGCCCAAGCAGGCTGACTTTAGAGGGCCATTTCACGGCTCATATTGTTAGAGCCATGGCTGCGTCAGTGGCTCATCTGAGGTCAGCCACTATTGAAGAGATCTGCAAGGCTGCAACGTGGTCATCAGTCCACACATTCACATCTCACTACTGCCTTCAGCAGGATAGCCGACGTGACAGTCGGTTTGGGCAGTCGGTGCTGCAGAATCTGTTTGGGGTTTAGAATCCAACTTCAACCCTCCTAGGCCTATTTTTCTTCTGTTTCAGGCTGCAGTCTCAGTTAGATGTTTCTTGTTTCAGGTCAATTTTTGTTACGTCCTCGCCGTTGCGAGGCCCAATTGACCACTGTTTGTTGTGTTGAGTGAGCCTGGGGGCTAGGGATACCACACATGTGAGAATTTCAGCCTGGTTGTCCTCGGAGAACGTGAAGTTTCTTACCTGAAGCAGGTATTCTCCGAGGACAGCAGGCTACATATTCTCACAAACCCTCCCACCTCCCCTCTGGAGTTGTATTTCTTTCATCTTTTGGATTCAACTGAGGACCATGTCCGCGCGGCGGGCGGGAAATCGTGCGCGCGCATGCGCGGTGTGATCATCTCGCGCGACGGAACGTTCTAGAAGAGACTTTTGGCGATTTTGCTTGAAAATCCTCCGGGGCCGATGTGACGTCACCCACATGTGAGAATATGCAGCCTGCTGTCTTCGGAGAATACCTGCTTCAGGTAAGAAACTTCGCTTTGTCTTCAGATTAACAGAACAGAAAAAACAGTTTAAGCATGGGTAATTTCCCCATATTAGGTCATCTTTTGTTAGTACTGGTATAGCTGACGGTGCCAAAAAATCCTTTAAATTTTGTTTCTTTTAAATGCTATAAGTAACTCCTTATTTGAAAAACATGGTATGTTTTGGATCAATGACCAATGTTTCCTAAAAAATCTTAATCAGGTCAGATGACATATGGTCAAAATATAAAGTTCATAAAATTCGATTCTCCTTGTTGGTTTTGCTATCTAAACATTCCTTCTTTGATATATCTTTTTGGATATCCTCTTTGTGTAAATCTATTGGACATTATGTTCATCTGTCGGTTACATTCTTTATTATCTGAACATAATTTTTTTACTCTTAGGAATTGTCTCTAAGGAAGATTTCTCTTAAATGGTTGACTATGACAGCTTTCAAATTGGAGTAATTTATTCCTATCTGTCGGTTTTCAATATAATGTTGTTGTAAATTTGCCATAATTAAATTGGATTTTTGTATATCTAAAAAGGGTATCTCTTTCTTATTAAAGTCCATATGGAACTTTATCTCTTGTGTTCAACCATTTAAACAAATTGTTTAGCCTCACCACCTTCCCATATCATCAAAATATTGTCTATAAATCTCTTCCAAATAATAATATGATCTTTATACGGATTATTCTGTATGTAACATTTCTCAAAATGTGCCATAAACAGGTTAGCTAATGAGGGGGCTACTGTTGCCCCCATAGCTGTCCCTTTCACCTGTCTATAATAATTACCTTCAAAAACAAAAAAGTTCTCTTTTAAAGCAAATCATGATCAGTTGCATGATAAATTCTGTGGGTATTCTTTTCAGCGTTGTTCTATATATCAAAGCTTGCTTAATTACTTCCAGAGCCTCATCTTGCGGAATGCTCGTATATAATGATTCAACATCAAATGTAACCAGAATGATATATTTTTACTGTTAATTCATCTAATATATTAATAACATGAGATGAATCCCTTATATATGAGGGGATTAAGGGAATCAGAGGCCTGAGAAACGTATCAGTGAATTTTGATAGAGGTTCTAAAAGAGATCCTATCCCAGAAACAATAGGTCTACCTGGGGGATCGACTAAAGATTTATGTATCTTGGGTAATATATAAATCACAGGAGTACGTGGATGATCTACTTTTTAAAAAATGCCCTTCTTTCACCATTAAATATCCGGCCTGTAATCCACATGATATCAGGGAGTCAATTTTGGATTTTAAAATGGATGTAGGGTCCTTAGTAGTGAATAGAAGTTCGTATCGCTCAGCTGTTTCTTAATTTCTTTAACATATTGATCTTTATCCATTACCACTATTGCTCCTCCCTTATTGGCTTGTTTTATTACAATGCTATTATCCTTTCTCAATGTTTCAATGGCTTTTCTCTCCTCTCTGGTTATGTTATAGAATGGTTGTCTTTCCACTAAGGTTTCAACATCTTTTAGTATCATTCTCTCGAAAGCTTGAATCATTGGATTCATTTGCATCGGAGGAACCCATGTGCTATTTTTTTCTGATAACTGAGTTCTCTACAGTAGAGAGATTTTTAGTAGAGAAAAAAATTGAGAATACGTAAGTTCCTAATGAATTTAAATAGATCTATTCTTGTGTTGAAAGCATTGTAACATGGTGTTGGAATGAATGACAGCCCTTTGCTCAAAATCGAGGCTTCATATTGATTTAATTTTCTTTTTGATAAATTAATAGTGTTCTGTGATTTATAATCATCCTCTGCTGTAGAAATATATATATATATATATATATATATGTATGTATGTATGTATTTTGTTTGTATGGCCCAAATCAGCTGATGGGTAAGACGAGTTAGTCCCTTATTTCCAATAGTCTTCTATTGGTCTTGTGTGTTGAAACATGTTCCTGTTGTTGGGTTGTCTGTTCAGGGATTGTCTGTTTAAAGAATTTCCCCTTCCTTTCCTTCCTTCTCTCCCCCTTCCTCTCCCTGTATATAGTAGGGTAGTTGCCCCCCCTGTTCTTTATGTATTATGGGTGGGTCTGTAGTTGAACCTTTCTTCCAAATCTTCCCCAATTGAAAAACCTGCTCAGATAGGTTAGGCCTGGGGGGGTGTTGTAAATAAAGGAGCTGATGGGTCAAAGGCCTTCTCTTTGTCGCTCCTTTTTCTTTTTGATTCCGCTCGGTAGTGGGGCTCTTGTGTGCAATAATATTTCTCAATTTGTCATTATTAAAATCAACATTTCTATTTATATTTTTATTTTCATAATATCTTGGTTTATTATTTCTCTGCCATGTATATACTTTGCCATATTTAAAATCTAATTCATCTCTTTTGTATTTATCATATTTAACACTCTTAACATCCTTTTTGAATCTTTCTAACTGTAAGTTAAAATCTTCAAATAAATCTTTAAAACATCATTTTCTTTCAAGAAGATTAATTCATTATCAAGATCTGCGTTAATTTTTTCCATCTTCTTATTTGCTGTTTGAATGGTCAGATTCATTAAGTCCAAAGAACATTTGTTGAAGATTGCTTCCCATTTAAGTTAAAAAGTTAGCGTCTTCATACATTTTTGGTTCTTTGTTAACTCTTAGTCCTCTCGGGATCATTTTGTTCCGACAATACTCTAACAGAGTAAGGGAATGTAGCTCAGTGCGAACCAATCTCTTATTCAATTTTATCGCTTCCTCCCAGTGGTTCATCTGGTCTAGTTCATTAGTGCTTTTTTCAAACAATGGTTCTTTTGGCAACAGATCCTGTAAATGGGCATCAGTGAAGCTGAGAATATTACGCCACGGTGAATGGGACATCCTGCCTCTCAAAATAGAATCCAAAAAATAAAAAGGCAATGATCTGCTTACAATGGTAAATACAAACAATGAAAGCAGACTGATAAAAAAAATATAAATAATAATAAATGTAACAAGTTTATTAAAACAAAACCCAGAGGTGATTAAAACAATACCCAACGTGGCCATGTTTCGCCCTCAGGCTGCGTCAGGGGTACAACTACAAAATGCAGAGACATCAAATCATCATATATAAATCATATACATGTATAAGAACAATTTCTCGTGATTTAAAAAAAAAGTTTTAACATTTAAATTGTATTGAGCAAAAAGCACAACAGTTTGCATTATTCATATAACTCAAAATGAGGTAAAAAAAATCAGATCTCAAGTATTTAACCAGAAGTAGTTAAAAAAAAAAAAACAATTATATATATAAAAATTACTACATATAAATCTCAAAAATAAAAAAGGAATCATTAACAGATAAATAGGAGTTCATAACTATAACACTAGAAAAGGAAAATTAAAACATATACATGGAGAGGCGAGTCTAATATTTACTCAGTGTAGCATGCATGTGTATCTTAATATAATAAATACATACCTAAAAAATGGGGTGGGTTTTTTTTTGTTTGTTTTACCCCAAAACATATTAAAAAACCTCCTGAAATAAAAAATAAAACATTCCACTATATCTAACTATCTGTACCACCATCTGTTCAATAAATACATACTGACAATCTAAACAGAGATCAACCACATCTACAGATCATATGGAGAAACGGGGGGGGGGGGGGGGGGGGCTGACCTTTTCTAACCGATACATCAACGTCAGATGTTTGCCTTCTCAGCCATAGAAGTGCAGGCCTCTGTATTTGAGGGCTATATGGCTAAGGCCTTTTTGCCTTGGGCCCGGGAGTCCCTGGAGGTGGCTTGTCTGGAATACAGTGTAGCTTTTCTCTCTTCACTGCCACAATCAGTGACTTCGGTGGTGGTGGCCTGTAGGTGCAGCATTAAGCAGCCGATGTGGTGTTCAAGTTGCATCTAAGTAAGCTGCCCTGTAGGGGCTGCTTACTGTATGGTGAGAACCTGGATAAGATCATAAAGGACTTGGGAGAAACTAGGCCTCAGCATCTTACAGAGAACCACCCACAATCCTCAACTTGTTTCTCAGGTGGCAAGTCTCAGCCAAAAGACTTGCATTTTTAACCACCTGGGTAGGTGGTCCCCAGCCATATCTTCGTCTGCAAAAGCTCAGAAGGGGATTGCCCTATTGTGACCCCAGAGGGTGAAGACAGAGAGGCTTTGTCATCTACGGGAGTCAGGTGGCCACAGTGAATTCCCACGAGCCCCTTGGAACTACAGGTGGACATCAGGATCTACCTATTTTACCACAGTTGAGCCTTTGTTACCTCCAACTGATGGTTCTGGAGATGGTTCAACAAGAGTATGTCTTGGAATTTGTAGAATAGGTTTCTGAGATCTTTATGATGTCCTCTTTCAGCTCTCACTCCCTTCCCAAAAAAAGGAAATGGTGGAGGTCATCTTGCAGCAGTTGCTTCTCCTTTGAGCTGCAGAGCCAATTCCCTGTCAGAAGTAGGGTCAGGGACACTGTTCAATTTATTTTGCAGACCCCAAGAAGGATGGCACTTTCTGTCCCATTTTGGACCTGAAGGGAGTTAATGCCTCCCTCCAGATTCCAGTTCATGGATGGCGACACTGCAGTCAGTGGTTTTCTCCATCAGACTGGGCAAGTTTCTCACCTCACAAGATCAGGCAGAGGCCTTTCTTCATATAACAATCAGGAAGACTCACAATCACTTCTGTATTTCTATCCCAGACAAGCATTTTCAATGCAGAGCTCTGCCGTTTGACTTACACACAGCACCCGTGCGCTTTTCCAAGGTGGTGGTGGCACATTTCCACAAGCAGGAGATCCAAGTGCACTTGTATGCTCACCTATTAAGAGTGTCTAAGCTGGGTGGTGATTATGCCAGGAGTTAATTGGTGCCTTCTTAGGTGCTGGAGTACCTTAGAGTTCACTTCAGTAGCAAGTGGGGAACTGTGTTATTCACTGAGAGAATGCCAAAAATAATAGAGATCCAGAAACTTGTTGAAATATGCTGTTGCTAATAGAAGAATATCTTAACATTGATGCTCCGCAATAATAAACTGAAAGTAACAACAGAAGTACACTTAGGAGATATGAAGAAAATAAAGATACCAAAATATACCATGTTTCCAGATTTATTTAAAATTTACTATCCCGTGCAATGGAAATCCACCTGAGTGATTTACATTCTAAAAACATAAAGTAGAAAGGTATAGTATCACAAGATGCATAGACATTGTAGAGAGAGGTAAGGAGGTAGAACTACAATAATTTCTAGCATCCTGTTTGCTTTTTGGCCACCGCCACACACTGGGCAGAAGACTCAGCATATTGTCTGCGATGACACCCAGATCTTTTTCTTGGGTGCCGACCCCCAAAGTGGACCCTAGCATCAGATTACTATGATTCAGATTATTCTTCCCAATGTGCATCAGTTTGAATTTGTCCACATTAAATTTTATCTGCCATTTGGATGTCCAGTGTTTCAGTTTCCTAAGGTCTTCCTAGAGTTTTTCACAGTTCGTATATGTTTTAACAACCTTGAGTAGTTTTGTGTCATTGCAGATTTAATCACCTCACTCATCGTTCCAATTCCAGATCATTTATAAGTATGTTAAATAGTACTAGTCCCAGTACAGATCCCTGCAGCACTCCAGTATTCACCCTCCTCTGAGAGAAATGGCCATTTAACCCTCTCCTCTGCTTTCTGTCCTATAACCAGTTCCTAATCCACAACAGAACATTGCCTCCTATCCCATGAATAAAGCTGCCATAATCTGCTGTAAGAAAAATCAAAATCTTAGTGTAGCATATATTGACTATAAACGTTCAATGCCAGTTTATTATCTAAGAGTGTGGGATGTTTTGAAATGTATAGAGTATATTCTGGATTGAACACCTACATCAATTTCATTGTGAAAATGTGGTAGACTGATTACCACCTGATTTATGAAGAGAGACAATTTGTCATTCTTAACATTGAGTCAATGGGGAATTTTTCAGGGAGATTCCCTGTCACCCCTCTGGTTTTTGTTTGGCACTAAATCTGCTCACAGCAGATGGGGGGAGACGTGGGGGGGGTGGAGAGATGGTTATCTCTGCTGTTTGGTATACTTTGGTAGCTAGTGCAGATTTTGAAAACACTGACTCCTACAAAATCATTGCATGACCTGTATTTGTTATCCATTTTGAGAGGGTTAAAGGAGCAAGTTGCTCCAGTATTGACATTTCTTGTGAATCTGTCTCTTGGTGAAGGAAGCTTTTCTGAGTCCCTTAAGCTTGCTACTGTTATTAAGGAAGGTAGGGGTTAGATCCTGCAGTTGTGTCAAACTATAGGCTGATTTCAGTAGTGCCTAGTCTGGCTAAATCGATTGAAAAAGTAGTATTCACTCAGTTGATGTGTTTTGTTAAAGTGAATTAGTTACTGGACCTAAACCATACTGGTTTTAGGCAGATGCACAGTAATGAGATATTATCAACTGTGGATATGCTTTGTCATGATATGGGTGGTAAAAGGCAATATTGTTCTGTGAGTTTGGATGTCTTGGCTGTGGATTATAATGTTCTTCTGTGTCGATTGTATGCTTTTGGTGTTAAAAGGAGTGATTTTTTCCTGGTTCACTTTGTATTTGAGAGGCCAAACCATGCAGGTATGTTTGGGTTCTACTGCTTCTGCCACTGTTCCAATAAACTCTGGTACTTCTCCAAGGTTTTTTGTTTCATCAGCAATGTTGTTTAATTTGTATCTTAGACCGCTGTGCAGTGTGTTACGTGACCTGGATTTCGATTATAGGATTTATGCTGAAGACACAGTTTCTCCTCCCTCCCCCGGATGATGCCATTTGTAATGAATTGGTGAAGCTGAAACCCTGGCTAGAGACTATACAGAGTTGGATGGTTGTGAATAAACTGGCTTTTAATCTTGCAAAGGCTGAATTGATGATAGTTGGTTGGCAAGCTAGTCAATTACAATACAAGTCCATTTTATTTCAGAATGTTTCACGTCTCATAAAAGATTATGTAATGAGTCTTGGGGTTTTCTTAGACTCAATTGACGATGCAAGCCTAGGTGACTTGGGTGATTCAGAGCGTGTTTTTCCAGCTGTCTGTTGTAAGTAAGAAACTCATGTTGCTGTGGGAAGATTTTCTTTTGCTGTTTCAAGGGTCTGATTTTATCTGTGTTGGACTACTTCAACACTTTGTACTTGGGACTATGTAAGGCATTACAGATAATGCAGCAGTACAAATAGTGACAAGTTTGGATTGCTGGGATAATGTGATTCTTGCTTTGCGGAATCTTCATTAGCTCTCTGTGTACTACTGAAGTAAATTCAAGCTGTTAACTCTTGTGCATAAAACCGTTTATGGTTTGACTCCAGCATATATGGCAAAAGACACTACAGCTTTATCACCTTTGTTGTGGAATGGGTTGCCAGGATATTTGAAACGGCTTGCTGATTTCTCCAAGTTTAAAAGATACATAGAAAAATGTAGGCGGATAAAGATCATATGGCCTATCCAGTCTGCCTTTCCATGCCTTCTACTCTCTGTATCACTCCCTTAGAGATCCTGTGTACATGTCCCAAGCTTCTTGAATTCAGATACTGTTTTAGTCTCCACCACTTTCACCTGGAGGCCATTCCATGGATTTCCCACCCTTTCCATAAGAAGTATTTCCTCAGGTTACTTCTGAGTCTATCCCCTTTCATCTTCATCCTTATTCCAGAGCTTCCTTTTAATTGAAAGAGACTCGCCTTTCCATTTATGCCACGTATGTATTTAAATGTCTTTATCATATCCTCTCCTGCCTTTCTTCCAAAGTATACATTTTGAGATCTTTACCCCATACGCTTTACGACAAAGACCACTGATCGTTTTAGTAGCTGCCCTCTGGACCAACTGCATCCTGTTTATCTCTCTTTGAAGGTGCGTTCTCCAGAATTGTACACAATATTCTAAATGAGGTATCACCAGTGTCTTATACAGGGGCATCATCATCTCCTTTTACCTACTGGCTATTCCTCACCCTATGCATCATCCTAGCTTTCGTTGTCACCTTTTCTACCTGTTTGGCCATACGATCACACCCAAGTCCCACTCCTTTTTCGTGTACAAATGGCAGAAGCTATACTAATAGTGGTGTTTCGCTACTTGAAATCATAGATGCTTCTTATGACTGTGATGTCAAGTCCCACCTCAACCCATCCGAGCGATTGGAATTTATTGGAGCCTTCTTAGGCACGACTCAAGCCACTGTTTTTCTCTCAACCCAGTGCATAGAGGCTTTCGCCTCTCTCATTCGGGAAGTGTTGCCAAAGTCAGGTATTAGCTTAGCAGATGTTGAGATTACTGGGACATGTGGCCTCCACTGTACGTCATACTCATGGCACACTTCAATTTGAGACTAGTGCAATGGAGCCTGTCTTCCCAGTGGTCACAGCGAACCTTAGAGTTGTCATCACTGCCACTCATTCTCTGAAGGAATTTGTCTTGGTGGCTAATTTGCAGCAATTTGGACAAGGGATTACCATTACCATTCCCAAATTCCAAGAGTAATATCTGAATATGAGCATTATCCAGAGGATGTTTCTGACAGGTCTTACACCCCCCCCCCCCCCCCCCCCCCCCCCCGATCATTTTAACAGCAAAAGAGCTCTAGACTGGGATCAAACAGCAGAATAGCCTTAGAAGCCTTTCTCCGTCATTGGAGTATGTGTATCCTCCAGCACCTCTCTTAGTGAAAACTCCCCTGAAATTCACTCAGGACCAGGAAATCTTGATTCTCATTGCTCCATATTGGCTGCAACAGATCTGGTTTCCTTTACTTTTGGAGCTAGTCTCAGAAAATCCATGGACATTGGAATGCTTTCTGACGCTAATCACGCAAAACAAGTTGTCTAGCATCCCAGCATCAAGTCCCTAGCCCTCATGGCTTGGATATTGAAGAGCTAGAGGTAGATTCCTTGAACCTTCCAGAGGGTGTCTTCACAAGTCCTGTTGGCTTCCAGGACAGATTCTACTAGGAGGTCATATGGTTTCAAATGGAAGAGGTTTGCCATTAAGTGTGAGGGCAAGGCCTTTAGAATCCTTTTCCTGTCCTACACAAATTGCTTGAATACCTTCAGCACTTATGAATCAGGTCTCAATACCAACTCAGTGAAATTGGAGTTTATCACCCTGTAGAGGGTAAGGCCACCTCTGCACAGCCTTTAGTTGATCACTTCACGAGAAGCTTGCTGGTTTTGAAGCCTCCCATCAATCCCCCCACAGTGTGATAGGATTTCATTGTTGTCCTTGCCAACCTAATGAAAGCTGCTTTTGAGCCACTTGATACCTGCTTCCTGAAGTACCTGATCTGTATAGTCCTATTTCTGTTGGTGCTTACTTCAGCTCATTGGACAGGCCTTAGTAGCTGATCCACCTTACAGTAGGTTGTACAAGATATAGCGGATTGCATTTTATTCACTTAGCCCAGGCTGGGCCAACTCTAGACGGTCATGTCACAGCACACAGTATCAGAGCCATAGCTTCATCAGTAGCCCACTTGAAGTCAGCCCCCATAGAGAAGATTTGCAAAGCTGCAACGCGGTCTTCAGTCCAACCATTCATATCTCTGTACTCCTGATGCCAGAGCGGTTTGGCCAGACAGTCCTTCAGAATTTATTTGGGTCTAGAGTCCACCTAGGTCCATTTGTTTCTGTTCCAGGGTGTCAAAATATATATTTTAAAAAAATGTTTACTTTAGTTGTCCCCTTGATGGGCCTTGCTTGTTGCAGCCCTTCTTTGTTTTTTTTTTTTTTTTAAGTCAGCTTGGTAGCTAAGGATTCCCATCAGTAAGAATATTGTCATCCTGCTTGTTCTTGGAGAAAGCATAGTTACTCAACTTTAGCAGGTGTTCTCTAAGGACAGCAGGATGAATATTTTTACTGCCCCGCCTACCTCGCAATGGAGTTGAATTCTGTCAGCTATTATATCAGACTGAGCTGATACTGTGCAATGATGACAGGTAGAAAGATGTGCACATGTGCAGTAGGCAGCTTCCAAATGCTTCTAGAAGAATGCTGGGAAGCACTTGCCACACTGGGTTTTGTCAGATAACATCATCCATCAGTAAGAGTATTCATACTGCTGTCCTTGGAGAACACCTGCTTCAGGTGAGTAACTTCGCTTTTTCCCTCCTTCCCTCAGTCCTTTGGCAACAAACGATCATACATCAAGAATTTATAATAAACCTTTTATCTGCAGATGTGCTTATATACTGGTATATTAAGAATTAGTTATAAAATACCCAGAGTCATGTGTATATAGTCACCATATAAATCCAAATTAGTAATCTTATAATGCTATGAGATGTAGTATTTACCAGAAATTAGTTTTTCCCTTTTGTCTGTATGTCTTTAATGGCAATAATGTGCAGTATTTGCATATTTTGTATTTCTTCTTCATATTTAGTCTCTGTTGTATCCAAAGAGAAGCTAATGAGATTATGCAGATGTTTTTGTATGTTTCAATTTTGTATGAGAATGTGTGCCCCACCACCATCCCTTTGTACTGGAAACAATTTCAGGTAGGAGTCTAAAATGTTAGGGATGTACACAGGGATGTGATCATTTGTGTTTCAGATATTTCGCACATAACTACTGAGAGTGGTGTGTGCAAAGTATTGTGAAACCAGGATATTTAATGAGGAGCTATATTATAGTAGCATGATGGGTGGGGGAATTGAGAGGGAGCAATTTGGTCATTGGTGGCTAAATATTGGTGCCTATGATGTTGGCACTCGAAGCAAGATAGTGTACAGACTGTGAATAATTTGTGTCTCATTTCCTGCTATATGTGGAGACATACAGCCAAAGCTTTTTAGAACGTTTGTTTTTACTCCTTTATGTTAGAACTGTTTTGCTGGAACATGAGCCATAGCATATACTTTTGGTGAAATATATAGGAAATTTCTAATGCCTCAGAATCTGAAAGAGGTTTTTCTTTCCAGAACTAACACATGAATTTCTGCAGATACTGGAGAAAACACCTAGTAGACTGAAGAGGATTCGAAACTGGAGGGTAAAGAAAATTTGATTTTTATTTATTTATTTATTTATTTATTTATTTATTTATTTATTTATTTATTGCCATATAGCACAGAAGGTTGTATGGATTAATAATTTGATACTTACGGTTTGTTTAAATGAAGAGTCTCTTAGCAAATAGTACACTTAAGGAGCAATTTTCAAAACTATACACGTTGAGGCGAAGGCTGCATGTACTTTTTACCCATAGACTTTGTGCCATTTCTCACAAATCTGCACATAAACCTTTCCTTTGAAGGTTGCCATGGATACATAAGAATAGCTATACTGGGTCAGACCAATGTCCATCTAGCCCAGTTTCCTGCTTCCTGCAGTGGGCAATTCAGGTCACAAGTACCTGACAGAAACCCAAATAGCTAGATCAGAGAGAGCCAGGCTAATGTGGCATAGCCAAAAAAAGATGTGAATGCATCAGATAAAACTTCTAAAGCTAGCTGTTGGATCTCTTATAGCGCTAAGATTTTTCAAATTCCAAGCCTACTTATTGTTATCAATCACTTGCATTCATCATCCAACTCTAGTCCTATATAATAATTCTCACCTCCAACGTTCTGTGCTTGGGACCGTGGCTCCCTGGAGGTGGTGGCCTGCTAGGCAGACACGCACTGATGTCACTGACGTCAGGACAGCTGATTCCAAGGCCTCGGAATCATCTGTCACCCGCCGCGCTACGGCCCCCCCGACCCCCCCCCCCCTCTGTGAACCTGTCCCCCCCCCCCCCCCCCGGACCGCCGAAAACCGCCCCCCGCCGCCGTTGTGTACTACCTGTGCTGACGGGGGACCCAAACCCCCGACAGCCGAAGTGTTGTTGTGCCCTTCGCGTTCCTTCCTCATCTTCTCTGGAAGTTCCTCTGTGTGCGTCTTGCGTGCGTCAGACGTGAGACGCACGCAGAGGAACTTCCAGAGAAGATGAGGAAGGAACGTGAAGGGCACAACAACACTTCGGCTGACGAGGGTTTGGATCCCCCATCAGCACAGGTAGTGCACAACGGCGGGGGTGGGGGGCGGTTTTCGGCGGTCCAGGGGGGGGACGACAGGTTCGTCGAGGGGGGGGGGGGTGAGGGGGCCGTAGCGCGGGGGGGGGGGGGGAGGAATTGCCTGCCTAGGGCCCGTTTCCTTGCCTTCAGAAACGGGCCTTTTTTACTAGTTTATTATAATGTACTCAATACAAATTATAAAATATGTACTAAGCAAAAAGAGACTACTTAACTACACAAGCAGACACAGCACTATGTCGATCTGCAGACAAGACATCCGACACCAAAGTAGATCTAGACGGCGTTTGCCGCAAGTTTAGGTTTTAGCAACTTGCAGAGACTCCTGGAGCAAGTCCGTGGGACCGAAACACAATGCGCTTTAGTAGGCATTTTGTAGACCTCTACCATATCCTCCCTAAGCCATCTCTTTTCCAAGCTGAAGAGACCTAACCTCTTAAGGTTCCTCATATGAAAGGAAAATGTACGTGCATAACTGCTAATACAATCCACTTATAATGTTAATAATTGCTTGTTAGGATGGTAATTATCAGTACTATTTTGGCTTGTTATTCAGTTAAGTTGGGTGTGCTCAATCTGAGGTTTTTTGTTTTGTTTTGTTTTTTTGTACCTGAGGCAGTAGAGGGGTTAAGTAACTTGCTCAGGGTTATGTGGAGTTGCAGTGTGAATTGAACCCAGTTCCTGAGGATATCAGCTCACCACGCTAGCCATATGTTACTCCTCTACAACCCACATTTCCTCTCTCTCAAGAGCATGCTAACATTTGCACCTCGTTTTTTTTTTTTTTTTTTTTACAGTTAGTTTTTTCACTGGAAAAGAATTCCAAAAGATTCCCAAATGGCACCTACACATGTAGCCTGCCTCCCTAAAACAGCTTAGGAGTAATACAATGTGCTAAATCTGTTTCACAATATGTGGACTTCTAGAAGGTAACTTTCAACAGCAAGTTAACAAATAATAAAATCTTACCTAGGTAGATCACTTTGAAAATAGTCCTCCACATGTGTGCAGGCTTTCGTTTCTAGTATTTTTTTAACCCACCCTTTTTTTAAAACAAGGGACGAAGTGAAAATTATGCATATACATGAGTATTAATAGTGCTTTTCAGCCTTATCATATTGTCACCCATCTTTATCAGATTCCAGTCATTTTATACATTACCAGTGTGATTTTGTGAACAAATTGATCTTTCAGATGGATACAGGTTTTTAAAGATTATTATGAAGGGTTGTCCCTTCATAGAGATACATACAGTGGGGGAAATAAGTATTTGATCCCTTGCTGATTTTGTAAGTTTGCCCACTGACAAAGACATGAGCAGCCCATAATTGAAGGGTAGGTTATTGGTAACAGTGAGAGATAGCACATCACAAATTAAATCCGGAAAATCACATTGTGGAAAGTATATGAATTTATTTGCATTCTGCAGAGGGAAATAAGTATTTGATCCCCCACCAACCAGTAAGAGATCTGGCCCCTACAGACCAGGTAGATGCTCCAAATCAACTCGTTACCTGCATGACAGACAGCTGTCGGCAATGGTCACCTGTATGAAAGACACCTGTCCACAGACTCAGTGAATCAGTCAGACTCTAACCTCTACAAAATGGCCAAGAGCAAGGAGCTGTCTAAGGATGTCAGGGACAAGATCATACACCTGCACAAGGCTGGAATGGGCTACAAAACCATCAGTAAGACGCTGGGCGAGAAGGAGACAACTGTTGGTGCCATAGTAAGAAAATGGAAGAAGTACAAAATGACTGTCAATCGACAAAGATCTGGAGCTCCACGCAAAATCTCACCTCGTGGGGTATCCTTGATCATGAGGAAGGTTAGAAATCAGCCTACAACTACAAGGGGGGAACTTGTCAATGATCTCAAGGCAGCTGGGACCACTGTCACCACGAAAACCATTGGTAACACATTACGACATAACGGATTGCAATCCTGCAGTGCCCGCAAGGTCCCCCTGCTCCGGAAGGCACATGTGACGGCCCGTCTGAAGTTTGCTAGTGAACACCTGGATGATGCCGAGAGTGATTGGGAGAAGGTGCTGTGGTCAGATGAGACAAAAATTGAGCTCTTTGGCATGAACTCAACTCGCCGTGTTTGGAGGAAGAGAAATGCTGCCTATGACCCAAAGAACACCGTCCCCACTGTCAAGCATGGAGGTGGAAATGTTATGTTTTGGGGGTGTTTCTCTGCTAAGGGCACAGGACTACTTCACCGCATCAATGGGAGAATGGATGGGGCCATGTACCGTACAATTCTGAGTGACAACCTCCTTCCCTCCGCCAGGGCCTTAAAAATGGGTCGTGGCTGGGTCTTCCAGCACGACAATGACCCAAAACATACAGCCAAGGCAACAAAGGAGTGGCTCAGGAAGAAGCACATTAGGGTCATGGAGTGGCCTAGCCAGTCACCAGACCTTAATCCCATTGAAAACTTATGGAGGGAGCTGAAGATGCGAGTTGCCAAGCGACAGCCCAGAACTCTTAATGATTTAGAGATGATCTGCAAAGAGGAGTGGACCAAAATTCCTCCTGACATGTGTGCAAACCTCATCATCAACTACAGAAGACGTCTGACCGCTGTGCTTGCCAACAAGGGTTTTGCCACCAAGTATTAGGTCTTGTTTGCCAGAGGGATCAAATACTTATTTCCCTCTGCAGAATGCAAATGAATTCATATACTTTCCACAATGTGATTTTCCGGATTTAATTTGTGATGTGCTATCTCTCACTGTTACCAATAACCTACCCTTCAATTATGGGCTGCTCATGTCTTTGTCAGTGGGCAAACTTACAAAATCAGCAAGGGATCAAATACTTATTTCCCCCACTGTACATACACAGATGTGAAATTGTTACAAAGTTTTTGATAGGTAATTGGTATGGTAGGATAACACTATGTTCATTAAATAGGTATTATATGTAAAAAGATTTGTAAATTCTGTAAAACTGTTTGAACATAGACTATTATTGTAAAATCAGTACTGACTTTTCATATAAGGTTATGATTTGGGATACTGCATTCATTTAAAAGTGAATACCTTTAAATTTTAATGTAATACTGTGATAGAAGTTCAGTTTGACATTTAATGTTCTCTGAAGAAAAAAGCAGATCAGTCATTCTTACAAGTGGGTATCCCAACCCCAGAAATAGCAGACTTCAAAGCTTTCTACTACTACTACTACTTAGCATTTCTATAGCGCTGCCAGGGTTACGCAGCACTGTACAAGTTTAACATGGGGAAGGATAGTCCCTGCTCAAGAGAGCTTAGACAACTACCTCTTTTCTGAATGTGTACAGTATGGGGAAAACAAAAAAAGGGGTGGGGAAAATAGACTCTATTCAAACAATGGGGCAGACGTATAAATTAGTTAAAACAATGATTTTTATTGTGAATAGGTGACTCAACACAGCCGTGTTTCGGCACCGTAGCGCCTTCCTCAGGAGTCTTCCGGAAGCGTTTCAATCTTTGGGGTGATTGGCACACTGGGGAAAAAACACTAGGGGATACACAATCCTTTCTTCCAAAGGAGTATTCAATGGTTAGATGGGTAACACTCAGGAAGATAATGGCATAAAGAAATGCACAGTTCCTCCTTGAGAGCGAGTGAATGGCGATGCAAAAATCTCAAGGAGTGGCGATGCAAATATTCTTGAGATTTTTGCATCGCCACTCGCTCGCTCTCAAGGAGGAACTGTGCATTTCTTTATGCCATTATCTTCCTGAATGTTACCCATCTAACCATTGAATACTCCTTTGGAAGAAAGGATTGTGTATCCCCTAGTGTTTTTTCCCCAGTGTGCCAATCACCCCAAAGATTGAAACGCTTCCGGAAGACTCCTGAGGAAGGCGCTACGGTGCCGAAACACGGCTGTGTTGAGTCACCTATTTACAATAAAAATCATTGTTTTAACTAATTTATACGTCTGCCCCATTGTTTGAATAGAGCCTATTTTCCCCACCCCTTTTTTTGTTTTCGCTTTTTTGTCCTGTGGGGATCAAGTGCACCTCCATACTCCGTGTGGGTTTTCTCTGACTGTGTACAGTATGGCCCATAGCTGCCCTTGTTTTTGTCCACTAACAACTATAGGCAAGACTTCTGTAGCTGGGGTTTTTTCCCCTTTTCCTATTCACACAGTTTTTCCTTAACTCTGTTTTCTTCCACTCTAGTTTACAGAAAATGATGAAATCTTTTCTAATTATTTTTTCCCCATCATTCTTGCTTTGGCCAGTTACTACTACTACTATTTAGCATTTCTGTAGCACTACAAGGCATACGCAGCACTGCACAAACATGGAAGAAAGACAGTCCCTCCTCAAAGAGCTTACAATCTAATAGACAAAAAATAAAGTAATCAAATCAATTAATGTGTACAGGAAGGAGGAGAGTACTGTGCCTTTTCTCCAGCCAGACTTCTTTTTCCACAGGCCAATCTCCTGAATGCATGTCAATGATTGATTTTTTTTTTTTTTTTTTTTTTACTGTATTAAGAAATAAGCCAACAGCTTCAGGTTCCACTGTGAGGGCCGATGCACAAAGGCAGCCATAAAATATGGCTGCATCAATAAAATTTAGCGACTCGCTAACAGCTAGCGATGCACAAAGGGGATCGCGTGCAAATGAGCTGCACGGGTCCCCCTTTGTGCATCGCTGGCTATTTGCCAGTCTGAGCTGTCAAATGCACAGGACCCCCACCTGAACCTTTTTTTTTTTTTTTTAACATTCCATTGTGGTCCAGTGGACAGTGGACCACAACCTGTGCCCCCCCCCCCCCCCCCCCAAAAAAAAAAAATCTTTAAAAAAAATTTCCCTGATAGTCCAGTGAACCAGACCCCTTCTCTCACGTATGCATCCTCCCCTCCCCATGCACCCTTCCCTGTACCTTTTCAACAAGGTGGAGGCAGGAGCAACAATGGTGTTCAGCTAAGGTATTCATTTGCAAATGAATGCACTTGGCAGGGCCTGGGTGCTGCCATTTTGTTCCAGGCGGGCCCAAGGAAGGATGTGTTTGCTCCTGCCTCTACTTTGTTGTAAAGGTACAGGGAGGGGTGGGGTTGAGAGGGGGCTGTGCACGCGCGGGAGTTCAGTTCACTGGACCAGCAGGGAAATTTAAAAAAAAAAAAAACGTTCAGGGGGTTGTGAGGAGGGGGGTTCACTGGATCAACCTTTGCAGCTGTCTGCTTGTGCTTCTTTCCTCTCCGACAGCTCCAGAGCAGCTATAAAATTTGCTCATTAAATTACAGCTGCTCTGGAGCTATGTATCCCCTGTAATGAGCTCATTGTAATACATTTGAATGGGGTTCTCCGTGGCTGCTAATGGCACACGTTAGAGCCACGGAAAACCCATTTATGCATTACTAGCCGTTAAGCCCGTTAAAACGGGCGAGATTTCCAGCTACCCTCCTCGCCGCCACTCCCTCCCCCCTCCCCCCTCCGTGCCTTGCCCCCTGCACTGACCTGACAGCGCCTCTCACCTCCATGTGAAAGCACTGCAGGTCAGTGCAGGGGGCCCGATACGGAGGAGGGCGGGAGCAGCAGCGGGGATGGGGGGGGGTGGAGGTTTGTGCGCGTGATGTTCATTTCCAGGCGGCAGCATCCAACAGTGGCTCCGACTCCGTTTCCCTCTCTGTTCCGCCCTCTGACATCATCACGTCTTGACGCGAGGGCGGGACAGAGAGGGAAGTCTACTGCGCATTTGCAGGTGAGCCGTTTATATGTTTGACTAGCTACATAACAGTTTGCTTTAGACTGGCTAGAACCAGTCTAAAGCAAACGTTAATAGCAGGGTAAGCTTTGTGCTTCTGGGCCTGAGTGCACTCAGGAAGTGTGTCTCAGACAAACATAGGACACAGTACAGAATTTGAAATGTACCATAATTTCTTTTTGATTATGAAATCCATGCATGGATGTAGCTTAGAGAAGGTTTGGCCTGAAAGAATTGGTGTGGTCTTGGAGGCGCAAAACAAGTCTTCTTGACAGCCAGGTTTCACCAGAGTAGTCCAGTAGCGGCTAGGGACTTGATGTTGGGATGCTAGAGGGACCACTTGTTCGGAGTGATAAGGGCCAGAAAGCATTCCAATGTCCATGGATCTTTTGAGACTAGCTCCAATAGTAAAGGAAACCAGATCTGCTTCAGTCAGTATGGAGCAATGAAAATCATGGTTTCCCAGCTCTTCTTGAACATTGAGCCAAGTTTCTTTTTGCTCATGACAAGTACTTCAAGGAAGAACCAGAGTCTGTGCTTGGTTCCTGCACAAAGGTTTCGTTTTTTTAGAGTAGGTCTTGATGCATTACTTTGAGAGTGCAGTTATGATAGAGAGTTCATTATTCAAAGTGTATGCACCAGTAAATTCTTCCATTCTGCAGAAGACCAGTAGGAGCATTTCTAGTCTCATTTTGCAAGTTCTTTCTGAGCATTCCAGTCACCTTCATGGCTGTTGCCCAAATAGCTAAATCCAAATAGTCTGAGACAGAGTTGAGCAGCACAATTGTTAAGGTATTCATTTGCTATACAAATGAAACATTTTACAATCAGTTTCCTCAATATCAGTGAGCATATCAGTTAACTTACCACTGGGTGTCACCCCATCAGTATTGATTTGAGGTTTGGCCCCTTAAGCAACTGTTACCTCTATTATTAAATTACTGCTTATCATTTCTATAATGCTACTATAATTCTTCATACCCATTTAATCATTTTTAGCAAGCAAGTTTTGAATTGAGATCTTGATATCTCCTTTTATGAATATACAGACTGTCATAGAATATTTCAGTAATTTAATAGTATCATTGTACCTTATTTTCTATTTTTTTATCATTTTAATAGGCTAATCAGGCTGCTAGGAAACCTAAAGTGGAAGGACAAGTTGAAACCTCTCTTCTTGGCTCATCTTTGGTTCAGAATTCTATTTTAGTAGATGCTGTTACTGGCATATCTACAAATGCAAGTTTTCAGAAGGCATCTACGTCAGCATTTCCTGCTCCAGTCTCTCTGAACTCGGGAAATATTGCTGGTCAAACCACCCACACCCCTGAGCATTTGGCAATATTATCTGGTGGAATGCCAAGTACCTCATGTGGTTCACACCATGAATGGCCTCAGCATCAAGACCAAACCAGGACAGAGCAAGCTTATTCCCAGAAACAGGAGACCACAACTGGTAATCAGTATAATGCTAACTTTCCACAAGGAACAACTGTGCAATTGCATTCTGGGTTGCATCACCGTTCTGACAAAATTTCTGAGCATCCTGCTGTTAAACAAGAATACCCTCACAAGTCAGGAAACAGTAAGCACCATGTGCAGATGTCTGTTTCCTCTTTGGCTGTTCCTCATAGAATGACCTTGGACAAATATAGAGAAAAGCGCAAACTAGAAACAATTGATACAGAAGTAAAGGATCAATATGTATCTGTCCAAGTAGAACAGCAACAAAAAAAGCATGCACAGTCCCACACGAGCAGTAGCAGTTCTGTAACATCACCTATTAAAATGAAAATTCCTCTTCCAAGTACTGAAAAACCTGAAAAGCATATGGCAGATAAGAAAGAAAAGGCTGGATCACTCAAACTACGCATACCAATCCCGCCAACAGAAAAGAACTCTAATAAAGATGAATTAAAAATGAAAATAAAAGTTTCTTCCTCAGACAGACATAGCTCATCAGATGAGGGGAGTGGCAAGAGCAAACACTCGAGTCCTCATATTGGCAAAGAGCTCAAAGAAAAGCACAAAGAACAGTCTTCAAGCCGCCACCACAGTAGCAGCCACAAGCATTCCCATTCATATAGTGGTGGAGGGAGCACCAAACTTAGCACAGATGGAATACCCCCAACTGTATTAAGGAGTCCGGTTGGCCTGAGTAATGATGGTAATTCCTCTAGTTCCAGCTCTTCAAGAAAGAGGTTGCATACCAATGATGCCTCTCACAACCACCACTCCAAAATGAGCAAAAGTTCAGGTAGTTCATCTAGTTCTTCCTCCTCTGTTAAGCAGTATATATCCTCTCACAGCTCTGTTCTTAACCTTCCCTTACCCCCTCCTCCCCCTGTCACATACCAGGTGGGCTACGGACATCTCAGCACCCTCGTGAAACTGGACAAGAAACCAGTGGAGACCAACGGTCCTGATGCCAATCACGAGTACAGTACACACAGTCAGCATATGGACTACAAAGACACATTCGACATGCTGGATTCACTGTTAAGTGCCCAAGGAATGAACATGTAATCATTTATTTAGATTAATTTTTTTCTTTACCTTTTTAATTTAAATATTAGAAAAACTTCCTAATCTGACAGTGGCAGCAGCAACTATTGCTGCCGTTGTTTGTCATACTTAAGTGCTGCTTTATCCTTCACTCTGAAAAGAAGAGGTTATAGTAAACAAGTCACTATCTCCACACATGATGATGGTATACTGTAGTAGCATGGAAGGCACAAAAACAAAACTCAGTATTTCTACAAATGTAGCTAAGGACAGTAGAATGAATGGCTGCTTCTAGATGTATAAGATGCATCAAGCATTGATTATTTATCATTTTTGATAGTGCAGCCACACAATGTTTTGTTAACTTAGCTTTTGGATGAGTGTAATTGTTTTTTGTGTATTTATACTGTATGTATGATTTGCATGTTTTGATGATAAAGGGATTTAAAAAACAGTATACAGACAACTGTTTACAAGAAAGTGGAGAAAAATGTACATACATTTTTGTATGTTTAGATATACCGTAAACTACTCAGGTTTGGAGCTGCTTGTAAGTATCACAATATACAGAATAATTTTATTCTATCTTGTCAGAGTCAACCAATAATCCAAGCAAAGGTGGCTCTGTCATGTTTATCTTAAACTGTAAGCCTTATTGGGAGCTGCGGAAAGGGACACCACTACAGAGAGGATATTCAGGCCCATGTAAGGTCATTAAATGTACAGTGCTCTTTCCAGTGAGGTGATGGAGAACCTCCTGCCCTCAGTTTCACTGTACTGACCGAATGGGCTGTTGAAATGCCTGGAGTGTTCTGAAGGGAAAAAGGAATAAAAATAAAGTTTACATAATCTTTTGCTGTGAAGTGCATTTAAATGTATGTTGGCTTGATGCAGTAATATAGACACAGAGCTATTACTTAATAATGGCTATGTAGATTAATGTGTTTTAAAACATAATTTGTATAAAAACTTACAAGGTTAAAGTAAGTTTGGTTTTTTTTTTTCTTTTCCTTTTTTTTCTTTTTTTTTTTTTTTGTTAGCACCAGTAACTATTTTAATAGTAAACAGAAATCACTGTTTCCATTAGAATTTCAGAATGGCATTAGTGTTCTGAATGTAGGATAAAAACACATATTTGTGTTATGCCATTTTTCTTTTTCAGGTGAATGCAGCCTTCACAATAAGGGTGAACTATCCAAATTTTCCGTTCCAGCAGTACATTAGTTGTCACTAATTCTATGTGCAATGTAGTTGTGATTATAGTTTATAAATTCAGAGGTTTCTTGTTTTGTTTGCAGGAGCTCTGTGAAAAGTCAATTAAACCACTAGTGTACATTTTATCTTTGTCTAGAAGTGTCATAATGCTGATGTAGTGTTTGCATATTCTTTTGTCTCTAACAAATGATTAACTTAAACACTTTACCTCTTGATTTTATATTGAAAGGTAGCACTGCAGCATGACGTAAGCCTAATAAAAATAATTGTCTTAAGATGTATCCTAAATCTGTGAAATAAATGGTTGTGAAAGTAAGAGAAATATCACCCTCTAATCATGTGAGAAATCCATTAATAATTCCAGTAGTATATTGCACTGTAAAGATGTAAAGCAAGTGTAGGTTTTAAACGAAGTAAGCACAGTTTTATTCTGAAGCCTTTTCTTCATGTTCTCTCTTCACAGGGTAGTATACTACTACTAAACTAACATGCAATTCTGCTGTATTTCTGGAATTTTGAGTAAGGCTGAGGTTTTTTTTTGGGGGGGGGGAGGGGTTCTACATACCCAGAGATGGGTTTTATTAGGGTGTTGTTGTTTTTTTACATTTTCTTTAACTTTTCTTTTCTCTTTTTCATGTAAAACTTTATTGTAAAAAAGTATCTTCTTTCATTGCAGTGCATATTTAGAAGGCATTTCTGTGCTTTAAAATTGATGTGCTCTTGCATAATATAAGTTGGACCACGTACACTTTCTGCACTACAGTTGGCTTTGCCTGAACTACACTCAGGAGTTTTGTTTGTACAAAAGATGGTAGATGAGGTTCTACAAATCATGCTGTTCAAAGAATTTGAGCAGTGTTAACTTATGAAACTGAGCAACTGATAAAAATACACAGTAGTTATTTAACCTTTTGTTAATTAAGCCTATTGCGTATAGATTTGTTGTCAAATGGCTACAAGTCATACAAGATCCTTTTCTAAGGTACCATCAACATATCTGTAATTCTTTCGGAGGCACAGATCTCCAGTTTCTTACTGGTGCTTGTTACATAAATCCAAAAGATCCCTATCTAAATCCTATTTAGAATACTAGTTGCTGAACCTTGTCTTCCTGCTGTCATTAGCTCTGAACTTCAGTACTGGATATGAATTTGCATGCTGGTCTCTAGATATTTTTAACACATTTGGTGATTCTCCTTTATCTTAAGTTTTCACACACTTTGGTCCCAGATCATAAATGTTTGTTTTTTCATATTTGTTTTAAACTATATAACCTTGTATTTGTTATTAACCGACTTGGTGAACGCCTTTGACGGTACTATGTAAGCCACATTGAGCCTGCAAATAGGTGGGAAAATGTGGGATACAAATGTAACAAATAAATAAAACAAGTTTTTTTTATTTTGTGATTTTTTTTTTCTGTCCAGTAGTGGTTTCAGTATTTCAGTAATGATTCTGTACTGATGGGGTTGGCAACCTTGGGCACATGTATTCCTACCCCCCACCCACACACACTCACTCAATGTGCTGCTGCTTTCCAAATGATGACACTTTAACCAGTTTCAAAACTTAAAAACTGTGCTAATTTCATAATGAACTCTCAAAACCTTCAGTTAGGAACGTGCTCTTGGGATCAACATTGGAAGCAAAGTGTGGCTCATTTTTCTTGGTTGGAGTTTTCTACCATAGGTATAGCTGATTTCTTTCCAGTGAGATTGGTTCTGTACTAGGGGAAGATTCCTTCCTCCTGCTTTTCTTCTCAGATAATTGATTCTTTTGTGGGGCTTTTCTTGCAACTCATCAACATTGCAATGAGTTATAGTGATCACTGCCCACAAAGGTTACCAACTTGTGTTCTAGTGTCAAATTGAAAAAATTGGTTTTCATATTGTAAAATTTTTGCCTCTTGGATATTTGTTTTCATTTTATATGTATGTATTATGTTTTCAAGGCGGTAGCTTCTTTGAAGTAATATGTACAGATTAATCCAGACACCACTAAACTCTCAAGAGAAATTCTATGCCTGAGACTAAACATTTGTTTCATTTTTGTTCTCTATATAATTGTAACAAATAATAAAATATTGCCACCATTTAGAAGAGTGTAAGAGAGCTGGAGTTAAATGTTATGTTTTTTTTACAGCAACAAAATAGCCCCCTTTTGCTCCAAATCAAGATTGAGGTGAAAACATTTTTATTCTCATTGGCATCAATAGTGAGGTTATGATGTGATTCACAGCCCTGAAAGAAAATGTGATCTTATTGTTTGGTTTTGTGCAGACTTGGATCAAGAAAGAAAATTGTTGGTGAGCGAATTTAATAAAGATAATCCTTTATGTTTAAAGAAGAGTGACGATTTTGTGCATAAAGTAAATTAGCACCATTTTTTTTTTTATTTGCATACTTTGTTGGGACAAAGACCTAGCTCCCACTTTGTGTAGTAAGCAAGTTTAATGCAAAGTGGAGATTTTTATTCAAGAAATGTTCATGAGTGAAATATTTCATGCTAATCAAGACTTTTCTGCAGGTGTTCATTGCCCATTTTGGAGATCTTCTAAACTTAAAATTAGAGGGCAATATAAATTCCATAAGCCGTGGAAAGAAAGTTTTCAGTTATCAGTAGAATAAGGGAAACAGTTCGTGTTATTTCATTTAAAATCTCTGGATTCATATTAAGTATGTAGAAATAAATACACAAAAATGGTGACAGAATTCAAAAAGGTGTCAGATGAGCACAGAGGATCTCTGTTTAGAAAATAGATGGTATTTAAAAAAATAAAATCCTTAAATGGCTGCATGTGCATAGATGTGTGAGTGATGCTTGCATAGCAACTCTGACTGTGAAGAACTACGGCCAGTACCGGGCAGACTTTGAAGGTGTGTGAGCCAGATGCATGAAAACGTAAAGGTCCACATTACAAGATACCGATTATGAAAAAACGATGGATGCTCAAAAAACAATTGAATGCAAATGAGCCATGCAGCAATGCAAAGGTCGATGCATGAAAAACTTGCTAACCTATTGAAATCCACAGTAGCGGTGCAGCAAACACATGCGCACAATAGTCATTTGCTAAGCACACAGCAAGCACTGTAGCTGTTGTACACATGTCTAAAAAGATCGCATCATAGACGTGCGTCCTGGGCGTGTGAGATAGACGTCACTCGTAAGCAGAGCCTTATAGGTCCCTTCACTCTGCAGATGGTTACCGTGTGCTGTGCCACGTTGTATAGATAATGTATATAATATGCAGGCAGCGGTCCAACTGTTTGATAACGGAGGCAAGAGGAGGAAGGGACAAAAAATGGTGAAAATACAGATCTCGGGTACAATGACCACCTGTTGAAGAGGCTCCCAGCCCTCGTCCATTCTTATTATGTTTCTCCTCTTCCCATGTTGGAGGAAGAGGCGCTTCTCATTGACAACAATGAGCTGCACAAGCCAGAGCATGTCCATGACGGAGAAGTTGGGCTTCCTCCCGTGGGGAGCAAGTGCAGCCATGGTTTTTCCAACACGGATACGTGCGCATAACATCAGTGACAGCGCTTATGCACGCACTTTATGAACGTGCTTATGTTGACTGCAAATGACAGCTCCTGGAGTTACCAGCAGCCCCTGAGCACTTGTTAAATATATCATGTTAAAGGTGTGCGGACATTTCTGTGCACTGCCCATAAATGACTGTGCATCATGCGTTGCCTTCATTTAAATGAGAACCACAAAATTACAATACATTTGCATAGCGTTTTTGTTGCGTGTTTGTGAGTGTGGTAAACAGGTTGCTGTAGGCTTTTGTTTTGCGTATTGGTGCTAGATACCATGTTCACTAAGCCGGTTTAAACTTGCTCAACATGATTGCTCCTGGTACAGAGTTTGATGCATCTGGGCCTGTGTTCTGTATATGGCAAATACAGTTTAGGATGGGCTGGAAAGGGTTTCAACGGCAGCTTCAGTAGCTGGAGCCGAGGACGGTGCTGGGCAGACTTTGGATTCGGATAGGCTGGAGTGGGCTTTAACAGATTTCAGCAAAAGCAATTAATTGTGACCCACTGAGAGAAAAGGTACCAAAAAGATGTGATGTATTTATACCGTAAGATAGATATTCACTGCATAATCCTGCAAAAATTTCAGCTTCAATTATGGACTAATTATATCTTTAAAAATGAGAAATGGTTATATTTTTTTAAAAAGTAATTATCCCCAGAAATCATGTACTCCACTTTAGGTACCTGCAGGTTTTAGGTTGTAGAATATGAAAAACATTAAAGTTGTGAAAAGAAATTGCATAGTCCCATTTTACTGACCCTAAAGTTGCTCCTCCAAACTTTGAGCCTTTATCTCTGTTATTTGTAACCCCACTTTTGGTACTTTTCACTCAGTGGGTCACAATTATTTTATCATATATTTGTATATGAATTTCAGAATAAGTTGGCCATGTTTGGTTTTATCCATGATAAAGTCCTAGGTATGGTATAGATTAGAAATGTCAAAAACATTTATTCATGACTTTCAGTAATAGCCAGTGGCAAGAGAGCAAGTTACAAAGTAACAGATGTCGTTACTGTATCGAAGCTTATGGCTCTAAAATGGCCTCATTTGAGACGGACAGTATGTTTTGGTTTTTATAAACTGAAGGGATATGGACAAAAGATGAGGGTTGTATGTACATTAATTTTACAGAGCCGCATTGCTTGAGTTGGTTTAGCTCTAGAAAATTATACTTCTGCCTTGTGATTCAAAGCAGACACTCCTTCCATACCAGCAGCATCCCTCTATCTATCTTCCTTTCGAGAAGCAATGTTCCCCTTCTTTTTCTTACCTCTATTTATCTTTCTAGAATCTTTATTTCCATCCCTGGCCAGCACCATTATCTCCCCTTCAACATAGAAAAAGACAGCAGATAAAAACCATACTTCTACTCCTGGTGCTGGAGAGGGGTGGAGATAACAGAGCAAGGTGCAAGATAAATTAAGAGTGAGAAAAAGAAGGGGGAAGCTCAGCACCAGTATCTACTCCTTTCTTCTCCCATTGCCCATGCTATCCTCTGCTCCCTGTAGGCATGTTAAAATTGTATTAACCTTCATCTCTAATGGCAGTTCCTTTTCTACAGCTCATTCTGTGCCCTCTTCTACCATAATGGGTCCTCCTGCAAGATTGGCACAGGTCTTGAGTCCTGCAGTAATCTTTCTCAGCAATAGCAACTGGCATGGCTTTTTCTCCTGCAGTGGCTTCCCAGCATTCCACAGTTCTCACTTGTACAAGACACAGCCTGGTGTCTGGTGATGCATCTTTTTCAAGTTGGTGGTGCACATGCACCACTTGACTTCAGACAGTATATCCATGGCGTTTAGGAGTATGACTTATGTTGTCTTACTAGAGCAAAGTGAAGGAAAAAAAACATATTTGAAATCTGAATGGCATTAAGTACTGATTCTACTTCCATTGCTCTAGTAGATACTGCCTTTCTCCTACTATTTTGGCTACATGGACATCTTTTGATCTACCTACTTTGACTTTGCTAACTAAAACTCTCTATGAAACTGACTACTTGCCATTTGGACCCTATCCCATCTTCCTGGATCACGATATCCATGATTTAACCCCACTAGCATTAATTTTGATTTCTTTAAGCCTGTCTTATGGTGTTATACCTTCAATTTAAACAGTCGACTTCAGATCGTTCTGTACTCAAAAATTATTGTCCAATTTCTAACTTGTGCTTCCTATCAGAATTAACCGAACAAGTGGTCTTCAAGCAAAATTATCACACGTTAAACGAACTCGCATTCTTCATACCAGACAGTCTAGTTTTAGGAAAGGCCGCAGCACAGAAAATATTATTTGTGCCCTTTTGAGTTTATTCCATATTTGAAAGATGTTAGTTTTCCTTGAGTTATCCAGGGCTGTGGAGTCTGGTACTCCAAACCTTTGACTCTGACTCCTCTGTTTTTCTACTGTCCAACTCCTACTATGTATAGTAAATCTAAGAGAAATTTGAAGTTTGAAAAAAGAACCTGAACAAAAAAATGCTGTCAATAAAAATAGGCAATACATTGTTACCCACTTAATATTTTTTATTTATAAGTAATTCAAATAATCAGCAAAAATGAACAACTTATACAGAAAAGCTGGTATTCAATGAAAAAAATGTTACAAAGTAACCTATATCTTCATGATAACTATCAAAAATTTACATTAATATATCCAGCTCAGATCCACAAATTGGAGAATCCAGTGGCACACAGGAGAAATACATTTTTGAAGAATATGTCCTCAGAAAAAGAATTGCCTCAGTCAGATCCTCCTTCATGGATGCCCTCAAAATCTGATCTAATTATTCTCAGAGCGGAGAACAACCTCTCAAAACACTAACTTGGGTCAATGGTAAAGCAGTAACCACTAGAGCAACGTCTCTTAACAATTTCAGGATAGAAAGGAATGGCTTTTTGCAATGTTTTGATGAATGATCACATTTTTCAACTTTTTATGCAAGTGAGAAATTAAGTTGAAATTTATTCAGTTTGTTCTCTGTGTTTGGAGGAATCCTTTTCTATGTGCAGATGCTTTGCACGCTCTTTCTGATCCAGATGTTAAAATCAAATTCATCCTCCGTTGATATTTGTGCTGCAGTGTCTTCAGCCTCCTCACCTCCTCCTGACATTCCTGCAACCCATTCATCCTGTGATCTCACACAGAGCACCTTTCCCTTTAGTCCAGAAGAATCCGGTGCATTGGGTCTACATAAACAGCTGCCAAAAGAATTCTATTTTCTAATAATTGTGTCTGTCATCCTTTCATTGAAGCAGAAATGCCATCTACAATTAACCCCCCCTTTTTAGGACAGATTGAAACATCGGGTTCTTCCACTCCTTCAAGAATATACTTGGAGTTAAATTCTCAGCTTGTAATTTTTTAAGTCACTGTAAATGGGTGAAAAAGTGATTCTTCCAGTTCTGTCACCTGTCCACTGACCATCACTTAGCGTTACATGAGGGTTGGCTGTGTCTACAAGAAAGGGTTTCAGATCAAGCGCTGAATCATTTAGGTACTGCCTCAGCATGTGTCTTGATCAATGTTTGTTAAAATTTTTGAATCACTCTTTTTTTAACGCATTAAGTCAGTGATGTACAATAAAAATACAATCAATGTAAAAGGAATGCCAAAATCTGATAAAGATCACACTCAAAACAAGAGCATATACATCATATAAGATGTACCTCATAATAACAAAGCATAATGGCATTGAGCAGCAGCACACCTGATTGCAAGATATTAACCCATTCTCAAGGGTACCTGAACTAGATAAAGAATATGCACTGGATCGCAAATAGTTCTTAAAATATTCTTAAATTTCTTGAGAGATTGTTCTGTTCTAATGTGAAATGGTAGACTTTTCCACAAAAAATGAGGCCATAAAATAAAAGGCACTATGTTGAGTAACCTCCCAGTATGCCTGTTGAGGGCTAGTAATTGCGCACAGGGACATAAGTAGTAGTAAGGCTTGATAAATAGTCGATTAGACCAAAGCCCAATGTAAGAATGTTATACTGGGAGCCAATAAAGTCTCTGAAGTAATGGGGTAATGTGGTTTCTTCGAGTAGCTGAGCAGTGTAGCCGCACTGCAGTATTCTGAGATGTCTGTAGACATTTAAGTTCAAACGTTGGGAGCCCAGTATAGATGGCATTACAAAAATCTAATCAGTAACCTACAAAAGCCCCTTTTCTGGCTCATCTCTTCAAGATGGAGTCAACTTTAGTTGTTCTGGCATTTTTACTGACTCTGACTCCACAGCCCTGGATTTATCTGCAGCTTTTGAACTAATTGACCATATCATCCTCTTAGATCATCTTGCTGAGAATGGCCTTGGTGGAACTGTACTTACCTGGATTCCTCTTTCCTAAATGTGGGTTCCTTTTGTATGATAACTTCTTCCTCTGTTTCCTTATCCTGAAACCCTTTTGTGTGGCATCCCACAAGGATCCATCTTTTCTCCTTTAATTTTTCAATATCTTTATTAGTCTGCAACAAAAAAAATTTCAGACATTTAGTATCTTTTCTTATTTTTATGCATGTGACATTCTATTAGTATTTCCCACTTGCCTTCTCCAAATTTCCATCTGTTGTTGTCCTTCCTAAAAGCAGTGGCCTCCTAGTTCCATGATTCCAAGCTAGTTCTGAACCAAGACAGGTCTACGACATGCTGGATAACAGGTTTTTCCATTCAGCCTTCTGTCATTCCTGTTCTCTTTGACTCCCAAACTACTATAGTGGAGTCCTTTTGTTTTTTGTGAATTACTCTTTAAACTAGTCTCAAATGTCATACAATCTAGATTTTAGTTGAACACAGACTATACCCATTCAAGAAGGTACTTGATAACAGCTTTGGATACAGTTATGCTTTTATGGTCTCACGTTTGGACTACTGTAATGCTGTATATGCAGGTCTGCCCCAATCAGAACTTAAAAGATGCTAGATGTTTCAGAATACTGCTGCTCGATTCTTATATGATGCCCATAAATTTGACCGTTGCTCTCCTCTTTTGAAAAAATTAACTTATACAGAAAAGCTACTGGTCCAGTACCGCATTCCTTTTAAGATACTTCTCTTATTGTTAAAGCCCTCCACTAAGGTGACCCATCTTATTTATCCAACTTGATCATTCCCTATACCTCTCCTCAAAATCTTTGGCCTTTAGAATCTCATCGCCTTGTCCTCCATGTACATGCACACTATGAATCTATAAGGCACTTGGCCTTTTTCCCCCTAGGTTATGGATTAACCTCCTGTCATTCAAAGTGGCATTTAAATCACTTTTTTAATGGATTCTTTTGGTTGACCGTTGCTTAACTTGGGACGGGGGGGCGGAGTGGTGACAGCAATGTGTTTGAAGGACAGCTCTCTCCCTTAATTGTGTTATGTGGCTTTACTCTTTGGATGAATGAGATCTAACTATGTTTAGACTGTAAACCGCTTTGACTTGTTTTTAGAAAGGTGGTATAGCAAATTCTACAATAAACATAAACATTGTGTTTTACTTATGCATGTGTCTGAATATTTGTTTCCAAAATACAACATTCTGTTTTCTAGAACTATTTTGTTTCCAACTGGTTGGATTTAGCTCACACCTTTTCAATAGTTCAAGGTAAGTTGCATTAAGGTGCAGTAGGTGTTTCCCTGTCCTCAGGGAACTTAAAAAAATATAAGATTGTACTGAGGTAATGAATGTTTAAGTGATATTCCCAAGATTACATGAAACATCCGTGGGATTTGAACCCTAGTTCTTAGCCCACTGCTTTAACCACAAGGCTACCCCTCGTGCAGTTCATATGAATTTTCATGTGAGTATTGTGAATTTTTCAAGTCCGTGGTTATATCCATATTGAGAAATCAACCTGTCTATACTTTATCTCCCAGTTCTTGGTTTTGCAGGCTGTAGTATTGGTAGCTTAGCAGGGAAGACATTTTTCCTCATTAAAAAACATGGACTTGTTGCAGAGAACACTCCTTCCAAATGAGGGTGGTTTTCAGATGAACTGCTAAATGGAAGGTATTTCTCAATATCAGATTCTGCAATGTATATTTTTTTTACTATATGCCATGTTGATTATTGAAAATGTGTTCATCTGATGTTTGTAGATCATACCAACATTTTTAAAAAGGTCAAACTAAGTCTATTTACTAAGCTGTGTTAGCAGTTAATGTGGAAATTGCTGCATGTGGTCATGTGAAATGGAGTGGGAATTGTGCCCTACAGTCAATGCAGAGGTAATTACAGTGCATTATTAATGCAGCAAATGGGATGCAGTTAACATCACCTCAAGAAGTGTAGCCCAGTGTTTCCCAAGTCCAGTCTTGGAGTACCCCTTGCCAGTCAGGGTTTCAGGATATCCACAATGAATATGCATGAACTTGATTTTGCATACACTGCCTCCATTATGTGCATATCTCATGCATATTCATTGTGGATATCCTGAAACCCTGACTGAAAAGGGGTACTCCAGGACCAGACTTGGAGAAACCCTGATGTAGCCAACTGTATAACTTTTGTCCAAGAACAAGTAGGATAAGTAGTCCTTGCAACTAGGGTGATGATCTAATAGAGCTCATGCAGATAAGCAACAACTTAGGACTAGCTAAAAGACTTCAGGAGGTATTGTCATATATGTGTACATGTTCTCTTATTGTCACATGGGATTGCCTCGGTTTTTGTTTTTTATTGTGCCAGTGAGACATACATGCTGTCTCTTCTGAATGACTTTTATTATCAAAACGGATTCCCCCCCTCCCACCCCCTGTAGCATTTCTAATTATGTTTTTTTTTCAGGTTTTCTTTATGCTGCATTTCTGTCGCCCATTTAGAATGCATGGAGGGGCATTTTGATATGACGTTTAAGTAGGACTTTGGACGTTTTGTACTAAACATCCCAAATCTGACTAGCAAATGTAACCATATTTGAAAAAGCAAAACATCTCTCTTTTTGTTTTTTTTAAATACCGTTTATATTGAGGTTTTGTGCTTCTTTTATCTTTTCAGGCCATTTTTGGACCAAAAAAAAAAGGTACAAGTGAAAACTTAGAAAATCAAGCCATTGGGTTGTAAGAGGGGCCAGCATTTTTCGCAGACTGGTCCCCTAGGCATCCCAAGAAAGCAATGGGGCACCCTAGGGGGCACTGCTGTGGACATAACGTCATATAAATGCTTCCAGATGCACATTTCACTGTTGTTCCCTTATCTTGTCTGCAGAGCCCTCCAAAACCCAGTACTACCAACTGTACACCACCACAATAGCCCTTCTGGGTGAAGGGGGCATCTAAATGTGGGTACAGTGAGTTTTGGAGGGCTCACAGTTTCCACCACAAGTGTAACAGGTAGAGGGAGGTATGGGCCTGGGACCATCTCTCTACAGTGTACTGCACCAACTACTACACTACTCCAGGGACCTGCAAACTACTCTAATGGACCTGGCTATAACATTAGAGGCTGGTGAGTACTATTTTTATTCACATTTTGGGGGTGGGAAGGGGGGTCAGTGACCACTGGGGGGAGTAAGGTGGTCATCCCTGAATCCCTCCAGTCATCTGGTCATTTAGGGCACCTATTTGTTTCTTATTCATAAGAAAAACAGGCCTAGACTAAAACATTGGACGTTTTTGCCCTAGACATTTGATTTTGTAACATGGCTGTAAAATGTCGTGTTAGGCACGTGCTTTTGAAATGCCCCCTTGTGATTTGGACACAATGCAGATGAAATGCATAGATAAACTTCTGCAAAACAGGTTTCAAAAGTACCGATTTGGACCTTTTGGGAAGAAATCTGTCTAGATAGTGCTGAGACACTTTTTGGACGTTCTCGTTTGAAAATGAACCCCTTGGTGACTCAGACCAATTTTTTCAAAATTGAATTATTTGATTTTATGGGTTGATTTCAGCAATTTGTCAAAATACTCAGCAGCTTTTAAAAATGTAGGCAGTACAGTAACACTGTATCTAGTGTGGATACTCAAAACTAAGGTTTACAATTCTTTGGTTTCAATCCTATATATCCTCTCAGTGCTATTTGTGACAAAGAGGATTTGGAGCCCTGATGAGCAATGTGACAAAGAATGCTTCTGAGTCCAGTTCATCAGCTCCTGCATCAGAGGCATAGGTGTCAAGGGTTCCGAACCTGCACTTGATGCTGAGGATGCATCAATGTTGGGTGCATTGATTTCCCTTGACATTGAGCCTCTCTAGGGGTCACCAGGAACAGTCATTGACCAATTGCACCTGAAGAAGAGGAAGGATTTGTGCTTTCATTCTTGCAGTGTTTAAGGGACATTGGTATTGATTCTACTGTATTTCAATGATTTGATTCATATTTTTCAGATCAAACTTATTCAGTCTGCTGGAATTCTGAGCTTTCTTCCAAAAATGTTTCCTGTAGAGGAGTCCCTCAAGGCGCTCTCTTGTCACTGGTTCTTTTTAATTTATTATGTAGCACCTATGGCCAGATTATTGGATAACTGGCCAGTGGATTTTCATTTCTTTGCAGATGATATCCAGTTCTCTCTGCTCTCAGTGATACGCTCAATTTTCTAGCAGGCTGGATGAGTTCTAAGGAATTAATTTTAAGTGCAGACGAGTGCTCAGCCATGTGGCTTTCACGAAGACATAATGTTCTGAGAGTTCTTCCCAAGATTGGTGGTCATCCTCTATTACTTTCCCAGAATATAGTTACTCTAGGTGTTCATTGTGATACCAATTTTGTCTTTTCATCTACTGATAAGTCATATATTAAAATTGTGTTTTTACTACCTATGTATGCTAAGGCAATTGAAATCAATTCTTACTAAAGAAATTTTGACCAAATTGGTTCATGTATTCATTACTAGTAGGTTAGACTACTGTAATTATCTATTAATTGGCTCCAGTAAAGTTAATTTACAACGTCTACAGCTGGTGCAAATTATCACTGTAAAGCTGCTAACTGGAACCAGAAAATCAGATCACATTACACCAATATTACATGAAATGCATTGGTTACTTGTTGAAAAACGGATGGAATTTAAGATGTTTCATTTTTAAAGCCCTGAATCTGTGAAGTCCTGAATACTTGTCTAAAAAGTTAAGTATTCTCCATCACATGAATTGTGTTCATCTCAAAAAGGACTTCTTAAATTGCCTGGTTTGGATATTGTCTGACTTCAGAAGCGAGTGTTTTCTTATAGAGGACCATCCCCATGGAATTCATGGTTGTAGTATTTTTCTGACAGTTCTTCATATTATGGTTTTCAGAAAGTTTTGAAGATCTTACTGTTTCAGCAATACTTCAGATAACTTTTTTCAAAAAATTGTAATGTTGCAGTTTTTGTGTGATTTACAAATTGTATGATGTATATCATTTTGTTGTAAACCTCTCAGACACGATACCTAAGAGAGATCAGCAGCATTGGATTTCAAGTCTCATCAGAGTATGGTATCTAAAGTGCCAAGGTACTGGTAGATGCTGTACATTTCAAGTGCCCCTAGACAGAGGTCCATTCAGCTGATTTGATGTCAACTCATAAGAATATTGTAGCTAATTTATGGTCTCCTTGGAGGATTTTATTGATGACAGTAACTTGAAGGGCATCAGAGTCAATTATCAGTCACACTGGTGTCCATCTCCAGTGCATTGGGGGAAGGAAACCCTTCCAGTGCATAGACATCTGAGTTTTAGAGCTGCCAGGTACAACCCCAGACTTCCCAACTGGAGATCTTTTCTAGCTCTGAATTAAAGCATTTCCTGGTATTTTAAATATGAGCTGGCAAAGTTGTGTGAAGAGAAGGGTTCCTGGCTTACCTTTCAATCTCTTTCCTCCACATGAGAGTCTGCCCCAGAGGATCTCTCCTTGATTTTTATTATGCTAACATCAACTGAGTAATCTTTCCTAGTTACACTCAATATAATATAAAATAGTAACCATAACTACTGTTATATCAATCCTTTTTATTCAAAATCTTTAATGTATATCACAATCTTAACCATGCACTCCTCTCGTACACACCTAAAACTAAAAATTATATTGAATAATACAATCCTATAATGAAAATCAGATTGTTCATATAGAAAATAATTGCAATAATCCAAGGCTCCTCCTTCTTTAGTATATGTCACCAGAAATATCCAATCAAAATGTTCATACAGCATTACTTTGTAAACTCCAGCCTCCAACATATTTTGGAGGCGACTTGGTTTGCCCATGGATGATACTGTAATTGCAAGAAAATATGCTCTCATCAGCTAGAGTTTACAAAGTATTGCTGTATGAACATTTTGATTGTATATTTCTGGCAATGGTTAAGATTGTGGGAAGATCTTTATTAGGGATATGGTTGATGCTGTGCATCCAATCAGTAAGGAGGATGACTGTATAGTTTCCAGAAGGCTCCATGATTTAAGAAATTGCTCCCATGTGCGCTAATTGGATTGGTTCAGGGAGCCAAGTTTTCCAAGTCTTGCTCCTCAGTACTCTTAGGGAAGGATGTTTATACTTCGGGAAAGATTTTTCATTCTTGTCTCATACAGCTTCTTATCTAGTCTTCATGAGCCAATATATGCAAAAGCACATTGTGTAAGACTGAGGAGTTCATAGATGACCTCTTCCCCGACAAGTTTGCTCAATTATGGTCAACTAGTAGGCTATGAGAAATAGTGTGACAAGCACATTTTCATAGGACAAGCAGAATCATATATCTACATTGATAGGTGATGTCATCCTTTGGAGCCTGGTACAGCAAGCACTCCCCAGTGGTTTTCAAGAAGCTTTTGGATGCAGCCTACTGCATATGCATGTGTCTTCCATCTGTCATCTTGCGGGACCAGCTTAATCCACTTTTTTTTTTTTTCCCCACGGAGCAGTGAGGATGTGTTTGTTCTCTGTCCCTCACAGCTAATGTTAAAACTTCTCTCTGTTTCCTCTTGCAGATTTTTGTAACGTAAGTGATCATGCGGAGCCAGTATTCCTCTCTTTTCCCTTTCTTTCTTAGGCTTTATGGCACTTTCAAGTTTTGTGTTCCATAGCTTACTAGACCCAAGGCTCCTGATCAGGGATCCTTTTCCCACATCGAACCATTTGATTTTTGCCTTGCCTTTTTTTCCTCCCATGTCCCAGAAAACTGCAGTGGTTTTAACAAGTGCTCATGATGCAACAGGACCATGACCCTCATGGACACTCATAATTGGTACCTGCACTGTCTTGGTGCATAATCATAATACCTTTTGCAAACTCTGTTCACAGATGTTAAGGAGAAGAATTAGAGGTCAAGAGAAGCAGCACAAACTATTTTTGGGCACTGAAGTCCAGTTAATCAACTTTGGTGTTGGTCTCTGTGACTCCAGAAGCTACAACAAACACTGCAGGTGCATCAACATCGAGAGGGCCTCCACCTTCTTCATCATGAAGTGTCGGCAGCAACTGCAGAAATTGGGTATCCTCCAATCCCCTTCCAAGGACAAAAAAGATTAGATATTGCCCTCATTGACACTGAGGAATTTTAATGCCACACATTGAGCAGAGGTCAGGAAGCATCTGCATCAATCCCCCTCAGGGCACAGTGTCAAGATCACTGAGGTGTCTGATTCCCAGCATGAGAGCTGCTTATCCAAGAACTGAACATGATACACCAGCATACATTGAGCCAAGACAAGTCATTGATACTACCTTGATCATTTTGAAGGGTGTGACCAATCTGACTGAGCCCCAGCCTTCATCCATGGCAGCCCTTGAGAAGCAATTTTGGGACATGCTTCAGTCAGATTTTGAGGTGCCAGCTAGCTTGGCAGGAAGCAATGGCGTTAAGGGCATTGCTGGCTCATCATGTATTCCAGCCTATTCTGGAAGCCCATGCATTTCCTGTAGGGATTACATCAACACAGAGGCCTTGAGGGATTTTGGAACCAACATTCATCTAACTGGTGTTGATCTCCATGCAGAGGTGCCTCCTCAGGACCCCCAGCTGAGGCCTGGCCATGGTGTAAGTCATGCAAGGCAAGCAGAGAATCTGATGTCTCCAGGGGGGAGTGCTTTTGAGTCTAATTTGGAGAATTCCTTGGTGTCTGAGGAAGTACCAAAGGTCCTCTCGGCAGAGGGGTCCCTTGGTCTTCCTTCAGACTCCTTCCTTCCACATGAAAAAAGATGCCTCCAGAGGAGCTCTTCTTCTCCCCCTCCCCCCAACATGAGATGGCTAAATCTGTCTCATTTTATTTAAGAGACTTAGGGTGGACCTCTTTCAGTTAGATGACCCCTGTAAGGAAACTGCCTGTGCAGAGAATCCCTAAGCTTGTGTAGATGAAGCAGTGGGAGATAAACCCCCCCCCCCCCTTGTACAGCAGGTGAACAAGAAGGTGGAGTGGAGGAGTGGCCTAGTGGTTAGGGTGGTGGACTTTGGTCCTGGGGAACTGAGGAAGTGAGTTCGATTCCCAGCACAGGCAGCTCCTTGTGACTCTGGGCAAGTCACTTAACCCTCCATTGCTCCATGTAAGCCGCATTGAGTCTGCCATGAGTGGGAAAGTGCGGGGTACAAATGTAACAAAAATAACAAAAAAAAAATAACTATATTATAGAGTCCAGAACGCTCTAGAATTCAAGAAGCTTCTTCCTCATTCTGTGGTGGTCGAATCCACTCTCAAAAGAACCAAGAGCTCCAAGAATCAATCATCAGTGTGTCCCTAGGGAGGGAAGCTCAGACCTTGGAGTCTTTTGGGAAGAAACTTTACCAGAAGCTATGCTCACTTCCCATATAGCATCCAGCTCTTAATGAGCATTCACTTATAAAACATTGTCACTGGGCACAGTCTGATGGAGTTTGCAGACATTTCCTTGGGACAAGGCTGAGGAATTCTGTCAAATAGTAACCAAAGAGCGGGAATATGAAAAATATAGGGTTCAGACAGCCTATACAACAAGAGTCTTTGCCATGGATATTGAGTTGTGCAGACTAGCCCTGAACATTTGAATAGTCTTCCAGTTGCATTGAGGAGAGAAAGGAGACTATCTCAATTTCGCTGTTTGTTGAAAGCTAATTTTTTCACATTTCCTGGGGTTGCTGGGAGGGATTATGACTGATGTATATTTTTGCTGGGCTCATGTGTCTGTGTTTTTGTTTCTGATCTTTCCTGTCATTTATGGAGTTCCTCCTGATTTTATGTTTTTATTTGATGGTAAACCGTTTTGATATTTTATTATGTAATGAGATATATTAAAGTTTAACAAACTGTAAACTATAGCTTGACAGCATGCCTCCTACTTGCATCCAGAAGTTCAGGAGAAGCTGATGGACATCCCTTGCTGGGGAAATAATCTTTTTTGCAACAAAATGGAGGAGGTCTTGGGCCTCATCATGAAATGCTCTGAGACCATCAAGTCCCTCTCATGGTAGCAAAGAGCCCAGATGTCCTAATCCATAGGTGTCAGAGGTGGCAGGTGTCGCCCTCCAAAAAATGGTTTGCTACCCCACTCCAGTGGATATAGCTCCACTGCTGTTTCTGTTCTTACAATGTGCAGCATTAGCAACAAAGGGAGTGAAGCAGTGGGACATTCCGTCTTGCCAGCGCTGCTAAAGGCTCTGCCGTCCCAGACCTCCCACTCAAGAAATGGCTTCAGGGCACAGGACAGGGACTAGCAAGAGCCATTAGTAGTGCACACAAGATCGAAGGACCCAAGGCTTTGCTTGCTTTATCATCTCTAATGCACATCACAGTAAGCAGTGGGAAGAAGAAAGGTGCAATACTAGATCTGGGCCAGAGGAGAAATGTGGATATGCTGTATCAGGAGGGAGGAAAGAGTAGATATGATTGCTAGTGCAGAGGGAATATGATGCTGGACACACGGGCTGGGAAGTAGATTGACAGAAGAAAAAGGATAAATTAGGATGGGGAATGAAGATGCTGGCATAGGGAGGAAAAGAGAAAGGAGATGTTGGAGGAAATGGTGGATACGGGGAGGAGGGAATAGGGACACAGATGATGAACCCTGTGGAGAGTAGAAAGACAGAGGGGAAGATGCCAAACAGGAAGTGGGTAGGGAGATAAAGGTAGATGCTGGATAGAGGGGTAAAATGCTGGATAAAATTTGTGGAGGGATAAAGGAGATGCTGGGCCAGGGAAGGATGGAGATATGCTTGCACGGGGGGGGGGGGGAAAGGGGAGTAGAGTGACATGCTGGATTTGAATGGGGGAAGAGAGGGTTACTGGGACAGGATGGGGAAGGTGATGGGTTGGGTAGAGGGGTATAGGAACACAGGATGCTTGGATTGTGGGTTGTAGGATGATAGGAAATTTAGACATTGGAGGGGGATGGGGATGCTGGATGTAGCGGGAATAGGGAGAAAGGGGAGATGCTGGACATGGAGTAGGGTGATAGGGAATGCTGGATGGAGGTGGAAAGAGGAAAATGCTGTACAGAGGGGAAGAGAGAAAAGTGCTGGAGAGAATAAAACTGGGGACATATAAGGGTGATGAATGGGAGGGCAGGAGTGAGGGACATTGAAAGATGTAAATAGATGCAGTGAAAAAAAGGACAATTGGAGACTCGATAGAATGAAATCTGAGCAGATAAAGGCAGAAAAATGAAGATAGCTGAAAAGATCAAAATCATGGATATGAGAGAGGAAGTTATGAAGACAGGGAGAGAAGAAGTGGTAGATGAACTAGAGACTCTGGAAAGACAGAAGAAAGCAGAAACTGGAGACTGACAAACGTGAATAAAATGACCAGACAACAAAGGTAGAATAAAGAATTTTACTTTTAATTTAGCAAATGGAAACTCAGTTTTACAGTAAGAATTTACATCTTTTCTTTATATTTTCCAATCTGAATAATAATTTTGTAGGATGGATTTCTGTGGGGAAATGCCCTAGCTCCATAGTTTAGGGACTGTGGTGTGTGTTACAAAACTGGGAGGTTCAGGGTTTCTACTAAGATTCTCAGAGCTGCCAAACCTATTGTGGGACCTGCAGCATAGAGTTAAATTGGTAGAATTAGAGACTAACTCCCACTGTAAGTTCAAGAACAGTATTGGCCATGTCTCATTCCTGGAACTAAGTAAATTGGCATGTCTGGATTCTGTTCTTATGTGGAATCCATATTCTACTCCCATGTAGAAGAATTTATGCCATAATGCTATCATATATAGTTGTAATTTTCTGGGTGGCTGAAGCTTAGCTGGCAGGATTCTTTATGCATAGAAATCCTTTGAGACTTAAGAGGTGTATTTTCAAAGCACTTAGAGTTACGAAGTTACATAGTAACCTATGGAGCTTTGTAAGTCTATATGCTTTGGAAATGAGCCCCATAGTGTCTTATAGCTTATATAAAGGAGTAGGGGTTAATTATGATGTATGGAAATGTCACTTTGCCCCCCCCCCCCCCCCAAACATGCCTTGCTTGACTCTGTTGCTACACTAAATATTTCTGTTTAGAGATGCCACTGTCCTAGCTGGCTCCCCAGTCAAAACAGGAAAACAAGCTTTAGACCGGCTCTAGAAGAGCATAGTTGCAACTCTCATAACCGTCCCAGATGGCCTACTGGTAGAAGGGAGACTGAATTATTTTTGCAGAAAATTGTGACTTCCTTGTGACCTCAGACCAGAAGGTTCTCAAAATAGTCCAGGTGGGCTACATACATCAATTAGAAAGACTTCCTTCAAATTGCCCACTGAGAACATCAACATTAAGGTCCCAGCACTAGGAATTGCTTACATAAAAAAACAACTTCCCTTTTGCAGTCCAAATCAGGTTGAACCCATCCCACCAGAGGAAATTGGGAAGGGATTTTATTCCAAGTATTCCCTAGTCACCAAGAGCACAGGGAGATTTCATCCCATTTAAGATCTAAGGGCCCTGAATAAGTATCTGCCCAGGAAAAAGTTCAGGACAGTTTCCCTAGGTATTATACGCCCCATGATTCAAGAACAAGATTGGCTATTCTCTGTGTCACAGGAAGCATCTGAGATGCCATGTAGGGAAACATCAGTTACCAGTATTGCATTCTGCTGCTTAGCCTTGTGTCAGCACCCAGAGTTTTCGCACAGTGCCTAGCAGTAGTCGCATTGTTATGCAGATTGGGGGGTGGGGTGCACATATCTTTCCCTTCCTAGATGATTGGCTGGTCAAGAGCACATCAAAGGAAGGTGCAACAAAATCAATGTGCTGGAGCTACTAAAGTTTGTCATAAACTACAACATCTATGAAGGAGTGGAGTAACAATATTAACAAAAACAAACCACAAAGTTATGTACGTGAATATGGAGCAACATCACAAAGTGTGCTTGTCTAAGTGTGCTCTGCGAAAAGGTCCACCAACAGTGGCCAAAAATATTCTTTTGCTGCATTGGAACTCCTTTCCTGTGCACTGGCTCTTTAATTGTGGTGCTGCAGATCTGAAGGCTCTTATCAAATAACTGGAAATGACATCACTTCCTAGTGATACATCAGCTGAAATAATAGAAATCAAACACCCCCTCCCCCTGGTTCAGTGTTCATATTAAAAATCCAATACTGTTCTTGCCGTGATTACCACCTTCTTCAATCTACCCCTTCTAACATGAGGATGTGTTCAACACAGCATCACAGTTCTTCAAAAACAGTGACTAACTTGTATACAATGTGCTACAAGATGTGCTTCCAATCTCTGTTGTTTAAAGCAGCTGCAATGTTTCTTTCCCCTTTCTAATATTTCATGGGCGAGATGTTTGTCCAATTTAGGTGTTAGAGAAAGGACAAATAAATAAAAAATCAGTAGTACTTGTAATAGAATGCTTGAAATAACAGATTGGAGGGAACCCCCTTGTGGCACACTGTACAATCTGGTCATCATTTTGGACTGTCATGCTATGCGGTTGGAACACATCCCACATGGAAAGGGATAGATTGGCAAAGGTTATTATGCCGGAGAACAGTATTGGATTTTCAAACACTGACCAACCTGGGGGGGGGGGGGGGTTAAATTTAAAAATAAAGTGGCACCATTTTATGGCTGATGTATCACTAGGAAGTGGCATCAGTTCCATAGTTATTTGGTATAACAAAAGAGAGGGAACGAAGTACAAACTAAAGTCCAAACAAAAACATTTGGATACAGAAAGTGAAAGTGCCTTGTTGCTTTGTAGCTTTTACTATATGAGACGTGGGGTAAGGAATAATATATTGTAGAGGAATATATTCGAGTTATTCCCCAAGTTTTCCACGTCATCACTGTGACCCCTGACTCAGGTGCTAGTCACCGAAACACGGCCCATGTCGGGTCTTTTTGTCAAGGCTCATTCATTAAAGACCTGTGTTCCATTTTTAAAGGCCCATGGTGCATAGTTATTTGATAGCATCTTCAGATCTCCAGTGCTATGATCTGAAGAGCCAGCGCACAGAAACAAAGTTCATAAGAATAGCCATACTGGATCAGACCAATGCACCATCTACTCCAGTATCCTGCTTCCAGCAGTGGCCAATCCAGGTCACAAGTACTGGCAGAAACCCAATTAGTAGCAACATTCCATGCTAGCAATCCCAGGGCAAGCTGTAACTTTCCCCCATGTCTATCTCAATAGCAGACTGGATTTTCCCTTCAGGAACTTTCCAAACCTTTTTTTAAACCCAGATATGCTAACCTTCATTACCATACCCTTAGGCAACAAATTCCAGAGCTTAACTATTCTTTGAATGGAAAAATATTTCCTCCTAGTTGTTTTAAAATTATTTCCATGCAATTTCATTGAGTGCCCCCTGGTCTTTGTATGAGTGAGTGAAAAACTGATTCACCACCACCCGCTCCACACCATTCAGGATTTTGTAGACCTCAACATATCCCCCTCAGCTGTCTCTTTTCCAAGCTGAAGAGCCTAACCTCTTTAGCCTTTCCTCATATGGGAGCAGTTCCATCCCCTCTCATCATTTTGGTCACTCTTCTTTGAACCTTTTCTAATTCCGCTATTTTTTTTTGAGACATGGCTACCAGAATTTGATCGCAATTCTCAAGGTGAGGTCGCACCAAGGAGCAATACAGAGACATTATAATATGTTTGGTATTTGCATCCCTAATAATTCCTAGCATCCTGTTTGCTTTTTTAGCCACCGCCGCCACACACTGGGCAGAAGATGTCAGCATATTGTCTACAATGACAACTAGATCTTTTTCTTGTGTGCTGACTGCTAAAGTGAACCCTAGCGATAACTATGATTTGGAGTCTTCCTAATGTGCATCACTTTGCATTTGTCCACATAAAATTTCATCTGCCATTTGGATGCCCACTCTTCCTGCAATTTTTCACAATCAGCATGTGTTTTGACAAGTTTGAATAGTTTCATGTCATCTGTAAATTTAATCACATCGCTCATTGTCCTGATTTTCAGATCATTTATAAATATGTTTAATATCTGTTCCAGTACAGATTCCTGCAGTACTCCACTATTCACCCTCCTCCATTGAGAAAAATGGCAATTTAACCCTACCCTCTCTTTTCTGTCCAATAACCAATGCCTAATCCACAGAAGTGCATTCCCTCCTATCCCATGACTCCTTAATTTTCTCAGGAGTTTCTCATGAGGTACTTTGTCAAAAGCTTTCTGAAAATCTAGATACACTACATCAACCTGTTCACCTTTATTGACTTGTTTATTCACGCCTTCAAAGAAATGAAGCAAATTGGTGAGGCAGGACCTCCCTTGGCTGAATCCATGTTGACTCTGACCCCATTAAACCATGTTTGTTTATGTGTTCTGTGATTTTATTCTTTATAATAGTTTCCCCTAATTTGCCTGGCACTGAAGTCAGGCTTACCTATCTGTAATTTCCCTGGAACCCTTTTTAAAAATTGGTGTCACATTGGCCACCCTCCAGTCTCTCGGGTACTACGGTCAATTTTAACAACAGGTTACAGATCACTAACAGCAGATCAGCAATTTCATGTTTGAGTTCTTTCAATACCCTGGGGTGTATACCATCCGGTCCAGGTAATTTATCATTCTTTAACTTGTCAATTTGGCTCATTATATCTTTCAAGTTCACTGAGATTTCTTTCAGTTCCTCCACATCATCACCCCTGAAAACCATTTCCATTAAAGTCTGCAGCAAAGGATTGATGAGTGCTCCTTTTGCTCCTTCCTGACTAACGGCCCCACAGATTCCCCCTCGCAGGCTTCCTGCTTCTGATATACCTGAAAGAAATGTTACTACTTGTTTTCATCACCGCAGCAAGTTTTTCTTTATATTCTTTTAGCCTTCTTTATCTGCATCTGGCTTGACAGTACTTATGTTGCTTCTTATTTTCCTCATTTTTCCATTTTTTGAAGAATGTTGTTTTGGCTCTAATAATCTCTTTGACTTCACCTTTTAACCATGCTGGTTGTCGTTTGCTCTTTTTTCCACCTTTGGTAATGCGTGGTATACATCTAGTCTAGGCTTCCATGGTAGTATTTTTTAAAACAATGTCCATGCCTGATTTAATGTCCTAACCTTTGCAGCTGATCCTTTGTTTCTTTTTATCCATTTTCCTCATTTTGTGATAAGACTGCTGCAGTATACTTCCTTAGTGACTTCATTCCAGATATCCGCTCAAATTTGATCATGATATGATCAGTTTCCCAGTGGATCCAACACTGTTACCTCTCGTACTATGCCCTGCATTCCACTAAGAATTAGGTGCAAAATAGTTTCCCTTCTTTGTTGGTTCCTGGACCAGTTGCTCCAAGAAGCAGTCATTTTTTACATCTAGAAATTTTATCTCTCTGTACAAGCAGGACGTCATTTCTCATATATGGGTAGAATCATCCGACATAGCCCCAGTGCAAATGCTGTACAATATAGTGTCCCAACATGCATACACAGGTGCCTTCCCACCTGACCCAAGAGTGAGGGGTTATCAGTCTCAGTTTTTACACAGAGCAGGGAGGTCATATCAGTGATCCCTCTTCAGTGTGCCTTAGAAATTTTAACTTTTTGTGCCTTCCCAGATGGGGTTTTTTTGTGGTGTTTTTCTCATAGCTCTTCCCTTATAGTTTCAGCCTACCCTTTTCGGCCAGTTTGTTTTTTATTTTTTTCAGCTCCAGAGGCCCTCTTAGGCCCAAGCATTGGCCAGGTAACATCGAGGTTTTTGTGTGCAGGTGAGCCCCTTTGCCCTCACCAATGAGCCTTTTTATTTTGCATTGGCAGTTTTCCTCTTCATGTCTTAAAAAAAAAAGAAAAAAGTTCCCAGTGACTTTAAACACTGTACCTAGTGCAAAGGGTCATCTCTCGTACCCCATATTTGGTGCCTGGGCCCAGAACATGAGGCCTTTAACTGTGTTCTTTGTTTGCACATGCAGAAAAATATCTAGAAAGCTAGAGAGGCCTAGCATATGAAACATTTTGGTGCTAAGTCTGGTCCATCTAAGTCTAAGCATCAAGTGAAGGCAAAGAAGCATCTTCTTTTTGGAGCTTCTAAGACTGATCCGTCACCAATGGCATTGGAGACATAGGTCCCTATGGCTGAAGGAGCTGCATCGAACACTGGGGGTGCACCAGCACCAAGGAGGTCTCCTCTTACCTCAACATTGGGTACCAGTAGGACCCCTTCAGATGGTCTGCATTGGACCCAAAACCAGGAACATGACTGGATTTGACATCATCCTCATTGGCTCCAAGGAACCCCATGTTATGCATCAAGCAATGACGAAGAAGCACTGATATCGATCTCTGATTTAGCCACTTGATCAACTGCAGTGAGTCTCTTCTCATGTTGATTAAAAATTTCAGTAGGGGCTCCTTTTACAAAGCCACGCTAGTGATTCTGGCTTGGCAAATCCAATGAAGCCCGTAAGAATCGCATGGGCTTCGTTGCATTTGCCATGCCAAAATCACTACCGTGGCTTTGTAAAAAGGAGCCCTAGATGAGGATTGTTAGAGGGTTTAATAAAGTTTATTTGTAATTAAAGCCTTGGAAGAAGTATATTGGATATTATTTCTTTTCATGCTACTGGTTAGCTGCTATATCTCTTGACATTTTTCTAGTTGTTATATTTTTTTTCTTCCCTTTGCCTTGTGTATATTATGTATAATATAGTTTTAAAATAAAGAAATATTCTATCCATCTCTGACCTACTTATAACCAACTGGGTTGGTGAATGAGTCCAGTGCCTTGTCTTCCTTTTGTCTTACTCTTTCCTAATCTTTTCCATTGTAGCCATTCCTGTTCTTTTCTTTTATGTTTTGTTTTGCAAATCTTTTGTTTTATGTCTCTGTTTTATGTATCTTGGCAAGCATTTGTTATATGTATCGCCCTAGTACCATATTTTATACTCATAGATATTTATTTCATTGGTGATAAATCAAATCAAACTGAGCCTTGAATCTTAAGCTAGTTCCTAATGGGAACTTTAGCCAACAAGAAAGTGCAATAATAAATAAATAGAGCTCCTGACATTTTTGGTGGCAGATGCTTTCTCAGTACTATGCAGTTTCTAAGTGGCATATATATCTTTCCCCAGCTTCTAGAATTCCCAGAAAAAAAAATCCTTATTTTCTGTCCATCCCCTTCATCTATATGAATCCCACATTTTATACTCTGCAAATTTACATTACTAGAAGTAAACCATAGAAAATAGAATATTCCTTTCAATCTCTGACTGGCTTCCAATCACGCAATATCAAATTGATTAAAAGAAGAAATATAGAATGTCTTTCAGCAATAAATCTAGCCCTTAGTATGGGCCATTCTGTAAGGGAGGGGAAGCAGTTGACTACTTCCCTGCAGAAAAAAAAATCAGGTTTTGTCATAGGTCTCTTTTGTGCCATTTTTGACAGGAGAGAGAGAAAATGTTTCTACCTTTTAATGGGATTTCTTGGAGTTCCACCAAAATAGCCCAGACACCCTGCTTTGTAAGTGAGGCAGAGGAGAGGAACCTTTGGCTAAGTAGCATGAAATATGTATTAACTATAAAACTAAATTTGAGTGAGTTACTCCTTTGCTACAAACCTTGATTGGCTACCAATATCAGCATGAACTGAATTTTAATTACCATGTCTTTGCTTTCAAAATACTATACAGACATATTCCATCATGTTAATACATCTTAAAACTAGACGTTGCAGCCATTTGAAGCATGCTGTATGTAGAAACTTGAACTTCCTTCAGCTTTATTTATGCAGCTTCCATCTCCCCACCCCCACCCCCCACCCCCAAAAAAACAATCTTTCTTTAGCTTCAAGTTTATGGAATTTGTTATTGGTCAAAATATGAATGGTGCAGAATTAGTTGAAATTTCTGAAATTATTATAGTGGTTGTTTGAGAAATATTTCTTATACATGGAACAATGAAGTTTTCTGTAAATTGTCAATCGTATATGATTGGTTTACAATTTGAAAGAAAAACCTTCTGAGCTGAACTAAGTTGGGATGGTAAATAGCTTGTTTTGCAGCAAAAACAGGTGTCATTGTGTTTTACAGGTTGAGAATTATCATGGATGAGGTAAATACATCCAGGATTGATGCTTGTCTCTACCAAATGAAGAAAGGACATCTACAGTCTGGAGTATTCTGGTGGAACTCTAAGAAGCAACATTAACAGGTAGAAAACTTGTGTTTTCTAGATAGTAAAACAAGCTAGTTAAAATCAAAAAAGAAGACAAGGCAAGAGTGGCCTGCAAGTGGGTGTCATGGAAACCATAAATGTGGCAGATTTTGGACATTTTTGGGTTAGATGTGGAGGGCAGTTGTAGGAAGGGGTTGAAAAAGTGGGCAGAAAGACATGGTGGAAAAAGAACCGTTTTTTTGTTTGTATATGGAAATGCTGTGTACTCATCTACCCAATGTGGTAGAAAACCAGACAAATAATCTTGGTGGATGGGGAACAGACTGGACGGGACCATGTTATACTATTATTCACCATTATTCTCGGAGTTTGTTTTGGTGCTGAATTCCTATTGTGCCCTAATAAAGCAGCCTTTCAAACCAATTTTGCAGTTAACTGTTCACATCTAGTTTATTCTGTTTTCTGCATTTTTTTCTCATAGATCTCAACTTCTTTGACATTAGATTGATCTTTTAGAATCATGTTGGTCTTTTTTCACTTTTAATATTATATTGCTTCACACGGCATCCTGACATAATAGCCTGGACAAAATAGCCTTGTAACAAAATATTCCTTGACAAAATGGCCCCTGACAAAACAGCTCTTGACAAAATAGCCCCTGTAACAAAATAGCCCACAGCCAAAACACCCCAGCGTAGTCCCAATTGTGTTCTCTGCAACAGTGCTTCTCAACCCAGTGCTCCCTTGGGTTTTCAGGATATCCACGATGAATATGTATGAGATAGATTTGCATATCAAGAGGCAATGCATGCAAATTTATCTCATGCATATTCATTGTGGCAGTGGCGTACTAAGGGGAGGGCGGTGGGTGCAGCCCGCCCCGGGTGCACACCGCTGGGGGGGGTGCCGCATGCCGGTCAGCTTCATTGTTTCCATGCTCCCTCTGCCCCGGAACAGGTTACTTCCTGTTCCGGGGCAGAGGGAGCAAGGAAACAACAAAGCTGACCGGCGCATGGCACCCCCCCCCCCAGCGGCGTGCACCCGGGGGGGTTCTTTCGCCAGGGTGGGGGGGTGACGAGGGGGTTCGCGCTGCACCAGGGGGGTTGGGGAGCTGCACCCAGGGGGCGGGGCGCATTGGCGACCGCCCCGGGTGTCTGCGCCCCTAGGATCGCCACTGCATTGTGGATATCCTGAAAACCTGACTGAGTTAAGAAGCACTGCGCTACAAGATAGCTTGAACTCTGTAGTTAACCCTGTTTTTATACATGATGATGTACCCTTGATGTAGACAGCCACTGAAATGTGGCCACTTTTTATTTATTTATTTTTATTTTACATTTCTACCCCACATTTTCCCACCTATTTGCAGGCTCAATGTGGCTTACACAGTACTGTAAAGGCATTCGCCAAGTCCGGTAGAGAACAAATACAAGGTTATGTTGTGGTCGAATAAGGTAGATGTATTCCAGGCACCATGAGGGTCGAAGGGAGGGAGGTTGTATATTGTCCAGTATGATCATTGGTTTTGTTGTGTTGCCGGGTGTGGGGATTTTTGTTGGATCTGTAGGGTAAGCCTTTTTGAAGAGGTTGGTTTTTAGTGATTTCCAGAAGTTTAGGTGGTCATGGATTGTTTTCACAGCTTTTGGGAGTGTGTTCCATATTTGTGCGCTTATATAGGAGAAACTAGATGCATAGGTTGTTTTCTATTTGAGTCCTTTGCAATTTGGGTAACGTAGGTTTAGGTATGTTCGTGATGATCTGTTTCTGGTTGGTAGGTCTATAAGGTCTGTCGTGTATCCTGGGACTACACCGTAGATACTTTTGTGGACCAGGGTGCAGATTTTGAAGATGATCCATTCTTTGATTGGGAGCCAGTGTAGATTTTCTCGGAGGGGTTTAGCACTTTCAAATCGTGTTTTACCAAATATCAGCCTGGCTGCTGTGTTTTGGGCGGTCTGGAGTTTTTTTGTGAGTTGTTCTTTACATCCCGCATAGATTCCGTTGCAATAATCTGCATGGCTTAGAACCATTGATTGTATTAGGTTTCAAAATATTTCCCTCGGGAAGAAAGGTTTTACGCATTTGTTTCCACATTGAGTAGAACATTTTCTTTGTTACGGAGTTTACTTGGCTCTCAAGAGTAAGGTTGCAGTTGATTGTGACGCCCAGTATTTTTAGGCTGTCTGAGATAGGGAGAGTGTGTTCTGGGGTGTTTATGGTTGTGGGTTTGTTGTTGTGTTGAGATGAGAGGATGAGGCAGTGTGTTTTTTCAGTGTTCAGTTTCAATTGGAATGAGTTTACCCATGAGTCCATAATGTTCAGGCCTTCCTTAATTTCATTGGTTATTTCTGTCAAATCATGTCTGAAGGGAATGTAGATTGCAGCATCGTCTGCATAGATGAACGGGTTGAGGCCTTGATTGGATAAGGACTTTGGATCACTGGTTCATGTTTTTACTATATTAAATATATGGGTTTTTTTTAAATGCCATATTAGTTTGTAGTGCTTTCCTTGACATCATAGATCTAATTCAGTTTGTTTCAAAGCTACAGAAAGGACACTTAAACATAAAATTAAATAAATATAAATTTTAAAATAATCAGCAAGCAGAATCAAAAAATCAGCAAGCAGAGAACAGTAATTTTGGTTATGTTCTCTGAAATTTCAGATCTTCAGAGGATCATGAACTCACTCTGACACTCTTATTAGAACCTAGCAAAAAGCTATTTCCTAGTATTTTCTTAACAGCATCTGATCTGGCAGGAGGTTAAAAAAAAAACTTCTCTCACTCTGAGAACGTAACGATCGCTTAGGAATATAAATTGGCAGCTTATTGGAAACGTATCTTGGTGCCATGCCAAGAAACACTTTAAATGCCAACACTAGCATTTTGAAAATGCAACTTTTTTTTTTTAATTGGAAGCCAATGCAACTAAGAAAGAATAGGTGAGTTGTGATCTTGTAAACCTAAATTCTTTAAAAGTAAAACAGCTGCATTTTGAACACGCTGGAGTCTTCTTGAACTCTTATCAGGTAACCCCACGAACAATGCTTGCGATAATCAATGCGTGAAATTACATAAGCATAATGCAACTGAGCAAAATCAGACTCTGTTAAAATAAATATAAATCCTGCATAATTGGCATAGATAGTAAAATGAAGAGACACCCAACTGAGAAATATGGTTATTAAAAGTTAATCCAGCATCTATCAAAACTCCTAGACTACATACTTGGTCTTTTGCCACTATATTAGACCCTTCCCAAGATAAAGATGAACAAGAAAACTAACAATTACCTCTACAAATCCATAAGAATTCAGTTTTGGATGCATTCAAGATTCCCTTATTGACCTACAAATTTCCACATTCTGATACTTTGATTCCTTGTAGTCTTGCTAGATTTCTTTTATTCCTGCTAAACCTTACCACTCTCAATATAGTAATCTCTTGCTTCTCACACCGGTGTATGCTTGTCTAGAATGCACACACTGTTCAGCCTTTTGTTCCTGGCACCTTTCCTATAGGATTCCACTCCACATGCTCTACATTTAAAATATGTCTGAAAACATACGTCTTTACTCTGGCCTTTGAGGATAATTGGACAGCTCTTTATTAAACCTCCCCTTCCCCTCAAGTAACTTTCAGGTCCCTAATCTTGCTTCTCCCTCCCTTAAAAGAAACTCAATACTTTTAAATATTCAACTTTGGGGTGTATATATATATATATATATGTGTGTGTGTGTGTGTGTGTGTGTGTGTCTGTCTATATAGATAGATACACACAAATAATGAGGGCAATTTCCAAGTGTTATTTACCCAGATAAATTGTCTATTTTGAAAACTGCCCACCCTTTCTGCAGGTAAAAGGACACATTAATGTTTTGTTGAGCTTGTGTGACCATTGCTTTGCGTGCAGCTGCTCCTCACAACCTTCACAAGTTACTGCCCTAGCCAACCATCTGATCTTGCCTATTGTTTGGGCTGGCCCTGCATGATAGACACAAAAATCGTGAGTAGAATGGAAGAAGTTAGTAGAGCATGGTTATTTACGTCTTCAAATAGTAGTAGGCCTTGGGTCACCTCACGAAAAAACAGCAGATGTAAAACACATTGGAAATAGTTTATTCACTCAATGAACAATCAAGCTATGGAATTTCATGTAGTCAAAGGTAATTGTATAGGTGAGTTTAAAGAAGTTTTGGATGTCTTACTGAATGTTAAGTTGCTCTATAGTATGGGATGCACCTAAATATTTGCTTAAGTAGGTCTGTACTTCTGATATGTAAAGTAGGAATAAGAGTATTGCTTGCTTTGTGTCCCAAATGTGTTACTATTTGCTACAGCAAGACATTGCTTTCTATGTTGAGTATTTATCTGTTAATTGATCTTTATGTTGCAAAAATATTACTGAAAATGTTTGGACTGCTTCTTGAAGGAAAGTCCATAAAAATTATTAGCTGACTAGACTTGGGAAAGTCATTACTTATTCCAGGAAACGAGCAGCAACAAATGGATCTGTTCTTTGGGTTCTGCAAGATTCTTCCTAGTGATCCAGACAGGACATCAACAGACATGATGCTGGGCTTGAGGGACTTATGGTCTGACCCAGAATGGCACACTTTGTTTTCCTAGTATTGGTATTCATGATGCAGAAGAAGCGATCATATTTTGGTAGAAAAGGAGTTTTTAGCACTAGAGGCTCAAAGAGAAATAACTGAGGAGGAGACAGGAAATATTTATTTTATAAAAGGATGGTAGAGACATGGAATAGCCTTCCAAAGGAAGTGTTAGATGCAAACAGTATCAGAAATCTGAGGCTGGGATAAGCAAAGGCATCATCAGTTATTGGATCACAACAGGAAAGAAAAATGGACAGACTAGATGAAGAACATAAGAAAAGAATAGTCATACTGGGTTAGACCAGTGATCCATCTAGCCTAGTATCCTGCTTCCAACTGTGTCCGATCAAGGTCACAAGTATCTGGCAGAAACCCAATTAGTATCAACATTCTACGCTACCAATCCCAGGACAAGTAGTGGCTTCCCCAATGTCCATCTCAAGAACAGGCTATGAACTTTTCCTCCAGGAAGTTGTCCAAACCTTTTTTAAACCTCTGTTACCACATCCTCCAGCAATAAGTTCCAGAGCTTAACTATTCTTTGAGCAAAAAAATAGTTTCTCTATTTGTTTTAAAAGTATTTCTATGTAATTTCATCAAGTGCCCCCTGGTCTTTGTACTTTTTGAAAGAGTGAAAAATCTATTCACTTTTACCTGTTCTACTCCACTCAGGAGTTTGTAGATCTCAATCATATCTCCCCACACCCCCTCTGCCGTCTATTTTCCAAGCTGAAGAGCCCTAACCTTTTTAGCCTTTCCTCATATGGGAGGAGTTCCATCCCCTTTATCATTTCGGTCACTCTTCTTTGAACCTTTTCTAATTCCACTATATCTTTTATGAGGTACAGCGACCAGAATTGAACGCAGTATTCAAGGTGAGATCGCATTATAATATTGTTGGTCTTATTTTGCATCCCTTTCCTTATAATTCCCAGCATCCTGTTTGCTTTTTTGGCCGCCACCACACACTGGGCAAAAGATTTCAGCAGATTGTCTACAATGACACCTAGATCTTTTTTCTTGAGTGTTGACTCCTAAAGTGGACCATAGCATATCAGGTAATTATGATTCGGATTATTATTTCCAATGTGCACCACTGTGCATTTGTCCACATTAAATTTCATCTGCCATTTGGATGCCCAGTCTTCCAGTTTCCTAAGGTCTTCCTGCAATTTTTCACAATCCGTATGTGTTTTGACAACTTAGAATAGTCTTGTATCGTCTGCAAATTTAGAGCCCCTTTTACCAAGCTGCAGTAAAAGGGACCCTGTGGTGGCATTGGCATATGGATTTGCTACGCACCAAGGCCCCCTTGTATCACAGTGGGTATAAGGATTTTTTTTAAGGGAATAGCTGTACAAATATTTAACTGACTCGGGCAGGTGTACCTGTCCACACCTGTAATGTACAGTAGGTGTGTTTTCTGCTGCTTGTGCTAATATTTTATAAACGCGCACAGATGCCTATTTGGCCTCTTCGTTCTCCCCCTCCCCCTTATTAAATTATCCTCATAATGTTTTACAACAATCAAACTGACATTTTTAAAGTTTGTATTTTTTATTTACAGTTTCCAAATTACATAATTTCTATACTTGCTGATAGCCCAATTTGATTCCAGTTCATTGAAATTACGGGTTGAGAAATTCTATTTCAAATAAACTTTGCTGTTGGCAAACAAATGTTTTCCTACTGAATTATATGCTGTAGTTAGAAATACAAAAGTAGGCATATTTACAATTACAGTTATTGGCTAATGTCCTCTTAGTAGCATCAGTGGTTCCGCTTGATAAAAGGATGGTGCAACAGCTGCGATGCTGAGGGTCGCTCACATTGATCCCTGTGTTAAAGAAAAGAGTATAAAGCACATCATTAAAGGCAACTCTCAACAAAACAAGAAGTGTATTCTGCCTTCTCTGGAGCTAAATATATCCAATCAAGCTTTGTTGTGTGAAGAATGATCACTTTAGATATAGTATCAAGAAGTCATAATATGATTACTGATAACATGAACATCTATACACATAACAGCAGTCTGTTGCTGGAGAGTGATGTGCACACTGCTGTGGGCATTAGCTTTCATGTCCTGGCCAGAACTAGCAACGTGTGCGATTGCAAGTGAAGGAGGCTTTGTGCTCTACAGGCAGCGTGAGGACATCAAGAGGCAATCTGATGAAGGTAGGCAGAACAAAAGTGACTGCTGGAGGGATTGAGAGCAACAGCTAGGGCTGATGGGGTTGGGGGAAGAGTAGGAGTGACTGTTGGGGTGCATCAGAGTATAGAAAGTGAGAGTCATTGCTGGGGGCCAGGGTTTGAGAAAATGAGAGGCTCCCCAGATGAATTTCATTGCGTATCGGATAGTAGCAATCTAAATATGTACTGCTAAGATAATTAGATAATTTAGTTGTTGCAGCTGGGAAGAAATCCTGTTCTTAATCCATAGTTTTAATTCCTCACAAGGTACTAGCTTTTAGAATCTTCAAAAGCTTTTCCCACTCACCTATTCTCCCTATAATGAATGTAGGTATACTAGTACATAAGTAATGCCACACTGGGAAAAGACCAAGGGTCTATCGAGCCCAGCATCCTGTCCACGACAGCGGCCAATCCAGGCCAAGGGCACCTGGCAAGCTTCCCAAACGTACAAACATTCTATACATGTTATTCCTGGAATTTTGGATTTTTCCCAAGTCCATTTAGTAGTGGTTTATGGACTTGTCCTTTAGGAAACCGTCTAACCCCTTTTTAAACTCTGCCAAGCTAACCGCCTTCACCACGTTCTCCGGCAACGAATTCCAGAGTTTAATTACGCGTTGGGTGAAGAAACATCTTCTCCGATTTGGTTTTAAATTGACTACACTGTAGTTTCATCGCATGCCCCCTAATCCTAGTATTTTTGGAAAGCGTGAACAGACGCTTCACATCCACCTGTTCCACTCCACTCATTGTTTTATATACCTCTATCATGTCTCCCCTCAGCCATCTCTTTCTCCAAGCTGAAAAGCCCTAGCCTCCTTAGTCTTTCTTCATAGGAAGCTGTTCTGACCTTTTATGCAGGTAATATACTCCTTACACATATCAAGTATGAACATAATAGAAACAACTGACACCAAGAAGTAAATAAATAAACAGAATAATTATAATAGATACATGTTTAATTCCAAAATGTGCAAAGATATACCAAATGATGATTAGGTATTATATCTGATACAGGTTACTTAGGAATAAGTCCCTGAAAGAAAGCAATGAAGTCAAGAAACTGCCAAGGTAGCTGTCTGAAATTCTCCTTATCCAGCGAGGTTTGAAGCCAAATATCTATGCTAAAAGGGATACATTTAAAACTGGTTTCAAATGCAATTCATCCCTGATGGTATAGATAACACGAGGGAGGGGTCTAGCAAAGCTTGAAGTATGGTCTAGAATTTGGCAGCTAAGATTTGTTTTTCAGCTGCAAAAACCCAGTATAGGTAGTGACCTACTTCTTTTCCCTGATGATCTTAAAGTGGCCAACAGGTAGAAAAGTTGATAGCAAAAACCAGAAAGATGACAAAGTGCGTTTGACAAAGTGCCGCACGAAAGACTCCTGAAGAAATTGCAGAGTCATGGAATCGGAGGTAGGGTATTATTATGGATTAAGAACTGGTTGAAAGATAGGAAGCAGAGAGTAGGATTGCGTGGCCAGTATTCTCAGTGGAGGAGGGTAGTTAGTGGGGTCCCGCAGGGGTCTGTGCTGGGTCCGTTGCTTTTTAATGTATTTATAAATGACCTAGAGATGGGAATAACTAGTGAGGTAATTAAATTCGCCGATGACACAAAATTATTCAGGGTCGTCAAGTCGCAGGAGGAATGTGAACGATTACAGGAGGACCTTGCGAGACTGGGAGAATGGGCGTGCAAGTGGCAGATGAAGTTCAATGTTGACAAGTGCAAAGTGATGCATGTGGGTAAGAGGAACCCGAATTATAGCTACGTCTTGCAAGGTTCCGCGTTAGGAGTTACGGATCAAGAAAGGGATCTGGGTGTCGTCGTCGATGATACGCTGAAACCTTCTGCTCAGTGTGCTGCTGCGGCTAGGAAAGCGAATAGAATGTTGGGTGTTATTAAGAAGGGTATGGAGTCCAGGTGTGCGGATGTTATAATGCCGTTGTATCGCTCCATGGTGCGACCGCACCTGGAGTATTGTGTTCAGTACTGGTCTCCGTATCTCAAAAAAGATATAGTAGAATTGGAAAAGGTACAGCGAAGGGCGACGAAAATGATAGTGGGGATGGGACGACTTTCCTATGAAGAGAGGCTGAGAAGGCTAGGGCTTTTCAGCTTGGAGAAGAGACGGCTGAGGGGAGATATGATAGAAGTGTATAAAATAATGAGTGGAATGGATCGGGTGGAGGTGAAGCGACTGTTCACGCTATCCAAAAATACTAGGACTAGAGGGCATGAGTTGAAGCTACAGTGTGGTAAATTTAAAACGAATCGGAGAAAATTTTTCTTCACCCAACGTGTAATTAGACTCTGGAATTCATTGCCGGAGAACGTGGTACGGGCGGTTAGCTTGACGGAGTTTAAAAAGGGGTTAGATAGATTCCTAAAGGACAAGTCCATAGACCGCTATTAAATGGACTGGAAAAATTCCTCATTTTAGGTACAACTTGTCTGGAATGTTTTTACGTTTGGGGAGCGTGCCAGGTGCCCTTGACCTGGATTGGCCACTGTCGGTGACAGGATGCTGGGCTAGATGGACCTTTGGTCTTTCCCAGTATGGCACTACTTATGTACTTATGTACTTATGATGCTTGGGTGCATAGGGAGAGGAATGACCCGCAGGAAAAAAGGATGTAATAGTGCCTTTGAATAAATATAATAGATACATTTAAATATTTCTGTGGCAGAGAAAGGGATCCCTGACACCTCCGGTTCAAGGCTCACCCATAACTTTTGCAGACCCAATATTTTCCATTCCAGGATGTGTCTTAATTGGGCAGCTCTAACGTACTGTAGCAGATTAGGAACTGCTAAACTTTCCTCCTTTTTTAGGTTTATACATCTGATCTCTTGCTATTCTGGGAGACCGCCTCTGTCAAATAAAATCAAAGAGTTTTCTTTGGAAATGCTTTAATGTAGTGATAGGTATCATAACTGGGAGAGTCAAAAACAAATACAGCAGTCTAGGGAGAAGATTCATCTTCACGTAAGCAATTCAGTCTAGCCAAGACAGAAAGATCATTCCATTCACTCGTCCATCTCTGTCTGCTACACAGGATTGTAAATTAAGCTGGATACATCCTTCAAATGAAGAAGCCTTTCTCCCACATACTTCATAGCCATTTTAGCCCATTTAAATGGAAAGGCTTTCCTAAGTGAAGCCTCCTCTCCTCCTTCCAAATGTACTTTGAAACAGTGGCATAGCCAAAGGTGGGCCTGGGTGGGCCTAGGCCCACCCAGTAGCAGCACATCTATGATGTAGTTGGCAGGGATTCTGAAGCCCCACTAGCTGAAAACTCCCAACAACTGTCCCTCCTGCATACCTTGTAAATAGCAGATCTTCACCTGCAGCAAGCAGTGACTGATACATACTGCTCACAGCGGCCCCATAGCCTTCCCTCTGACGTATTCCCGCCTATGCGGAAACAGGAAGTTGCAGCAGTGGGAAGGCTGTAGGGCCAACATGACCAGTGTGTCTTAGTTGCTTCTCACTGCCAGTGAAAATCTGCTATTTAAAAGGTATGCAGGAGACAGGGATGTTTGAGGCCATATGGCATACATATGGCATGCAGGCGAGAGAAGGAGAGACAAAATCACCTATAGGACTGAGTGGGGTTTTGCCCACCCATCTTGGGCCCAGGCTCACCCAAAATTGGGTGTCTGGCTAAGCCCCTGCTTTGAAAATTTCTGATTTATCATAATTTACTTTAAATCCTGACACTTTACTGTGCAAATGTAGTTTATGAACTGTAACTAGCACAGAGAGCCATGGTTTGGCCATGGAACTGATCATCCCATTTATTCTCAGAAAACGTTAAATTGCTTACCTGTAATAATGTTCTCCAAGGACAGCAGGATATAAGTCCTCTCATAGCCCGCTGCCTCCCTAAAGGAGAAGTTTTATTGTAGCTATAAACTGAACGTCCTGCACATGCTCAGTAGAGTATGTTTGAAAGCTCTAGTTGGCAATGTTGCTCATCGGAGAGGATTGATACCCTGTTATTCTCAAAGAACACTTGTTATAAAGAAGCAATTTTGCTTTACAGCAGCTATGAGTTCCAATTCTTTTTTTCACATGACTTCTGTTTTTAACCTGTGATGGATAATGTCTAATTAGAAAGCAACTTCATAAAGTAAAACAATCAGCTGTCCTTTCATTATAGATTGTCATGTAGCTTAGGGCTGTAAAGCACTAAACACCAATTGATTTCAATGGGGATATCCTGAAAACCCCGATTGGTTGGGTGTGCCCCGAGGACTGGATTGAAAACCTCTGGAGTAGACTTACCATGCGGTATCGGCGCATCTAAAAGGAGGTGCCCATTTATACAATAACCTCCTAAGGACACAGTTGCCTATTTCTGCCAACAACATTTTAATTGGAAGTTGGGTTATTTCATACATCCCAGAAACGTACCTGGTTAAGCACACGTTGACAAATTCCCTTGCTTTTCTGGAAAAATGGTCAGGTAAGGAAGGCATAAGTCCTCTTTGGGCTCCAATATAGAACATTGCTGCTATACGGTCCATATGAGCTAAAGGCGGTTTCCCTGTTGCCATTTCAAATATGGTGCAGCCTGTACTCCAGATGTCCGATTTTCTTCCATATCCAGATTCAGTTATCACTTCTGGTGCCATCCAGTATGGAGTCCCATGCATAGACTTCAGCATTTCACTTTGCGTGCCACTCATGCTTACACATGCTAAACGTTTTGCACACCCAAAGTCAATCAGTTTTATTACACCAGTGGGCATAAGCATAACGTTATTTCCTTTGATGTCTCTGTGTATGACTCTGTTTGCATGTAGATAGGCAATACCTTGTAGAATTTGTTTTGTATATTTACAAAACACTATTTCTGGTAGTGGCCCAAATCGCTTTATAATACTAGCAATCGAGCCTCCGGGTACGAACTCCATGAAAATGCTAACAATGTTATCTTGTAAACAAGTCCCTAAATAGCCAACTATGTTAACGTGTTTCAGCGTTTTAAGTAAGTCTACTTCTTCTTGAAGCTTCTTATACGCCTTTTCTGTAGAGACTTGATCAGAGGTATCCAGAGCGACCTGTTTTGCAGCTATTAGTTTTCCCTGGCTGGTCAGACCACAGTAAACCTAAAAGGAAATCAGCATTTCAAAAGTTAAACTGGAAACACAATTTCTATCAGACACTAGAGATTTAAAAAAAAACTATCACTTATAAAAATGTCACTGTGGGACTAATTTCCAAAATAATTAGACTTAAAAGGTTCCACAGGTTACTATGGAACTTTGTAAGTCTAAGTGCTTTGAAAATACGCCTCTACTACTAACTAACATTTCTAAAGCGCTACTAGGGTTACGCAGCGCTGTACAATTTAAACATAGGACAGTCCCTGCTCAAAGAGCTTACAATCTAAAAGACAAGAGAACAATCAAAAGACAAGTGTACAATCTAGAGGACGAGTGAACAGTTAATCTGATAGGGTGGATAGATTGGGGCATTCTATATATCTCGAGCGGTTAGGCGCCGAAGGCAGCATTGAAGAGGTGAGTTTTAAGCAGAGATTTGAAGATGGGTAGGGAGGGGGCATGGCGTATGGGTAAAGGAAGATTGTTCCAGGCATAGGGTGAGGCAAGGCAGAATGAGCGGAGCCTGGAGTTGGCGGTGGTGGAGAAGGGTACTGAGAGAAGGGCTTTGTCCTGTGAGCGGAGGTTACGGGCGGGAACATAGGGGGAGATGAGGGTGGAGAGGTAGTGAGGAGCCGCAGACTGAGTGCATTTGTAGGTAAGGAGGAGGAGCTTGAATTGTATGCGATATCTGATCGGAAGCCAATGAAGTGATTTGAGGAGAGGGGTGATATGAGTATATCGGTTCTGGCGGAATATAAGACGTGCGGCAGCGTTCTGAACGGATTGAAGGGGGGATAGATGGCTGAGTGGGAGGCCGGTGAGGAGTAAGTTGCAGTAATCAAGGCGAGAGGTAATGAGAGCGTGGACGAGAGTTCTGGTGGTGTGCTCAGAGAGGAAAGGACGAATTTTGCTGATGTTGAAAATACGCCTCTATGTAGCTTCGTCTCAAAATTCATTTGTAGAGGAAACTTACAGTACCATATGCTCCCTTTCCAAGGATTTCACCCTTGGTCCACATGATAGGATCATCATTAATCGAACTGAATTCTGAAAATACCATGTTTTCAATTAAACTGAGTGAGTTGTCATCCGTGCTGGATACATTGGAAGGATTACTTTTACTCTGAGAAAGGGAAAAAAAAAAAACAAGATTACAACAACTACTATAATGAAACAAAGAATATACCGAATACTGCTGTGCTTCTAGAAGGAATTCAGAATGCATTGTTCAGTCTAAAAAATGCTAGTGACAAATTTATACTCCTTATCTTGATTTTATCCAGGTATTATCATTTTTACAGCTTATTTGGCACCGTTTGTAATGTCTATTTTGTTTGTAATACGTGGGGTTTTTATCGATACAATTTTAATATTTTGCACCTAGAACTGTGGATGGTGCCGACTATAAGTATTTTAAATAAATAAAAAATGTAAATAAGAAAGCTTTCCATCTGCTTCAATTTGAAAGTAAGGCCTTTCATTTAAAATTAGCTCAAAATTGTGACTGTTTCAAAGAACTCAAAACATAAAGAGTATCTAGTGAGGTAATTAAATTTGATGTTGACACAAAGTTATTCAAAGTTGTTAAATCACGGGAAGATTGTGAAAAATTACAAGAGGACCTTACGAGACTGGGAGACTTGGCGTCTAAATGGCAGATGATGTGAGCAAGTGCAAAGAGATGCATGTCAGAAAGAGGAATCAGAATTATAGCTACGTCATGCAAGGTTCCACGTTAGGAGTCACGACCAAGAAAGGGATCTAGATGTCGTCATTGATGATACATTAAAACCTTCTGCTCACTGTGCTGTGGCAGCTAAGAAAGCAAACAGAATGTTAGGTATTATTAGGAAAGGAATGGAAAACAAAAATGAGGATGTTATTATGCCTTTGTATCGTTCCTTGGTGACCGCACCTCGAATATTGTGTTCAATTCTGCTCACCGCATCTCAAAAAAAGACATAGTGGAATTAGAAAAGGTGCAGAGAAGGGCAACAAAATGATAAAGGGGATGGGAAGACTTCCCTATGAGGAAAGGCTAAAGCGGTTGGGGCTCTTCAGCTTGGAGAAAAGACAGCTGAGGGGAGATATGATAGGGGTCTATAAAATAATGAGTAAAGTGGAACAGGTTGACGTGAAGCATCTGTTTACACTTTCCAAAAATACTAGGACTAGGGGGCATGCGATGAAGCTACAATGTAGTAAATTTAAAATGAATCGGAGAAAATGTTTCTTCACTCAACGTGTAATTAAACTCTGGAATTCGTTGCCAGAAAATGTGGTAAAGGTGGTTAGCTCAGCAGAGTTTTAAAAAGGTTTGGATGGCTTCCTAATGGAAAAATCCATAGACCATTATTAAAATGGACTTGGGGAAAAACCACTGTTTCTGGGATAAGCAACAAAATGTTTTGTACTTTTTTGGGGATCTTGCCAGGTATTTGTGACTTGGATTGGCCGCTGTTGGAAACAGGATGCTGGGCTTGATGGACCTTTGATCTGTCCCAGTTTGACAGTACTTATAAGAATCAGAAAAAAGACATTTGCTCTCTGCTATAAAAAAAAATGCCCTCAGTAACTCTGACTGAGGACATATAAGATCGTAGCCCACTCCTGAGGTAAAGGATGGGAGTGGGAAAAGGGGGAAATGGGGTAAGGACAATAGTAGGAGCTTGGTGACAGTTTAGTATTTTAATAGGCAGGCAAAAAATATAGGGAATTGGATGGAATGCATGGGTAGGGGTGGGATTGAGGGGGGAGCTGGCACTGTGAGCAATTTGGGCAGGGAGGACATCATTGTTGGCAGGTTGGAGTGCTGAGATGCTGAGATGTGGATAACAGTGATTTGTGTAGAGGTTTGGTGCTGTTGTGAGGTCCAGTGGTATTTATATATATCACTTACCTTTCCCTGTTTTTTTTTTTTTTTGTTTTGTTTCTTTGTTCTTTTGAGCTGTGCTGTTTGTAGCGGAAGGTCTGTGTTGGCCCATAGAGTCAGACAAGCAATGTAGTTTTTCCGGAAGCAGGAGATGGGGATGACTGTTTGCATTGCTGGCATGTGTGTACTGCTGGTGTTTTTGTTTTTTGTTTTTGTTTGTTTGTCAGGGATTTACAGCTAGTGTATTTTTCTCTCGGCTACTGCTTTCCTTCAGGAGTGGTCCTTTGAGCATTCAGGTGGCCACTCTTGTGCCTGCTTTGTTTTGTTCAACATTTGATGTATTTTAGGACTGAGGTCTTCAGGTCACGAGATGGCTCCAAAAAAGTGGTAGTCTCAGGGAGGCTAATAGGGGAACTCAGTCCACAGGAGGCAAAGGGAGAGGCATGGATGTTGTCACCAGGCAGAGCTGGGCCACTCAGAGTCTGGTGTCTCAGTCTGGAATATATGGGTGTGGTAGGGAAAAGAAAAGGGGGATGGAGTAATGGGGCTTATTCCTTGCAGTCTATCCCAAGTGGAGTTCAGACCCCAACTGCAGGAGCCGGGGAGGAGATGAATTCTGTGAGAGATGCAGAGCTGGGTCCTCCATTGCCAGACAGCAGTGGTTAGTGGAAAGCTGGAATTCGGTGCTTTGTTGGACAAGGAAAAGAAGAGCGAGGTTGGTGGATCTGCAAGTTGGTGGGGGGGGGGGGGGGTACACATAGGAAAAAGTCTTTGGGATACCGATTAAGGAATAAGTAGTTTTTGAAGAATTTAAAACACATGATAAGACAAAGGAGGAAAAATGCAAGTGTTGGGTGCAAAGGGATCCTATGCTGGTTCAGTAAACTTCTCAATCTTCCTCTCTCTGATCTTCATTGAAGAAGGAGGGGATTGGAGTTGCTCAGGATGGGCAATAGGCAGTGTTGGTGGCTAGGAGAGGTCACATTCTGTGTGTGATTGCTTCATTGGATTGCCTGGTCTTGCAGAAGTTGCATCAAAAGGTTTTGAAAGGCAAATATATAGATATATTTTCCTTGCTTGAGCAAGAGATGGCAGTGTTCAGAAAAAGGCAGAACATCTGAAGGAAAAGAAAAAGAGGATGAAAGGTGCCTAGGACTATTTTTAGCTAGCTTTTAGCATTTAATAAATATATATGCCAGAGCTGCAAAACCTGGTCTTTTTGTAGATTTATTAAAGTATTCAGATCTGATTTTAAGAACCTATAAGACTTATGGGGGATGGATTTTTCCTTCATTTGAAAAAGGCTCACCTCCTGTACATTAACGCCACTGAGGTATTTAAATGTCTCTATCATATCCTCTCTTTGGAATAATTCTGGTTAGAATACAAGATAGTGTAGTTAATTGGTCTAGCAGGCAGGAAAAGAGTATTTGGTTTGTTCACCAGCTTCTTCAGGGGGGGACAATTTAAGTCTTTTCAGAGTTAGAGGGAGTATAAGTTGGAGCCACAAAGTTATTATCAGTGGTTGTGGTGAGGCATTGTCTGCAGGGCTCAGGTCTGGTTGTGCAGGTTTGGTGGTGGTTGAAGGACTTTTATGTTGAGCTGGCTGGGGTGCCTAATAAGGGTTCTGCAGTATATAGGAAGGTTAAATATACGTGTTTGTTTGAATGTGTTGCATTGGAAACACATATCTGGAAGTATGATTCTGGGGAAAGTTTTTCTGAGTTGGTATGGGAAATGTTTGGGGTTTGTAGTCTGCCTTTGTCAGCCTCAGTTTTGCAATCTTTGTTCTATGTTGCCCACAGAGCATTATGGACTCTTCATAAGGTGTCAAAATTGACCAAGCCTGGGTCTAGTATGTGTTGGTCCTGCAAATCAGCTATGGGTACTTTTAATCAGATGATGTTTGCATATATGAATTTAAAACATTTTGGGGATTCAATTTGGGAAAGGGTTACAACTGTGCTAGGTATTCAGGTTCAATTAAGTTATAAAATAGGAGTTATGCAATCAGCAATCTTGTCTCCTCTTTTGAACAAGGATAAAGGTAAGTTGTTATGCTTAAGGAGTAAGCTATACAACTGGTTTTATCAGAATGGAAAGATAATACTGCTTTATAAATGAATGCCTGTTGGAATGCTGTCTGGTTCATAAACATGACGTGGCTGCTATTAAGAGATGTAACATTCAACGGTTTAAAAGGGTGTGGGCACCATTGGATGTTTTTGTCAGCTTAATAATGTTGATTTGTACTGGAAAACTATTTGAGAATGATGTCCTGTGGGTTGGGGACAGTATGTATTTGATCAATAAAAATATTGAAGCAATCCTTATTTCATATCCACAAAATAGATCTCTCATACTTTAAATTCATGATGTGTGCGGTCTAATTAGGTAAAAAAAAAAAAATCATTACAATTCTCAGGTTAGGTGAACCACATATTGGACGCCCCTATAATGCTATTCCCATTCTTAGTCATCTTCACCAAGCTCAGCTTTTCTCATCAATCAATAGTGCTTTCCACTTTTATCTAAGACCTCAGGCATGCAGAAAGGAACAGGCTCAGCAAGTATTGGACTGTAAAAGAACACTGGCTTACCACATGAAAAGAAAATAATCACATCTCCAGCCTACTCAACACTTTATGTCCTTTAAAAAAAATTATTTATAGAATTATCTTATACAAACCAAGAAGTAAACTTGCACAGCAAAGCTATATAAGAAATTTAAGACAAGGAAATAATTTCAACAAGAAAATTTCTAATCAGAAGAAACATAAAGAAAAGCTACCATTCGTTATTATAGCTAAAGCCCACCAATAGAAGGTTCCAATACCAAGTAGGAAGAACAAGGAAAATTATATAAAAGAAGACAAAAAGGAAAATTCCTGTAGCCTGATCCTTCAAGTACCCATCATCCCATCGCCCCCTTTAAGTGGTTCATTCCCCTGGAAGGGGTCCTCCTACCTCTAGTTGCCACAAAAGAAATCAGATGAGAGGGTTCCCAAAATATATACTTTGCTGAATAGTAAATTATAATACATTTACAAGGGAACTTGAGGTAGAAAGAAGCTCCCATCTGGATAATACCAGGACAAAGGAGCAAAAATTGCTGCTTCTGTTTTTGAGTTTTACGTAAAGTGTCTGGAAAAGACCTTAAACAACTTATTCCTATTTCTAAAGTGCAATTTCAATAAATGATTCCTATCAAAACTATTTCCCAAAGTAACTAACAAAGTAGCATGTTGATCACTTATACCAGATCTTAACAAGTCCAAAGAATCTGCAAATATCGCCTTCACAGAGTCTATTAAATCATGTTTCTTTCCATGTAGGTAGTCTGCTTGAATAATTACTGGAAAAGATCCTTTTGTCAAGCTTAAAACTTCTAACAGTTATTTTTAAACATATCTTTAGGTGATATTCTACTCTTTAGGAAAGTTCAACAGTCTTACATTTGCAGGTCTAATTACATTGTCCCATACTTTCCATTTTTGAATGCTGCTTCTTCGTATCCTTTTATGCTAACAGGCTAGGATCACCAGTAACTAAAAACTTTGAGGCCCTTAAGTGGATGATTTTCTGTTTGAATTTCATCCAGAGTTTTCCCACGGAAACATTGCTTATCCCATTGTGTGACAATATTAGGGCTGGATTTGATAGGAGCTTGAGCTACTTTATGGTGGCTCTAGACATCTCAGCGGCTTTTAATTACTTTACATCATGCATTGCTGCTGGGACGCTTAGAAGAATTGGGAGTGGGGGGGGTAGGGCTCTTTTTTTTGAGTAGTAGATATTTTTCAAGTACAAACTAATCAGATTACGATTAGAAATTTGTTCAGGAGTGTCCCGGGGTTTGGCTCTTTCACCTGTTATTGATTAGCATCTATATGTTATCTTTATGTAATCTTCTAAAAGGTTTGGGAGTATCTCACCAAATTTATGCCGACGACATCCAGTTCATTTTTCCTACTGAGAATCTGTTACAGAGGCATTTGATTGCCTGAGTCTTTTTTTTTTTTTCAACAGCGAAGAGCTGGATGTCGACCAATAGTTAAAACTTAATATGGCTAAGACTCAAATAATGATATCAGACAGAACTGATCTATCTTTTCCTGTACAAAATGATTTGGAAGGTCTAATGATTGACATTAAAACGAGAAATTAAATATCTCTGGGTACTCCTGGATGACTTTCTTTTTCAGGCCATGTCTGGAGCCTGGCTAGACAAATTTTCTTTAAAATCATGCTTTTGGGTAGATTAAGGGCCTATTTGTCAGAGGATAACTTTAGATCAGTTATTTATTTATTTATTTATTTATTTATTGCACGTGTATCCCACATTTTCCAACCTCTTTGCAGGTTCAATGTGGCTTACAATACATCATGGATAGTGGAAATGGGAAGAGAGTAGACATTTGGTATTACAGAAGGATTTGGGTTGCATGGCAAAAGAATACATAATAGTATCTTTGCTCATAGCACTTGCTTTGTTTATTGGAGCTTTGGGGACCCTGTTGCATCCTCTTCAAATGGTGCAAGATGTTTTAGCAAGGATACCTGCACTACCCAAGCTGCAAAGGACTCAAATACAAATCAATCTTCTCATCCAGCTTTTCCTACATAAGCACACAACTGTGGAACGCGCTACCAAAAGCCTTGAAAACGACGTATGACCACTTAAACTTCCGGAAAACACTAAAAACTCACCTGTTTCGGAAGGCATACCCCACCGACCCAACCTGAATGCCTGCTCTCTGCGACACAACAAAACCAAAGGACATAATTGGACATAACACAACTCTTCCGCTGTACGATTCCCTAATGTGGCTGTGCCGCACAAACTCTTACCTTACCATAATATCACTTTGTATTTTGTTCACACCGGAGACTGCTAACCCCTCTCCGATACTATGTAAGCCACATTGAGCCTGCAAATAGGTGGGAAAATGTGGGATACAAATGTAACAAATAAAAAATAAATAAAATAGTGACCAGAACAGCTCGATTTGACCATATCACCCCAGTTCTGATGAAACTCCATTGGCTGCCGGCTAAATGATGCTCACAATTTAAGATTCTGACACTAATTTGTAAGTGTCTGAACAATGAGGCTCCTGCCAGTTTGGCTATTCATATTACAAATGTACTGTCCAAAAAGTTCCCTTTGCTCTGATAACAAGTTGTTACTTGATTTACCTACTGTAAAATGTATACGACTGGAAGATCATAGATGAGAATGTGGAAGGAGTGAGTCTGTGGAATCGGCTCTCAGATCAAATTCGCCGATTGAATAACTGTGGTCATTTTAGAAAATGTGTGAAGGCATTCCTTTTTAGGGAAGCCTTTGGTATTGATCTGGAGGCTTAGGGATGTTTGCTATCTGTGATTTTTGTTTGTTTTGCTAGAAGAGCAAGTATTGATAATCTATTTTTATTGTGTAAGTGAAAATTGTAAACCGCCTAGAAAGTTTGATAGCGCGGTATAGAAACTGTGTAATAAATAAATACAAATTTGGGCTTAACATGCCCTAACGTGGGCCTTCTCACACACTAAGCCACGATTTAACATTGCACAATTTAAGACTTTTTCAAATATTTGTTTCAGATCGTGCGCTAATGTTCTCATTAGCATGCAGTACCTGTTAAAAATGTTAACATGGGATCCCTTCGTGCTCCCATGTTAACTCCACATTAGCCAGTTTAGTGCATTCTAATGGCAATGTGCTAACATGTTCATGCCCATTCTCCACCCATGGCATGCCCCCTCCAAAAATCTTTTTAAAAAAATAGGTAGCACATGAGTTAGCATGCACAAAGAAGCGACATACTGCAAATGCCTTAGCGCGTTTTACAGTAGCCTGTTTATTCCATGTTAAACACACATTGGGCCAGATTCTATATAAGGCACCTAAAACATCTGCACAGTAAACATTTCCAGCTAAGCATATTCTTTAAGCGGCACCTAGATTTAGGCACAGTATATAGAATATGCTTAATTGATATCCCAGTGCCTAAAACTAGATTGTGAGCTCTTTGAGCAGGGACTGTCTTTTTTGTGTATGGTGTACAGCGCTGCGTATGCCTTGTAGCGCTATAGAAATGATAAGTAGTAGCAGTAAAACTACATGCCTCCATTTACACCAACGAAAATGTGGCATAAATCCCTGCACTGAGCCATGTTCTACAACTACGCCTGTAAATTTTGGAATGCCCACGAAACGCCTATTTCCCTGCCCATAACCATGCCCCTTTTCAATTGAGCACATTATAATTTGGGTGCAGTTCATTGCAGAATCTGCTTAGCAAGTTGTGCTTGTAAATTCTAATTATTGCCAATTAGTGCTCATTATTGCTTCTTAGGTGCTGTTATTAAGGCTGGTTAGCTAGTTAAGCCAATTAAGTTACACACTTTGTTATGGAATACTAGGGGTGTAGCCACGGGTAGGCCTGGATGGGCCCAGGCCCAGCCACTTTCTCTCCAGGCCCGCCCACCCAACATCCCCTCGCATGTCCTCAGTGGCGTACCGAGGGCGGGGCAGTGGGGGCGGATCGCCCTGGGTGCACTCGTGAGGGGGTGCTGCCATGAACGTCTTGCTCCCCCCCTCCCCCGACTGGTGCGGTGCTGCCGTCTTTATCCCCCCCCCCCCCTTCCGGTGCGGTGCTGCATCGGTGTCCTCCTCCCCCATCCCCCCGACTAGTGCGGTTTCATTCTTCCCCTTCTCGCTCCACATCTGCCCCACTCTGCACATCTTTAAACTTCGAGGCTTCTGGCAGCAGCATCAGCAATGTAAGCGCTGCCTTCGGCCAGCCCTGGAAGCCTTCTCTGGACAGCGTCCCACCTACGTGGGAAGCTGTATAGAGGGTGCTTCCGGGGCAGGCAGAAGGCAGTGCTTACATTGCTGATGCTGCTGCCGGAAGCCTCAAAGTTTAAAGACGTGCAGGAGCAGAGCGGGCATGAGTGAGGAGGGGGAGAGCGATACCGCACTAGTCCGGGGGGGGGGGGGGAAGCAATGTCAGCCAGACAGACAGACCAAAGGGAAAGGGGGGAGGAGAGAGGAGGATGTGATGCCATATCTAAGAGGAAGAGGGGGTGGAGACTGCGATGCCAGACCTAAGCGGAAAGGGTGGCGAAGAGAGGAAGGAAAGCAATGGCAGGGGAATGGGAAAAGGGGGGTGGAGAAAGGAGTGTGAGTGATGCTAGTCTAGATCTAAGGGAAGCAAGAAGGGGAGGGAAGAGAAAGGGTGGGATGCATGAGGGTGAGGAGACTGGGAAAAAGCTGGATCAGTGGAGGGGGAGAACAAGATGCAGTATTATGAAGCAGGGGAGAGAGATACTGGCCCTGGGTTTGGAGTGCAGGAGAGAGGGAGAAAGAAGGGTGAAGAACATGGGAAGGGATGGGGACACAGAGCAAAAGCTGAACATGGGGGAACAGGGACAGAGACACATATATTTTATAAGTTTGGTACAGCTAGCATCCTTTAAATTACCTTCAGTTCATTTACCTGCATTTCATCCTTGTCACCTCCATGCATCGTATTTCTTTCTTCTATATTGAAGGCATTTAGATTTTCTATACTTCTGTTCTCAGGTGTTTTGGAAGACTTGGCATCATCTTCATCAAGTGATAATAGTTTTGCTGCCAGGCAGCACAGCAATTCATCAGTCAGTTCTTCATTACTTTCACAATCAAGAATTTGCTGGTAGGTCTTGGAAACGGAGGCAAAAGATTCTAAAGTCTCTTCATCATTTTTATCCTGTGTTAACGAATGTATGGAGTTACTTTCACACACATATGAAATAATCTCGTTTTGGTGCTGCAGAGAAAGGTTGGTTCCTTTGTTCTCTCTGAAAGAGAGTGCAATCTGATCCTCATGTTTTAGGATATTGTCATATTGTATAGGTTTATCAAAATTGTGGCTGAATTTCAGTTCTGTAAGACTCTTATTGGCCTCTTCTTGGACTATGGCTTTCTTGTAACTTTCTAGGCCTGTCTCTACTAAATCATTCCCAGAAATACTGAAACTTGCAATCTTCTGATCAACCACCTCTGATAAATTGAAAGATGTGTCACAATCAATTGCACTGTTCCATGCTGTATATCTGTTGTGCACAGGTTGTTCCAAAGTGGCTTCTTTAATGATTGACAAGTTTGAGTTAAGACTTATTTCCCTCTTTCTAATAGACTGTGAATTCTCTGACACCTGAAGAGGGACCTCTTCATCAGGGAGAACTGAATCACTTCTGGAAACATTTATTTGCCAGTCTGGACCCGAGATGAGCACATTATCTAGCTCATTGTCCCTATCTATTATCGGTGAAGGTTTTTCTTTTGGAATTGTTCTTTTATTCTTTTCTTTTATCCCAAGAGAACTCTTTTTATTTTTAGAATGTGCTTTATTCTGGGTATTCCTAAGTCTGTTCTCAGTTGTGGCAGCAGTTCTGGAGCATTTGTTTGGAAGGCATCTCCTAGGCGGGGCAGAAAAAGCGTCTCTGCAATATTCACTGTCATGTTTCAAAGGTTCGCGATCATTGGAATACATTGGGGTGCTAAACATTTCATAAATTCCTGGGCCCTGCTCATGTGATTGTATTTCCATGAACATGTCACTATATTTCAGATCCATGAAATCAGAAGTAGACTGTGGTCGAGGTGCAGATTTATTAATGTTCGCTAAACTTTTGCATGTGCAAGGAAAACCTTGCTTTTTAGATTTCTGGGCACCTTTAACCATATGGTTTGATGTCATTTGAGGCCTTTTCTTTTGAAGTTTTGATGGTAACCCTGTATGATTGAGTGTCACAGAAGGACCAATAATCTCCTTTAGATTAATCTTATTTATTTGAGGGGTTATATTATGTTTTACACAAATCTCTGTAGACACAATATAGTCTTCAGGTGTCCGGCAATTCATTTTGGTCTTTGATGGAGCTGATTTATTTCTATATTTTTTATTTCTCTTGTTTTTGACATTCTCTTTTTGAGCAAATATATTGAAACTGTGATTGACATTATAAGGAATGCCATTAATTATACCTTTTCTTTTAATTGGCCCTTGTTTGGTACACTGAATATGTGAGTTCCTCTGTGGTTCATACTCTGATATTGTAATCTGCACTATTGGCACTTTCTGATTAATTTCCATTGCATTTACTTCTGAAATTGATCCTTGGTCATTTGATGTAAGCAGCTCCACAGAGCATGCACCACATGCCAATTGTTTTTCTGGAGAAACGTGAACTAATAGGTTGGGATATGTTTCTACTACTGAGCAACTTTGCAACTCAGTATAATTTGTTTCTGAAGCTTCAGCCTTGCATGCTTCAGCTCCGTTTAATTGGATTACTTGGTTTTCAGCTATAGAATCCATCAGTCCAGTGTTTTTTTCACACTTAGCAACATAACTTGGCATCTTCTCAGAAGATATGACCTTTCCTGTTTTGATCATAATGGCATATGGTATTGCTAAATTTGGTTCACAATTGTATTTTAAACTGTCTGCGTTTTTTAATCTAGGTCTTGTTTCACCTTCATCTGTGGTCCCTTTTATTCTACTCGAGTCGAGGTAAGCAGAGCTGTTGTTTACATCATCACAGTTGTCAAATCCAGTCAAGAGTTCTTCAGTGTTGGAATGTTCCAAGCAGGCATCTAACTCACCTTCACTAAAACTTAACATCCCCTCAATTTTGTATTGTTGTTTCAGGCCTTCAAAGGAGCTATCACAGTTACTCATATAAGGAAGGATAGTAGAGTGTACACTGCTCTCAGAAATATCAGAGGGACTAGTTTCGAAAGACCTTTTGCATACTTCAGTCTTGTTGTAATTTGGTAGCTGAGGAAGTAAAGAAGACTTAATAGGTTTTATAGGAAAGTGTGTAATACTTGAAAGGTTACTGTCAACTTTTTTAATGTCCTTATCTTCCAATGGAGTAAGCTGCACAGCTCTTCCAGGCTGAAATTTCACTGGTGGAAAAGGGTGCTAGAAGATAAATAAAATAATATGTATTAGTAGGGCCACCACAAAAGAAAACTGGTGGGTGAGGGTGATGGGGGGGAGGGGTCAGAGCAATTACATATCTTGAAATAAAGTCCATTAACTAATTTTCAAGGGGATGGTTTTAGAAACGAGATTGAAAAGATGTAATCCATGGAGTATACACAATTTCTGAACATTTTCGTTTTTACACTGAGCAGCTCCCTTTTTTTCAACTTCTGTATATGACCTACAAAGTATAAACTTTTATGCATGTGCAGTTGAAAAACAACACAGATGAACAAACTATTAAGCATACACGGAGGGGCATTTTCAAAAGAACATCCAAGTCAGAACATCCCAAACAAATGTCAATCTCGCATCAGTGGCGTTCCTAGGGGGCCTGACACCCGGGGCGGATCGCCGATGCGCCCCGCCCCCCCGGGTGCAGCGCCCCCCCCCCGGAACAGCGCAACGCCCTCCTCCCCAGCGAAAGAACCCCCCGGATGCACGCCGCTGGGGGGGGGGGGTGCCGCGCGCCTGCCGACTCTTCGTTTTCATGCTCCCTCTGCCCCGGATCAGGAAGTAACCTATTCCGGGGCAAAGAGAGCGTGAAAACGAATAGCCGACAGGCGAGCGGCACCCCCCCCAGCGGCGTGCACCCGGGGCAGACCGCCCCCACAGCCCCCCCCCTTGGTACGCCACTGTCTCGCATGTATTTTTGAACAGCATACAGCCTGTTCAAAAGTACGTGAGATGGACATCCATGCACTGGAAACATCCTGCCTGAACATCCATTTTACGAACTCAAATGTCCACATTTTAAACGGGCGAAAACAAGGGTCATGGATGTCTGTATAGCAGCATTCTTAAAAAATGGCCACACACATGTCTGAGCAGAGGGTCAACCTAATGGTTAGTGCAGTGGACTATAAGGGACCCAGGCTCAAATCTCTTTTTTTTTTCTTAAATGTGTCTTCTAGGAACAAAAAGAAAATACCTACCGTACCTGAATGTATATCACCTCAATAGCCTTTAGGTTGGCAGGTGTGTCATATAATTAGGTACAGTAGGTAATTGTTTCTGGAGAGCTCACGATTGAAAAAAAGAGTTGACGTGGGATTTGAACCTGGGTTCCTTGGTTTTTGCAATCCACTGCAGTAATCACTAGGTGGCTACACAGACCTGCTTCCTGCTCTGTTAAGAATGCCCATAATACTTGAAGCTGGTGTCCCCTTCTTGTTTCACTTTCAGGGGAGAGGGATAGGACAGCAACCACTGGGATATTAAGGAAGTGTCATGCTCAGTTTCACTAAAAGGAGTGTGCTGGACGTGAGGGGAGGAGACACCAGGGCAGGCAATGCGGTGTGGTACTGGAGACCAGTGCTGGATGAAGGCTTCAGCTGCTGGGGGTTGGAGACCCCCCTCCCCGCCAGCCAAGGTATTTGCGGCAGAGGTGCTTCAGCTGGTAGAGGTTGGGGACCCCTGCCAGCCAAGATGTACAGTGGAGGTTGTGGGTTGGAAGTGGTAGGGCGGCAGACAAAAATATGCCCCCCCCCCAACCTTGGGCTCTGGCCTCCTCCCACCTCGAGGTCTGGCTACCCCTGGGCCCACCCTTGCTTTGTCCATGTGTATGCCCCACCTTAACAAAATAAGTTTGGTTAATACATGCACCAGTATATGATGACTCAGTTGATTATAAGGTGGAGGAAAGACTTCAGTTTTGACAGCAGTGCTAATATTTTATAGCCGCTAGTTGATACATCATAAGTCAAAAAAACCTGCCACCATCCTAATTATAATTATTTATCTTTAATGTACCTTATATTCTTATTTACTTATCTATTTTCACTCTTTCTTTTTGTTATTTTTCAAATGACTAGTTTTGGAAAAATTGCTTAGCTTTAAAGAAGCAGCTTTATATTTCACTGCACAAGGTCTAGGGAGCCCCTCAGTTTCACAGCATGTCACTTCCTCGGGAGCTGCCAGCACAACTTAACGCTTCCACCAGTTTTGCCGCCTCATACCAGTTTTTTTGTCTTAGAGTTTCATCTTCATTCTCTCCACGCTAGTGACAGTATGGCGCTACCTTGCAATTATGCACCATAGCACTTATGTGCTACTTTATATAATATGCGTAGTGCGTTTTGGCATGTATCTGCCAATTAGGGCAGTACTTAGGTGCACAAGGTGTGTATAACTGCACACACAACAACAGGACACAGGAGGAAAAAAAACCCCTATGGTGAATCCAAATGCCAAGGAGCAAGTAGGAGATGAACAAATGACTTCCAGAGAGCAGAGAGATACAACCTCACACTTCATTGAACAAGCACCAGAAAGGGACCTGACACAGGGCTGTGTTTTGGTGGAACAAACTGCATCTCTCTGCTCTCTGGAAGTCATTTGATCATATAACTGTACATATCTATTTATGGAATATCCTTGATGTCACTCTCAAAATGAAACAGGAAATAAGTAATGTTTCATTTTTGCACACACTTAAAATTTACTAGAGCATTAGAACAAAAAAAAAACATATTAAATGCAATGGAGGGAAAAAGCCAATGAATAACAAATCAAAGAAATGTTTACATACTCACCACTAAATATTCCATTATCAAAATACTGAACTCTAATCAAACACAAAGCTATTACAATGCATGCTTTTCATAAACTCAGAATTCCCTCAGCATACACAGGACAAAGCATAAAAGAATATTTGTGCTCAGAATTCACAACCATAATGTATACCAGTATAAAAAAAAATCCCTGCCCAGATCAGAACTGGTAACTTTACACTTCTTCAGTATTTATGTGCCTTTCTAGATTTCTCCTCACTACATACAGCCTGTCATGTGCTACTTATTTCTGGCTTAGATCACAGTAAACTCTGTTTATGCCGGTCTATCAATATCTCAAAATTAAACATCTCCAAATTATTCAGAACAAATTGTTTGTTAGAGCTAGAAAATCTGGCCATATCACCCGCGCTCCTGGGCTGCGTCTTTCCACTGCCCACCCAGAGCCCTCCTCCAGAGTTACTGTTTTTCTTAGCAGTAACTCTCCTTGTCCTTAGCCAATGGATTCACTTCTTTCAAATCCTGGGACTCCCCTTCACCCTCCAGCTCAATGACAGGGGATCTTCAGGCAACCAAAGACCCAGGGACCAACAAGTGAATAACGACAGCATCCCCTACCCTAAAGGGCAACCAACTCTTTTTATTAACAACTAACTCCACCTCCCCGGTCACTCTTCCTTTCAGTGCACTTTCTGTCTGCATCTTATTCCAAAGCTACTCCCCTTGGGCTGGGCTTCCTCCCACCCGGGGACCTCTCAGTCATTCCCCCCCCCCCCTCAGTGGCATTCTATAGGGACTTACTCTGCTAAATTCCCACCCTAATAGGGGATTACACTAGGCATGCATAAATGGACCACAGCTACGTGTGGCACTTACTTGCGTAATTTAAGAGTATTCTATAACGTGCATATAAGTAGGAGATGTGCCCATGTCCTGCCCATCAGTGGCGTAGCCACAGGTGGGCCTGGGTGGGGGCCCACCCATTTTGGACTCAGGCCCACCCAAAATTGCGACACTCTTGCTGTGGCTGGTGGGGATCCCCAAACCTTGCCAGCTGAAGATTTTCTGTCCTTAGGCAGTCCTCACTCTTCCAAATGTTGGCCAGCAGCACTTGCCTTGAACTGAGGCTGAGACTGGCCCTTCTGCACGTGGGCAGTTTTCGCACAAGCAAAAAGCCCTGAGCATGCACAGCATGTACGGCCTGTCAGTAGCAGTATCAATTTGAAGCAAGTGCTGCTGGCTGCAATCTGGAAAAGTGCTGGCTGCTTGAGGAGGAGGAAATCTTCAGTTGGCAGGGTTTGGGGATCCCTGCCAGCTCAAGTATTTAATATTTGGGGCTTGTGGGCAGGGAGGGAAGGAGAGAGGAGCAAATGGGGGGGGGGGTGAATTCCATGCCCACCCACCTTAGGCTCAGGCTCATCCACAATTAGCCATCTGGCTATGCCCCTGCTGCCCATGCTCCTCCCATGTCTATGCTTCTTGCATTTACATGCTAAGGCCATTGTGCAAGTATCCTATATAATAATTCTCACCTCCAACAGGATGTGCTTGGGACAGTGCCTGCCGGAAGTGGTCTGCTAGGCAGGCAGGCACTGACCTCAGTGATATCAGTGACAGACAATTTGGCAAAGCAAAACAATCTGAGTGCTGGCCATTAGGGGGCAGATGCACTAAAGCTAAATGAGCCTTTAATGACTCTCCAACGAGGAAAATTTGATCCGTTGCATGCATCAAAGGGCTTTTACCGAGGAAGCCAGCAGCTAACGAAAACGGAATGGAGATGAGCAATTAGTGTGAAAACCCCATTGAAACGACATGCACTAACCTTTTCCGATTGCCTTTACGCAGGAAAAAGGCAGGAAATCTAACGAGAGGTCTGGACCTCTCGTTAGGACAGCTCTGTGCCAGGAAAAAGTGTAAAGTTAAAAAACAAACAAACTTTGAGCCAATCCCAGCGCATTAGCAGAGCTAAAAGCGCTGTGATTGGTCCAAAGGACCTCAGAAAACTCATCAAATAAAAAAATAAAAAAAGGGTCGGGAGGGGGCAAGGGCGCTCGTCCGAGGCGTCCTGTATGGACGGCCTTGCCCCCCCCCCCCCCGCTGTTCCCCACTTTCCGCCGCTCCCCCCACCCCGAAAAAGCAAAATTCAAGCAGCCCCTGCCCCCCTCCCTTCCTCACTACTCTCTCACCTCAGCTCCGCCTCCCGACATCCTCCGTCCTGTGCCCCGCCCCCTTTTGGGGTCGTCGCCGCCATTCCCCTCCTCCATCGGGCCCCCCTCCCTCTTACCGGGCCCGTGCAGCGCCTCTCTCCTCTGTCCGAAGGCGCTGCACGGGCAAGAAGAAAGCTGATGCCTGCCTTCGCCCAGCTTCGATGGCGCGTCTTTCTCCTGCTGGGCCCGCCCCTGTCTGATGTCAGTAACCTACGTAGGTTACCGACGTCAGACAGGGGCGGGCCCAGGAGGAGAAAGACGCGCCATCGAAGCTGGGCGAAGGCAGGCATCAGCTTTCTTCTTGCCCGTGCAGCGCCTTCGGACAGAGGAGAGAGGCGCTGCACGGGCCCGGTAAGAGGGAGGGGGGCCCGATGGAGGAGGGGAATGGCGGCGACGACCCCAAAAGGGGGTGGGGCACAGGACGGAGGATGTCGGGAGGCGGAGCTGAGGTGAGAGAGTAGTGAGGAAGGGAGGGGGGCAGGGGCTGCTTGAATTTTGCTTTTTCGGGGTGGGGGGAGCGGCGGAAAGTGGGGAACAGCGGGGGGGGGGGCAAGGCCGTCCATACAGGACACCTCGGACGAGCACCCTTGCCCCCTCCCGACCCTTTTTTTTTTTTTTTGTTTTGATTTGGGAGCCATGTGCTTGTGATTTGACTGTGTTTTGACTGTTTGTGGCATGCGCAGAGCAGCTAACATAACGCTTGGCTGCTCTGCGCATGATTTGGGGGCCGATTAACGATGTGTATTGTGATTCTTTGATACATTGTACGTTTCTATACCGATCTGAGCATGTGTGACTTTTTTTTTTGGTGCATTCTTCGTTTTTTAAAAATCGTTAGGGCCTTTAACGATTTTGATTTTTTTACGTTTGCTTGATGCATCTACCCCTAGGACACAGGGTTGATAGGAGAGTTTTAAAAGACTGAAGGAACCGAAAGTGTTAAATAGGGGGAGGGGGGAGTTCTGAACCACTGAAAGACATGAACATTTGGGAAAGGAAAACAATCTGAATGCTGGCCATTAGGACACAGGGTAGATAGGAGAGTTTTAAAAGACTGAAGGAAACGAAAGTGTTAAACTGGAGAAGTGGGGGGGGGAGTTGTGAATGACTGAAAGACATGCAAATTTGGGACAGGAAAACAATCTCAATGCTGGCCATTAGCACACAGGGTACATAGGACAGTTTTAAAAGACTGAAGGAACCAAAAGTGTTCGGGGGGGGGGGGGGGGGGAGCAAGTTCTGAATGAATGAAAGAAATGAAATTTACGAGAGGAACACAATCTGAATGCCGGGCATTTGTACACAGGGTAGATAGGACACTTTTTTTAAAAAATGAAGGACGTGAAAGTATTACATCTTGGGGGAGGGGTGAGGAGGAAAGCGGTGGGGTATCCGGATACTGGGCGTTAGAGCCACGGGGGTACATAGACTTTTGAAAGCCTTAAGGAACTCAAAGTGTGGGAAGGAAGAGGAAAAGGAGGGGAGGGAACGGGGTGAGGGCCATTAGGAACAGGGGAGGGGGCCCTGTCACACACTCTCATTCTCACACACACACTGTCACACAGACAGTCTCACTCTGTCACGCACCCGCACATTCACTCTGGCTCTCTCAAACGTACACACTCCCAGGAAAACGTTGCTAGCGCCCGTTTCATTTGTTACAGAAACGGGCCTTTTTTACTAGTATTGTAGAATACTGCTGTGTGCACAGCTTGCACTTCCATGCATACAGTGGTGGAAATAAGTATTTGATCCCTTGCTGATTTTGTAAGTTTGCCCACTGACAAAGACATGAGCAGCCCATAATTGAAGGGTAGGTTATTGGTAACAGTGAGAGATAGCACATCACAAATTAAATCCGGAAAATCACATTGTGGAAAGTATATGAATTTATTTGCATTCTGCAGAGGGAAATAAGTATTTAATCCCTCTGGCAAACAAGACCTAATACTTGGTGGCAAAACCCTTGTTGGCAAGCACAGCGGTCAGACGTCTTCTGTAGTTGATGATGAGGTTTGCACACATGTCAGGAGGAATTTTGGTCCACTCCTCTTTGCAGATCATCTCTAAATCATTAAGAGTTCTGGGCTGTCGCTTGGCAACTCGCAGCTTCAGCTCCCTCCATAAGTTTTCAATGGGATTAAGGTCTGGTGACTGGCTAGGCCACTCCATGACCCTAATGTGCTTCTTCCTGAGCCACTCCTTTGTTGCCTTGGCTGTATGTTTTGGGTCATTGTCGTGCTGGAAGACCCAGCCACGACCCATTTTTAAGGCCCTGGCGGAGGGAAGGAGGTTGTCACTCAGAATTGTACGGTACATGGCCCCATCCATTCTCCCATTGATGCGGTGAAGTAGTCCTGTGCCCTTAGCAGAGAAACACCCCCAAAACATAACATTTCCACCTCCATGCTTGACAGTGGGGATGGTGTTCTTTTGGTCATAGGCAGCATTTCTCTTCCTCCAAACACGGCGAGTTGAGTTCATGCCAAAGAGCTCAATTTTTGTCTCATCTGACCACAGCACCTTCTCCCAATCACTCTCGGCATCATCCAGGTGTTCACTGGCAAACTTCAGACGGGCCGTCACATGTGCCTTCCGGAGCAGGGGGACCTTGCGGGCACTGCAGGATTGCAATCCGTTATGTCGTAATGTGTTACCAATGGTTTTCGTGGTGACAGTGGTCCCAGCTGCCTTGAGATCATTGACAAGTTCCCCCCTTGTAGTTGTAGGCTGATTTCTAACCTTCCTCATGATCAAGGATACCCCACGAGGTGAGATTTTGCGTGGAGCCCCAGATCTTTGTCGATTGACAGTCATTTTGTACTTCTTCCATTTTCTTACTATGGCACCAACAGTTGTCTCCTTCTCACCCAGCGTCTTACGGATGGTTTTGTAGCCCATTCCAGCCTTGTGCAGGTGTATGATCTTGTCCCTGACATCCTTAGACAGCTCCTTGCTCTTGGCCATTTTGTAGAGGTTAGAGTCTGACTGATTCACTGAGTCTGTGGACAGGTGTCTTTCATACAGGTGACCATTGCCGACAGCTGTCTGTCATGCAGGTAACGAGTTGATTTGGAGCATCTACCTGGTCTGTAGGGGCCAGATCTCTTACTGGTTGGTGGGGGATCAAATACTTATTTCCCTCTGCAGAATGCAAATAAATTCATATACTTTCCACAATGTGATTTTCCGGATTTAATTTGTGATGTGCTATCTCTCACTGTTACCAATAACCTACCCTTCAATTATGGGCTGCTCATGTCTTTGTCAGTGGGCAAACTTACAAAATCAGCAAGGGATCAAATACTTATTTCCACCACTGTATGTGTACAGTGTACATGCATGTGTGCTAGTATTCTATAACAGACGCGCACAAGTGGTGCCTAACCATAAACACCCAGCTATAGAATGAATGTGTGAATGTTTAGTTTAGGCTTGCTAAATTAAACATATAACTCATTCAGATAATGACTGAAAGTTGCCATTATCTATTTAATTTTTTATTTTGATCTCGCTCCTCTGCACCTTTTATATGTTTGGTGTCAAGACATCCGGTTGGATTTTTAGTCCAATACTATTTGTATAAGGCCAAAAATCCATGAATAAGCCATTCACCAGCAGCTGGCTTTGAATAGTGGTCTGAATATATATATAGTAAAACCTCGGTTTTCGTCGCCTTCAGATTTCGTCGTTTTCGGTTTTCGTCATTTTTTTTCATCAAAAAATTTGTCTCAGTTTTCGTCTGTCGCCTCGGATTTCATCTTCAGCTGGCAGGGTCTGAAGGAGCAGCTGGAGGGTTTCTCCAAAAACAAGAAGCCCCATCGTTCCCGGGAAGTGAGACTGAGGGTCTCGACCGCTCACACAGTACAGCTGCCAGAGTTTCACTGCAGCCAAGAAGAGCAATAAGGGAAGCACAAACGTGCAAAGGGCTGGCTCTGAGCCCCTCCCATCAGAACGAGGCTGGCTAAAATCTTTAACCATTTGGATTCTCCTACCACCTCCAGCAGTTTCTGCAGTCCACACAGGCTTCATTGTGAGTATCTGCCCGCTCCAGGCTTTCTCCTGCCAACTGCACACTCCTTGCTTCCTTCTCTGCTGGTTTGCAGCTTTTTACAGTGTTTTTTTCTCCCCCCCTCAAGCTTTGGACTGCTAAACTGAATGAAAGAGCAGAGGAGAGAGACAAAGCTGAGGGATTAAGTTCCAGTTGAAGGGATGTTCACTGCCTCTAAGGTCTGGTGAACTGTGAAACCTGGACAGCTAGTCAGTGAAGAAGGAGACGAAAGAAAAGCCTAAAAAAGCAAGAGAATAGAGAGGAAAAGATACACGACGTTTATTAGAGACAAATGTAAGGGGAAGACACTTGCTTCGGTTTTCGTCGATAGTTTTCAGACGAATTATCGACGAAAACCGAGGTTTCACTGTATAGCTTTTAGTTTACCCAACAAGTAAATAAATATCTTACCTCCAGAGTTCCTTTATTATGTGTTCCATCAGCTGCTTTCAACCCTTTAAAACAAAACAAATTAGATACTATTTCCATGTTTTAGTTTTGATGCTATATTTTGCAGTTTCCTTATGAAACAGTTTGTGCGTGAGAAACAGTGCAGAAGCATTGACATGCATCATGCTACTTTCTTAACAGAATTAGTCAATTTTGAAGCAAAACCCAGAAGTTCAAAGTATTGTGACACAAATGATTTTCCATGAGACAATCCCATAATTACTGTATGTGAAGCAGAGGTTATCATTTTTTATTCAAATCTATTTTACACTCATTTTAAGTAGAGGAGTGTGGTAAAAATCTGTACCAAAAATTGTTACTGTATATCCACCAGTTACATGGTAAATTTATTTATTTATTGATGGCATTTGTATCCCGCATTATCCCAAACAAGTTAGGGTTCAATACGGCTTACATCAAACTTTTAAAGCAAATTGCAATAAGAAGGCTTTAACCGAAAATACAAAACGATAACAGGTAAAAACTTCCAAGCAGTAAGATGACTCATTTTGAAATAAATGAACTAAAAGAATAACAATCACGAAAAGTGGTGAGGAATTCACTCAATAAGAGTGCTTTCAACAATTTATGAAATTTCATGTAGTCGTTAACATATCTGAGTGACTTTGGTAGGAAATTTAATTTCCTAGTAGCTTGGTATGTGAAGCTTGCATCATGAATAGATCTGTAATGAAGATTTTTGTAACACGGAAAATGGAGGAGACGATATCTCTCGACATCGGGTGAGCATTACGTAAAGGTAATTTTATCAAGTATTGCATATAGTCAGGCAAAAGACCAAATAAAATTTGATTAAAAAGTCATGCCTACTTTACAGCAGCATTTAGACACGGTTCCCTCTAACCTCAGCAGGAGTCCTCCATCTGCATTACTGCCAATTGGGGGGGGGTGCTTCAATACTGTGTTTTCAATCAGTTGAGACAGGCAGGTTCCCTGGAGTCCTGCAGATCTTGCCTGTCCCTCACTTTTATAAATGTGCTAGTGAAACAGCGCTCCCACTGGCAGGACTGTAGGTAGAGGATTCGCATGGTATTCCTGCCCTAATATAAATGTGCTAACTGATTAGCGCAGAAATGCCCACTCTCTGCCCCATGACACAGAGGCGTACCAAGGGGGGGGGGGCGGTCCGCCCCGGTTGCATGCCACGCGACTGTTGGCCGAGTCAGCTCCTTCCCTCCCTGCTGCTCCCTCTGCGCGGAACAGGTTACTTCCTGTTCCGGGGCAGAGGGAGCAGCAGGGAGGGAACGAGCGGACTCGGCCAACAGGCACACGGCACCCCCCCCCCCAGCAGATAAAAATGCACCTGGGGGAGGGTGTAATTTCACCAGTGGGGGGGGGGGTGTAATTTCACCGGGGGGGGTGGCCAAGCTGCACCCGGTGGTGGGGCGCATCTTATCTATTCCAAGTGGAAGCTGTCTCCGAAGATGCTGCTGGCCACAGAGGGGACGGAAAGGTTCATTCCTATGTTTTGTGGGCATAATTAATTTTCTGTCCTTAGCCTACAAAAGTACAAGTAAAATTTTCTGGTATATTGGGGCAGCTGCAGAGCTCTTGTGCGCATACCCAGCTAACGGACACACCGAGGTGGGGAGGGCAGCACTTGGAGGATCACTCCTGTGGTCAGAGGATGCACTTTCTGCTGTTTGGGGAGCTTTCCGAAATTGATGTCTGTATTTGTTGGCCCCATGCAAACGTGATATTAAAAGTACAGGCAAGAACCGATGGACAGCGCACTGCAGGATGAGCTCCACCCTGTGAAAATGGAGCAGCAAAAGTAGCTGAAAAACAATGTGGAGCTGCCAAAGGGAATCGGGTTTATGATGAAGAGAGCTCTGCGAATGTAGTTATAAGAGAAGATGGGGGCGAAGGAAACGAGCTGGAAGCATATAAGAGCTCTGTGTGTGAGGGACCCTAATGACAGCTCAGGAAATGTCGGTAGTTTAGTCGTTAGAGAGGGGGTTCCCATGTGCTGTTTCTCTGAGCATTGCATGAAATCGCTAATGGTCTTATTTAAATACCAGTGAGCTCATGTGCATAGGACTTTCGGTGGCTGCTTCCGTGCATGGTAAAAGCGGCCCCTAAAGCCACTGTGCATTGGCCACACAATAATGTTTCATTTAGACTGGCTAAAACCAGTCTAAATGAAACATAAGCCTGGTTTGCTTTGAGCATCCCCCCTGCCCCATGGTCAGCAAACCTGATATATTTGCTGCTACATTTTTTAACCACTTCTCAGAAAATCATTGTAAACGTAACAGAATAATCTATACATATAATTTATATTCCTTGGATATACAAAAAGGACATATTTTGTAAGCTTGCCATATTTGCTAATTATTATCCTGTAATAAATAATATATATTTCCATCTTGGCATTTTCCTTCTTATGTAAAGACAGTATCTGAATCTCTGGACCAAACAGAAGGAAAACATCTTCTAGGCTTACCATTGAACTAATTATTCTAGTGGGGGTAAGTATGGTACCCCCAATAAGTTCTTCTACATAAATATATTTACATCAGTTTTTTTACACATTTGCCAGCTAATCGGTAGGGAAGATTAGAAAAAGAAATTGTTTACTTTGCTGAATCTGTTCTTTAATACCCTGGAACATGTCTGGTCCCATAACAGATTCTGAGATGTTGGGTTCAAAGCGACATCCATTGACAAGATAACCAACACCAAAACTGTATAGAGGTTTGTTACTTTCATCTTTCTTCAAACAGAAGGGTAATGAACCTTGTCTTTTCATTCTGATTTCTGAGATCGACATTTCACTCGGAGAAGATGCCCATGGCCTTGGGAGTGAATTTACTTGACTATAGAAGAAAAGACAAAAAAATAACATATGTATATAGGTCTATATATACAGCCAAAAAAGAAAACTAAAACTGATATCCTTCCATTTATTGAGCACTCCAGTCAACAAACATGATATTGACTAGAAACAGCAGTCAGTATCTATTTGTCTCTGTATTACTAAGCTAAAATGCTCTGAAATGTGACATATAGTACATTAGAACTTAGAATGCTAGAAAAGAGTTACTTACACATTGGTTTCTAATTCTTTATAAGCTTGGCTCATTTCTAGAAGAGTCTTACTTGCATTTTGGAAATCAACGAGAATTCTATAACCTGTAGCAATACACATCCAATTATAAAAAGTGATTACTACAATCTATAGACTCACTCCAATAAACATTTCTCTATAGCCATTAAGCGAACAAGATATTTTTTTTTTTATTTATAGCATTTATACCCCGCTCTTTCCCGCTCTATAGCAGGTTCAGTGCGGCTTACAAAGTATGGTACAAGTATCACAGAGATGACCCAAAGTATGGTACAAAGTATCACAGAGGTAACATAAAGTATGGTACAAAGTATCACAGAGGTAGAGATTAACATAAAGTATGACGCTTCGATGTTTTGGTTCATTTGTGTATCAGGTTGACCAGACCTCTTTCTCTAACAGAGTAATCAATAGAAATCAAACAAAATAAAACATGGAATAAAAATAAGATGATACCTTTTTTATTGGACATAACTTGATACATTTCTTGATTAGCTTTCAAAAGTTGCCCTTCTTCGTCAGATAGGAAATAAGCAAATGTGGTAGATGACAGTATATATAAGGAAAACATCCAAGCATTTCATTGACAGTCTAACAGGGTGGGGATGGGTAGGAGGTATGCATGGGAACATCAAAGCATTTCAGAGATAGTCTAACAGGATGGGAGTGGATAGGTGAGAGGAGGGTGATAAGCATAGCAATACAATCTTCTCTATCTATATGCCTGAACTGCATTTGCTCCCTCAGCTGCCTATTAAGATGGCAGCTGAGGGGGCAAGTGCAGTTCAGGCATATAGATATTTATTTAGATTTTTGCTCACACCTTCTTCAGTAGTAGCTTAAGGTGAGTTGCATTCAGGTACACTGGATATTTCTCTATCCCAGGAGGGCTCACAATCTAAGTTTGTACTTGAGGCAATGGAGGGTTAAGTGACTTGCCCAAGATCACAAAGAGCAGCAGTGGGGTTTGAACCGGCCACCTCTGTACTTCAAGAACAGTTCTCTAACCTCTAGGCCACACCTGCACTCTTAATATTGTATGTAATTGATGTTGTGAGAATCTAACTGTTGTTTGAATGTTTTAATATATGCCTATTAATGTGTCTCATCTGTATTGTGCTGACATTGTGAATATATATGAACGATATACTATACTGTGTTTATAAATATTTCTGATACTGTATCATACCATTGCTAATACCAGGAATTAGTTTCCAAGTTTGCCAAATCGTATTTTAGGCTTCCATTTGGTCATTTTATATTGTTCTGCTGTTAACACAAATGTAAGCTGTTTGTCATACTATACCCATTCTATACCATATTGGGTGAGTCTCCTCATAAAGGTGGTTAATAAATCCCAATATAATGAATATAAATAGGATAGAGATGTTACAGAAGGTGGCAACTAATATGGTTAGCAGTGGCATAGCCAAGGGTGGGCTTGGGTGGGCCCAGGCCCACCCGTTTTGGGCTCAGGCCCACCCAGTAGCAGCGTATCTATGATGTGGCTGGCAGGGATTCCCCAAGCCCCACCAGCCGAAAACTCCCAACAACTGTCCCTCCTGCATACCTTGCAAATACCAGACACCTGCAGTGAGCAGCGACTGATACATACTGCTCACACCAGCCCCACAGCCTTCCCGCTGATGTATTCCTGCCTATGCGGAAACAGGAAGTTACATCAGAGGGAAGGCTGTGAGGCCAGCATGAGCAGTGTGTATTAGCTGCTGCTCGCTGTCGGTGAAAATCTGCTATTTAAAAGGTATGAAGTGGAGGGGCTGATGTTTGAAGGACCATATGGCATGCAGTTGAGAGAGGGAGAGATCAAATCACTTGCGGAGTACTTCTGCCCACCCATCTTGGGCCCAGGCCCACCCAAAATTGGGTGTCTGGCTACGCCCCTGATGGTTAGTGGTTTTTGTCATAAAGCATAGGGAATTGGTATTAAAGATCTAAATATGTAAAATGAGGATGCTCCGTTGCAGCTGAGAGAGAGGCTGATCAGGTTAACATGGGTTTGGGGAATGAACCTGTGGACCCCCCCCCCCCCCCCCTTTTTTTTTTTTGCTCATTTTGTCTCAAGACGACTTGATGAATAATGGGAGGAGGGGAGAGGTGGGATAGCGAGAGAATAAGGGATAATATGAGACAAGGGAGTTCATTGGATAATCAAGATGGTTATATTGCAAATATTGGATGAATCAGGAAAAGGCTGACTTAGGGGAGGGAGTCATATGGGATAGAAGAAGTACGACAAGTCATGTGCATATATAGGTTGACAAAGCATGGACGAGAGCGAAGAGGTGGAGACAGGGAGGGGGTTAATGTTTGGAACTGTTTGATGATCCCATCACTGTATGACATGCGTATAGATGGCGCTGTGTACAAAATAGCGATTCATTGTATATTGGCAGGGACAACTCTAATATGGTAAGATTCATCAATACAAAAATTTGCTGTTAGATACAAACTCTGAGGGTTGGGGTAGGGCTAAAATGTTAAAAGTTTGATGGCGGACCGTTTCAATTTGGTTTCACTGAATGTATGTTCAAATTTGAATCTCATCAATAAAAAAATGTTGAAACAAAAAAAATCTAAATATGTATTCTTTGGCAGAAAGGCAAGAGAAGGGAAATATAATAAAGGCATTTAAATATCCCCATGGCATAAATACACATGAAGTGGGCCTCTTTCAGTTGAAAGGGAGCTCTGCAATGAGGGGGCTTTATAGCAAGAAGGTGGAAGGGAATAAACAGAGGTATAATCTAAGAAAATATTTCTTTATAGAAGGGGTAGTGAATACTTGGAAGAGTTTCCCAGCAGGCTCAAGCAGCAAAAATGATCGCTGCAGGTGCCAGTGATGCCTGTAAGGTACACTAGGGAGGGGACGGGGTTTATAGACAGGACGGCAGATGCCGGGATGCCACGGAGGAGAAAAGAGAGAAATGTTGGGTGCGGGGTAGGTGGAAAAAAACCTCTAATTTCTTTTATAACTCCGGGAAGATTTGGGGGGACGACGACATGGAAAGGCGCATCCAAGTTAACTCTGGGCCCATCCAAAATACTGGGTCTGACTACGCCATTGGCCCACACTGTGCCTGGGTGCTACCTGGATAGTGCTGAGATGTAATGTAAGGATATTCAGCAGCTCTTTAGAAGAAGATCCAAGATGGCGACTGTTTGAACAGCCTAAACGGACGCATTCTGATCTGCTCACGAGCTAATCTGGTTGCGAAACTTACCCGATTGCAGATGGGTAAGAGGAGAGGCAGAGTCCGAGAGACTCCCCATGTCTCGGGCGGAATGCCCCAATCACGCCAGACAACGCTGGAACAGTTCCGTGTTGGGTCCAGTCCCGCTTTGCCGTCGACTCCTTCTGCAGGGGCTGGCACTTCGGCGCTAGACGACAGCGTAGACGGGGCTTCCCTGAGCCCCGTCGAGCGTGCAGCACCCCCAAAACCCAGAAGTGAAGCTTTGGATGCAAGCCCTGGAGCCATGGCCTCTGTACGAGAACCAGGTGAACAGGGAGGGAGGCTGCACGAGCTGACAACTGGAGCCCAAGCTTGTCCGAGTTTAACAGCTGCTCAGGTTTTGGAAAAAACAGTGAGTACTTTGGAGCAAGCTTCTAAGGCCCCTCTTCCGGATTTTTTGGTGGGAAAGATAGAAAAACCTGCTATAGTGACTTTAGAGTCAATGTGGGACTTAACTTCATCTACTCAATCAGCTTTACAAAACTTAATTCTGAAAAATATGGAGACTATAAAAGTTCTTTCAGAAACAGCATTAAATCAGATACAAACTAATACACGCCAAGCCTCTGAGGTTAAAAGGTTGTCAGAAAAAACTGAAAAACTTGACCTTTTGGGACAATCTCTATTTAAAGACAAGAACTATACCTCACGACGCCTGGAGTACTTGGAAAATCAATCTAAAAGACTGACTTTGCGTTTTATAAATTTTCCTCGGTCTCCTTTGGTGGTACCAATTCAAATGGTCAGAAAATATTTAATGGAAACTCTGGGAATGCCGGAGAATTCGTTGCCGCCTATAACACGAGCTTACTATATTCAAACTAGTGGGAAACCACCAGAAAATTTACAACAAGATGCAATGAACCTTACGGCATTCCTAGAATCTTCTCTTGAGGTTATCACTCAACGAACCACATTATTGGAAACTTTTGCAATGGAAATGGATAGGGACGCCGTCCTTAAGCTTTCTTTGAGACATTTGGACTCCCAGTTTTTGGGTTCAAAAATTAGAGTTTTTCCTGACTTGGCTAGAGATACTCAACAGAGACGTAAGATATTTTTATCTTTTCGTCCTAGAGTAAATGCTATAGGCGCAGATTTTCTTTTAAGATTTCCATGTGTATGTAGGATAAAATTTCAGTCAAAGCAATACCAATTTTTTGACCCAAAACAGTTGGAGGATTTTTTATTAAGCAGAGAAGAGGTTAATGTACAAGTTTAGTCACATATGCAACACTGTATGGCAGAGCAGAGTTAGCCGCTCGGGAATCAAGCTGTACTTTTTGATATAAAAAATGTTCTTTTGTGTGCTTAATGTTTAGTACTGTATCGTATTTCTTAATGTCTTGGATTGATTACCTAATTTGTGGGCGTTAGTTTGGAATATTATTGCGCAATGTTAATTTGCAGAGTCTATTTGGTTCTTATTTTTCAGAGTTGTGTATTATCACTCATAAGTATAAATTATGAATGTTAAAATTGATAAAGAATAAAAAAAAAAGGATATTCAGCAGCACTATCCATATAGTGTCATTGACTATGCAAGGATAGTGGCAGCCAGTGCCAAAATCAATATAACAGTTGCCATTTTGGCTTTAAATATCAGGGCTGTTGTATATTAATATATAATCTTAATTTTTAAAAAGTACCTTCAAACATAGGTATTTACCTGCTTAGTTTGGGTGGGACAATTGGTAGAAAGGTCACATTGGCAGTGGTGGGGCAATTCAGCACCAGTCTGTGGAGTGTTTGGGGAGTACAATACTCAGATCCCGCCCCCCCCAAAAAAAAAAAAAAAAAAAACAACTACTATATCTATGTCTTAAAATGAAGATTTCTGTACTCATAATGAAATGAAAACTGGAAAGTAGAACTTTTCCTCCAGATAACCTGAATAGTTATTTCTTTTCAGTTTGTGCGAACGTGAAAAACATGCCTGTTCGTTTGTTACATTTGTACCCCACATCCCCCCCCCCCCTATTTGCAGGCTCAATGTGGCTTACATAGGGATGAGGGAAAGGGAAAAGAGGAGACAAACTGCACATGGATGGAGAAAATAAGCCAAAGCTGGATCCACTCTGTACCTCCTCCAGTCAAGTCTGTGGAGGACCCAGCTTTTACCTATGCATGTAGGGCAAGAAATGAAGAAGAAAGGAGGAAAGTAAAGAAATAACTCCGTTTCCAGGGCTGCCTTTCCATTTAAGGGAACAGATAGCAGCAGAATCAGAGACTGGGACCAGCATGATCAGACAAACAAAGTCGCCACACCTTAAAAAAGATATAGTGGAATTGGAAAAGGTGTAGAGAAGGGCGACAAAGATGATTCAGGGGATGGGACGACTTCCTTATGAGGAAAGGCTAAAGCGGCTAGGGCTCTTCAGCTTGGAGAAAAGGCGGCTGAGGGAAGTTATGATAGAGGTCTATGAGATAATGAGTGGAATGGAACGGGTTGATGTGACGCATCTGTTTACGCTTTCCAAAAATACTAGGACAAAGGGGCATGTGATGAAGCTGCAGTGTAGTGAATTTAAAATGAATCGGAGGAAGTTTTTCTTCACTCAACGCGTGGTTAGACTCTGGAATTCGTTGCCGGATAAGGTGGTTGGGGCGGTTGGCTTAGCGGAGTAAAAAAAAAAAAAAAAGGTTAGACGGCTTCCTGGAGGAAAAGGACATAGAATGTTATTGAATGGACGTAGGAATAATCCACAATTTCTGGGATGGGCGGGATGAAATGTTTGTTCTTTTGGCCGCTGTTGGAGACAGGGTGCTGGGCTCGATGGACCCTTGGTCTGTCCCAGCATGGCGATGCTTATGTCTTATGCTTAATATGTCCAATTTGAGAATTTACATCTTCTGTCTTATTTTGCACTGGGTATACTGGAGCTGTAACAGCTTACAGAAATTATTTATAATGAAAAAAAAAATCACGTTATTTGTACATGGACCTACTTTAATATACGATAAAGAGGAGAATAAAGGCACATCTGGTGATTAGGTTTACTATTCGATTTCAAATCCAATATAGTTCAGGTTGTTGCACTATTTTAAAACTTTTCCTGTACCTTTTTGGCTGATTCCCAACAGTTCTTTAACACTGAAATCTTCCTCAGTTGCATTTGCTGCTGAAGTTCTGGTATCTCCTTTGCTACTGTGTCCCTGAAAATGTGTAAAATAAAATTCATTGCGAGATTCAATAATTTTCAATTTCTTGTAAACTGTAAACTCTACTCTAGGGATGCCAACTAGATCCAGATTTGCCCAACAGAGTTGATCCAATCCTGGACTTTTACCCCATTGCGTGCAGGTCCTTGTGGTTCTGATTTCCCCATTGGATTCCCTAAGAAAAGCAAGACTACAAGTCCCTGCATGCATTGGGGTAAGCACAGGACTGGATCAACCCTGTCAGGCAAATCTGGATCAATCCCCATCTCATCTGCCTGCAACCTCGGAGTCATCTTCGACTCCTCCCTCTCCTTCTCTGCGCTTATCCAGCAGATAGCCAAGACCTGTCGCTTCTTCCTCTATAACATCAGCAAAATTTGCCCTTTCCTCTCTGAGCACACCACCCAAACTCTCATCCACTCTCTCGTTACCTCTCGCCTTGACTACTGCAACCTACTCCTCACTGGCCTCCCACTTAGCCATCTATCCCCCCTTCAATCCATTCAGAACTCTGCTGCACATCTTATCTTCCGCCTGGACCGATATACTCATATCACCCCTCTCTCCTCAAGTCACTTCACTGGCTTCCGATTAGGTACCGCATACAGTTCAAGCTTCTCCTACTAACCTACAAATGCACTCGATCTGCAGCCCCTCCCTACCTCTCTACCCTCATCTCCCCCTACGTTCCTACCCGTAACCTCCGCCCTCAAGACAAATCACTCCTTTCAGTACCCTTCTCGACCACTGCCAACTCCAGGCTCCGCCCTTTCTGCCTCGCCTCACCCCATGCTTGGAATAAACTCCCTGAGCCCATACGCCAGGCCTCCTCCCTGCCCATCTTCAAATCCTTGCTCAAAGCCCACCTCTTCAATGTCGCCTTCGGGACCTAACCACTATACCTCTATTCAGGAAATCTAGACTGTCCCAACTTGACATTTCGTCCTTTAGATTGTAAGCTCCTTTGAGCAGGGACTGTCCTTCTTTGTTAAACTGTACAGCGCTGCGTAACCCTAGTAGCACTCTAGAAATGTTGAGTAGTAGTAGTAGTAGTAAGTTGGCAACCCTAAGCTTAAAACAAATCATGAACTGGTAGCATATACAAGTTACTGTATAATCTGTATTTTCATATTTCAAGTTCTTAAAACTTTATGTAATGAAGGGCAATGTTGCAATGGTGTCCAGATTCTGTTATAGAATATTAGCATAAACCTGCATTGGCATGATAAAATTAGGTGCCCACTTAAGCCAGGTCAATGGTAGGTGTAAGTGGGCACACGTAAGTGCAGCATGCAACATACATAAGCCAATTAGATCAGCGGTTCCCAAACCTGGTCCTACAGGCACCCCAGCCAGTCAGGTTTTCATGATACCCACAATGAATATTCATGAGATTAGCATGCAATGAGTATCCTGAAAACTGAACAAGATACTGTGGGGCCCTTTTACTAAGCCATGTAGGCGCCTACGCACGCCCAATACATGCCAAATTGGAGGTACTGCGTGGCCCTTGCAGTAATTTCAATTTTGGCATGCATCCACTACGCGCGTCTGAAAAATATTTAAAATTTTGCAGCTACGCATGTCAAGTGGCATTTGACATGCACAGACCATTACCGCCCAGTTACCATGTGAGACCTTACCGCTAGGTCAATGGTTTTGCAGTAAGGTCTCAGACCCAAAATGGACACACGGCAATTTTCATTTTGCCGAACGTCTGTTTTCAGCAAAAAAAAAAGAAAGCATTTTTTGTAGGTGCGCTAAAAAAAGAATTCTGCACGCGCCCCAAACACGTCTACACTACTGCAGGCCATTTTTCAGCGCACCTTAGTAAAAGGACCCCTGTGTCTTTTTTTTTTTTTTTTTTTTACAGCTCCTTTTCATTGGAATAATCCCTAGCATTACTCTAGAATTATCTTTTCTAGGTTTTAAAACTCAGCTCAAAACCATACTGTTCCAATGAGCTTATGAAGAGGAACCGGGTTAGACACTGGGGGTTCTTCCTGCAGACACAAATTGAATTTAAACTTAACTATGTGGGGTTTTGTTTTTTTTTGGGGGGGGGGGTTAATAGTGATGAATATGTATTTTATTTTTGTTTGATTTAACTATAAATCGCCTTGGCTTGTAATATCAGTAAAGGCAGTACAGCAAATATAAATCAACTAAATTAAACCATGTGGGACATTTTCCATATGACTAAGTCTGACTTTGGACATTTTGCACAAAATATCCAAAATCAATAGGAAAGAGAGTCATTTTCGGAAAAAAAAGAAAAATGTCTATTTTTTTTTTTTCAAAAATACCATTTCTAACAAGGTTTTGTGCTTTGTACTTTTTGTTTGGCGGGGGGGGGGGGGGGGGGGGGGACCATTTTGGGGGGAAAATGCCCAAATGAAAAACAGAAAATCAACCCATTGGGATGTAGGAGAGGCCAGCATTTTTAATAGACTGGTTGGTCCCCAGACATCCCAGGAGAGCAATGGGGCACTCAGTGGATTTCAAATAAATGTTCCCAGGTACACATCTCACCATTGCTTCATCTTGTCTGCTGAGTCCCCCAAAATCCACTACCCCCAACTGTACACCACTACAATAGCCCTTATGGGTGAAACGGGCACCTAAATGTGGGTACAGTGGGTTTCTGGTGAGTTTTGGAGTTTTCACCACAAGTGTAACAGGTAGAAGCGGGTATGGGCCTGAGTCCACCTGTCTGCAGTGCACTGCACACACCACTAGACTATCCAGGGACCTGCATGCTGCTCTAATGGACCCGAGTATAACATCTGAGACCGGCATAGAGGCTGGTAAGTAATGTTTTTAATCACAGTTTTGGGGGGGTGGGAGGGGTCAGTGACCGGAGGTCATCTGCTCATTCAGAGCACCTTTTTGTGCCTTATTCTTTACAAAAACAGGTCTAGCTCAAAACATCTTAGTTTTAGTCCCGGTCGGTTTTGTTTTGTTCCATTATGGCTGAAAAATGTCCAAAGTCTTAGGAACGCCCAAATCCCACCCTTAATATGCCCCCTTGAGATTTGAATGCACTGCAGACGAACAGCATAGGAAAAACCTCAGAAAAATAGGTTTTGAAAATACCGATTTGGACGTTTTTGTGAGAAAAATGTCCAAATGCTGCTTTGTGCCACTTTTCAGACATTTTTCTCTTTCAAAAATGAGCCCCCTTGTGTACATCCCTTTGCAGTTACAAGCAATAGCATTTATGTGCTCCCTTATCGAATAGCATATAGTTATCTTTTTTATTTATATATTCATAGTACTTGTTTTTATTTTAGTATATGTATATGTATATGATTTTAGTTTTTATTTTGCTCTACAGTTGTGTCTCTGACACAGCCTTTTGGCAAAACATGGCTATGTCGGGCATGTGTGATTGTATGAATTAAAGTCCTTCCTTTGAACTTTTATATTTGTTGGTCTGCTGTTTGTTCTACAGTTTTGAGAATTTACATCTGCCAGCTTTATATTGCACCGTACAGGAGGAAATGTATTTCTTTCTATCTCTCTGGTACTGCACTGAACTCTGTATGGTGAGAAGGTATAGCAGGGAAAAGCCCTGGGAACACGAGTGTGCCTACCAAGCCATCCATCTCTGCAGGTAACACATCTGTCTACATAGAAGCCACCACATCTACACACCAGCTGATAGACTATCACTAGATAGCATGTGCTGTGAAGTGAGGGTTATCAACACAGTGGCAGTGAGAAAAATTGTATATTCAGGGAGCTCAGGAGATCTTTCAACAGCATCACACACACAAGAATAGGAATGTCACCTCTCATCAGGCAGTGCTCAAGGGCAAGTCCTTATGAGTGCTAGCATCATGGCATTCTTATATGATGTCCATAGGGGATACGTACGACCATGCTATCAGCAATTCCATATTTGATTTCTATCCCCCTGTGCCCCACAGCTGTTCACTTGGCATGTTTTCTTGCAGTTGTTTGAATCCAAAGCAGACCCACAACACAACTTCTACTTTTAAAGCATATATCAGCATGCATTCTGTAGTACATTACTTACATCTTAAATAAGGACCTCAACGATGACCCTTTTCACAAGAGGAACTCTCCCTATGACTTGAGTTTTTGAAAATATATATTTTTTTGCATTTGGATGTTGGATAACAACTTATTTGTATTTTTTGTTTTTGTTTTAGATGGACCATGCCTTAATGAAGCAAAGCGAAATATGGCTGTGTTGGTGCCTGGTCCTCTTACCGGCATCCAACTTCATAGAGGGACAAGTGATGTTCAGCCACCCGAGATTACGTTCTGGAACTCTTTGCCAGAGGATGTGGTAACAGTGGTTAGCATATCTGGGTTTGAAAAAGGTTTGGACAACTTCCTGGAGGAAACGTCCATAGTCTGCTATTGAGACAGACATGGGGAAGCCACTACTTGCCCTGAGATTTGTAGCATGGAATGCTGCCATGATTTGGGTTTCTGCCAAGTACTTGTGACCTGGCTTGGCCACTGTTGGAAACAGGATACTGAGCTAGATGGACTATTGGTCTGACCTAGTATGGCTATTTTATGTTCTAATATGCATGCAGTGTGATGAGGGCATAAGACGGGTCGGCATACTATGCAATTTGATTATATTTGGGGGGGTCAATAATACAAAAGCATATATTTGCTGGCATGTATTGTGATATACACAGTGTCGCATATGGGCACCATTTCAGTGAGTTGGCCATGTATGGAGCCCAGTAGTCTGCCCTTGTGCCTCCCTATCACCTGCATCCTTGTCATTGTCAAGTGCAGATCCTGGCCCCACTATGCATCTTACTCTTTGGATGTTTGGCTCTCTTCCTATGTATTGTTGGGATGGGGCTCCATATACCTTTGTACCAGCACCATGCAATAAATACATCTGAAATGTGATATCTCTATTATTAGGATGATGTGCTGTTACAGAAGAAGAGTTGGTAATTACCAGTTTGGTTCTGCTGATGTAGATATGCAGTAATAAGGGCCATGGCCAGGTGCCAGATAGGTGTAGAATAGTGTGGCACGGTGCCAGAAGTGCTTCATATGACAACTGAGCATCCAGCGTTATGGGCACACTTATGCCCCTGTACTGATTGTGTACAGTTATGCTCCACTGCATAGTTATGGCCCAGTGACTACGGCAATAAACATGTTGCCATTGCTTTTCTAAGTACATCTCAGATGTACTGCAATACCATTTTTGTACAGTGATACCTATATGAATGTCTATAGAGTCCATGGCCAGAACTCGGGTCCTGGGAAATGGTGGCATTGACATGATGGGTATGTGGCAAATATAGTTGCCAATAAACAAGTGAGAGCAATATATAAATCTAACAAATTCCATATATATTAGAACGGTACCGAATAGCATGCAAATAATGGGCACAGAAATAATAAAAGAAGCAATGTGAAATCAGAGATCAAGTGTTTATTTCAGTAGGATTTAGCACAGTAGAGCCCCAGATTATTCATATTCAAACTTAAATCACTAATCAGCCAAATGCAAATAATATATTTGGGGCACTATTTGAATTGAATCAAATACGAATATTCGGTACAGCCCTAGCCCTAAAATATGTGTATGTTTAAATGCTCACTATTGGGACCTCGTTATTTGTGTGTGGAGGAGTGGCCTAGTGGTTAGGGTGGTGGACTTTGGTCCTGGGGAACTGAGGCACAGGCAGCTCCTTGTGACTCTGGGCAAGTCACTTAACCCTCCATTGCCTGCCGCATTGAGCCTGCCATGAGTGGGAAAGCGCAGGGTACAAATGTAACAAAAATAAATATATATATATAAACTAAATTAAATGTAAAAATGAAACAACAAACAAAAAGGGCCCCTTTTCACTCTAGGCCAGGAAGTGCAGAGCTGCATACTTCTAGCTGCTGTACCATATTCAGGAGGGCACATAGCCCTGCCCTCATTACCTCCAAATGGGTCACTATCTGGCCCATAGGGTCCAAGATGTCCCAGTACCCCTGTATCATTTCTTGGTACATGGCCATGATCTAATACAAGGCTTCTAGGTCACTACAATAGGTACCTGATAGGGACCCATCTAGTCCAGGTAAGGAGGCAAAGGAGCTCATTTTCAAAGAACCTAGACTTACAAAGTTTCATAGGTTACTATATAACTTTGTAAGTCTAAGTGCTTTGAAAATACACCTAAAAGTGTTCAGGCTGGGTCATGAATACTGTAGAAGGTCCCTAGCCTGCCACTCCACCTCTTCCTGCTCCCCAACACATCTGAGACCTCCTCCCTTTTCTTGGCCCTCTGTTCCTCCTCTAGAGCTCTGCTTCCTCTACTGCAGCTTTTTCCTCTTCCTGTTTCTTCTCTCCTTCCTTTTCTGATGTTTTTGCCTTCTCCTCCTCATCCTCTTCAGATGTTTCTTCCTCCTCCTCCTCCTTTCCTTCTGCTACTTCGTCCTTCTCCTTCCACTTCGGTTCTCCTCTTCTGCTTCTATCCTTCATCTTCTCCTCATCCTCCTCTCTTTCTGCTTCTCCCTCTCCTGCTCATAGGAGGAGCTTCTGGCAGACCTAGCAGCTGTTGGAATTGAAACATATTTATTTGACTGTGGAACACATACAGGTTTTTCTAGGGCTGACACATGGCAAAAAGCATCAGAGGGGAGGATAAATCACTACTTGCCAAGTGCTTTGATTACAGCTGCCTAGTACTGTGATGGGAACCAACGGACATGGTAATGGTGATGTTCTGAGGACAGTCCACAGATGCACCACTCATCATATACTGATGGCCTAAGATAAGGGGGAAAGGTTGTGGTTGCCTGGATGTGCTGAATGGCTCAGTCATGCAATGTCTGCTTTTGTTGCATGGTCCATAAATGGTATAGTACAAGTACATAGAGGCTAGGCAATACAGATATCATGGGCAAAAATCACTAGTATTCCAATACAGTTGGCCACATTTCATCCTCAGTCTGTGTCAGGTGAAGAGTTATGCTAGCCCTTGCTCTCAGTAAAATACAGGCCAATGGCTCATAATAAGAGCTAGGCTTCTTAAAATCAAAATCATCTCTGATACAAAAAAGAGCTAGCCTGTAAAAATCAGTGATCACCTTTGACACAGTTACATTTCACTGTAGCAAGTGTTGAGCTGGCAAAGGAAGGGGGCATTTGCTCCGGGACTGGCACCTGTAAGATATCATAAGCAAGAGTTGTTATGGTTATGTAGAGATAATACTGGGTCAGCTGCATCCCGGGTGAGAACATCCAAAGGGGGGGGGGGGGCTAGAGGAAGGTTTGGGAACATATGAAGTCATTCTGATCAACGGATAAGAACCAAGAGCCCTGGTGAGAGAGACTGGGGTCCACTGAAATGAATAGGGTCACTTCACTGGCTTCCGATCAAGTACCGCATACAGTTCAAGCTTCTCCTCCTAACCTACAAATGCACTCGATCTGCAGCCCCTCTCTACCCTCATCTCCCCTTACGTTCCTACCCGTAACCTCCGCTCTCAAGACAAATCCCTCCTTTCAGTACCCTTCTCCACCACCGCCAACTCCAGGCTCCGCCCTTTCTGCCTCGCCTCACCCTATGCGTGGAATAATCTCCCTGAGCCCATACGCCAGGCCCCTTCCCTGCCCATCTTCAAATCCCTGCTAAAAGCCCATCTCTTCAATGTCGCCTTTGGCACCTAACCACTACTCAAGAAATCTAGACTACCCCAACTTGTCATTTCGTCCTTTAGATTGTAAGCTCTTTTGAGCAGGGACTGCCTCTTTTTGTTAAATTGTACAGCGCTGCATAACCCTAGTAGCACTATAGAAATGTCAAGTAGTAGTAGTAGTAGAATTGTATATAAGGAGCAGTTTGAGGGGTATTAAATTAGACAAGGAGAAGAAGAACAGAGAAGGAAGACTCCAGAAGGCTAGAGAGAGAGGACGTGCCATGATATGCTGCTCCATTATGTGAATGCTTAACTTGCCTGTACTACCATTGGTAAGATTGTAATAAACTATCTTATTATATCTACTACATACTGGGTTCCTTTCTAATTACTAGGGTCTATACTGCCTTGACCGAGTAACACTGTCATGAGCAGATACCAGGTTGGGATAATTAAGGATCTAGAGGGGATATGAAGTTCTTTCCAGGATAGTACAGAGAGCCCATGGCTTCCGCTGCCCAAATGGATGAGGCAGATCTAATAATTTACACAGGATAACAAGGATAGCTGTGCATTAACTTTGGAAGACAGTGAATAAATGTGAAACCAGTGTTTCAAACATTGTTGAATTGCATTATTTGGAATTGTACCCCTTACACAGCCTGAGGGCAAAATGTAGCTATGTCAGGTTTTTAATAAAGTGACTTGTCCAACTTTGTGGTAATGCTGATGATTCCTGTCCATAAATGGTGTTGCCAGGAGTTGTGAAACAGCTACAGTTGCATTGCCCTATCTCTGACTTTTATATACCGCATTTTATTGTAAACCGTGTAGTTGCCTGAAAGACCCCCTGCGGTATATCAAGCATTGGAAATAATTTTATCCCCAACAATTAGGGTCCAAAGCAGTTTACAGTCATTAACTAGAATATCAATCAGTGATTAAACATCATAATTATTAAATTGAGTTAATCAAACATTTCTGAAACAAGTAAGATTTTAAATGTCTTCAAAATATAAAGGACAAAGGGGAATCGATAGTAGTAGGTTATTCCAAGCCTGCACAGCTTGATAGGAAAAGGATGATTCTAATGTTTTCCTATAATGAACCAAATGAAAAGAAGGAAAATTTTAAAAACGATGACTCCAAGACCTTGAAGAGCCCCTACCACAAGGAAAAGGAATCGGTAGAGTCAGGTCTTCATGGACTATACCATTCAGGACTTTAAAAATAAAAAAATCATGTTTAAAAATACAGGTTCAGCAGCATTTACAGTGGGTATGATGAGTGGTACTTCAGAGAGCTCCCTTAGAGTCCACACTGATGGATTAAGGCATTCCTTGCAACTGGTGATTTAAAGACCTGTTTCTTGTTTGTCAGCCACCATAGACTGCCACCCCACAATAGCCAGGCCTCCTGCAAGCAGTCACAGAATCTATGACAAGGCAGAATTGGTATGTAGAGCCTGAGCTCTTTCATTAAAATTTGGGGACCATGGGTCAAGTTTAGCAGACAATGAAAAAGGTACCGGTACTCAGTACCCCCTCAAAAAAAGCACTGGTAATTAGTAGGAGCCTGGGATATTTGAGATAGCAGAGCATGTGCTGTGTGGGAGTCCGGGGAGCATGGAGATGCAGTTCAGCATGTATGGCTGCAATTTTGCAGATAAGTGAGTGGCACAACGTTACCAGCTGCCTTTTAAGGAGTTTGTGCCCAAGTTGAGTGGTGACAGCATGCCTCTCATGATCTTACCCTATACATTTCTTCATACCTTGATGCCTTCATTGGTATGGTAGGCACCCATTTTCTAGTACTGATGTTTCTACAGCTTACATACCTTCCTCCTCTGCCAGCTCTTGTTGAACTTGCTGTAGAACACTGGCATGGGTGCTCCGAGTGGCCTGGAAGTGCCTCTGTGTCCCTGTTAATTTTTCATCCCTAGAAGAGAGGAGAGGTGAACAGACTTGGTTTTATTCATGAGCTGCCTTGGAAAGGCCACATAGTGGAAGGGCATTGGTGTAGTTGGTTGAGTTGGCTCAGTGCCATATTAACTGGAAGATTTTGATTCCTGTTCCTGCCTTTGACTACTGGTGAGATATCCTTTTGGGAAAAATGGTATCCTGCACTTATGGCCTTTGTTTTGATACCAGCTCTTTAGATATGGTATATATTGTACCTGCTTATTGAAAGTGGATACTGTTGCATAAAGTAGTGTGCATGCATGACTTATGACAAGCTGATGACTGTGCCATGTTCTTAAGTGGGGGTGGGGGTGGGGAGGGGTGCTGCTTGGCATCCTTATGTGGCCATGTCAGCCGATAGATTCTGTTTGGCTGTTGCATCAATTTGGTCTGCAACTTGGAGCTCTTGGCTTTTGACCATATGGTTTGCCTGCAGTGTGTTCCTGTCAAATTGTTTTAAAGACCCTGGATGGAATAACACTATTTTGTGTGAGGGGGAGGATAGCAAAGGAATCCTGGCATTTCTATACATTGCTGACAAACCCATAGACATAATGTTTCTGCTTTATGGCTATCTAACAAGTGTCAGAGTAGATACATAGTTAGATGATTTCTGCTTACTTTGCCATGGCCATCCGGATGCACACTCACATCCTCTGTGCTGCTGCTTGGGCTGGGTGCTGACCAATGGGGTGAAAGAAAGTGCCTTTATTACAGTGGCGTAGCCAGACCCAGTATTTTGGATGGGTCCACAGCTAACTTAGATGGGTCCTTCAACGGAATGGCATGCCACAGCCCCCCCCCCCCCCCCCCCCCCCGCCCAGGAGATATTTAAAAAATATATAGATTTTTTTTCATCTACCCCACATCAACATCTCTTCTCCTCTGTGGTGTCCCGGCATCTGCTCACCCGTCACCGAACCTCATCCCTCCCTGGTGTACCTTACAGTCGTCCCTGGAGCCTGCAGTGATTCAATTATTTCTGCCTGCGCTGGCTCTTCAGGCTTCCATTGGCCGGGTCACGTCAGACAGGAAATGATGAAATCAAGGGCAGAACCCGGCCGATGGAAGCCTATAGGGCTGGCCCAGGCAGCAATAATTGAATCACTGCAGGCGCCGTGGACCCCTGTAAGGTACATCATGGAGGGACGGGGTTCAGTGATAAGTGGGCGGAGGCCAGGACACCACGGAGGAGGAGAGATGTTGATGTGGGGTGCTGCTGCTGGGTGGGCCTCAGCCAAGAATGGGTGGGCCTGTGCCCACCCAGGCCCACCTGTAGCTACGCCACTGCTTTAGTAGCAAGTACCAGAAATACCAGGAGGTCACTCTTAGCCTCCAAAAAGTGTCTCCTGGCTGCCATTTTGGAGTTCTGTAACAAATTCCCACTTGTGGCTGCTGGAATACACAGGACCAGAAACACATCAAAATGGTTCTTCAGGGCATGCAGTACCATCGGCATCTACAGAGCGAGAAATCACATGTAAGTAGTGCTGAGGCAGCCCTTACACATGGAAACTACACAGACAATGTCCTGAAATAATGAAACTTCAATGTGTAGATGTATGTGGTGCACTGTGGATTTTACATGTGCTGGTGCTGATCCGGTCCAAGGCACACATGTATCATTTTTGCAGCAGCTTGCATATGTTCACCCCCTCATGAGGCCAGGATATTGTACAAATGGAAGTGATCCTATTCTGAACCACTTCCATTTGTCTCTACAGCAGGACTTTTTTTATTTATGTGTGCCAGGGGATGGAGATATCTTGGACAAATCACTTTAACTCTCCATTGCCTCAGGTACAAAGATGAGCTACTACTGAAAAAGGTGTGAGTAAAATACAGATAATAATAATATTAATTTTACATTGTACCTACATTTTACCAACAGATTACATGTGGACACTTCCACGTTGATCTCTGCACATAAGCAAAATGTGCATTCACATTGGAGTTCAGACTACTTAGCATACTACCAACAAAAGCGCACTCTCTATGCTTCGGGTGCTAGAGATTAATCCTCCCACATCCCCAAATGAGGAATCCACACCAGTGAGTGTCATGGATTAAGTCTCAATACTGAGTGCAAGGGGGCGACAGAGGCGTAGCCAAGGGTGGGCCTAGGCCCACTCAGTAGCAGCACACCTATGATGTGGCTGGCAGGGATCCCCAATCCCCACCAGTCGAAAACTCCCAACAACTGTCCCTTCTGCATACCTTATGAATAGCAGATCTTTGCCTGCAGCAAGCAGCAACTAATACATACTCGCACCGGCCCCACAGCCTTCCCTCTGAAATATACCCACCTATGTGGAAACAGGAAGTTGCATCATCAGAAAGAAGGTTGTGGGGCCAACATGAGCAGTATGTATTAGTTGCTGCTCGCTGCCAGTGAAAAGCTGCTATTTAAAAGGTATGCGGGGGAGGAAGGATGTTTGAGAGACCATATGGCATGCAGGCAAGAGAGGGAAAGACTAAATCATTTGTGGGACAAGGCATTCTTCTGCCCACCCAATTTGGGTCCAGGCCCACCCAAAATTGAGTGTCTGGCTACGCCCTTGGGGGGAGAGCCCCTGAATAGGGTTACAAAGAGCCTAGGAGAGGAAGCATATCCTAATTGTTAGAGCAATAGCCTGAGAATCAGGGAAGTCAATGTTTACATCCCACAGATACTCCCCGTAACCTTAGGCAAGTTACTTAACCCTCCACTGACTCAGACACAAATTTAGACCGTAAACCTCTAGGGTAGGGAAAAATATACTGTAGCAGAATGTAACTCACCTTGAGCTTAAACTAAATAGCATCTAAATAATTCTGTAACTGTGATTATTTTGTGAACTATTTGCCCATTTGCCAGGTGAGCCTTTACCATAGAGTAGGGTTGGGCAACCTTGCTCCTCGAGGACTGCAACCCAGTCAGGTTTTCAGAATTTCCCCAATGAATGTGCACGAGATGTATTTACATGTACTGCTCCCATTTTATACAAATAGATCTCAAGCATATTCATTGGGGAAATCCTGAAAACCTGACTGTGCACATGCAAAGGCTTAAATTATAAAATAGAAGCAAAGTTTATCATAACATTACTCTGTAAAACAAGTTAGACCAAATTAGCATGTTACCAGATCCTTTCACTCTCTCCAGCAACTTTGTGGATAAAAAATATTTTAACAAAAGAATTAAGCTATTAAAATCTCTATCTCATTTTTCTTTTGACCTCCTGTATTGTTTTCTTCTTCACATTCATTCTCAATTCTTACATTATACAATTTTAGAAACATGCTATCCTAGACTATGAAAACTTAGTATTCGATTCACTCTCTCTCTCTCTCTCTCCCCTCCTCTATTTTTATGCTATGTTGTGGATTATATCAAGCTTCTTACCTGGATGTTTGAATAGCTGTGAATGACTAAACTGTTCTGTTCTGGGGAGGCCATTAGTGAATTGGATGAAGGCATCTTTATATTAGGGCACAAAGGCCACAAAGCTTCATTTTCTATTTCTGTAATAGCAAAATGAGTTATAGTAAATTAAAAAGTTTTATTCAGTTCTGACTCTACTAAGTTAAAAGAAACAGGATTTCATTGTAAATTAGAAAACTGGTAAATTTTCCTGAAGAAGGAGTTTCATTATAAAAATGCTTCATGAAGGTTAATTTATAACAACAGATGAACCGTACTGTGAATATTCAAATGGAGCAAGCAGATGTTTATAAACCTTTATTACATACACCAGTAGCAACTTAGAATGATAGCTGCATACCTAGAGAAGTTAGAAAAAGAAGTACAATTAACAGAGAGGGTCTGATATTCAAAGAAAGTTATGCATTTGTTGGAGGTGGTTAACACACAACTCACTTATGCATTTTCAGTGTTTATATATTGGGCCATTTAACATGCTAAACATCCAAGGGGGTTGTTAATCGGCCAAGAGCGCTCAGCGTTTTGCTGCCAGCAACGTTATACCCAGATATTCAAGGCCGGGTCACGTCCAGGCTCCTTTGAATTTCTGGGTTTACAGAGTTGGTAAAAAACCATAGCCGGTTAAGTGCGATACTAAGAACATAAGAATAGCCATATTGGGTCAGACCAATGGTCCATCTAGCCCAGTATCCTGCTCCCAACAGTGGCCAATCCAGGTCACAAGTACCTGGCAGAAACTCAATTATTAACAAGATTCCAGAATCCCAAAGAGTAGCAACCTTCCATGCTACCAATCCCAGGGCAAGAGTGGCTTCCCCCATGTCCTTCTCAATAACAGACTATAGACTTTTCCTCTAGGAACTTGTCCAAACTTTTTTTTAAACCCAGATACACTAACCGCTGTTACCACATTCTCTGGCAATGAGGATGTTGTAACAGAATTTAACCACCTATGGTGAACCACATAAAAATAGTACTGAGTTTTACCTTGGTTGGTTGTGTTGCATATTGGCACTTAACCAGCCAAGTGCTGACTGTGGACCTGGAACACCACCAAAATAGCTTGTTTTGAGTTGGTCACTAACTGGACATTTTCAGCTGCAATAACCAGTTAAGTGGGAAAGGGAAAGGTAAATGGGACTTGATATACCACCTTTCTGAAGTTTTTGCAACTACATTCAAAGTGGTTTACATATATTCAGGTACTTATTTTGTACCAGTGACTCTGAATATGACTAGTTAGCCTCAAATGAGCAATTTAATCAACCAGGAGCTGTTTTTGGCCAGTCAAATTGCTTTAAATATTGGCCCCCAAACTTTATTCCTAGAAGAAGGGTCTGGCAGTAGATTGGGGGGGGGGGAGGTGGGGGAGGTGCAAAGGCTCCTTAGAGAATGCCTGAGGGCAGTTTGTTCAAATTACTAGGTCAAAGTACTTAAAATATACATTTTAATACTTAAGTAAAATAAAAAGAAAAGAAAAATACATTAAAATAGTTACTTAAGTGAAAGTAAAAAAAGTTATTGCCTAATATACTTTTTGAGTAAAAAGTAAAAGTACTGCAACTACAATGAATGAAACTATTGTTAACATTTTTATCCCAACAATGTGAATATACATAACTCCACATATAGTAAGAACTGTCTTTAATATCTGCTTGCTATACTCATGTTTCATTATCATGTTGCCAAAGAGTTTCTGTAACACTAAATGTCTATTTTCTAATCTATTTCTACCATTCATGATATATTGTAAGCCACATTGAGCCTGCAAAGAGGTGGGAAAATGTGGGATACAAATGCAATAAATAAATAAACAAACAACTTTATTACTCTGTCACTCATACAAGTGTGCTTGTGAGTCATTAATCCAGCACAGCTATAACTGCACTAGCAGGAAGTGGATTGTTTCGTCTGATTTTTAAAAAAATTCCTTCAATTCAGGTCAGGCTGCAATATTACTGATGTCTTCTGATAGAGTCTGCAGGTATTAATCAAGGGAATCTCTGTCTGAAACGCTTGACTTTTTCTTACAGCAAAGAATGCTTTACCATCATCTACATTAGATGTAGTGCTATCTAATTCATCACGTGTATCTTCAACTTCACTATCGTTGTCATGCTATCCAAGTACAGAGAAGGCTTTCTGCTCTTATTCTAGCAATATTTCATTTGAGGCAAAGAACATCAAATGTGTGCAAATGTAAGGCCAGGCAAGAGACTTCCTCTCTAAGACTCTTATCAATCCAGTGGACAGTCACCGTAATGTAACATTTTCCATGGGATGACCAGCAGTCTGTTGTGATAGAGACATATGTCTATTCACCAAGAATTGCAACCAGTTTCATCTCTACTTCAAAGTGACCCAATTCATCATTGCCCTGTTTGACTGGAGACCAGGAGCCAGTTCAATAAACATAGGCAACTCTACTGTGCTCATAGGTGTAGTCCCTGAACAGCAAAATTTAAGATCAGTTGATCCACTGTTTTGCATGCTTAAGTTTGCAATAGCAAAACCCTGTTCTAGGTTTTGCTGGTTCATTTGGTTTACTGAGGAATCATCATTTACATCTCACTTCTGCTATTACTTTTATGTTTAAAAATGTTTATTGGTCACAAAGTACAGCAATTAATACAAAGCCCATAGGAATCACAAGCAACTTACAAACCAGCAATTAGTCAAAGAAGCTCAACAGAGGACCATAAATTGGTACTAAAATGAACCCCCACCCCACCAAAACATTACCTAGTAATATACCATGTCTCCAAAGTAGCAAGTCCCCATACATATTAAAGATTTAACAACCTAATTCAGGACATATGAGGAAATTAAGTTCAAAAAAGTTCCCAAATAGTGCAAAATACCTTCCCAGACTTAGTATCCATGTTATCAAAAACTTACCGCTCCATGAAATTACTTTTAGCTGCAAGCATCAGATGCAACTGAGTAAAAGCGGTAAAAACTGGTGAAATTATTACTTCAGTAAAAGTAACCACATTTACTTAGTTACTATACAACACTGCTTAAGGGAAATTACCCATGATACCCTTGAAATACCCATAATAATATGTTTCCCTTTGATACTAGTTCCTAAATGTGGGATCCAGTTCCTTCCTAAGAGGCTCTTGTACACTTGAACATGAAGAGACAGTCCCTGCTGACAGAGCTTACAATCTAATTAGGACAGACAAAGAAGAGATAAGGGAATTACTAAGGTGGGGGTGATAAAATAAGGGTACTGAACAAGTGAGTAAGGGTTAGGAGTTAAAAGCAGCATCAAAAAGGTGGGCTTTTAGCCTAGATTTGAAGACGGCCATGGATGGAGCTTGACGTACTTGCTCAGGAAGTCTATTCCAGGCATATGGTGCAGCAAGATAAAAGGAGCGGAGTCTGGCGTTAGCGGTGGAGGAGAAGGGTGCAGATAAGAGAGATTTACCCAGTGAACGAAGTTCCCGGGGAGGAGTGTAGGGAGAGATGAGAGTGGAGAGGTACTGAGGAGCTGCAGAGTGAATGCAGGAGTAACCTAGTGGTTAATGCAGTGGACTTTGATCCTGGGGACCTGGGTTCGATTCCCACTGCAGCTCCTTGTGACTGTGGGCAAGTCACTAAACCTTCCATTGCCCAGGTACAAAATAAGTACCTTTATATATGTAAACTGCTTTGAATGTAGTTGCAAAATACCACAGAAAAGCGGTATATCAAGTCCCATTTCCCTTTCCCTTATAAGTCAATAAGAGGAGTTTGAACTGTATGCAGAAACAGATAAGGAGCCAGTGAAGTGACTTGAGGAGAGGGCTAATATGAGCATAGTGACACTGGCAGAATATAAGTCATGCAGCAGAATTTTGAACAGATTGAAGAGGAGAGAGATGGCTAAGTGGGAGACCTGTGAGAAGCAAGTTGAAATAGTCTAAGCGAGAGGTGATAAGAGTGTGGATAAGGGTTCTGGTAGTGTGCTCAGAAAAAAAAGGGTGAATTTTGGTGTTATTATAGAGTAAGAAATGACATGTTTTAGCAGTCTGCTGAATATGTGCAGAGGAGGAGAGAGAAGAGTCGAAGTCTGCTGAATATGTGTAGAGAAGGAGAGAGAGAGGAGTCGAAGATGACCCCAAGGTTACGAGCTGATGAGACAGGGAAGATGAGAGTATTATCCACAGAAATAGAGAATGGGGGAAGAGGAGAGGTTGGTTTAGGGGGAAAGATAAGAAGCTCAGTCATTTTAAATTTACTACTTTGTAGCTTCATCGCGTGGCTCCCTAGTCCTAGTATTTTTGGAAACAGTAAACAAGTTATTCATGTCTACCTGTTCCACTCCACTTAGTATTTTATAGACCTCTATCATATCTCCACTTAACCATTTTTTCTCCAAACTGAAGAGCCCTAGCTGCTTCAGCCTTTCATCAAAATTGAATACAATATTAGAGGTGCGGTTGCACCATGGAGCGATACAAAGGCACTATAACGTCCTCATTTTTGTTTTCCATTCCTTTCCTAATAATACCTAATATTCTATTTGCTTTCTTAGCCACTGCCACACACTGAGCAGAGGGTTTCAATGTATCATCAATGACGACACCTAGATCCATTTCCTGGTCAGTGACTCCTAACGTACAACCTTGCATCACATAACTATGGTTTGGGTTCCTCTTTCTCACATGCATAACTTTGCACTTGCTCACACTAAACGTCATCTGCCATTTAGATTCCCAGTCTCGCAAGGTCCTCTTATAATTTTTCACAATCCTCTCATGATTTAACAACTTTGAATAACTTTGTGTTTTCAGCAAATTTAATTACCTCACTAGTTATTCCCATCTCTAGATCATTTATAAATATATTAAAAAGCAGCGGTCCCAGCACAGACCCCTCCTATTTGTTTTAAAAGTATTCCATGCAATTTCATTCAGTGTCCCCTGGTCTTAGTACTTTTTAAAAGAGTGAATATTCGATTCACTTCTACCTGTTTTACACGACTCAGGATTTTATAGACCTCAATCATATTACCCCTCAGCTGTCTCTTTTCCATGCTGAAGGAGCCCTAACCTCTTTAGTCTTTTCTCATATGGGAGGAGTTCCACCCCCTTTATCATTTTAGTCACTCTTCTTTGAACCTTTTCTAATGCAGCTATATCTTTTTTGAGATACGGCAACCAGAATTGAACATAATACTCAAGGTGAGGTCACACAATGATGCAATACAGAGGTATTATAATATTTTTCGTCTTATTTTGCATTTCTTTCCTAATAATTCCTAGCATCCTATTTCCTTTTTTGGCTGCCATTGCACACTGGGCAGAAGATTTCAACATATTGTCTACAATGACACCTGCTGACTCCTAAAATGGACCCTTCCCAATGTGCATCACTTTGCATTTGTCCACATTAAATTTCATTTGCCATTTGGTTGCCTTGTCTTTCAGTTTCCTAAGATCTTCCTGCAATTTTTTTACAATCCACATGTGTTTTGACAACTTTAAATAGTTTTGTGTCATCTGCAAATTTAATCAACTCACTCACCATGCTGTTTTCCAGGGGTACCGGCCCCAGTACTGATTCCTGTGGCACTCCACTATTCACTCTCCTCCATTGAAAAAAATGGCTATTTAACCCTACCCTCTATTTTCTGTCCAATAACCAATTACTAATTCACAGAAGGACATTGCCTCCTCTCCGATGACTTTTTAATTTTCTCAGGAGTCTCTCATGAGGAACTTTGCCAAAAGCTTTCTGAAAATCTAGATACACTACATCAACCAGCTCACCTTTATCCACATGTTTATTCACGTCTTCAAAGGTATGAAGCAAATTGGTGAGGCAAAACATGCACTGGCCAAATTTCTGGTAGAAAATATAGAGAAATTCATTGCAAGCAGAGAAAGAAGATCTGATGGAATGCCTGTTGAATATTCTTCTAAAAATGATCTGGCTAATTCTTAACGCCACTCATATTTCTGACTACGGACAAGAAGGAGACAGAGAATGTTTTCCCTTCAAATCACAATTTGATGTAGACACAAAAGAGGCTACTGGATCAGTATCTCTCTGTACAGAGGTTCAGTCTCATTCTTTTGGCATTCTCTTGATATTGTATGGTTGGAAGAACATTACCCATTCCTTTCAAACCCTCTTGTCCTGTTTCTACCTCACTTAAGTGGAGAAAGTATTGGACTTATGGAAGGCTAGTGTCCAATAAGTGATCTAAGATGTACTACCTCAAAATTGCTTATACACATGAGGTAACAGAGAAAAGAAGGACTTCTGTTGGACTTATACTTTCACACAAACATGCATTTCCCAGCCCAAATATCATCAAATTATCTAAAATAGAATTAACAGCTAACTACTTATTTTCAGGACAGGCCACATGTACTGACACATCCTATTTTTATTAAGGAAATCTGGACTACTACAAGTCCATCCACTAAGGGTGATAGAACCTGCACAGAATAAAAAACAAAGCCAACTGGTGGAGGAGTGGCCTAGTGGTTAGGGTGGTGGACTTTGGTCCTGGGGAACTGAGTTCAATTTCCACTTCAGGCACAGGCAGCTCCTTGTGACTCTGGGCAAGTCACGTAACCCTCCACTGCCCCATGTAAGCCGCATTGAGCCTGCCATGAGTGGGAAAGCGCAGGGTACAAATGTAACAAAAATAAAATAGATACTATTGGAGATTCTACATGGAATGTTGCTACTATTGGAGATTCTATATGGAATGTTGCTATTCCACTAGCAACATTCCATGTAGAAGGCTGCGCAGGCTTCTGTTTCTATGAGTCTGACGTCAGACTCACAGAACCAGAAGCCTGCGCGGCCACATTGGTGATCTGCAAGGGCCAACTTCTACATGGAATGTTGGAATAGCAACATTCCATGTAGAATCTCAAATAGTAGCAACAGTGGAGGAGTGGCCCAGTGGTTAGGGTGGTGGACTTTGGTCCTGGTGTACTAAGGAACTGAGTTTGATTCCCACTTCAGGCACAGGCAGCTCCTTGTGACTCTGGGCAAGTCACGTAACCCTCCATTGCCCCATGTAAGCCGCATTGAGCCTGCCATGAGTGGGAAAGCGCGGGGTACAAATGTAATAAAAATTAAAAAAAACGTTTCACTCACATTAATAGAAAATAGTACATATTACTAGAATCATGCAAACTTGTATTTTTTTACTATTTGTTTTAACATTGAATGCTATAAATTTGCATATGTATTCCTTGTATTTACATCTGTATTAATTTCCTAACAGTAATTTTGACAGGAAATATTGGGCCCAATAGTCAACGGCACTTCTCTGGGTAGGAGCATGTCCTCTCCTGATAATGCCACTGAAATTCAGTGGCCTGGCCCTAGTAAGCACCACTTACCTCGATAATGCTGCTGAAAATCAGAACTGACTGCCCCAGTGCCATCTGGACTTATACTACTACGTATTGGTGCAGAATATTGGCCATACCCAAGTTCCAGTGGGCAGCTTATACCCAGACATTCAATGCCAGTGTCTGGGTGTTCGCGACTGAGTATCAGGGTATAATTAAACAAACTCCATAGTCCGTGTTTGAAGTCAATGCTGATCATGGTACTTAAATACCAGGAGGACAATTACTAATAATACATTTTCAATGTTGTCAGAAAGAATGCTTTATGTATACAATACCTGATTGAGGTAATGAGTTCACTAATATATCAATCAGTTGCTGTTTCTTTGAACTCTTTAGGCAAGATGCATAATAGAGTGTTGATCTTCCTTTGAAATCAGAAAGCATGGGATCTCTAGAAAAGAAATGAGGGCAGAGGGAAAGGGAAGTATTTTATTTAGTAAAGCATAAGGGCACAAATTCACTCTTAACAGGCAAATTCTTTGCAGTGGTGTAACTAGATATTTTTGTACCCAGGGTTTCACTCATTCTAACACACAAAGCTCTCCCCCCTCCCCCCCCCCCATATGTTACTTTCCCCTTCCTATCCCCCACCAGGCTTTTATGCTGTCCTCCCTCCCTACCACTGTCACCATTACCTCTACCCACTTTGTAGCTCTTGATGTACCATGATATGATGAATTTTCAGAGTTATTGATTTCCTGGATACAAGTATATATATAACAAAAAATGTTTGGCAAAGACTTTTTGAATGTAACCTACTCAGAAAAACAGATCTGACCTTCACTCTCCTCCTTCAGACCATGAAAGCCTGAAACAAAAGAGCTGTTGAATGGTCACCCATTGTAACAATAGAACTAGCTGGGTGAATACTGGAAAGTTAGTCACCACAATTCTCCAAAGAACAGAGACTGCATATTGACAGCAATCAAAAAGGCTGGATTTAACAAAAGACAAACAATCTACCTGAAACTCCCAGACAATGACTCATCTATTCCTGTCAAGTACATTCTAGGGGTGTATACCACTGTAATTGGTTAGCCAGGAAACATGTAACCGGCAGTGTTGCCAGGCGGGCGGTTTTACCGCCCAATTGGGCGGTTTTCCACGACCCGCCGCAGGAAATTTTTGCCCGCGGCGGGTTGCGGTTTTTTGGGCTGCTTTTTGGTCTTTTGGGCTGTTTTTTGGGCGTTTTTTTCGGCCGCGAGGGGCAGGGTTAGTGACATTTTGGGCGGGGTTAGTGATGTTTTGGGCGGGGCCGATGACGGGGCAGGCGGGGCTGATGACGGGGGAGGTGGGGCCGATGACGGCAGGGGCGGGGTTGATGACGGCGGGGGCGGGGGTGGGGGTGTCAGGGGCGGGGTTTGAGTTTGGGCGGGTTTTGGGCTGGATTTAGGCTGGTTTGGGTGTGAAAAAAATTTTCCACCTGGCAACCCTGGTAACCGGCTACCATGCTCCATTTCAAAAACCAGATAGAACCAGTTTCACCTATCCCTGAGTTTTCATTGAATCAATACACCCCACCTGACTTCAGCCTATGGCCCAACAAGAAATTAAAAAAAAAAAACCCTGGAACACTCTCAGTATCTTTTACTTTACCTCTCTAGACCTGTGCCCTTTTCCTGGACCCTGCCTGCTGGATGATCTGCACCTTCACTGGATGGGGAATGTTGCTGCACAGTGATTAACATTCAGTGTGACCTTTCATGCGCAAGACAAACAGCTTCATATAAGACACCACAGACTTTCTGAACAAATTAAAAAATATCAAGCAGTTACCACCATAGGCGGTCGGTGGCCCAACTGTTTGGGGAGGCTAAAGGGGGTGGAGTTAGGGATGGGGCCAGGGGTGGAGCTTAAATCCATAATTGTCTGATAACACACAGAAAAAAAATAAATAAAAATAAAAGTCACAATACTTTTATTAAATTTAGATATTAAATATGTATCATATGTCAAAGAATAAAGTGATTGCTCAAAGCATATACTAACCATAATCGCTCAACTGCAAAACACTATGCACATCTTTGTGGAAAAACACACTCAGAACTTTACTGTACCAAAAATATTACACTGGGCAGAACCTAATACACCATTAGGGGCTTATAGCCCATTTAGTTATGTTTAAACAAAAGAGATCTGCAAAAGAGATCTGCATTAAAAAATATTTATTTTTATTTTGACCTATAAAACCACTTGTCCCTGAAACATGCCTAAAAACAGAATAATCCAGTTGTGTATCTAAAATGCTAATTCCTACAAATGAGATGACATTAAAATGTGATTCCATGTGCCCCAGCTTTAGCCTTGTTACGATCAACAATCAAGAACAACCTGGATGCAGCAGCTCAAAAGTTTGTTTGTTTTGTTTGGGCTGAAGGCAGTGAGGATGTCATGCTGGGGAAACACATTAACCAAATTGGCTTCCTTGTTTACTTACTGGGCTACAAAGGCTCACTTCCACTCCTTTTGGGAGTCTTGCATCTTTCTCCCTGTTTCTTCTGCTGCCTGCTGTCTCCCCGGTTGTCATTTTTACTGCACTGAAGAGTTCTGCCTCGGCACCGGCAATTCAGAGACTCAGAGTCAGCCTTCTGCCAGCATCGGGGCTTCTCCTCAGGGGCGTCCAGGACTCTAACGTAACTTCCTCTTAGACATGCCTGAAGAGAAAGCCCCGATGCTGGCAGAAGGCTGACTCTGAATTGCCCAGGCAGAACTCTTCAGTGCAGTAAAAATGACGATGGAGACGGCGGGCAGCAGAAGAAACACAAGATGGTCAGGGTTGGGCTGGGGAGGCTAAGCCTCTTATACGGGGCGCCTATGGTTACCACCAGGTACCCTTCTGGTCACAATGGATATAGAATCACTATATAGCAACATTCCCCATGCAGATGGTATAGCTGCATGTGAGAAACTCCTAAAACATCCACCCTAGACCACCAATACTCACTGGAAACTATTACAAAATTAATCACATTTATTCTAACTCACAACTACTTCTGCTTTAACAATGATATCTATCTGCAAATCATGGGCACTGCGATGGGCACCAGGACGGCATCCCAATATGCTAACCTTTTATGGCAGAACTGGAAGAGACGTTTTGGAATACATATCAACTAAACCTCTAAAATACTACCGGTATGTCGATGACATTTTTATGATTTGGACTGAGGGAGACAAAACTCTAAAACAACTTTACAGTTCTTTCAATACAAACCATCCTACAATCAAATTCAAAATTGACTACTCCCAGAAAAAGTCATTTTTTTTGGACACCACAGTTTCAATCATCAATGGCTATATAAAAACATATATATTCAACAGATTAGTGTGCGTTAAATGCCATGCAACCCATAGGTATACAACGGGCTGCACAGCATTTAGCACGCACTAATCATTAGCATGTGCTAAACCATTAATACACCTTAGAAAAGGACCCCTTGGTGATTAATTTGATGCTTATAGCATTTAGATTGAGTTGTTATTGTTGTCATTCTGTTTTATGTTTTGCTTTATTTTTATATTGAAAACCACTTTTAATACTTTTGTGATAAGTGATAGAGTAAGTCAATAAATCAAATCAAAACACTGAGTCAAATCTAAATAATACTATTTATTTACAGTTTTTGTAATAGTTTTTTTTTTCTTTCCTTAAGTATTTCGTGAATGATTTTTAAGGTACGTTTCAAATAGCTGTCTTGCTGAAATATCCAATCTCTTGTTAGATTCAATATATTCTTCTAGAATATATTGATATTTAATTGAATCCATTCTTTCTTCCACTGAAATAATGGTTGCCACACACCTCAAACAAAGCGTACTAGATTTACCCCCAAACTTAACAGTTGTCAAGGTAGTCTCTTCATCAAATACTTCACTCTTTTTATTTCAAATATATCTCGTGTGGTTGTGGTCAAACAAATCAATTTTCATCAGTCATAACATATAACATAAGAACATAATAATAGCCATACTGGGTCAGACCATTGGTCATCTAGCCCAGTATCCTGCTCCCAACAGTGGCCAATCCAGGTCACAAATACCTGGCAGAAACCCAAATAGTAGCAACATTCCATGCTACCAATCCTGGGGCAAACAGTGGCTTCCCCATGTCCATCTCAATAACAGACTGCACTTTTACTTGTCCAAACCTTTTTAAAACCCAGATACGCTAGCCGCCATTACCACATCCTTCGGCAAAGAGTTCCAGAGCTCAACTATTGTTTGAGTGAAAAAAATATTTCCTATTTCTAATTTTCTTGAGTCCAAAGCACTTTGTACCAAAATATTTCAGGCTTATCAAGGTTTTCTTATATACACTTTAGATTACCTTATGTAAAAAAGATTTCCTTCTGACAGCTCTGCAAAGCAGATCATTGCAGTCTATACTATACTGTGGACCTAAGGTCAACTACTCCAGTTAAATTTTCTGCAGTTTATTTGCAGTGATCTGTAGGTTCTGTTCTGAAAATCTTACTAGCTTTTGAATAGTTTTTGATCATAATTACTAGATAGAACAGTACTATGATCTAGAATTCAGATTTACAATCACCCATACAATCCATGAATTTTTATTTCAGATAGGATAATAGATTATGAATTCACTATAAGTTGCAGCTGTGATACTAATATCATAGCACAGTTAATATTAATTGATACGTACGCATGATGTTTGAGAAGCTCCTCTATCACATTAATTGGTTTGTACGTTGTCGACATCTCAAAAAAATGTTCGAACAGGTCCAAATCTCTCACTGCCAACATCAGAGCAGTAAGACCATGCTGGTTTTGGAAGTTTATATTCAGGCATTTTTCTGTAGACTTAAAATCATTAATATCACAATTATTTTCTTTTTTTTTTCGCCAGTTTTGATATACTGAACATACTATATGATAAACTTTACTAGCTTTTACTCACAGAATATTCCCCACAACTTTCTTTCCCCCAAGCCTGATTCCATCATTTTTCTCTTCCCTCACTCCTAGCCCATAGACTGACAGCTCTCCTTGACCCTCCAGTCTGAAGTGATCCAGTCCAATAAAATCCATAGCGGCTACCTCCCTCCATCTGCCATGAGAACTGCTGCCTGTCTCTTTTTCAGTATGTCTGTTGTCTTCCTCCAGGCAGCTGATTGTGCATTTTTTTAACCCTATGGTTTTGCAAAGTATGTTCAGAATTCAGAATTCATAGAGTACCCCTTGCGGCCACTGACAAAATAGCAACTGCTGGAACTTAAGCATATACTGTACATTGATACTAATTTGCATGCTTCTCTGTGAATCACGTGGCTAGTTTACTAAGGGGGTCGTTTACTAAGTTGCAGCAAAAAATGGCCATAGCGCGCCCTTAAGCGGGTCTTCCTCGTGCGCTAAGGCCATTACTATCACAGCTGAAAAAAATGGCCTTTTTCCAATTTTTTGTATTAATGGCTATGCGCTGTTGCCATTAGCGCATGGCCATTTTATCAAATTACTATGTGTGCACTTACCGCAACCCATTTTGTAGGTGGTAAGGGCTCACGCACAATCTGTGCACTAATCAGTTAGCATACGGTAATGTAGCTACACTAACTGGTTAGCGCAGGAACGTCCATTCTCTGGTCCCTGACATGCCCCCTCAAAAAAGAAATACAAATATTTTTTAGTATGCAGCAAGGGTGTAGCCAGACAGCCAATTTTGGGTGGGCCTGAGTCCAAGGTGGGTGGGCATGGAATTCATGCCCTACCCCCCATCCCTAGCCCCCCTCTGCTCTGCATCCCTCCCTCCACCTGCAAGCCCACAATATTAAATACCTGAGCAGGAGGAAATTTTCAGCTGGCGGGGTTTGTAGATCCCCTCCTGTTCAGACAGTCAGCACTCTTCCAAACAAGCCAGCAGCACTTTCCTTGAGCTGATGCCATGGCCAGCAGGCTGTGCATGCATGAAAACTAAGCATGTGAAGAGGGGCTGGTGTTGGTTTCAGCTCGAGGCAAGTGCTGCCAGCTGCCGGTTCAAAGAGCACTGGCTGCCTGAGAAGGAGGAAATCTTCAGCTGACGGGGTTTGAGGACCTCTGCAAGCCATAGCAAGAGTGCACAATTTTGGGTGGGCCAGAGTCCAAATAGGGTGGGCCTTGGCCCACCCATGACTACCCCACTGGTATGCAGTTAGCATGCACATATTTGGCAGTTACCTCAGGACACTTGAGTTTGTACACCATTTTAAGCTGAATTAAGCATTCATTAGTGCCTAACACAGCTTAGTAAAAAGACCCCTACCTTATTTTCCCTATTTACAAAGCTGCGCTAGTGGCTGCCGGGGATTGCTGCGCGACTTTGTAAAAAGTAGAAAAGAGTGGGGGAGAATAGGCTTTTTCCAAACAATGGGGGAGACGTGTAATTAAATAAAATATAATGTTTATTATAACAAGTTGACTCAACACAGCCGTGTTTCGGCGCCGTAGCGCCTTCTTCAGGAGTCTTCCAATAGTATACCGAATGTTTGAATGGTTAATACTCCAAAACAAACCAATCACGAAGGTCACACAATCACTTCTCTTTCCGAGCAATGTCAGAAAAGCTTACAGAAAACGGGGTCGTGGTAGAGTGTCCAAAAAGGGCGTCCTGCAAATGCGGTCGTGGTAAAACGTGAGGTTACTGAATAATTCAATCAAACTAGTCAATTGAATGGCAACCATTTTGTTGTCTTGCTTTATTTAAAAATTGGATCAGGGTGGGGCTGGGGAATCCTATGAGAAGCAGCATGTAACCACTGTGTGACAGTCTATTTGCCAGGTGGTGCTAGAACTGGCTGGGGAGGAGACCAGTCAAGCAAAAATTGTTATTGAGAGAGTCCATAGGAGTGTGGGTCCTAAGCACTCCATTTGGCTGTGGGACATAGTGCACATTCATAATTTCATGGACAAAAAGAAACCATTATGAGCAAAGAAAGATGGGAAGTGTAAAATGGGGGGACTGTAAGACTAAAATGTTTGTTTCTGCCCTCATGCTGCCAAGGAGAAAACAGATAAAGGAGGTGGTGAGCTTCCTTCAGCAAAAGGAGGTTTGGTATTATTAGTTGTATCTATTAGTTACAATACTCACAGTGAAAGGCTCAGATAAAGGGCCAAATCAGTAGAGGAAGTACGGGATCTGCTGGCATCGGCTGGATAAATAAACCTTCCCAATGGCGGTGGGAAGAAAGGACATAGGAAAGGAAGTGAAAGATGTATGGAGTTCCAGGCAATGAACTGGGTTAAGGGGCCTTGGCAATGAAACAAATAGCCAGATTAAAACTGAGGTTAGAATGCAGCAGGAGCAGGCTGCTTGATCTGGGGTTGGGGGAATGAAAGAGGTAAGTGTGCATGGTTGGGACCCCATGACGGGACAGAGTGGATAGAAAAAAATGAATGCTGAATTGTAGGACGAGATGCAATCAAATCTTAAAAGTAGGATCCTATAATGTCAAGGGCATTAATAACCCAATGAATCAACAAATGGTGTTTTAAAAAATGAAGAAGCCAAACCTTGTTATTGTTAAGTTGTAGAAGATTTAGCAATGTGCAACTTTTGAAAGGTCAGGTTTACAACCAGGCTATTTTCCCTGTCTTGCTTGCATAGGGGGGGAAGCGAAAGGGCTGGGGTAGCAATACTGATCATGACAGATATCCAGTTCCAAGTGGAAGATATTTGTAAGGATACCAATAGGCATATTGGCCTATGGAGAAAGGGGTAGGACTCAAACACTATTTTGTGTGTATGCATTCAAGAAGGATCAAAAAAGCTTTTGTAGTAAATGCACATCTGGGGGTGGGGGGGGGCAGTGGTTTTTAGCGGGGAGATAACTATGCCAGGTTGGGGGGTGGGAGACTGTAACCTAGTTCTAGACCTAAGTTTAAATAGATCGGGGACACCTGGGGATGGTATGGGTAGGTAGAGAAAAGCTTTAAAGTACATGGTGAGTGTATTAGATTTAATTGATGTCTGGAGGATCAACATCTGAGGAAAAAGGACTTTTACTTTTTACTCATGTGTTCATAAAACTTGCAGCATACTTGGCCTGGGTCCTTTCCCCTCACTTAGGCTACTGGGCAGCTAAAATACTTGGGGTTCCAAGTAGTAATGTCCCCCAATTGATTAGGGTGGTGGGTAGGAAATTGGACTTGTGGAGGGCTTATACTATCTCTTTAATGGGTCGGGTGGGCCTTTTTAATATGTTACTGGCTCCTTGCTTTCTGTACCTTTTTCAAATGTTGCCCATGCACCTCACTTTGAAAGATGAACAGACCATCCACCGAATGCTTCAACTTTATTTCTGGAATGGTAAAAGGGCACATTTGTCTATGACCATTTTACAAACTCCAAAGCACCATGGTGGTTTGGCGACGTCAGAGGGGAGAGGAGGAGCGGCTGCAGAGATGATACCCAATGCCAGATGGCTGTCTACTGAGCCGTGTTTCAGGTTTAAAATCTTTTTTTGGCTTTTTTCTTTTTGTACCAGCCGCTGCTGCTCAACAGGAGACGCAGCAGCAGCCGGACAGCGTTAGTATTGGCGGCTGCGGGTGGCGAGGGGGTTGATGTGCCCGAGGGGGGGTAGGGGCTTGGGTGATGCGCTGGGGGGGGGTAGGGGTTTGGATGATGCGCCGAGGGGGGGAGGGGAGGGTCGCTGGACATGGGTGGCTGGAGTGGGGGAGGGGAGGGTCGCTGGACATGGGTGGCTGCAGGGGGAGAGGAGGGTCGCTGGACATGGATGGCTGCAGGGGGGGGCAGGGAAGAGGGAGGTGGGGAGGGGGTCCTGAGACCAGATGGGTGGCTGCAGGGGAGGGCAGGGGAGACAGAAGGGATGCTGCAGGGGGGGCAGGGGGAGAGGAGGGTCACTGGACATGGGTGGCTGCAGGGGGAGCAGGGGAGAGAGGAGGGCCGCTGCACATGCATGGCTGCAGGGGCAGAGGAGGGTTGGTGGGGAGGGAGTCCTGAGACTAGATGGGTGGCTGCAGGGGGGGCAGGGGAGACAGGAAGGACGCTGCAGGGGGGGGATTACCTTGCTAGCGCCCGTTTCATTGCCTACAGAAACGGGCCTTTTATACTAACTGTTTTTCTCTCACATCTCTGGAGACGAGGTTTGTTCCTCAAGTGCATTTCAGTTATCTAATCCACACCACAGGTTGTGCTCTTCCAAAAGAACTCAAACATTTGGGCATTTTCCACCGTTCCCGGTGAGCACTGCCATCATTTTTCTGCTGCTGTTACTCCTTTTTTGGCGATCCACAGGAATCCAGATTTCCCCCCCAAAAACTGAATCATAAGCTTTTATAGATTGGAGAGCTCAGAGAATCCATTACCTTTTTCACATCCTCACAGAGGAGGGTAAATTTCAACCCTTTGGAGACCTATAGGCCCAATTTTGTTTTCACTCCTATTTGTTTGACTTTTATAAAGTTACTCCCAATGTTCAGCTGTGGGAGCAATGCTACAAGCTTCTTCTGGTAGCATTGTGGAGGAGTAGCCTAGTGGTTAGTGCAGTGGACTTTGATCCTGGGGAACTGAGTTCAAATCCCACTGTAGCTCCTTGTGACTCTGGGCAAGTCACTTAACCCTCCATTGCCCCTGGTACAAAATAAGTACCTGAATATATGTAAACCGCTTTGAATGTAGTTGCAAAAACCTCAGAAAGGCAGTATATCAAGTCCCATTTCCCTTTCACTATTTGAGATTCTACATGGAATGTTGTTGTTGCTACTATTTGAGATTCTGGAATGTTGCTACTATTGGAGATTCTAGATGGAATGTTGCTATTCCACTAGCAACACTCCATGTAGAAGCCTGCCCTTGCAGTTCAGCAACGCAGCTGCGCAGGCTTCTGTTTCTGTGAGTCTGACGTCCTGCACGTACGTGCAGGACGTCAGACTCACAGAAACAGAAGACTGCGCGGCAGCATTGCTGATCTGCAAGGGCAGGCTTCTACATGGAGTGTTGCTAGTGGAGGAGTAGCCTAGTGGTTAGTGCAGTGGACTTTGATCCTGGGGAACTGAGCTCAATTCCCACTGCAGCTCCTTGTGACTCTGGGCAAGTCACTTAACCCTCCATTGCCCCTGGTACAAAATAAGTACCTGAATATATGTAAACCACTTTGAATGTAGTTGCAAAAATCTCAGAAAGGCAGTATATCAAGTCCCATTTCCCCCTTCTGTGCCTGTATATCTCCCCAAGGCATGCACATCAGGCCCAGATTACCTCCACAGATACTTTCCCCAAATGCTCCAGACTGGGTGCTACCCTGGGGCACATATTTTGGTTTTGCCTGATAGTTTTGTTTTTTGGGCAATCCGTCATTAACTTTTTGACCACTCTTTGGAAACGTCCCATGAGATGTGTTCCCAAGCTACTTTTTGGTCAATATGACTTGTGGAAACAAGTTTTGGCTGGCCACTCTGCCTAGCCCGAGCAGTATTGATGGCACGACGGGTGATCCCCCATCTCTGGTCTTGTGGCGCCAGCAAATTATACTTTCGTTGCAGATGCAGAGACTTGGTGTCCATGATATCATGTCGCCACAGGGGTGCTACTTCCAGAGAATCTGGAGCGCTTCTGGCATACACTTACTCCAAAAGCATGCAGCAGAGTACTGAATTTATCTCCCTAGGTTGATCTGTCTGTTTTCAGGTTTGTTTCCCGGCGTTTGGGAGGGGAGTCTGTTAGATTGCTCGGCGGAAGAAGTTTCTATGAGCTCCTTTTACAAAGCCACAATAGTGATTAGTGATTGCCGTGTGTCGAATGCTGATGAAGCCCATAGGAATGGAATGGGCTTTGTTGCATTTGGCACACCCCTAATCGCTAGCTTTGTAAAAGCCCTAAGAGAGCTACTTTGTTAGTTACTTTTGCTTTTCTTCAAGGGAAGAATCAGTTTTAAGGTTGTACTTTCATTTTCAAGATACTTATTTTTAGGTGGGAAGGTACAGAATTTTCCTAATGGACAAAGGAACAGAAGAAGCAATTCCTGGCTGTCCAACAAGATGTTATTTCTATGGGAACTAGGTTTTCTTTAAGATTTCCTTGTAAGTGCATAGTTTGGTTTTTAGAATTATCAACATATTTTTAATGTACCCTCTTAGTTAACATTTTTCTTGAAAGGGAAAACAGTTTATAGAGTAGCCAATGGATGGTAGCTACTCGGGGCTGAATTGTTGTTTCAGTATGTTATCTTGTCTGCTCCTTTTTTTTTTTCTTTTTTTCCAATTTTCCACATGAGTTTCCCTGTGGCTTCATGCTTGGGATCTCTAAACAGTTAGCTGGATTATATAAATTATATATGTGTATTTGTTGTTGTTATTTGTGCAGTTTGTTATTTCTTTCCGAAGATGACTGTGTATTGCCTATCTAAAAGCAATTGTTATACTGAACAATACTTCTGGTACTTGCCGTTATACTGTTTAAACCTAAAATGTCCACTTAGGGCAAGCTGATCTATCTAATATACTGATAACTTAAAGATAATAGAGGAACAGACTTCAGAAACTCGGTACAGCTGACGGCACTTTAATTAATCAGCTGACTGCTCGGCTCTGCGTGGCTTATTTTAGGCTTGCGCCAGGGGCGTAGCCAGACACCCAATTTTGGGTGGGCCTGGGCCCAAGATGGGTGGGCAGAAGTACTCCACAAGTGATTTGGTCTCTCCCTCTCCCAACTGCATGCCATATGGTCCTTCAAACATCAGCCCCTCCCCTGCATACCTTTTAAATAGCAGATTTTCACCGACAGCGAGCAGCAACTAATACACACTGCTCATGCTGGCCTCACAGCCTTCCCTCTGATGTAACTTCCTGTTTCCGCATAGGCAGGAATACATCAGCGGGAAGGCTGTGGGGCCGGTGCGAGCAGTATGTATCAGTCGCTGCTCACTGCAGGCATCTGGTATTTACAAAGTATGCAGGAGGGACAGTTGTTGGGAGTTTTCGGCTGGTGGGGCTTAGGGAATCCCTGCCAGCCACATCATAGATATGCTGCTACTGGGTGGGCCTGGGCCCACCCAAGCCCACCCTTGGCTACGCCACTGGCTTACGCTGGTGAGAATCCTCATTAGTCTGAAAAACCTCTATAGCACCCCAATAATAACTTATTCTTTCATATATATTTTCATTTTGTGCAATATGAAGTACTCTACAAGCACAGCTAAGTACTTGTAGAGTACTTCATGTTGCACAAAATATATATATGAAAGAATAAGTTATTATTTGGATGCTATAGAGGTTTTTCAGACTAATGAGGATTCTCACCAGCGTAAGCCTAAAATGAGCCACGCAGAGCCGAGCGGTCAGCTGATTAATTAAAGTGCCGTCAGCTGTACCGAGTTTCTGAAGTCTGTTCCTCTATTATCTTTAAGTTATCAGTATATTAGAGAGATCAGCTTGCCCTATCTAAAAGCAATGAAAAAAAAATAAGATCAGGGTAAATGAGAAGGGAGGGGGGGGGGGGGGTTAAGGGTAGTGAAGTTGGGAAGTGGGACTAGACAGCACACTTTTTTTTAATTTCCCAAAATTCAATCATTTAAAAAGAAAGGTCTAATTAACCAACCAGCAGCTGCTGAAGAATTTGGAGATCACCTTGCCACGCTGTCTGCATGAACTGTATCTGGGGAAATGAGGCTCGGTTTACACCAGAGAACAGCTGTTTCTGGATAACAGGATTAGCCACATGTAGGGCTGTCTGATCATTATAGTTGCACAAAGTGACATCTGCTCTTTTCTCCAAAAGGAATGCCACTACCTGCAATGCCATGATAAGAATAAAGTTACACAGGGAATACAGAAATGGGTTAATAAATCACTGAGTCTTCTACTTTCAGTAAAGTCTATAAGGTATTACATTCTATTCAACAAAAACCCTATCTTTTTTTGTAAAATATATTTGATATCATTGCTTCAACTGCTAAAAATATGATTTTCCCATGTGTAAAAAGTGAAGTAGTCTACCCAGTAATAATACAGTCTTGATACTTTGGTCCTTTTTTAACCCTAGAACGCATGACGTTAAAAATATACATATCCATGCACATAATGTAGAAAAACACACTTAAATAACTTTCACAAGTTTATTTCAAAATTGCTCAATAAAATATGAATAGTGGACAACATTTTAATTATAATTTTTCACAGAAAACACCAAAAAATCTTTTTTTTTCCCAAATTTCACGCAAAGACATGAAAACACACAAAAATGCATAGAAATCTATAGCAAACTAGCTGCAGCTACATTTTTATTCTAACTTTCTTTTCTATTATATTAGTCTTCCAAACAATTCTGACATGTTATTTTTTCAGAAGAGTGTTCTTTGCAAACAGTTTCCTTACAAGTGGAACAATATCGCTCAGTTTTCCTCTCTATGTTTCTTGGACACATGAAACAACGCTTTCGTTTTCTTTCTCCTGGCTCTGGAGTAATCTGAAACTGTACGCCACACCGTTTCATTGCTTCTTTAGTTTTCTTTGGCAAGCATTTCAAGTCGCTTCGCTCTATCATGTGAGGTATTACAAGTTCATGACAAAGGTCCTTCAAGAATAAGCGTCTCCTGTCCTTCCTCTGTGCATGAAATTCAGGATGAGTTTCTGTATAAATAATGAATGAATTTAGGGCTGCTACATCAAGCATATTTGAAAATAGTACTACAGGCCATCGTTTTGTTTGCCTCTTACACGAATATTCTCCCACCATCTCATCCATTTTATCTACACCTCCTTTTGTTGCATTGTAATGCAGGATGATTTCTGGTTTCAATTTTTGGTTATTGCTGTCAACACTGCAATCGTGATGCATGGTACTGAGTAAAATTACAGATTTCTCCTTCTTTGCCTTGTAAGATACCAAAGTCGCTTTGTTATTGAATCCAAAGACACTCTCATAAAGTGCTCGCTGACAATTGTGTTTGAGTGCTGCTGGAATTTCTCGTCTGTTTTGCTTTATAGTACCAACAAGTGTAATAGCTTTTGCAAGCAGAAAATTGCCTAGTTCAACATTGGTGAAATAATTGTCCATGGTGATGTTTCTACCTGAATTGAATATTGGAACAGCAAGAGTTTTGACTATTTCAGACCCCAGATCCTTCTGTACTGGTGCACCAACCTCTTTGCCACAGTAGATTACGCCATTTATGCCATGATAATTTGCAGAATCACACATCCAGAAGATTTTTATACCGTACTTGGCTGGCTTGCTGGGCATGTATTGTATGAATTTGCAGCATCCTCTGAACGGTACAAGTTGCTCATCTACAGTAACATTAGTACTAGGATTGTAAAGTTTTGTGCAATTTTTGATAAATATGTTCCAGATATAACTGATAGGGGCTAATTTGTCTGTTTCAAACCTCGCTGCACGAGTTCGCTTATCATCAAAGCGAATGATCCTTCTAATTTCCTCATATCTGCCCACTGACATTGTCGCCTTATAGTGTGGATCAGAAAGTGGGTCCAGAAATAATTCTCGTATTGGGACATCATACGATTTTTGACTCCCTGCCAGCAGGAAAAGTCCAATATATGCATAAAGTTCCTCTTTTGAGATATTTTTCCAGGACTTATTTTTTGCTGAAGCGATACGTCTTCCTTCTAGGTTTGAACATAATAGGACCTCTTCTGCAATATTGTCAGAAAAATAAGTACAGAATACATCTTTAGGGGTAAAGTAACTGGGACTTCCCACAGCTCCTTGAGCCTGTCTCACAATATTGTGTATTGGAGTACGTCCGACTAATGTAGGATTACTGTCCCAAAAAACATTTGTTTTGGATGTTCTACTTATCACTTCTTGAGGATCCACTAGATTCACTTCTTCATCATCAGAAGAATCACTGGATGAGGATGTTTGATTAGCTGGTGGCAGATATTCTTCATCAGACAAAGATAGTTCACTTTCATCATCGCTTTGAAACATAATCGCTTCAATCTCTTGGTCAGTCAGACACTTGGAGGAAGACTGTGCCATTGCTGACTAGATGTTAGAAAATGAAACAGATTTCCTCTCAACAGCTTATCTTATCACAGGTCCTTCAGCAATTAGCTCACAGTGTATACTGTCCTCAGTGTTCAGAGGACCTGAGGTGATGTCATGGCCTTATCACTCCCTCCAAAAATCACATGACATCCTCACATGTTATTATCCACACCCTGGCCCCTCCACCAGCATTACTGAGTACAAATAAAGTAACTTGAGACACAAACACTTCTGAGAACATGATAAAAACAGCGGGGGCCTAAAAGGCCCCCAATTCGTACAGATGTAGTTTTCACCAAACAAGCATTGTTACACCATAATGCCTATGAAAAAAAATTATATGAACAACTGGATATTATCAACAATGACATACTTGAGTAATACCTTGAGTTTCAAAATTCTAACTAAAGTAATTTTGCAGATAATAGCAAAAATGTAAGCATGGGGGCCTAAAAGGCCCCCAATATGCGTTCTAGGGTTAATTACTTATTGAGGCCTTTTACTAAACCACATTAAGCACTTACCCCCGGATTTCATATTGCTTAAGTTGTGTGCGCAAATCCAGTCGTATTCTGGATTTGCACGTTCAACTTAATTACTTAACAAGCCAATCAGCGCTGATAATTGCCACTTAACAATCAATTGTTGACACTGGCATTAATTAGAATTTATGCACAAAACTGTCTAAGCATATCCTATAAAGTGATGCGTGTAAATTCTAAGGTGCATAATTGAAAAGGTGGTGTGGAGTGACTGGGTCAGGCATTTCTAAAATGTATGTGTGTGGTTATAGAATACACCCAGTCTGCACGTTATTTAGACATCGGCATTTACACCACGTTTTACTTGGCTAGACTGGATGAACCGTGCAGGTCTTTATCTGCCATCATTTACTATGTTACTTGGCGTAAATGTTCGCGTCTAAATTTAGTTGTGAGGATGGGCACTTGGCATATTCTATAAACCATGTGGAATTTTAGCTTATTCTATAAAGTGCACCTAAATGTAGGCATACTTTATAGAATATGCCTAGGCATAGTTTTTTTCAGCATCGATTTTATAGGCGTCAAATATAGAATCTAGTCCTTAATACATGGTTTACCCCACAGCAACTGCTATTGCAGAACCTCATTAAGTGGCTATATGATATTTTTACATTTAGTGTACAGTAAAATGCACATTAATGACCTAATTCTATATATGGTGCTCAAAATTGTGCACGGAAATTTGAGCAAGTGCCCAATTTCCATGCAACAATTTAACTGAATAACAAGCCAGTTAGCTCATTGGTGCTAACTGACATGAATTAAAATTTACATGCACATTTTTAGGCGCTGGGATCCATGTGTAAATTTTATGTGTGGATCCAAAAAGGGGGCATGGCCATGGGAGGGGCATAGGTAGATTGGGCCTGTTCCTAGTATTTATGCAGAGTTTTGTAGAATAAGGGAGATCCGTGCATAATTTAGACGTGAGAATTTGCCCCAGGTTTTACTTGGTGTAAATCCTCACTCCTAAAATTGGGTGTGGATCCCAGCGCCAAGTGCTGTTCTATAAACGGTGCCCAACTCTGAGCACTTATAGAATAGCACTTAGCGTGAAATTTTATCTGCGGCAATTTTTCAACGCCATATACAGAATCTAGCCCTAAGTGAACTTTATGTGAGGGGGGTGTGTCATGACTAAAGAATGGGCATGGAAAGTGTTTTGTGGTTAGTGTGATGCAAATACCATGCGCTATCTAACACGCAGTTAATGTGGGACCACTTATCGCCTCCTAATTAGGACTACACGCTAATGGAACTTTTAACACAGGACCTATAAAGACAAATGCTGGGAATTCCCCCAATGGTTACCATGTTATATCTGCAGCTGCTGCATGTTTAAGTCCCACATTAAGCCGCGGTAACTGCAAATTTCAGTGTGGTTTAGTAAAAAGGCCCCATTGTAATCCTTTAGGACATGTTCTGTTTCAGTGAATTAATGGATTACACTGCTATGTTCAATTCCTCTAGCAGTCTGCAAATAAATGTATTCATTATTAAGCAACACAGAACAAATAAAATTTAAAATTGAACTGGATACCTAAGCCTAGCTGAGGCTGCATCACGGCAGCTGTGGCTGACAGAGAGCAGTTGGGAGTAAAGGAGCAAGCTCTCACCACTAATAAGAGTCAAATACATTAGCTGAGAGAAAGTAAAAAAAAAAAAAAGGGTGGGGACACAGATGCAGGCAGTGGGGAAAAAGGGCTTGACGCTGGAAAATGCTGGGGAAAGGGGTGGCTGATTCTGGGAAGGAGGGGAGAGAAGGGGGCTGGGGCTGACATGGGGACAGATCGTTGGGGTGTGAGAAGGGGGCTGGGAGCTGACAATGGTAGATGCTAATGCTGAGGCTGGGACAAGGGAGTTGATTCTGGGGAGACAGAAGGAACAGGAAGGAAGATACTGTGGGGGTGAGAAGCAAGGGCATATGCAAGGGAAATTGGAGGTAGAGAGGCAAAAAGATGGATGCTAGGTTAAGGAGGAGGAAGAGTTGGGTTAGATTTATGAAAGGGTGCTACTGTGTTAATACATGCTGATGCTGCTAACTTGTATTATTTTTTTTTCTTTATTAAGTTTATATTACATTCAGTCATACAACTTAAATGTCAGGAAGAAGGAAACATAAATGACCATTAGGTTATTTAACAAAGGAAATAATTCAAAATCTTTTAGACCACAATAAAAGTTGTGGCAAGACACAAGGAATAAATTTTGAAAAACATGGAAATACTTTTTTAGTCTAAGAGCAGCAACATGCGCACTACTCACAGCCGAATATCAGCGATTAACTCTATTGAACTTTCAGGTCTTGCCCCATCCTTGGCCACCTTTAAATCTAGACTGAAAGCCCACCTCTTTAGCATTGCTTTTGACTCGTAACCACTTGTAACCACTCGCCTCCCTTCCCGTTCACATTAATTGATTTGATTTGCTTACTTTATTTATTTTTTATCTATTAGATTGTAAGCTCTTTGAGCAGGGACTGTCTTTCTTCTATGTTTGTGCAGCTCTGCGTATGCCTTGTAGCACTATAGAAATGCTAAATAGTAGTAGTAGTAGTAATCTCGTCTATTTTCTCGAGCACTAATAAACTCTTTCATTTTTTGAGGTTCAAGAAACATATAAGTCACTGATTCTAAAGATACAATGTATCGACATGGAAATTTTAACACAAATACAGCTCCTAGCGCTACTGCCCTAGGCCTAAGACTCATATATTCTCCGCATTTGAGTATCTTTATTCAAATCTGGATATATACGAACTTGTTCCCCTAGAAACTTTTCATTTAAATGTTTAAAGTATAATTTGAAAATATTATTTCTATCCAACTCTATTGCAAATGACACCAAAAGAGTCGTTCTCTCTGTTACATTGTCCAGTGAGTTCTCCAAAAAGTCTGTTAAATTATCTACTGGATTCTGAGCAGCCGGGGAGGTCGATTTTTTAATCCCAGTTAAATACTGGGTTTTATTAATAGGTGGAAGTCCCTCTGTTGGAATTTTTAATATTTCCTGGAAATATCTACGTAGCATATCAATTGGTGAGGTCAAAGGGGCTTTAGGAAAATTAATAAATCGTAAATTATTCTTCCTCCCCTGATTGTCCAAAAATTCCAATTTTCTCCTCAGTATATCTCTATCTTTAGAGACTTCTCCTGCAAACACCTGCAACGTAGAGAGTTCAGCTCTTAAAGTTCCAACTTGATTCCCTTGATCTTGAACCTTATCCTCTAGCTTCTGCTGAACTTGTTTTAAGTCTGTAATGTCTTTTGTAAAAGAGTTGGTTACCTTTGTTAATAGGGAGTTCATCCCCTGAATTGCGTCCTATAGAGAATCCAAAGTAACCACAGCCGGTCTTACCATCTGCACTACACCGACGGTTGTAGCTCCCGAAAGCGTGGGGGTCGAGGTCGCATTGACCCTCCAATTTCTTGCTGTTCCCACTATTGGGGCCAAAATCGCTGAGGTTCCTCCTTGGAATGCTTCGTTGCTCTCCACTTCGGGAACTGAACTAGGTGATCCTACCTTGGAGATGAAACTACTTCCGGGTCGTGGAGGGGCTGCATTTTCGAGCGGGCTCAACGAGACCACTCCATCGCTGTGAACCACTGAAACCTCCGTGGCTTGATTCGAAGTGGGCGTTTGCATGACCCGTGGAAGAACGCCAACTTGGTCCAGGGTCAATTGCCAGTGAGCGGGAACGATTCCAGGGGCTGAGGGCAGAACTCTGGACTTCCCCTTCCTTTTCCCCATCTCCTGGGGTAGGGTTAGCTCGCCAGCAGTTGAACACCTCGCAAAGTCAGGAGCTCACTCTCACAGCTTACTTGCATTATTAATAAATAGGTCTCATGGCATAAAATAAGTTCTGCAGTAAATAATGTACAGTACAGTCTAAATTATCCAACTTTCACTAATCTGACCATCCAAGATATCCAACAGACTCCCTCCCCTGGTGACATCACGCAGCTTCTCTTTCCATTTTTTGAACCCAGGACCCTACTTTTACTGCCTACTTTATCGCAAAACAGCAACGTTGTGAGCCTGGGACCCTGCTTTTACAGCCTTTGTTTCTGCATTGTGGGGGTTACCATTGTTTTCAGTATTATCCAACTTTTCATTTATCCAACAACGGATCAGATACTCGAGGCTTTACTGTAACTCAATGTGCATTAGTACATGCTGCTAACATAATGCACTTCAAAAAAATCTAACCTACCTGAGTTTGACACACAAACATTAGGATCTTTTAGTGTAATAGATGCTGTCAGAACCTATTATTTTGCTTTGATTTTTAACTCCTCTTTGCTGCGCCCTAGAAATTGCTGCCCTAGCCGACTGCCTATGCACCTAACAGATAAACCAGCTTGCTGCACTTGGGTAGAAAAGACAGGCTGTATGCAAGTAGTTATGGTTCCAACCAAGGTATGTTTTGTTTATAGGACAACACATATTTATAAAGTCTAATCCGCAGGAACTTGCGCAGTGAATATTCTTCCATCAGCAACTCTGACACTGTAGCAACATTCTTTTTTTTTTGTACCCCGCGCTTTCCCACTCATGGCAGTCTCAATGCGGCTTACATGGGGCAATGGAGGGTTAAGTGACTTGCCCAGAGTCACAAGGAGCTGTCTGTGCCTGAAGTGGGAATTGAACTCAGCTCCTCAGGACCAAAGTCCACCACCCTAACCACTAGGCCACTCCTCCACTGTTGCTACTATTTGAGATTCTACATGGAATGTATTCCAACATTCCATGTAGAAGTCGGCCCTTGCAGATCACCAATGTGGCCGCGCAGGCTTCTGCTTCTGTGAGTCTGACGTCCTGCACGTATGTGCAGGATGTCAGACTCACAGAAACAGAAGCCTGCGCAGCCTTCTACATGGAATGTTGCTAGTGGAATAGCAACATTCCATGTAGAATCTCCAATAGTAGCAACATTCCATGTAGAATCTCCAATAGTATCTATTTTATTTTTGTTACATTTGTACCCTGCGCTTTCCCACTCATGGCAGGCTCAATGCGGCTTACATGGGGCAATGGAGGGTTAAGTGACTTGCCCAGAGTCACAAGGAGCTGCCTGTGCCTGAAGCGGGAATCGAACTCAGTTCCTCAGTTCCCCAAAGTCCACCACCCTAACCACTAGGCCACTCCTTCACACATTACACTCTCAAAACACATTTCAAAGTGACCTTGTGGAATTTAGAGCAACTACAGCATTGCTGACTGAAGTTCCCATCTCCAAGAAATGTCCCAGGTGGTCACAGCTTCATTTTCCGCAATTTTATCTGGGTTATGATCCACAGCAATGTTATATTTATTTATTTATTTATTTATTTGTACAAAGGCTAAGTACTACCTTATTGTACCTTTCTGTATATGATGTTTCTGACATCAGTGTGTTGTACCTAATGATAAGATGTATACCCAGTGCTTTTTTTGTGCCGGTACGCAACGGTACGGCGTACCGGCACCTTTTTTTTTTGCTCCCCCCGCCCCGTGAGTCCATGTCCCGCACGCAGTGCCAGCCCCCATTTCCGGCCGCTGCTGCTCTGCTGTTGAGCAGCAGTGGCCGCTACACAAAGAAAAAGATTTTTAAAAAAATTGAAACCTGGCTGAAACGCGGCACCCCGGCACTGTAGACAGCCATTAGGCATTGGCTGTTGCCCCGCAGCCGCTCCTCCTCTTGCCTCTACGTCACTGCGCTCCTCCGGGGTCTTCCTCCAGGGGCAGTGACGTAGAGGCAAGAGGAGGAGCGGTTGCGGGGCAACAGCCAATGCCTAATGGCTGTCTACAGTGCCGGGGTGCCGCGTTTCAGCCAGGTTTCAATTTTTTTTAATCTTCTTTTTCTTTGTGTAGCGGCCGCTGCTGCTCAACAACAGGAGAAGCAGCAGCGGCCGGAAATAGGGGCTGGTGCCGCGTGCGTCGCGTCTTCGCGCCGTTCGCGCCAAACTTGGCAGGGAGAGGGAATCCAACAGAGGGAAGGATTGGGGAGAGAGAGAAAGAGGGAAACCAACAGGGAAGGATTGGGGAGAGAGAGGGAAAAACAGATGGAAGGATGGGGAGAGAGAGAGAGAGGGGAAAACAGATGGAAGGATGGGGAGAGAGAGAGAGGGAAAAACAGATGGAAGGATGGTGAGAGAGAGGGAAAAACAGATGGAAGGATTGGGGAGAGAGAGAGAGGGAAAACAACAGGGAAGGATTGGGGAGAGAGAGGGAAAAACAGATGGAAGGATGGGGAGAGAGAGGGAAAAACAGATGGAAGGATGGGGAGAGAGAGAGAGGGAAAACAACAGGGAAGGATTGGGGAGAGAGAGGGAAAAACAGATGGAAGGATGGTGAGAGAGAGGGAAAAACAGATGGAAGGATTGGGGAGAGAGGGGAAAACAGATGGAAGGATGGGGAGAGAGAGAGGGAAAACAGGGAAGGATTGGGGAGAGAGAGAAAGGGAAAACAACAGAGGGAAGGATTGGGGAGAGAGGGGAAAACAGATGGAAGGATGGGGAGAGAGAGGGAAAAACAGATGGAAGGATTGGGAGAGAGAGGGAAAAACAGATGGAAAGATTGGGGAAAGAGAGAGGGAAAACAGATGGAAGGATGGGGAGAGAGAGGGGGAAAACAGATGGAAGGATGGGGAGAGAGAGAGGGAAGATGCTGGATGGAAGAATGCAGAAAGAAATAGGGGAGACACTGGAAGGATGGGGAGAGAAAGCAGAGCTGCTGGATGGAAAAGGGGAATAGAGAAAGACGAGAATAAGAGGAAGGGGCATGGGGAGAACAAGGGTGAGGAAAAGATGAAAAGCCACGGGTAGATGAAGGAAATTAAAGAATGGATAGTAAGAATGAATTAAATCTGGACAGAGAGAGAGCCTGAAAAATATTGAAGAAAGCAAAGAAAAAGGAGACAAAAATGACAAATGGCACAGAAGAGTTAAGCGAAAAGAAAAGAAAGCAGAATCACAGAATGGGACCAATATGGAAAGAAAAACAGTCACCAGACAACAAAGGTAGAAAAAAATCATTTTATTTTCATTTTAGTGTTTGTAATTATGTCCAATTTGAGAATTTACATTGGCTGTCTTATTTTGCACTGGGTATACTGGAGCTGTAAGAGCTTACAGAGATTATTTATAATGAAAAAAATCACGTTATTTTTTTCTCCTATAGTACTATAATATTTTCAATGATGTCTGTTTATATGCGCCATGGCTGGTATAGGGGGTGTGGTTAATGTGGGTGTGGCTATCATAGGGGTGGAGCCATATGTGGTGACCCCGCCCATAATGAGTACCGGCACCTTTTTTTCTACAAAAAAAGCACTGTGTATACCCGTATACCTGTTTCCAGTTCAGTGCTACAAAATGTGTATATATCCTATTTTCCTGTTTGTCCACTCTTATCTGCTAAGATATTGCTGAGAAAATATTTGAAGGAAGTATTGCTTTTTTCTAATGCTGACTCTATTAGTATTTCCAAATAATATTATCTGCCTACTACTGTGGTGAGAATTAACCAGGATGACTTGGCATCTGATGTGCTATCACCTAGAGATAATGATTCTTTAAATCTAACGGAATATTTGGAGACAACTCAGGATGATATTCCTACTCATGCTACACTCCACATTTTATTTTATTTATTTGTTACATTTGTATCCCACATTTTCCCACCTATTAGCAGCTTGTCACTGATTCTGAGACGGTCTTTGACACCTCTGCTTTACTATACACTACTTGATGGTTTGTCAGTTAGACAGACTCTTAAAAAAAGAACTGAGGCCCAGATGCGTTAAAGACATTGGTAATTCCCGTTCCCTACCGATTCCATAGCGAATCGGTAGGGAACGGGAATGCATCAACTATAGGGAATGCAAATGAGCTACTCGTTGTAGCTCACTTGCATTCTCTAGTCCTTCGGTACCTGAGTCGGAGAATCGGGACGTCCCTTTAGATTAGGCTCCTCTTCCTGGTCTCTTCAGCCAATCAAAGCGGGCTTAGCTGGCTGTTGTCAGCGAAACGCGCTCTGATTGGCTGAAGAGACCAGGAAGAGGAGCCTAATCTAAAGGGACGTCCCGATTCTCCGGCAACCAGGAAAATAGAAAAATTTCGCTGTGGAGGGGTAAGTGGCGCGGCGAAGACTAAATAGAAGGGGGGAAAAAACACGAGCGCCGGCAGAGCAAAAAACTGCGAACAAAAAAACGTCTCTCACAAGCGCAGGGAGAGTACGTCCTTAAAGGACGCCCCTCACAGGCGCTCCCTGCTTTTTTTTTTTCTTTTTTACCTTTTTGGGGGGCCCTTTTCCTTTCCGATTCCCTCACAGGAGCCCTAACAAGAGGTCAGACATCTCGTTAGGGTTCCTATGGTAAGGGAATCGGAAAAACGGTAGTGCATCTCATTATAATAGCTTTTCAATCATTTGCATTCCGTTTTCGTTGCCTGCTACCATGGCAGGGAAAATGCCCTTAGTGCATGCCCGGGGTGCACTACTTGCGTTTTAAACTGGCTGGAACCAGTTTAAAACGCAAGTTGTGGGCTCGTTAGGTTTTGTGCATCTGGGCCTTATTAGTCAACAGAGAATCCCAATCAAGGAAGACAAAGAGCGGTATTTCAATACAAAAGGAGATGGAGAGGAAAATTGATTCAATAAAGGGCAGAATACAACATGCAGAGAAGATAAACCAACATCTCATAGTTGAAGCTAACCACAATACCTCTAGACCTCTGACCAATAGAGTTGTAAATATCTCCGACAGAATCCTTAATGAAACAGAAGAAAACAAAATCCTAAATGGAGGTCTTTCCTTTGTCCCAACACCACACTATAATGTCTTTAATACTTGGACTGACTTGTTTAAATTTGTTAGGAAACGTAAAATTATTGATTATTTCTCTAACAAAATAGCATGTAACAACTGATATGTCAATAGTAAAAAATGACAACAGATGGCAACCACCTGGTACTATAAATCCATTAATACAAATACATGAACGTTTAGTCTAGAGAGATACTGCAAAATTGGAAAGCAAAAACAAAAAAAAAGCATTTTACAATATCACTAAGAAAGAAAATTAGCTATTAGTAGTTTGAGAAATGATGAATCCACCATAATCAAACCAGACAATAAAGGCGGGGCAGTAGTGTTTGTCAAAAATAAAATGGACTACATTGCTGAAATTAAGAGGAGATGGGATTTGATATTCTGCCTTTCCGTGGTTATAATCAAAGTGATTTACATATTATAAACAGGTACTTATCTTGCACCTGGGGCAATGGAGGGTTAGGTGACTTGCCCAGGAGCTGCAGTGGGAACTGAGTCCAGTTCCCCTGCTGCTCAGGCTACTTAGAAATGATAAGTAGTAGTACTGCACTAACCATTAAGCTACTCCTCCATCTTTAAAATACAGCTAGATAATTCTACCTTTTATAAGAGGCTGAAAGGCAACCTTACTCCTAAAACCAAAAAAAAAAATAGATCTCGGAACTTAATCTGGCTAGGAATAGACAATTTCTGACTCAGAAAAAAAAAAGGATTTTCTTAATGTTCCCCAAATCACAACCCCCCCCAAAAGCCCCTTCAAATCACAAAATGCCCCTCTAGCCTCTTGTAGGTGCCCCCCTCCAAGGCCTACCTTCAAACATCCTTAGTCTCTTGTGACATTGTGCACAAGCAGTCCCCAGCTGCTCCTGTTCTTACCAGTGCAAGGTTCAAAATGGTGTCAGCAATCCCTAGCTGTAGCCTTGTGATTTCCATATAAGAGCACAAAAAGCCCTTAAACAGAAACTTGACCCCTAGTGGGTCGCCAGTGCCATTTTGAATCCAGTGTCATCAAGGGCATAAGAGACTGTGGATTGCTCCTGCCCGACCATACATTCCTGGTCTCTAGTGGGGCCCTAAGAGAGTTAGGGGGGTACTCTGTGATTGGGGGAGGTTGTTCTGGATGAGGATTCTGATGGAGGGGTGCCTTCTAGGCAGGGGTTTGTGAGTGGAGGGGGTCTGCTTTGGGGTGCAGTGCTGTCATCGGGGGGGGGGGGGGGAGGTAGCTTCTCTTGGCAAGCATCATCCCCCTTAAGTTTTGCGACCCAATGTTACCAGGACAGAAAAATAACCTCAGCATAAACCACGATATATAATTTACATAGTAATGAGGTATTTTGCATGCATCTGTAAGCTTTGCATCTTATTAGCAAGTGACCTGCCATAATGTTAAATACCCTGTGTTACAGTGATATAACTTGCATTGGAGCCCTTTGATATGCATTAAGAAATAAATAATGCACATTATACATTTAATACAACTTGATAACTACCCCGCTAAACGTAAAACTACAGTTGTATCTATATCAGCTACATGGAAGAAGGAGGGACAAAGTCAATGAAAAATATTACAGAATGTACTGTTTACCTCACTGTGATTTCCTTCAGCAGCAATAATAAGAGCTGTATTTCCTGTTTCAGGGTGCTGGAAGTCTATATTTCCAAGATTGGAGAGAACTGCAGAAATATTGCTAGTTATTGTTTCCAGGTCACCTTCTTTCACAGCCTCCAGAAATTCATGGATGATTGTATTGTCATTCATCTTTCACAGAGCCACAACGATATCTTAAAGCTAAATAAATTTATGAAACAGCATAAAATATGCTTCGTATAGTAAATATTTGTGATATATTGACTGTGTAGCAAGGATTCCGTTGAACCATGCATCAAATTGATGTCAAACTAAAATACTTTCCTACAAGCATAGGGGCCCTTTTACTAAGTCACGTAAGGCTCTACGTGCACCCAACGTGCACCAAAATGGAGTTACCGCATGGTTACCATGTGGCTTTTGCAGTAATTTCATTTTTGGTGTGCGTCCGATACGCGCAGCTGAAAAATCATTTTTTTTATTTTCGGCCATGCGTAACGGACGTGTGCCAAGTGGCATTTGGTGCTCATAGGTCATTACCACCCGATTACCGTGTGAGACTTTACCACTAGGTCAATGGCTGGCGGTAAGGTCACAGGCCCAAAATGGACACGCGGCAATTTTGATTTTACCGCACGTCTATTTTTGGCAAAAATTTTAAAAACACATTTTTTTACAGGCACGCTGAAAAATGATTCTGCGCACACCCAAAACCCGCGCCTACACTACTACAAGCCATTTTTCAGCCCACCGTAGTAAAAGCACCCCATAGTGAAGAACCACCAGAAAATAATTTCATTGATTTTCTACTTTGTAGCTTAATTTGTAGTTTATCCATATTTTTTTCCGCAGGTGGGTGCTAAACAAGTGGTTCCTAACCCTGTCCTTGAGGCACCCCTACCCAGTTGAGTGTTCAAAATCTATAAAATCAGAGCAGATTTTGGAATTGTTGCACTAGGCTATATTTTTCACTCAATCTTGTTTTTTTTAGGCTGAACAAACCTTTGAAAGCATCTGCTTCTATTACACCTGGGAAAATTCTGTGCCATGCAGAATTTGTGCAGAAATCTGCACTTCCCATGAAGAATTTTGTACAGGCAGCAGCAGCATCATTGGGGGGCAGAAGTGGCAACAACTTGTTGATGGCAACTCAGTGGCTCGGCCAACCTCCCTCCCTGCAGCAGTTGAGCGAAAGGAGGTGTAAGGATGCAAGATCAGGCCACATTCTCCTCCTTTGCCATTCTGAGGCTGACAGTTCCTGTAAACTGTGCAGGCTTCGGCACAGCTTTGCGATTCACAAAAACAGTTAGGCCCAAGGTATAAGAGGAACAGTATGCCAGCTGATGTTGCACTAACTATGGGTTGTGTTCCCAGCATATTGCCATACAGAAAAAAAACTACCATGTGGTAAATGAAGAATTTACTACCTCTTCTTTAACACATGGTAAGTGATCATAAGCTAACTACAACACATAGTCCATTCCCTGGCCCCATGACAGGCTAGCTCTGTCATCCCAACATGGTAACAATTATCACAGCAATGTACTAACAGTTACCGTGTACTATTTCACTTACTATCTGTTTAGTATTGCATAGGGGTAATAAAAGTTTAACCCCCGTTTACAAAGTTGCACTAGCGGCTGCTGTGCAGCAATGCCAACACAGCCCGGCATTAGCTCACCGGCAGCTGCTAGCGAGGCTTTGTAAAGGGGGGGGAGGGGGGTTAAGGAAGCAGTATGTGATGGAGAAAGGAAAAGTACGGTTGTGCACAGGATTAACATCCTGGACACCGATGGCGTTCACCCACGATTACACCTGAATCATACTATAGAATAATAATTATTCCAATTAAAAGAAAAATAACCTGGTAGCATTATTTAGAACGTACAATACAAAGTTGCAGGTGTACTGAAACATTAACATAATGAACCAGACTATATCAAATCATCATTGTCAGAAATGAAAAAATGCAGAGCTACCAGAAGACTAACTTTAAAACAAACAAATCCTCTTTAATGTCAGTGTGACTTCATCATGGCTATATTTCCTATTATAGATGAATGGGGGCTCCTGGGAACCTGAAACTAAATCTCTGAATGGAACACCAGCCTCAGGGATGTTGAGCTGCTTCTTTGGAAAGAAGACCTCATTGACTCGGAGCATGAGTAATCTTCTATCATTAGCAGTTTTTCTAATAAATTTACATGGAAACATAATAATTACAGACCTGAGATTATAACAATATTGTAGCATACAAAACATATGTGATATTTTAACAATGTTCACTAGGATTTGCTTACTACTGTCAATGCTATATTCTTTATGAAGAAAAAACAAATGCTACAATACTAACCCAGGATAAAAAAAAATGTGTATCAGCTTATATCTAAGAAGGACCTCAAATCACTTTATAATTCACATTATCAAAACATTCTTAACGCAATCAAATAACAGCTGGGTAAATCTGGGAACAATGAAATAGTGATTTGCTCAAGATCACATATTTAATTTACGGTAGCCGGGATATGAATCCAGGGAATCTGGTCATCTTCAGCCACTATAATCCTGTTCACTCTGGAGAATCTACTCAGTCTATGCTGCACAAGTAGTTTAGACTCTAAAGCTGACTGAACATAGAGAACACTGTCTGAAATACTGTTTGAACAATAAAAACTGAATTTACTATAGAGTTCTTCTGTATTAGTAAGCACTAACATGCAATTAACGCACATCATTTACTAATAATGTGCATTAATAGTGTTAGCTTGCACTAAAGTACTACTAATACTTATCATTTCTATAGCACTACTAGACGTACACAGCACTGTACACCTGAAGAATGTAGAAGCACACTTTTAATTAATGTAGTACTAAATAAATTAAAGGTCCCTCTGAATGCTGCTTCCCATTTTCTACTGACTTCTGTCTGTGCATTTTAATTATTATGCCTTTCCTTCTGTTTAAAATCAAAAGGTTTTTTAAAGTTTATCATATTTGATAAGTACATCCATCAGAGAATATCTCACCTATTGCTTGCTTGACTCAGGAAGACTTCCCTTAGCAGATAGCAGGAATGCTGGTTCCAGGTCCACATTATTATAGTTTACATTCAAAGATGGTATCACTAAAGTCAGTAATAAAATTATCCAATAATCATCCAATTATCCAATAATCATCAGTGTTACAGGTTACATACACTCTAGACTTCTAAAAATGTGCAGCACGAATCCCTCAAAGTAAGCAGCCACTTCCCAGCATAAATCTGACTAGCAGCACAAAAGGCCTTTTTAGTTTACTATTTGCTGCTATGGCAACCAAGAGTCAGCTGAGTATTTCTGGGAGGCCTATACAGAGGCAAAGAACACAGCACAGGGTTACTAAAGTGTTCAGCTTATTTCTTAACCTTATTTTTACCTAAAGCTCCTTGCCCCAAAGAATGCACTATACGCCGGTTGCAAAGAACAGACAATCAAAAAACTCCAAACTGCCCAGAATACGGCCGCCAGACAGACTCATATTTGGAAAAACTAAATATGAAAGCGCAAAACCCCTAAGAGAGAAACTTCACTGGCTCCCACTTAAGGAACGCATTACGTTCAAGATCTGCACGATTGTACACAAAATCATTCATGCAGACGCCCCAATCTACATGCTAAACCTCGTGGACCTACCTCCCAGAAACGCCACAAGATCATCCCGCAAATTTCTCAACCTGCACTACCCCAGCTGCAAAGGACTTAAATACAAACTGATGCATGCCACCACCTTCTCTTTCATGAGCACGCAGCTATGGAATGCATTACCTACAGACTTGAAAGCAATCAACGAAGCAACTATCTTTCGAAAATCTCTGAAGACATTCTTCTTCAACAAGGCCTACAATGAGAACCCATAACCTCACTAAGTCACTTCACTCTCTCCTTCTTCTCTCCTCCCTTCCTAATCGCTACACATTACTAACTGTATCTGATATCCTGATATGACAATATTATCAAACCTATGTAAGCCACATTGAGCCTGCAAATAGGTGGGGGAATGTGGGATACAAATGCAATAAATAATAATAATAACAATTTATAACATAATATCCTACTTTGGGTTGTTTTATTGTTAGCCATCCAGTTCCCTGATAATTTTAAACCTGTTGTTTATGGTACTCTCATAGAAGAGAGAGTCATAAGGTAGACTCCAGTCCTTAAAACAGAATATAAAAAATAATTTTAGACTACAAACTATATCAATGAATCTCAAGATTTGATCACAGTTCATATAGAAACAAACTACAAATAAAAGGTCACAGTTCAATAGTCCAGTCACAGTGCTGTGAAAAGGTACTGTATGCAAACAATTAAGATTTAACTACTGAATCTGGCATATACTTGTAAGGGTTGAGATGCCTCAGAGGAAATTTTCACATCCACCAAGGGCTATGGATCAGCCCCAACCTTTGGGCATCAGTGATGTCTAGAATGTAATTTTGTAACAGCCCACCTACTTTTCTCTGGGTGGTTAATAAAATATAATAAATCTGAACCTGAATCTCTAGAACTGGAGGGTTCAGGGGATAAGAAAAGGGATACAGTAACTTTTGCCACCAATATGTGCATAAATTACACAGATTTTCAAAGGGATAGATAGTTCATGCACTTTCCCTCTGAAAATCATCCTTCTGAAAAAAACAACATACATTTATACCTGCTATTTTGCACAGATTCAGAAAATTTAAGTGTAACTTTTGAAAATTCAAGTGTCCAAACTGTACCTAGTCTCTCCCCCCCCCCCCCCCCCCCCCCCAATCACCTCTGTTTGCTTTAGGTAGAAATATGTAGAAACAAATGGCATTATACATGTACTTTTATCTGTGGTTAGGATCATTTTATAAGAAAGGAAAGGGGGAAAGGGAATGGGATTTTGATATACCACATTTCTGTGATTTTTACAACAACATTCAAAGCGGTTTACATAGTATATACAGGTACTTATTTGCATCTGGAGCAATGGAGGGTTAAGTGACTTGCCCAGACTCAGAAGGAGCTGCAGTGGTAATGGAACCCAGTTCCCCAGGATCAATGTCCGCCGCACTAACCACTAGGCTGCTCTTCCACAAACTGTTTTCTGCACAGAAATGGCTTTGAAAATTATTTCCCACATGGTCAGACTCAGGATCCATATGTACTAGGTTCCAGAAGAAGTTATAGTCTATGGCTTCTGGCCAAAAAATTGCAGCACAATGGTTACATTAGGTAAAAGGAAGTGGTGTATTTAATTTTTTTGTCAATTTGAATTTCAGATTTTACAAAACTCCATAGCATATCAAAAGAAAAAACACCATCCAAATAGAAATCAATAACAACATAGCTATCAAAATAGAAAGGAAGTAGTGTATTTAAAATGGGAAAAATCATTTGGATAGTTGTGAATGAAGGCTCATGGTACCACAGCCTCCACAAGAGTGATTTGTAATTAAACTGGAAAACTGAAGGAACAAGATGAAACTTCCATACTAAAAGAAGAATATTGTAAGGCCATTCAGGGGGAAGTTTTCAAGGTGTGGTAACAGGTGGGCTTTTACCACACCTTGATTTACCACAGGAGCCACCAATCTGTGTTATCGCAGTACAAGTGCTGACTCCTGTGGCAAATGAATAACACTGTGAGTCACCTCGCTAGCAGCATTATTCTGTGGGCCCAGGAGCATATGCCTTGTAGCGCTATAGAAGTGATAAGTAGTAGTAGTAGCATCGGGCTGCCAGGCTGCAGCTTGATGCTTCCAGGCCACATGTTAAAGGGGCTGGCATTCATGAGTAAGAGCGGAGGTCAGAGTGCACCATCCCATGCCAAAAGCCCCTCTTGGGCCCCACCTTGTGGGCTACAACCAGACCCACCCAAAGGACTTACGCTAGTGGCCAACCCCCCCCCCCCCCCCCAGAAGCCGCTTCTCTCATCAACCAAAAACACCCTACCAAGGCAGTAATTCCCCTGCGCTCTAAAAAATCCTCCTGAGCCTACCTTAATCAAAATCCCTAGTGTCTAGTGGTGATACTACTGCTAGGGGTCATGTTTCCATATAAAGGCAATAGATGCCCTTATATGGAAACATGACACCCCAGCAGTAGAACCGCAAGCCTACCATTAGGCATCACTGGCTCCATTTTGGATAAAGGCACCAGCAAGAGCAAGCGCAACTGGAGATCACACCTAGATATCACAGATTTTGACTAAGGCAGGCGGGGGATCTTTGATTGGGAGAGAAGCAACATTCAGGAGGGTTGGCCACTAAGGGAGCCCTTCAGATGGGGGGATTGGTTGGAGCACCACTAGGGTGATGCTTGATTGGGGGGGGGGGGGCTTGAGGGGCTTTTGGAATGAAGGCACTCTGGCTACCACTCTTACTGATAGATGCCAGTCCTTGTCACTTGTGGCCCATGAGCACTGGGCCATGGCTCCCAATGTTTATAGACCTGTGAATATGCATGAGAGAAATTTGCATGCATTACCTCCATTGTATGCAAACTTATCTCATACATATTCATTCTGGGTATTCTAAAAACCTGACTAGCTAGGTGTGTCCCAAGGACTGGGTTGAGAACCCCTGCCCTAGAGGTAGAGATTGTCTTACCTCTGAAGTTTGACTTTTCTTTTTTTTATTTTTACATCCCCTTTACATGTTAATAATGTAGCATACTGAAAAATGGGCATCACAGTAAAAAAACAGCACAAGAGGTCTTAGGAATTGGTGATAAGGAACAAAATTTATTAGGGATCCAACACAGGCCATGTTTCAGCTTTACGCCTGCATCAGACATATGTTACCACCTGGATACGTGTTCTAACACAAGTCAATTGCATATGTTCATACCAGACAAAATGGATCAATCTGCAGCTATGCTGATGACAGCGGTAGGACTTAGAATGTTTGATTCTAATAGTGAAAATTCCCTGAGCTGCGGGCTATGTGAGCATGAGTCTTGGAACGTGGGATGCTGTAGGGTAATTCTGTAAAGTGGGTGCTAATATTTACATTTTTATTTATGTTATTTATTTGTTACATTTGTATCCCACATTTTCCCACCTTTTGCAGACTCAATGTGGCTTGCATAGTACTGTAAACGGCGTTAGTCGATTCCGGTATGAACAAATAAAAGGTTATATTGCAGTAGAATGAGGTACATGTATGGTAAATACAGTTGGGGGAACTTAGAGAGGGAGAGGAAGAATTAGGATTTGTCCATTAAGGTCTTTGGTTAAGTTATATCGCAGATATCCAGGATTTTATGTTGGGTCGGTGGGATATGCTTTTCTGAACAGGTCCGTTTTGAGTGCTTTCCGGAAATTTAGGTGGTCGAGCGTAGTATTTACTGCTTTTGGCAGTGCATTCCATAGTTGTGCGCTTAAGTAGGAGAAGCTGGATGCATAAGTGGATTTGTATTTAAGTCCTTTGCTGCTTGGGTAGTAGCGGTTTAGGTATGATCATGCTGATTTTATGGTGTTTCTGGTTGGCAGGTCGATGAGGTCTGTCATGTATCCCGGTGCCTCACCGTAAATAATTTTATGAACTGTCATGCAGATTTTGAAAGCGATACGTTCTTTGATTGGAAGCCAGTGCAGTTTTTCTCAGAGTGGTTTGGCGCTGTCAAAACGCATTTTTCCAAATATAAGCCTGGCTGCTTTGTTTTGGGCAGTCTGAAGTTTCTTTATGATTTGTTCTTTGCATCCCGCATAGATTCCATTGCAGTAGTCTGCATGGCTTAGTACCATTGACTGTATCAGGTTGCGAAATATTTCCCTTGGGAAGAATGGTTTCACGCGTTTGAGTTTCCACATTGAGAAAAACATTTTCTTTATGGTAGATTTCGCTTGGGTCTCTAGTGAGAGGATTTGGTCGATTGTTACTCCGAGAATTTTCAGGCTGTCTGAGATAGGGAGGGTGTATTCTAGGGTGTTAATGTTTGTGGGTTTGTATGTATTATTAGGATGAGATGATGAGACAGTGTGCTTTTTCTGTATTGAGTTTTAGTTGGAATGAATTTGCCCATGAGTTCATGATGTTTAAGCTGAGCTTGATTTCATTAGATATTTCTGCCTGATCATGTTTATAGGGGATGTATAATGTAACGTCATCAGCGTAGATAAATGGGTTCAGGCCTTGGGTGGATAAGGCCTTGGCTAGTGGGGTCATCATGAGGTTGAAAAGGATTGGTGATAGTGGTGATCCTAGCGGTACTCTGCAGTCTGGTTTCCAGGTTGACGATATGTTTGTACTTGATATGTTCTGGTAGTTAGAAAACCCTTGATCCAATTGAGAATGTAACCACCGATTCTGAAGTAATCTAGGAGTCTTAGCAGTATAGTATGGTTAACCATGTTGAACGCACCGGACATGTCAAATTGAAGGAGGAGAATGCTTATGCCTATTGCTATTTCCTGCTTGAATTTAGTTAGGAGAGTAAGTAGTACTGTTTCAATGCTATGTAGGGGGCGAAATCCTGATTGTGACTCATGTAGTATAGTGAATTTGTTTATGTAGTCATTAAGTTGTTTGGTCACCAGTTCTTCCATTAGTTTGACTACTAATGAGATAGATGCTACTGGGCGGTAGTTGGTGATGTTGTTTGTTTTTTTTCTTGGTGTCTTTTGGTATTGGGGCGAGCAGGATGTTGCCTTTTTCTTTAGGGAAAATACCCTGCTAAAGCATGAAGTTTAAGTGGGATATGAGATCTGTTATGAAGCGGTGGGGGCAGATCATTAGGTAGCTGGGGCAGGTGTCCAATTGACAGTGGCTGTTGGAGTACAAGACAATTACACATACGAATAGCATAATGGCATATGTGTAAGTTTGTACATACTCATGTAACCGTGGTCTCACCATACAGTTGTGGCACCAGCTAGCTCTTTGCAGGTCAGCACCCGAGACCAGGACCACAAAAACTAAAGTTTCTAGTCTCTTACTCACTGAGCTGGGCACAGGATGGGCCGGAAGTACTCCGGTAGGCCATACGATGTTAAGTCAGGATCTTACCCCCTGATATTCAAAACCATTTAACTGGCCAGGAACAAGCACCTGGATGGCTAAATGGCACTTAACCAGCTATTCGGCAATATTCAGTTATCCCCCACTGAATATCCCTGGTTAGGACATACGAGATAACTGGCTATATCGCTCAATATAGTGGGCTATCCCCAAATATTCAATTCATATCCAGCTATTGTAAGTGGCCTCAATGAGCTGCTTAAATAGCTGGTATATCTTTAACTAGTTTAAAGTTAATTGGCTATCTTCAAATATCACCTTAGCTGGTTAACTATAAACCGCATAAAAATAAACTGGATAGTCAATGCTGGCACCGGAATTGGCCCGGCATTGGATATTCGGACTGACTGCTGACAAACGGGAGTTAGATGGGCTCCCTCTCGGAGTCTGAATATCGGCCCCTTACTCTTTACTATTTCCTCTGTTAGTCCAAGAGCAAATGAATTTAACTCTCACTTAAAGGAAATAATCCAGTCCAGGGTTTTATGAAACAAACAGGAACTTTACTTACATTCTGCAACAAGTACTTCATCTAGACTTCAGGTATTCTGGAGGCAGACAATCCTTTTTAATATCAACCAATCAATTTGTATTCCAAACAGATAACTTATTCAAAATTCTGTTAAGTGCCAATGTCAAGACTTTGGTATCAGTTCATCCATGTGTAACTCCTAAAGTATGTACATATTTACAGCTCTTCCAGTTCATTACCCATCCCTTCAGGGAGAACAGTCTAAGGCTGTGCCTGCAGCACTGGTGCAGCAAGCTATCTCCAATATGGATCAGTCCTTTCTGTCTGTCCTCTCTCTCTCTCCCAAAGGTGTACCTCTCAGGGCTACTTGTTTTATATTACTAGTCTTTTTACCACCTCCCCAAATTAGTACTCACCAGCCACCCGCAATTTAGAGAGATAAAAGACTAGGAAGGCCATGCGTATGAGAAAAGCAATTCTTTAATTACTTACCAAGAGAAAGTTACAATTACAAATGCAAGTTTCTCATGTGGAGAGCAGGGGACACAAACATGTGGTCTGCCACTGCCTCTCCAACATAATGCTCTGGTTCAATTGTTTATATACCTTTTGTGTTAAGCAATGCTTCACATTACTTCAGCACTTATCTTCCTCAGAGATCATTCTGTTCTCTGTTCTCACCATCTATTTTCCCTTAAGTTGCTAAATCATTTGTCCTTTAGATTGTAAGCTCCTTTGAGCAGGGACTGTCCTTCTATGTTAAACTGTACAGCGCTGCGTAACCCTTGTAGCGCTTTAGAAATGTCAAGTAGTAGTAAATCACATTCTTCTGTCCATTCATAATTGCACATTTGCCACACCAGCTTGCCCGTAAGGGTATCATAATAGATCATAAATTCCTGAGTTTACACAGGCTCACGTTCTTTAATAAATTACAGGCTTCTCAATCTGTGATGGATTCCAGAGTTGCACCGGCTTGTCAGCCTCTGCTCTTTTTGACCTGTGCTCTTAATTCTACTTACTGCCTTTGGCTCCAAACAGGTTCTTTCCCTGTTCCTGCTCCCTGGTTAGGTTCTGCTGCTTCCAACCTGGAGGAACACTCCTCCACTTCACAGTACTGGCAAAAACCTCCACTTAGTTTAGCCTGCTGTATTACTGTATTCAATAGAACAGTGTAGAAAAATAAGCGCAAAATAACAGAGTTTATTGCAGGTATTTCTACCAGGTATAATCATTTTCAATCTTTCAGTGATATTTAACTTTATTTCATGAAATATAATCTAGATATGGGAAGCTTTCAAATTAAAAACAAAACTTTATCCTCCACCTTTTACGGCACTGCCTAACACATGGACCATGCGTAGGCAGTCCGTTTTTTCGTAATAATCTTGCTATTCATATTGTTTTGGGTAAACTGAAACGCCTACTGGCTTCAGCCCACATAATGGGCTGGATAGGCTGATGTCGTCTCCGTCATCAGTCTGTCTTGACTCAAGCTAACTTCCCTGGTGGTGGATTTCTCTGCGGCTATCCGGAAGACGCCTTCCCAGCATGCACCGGCGCTCACTCTGACAAGCCCCCCCCCCCCCCCCCCCTTCGCTGGTGCTTAGCAAGATGGCGGCCGACAGTGATGTGAGTTCCTGTTCTGGTTGCGGCGGGCGGCTCTTGCGAAGCTCTCCTGGAATTCTTATTGTACTCTCCTAATGTCTCTTGTTTTGTTCCTAGCCCGAGTCGGAAGTGTTTGAAATTACAGATTTTACGACAGCTTCGGAGTGGGAAAGGTAAATGTAGGCGGGGCGGGAAGAAGTGGAAATGGGGAGGGAATATCTGTGGGGTTCCACATCATCATCAGTAGCAATAAAAACACTCAGTACAGGTGTCGTAACCGTTCTGGAACAGATTACGTGAATTCAGCCAATTTAATCACCAGTGCTTTTATTTCCTATCCTGTGTTGGACCCTTCTACCGTTTATAGTGTTGTGTGTCTAGGCAAAGCAATTTTTTCTTTTAACTATTGGAAATCTTCTCACTGAGTTACTCAAGATAGGGTAACATGATAGGTTTTATTTAAACATGGGGAATTTAATGCAGTTGGAATAGAAGTATACCGATTTTCGAAATGAAGCCGTACACTGCAGGGGAGGATTTAACCCTTTGGATGCAAGGCAAATAAGGACATTCGGCACCCACTATTATAGAAATACATTTTAAACCTCTGACTTCATCACATCATCATTACCATGCCTTTCCCTTCCTAAGCAAAATCACCTTAATCATCTCCATCTGATCTTCACCAGCCCTCGGAGCATTGCTTCTTACCTGGTGTTACTTCCAAGAGTGAGGCTCTGACAGCTCGGACTGTAGAGGAGAAGCAGTAACAAGAGGTGCTGCTTAACTCCTGTCTGATGGAGGGCAACTTGCAAGTGTTGGGAGTATAGAAAGAATGGCAGCCCCAACTCTTCTTTTTGCTGAGGGCTGCCTTGCTAGACTAAAATCTGCCTTGGGAACCACTGAATTAAAAACCATGAATAATAAATCTTTAAACAAGTTTAAAAGACTTCCTTGTGTTTTTCTTTTTTTTTTTTAATACTAAGGGCCTCTTGTATCAAACTGTGCTAGCAATTCCTGTGCAGCAGTTCCAACAAAGCCCATTCAAAGCGCTGGGGTGCAGATACTTCTCAGGACAGGAGTTGTTTTAGTCCAGTTGGTGGAATTGGTTTTACTGCACCACTGAGTTGTTGTATGCTAGCCCCTGATTCAGCCCTTTAAGAGGTTGAAATGCAGCCATGTCGGGCATATTTTAAATTATGTGGTGAATAAATTATTTTTCTCAGCATTGCCATTGGCGATTCACATCTTTTTTTTTTTTCTATTCTGGGGAAGAGCCCAGGGGCCAGAAAAGAGGAAGGTTTGGGCTGTGCAGGGTTTTCCTCGCCAATTGGTGCCTGCCAGAAATTGAAAGGGGCCTCAAAACTCGCCTGTGAGCCTGTGCAGACACCCTAACGCCAGCTCAGAACTGGTTTGCAGTGGTAAGGGTTCCCTTGTTAGCTGTTCTGTTCACTGTGCATTGGAGGGAATAGGAAATTCCCTAATATGCATCATTTCGACTACATTTGTATGCTCATTGCACTGTTCTTCAGAGAGTGTGTTGGTTCCTGTGCTCTGAGCATTGTGCACTTGCAAATGCGGGTGCAAGTCCGCTTCTGATGGCCTCTAGCGCCCGCATTTGCTTCTAAGTATCGGGGCCTAAGACATGGTGTTGACTAATTATTTTGTTCTTTTGCTTTGTGACTGCTAAATTAGTATGCCTGACATAGTTCCTTTAAACGTTTGTGCCTTGGGTGTATGCCTAGTTTGATTATGCAATAAATAAATAAATATCTTAATCCAGCCCAGATTATAAAATAACCGTTTTGTTTTGTTTTTAATATGGCCAAGGAAGGTTGCAGTCTCCTTTGGTGGCCCCATTCCTACTTTGGTGGAACCAGTAGTTTCTTGCTTCTCTCAGATTGTTGGCTGATTCTTCTCCTGCAAGGAACTTGGGATAGTGGTGCAGGCAAGGAGAGAACCAAGAAGTGAGGGGAGGCAGTACTGGGTAGGAGAGCAGGAGAAGGAGACCTCTTTTAGGGTAATGGCAGTATGGTAACAAGATGTGGCATCAGGCAGAATATGTGAGACTGGCAGTTTGATATTGGTGATGGGGTAGAGAGTGCTATGGCAGGATGAGGAGCAAGAAGCAGCAGAACTGCAGCATTTAGGGTTTCTATCTGTCGTCAAAGAGGAATATAAAAAGATCCACCACAAGGTGACTAAATCATAAAAGAGGAAACATTCATGGGGATACTCAAAGTTAGGCTTACAAATATATGCATGTACTGCAATAAAGCCAGGACTCTTATTGGGCTGTTGCTTGCGTCATGGAATCAGTTGCCAAGCCTAGTGGGAATGGAAGGAGCAAAGAGTGACGCACCTGGATAGAAAGGGGTGAGTAGTCTTAATAGTATATCTGTTAAAAAGGCATTAGACCCTCCCTCCCCCCCTTGCTGAGAATTATGATCTTTCCCTATGGGCAAGTTATAAATGTTTTTAAATAAATGCTCCCTAGATTTGTAAAAGAGACATCCAGGAAAACATGGATGTCTGATAACTTAGAAAGTTTCTGACTCTTGTCCTTGGTGAATGTGCACAAAATAATTCTTTATAGAAATAAGTATATAAATGATATAAATAGTGAGTACACATATAATTTATTTTATGTCCTTTATCTATGAATATATATCATGCTTATTCATTGTGGATATCCTGAAATCTGACTGGGTGGATTTTGAAGACCTAGTGACACATCACTGTAGTTCTCAAATCTTCCCTAGGGGAGCATCAGTCAGACAGGATTTTAGGATATCCATAATGAATATATGTGACATAAATGTGCATGTAGTGTAGGCAGCATATGTATGTTGTGCATATTCAATATGGATTTCTGGAAATTCTAATTGGCTGATGCTCCCCAGGACGGATTTTACAACCACTGTCTTAAAAAGAGGGAAGAGGAAAGTAGTAGTATTTGAAGGTTTGCTAGACCTATGCCATCTAACAGTTGAATATTTATGAGATAGTTACAGATATTGGAGACCCAGTAAATGCAAATATTTTCTTGTATATTCATTGAGTATCCTAAAATTTTGGTTAATTGGGGTGTCACTAGGAGACATTTAGGGAGCCCTGTAGGAAGTGGTAAGAAAGAATGATGACCTCTAGTCCTCAGTTGCTACAAATAGGTTTGGTGTTCAGGGTATTTACAATTAATGAAATATATATTTTTTATTTTCTTTTATACTGACTGCAAGCCCAAAGCAGTGTATATTCATGTACAGTAGGTCCCCTCCAGGGACAGAAATGTGTGTTCATATATGCGATCCAGGAACCCTGTTGATTTGCATAATTTGACCACATGGAATATTATACTTTTCTGCTCCTGAAATCTTTGTGTCCATTGCAAGTAAAAGCATGAAAATTTTATTTATTTGTTACATTTGTATCCCACCTTTTCCCACTTATTAGTAGGCTCAAAGTGGTTTACATAGTTCTGGAGAGGTGGTTACAGACTCCGGTGTGAACAAAACCTGTCTTTATTGCTTCAGCCACTGAAAAACACATGCTGTCTGCATCCAGCCCTGGAACCTTCCCTCTGTCATATTCTGCCCCCATGCAAACAGGAAGTTCCATCAAAAGGCAGCAAGACGTGGCAGTGGAAAGGTTCCGGGACCAGCTACAGACAGCATGTACTTATTGCTGCTGCTGCAGCCAGTAAAAGAGACAAGTTTGAAGGACCACAAAGTGGAGAAAGGAACAGGCGCTTGGACATGCAGGGGGAAGAGTGGGAAAGGTACTGGATCCAAGGAAGGAGGGGAGGGAGAGCTGTTGGACTTAGAGGTGAGGGGGGGGGGGGTCAGATGCAGAATTCACAAGAAAGGGGATCGGGAGAAATCCTGGACTCACAGAGGAGAGGTGACAAGAGGAAATCTGGACCTATATGGGGGAGGGGGACCTGGAGAGAGAGGGGAGAAATGTGAGACTGGAGGGGAGAGTGAGGGGCATAGAATCCAGACTATAGTGGTGAAAGAGAGAGGTGTGGGACTGAAGGAGGATGCCAGACTATAGTGAGGACAGATGAGGGAAAGAGATTAGGAGTAATGCTGGACCCACAGAGGTAAGGACACATGATACACCAGGCTGGGGGAGGGGGAGAAAAATGGAAGAGAGAGATGCTGTCCTATGGATAAGAGCGGTATATAAATGGTCATCATAAATGAAATGGTAATAGGGGGAGAGAAGAAGCTGGACGATGGGTGGAGGTTGAGAGGAGGAAGACAGAGATGCTGGAACATGGTCTTCACTAAGGAAGATTTGGGGGAGATACCAGCGCCAGAAATGGTATTCAAAGCTGACAAGTCAAAGAAACTGAATGAAATCTGTGTAAACCTGGAAGATGTTATGGGGCAATTTGATAAATTGAAGAGTAGCATATCACCTGGACCAGATGGTATTCATCCCCGAGTACTGATATAATTGAAAAATGAACTTGCAGAACTATTGTTAGCAACATGTAATTTATTTTTTTTAAAGCAAGGTACCAGAAGATTGGAGAGTAGCTAATGTAACGCAAATTTTTAAAAAGGGTTTAAGAGATGATCTGGGAAATCATAGACCGGTGAGCCTGACGTCGGTGCTGGGCAATGTGCTAGAGACTATTATAAAGAAAAAAATTACAGAGCATATTCGTAAGCATGGATTAATGAGACAAAGCCAACATAGATCTACTGAAATCTTGCCTCACCAGTCTACTACATTTCTTTGAAGGGGTGAACAATATGTGGATAAAGGTGAGCTGGTCGATATTGTGTAACTGGATTCTCAAAAGGCATTTTACAAAGTACCTCATGAGAGACTCCAGAGGAAATTGGAGAGTCATGGGATAGGAGGTAGTGTTCTATAGTGGATTAAAAACTGGTTAAAATAGAGAGTAGGGTTAAATGGTCAGTATTCTCAATGAAGAATGGTAGCTAGCGAGGTTCTGCAGGGGTCTGTGCTGGGTCCGCTACTTTTTAACATATTTATAAATGATCTAGAGATGGGAGTAACTAGTGAGGTAATTAAATTTGCTGATGACACAAAGTTGTTCAAAGTTGTTATATCACAAGACTGGGCATCCAGATGGCAATTGACATTTATTGTGAGCAAGTGCAAAGTGATGCATGAGGGGAAGAGGATTGTGAAAAATTACAAGAGGACCTTATAAGACTAGGAGACTAAACGTCATCTGCCATTTGGATGTCCAGTGTGAGCAAGTGTAAAGTGATGCATGTGGGAAAGAGGAACCCGAACTATATCTACATGATGCAAGGTTCCACATTAGGAGTCGCCGACCTGGAATGGTACCTAGGAGTCATCGTTGATGATAAGTTGAAACCCTCTGCTCAGTGTGCAGCTGTGGCTAAGAAAGCAAATAGAATGTTAAGTATTATTAAGAAAGGAATGGAAAACAAAAATGAGGACATTATAATGCCTTTCTATTGCTCCATGGTGCGACTGCACCTCAAATACTGTGTGCAGTTCTAGTCACTGTATCTCAAAAAAGATATGGTGGAATTTAAAAAAGTACAGAGAAGGGCAACGAAAATGATAAAGGGGATGGGACAGATGAGGAAGGGCTAAAGCGGCCAGGGCTTTTCAGCTTGGTGAAAAGACAGCTGATGGGAGATATGATAGAGGTCTATAAAATAATGATTGGAGTGGAATGGGTATACATGAATCGCTTCTTTTCTGTTTCCAAAAATACTAGGACTAGGAGACACGCAATGAAGCTAGAAAGTAGTACATTTTAAACAAATCAGTGAAAATATTTCTTCACTCAAAGTGTAATTGGACTCTGAATTCATTGCCAGAGAATGTGGTAAAAAGCAGTTAGCTTAACGGGGTTTAGATAATTTCCTAAAAGAAACGTCCATAAGCCATTATTAAAATGGACTTGGGAAAATCCACTGCTTATTTCTAGGATAAGCCATATAAAATGTATTGTATTGCTCTGGGATCTTGCCAGGTACTTGTAACCTGGATTGGCTGCTGTTGGAAACAGGATGCTGGACTTGGTGGTCCTTCAGTCAGTCCCAGTATGGCAATGCATATGTTTCGCGTGATGCTGAGCCATGTTGGTCCTAGAGGGGAGATACTGGACATGGGGACAGATAGGGGCACAGAAGGGAGATAGTGGGCATGGAGGAACATAGGAACCAGGACACACAAGGGGCAGGCCTGGACAGGGAGAGAATAGAGACACAACGGAGCAAATATAATCTCAGTGAACAAAATCAGTACTAATTCAGCTCTCTCTCCAGTGACTAAAGTACAGCCACCTATCCTGAGATAAACAATCACTTAAGGCAAGAGAGAAGTAATAGACTTAAACTTCTTATGAAGGTTTAACATTTTGTTTTGGCCCAGAGATATTGTGGCAGAGCATTCCACATGGTTGGAGCTAAACAGAAAATAGTAGATTAGTGCATACTGTTGAATCTGGCATTGGCCATAGAGGGTAAAACTGCCGATTTTGAGATTTTGAACTTAATGATCTTGTTGATACCGGATTAGAAAATCGCATAAAAAGGCAGATCCCTGTAGAAAGTTTTGTGTGCTAGTATCAAGACTTTAAATTTGATGTAGTAGGATACCAGAAGGCAGTGGTCTAGTGGTTAGGGTGGTGGACTCTGGTCCTGGGGAACTGAGGAACTGAGTTCAGTTCCCACTTCAGGCATAGCTCCTTGTGACTCTGGGCAAGTCACTTAACCCTCCATTGCCCCAGGTACAAATAAGTACCTGTATATAATACGCAAGCCGCATTGAACCTGGTATGAGTGGGAAAGCGTGGGGTACAAATGTAAGAAAGAAAAAAATAAATAATGGGGAAACATATTTAAGTATCAATTTTATTTTAATATACACAATTTAAAAAAAATACCAAAGCAGTTTACAATAAGTGGCTAATTTAATTGCCTTGTTCTGAACCAGTTGGTGGCATCTCAGCAGTGGAGATTTTTAAGGTCATAATATATTACATTACAATAATCAAGATGACTAAGGGGGCCATTTTACTAAGGTGCGCTAAATGCTTCACAGCCCATTCTATAGCTGTGGGCTGTATGGCACTTAATGCATACTAATTTGTTAGCACACCTTAGGAAAAGAGAGCAAAGACTAAAATGAAAAGCACTGACTTCATTGGATCTGATTGATCAAGTGCTTCTCATCGCCAAACATGCCCTACTACTGTGAAAATCTGGCCCTTGAAGACTTTGTCTCCTTATGCCATAGCTCTCCATTTTCCTTGCCTGTGTCGCTGGCCGTCATTCATTTCTTCCTCCATATGCCCCACGAAACTCTTTTGAGTAATTTCTAGCTACACAATGTTGGCATTCCAGCATTGTTCTAAGTGGGAGAAGTCAACCATCACTTCAGTCATAACCCAATCTTACACAGCTGAGCAGTGAGGTATTGGAAACTATGCCTGGGAGTGGAAAATACATGGGAAGAGAAAAGATGGTTGGAGAAAGGGATAAGAGAAAGGCAGGAAGGTTGAGAGAAAGGGGAACCAGATGGAAAAATGGGATAACGGGCCAAACAAGAGTGTTGGAACAACTTTTAACATGAGGATTCTAAGAATTTCTCTTGTCAGTGTGTTATACAAACCACTAGCCCTGTAATTTAAATCTGAAGTGTGGAAGGGAAGGGGACTCGGAGGAATAGTAGAAGGAAAGCAGGGAACCAAGCTGCACTGGGGAGAGTGAAAAGTTATAGAGGCAGAAATGAAGATGAGTGTAGAATAGAGGGAAAGATGATCTTTTCCATCTTTTCACATTTCTAAGGGCTAGATTCACTAAAGTGCATTACCATATTTACATGTACTAAGATGCATTACCCACTTGCAGGCTTGCTCTTTTTACTGATTTATGTGTGTTTTATGAATGACTAGTAAAAAAGGCCCGTTTCCGAAACAAATGAAACGGGCGCTAGCATGTGGTTTTCTTAAAGTTATTTTTTCTGTTTGATGTGGTTACAATGTGTCAGGTTTTTTTTTTTTGTTTTTTTTTTTGGGGGGGGGGGTAGGGGGTTGGGGTATGTGCTCTGCTGGTAAACTGTGATGGTTTGTTGTGTTGCTTTGAGGGTGGTTATTGTTTCTTGGGTTTTTTTTTTTGTTTGTTTGTTTGTGTGGTTTTTTGTGGAGGGGAGGTTTGTGGAGGGGGACTTTTATTGTAAATGTGTTTGCAAGGGGGTTAGCCCTTGCTGGTTTTTTTTTTTTGTGCTGAAGCTGGTTTTTTTTTTTTTTTTTATGGTGGTAAGCTTGAGAGGAGCAGATTATCCCCGTCGGGGGATTGATTTTTTTTTTTTCCAGAGTAATGCGCCACGGGGGAGCAGCGCCGTATTGTAGTGTGTTTTCGGGGAATCCCCAAGGTCGGGAGATTTTCTGAGGATGGTTGGGCACATCCTCAGCCGGTTCGTTAAAGGGGGCAGAGTGATTTTGAAGAGGAATGCGGTAAGGGGAGTAGCGCCATAGTGTACTGTGTTTTCGGGGAATCCCCGACGTCGGGAGATTGTCTGAGGATGGTTGGGCACGTTCTCAGCCGGTTCGGTAAAGGAGCCAGAGGAGGGAGGGGGGGGGGAGGGTGTCGGTTTGTGTTGAACGGGGGTTTCTGGGTGTGCGGCTGGTGTTTTCCAGCCAGTGTTCAACAATTCGTAGGCAGGTTAGGAGTAGGGAAACACGCTCCGCGTGTTTCCCTACTGTTTTACGTGCTTCGGTCGCTTATTCGTTCTAGTTGGCTGTCGGGTAAGCCTACCAGTTGGGCGGCACCTTCTTCAGGGCTGGCACGTTCCAGATGGTGAGGGGCTGTTTTTGTCGTGCCTCGTGCAAAGTACATATTTTCACACATACCCGTAGGTTGCGGTGGTCGTCTGCTTTCCTTCCTGGACAGATAATCAGCCGTTCGGTCCTTTGTTCTTTTTTATTTTTTTTTCTGATAATGAGTCGTTGTGTTCGTGGTGAGTGCTCCTCCCTTATTACCTTGTTGTTGTCTCTGATTGGTCCTAGTAACGTCGCGTTTCGTTGCTTGGTAACGGTAGAGTTTGCTTTTTCTGATTGGTTAGTCATGCCTCTTATGTGTTTTACCATTGCTTGGCAACATATCCCTTCCTTCAGCACGTCATAACGTTTGACGTGAGGGCGGGGCAGGGGCGGGGCAGAGACGTGGTTGGCTGCCTGGCTTGCTGGCTTCACAACACGAACCCCACGAACCCTTCAGTGAGTGTTTTACTGACTTCAGAACGTTGTCCTCATTAGAACGTTCACGGTGCGTTTTATTATATTAGATTATGGCTATCCTATCATACTTTTGGAGTTCCTTTCCCTTTCTATAATTTTAGATTGAACACCGCCTTGACTTATTTTGCAAAAAAAGACAGTATAACAAATGCTGAATAAATGAAAAATGATTGTTTACTGCAGGTCCCATTTTTATGAAATCGGACCTACAGTGGTGGAAATAAGTATTTGATCCCTTGCTGATTTTGTAAGTTTGCCCACTGACAAAGACATGAGCAGCCCATAATTGAAGGGTAGGTTATTGGTAACAGTGAGAGATAGCACATCACAAATTAAATCCGGAAAATCACATTGTGGAAAGTATATGAATTTATTTGCATTCTGCAGAGGGAAATAAGTATTTGATCCCCCACCAACCAGTAAGAGATCTGGCCCCTACAGACCAGGTAGATGCTCCAAATCAACTCGTTACCTGCATGACAGACAGCTGTCGGCAATGGTCACCTGTATGAAAGACACCTGTCCACAGACTCAGTGAATCAGTCAGACTCTAACCTCTACAAAATGGCCAAGAGCAAGGAGCTGTCTAAGGATGTCAGGGACAAGATCATACACCTGCACAAAGCTGGAATGGGCTACAAAACCATCAGTAAGACGCTGGGCGAGAAGGAGACAACTGTTGGTGCCATAGTAAGAAAATGGAAGAAGTACAAAATGACTGTCAATCGACAAATATCTGGGGCTCCACGCAAAATCTCACCTCGTGGGGTATCCTTGATCATGAGGAAGGTTAGAAATCAACCTACAACTACAAGGGGGGAACTTGTCAATGATCTCAAGGCAGCTGGGACCACTGTCACCACGAAAACCATTGGTAACACATTACGACATAACGGATTGCAATCCTGCAGTGCCCGCAAGGTCCCCCTGCTCCGGAAGGCACTTGTGACGGCCCGTCTGAAGTTTGCCAGTGAACACCTGGATGATGCCGAGAGTGATTGGGAGAAGGTGCTGTGGTCAGATGAGACAAAAATTGAGCTCTTTGGCATGAACTCAACTCGCCGTGTTTGGAGGAAGAGAAATGCTGCCTATGACCCAAAGAACACCGTCCCCACTGTCAAGCATGGAGGTGGAAATGTTATGTTTTGGGGGTGTTTCTCTGCTAAGGGCACAGGACTACTTCACCGCATCAATGGGAGAATGGATGGGGCCATGTACCGTACAATTCTGAGTGACAACCTCCTTCCCTCCGCCAGGGCCTTAAAAATGGGTCGTGGCTGGGTCTTCCAGCACGACAATGACCCAAAACATACAGCCAAGGCAACAAAGGAGTGGCTCAGGAAGAAGCACATTAGGGTCATGGAGTGGCCTAGCCAGTCACCAGACCTTAATCCCATTGAAAACTTATGGAGGGAGCTGAAGCTGCGAGTTGCCAAGCGACAGCCCAGAACTCTTAATGATTTAGAGATGATCTGCAAAGAGGAGTGGACCAAAATTCCTCCTGACATGTGTGCAAACCTCATCATCAACTACAGAAGACGTCTGACCGCTGTGCTTGCCAACAAGGGTTTTGCCACCAAGTATTAGGTCTTGTTTGCCAGAGGGATTAAATACTTATTTCCCTCTGCAGAATGCAAATAAATTCATATACTTTCCACAATGTGATTTTCCGGATTTAATTTGTGATGTGCTATCTCTCACTGTTACCAATAACCTACCCTTCAATTATGGGCTGCTCATGTCTTTGTCAGTGGGCAAACTTACAAAATCAGCAAGGGATCAAATACTTATTTCCACCACTGTATTTACTAGTGACACACATTAAGAGGGATGTTTTTGAAGGAATGTCCCGAGTCAGAATGGGACATCCTACTTATAACAGCCCCCAAAAAATCCATCTCTCAGGTAATTTCCATGTTTACTGTTGTTCGTAAAGATCAAGATTTCCTCTTGGGTAAAAAAAAAAAAAAACAACTTACAGACACAAGCCTAATTGTTTTGTGACAGTGCCTGGCCAAATGGAAGACCCAGGTTTGATTTCTGTGTCAGCTTTTGGACTCATGATGCTGTAAAGGCTGACTGAAGGGTTCACTCATTTCATGCCTTTCAGCTTGGTGCTGCAATGAGATAGACAAGGGAATTAAAAATCCCTTTTGGGAGTGAATTCCAGTTGTGTTAGAAGCCTTCAGGAGGAAGCTGCCTGTCCATATAAGATTCAAATTTTCAGTGCAGTGATACTGTTCTATTTCTCTCTTAGATTTATTTCAAAAGTTGAAGAAGTTTTGAATGACTGGAAACTAATTGGAAAGTATTCTCGAAAACCTCCAGAAAAGGTATTACGTATTTCAATTCTAACGTAGTGCATGATGACAAATGAAGTCCAATGTGTTTCATCCGCTCTGCCCAGTAGGGTTTTCAGGATAATATCTACTGGGCAGTTCAAGTTACTTTCCTCGTGCTTTTTTAGAATAAGCACAATAAAGGCTGACTGAATTTTGTTTTCAGGGCCGGCACCAAAACTGATCCAAAATCTGGGGTTCAGGTTTTTGCAACCTGCTGCCATCGCTGCTGCAGTCTAGCCTTCCCCCTACCCACCCTAACAGAGAACATGTCCTTCCTTAGGTCCGACCACCACTCTCCCCATGCCCCCCTCCCCTCCCCCCTCCATGGTAGGCCATCCTCAGGCCTCCCTTGTAAAGGCTCTGTTGCTGTAGTGGTGTCTTCAGGGCAGGACCAACAGAAGGTGGGAAGTCCAAAACTCCTCAGAAAAAAAACAGCAAACCGAAGAGGGTGGAAAAAAAAAAACATGTAAAATGATGTGCAATCCAAATAGCAGCCTTTATTAAACATAACCCATACAAGTGGGTCACTTGTATAGCTTATGTTTCATAAAGGCTCCTCTTTGGATTGCACATCATTTTACATGTTTTTTTTTTCCACCCTCTTTGGTTTTCTGTCTTCAGGGCAGGAGCTTCCAAAGTTGTTTCTGCCCCCTTCCTCTTTGCTGAAAAAATGGCAGCCATGACTTCTTGTGGTAACTTTGTGAGATTGCCATGGGAGGTTGCGGCTGCCATTTATTTCAGCACAGGGGCAGAAGCAACTTGGGATGCTCCTGCCCCGAAGACATCGCTATACCCTAGGACGTTTACAAAGTAGGGCCTACTGCGGAAGAGGGGAGGGATGGAGGAGGGCAGAGTTGTGGGGGGCGGAGGCTGGCCTGCAGCGGCGGGTGGGGCCACAGTTTTCGTCCAGAACCAAAAATGCTGGTTTGTCTGCCTCTAAACAGAACAGTTATTTTCACAGCTGTTTTGAATCGGTGTTTTCCAGCTTCTTCTAAAATCGGACTTAGATGTCATATCAAAATTGCTCTTCAAATGTTGTAAAAAGTCACATAACTGCTGCACAGGACCCACAACACACCTTCATTTCTTTTAACCACTTTCCAAACATCAGTAATACATACTTGCGATGAATCTCCCTCAAAGGGGGAGGTACCTCAATAAGAAACTTAATTGGTTTCAAAGAACTAGATGATGATGATCCTGAAGATGGCATAGGGGGAAAAGCCATCTTGGGATAAACCCTCTGTGGAAAGAGAAAAGGAGGCATTAAGTGGATTAGGGGAATGCCTTTCCCCTGAACTTAGAAGCACCAGAGTCGAGACCAGCAGCCAATAAAGGAGCGCTGTCTTTACTCAAAGGCACATAAGATTCTATCCATTGGACCTGGAGCAGAAGAAGTACTCACAGGAGGGTATTTTATTTTAACTTTACATTTCCTCTTAACAGTGAATAAAGATGAAAAAATTACCTGGAGAGGACAATAAATTCCAAAGACAGTTTACCAAAACCTCTGGGCCTACCGAGGTTCCACTAGCATTAGTGATTGGGATTTAAGCTCCTTGATACCAAACTTATCTAGTTTAGTTCCACAGTCATTGGAGGATACTGGTTTGTGTGATGTTACTTTCATATGGATTTAGGAGAGAAGGGGAGTGGTACATGATTAGCTTTTTTTCCCTCTTTGCTGTGTAGGGAGAATATACTTCTGGAACTTGGGAGGAAAAATTGGAAGAAGTTTCTTTTGCTGACTTTAAATTTTCAGTAACTCATCATTATTTAGTACAAGAATCCTGTGAGAAAGAAGAGAGAGAAGAATCGGGAGAAGGTACGCTGTACTTTTTTTGATCATGTTTTCATGCGTCTCCCATATTGGCTGGTAATAAAACTATGAAAATGATATACTGTATATACTGTCTTGAGTAGAGAGATGTGTTAGCTGTGTTAGTCCACTTCTAAAAGCAGTCAATAGAAATAGAATAAAATAAAACAGAGAAAAGAAAATAAGATGATACCTTTTTTTATTAGACTAACAGTACATTTTTTGATTAGCTTTCGAAGGTAGCCCTTCTTCATCAGATCAGAAATAATCAAATGTTGATAAGTAACAGCATATATAAGTGAAACATCAAAGTATTTCAGTGATGGACTGAAAGGATGAGGAAGGGGAGGGCTAGATGAGAAACAGAGAGGGCTGTTCATCATGGGGGAAAAAGATGATTGAGAGGGGATCTGATAAAGTCTATAAACTCATGAGTAGGGTGGAACAGTTAAATAAGGAATGATTGTTCCACATTTTAAACGCTGAATCAAGAAGTAACACCATGAAACTAAACTGAAACAAAATCAGAAAACTTTTTCAGGCTGTGCATAAGCTGTGGAATATGTTGCAGGAGGCCGTGGTCAAGGTAAGTAACATAGCTGGGATGAAAAGAGATTTGAACAAGTTCCTGGAGGAAAACTCTATTAAAAACAATATTAGACTTCAGAGAACAATTGGATTACCCTTGGACATGAACTATAAGAAATAGATATACATTTTGGGGATCTGCCTGGTATTCAAGGTCCTATCAGGTCATGGTGAATTCCAACACTTCTGAACCGTGGAATGCTTCCTGTGGGGTCCCCCAGGGCTCTCCCCTCTCACCCACCCTATTCAATATAATGATGATGCCTCTAGCCACAGCACTTGCAAATCTGGACCTCAACCCTTTCATCTATGCGGATGACATTACAGTCTACATCCCTTTTCAATCCACAGTATCAGAAGTTGCCAAGCTCATAGATGCCTGTTTCTCCACTTTAGAACAATGGGCTAGGGTGTTCCGCTTCAGGCTAAACAGGGAAAAAACTCATTGTCTCATCCTCTCGTCCACGCACGCTCATGTAACTGACACAATGCTTCCAGCTCTGGGCTCGGCCCTCCCGATTGCCAAAAGCCTGAGACTTTTAGGAGTACACCTGGATTCACATCTCCAGCTGGTTGATCATGTACACCTGGTCTCCAAAAAAATGTTCCAGGCCATGTGGAGGCTTCGACGCATTAGATACCTCCTTCCCAGAGACTTGCTTCGTACCCTTGTCCATTGGCTTGTCATATCCCACCTGGATTATTGTAGTGGTATATATGTGGGTTGCCAGGCCTCCTTATTGAAAACTTTCCAAACGGCTCAGAACACCGCGGCGAGGCTCATCCTAAACGAACGGCGTTTCGCACACGCCGACCCCCTGCGCTTTAAACTTCATTGGCTACCTGTACAGGAGCGCATTGCCTTTAAGATCTGCTCCCTAACACATAAAATCATCTATGGGGATGCCCCGGAATATATGCTCCCCTTGATCGACCTTCCGCCTAGAAATGCCAACCCTGCTGCTCGGTCATATCTCCATCTCCATTTTCCGAATTGTAAGGGAGTCAAGTATAAGAAAATCTTCGCCTCGTCTTTCTGTTATTGGAGTCCCAAATACTGGAACACGTTACCTCGTCACCTTAAAACCCAAGTGGACCATGCCCTTTTTAAGAAGTTATTAAAGACATTCCTCTTTGCTAAGACTTACCCCTCAATTTACCATGTTGATTAAAGCATCCCTTGTCCCTTCCCTACTTAGTTCACTTTGTTAGTTTCTTCCCTCCTGTGTATTTCTTTATGCTTGCCTAAGCTGTTAAGATTGTACTCTTATTTAATTCTCTGTAAGCCACATTGCGCCTGCATGTGTGGGAAAATGTGGGATATAAGTAACAAATAAATAAATAAATAAATATTCATGTCCCAGACTGTCTATGGTCAGAGATGGAATGCTGGGCTCAATGTACCTTGGTCTGATTAGCACAGCTTTACTTTTTTTTTTTTTTTTTAACGTTTGTTCCTTAACACCCGTTAAACTTCAAAATTGTGCATTATTTTTCCATAACACAAGTTAGTAGAATGTGGGGTAGAGGCTGACTAAAACTTCCTTTTTCAGTTTCGGCCAAACTGAAAACTTTCTGCCAAAATTGTAGCCAAAACTCATTACTCAGTTTCTGCTGAAAACGAAAACAAAAACTCACGTTTGGTTGTGTGAATGTGAACTAGTGAGGGCTGCCGAGGATTGTCAGAGCTTGCAGTCTACATCCCTCTTCTAAACACACAGTATGTAAGCCAGAATATAACAATTTAAATAATGAAAAACCAAGCAAAATAGTCTCCACACACATGGCCCACAGCTAATGAAAACAAACTAAAAACTGTGGTGCTTTTACAATGGCTGACTTAGCCTCTTTGTCTCATTAAATTATCACAGACAACTAGGTCTAAAAATTGCTGTTTAAAATGTTTTATATTTGTGTGTTTAGCCCAATATTTAGCACAATAGTGCTGGGATGTTTTGCCCAGCTCTCATATCTGTAGAGTGAAGTGGGAGGCTCAATATATTTTCAAATTGGCGGATTTCACTGAGATAGAGCTGGAGGCTTTAAACATAAATTCATGTTGTGATTTTTCTACTCTTTTTAAATTTAGCTAGTTTTTCTCTTTATTTCTATGCACTTGGTTTACAAAAGGTTAAGGTTCACAAAACACTGGACCTATGATTATATTGGAGAGACAGTGTTTCAATGTTTGATTACCTGGACCTCTCAGTTATGATTCATTAACACTTGCAGAAAAATTGAAAGATATGGTGGAGTGGAGGAGTAGCCTAGTGGTTAGGATGGTGGACTTTGGTCCTGGGGAACTGAAGAACTGAGTTTGATTCCCACTTCAGGCACAGGCAGCTCCTTGTGACTCTGGGCAAGTCACTTAACCCGCCATTGCCCCATGTAAGCCGCATTGAGCCTGCCATGAGTGGGAAAGCGCGGGGTACAAATGTAACAAAAACAAAATATGATTTTGATTTCATTTGTAAATGAGCATATATAGATGTAGGCTTTATTAAATACCAGCATCTTATTTGTATCAAATTGTTTCTCAGATGCTCTTCCGGAGTCCATGCAGGATTTGCTGTGTACGAACAATGATTTTCCTCCAAGAGCTCACTGTCTGGTAAGATGGTAAGTGCACTGGATGGAGCAGGAGGTATCTGCAGTATGTAATAATCTATTGTGCAGAAATGTTAGCACTAACCTCCATGTTTCATAAGCTGTTCCTGGATTTCACACTTACTGAAACCTGTCATAAAGCATCGGGGAGAAGAATGAAAATAGTACTGAGATTCATTCTTACAAGATTCCAACACTTTGTACTGTTTAGTACTAAGAAAAATAAACCTGCAGCCAGTATGAATTGGTGACACATTTCTGCTACCTGGACTAATGTAAGATTACAATTATTTTGGAGAGAAATTTAATTTGTTGAAGGTCACAAACACAGTCAGTGGTAGACGGGAGTCTTGAAGAAATACCTCAGATCTTCTCATTTGTAATTTGGTATTTCAACGATTAGATTCCATGTCAATAGTAGAAGTAAGAGAAATGCATTGCCTTTTTTTTAATTATACTGTTTAAAAGCATTAGAGGTTAGGACTGTAAACAGTAGGTTTGATAGCAACTTTCTAAATGTTAACTATTTTAGTAATGAACAGAAATATTTATTTTTTTAGATTTTCCTCACACCTTTTTCAGTAGTAGCTCAAGGTGAGTTGCATTCAGGTACACTGTGTATTTCTCTGTTCCTGGAAGGCTCACAATCTAATTTTGTACCTGAGGCAATGGAGGGTTAAGTGACTTGCCCAAGATCACAAGAAGCAGCAGTGAGATTTGAAGCAGCCACCTCTGGATATCAAGACTGGTGCTCTAACCACTAGGCTACTCCTCCACTATAATAATTGTAATTGAGTCAAGGTGTTTTGCTTGTTTTTTTTTTTTTTTTCTACCTGGCATTGCCATATCTGTGTGTGTGTCTCTGTGTGCCTCCCCTCCCCACCAGTGTTTTTTTTTTCTGTTTAGTGTCCTGTCAATCTGAAATTTGGAGGATGTGTCTGGGGTACATGAGGATTCTAACAATGCTTTGTATCGGTGGTCTTCACTACTTTTTTAAAGTGGGACAACATTGATCCAGTGGGGCTGGAGTGGGGACAGGTTTAGGAGAAGAGTTCCCTATACATTGTCATAGCTGACTGGGAAGAGGTCTACCCTTTGACAAAGTCTCAGCACCCTGTTCTGTGTCAGATCTCCTGCTTTCTGGTCCCCTATTCCCTTCCCTGTATTCTTCTAACTACTTCGTCTCTTTTGCTGCTCCACATCAATTGGCAGAGTCTGGAAAACCTGCCAGCTTCATTGTTTCTCTCGAACAGTGATGGTTTATAAAAAAAAAAAGTTGCTATTGGGAGTTAAACCTGGGTTCCTTGGAAGCCACCACTAGCTTACAGGCCTCACAATGAAAAACACTTTTTTACAGTGGAGTGGAGGAATAGCCTAGTGGTAGTGCAGCAGACTTTGATCCTGGGGAACTGGATTTGATTCCCACTGCAGCTTCTTGTGACTCTGGGCATGTCACTTATCCCTCCATTGCCCAAGTACAAATAAGTACCTGTGTATAATAAGTAAACCACTTTGAATGTAGCTGCAAAAACCACAGAAAGGTGGTATATCAAGTCCCATTCCCTTTCCTCTTATATAATCTACAAAAAAATAGATGAAAACCCAGTTTTCTTCCTTTTTGGCCTGCATTATCCTTCTGCTCCTTCAAGCTCCATGTTCACACACAACTAATCTCTACTATAGCTACAACATGAGGAGCATTTGTTCCCAATATAATTAACCTTTGTCATCTAAGCCAACCATTGCACAACAGTCCTGGGCCAGGGACTTCCCCTGGAACTTGTGCAATCTGAAAGTGTAAGTATTACTGTCAACTGATGGCTGGGTTCCTCTGCCTCCAGTGACTGTGAATTCTACCTTTGTGGTATTTACTGCTAGCCCCAGGAGCAAAAACAACGATCCAGAATCAAGTCAGTTTTCCACAGTTAAAAACCAGTTTAAGTTATTGCACCTCAATGTTTTCTTAATGTGGTGCTGCAATATAGTAGGTCCATGTGTGTTTTCTAATAGAGCAATGTTCATATTGGAGGTAATTTTTTATAAACCTTTTACGCTCATAACATGAGGTCATGCCTGAAGGTAGTAGGTGCGTGCTTATAAAGCAGATGTGCTCAGGGAAAGGGTTTTATGTGGTGGTCCAATTTCTCCAAGGAGAAGCAGGCCATAATTCTCACAGTTGAGTAGTGTGACCCACGTTTCTCTGTCCAGAGCTTGTAACAAGCTTAAAGTAGCTTTGTAGAGCACATGCCCAATTGCCTTCCCACCCGCCACGAGAGTGCAGTTCTTCTTTTATCGCGGTAAGAACAGGATGTCATTTTGTCTTCGTTCTCGCTGCTTGGTCTGGTAGAGCTTTTTGAGTGCCTTTCAGCTGCTTTTTTTGACCTGTTCTTTGGATCATTGCGTTTTTTCCCCATGTTTCGTGTCTTTTTATCCCCTCCCTTTATTATGTTTACTCAATTTTGCCTGCTTTTTTTTCCCGCATTATTAGGCTGCTTTTAGGCCTTGACTCCGGTTTCTCCCTTTTTTTGGCACCATTGAGTCATTTGATTTGGCCACGGAAGTTTTTCCTTCCATGTCCATGAAAGCACTGTGGAGATTGAAGTGTTTTTCAACCCTCATCACGCAGAACGAGGGCTATCTTCTACATCCCAACCTCCAGTCTGTGGCCCTCAGGACCTGGATGTTGAGAGCCTAGAATTTGCTTCCTTGTCTCTTCCTGAGGGTGTCTCCTGGGTCTTACTGGATTCCAGGAAACATTCCACTAAGAGGTGTTACACTTTTAAATGGAGAAGGTTTGCCGTAAAGGTTCACCTCAGTGCAATTAGTGCTGATCATCAGCCTGTAGAGGTTAAGCCCATCTCTGGACAGCCTCTAGTTGTTTGCTTTATTAGTAAAAAATCTTATTTACATTTACCCATTCTACACATTCAGTATCTTGAAGACCTCAATCTCATATCCCTCCTCAGCAGTCTCTCTTCCAAGCTGAAGAGCTCTAACCTCTTAAGTCTTTCCTCATATGACAAGAGTTTCATCCCCTTAATCATTTTGGTTTCCCTTCTTTGAACCTTTTCTAATTCTTCTATATCTTTTTTTTTATGATGCGGTGACCAGAACTGCACGCAGTACTCAAGGTGTGGTCGTACAATGGAGCGATACAGGGGCACTATAATGTTCTTTGTCTTATTTTCTAACCTTTCCTAATAATTTGCTTTGTTGGCCACCGCCACACACACGGCAGAAGATTTCAGCACATTGTCCACGATGACACCTAGATCTTTTTCTTGGGTGCTGACTCCTAGGGTGGAATGTATCATCAAATAACTATGATTTGGATTATTCTTCCCAATGTGCTTCACTTTGCACTTGTCCACATTAAATCTCATTTGCCATTTGGATGCTCAGTCATCCAGTTTCTAAGGGCTTCCTGTATGCTGTAAAAAATGACCATGGAAATCACTGCCATGTTAAAATCGTGGCAGTAATCCACAGCTCATTGCTAAATGTCACCTTCCTGTCAACACACGAGCAGTGATTGGCTCACATGCTGACAGGAAGAGTGATAGTAAAAACAAAAACAAATTACTGGCATCTTCATCTACACTGGCACTCTCCCTCCCTCATTAAAGTGAACCTATCCCTAGTGGACTCCTTTTACCCTGTTTTTATTAAGAAATCTTTATCATGCTTGTCCTTTAAGTAAACACAAAATAGGAAACATCTCAATGCTACTTTCTCTTGTTACTTGTGCACAGTTTGGGTGAGCATAAAAAGCTGGTAATCATGGTTTGTTTTTTTACACATTCTCACAAAGGCGATATGCAGTTTCGTTTTCGGCTGAAAAATGGTTAAACAGTTTTGGTAGCAGTTTTTCGGCCTCTAGTATCATACCTCCCCTTTTTCTGCACCTAATCTATTTTGATTGTAAACCACTTAAACAATTAATTTATTTGTGGTATATTAAATGTGGACTGTGAAGGCTCCCCCCCCCCCCCAAATGGGAAAAATGGTTCTAATAGCTGCAGTATACAACTGCTGACTCACAGTAACGGCTCATTTATAGAATTACACCTTTCAAATACTCTTTTGCCCCCATCTCCTGTCTGATTGTAGACTCGTAGAGAACCAATACAGATACAAATGCACAGACAAGCCCAGTCACACACAACTACAAACGTGCATGCAAACACATACACTGACATACATATGAATTTTCTCAAACATATGAGCCCACAAAGATGCATGCAGAAAATAGAGATACATACTCACAAAACAGATAAACATAGAAAAACATACATGCACACATCCGCCCCTTTCTTTCCGAGCACTCTACCAAAACCCTCATCCACACCCTTGTCACCTCTCGTTTAGACTACTGCAATCTGCTTCTTGCTGGCCTCCCACTTAGTCACCTCTCCCCTCTCCAGTCGGTTCAAAACTCTGCTGCCCGTCTCATCTTCCGCCAGGGTCGCTTTACTCATACTACCCCTCTCCTCAAGACCCTTCACTGGCTCCCTATCCGTTTTCGCATCCTGTTCAAACTTCTTCTACTAACCTATAAATGTACTCACTCTGCTGCTCCCCAGTATCTCTCCACACTCGTCCTTCCCTACACTCCTTCCCGTGCACTCCGCTCCATGGATAAATCCTTCTTATATGTTCCCTTCTCCACTACTGCCAACTCCAGATTCGCGCCTTCTGTCTCGCTGCACCCTACGCCTGGAATAAACTTCCTGAGCCCCTACGTCTTGCCCCATCCTTGGCCACCTTTAAATCTAGACTGAAAACCCACCTCTTTAACATTGCTTTTGACTCGTAACCACTCGCCTCCACCTACCCTCCTCTCTTCCTTCCCGTTCACATTAATTGATTTGATTTGCATACTTTATTTTTTGTCTATTAGATTGTAAGCTCTTTGAGCAGGGACTGTCTTTCTTCTATGTTTGTGCAGCGCTGCATATGCCTTGTAGCGCTATAGAAATGCTAAATAGTAGTAGTAGTAGTAATTTGGCACAAATTTCATAAGCCATGAACAGCCATTTAGCAATAGTCACTAATTAATTTTCATTTATTTACCACCTTTTTGAAAGATTCAATCAGGGTGGTATATAGTAGCCCACACTCTCTGAATCTGGTTGGTTCATAGTGTCTGTGTTTTCCAGTGCGTTTTTTCTAACGCAAAAGGTGCTGGTACTCAAATGCCAGGCCACCCTTCAGGGGTGGGGTGATCACTGAGGGACCCACCCCACAATGGTCAGGCCCCCTGCAACCAGTCACAGAATCTATGACAAGGCAGAATTGATGTATAGGGCCTGAGCTCTGTCACATAAACTTGGGGACCATGGGTCAATTTTAGTAGACAATGAAAAAGGTGCCGGTACTCAGTACCCCCACAAAAAAAGCCCTGGTGTTTTCACAAGTGCACCTGCTGCATGAATCGATCAGATCCCATAGGTTTCTTTTATAGTTTGTGTTTATGGCAAAATTAGTCCATCCATATTGCCAATCATGAGGTACTTTGTGTTATTTAGAAAAATGACTGCATCAAGAGATTCATAGGATTTGCAAGGAAGCAGCTAATAATTGTGGTATGTAATATATAAATAATTTGCAAGTCTAGAGGATAAAAATGTGTATATTATAGTTAAATCTTTGCTTTTCTTACAGGTATGGTCTTCGAGAATTTGTAGTAATTGCTCCAGCAGCCAATGATGCAGTTATAAGTGAATCGAAGTGCAACCTTCTCCTTAGTTCAGTTTCTATTGCTTTGGGGAACACTGGCTGGTAAGTAATAGTCAATAGTTAGCAATATTGTATGCTTTCTAATAAATGAAGGTTATGGATATAGCCACTGCAAATGATAAATTATGCATGTGAATAAGTTCTTTATGTAATACTGTAGAGCAGTGTTTTTCAACCAGTGTGCCACAGCTCCGCAGGTATTCCATGGGAGTTTGGTGTTACTCCAGTTCACTCCCCAGCCAGCGATCCTGCATTTTAAGTTTTCTTCTATAGCAGTCAGTGGCAGCAGACAGTGATTTAGGTGGCCTGATAGTACCAATCGATGCTGGTTTTTGCCGACTTCTACAGAAGAAAACTAAAAATGCTGGGTCGCTGGCTAGAGAGGGTGTAACTGTGAGAGGTAATCGGCTCTTGCATGGGGCTCTTTGTTCTGCAACACTTTTAACAAAATACAGGACTTGTGCTGTAAACTGCTTTAAACTTCCTGGATTGCCAGGCAACATAGTAAGGAAGGTATGTTAGTTTGTGCACATATGTACCATCAGTGCACTGCATGTACACATTTTCCCCTTTCCATCTTCCTCTCCTCCTCCTTGATGGATAGGATTTTTGATAGTGATAATACTTTTTCTGTGTTACTCCTGTGAGAGTCACACAGAATGAGAAGAACTTGTGTCTGTCAACTCATGCTCAAAGCTTCCATCATTTCTAATAAAGCCATGTGGCTGCTGGACTAGTAGTGAAATCTGCTTGGATAGGTTGAAAATAAAGGCCAATGAATTATGTGGAGTGGAAAGGGTAGATGTGAAAGCGTCTATTTACTCTTTCCAAAAATACTAGGACTAGGGGGCATTCAATGAAGCTACAAAGTAGTAAATTTAAAACAAATCGGAGAACATTTTTCTTCACTCAACGTGTAATTAAACTCTGGAATTCATTGCCAGAGAATGTGGTAAAGGCGGTTAGCTTAGCGGGGTTTAGAAAAGGTTTTGACCGCTTCCTAAAGGAAAAGTCCATAGAACATTATTAAAATGGACTTGGGGGGAAAATCCACTGCTTATTTCTGGGATAAGCGCATAAAATGTTTTGTACTTTTTTGCGATCTTGCCAGGTATTTGTGACCTGGATTGGCCACTGTTGGAAACAGGATGCTGGACTTGAGGGACCTTTGCTCTGTCCCAGTATGTGGGTAATGGCATACTAAAATTATTCCAATAAAAATGTACCACCTACAATTTACAAGTAGACTTTTATGCAGAGGGTCGACAGAGCCAAACCAAACACAGTATTTATAGGACCAGGCTGCCAGAAGGATGCTAGGCTGTATAGAGAGAGGTATAACCAGCAGAAGAAAGGAGATGTTGATGCCCCTGTACAAGTCATTGGTGAGGCCGCACCTGGAGTATTATGTTCAGTTTTTTGAGGCCATATCTCTCTAAAGATGTAAGAAGACTTGAAGCGATCCAGAGGAAAGTGACAAAATGATAGGGGGATTGCACCAAAAGACGTATGAGAAGAAACTGGAAGGCCTGAATTTGTATACACTAGGGGAGAGGAGGGACAGGGGGGAATATGATACAGATGTTTAAATACTTGAAAGGTATTAATATAGAAACAGATATATTTTCTAGAGAAGGGAAAATAGTATAACTAGAGGACATGATTTGAGGTTGTGGGGTGATAGACTTAGGAATAATGCCAGAAAATTCTGTTTCATGGAGAAGGTGGTTGGTGCCTGGAATGCCCTCCCGAGGGAGGTGGTGGAGAAGAGAACTGTGGTGGAATTCAAGGTGGTGTGGGATGAACACTGAGGATCTCTAATTATAAAATGAATGGTATAAAAAATAAAGCTTAAAGGTTTGCGTATGTGTTTGCATATCATGTGGTGCTTAGATGGCAACTCTGGCTATATCGACTAGATCTGGTGCGGGGCTGGCTTGTACGGTCTCAGTCCTGCATATAGCAATCTGGCTTAAGATGGGCTATAGAGAGCTTCAACAGAAACTTCATTAATTTGGAACATGAGGACAGTGCTGGGCAGACTTTTATGGTCTGTGTTCTGCAGATGACAAGATGGATTCGAATAGGCTTTGATGGCAACTCCTGTAGTTGGAACATAAGGATAGAGCCAGGCGGACTTCTACAGTCTGTGTCCCTGAAACAACAAAGAAAGACCATGATCAACTATATAATATCACTTTTATTGTTGATTCAATCTAGAATTGAGAATGAATGAGATGTTGGCAGACTGGATGGGACCGTTCAGGTCTTTATCTGTCGTCACTTACTATACCACTATGTTTTACAAGGAAAGAAACACAGAGTGACAATATCTTTCTTTTTTTTTATTTCCAGGACTGTGTTCTGGGGAGCAGGAGAAAGTGTCAGGAGATTGGTTCCTGCTAGAGTGGGAAAATGTGTGTGAGGGAAGGGGGCAAATGAAATATGGCACCCTGAATTGTTGGGTTTTCTGTTGTAATGCACAGGTGGGTGTGTTTGGATCAGAAATGGAGCAGGGCTTCCTGTAGTATTGAGAAGAGGGATAAAATCAGAGAGAGGATGCTGTATTCTATGTATTGGCTTCATTGCACTAACAGTTGTTTTAGAAATGCTATCTGAGAGCTGGAGAATTCCAGTAAATACTCGTTTGATAAAATATATCTGTAAAAAAAACTGGTGGTGTACCTTGACAATTTTTCTGCCTTGTCAGTGTGCTGTGAGAGGCACACTGACAAGGTGGTTGGGAGGCGGGGATAGTGCTGGGCAGACTTATACGGTCTGTGCCAGAGCTGGTGGTGGGAAGTGGGACTGGTGGTTGGGAGGCGGGGGTAGTGCTGGGCAGACTTATACGGTCTGTGCCAGAGCCAGTGGTTGGGAGGCGGGGATAGTGCTGGGCAGACTTATACGGTCTGTGCCTGAAGAGCACAGGTACAAATCAAAGTAGGGTATACACAAAAAGTAGCAAATATGAGTTATCTTGTTGGGCAGACTGGATGGACCGTGCAGGTCTTTTTCTGCTGTCATCTACTATGTTGTGTTACTATGTATTGATATAGAGTATATGAGGTGTTGACCTTTTTGTGCGAGGATTGCCAAACAGAACTTTTGAACAAGCCATGTAGCCCATCACATGTGGCATGACCAGATTTGCATGAAATTTCTTTTTGAATGTCAGATAATCTACAAGCTATAAGCAGAGTTAAGTACTACGAAACTGGGGAGTACTGATGTTTGAAGGGCAATAGAAATAATGTAGATGCTAATGTAATATGACAAGATTTATTTTATTTTTTCTTTTGTAGTCAGGTACCTTTATTTGTGCAAATACATCAGAAATGGCGAAGATTATACATTGGAGAATGTCAAGGCCCTGGAGTTCGAACTGATTTTGAAATGGTTCACCTTCGTAAAGTACCAAATCAGTATACTCATTTATCAGGGCAACTGGATATCTTCAAGTCAAAGATTGTAAGTGCTTATTAAAAACATACATTAAAGCTATTGTTGTACAGAATGTATTATATTCAGAATGAAAGTTACTTTTCTTTACCTCAGTAGTGCATTATGGAAAAAAATGAACTGCCGTTTTCTTCTTATTTCTCCCATTCTGTTCCATGTCTTTAACTTGACAGAGGTCTGTGACACGGTAACAGAGTAAATTGAGAAGACTAGATGTACTATATAATCCTTCCATGCCATCACTTTTTCTGTATCTGCTTGACAGAAAATATGTGGTGTTTATAGAAAACCCAGAGGAACTATAGGATTTCGACTCTTCCAAGACCAAGCTGTCTGGACCATTCTTGTAAAGTTAGAGTGTACAAAAGACAAAGGTACAAACTGGGAAGTTACAGCTATTACCCCAGTTTCTAGCTTGTGGTCATGCCATTCATCTTTTCGGAATGGTAGTAAAGCAAGCAATTAATTTGAATCTGCGAGATTACAGGAATGCTGTGAGGCCTCACTCCTCTCGGTGATGGACAAGAGGTCACCTCTCTGCCCATGGCCATTATGCCTTCTCCTGGTGGTAGTTATGCATGCTATGCTACAGATCCTACAGATTCAAAACTGAAACATTGAGGCCTTTTTACTTGTTTTTTTGAGCCAATGCATTTCTTTCAGTTGACCGGTATATTCCCTTTGTAATTGAACAACTGTTCCCAAAACATTCTGCAAGAGAGTTGCAACTTTTATTCACCAAGATGGATTCGGAGTACATCCATTTTTAGACATCTGGTTGTTTTGAGCCAGTTCTCTTTAAGACATCAGAGATGGCAGCCCGAGTACTACACTTCTTCCAGTCTCTTGGCTGTGTGGTCAGTCTGTCCTATGGCAGCTAGTTGCCTTTCGAGGACTGCATGTTAATCTGATCATGAGCCCTTGTGCCTAGACTGAGGCATAGGAAGGACCTTGGCCAAGACCTAGGGTAGACCAAACAGGCACTAAGCAATACCACGGGCCACAAAGCCCTGCACACTCAAGACAATCAACAAGCACCACCAGAAAAGGGAGATAGACCATTCAGGTGGGGGCCGCAAGGCCGATCTGGAACCCACTCGTACAGAGTCCAAGCATACAGGCCTCACGGCCAAACCGGAACCGAATCATACACTAGGGGAGGGAAAAGAACAACGAGGGATCCCCGAAGGGACTGGCACTCAAGCTACGCACACGGCGCTAGCCAGTGACACAAAGGGAAGGGCGACAGACAAAACTGGCAGATACAGTCTATGACCAGAGGGAAAGAATACAAACAAAGGCTACACAGAAACCTCAGGTAGCGGAGGGCAAAGCCCACAGGGAAAAAGAGAAAGCCGGGATCAGAATGGGACACTATGGACACAGACTCTACAAGAGCAAAGCTCCACAGGGATGGCTAGATAGGGGAAAAACAGGCTGAAGGAAAAGGCTGCTTTCAAATAAGGACAGGAAAGAAGCATGCACACAAGAGTACAGAAAGGGATAAGGCAGACACCAGAGAAAGGCTGCCTAACAGAGGCAGCGCTCACAGAAGGCAAATACCTAGCACTGCACATAAAGGGTTAACACTGAGTAAAAGGAAACTTAAGCAAACAAGCAGGAATGAGCTTATGGACAGAAAGGCTGCCTAACAGAGGCAGGGCTTACAGAAGGCAAATACCAAGCTCTGCACATAAAGGGTTAACGCTAAGTAAAGGGAAACTAAACAAACAAAGCAGGAACAGCTTACCACAGATAAAACACCACCAAAGCCAGGCATGGAGAAACGAGGCAGAGGACAGAGCCAGGTGCAGTGAAGTAATCAAGGACACGCTGGAAACAACCAGCACACACAGAAACCACAAGCAACGAGAAGAGCAAGCAAACTCCAAAGAATACACACAGTGCCACAAGCACAGACTGAGTGAGAGAACCAGGCTCAGCTGACAGAAATTAACGCTAGAGCATACGCTGTAGGGAGAGGTAAGTTTAATAGGTCTGACTTCTGCTCCTTCAGACGCCATCTCAATCCCTGACAGGCCAATCAGAAGTGAGTCCCAGTCATTCCCCTGCCTTTCTCAGTAGAATCATAACACTGCACCTCTTAGGTGAGAGATTCATCACCAAGTCACTGTAAGCTTTTGAGTTCAGGTGCAGGAATTGATAGCGGTATCTATAAATTTTGTCTTGTGGCCTCAGGCTCACATGAAGTCCTTACAGAATTCTCTGGTCACTATACTCCTATAGCTACGTGTAGTCTACTCGTGGAGCATTGGTTCAACATTTATGTTCCGGGATGTTAGTTTTAAAGCTCCCATTTGGTTAATAATATTGTATATAAGCCTGTTGTGTGGGATGCTCTCTATTAGGATCAGATAACACAAGGAGCTTGTACTCTGTCCATAGTATTTTGGTCCTTTAACTCTGTAGAGTTTCTACAGTTCAACTACTACTACAGGCCACCTGCCTTCCTCTTCACAGAAGATCACTGAGAATGTTTTCTTCCCCAGAGCTATTGCAGTGTATTAAGTCAACAGATGAGGAGGTATGAGAAACATTTTCTTTTTCTATCTGCAGTGCTTATTGCCAGAATACAAACTATTCAAGCAGAATTTGTTTCAGCACATACCCTCTCAATCCAGAGGGTGACTCCTTCAGCCTGTGCATTCATAACCATTGGTTGAGACCATTCATTCTAGACCCATGGTGATTAGCATCAACACAAATGTTTCACACTTTTTTGCTTACTGGAAACATAAGTTCTGAAGGTGTGAAATCATTTTTGAAGCCTTGGCTTCATGGGAAAGGCAATATGTATTCTAGTTGTCACTTTTCAACCAGGCCAGCTGTCTTTTGGAGTTCCGTCTTTCTTTTCTAATTTGTGGAATATGTTTGGCCTGGGCCTCCAGGATGGTATTTTTGAACAGCGTCCATGCCTGTTGTACAGTTTTTACCCTCTCAGTTGTACCCCTAAGTTTTTGTTTTTTTTTCCACCGTTTTTCTCATTTTATCATAGTCTCCTTTTTTAAAGTTAAACGCTAATGTATGTGACATCCTGTGTCTAGTTACTTCAAGGTCGATATCAAAACTGATCATATTATGATCACTGTTATCAAGCGGCCCCAGTACCATAACGTCCCTCACCAGATCATGCGCTCCACTAAGGACCAAGTCTAGAATTTTTCCTTCTTCGTCGGCTCCTGCACCAGCTGCTCCATAAAACTGTCCTTGATTTCATCAAGGAATTGTACCTCTCTAGCGTGTCCCGATGTTACATTTACCCAGTCTATATTTGGATAATTGAAGTCACCCATTATTATCACATTGCCTATTTTGTTTGCGTCTCTGATTTCTTTTATCATTTCTGCGTCTACCTGCTCATCCTGGTGAGGCGGACGGTAGTACACTCCTATCATCGTCCTTTTCCCTTTTATACATGGAATTTCTCTGTGTAGTATAGTTTTTGAGTCTTAGAAGTGTCAGAAATGTTAGTAAATGACACTGAGCATGGTCACCCCAGTTATAAATCCGACATGTTTGGTCTCTATAACCTGTTTAGAAAACATACACTGGTTTTATTTTGTACATCCTCAAGTGGAATAGGTTGGCATGTGCAACCTTTGTAAACTATCGTGTAGATTGTAAAATTATATGGTAAATGCTCGGAATTAAGTGAAATTATGGATTTACAGGATTAAAATCTCAACAGTTTAATAAGGTTTGTTCAACTTTATCTGACCTTTTTCTGCTGTTTTTATTAAAATAGTCTAGATGGCACCGCTTTAATTTCAGCTTTCACTGGGCTGAGTTTTTTTACCTCTCCTTAGTGTGTATTTCATACCATTGAGGCCTTTTTGGCTACTTAGCTGTTCATTTTTAAAATCATATTAAATTAACAATCAAATCAATCTTATGGGTACCTTTACTAAGGTGTGTTAGCATTTCTAATGCACCTTTAAATTTAAGGCACATTAAACGCTAGCGCGCCTATACATTTCTATGGGCGCATTAGCATTTAAAACGTGTAAACCATTTACGTGCGTTAAAAATGCTAACGCGCCCATAGTGCACCTTAGTAAACATAGGCGATAATATGTTAGTTTGAAGGAATTAAAAACGTACTATAGTAAAAATGGTGACCTACTTTATATTTTAAATATCCCTGTGGATTTTACAATAAATTTCAACTCAAATAGGTCAGCATTTAAATTCTTTGCTCTGTATGACTATCCTCAAGGGAATGATAAATTGCTGCTTTTGGTTGAAACTGTGTAACAATATTTGGATGAAAACCCCCTAGAATATTTCAGCTCTTGAGATGGCTAGATCCATTTTTTACTAGAATATACAGGGGGGGTCATATATTGTTTGAGGATTATGGTTAATTTAGTGTTTCAGGCTTATGTGCAGTATGTTAATAGAATATATATTTATATTTTTAGGGATGTCCCTTAACGCCATTGCCTCCAGTTAACATAGCAATTCGTTTTACTTATGTTCTTCAAGATTGGCTACAGTATTTCTGGCCGCAGCAGCCACCAGGTATGAGATTGTAAGACAAGTCATGTTGTTTACTTTTATTTTTAAATTACTAAAGATTTCATTTGGACATTGTTTTCTGACTTGGCATGAATAAGCTCCAAATAAGAAGAGGCTTATTCATCCAAAGTCTTGAATAGGTAAAAAAAAAAAAAAAACAGACTTGGATGCCATTTGGTTGTATTCTGAGGTATCTTTCCTTAATGTCTTAGAAATTAAGGTGAAAAGTGCATGTGTGGCAAAGAAAGCTCACACCTCTCTCAAAAAACATTAGTACTAGTCTCCTTTGGACTTGTTCTTCCCATTTATAGCGCAGTCAGCCATGTACAATGTCACTAGATAACCTAAGAGAGACAGTTTTGCTGTGCTGTTCCTCATCTTTCCACAGTGTTCAGAAAATAATCTATTTAGTAGATCTTTCTGAACCCGCCACCAAAACCCTTATTCACACCCTTGTTACTTCTCGCTTGGACTATTGCAATTTACTTCTCACTGGTCTTCCGCTGAATCATTTTTCTCCTCTCCAATATGTCCAGAATTCTGCAGCTCGACTTATTTTCCGCCAGAATCGTTATGCCCACACTTGCCCACTCCTCAAGTCACTTCACTGGCTCCATGTCCACTTCCATATACAGTTCAAACTCCTCTTACTGACCTTTAAATGCATCCACTCTATCACTCCTCACTACCTCTCCTCTCTCATCTCTCCTTACATTCCTCCCCGTGAACTCCGCTCTCTGAACAAATCTGTCTTGTCGTCCCCTTTCTCCTCCACCACTAACTCCAGACTTTGTTCCTTTTATCTTGCGGCACCTTATGCCTGGAACTGTCTTCCCGAACCCATACGTCTAGCTCCATCTCTACCTGTCTTCAAATCTATGCTGAAAGCTCACCTTTTCAGTACTGCCTTTGGCTCCTAACCGCTACTCATTTGCCCTCCTCCCCTGTTCTTCTTTACCCTGTAATTTCCTTGCCTGTAATGTCTTGTCTGTCTGTTACCTAGATGGTAAGCTCTTTGAGCAGGGACTGTCTCTCTACGTCAAATTTACAGCGCTGCATGCGTCTGGTAGCGCTATATAAATGCTATTAGTAGTAGTAGTAGATAAGAGGCACTCAGAGGCATGGAAATGATGACAGACAACAGAAGGAAAAAAATGATTGTAGTGGGTAGAACACAGGACTCAACTGGAAATGTCTGGATACTAATTCCATGCTGCTGGAGATTCTTAGTATAGGTTTGTTGAGGTCATGTTACATGATTTTCCTTGGCCATCCCAGAGTAATTGGGTAATATTTGTTCTTTTCATAGTTTTATGGCTATCTTGCAGTGCCCAAGTGTTAGACTGATTAATTTTAAATCCATTGGAAAGATTCCATGCCTCTAAATGTACGATACTTTTAGGTGCTTTTGCCTAAGACATTTCAATATCCTGTTTAGATGTTACTGTTGTGTGCTGAATAAAACTGACTTTTTAATTTAAAATACTGGATCTTAGAAATAGAATATCATCTTTAGAAGAAGAGATTGTCAGGGTTAAAGGAGGCAAGATGTGTGAGCAGAGCTTAGAGAATCATGGCTCATTTTTCATTTGAATTTACCTCAGATTTCCTGCCTTTTTGATGCCTAAGTTAAAGGGGAGACTTCTGTCACCAGCTTTGTGCTTCCAGTCATCTGTAGGCATGTCTGCTGTCTGGGATGAGGAAGAGCCTAGAGCTGAAGGATGAGATGTTATTCAACCTGGTGGATCTAGATGTGCTTTCAGGATTTGGGCGGAAAATGGAAGCTGAACTGGGTAGTGGAAAAAGAGTCGGAATGTCTGCTGATCTGGTAGTGCGAGGGACACAGCTGCCATTGAAGATGATGCATGCAGCGGAGCCAGTATTGACATCAGCGCCATGCTTGGATGGAAGGCCAGAGCTGAGTGCTATAGGAGCCAGAATCAGTATTGGTCAGTGAGGGAGTGCTGGTTCTAAGGTTAAGGCTGGGGAATGTCATCTTTGGAGTCTAGTGATGAGATTATTTTTTCTTGTTCAGCCATCAGAGATTATTATGGAGTCTGTATGGTCAGTGGTGTGAAATCCTTGTGCAAGGTTTGTTCTACTTTTGTGAGCTTCTCTTGACTATGATCCAAGAAATTGGGAAACAGTTAAGTAATTGGACTTCTAAGTCTGAGTTAGTGATTTATATTGCTGAAATAGTTCAAACTACTATTCCCCAAAATAAATTGTTAATATATAGGTCGATTACTACTATTTGGGTTTCTGCCAGGTACTTGTGCCCTGGATTTGCCACTGTTAGAAACAGGATACTGAGCTGGATGCACCATTGATCTGACAACTATGGCTATTCTTCAGTTCTTATTGAACATTTTGGAGAATTACAATAGGAATTAAAGCCTAAGACTGCTCAATTTTCCATAAATTAACCCCTGTTAGAGGCCTCTTTCATAGATTTTTGAAAAATATGTTAAAATATCTAGAGACTAGATTTCCAACTCTACAAAAGATCTAATATTTGACAGTTTGAGAGCAGTTGAAGGTAGGAGTACAAGAAGTTTCATCTGCAGCTATTTCTCCTGATAGTTTGGGTTTGACAAATATTTTAGAAAAGTCAGACATTGAGGTTGCCACTAGAAGTACTTTTTTGATGCCCTTTGTGTTTTTGCAAGATAAAGAGGCTATAATCTGGCACTATATTAGAATGACTTTTCTTTTTGGGAGTTAAAATACAAATTTTTTCTGATATATCAAGGTGGACGCAAACTAAGAGGAAGAAGTTTCTGGCAATGCACCAGGAAGTGAGCTCCATTAGAGCAAGTTTTCATTTGAGATATCCATGGAAATGTATTAATTTGCCTTGACAAGAAAACACATATCTTTCTTTGAACCCTCCCAACTGAGATTTTTCCTTAGTAATTTAATTCTAGATTGCGGACTATGAGAAGTTAGGATGAGGGCTATCCTATTCTTTTTTCCATTTCTCATCTTTAATGTATATTTTCTTCTCAGTTTGTTTTAGACTTCATTATTTTAGTTAGAATGCAAAAGTTTTATGGGCCTTCACATCTGAGTGTGCATATTTGTAGCAGGTAGGGATCCTCCACCAGCAATTCAGGTCTACACACTTCTTCTAAGGTCCATGCAGTAGTCTTTCTCTCTTCAGGACAGGTCCACAACCCTGGATGACCCAAGAGTGCTGGTATGCCTTGTATCCTGCTAGCAGTTTTCAGGGTCTGGATTCTGGGCTACTCTCCATTCAGGGTGAACAAACAAATTCAGCATCCAGTCATCAGCAAGGCAATGTATACTTTAAGATTAGTTTGTAAAGTCCACCAGATAAGCTCCTTCCCTAGCAATTTATAATCCAGGGATTTTAACTGTCCACGTTGTATGCAAATCAGGTGTGGAAAAATTGCAGCACCTTCTTTAGTCTCTTTCCTGTTTTAGACTCTCCCAGCTTTGAATTCTGGGGACCCCTGACAGCTCCTCCCCTTGGGATAATTTTGTCACATAACAACCATTATCCCCCGCCCCATTGCTGCCAACCAGAAAGTTGTAAATTGTAGCAGGTATCTGGGAATCTCCTTTTCTTACTCAGATTTCCATACTTTGAGGTTCTCCCCAGTTGACTACATCAGAGCAGTCTATAAACACTGCTTCAAACATTAAATTCTTCCATTGTATCTCTGGCCTCTTCACTTCCATAGGAGTGGATTCTTCCAGCCTCTCCAGTCCCGTTAGGAACTCCATCCCCTGGACCTACTGGGACTCATTACATACTGTGGGCGGATCCAGGAAGGTTTATCTTCCTCAGGGCTTCTCCCTTCGCTAACCCTACTTCTGCAAAGTCTCCTGGGCACCTGTGACTTCTTCTGTCCTCACTTCCAGCCTGGGAATTCCTTGTCTACTGGTGTACTTGGGGTTTCAGGAACCCCTGTTCTTTATGGGAAAGGGATTTTGGTATCGTCTCCATGGGGCTGAGGCACAGGCATCCACCTGAATATGACAGTATGTAGTGAAAATTAATTTCTTTATGCACCATTCAGACTATTTTTTCCATTGCTTATTTGAATGTATTAAAATAATACTTTATTTTTGCTGTAAACATTTCATTTTTCTTCTTAGATATAGATGCATTAATTGGAGGAGAGGTTGGTGGCCTAGAATTTGGGAAACTACCTTTTGGTGCATGTGAAGATCCTATTAGGTGAGTTTGTAAATCTAGCTACTAGAGAAGTTCATATTAAGAATAGACTGACATTTCTTCTGTATAACATCAAGTGTAGCAGGCATTCAGGTATTATATACATCTAATGTTAGTAATCCAGATGAACCATATCAAGACTTATGATGAGAAGGATGAACAGCAATACATGATATATTCTCATTGAATTGAAAAACGAACACCATGCTAAATTTAAAGAAGGAAAAAAATTAATTCTTCAGACCAATAAAAACTTCCAGTATGTGAGAGGATATATTGTTGCCTTGGAATAGATTGGGATGGTAATTTTCTAAGCTGAATCCATTTGTGAAACTGTTTCACCTGCAGAAATGGGGGTTTCAGAAAATTGTTCTCCCTATATACAGATAAACTTCATATGTATAAAGCATTGTTGCTCGCCTGTAACAGGTGTTTTCTTTAGATAACAGGACTGATGAGGCACACAAGTGGATGATGTCATCTAACAGTCTGCTGCCTCGGAATTCAGAACTTAAATGCACAATTCTAAGCATGTGCAGCACTTCCTGTACACATTGGTCTCAGTTGCTCAGTTGGTTCGCAAGTGCAGCAGAGTTAGAGAGCTCTCAGGAAGGTGGGAGGGGTTTTGTACTTTATAAGTCCTACTGACTATGTAGAATACTTGTTACGGTTTGAGTCATGCACATAAGTGGGTCATTCCCAAGCTTAGGGCTGCTGTGCAGTGTATTTTTGTAGTTCTTTGAGCAGTCCTAACAGTGAAGTGCAAGACTTGTTAGGTGGCAAGGACAAGGTTGACCATTGCTTGACTGAAGGCACTGTCCTGTGCTGAAGCCTGGTTGATGTAGAGGACCAAGGAGCTGTCTTGTAGATTTGTGTCAATGAGGCAGATTTCTAGAGAGCTACTGTAGTTGCTGTAACTGTAATTTGAGATTTGACCTTGGAGCTGAGAGGAATATGGTCTTGTTTCATAGCAGAATAAATGCAAAAGGGCCAGCCAGTTTGCCAAGGTTCTTTTCGCAACTGGCGTTCCAGTTCTGTTTGTAACAAACGAAACCGCACACACACATGTGCATGCACGCTGCACATACTATAACAAGACATGTTTATCCATTTGTACCTTAGCCAAGATAATATTAAAGCACCTTTCTGACCTCATGTGCATCTTTTTAAAATTAGTCCCTTATTTTCTTACTCCTGTTATGCTGTCTTACCGTATAAGATATATGCTCCATCTTTGCTTAACCTCTATGCTATCTGTTATAATGTTTTATTGTGTATTGTAAGTAGTATACTATGCTATTTGAATATTTTTTTATGTTTGGCTTATTCTTGCTCTATACTTTTAAGGTAATCAATAGAAATAAAATAAAACATAGAAAAGAAAATAAGATGATACCTTTTTTATTGGACTAGCTTAATACATTTTTGATTAGCTTTTGAAGGTAGCCCTTCTTCGTCAGATCAGAAGTAAGCAAATGTTGGTAAATAACAGTATATGTAAGTGAAACATCAAAGCATTTCAGTGACAGTCTAACAAGGGTGGGTTAGGTGAGAGACAGGGAGGGCCGGGTGGATGAGGGACAGGAAGATATGCATGGGGATAAGAGGGTGACAAAGCAGTAGAATTTTATGGTTTGTAATGGACTAGAAAACCCAGATCTTTAAGTCCTGTCTGGTGGGTGTCAGAATATTTAATCATTCTGACTTCAAAGGTCTTAACGTTCCTGTATTGTTTTAAAGTTACCTTTTAGTATTCTCACCATAAAATCATTGGTACAGTGTTCTGGTTTTGTAAAGTGCTGTCCCACAGAGGTGGCATCCTGGTTGGTACTGGCATTTTTCATATGATGTCTTTATGTAAATTAAATCTCTTCTTTAGCATCTGGCTTATTTCTCCAATATAGCACCCTTCATCACATTTTTTACACTGAATGATGCATACCGCATTGGAAGATGAGCATGTGAAGGATTCCTTTATGTTGAATATTTTTCCTTTGTGAATGACTGTGGGATTTTGTGAAATGTTTTGGCATAGTTTGCAGCTGGATATATAGGATGTGTGCCACTCTCTCCTTTTTGAGTCTGTGTTGGGAGCTTCTCACTAGCTTGTGTTTTAAGTTGGGTGGCTGTCGGAAGGCCAGTACTGGTGGGGATGAGAATATCCCTTTCAGTAATTCATCCTCCTGCTCTGGGTTGTATGTCACTACAAGGATTCCGTCTGTGGCTTTCTTTTCCTTGTACTGTAGCAGATTTTCCCTGGGTGTTTTGAGGGAGGAAGCAATATTCTTGGATATTATTTTGGGTTTATAGCCTTGTTGTCTGAAGGATGCAGTCAGGATTTTGAGGTGTCTATCTCTGTCCTCTGGGTCAGAGCAGATATGGTGGTATCTTGTGGCTTGGCTGTGAATAATGGATTTTTTTTGTATGTGAAGGGTGGAAGCTGGAGTTGTGGAAGTAGCTGCATTTGTCTGTGGGTTTCTTGTAAATGGATGTTTGTATGTAGCCATTGCTGATTGAAACTGTGGTGTCCAAAAAATTGACTTTTTCTGGAGTAGTCCATTTTGAATCTGATTGTAGGACGGTAGGTATTGAAAGAACTGTAAATTTGTTTGAGTTTCTTCCCCTTCAGTCCAAATCATAAAAATGGCGTCGATATACCAGTAGTATCTTAGGGGTGTGGTCTGATGTGTATTCAGAAATGTCTCTTCCAGTTCAGCCATCAAGAGGTTAGTATATTGGGGTGCTGTCCTGGTGCTCATCACAGTGCCCATGATTTGTAGATAGATATCATTGTTAAAGCGGAAATAGTTGTGAGTTAGAATAAATTTGATTAATTTTGTAATAGTTTCCGGTGAGTATTGATGGTCCAATGTGGATGTTTTTAGGAGTTTCTCACGTGCAGCTATGCCATCTGCATGGGGAATGTTATTATATAGTGATTCTTTATCCATTGTGACCAGAAGGGTACCCTGTGGTAACTTCTTTATATTTTTTTAATTTATTCAGAAAGTCTGTGGTGTCTTGTATGAAGCTGTTTGTCTTGTGCACAAAATGTTTCAGCATCCCCTCTACAAGTCCAGATAGTTCCTCCGTGAGTGTGCCAGTACTAGATATGATTGGTCTGCCAGGGTTTCCAGGTTTGTGGATTTTGGGTAGCATGTAGAATGTGCCATTAGAAGGATGGTTTGGTATGAGTTTCTTTAGATGTGGCTATACTTGTTTTGGGAATGTTTTGATAAGGTCTTTCAACTGTTTTGTATAATCCTGTGTGGGATCCTCAGTATTATTTAGTCATTATGTTTTTTTTTTTCTCTTACAAGGGTTTAGATTAGAATTCAGGGGTTGTATTTTTTTTCATCTCTCTAATTAGGAAGCAATATTTAAGCCCAGTGTTTTAAATTAACCATTATAAATATAGAATATGCAAACTTAGATGTGGTATGGATTTTGAAGTTATCTGTTCAGTTGTAAGAATTTTATATGTCCAAAAATATATTTTAATTGACTTGCATATACTTTCAGTGAGCTACATTTAGCAACAACGTGGCCTTGCCTAACAGAAGGTATCATTGTGGATAATGATGTTTATTCGTAAGTATTTGAATTTTAAGCCAAATTTTAAACAGTTTTGGAATAGAAGTTTGCTTTTTTTAGATATATGTTGCTTCTGCATGGGGAGTGGGAAAAATGGCAAGGAATTTAAGGAAGGTGAAGAAATGATCATTAGCGTGAAAGGCAGTGTTTTAATGGAAATAAATACAGCACTCATTGATGAGATCTCTTAAAAGTATTTTGTCTAGCTCTTGATTCTACATTTTTGGAGGGATGCACAGTAGAGCTCAGTGGGATCAGATGAAAATATGTACATTGTGGTGGTCTCTGAGAGTCAATAAAGCTGAGTAAAGAAATATTTAAAAAGCTCTGTTGGGATCAGTATCTCAAATGAAGGAAGTTTGTGCTAAGTGTACTTCCATGCAGGAACTGAGTTCTAAAGTCTATAATTTTGTTTTGTGAAAAATTAAAAGTATTAAATCAGCAATTTAAAAAAAAAAATGCACCTTTTCTAAAACACAATACAAAAAAAAATATGAAAAAAAGAGAATGGCTACAATTGTACCTTAACTCATTGTTAGAAAATCTCTCAGTCTTTGGGACATACTGGAGAAACTGTGAGTGGAGTGCTTTGGCACACTTCTTGGTAGGATTGCCATAGATTAGTTCTTTTCTGGAAAAAAAATTCATAAAGGTACTTGTGACCTGGAAATTTCCTTTTAGTTTACAAAGTAGAGATTCCTGTTCTAGCATGGCTAAAGAGATTAATCATCTCGTAACTGCAGGGTGATACACAATTGCAACAAATTAAAACAAGGTTCTGTCATCAAGCTTGTAACAAAGGTAGTCTTCAATTTATGACTTGTTAATAGCAGATCTAATAGAAGAAAGGAGCAAGAATAGATATAGTCCTTCAAGTATGCGATCATTAATTACAAAAGCTTTTCAACATCTGGCTCGTACACTTCATTGTTTGTTTGTTTTGTTTATTTCTAGTCTTTGTTTTCTTTATCTGAAGACAAGCAGGATTTAATTTTCCACACTGATGAGGTGATGTTATCTGACAGAGCCCAGCATGGTAAGCACTTCCCAGCATTCTTCTAGAAGCTTTTTAGAAGTGGCCTACTTTGCATGCATGTGTCTTCCTGCCCACCATTGTACTGCGGGGCTAACTCAGTCCATTTTTTTTTTCCGTGGAACAGTGTGGACGTGTTTTCTCTCCTTTCACACAGCTTGCATTATTGACAGTTTTTCTATCATAGTTGTGGTGGTGTTCTGACTTGCTTACAGTGTGTAAGTTCGTCATGCGGAACCATTGACTTCTGTCTTCCCTTTTATTTATTTTTTTTTTTTCAGAACTTTTAAGTTGTTTTTTTCTTTGTTTTCCCTGATCCTCTATGCCCCTTAGGCCTCAGGCACCCAGTTAAGGACTTTTTCACCATTGACCATTCATTGTTGTTTCATCTATTTTTCCTAGTCCCAAATAAAAACTCCCAGCGGTTTTAAGAAGTGCTGCAAGTGCAACAGGACCATGTCCCATGCAGACACCATAACTAGTGCCTGGAGGCCCGATCATAATTCCTCTTCTTGTAAACTCTGTTCACAAATGTCAAGAAGTGATGAGGTCTAGAGAAGCTGCACAGACAACCTTTTGGTGCTGAGAAGTCCAGTGCTTTGACTTAGCATCAGTCTTTATGGCTCCAGGAGTTGCATTGGATACTGAGGACGACACATCAACATCAAGCGTTGATAGTGGCCATCATATTTGGGCATCCTCTGATCCCCTTACGAGGGCAAGAAAGGATTCAATATTGTCCTCGTCGATGTCAAGGGACTCCAATGCCATGCATTGAACAGAAGCCAAGAAACATTGTCATTAATTCCCCTTGAAACAAGGTATTGAAGTCACCAATGCCCTTGAGCCTCCACCGATATGAGGGCTGCTCACCCTACCAGGAATTGAACCAGGGTGCTAGCCTCCATCGAGCCGGTTACCAGTACTAACCCATTAACTTCAAAGGACATGATCAATCCGGCTGATCCACAGCCTTCATTGACGACATCTCTCAGAGCAACTCTGGGCCATGCTGCAGGAAGAGAGGGGGATCCTTTTGCCTCCTAGGAATCCACAGCTTGGAAGCCCTTGATGCTGACAACTTAGGCATTCCAACCTATTCTGAAGGCCAATGCATTACCTGTGGGAAGTACATATTTGATGAGGCCTCAAGGGCATCAGAACTGATGTGCACAAACCAGTGTCAATCTCTTGTCCTACAGGGAAGGAGAGGACTTTCTTGAGGCACTGGAAGTTTGTGGTACCGTGGTGCCCCCAGCCCAGCATTGTATCAGGTCACATGAGGCAGGCAGAGACTCGCATGTCTCCAGGGGAGTACTTTTATGAGTCTGATTGTGTCCGCTTTTGGGTGTTTGAGAAAGGGGCCAGAGGTTCTGTCAGAGGTGGTGTCCCATGGTCTTCCCTCAGACATCTCCTCTCTGTATGAAAGGAGGAAGTTGCCTCCAGAGGAGCTCTCCTTTTATGACTTTGTTTGGGAGATGGTTAGGTCTGTTCTATTTGATTTAGAGACTGAGGATGAACCCAGGGCTGAGACATTGAACACCCTTCAGTTTGACCCCCCCCCCCCCCCCGCCTTCTACAAGGAATCTTGGACAATACCCATGCATAGAACCTTAAGCTTGTACAGATAAAGCAGTGGGAGACACCCCAGCTTTCAAAAAAGCCAAGAGCTCTGTCTCACTTCTCTGTGCCCTTGGGGAGGGAGACTCAGACCTTGGACTCTTTTAGGAAGAAATTTTCCAGAACACTGTGCTTGCTTCCCACATAGCTTCTTATCAGCTTGTAATGAGCATGCGCTTGTGGAATTGTGCACAGTATGACAGAGTTTGCAGACACATTTCCTCAGGAGAAGTCTGAAGAACTGTATCAGTTAGTAGCCAAAGAGCGAGAGTGCAGAAAGTACATGGTCCAGGGAACTTATGATAATTTTGATATGGTGTCTAGATCCTCCACTATGGGTGTTGAGTTGAACAGACTCACTTGGCTGTGTGCTTCAGACTTGGAACCAACAGTTCAATAGAAGCTGGCAAATGTTCCATACTGGAGAGACAATCTTTTTGGTGACAAAATGGAGGTGGTCAGTGACCTCATCAAGTCATTACCCCAACCTGCTCCTAGCTCAGTCTCCACATCCAGGAGGTATTTTGGTGGAAGGCAACAGAGGACCCACTATTCTCAAAGGTGAAGCTTCTCTCCCCTCTCTCAAACCCTCCCCCCCCCCCCCCCCCCCACCAGCATGAAAGCAAGCACGGTGCCTTTGATTATCAAACACTCCAAATTCTGGCGAAAGCAAACTAACCCAGTTATAAATATACGACCTGTAGATGTCAATGGACTCTTCCACTCCACAATAATAAAGGGTCCGGTGGCAAGAGATGAAACATCAGAGATGGATCTTGGAGATAGCATGGCGTTATATGCAGTTTCTTATCAGTCATGTCCTTCATGTCAGGACAGCATGGACAGGCATTGGCTAGGAGTATTTGTTGACAAAATCCTGCCAATCACATAAAAGCCTGCCACATCAGCCTTGGAAATCCTGAGTTAGGATAGAATTCCCCTTCTCTGTAGTTGTCTTGAATCATCTGTGCTGCTGGGTCACTGCACACTCTATGCCAGGATCAGGGTTACAGTCGAAATGTAGTGAACATCTCCAACAGATAAAATCCATGTTGATGGCTTCGACTTACTCTCAGATTAATTTCTGTGGTGCACATATTAAATTGTGTCAGGGCTATACCTTTTACAGTGTCCACAAAAGTAAAATTTTCTGTAGACTAATTGCCATTATTTACACACCTATTCTGAACTCCTTGGGGTTTCTCTGTTTCCCTCACAAGTACGGTTTCCCTGGGTAGCCTACACCTCATGATTCAGAAAAGAAATTAGCTGTGCTCTCTAGGTTTAAAGGATGCTTATACCAACATCCACATATATCCCATTTCAGCATCCAGAGTCTTCACAAAGTATCTTGCAATAGTTGCAGCATTGCTACGCAGACAAGGCGTGCACATGTTTTCCTACTTAGACAATTGGCTGGTCAAGAACACATTAGAAGAAGGTGTGAAAATCAATGTGCAAAACCATTCTGGTGCTAGAGCTACTAGGGTTCGTAATAAATTATCCCAAGTCCCACCTCATCCTAGCCCAACAGAGTTCATTGGAGCCCTGCTAGACACAACTCAAGTCAGTGCAGTCCTCCCAACCCAGTGAATAGAGACTCTCGCCTCTCCTTTGAGAGGTACACCAGAGTCAGCAGGTATCAGCTTGGCTGTTGTTGAGATTGCTAGGCCATATGGCCTCTACCATACATATTATTCCTATGGCATGCCTCAATTTGAGGCCAGCTCAATGGACCCAGCCTTCCTAGTGGGTTCAAGCCACAGGGAACCTTCAGGATGCCATAACTGCCGCACCTTCTGAAGGGGTCTCTGGTGGTTAATATGCTGTAGCTTGGATAAGAAACTACCATTCCAAATTCCATAACCCCACAAGACACTAATGACAGATGCATCCAACTTGGGATAGGAGTTCATGTAGATTGGCTCCACACCCAGGGTTCTTGGTCTTTTCAGGAGATCCAACACCAAATTAACCTCCTAAAGGCTTTCAGGGATTGGGTGGTGGACCAAATTATATTCAGACAGACAGTCATGTTGCAATGTACTACGTCAACAAGCAGAGAGGCACGGGATTGAGCCTCTTGTGTCAGAATGTAGAAATCATGAAAATGGAAAGGGGATAAGACTTGATATACTGCCTTTCTGTGGTTACAGTCAAAACAATTTACATATTACAGATACCTATTTTGTACCTGAAGTGGGCTCTTTCCCACATGATGAACCTCGGAGCCATCCTTATTCAGAACGAGGAGTACCTCTTGTATCCCAGCTTCCAATCCCTGGCATATTTATTTGACAGCATTTTTTTTCTTTTGTTCAGGTTCTTTGTTCTGACTTCAAAATAAATATATCTTGTGGCCTATAAGTCCTAATTTTGTACATAAAGAAATATCCTATGTTTCTATGTTCAGATTTCTCTTAGATTTACTGTAAATAGTAGGAGTTGGGGTCTGACAGTAGAAAAATAGGAGTCAGTATCAAAGGTTTGGTATACTGACTCCATAGTCTTGTTAAACCAGTCTGTTGTTCCCGCTAACCACGTGCCGATCAAGGTGAAAACGCATGGCATACTAGACCACAAGAGAACCTTTGCATTCTATCTGGAACAGAATAAAGCTCACAGAAAGGCCAGCCAGCTTTGTATCTTTAAACCCCATCAGGATGGGAGCTGCCATTGGTAAGCACACTCTTTTGATTTGGCTAGCAGACTACATTTCTTTTATTTATGTCCACGCTGGGCTGACTCTCTGGAGGGTCATGACACAGTTCAGTGTCAGAGCCATGGCTACGTCGTTAGACCACTTGAGATAAGCCTCCATAAAGGCGATCTACAGAGCTCCAATATGGACTTCAGTTCACATATTTACAACTCACTGTTGCCTAGAACGGACTCGCGACATGACAGCTGTCCTTCAAAATGTATTTGGGGTCTAGATTCCATCTCTTCCTTCCGGGCCCATTTGTTTCTATGTTACCGTTATTTGTTTTCATTATAGGTCTTTCTCATTGTACGCTCCTTTTCTTTTAAGACTGCCTGGGATTCCCATTAATGTGTATATTACATTCTGCTTGTCCTTGGAGAAGGCACTCATCTGTGGCAGGATGAATGGCCACATTGCCCTGCCCACCTCCTCTTGGAGTTGAATTCAGCTATTGTATCAAACTGAACTGGTCCTGCATGTCGAATGCAGGTGGGAAGACGTACGCATGCAAGGTAGGTAGGTAGCTTCCAAAAGCTTAGGGAAGAATGCTGGGATGTGTTTAGTGTGCTATGGGATGATATCACCCCATCAATGTGAATATTCATCTTGCTGTCCTTGGCAACCTACTACAGGTGAGTAACTGCACTTTCTAGTCTTCTGGTTTTGTTTCTTATATTGGGTGGTTTTCTGTAGTTAAATTATATTTCTTTCTTGAAAATATAAAATATGGAGTTGAGTGGAGGAATAGTCTTGTGGTTAATGCATTGGGCTCAGAACATGGGGAACTGGGTTTGATTCCCACTGCAGCTTCTTGTGACTCTGGGCAAGTCATTTCACCCTCCATTGCCCCAGGTAAAATGCTCATATTGTGAGCCCATTAGGGACAGAAAAAGTACCTGCATATAATAATTATAAACCACTTTGAACCACATAAAGGTGGTATATCGCCGCATCTCAAGAAAGATATAGTAGAATTGGAAAAGGTGCAGCGAAGGGCGACTAAAATGATAGCGGGGATGGGACGACTTCCCTATGAAGAAAGACTAAGGAGGCTAGGGCTATACAGCTTGGAGAAGAGACGGCTGAGGGGAGACATGATAGAGGTATATAAAATAATGAGTGGAGTGGAACAGGTAGATGTGAAGCTTCTGTTCACGCTTTCCAAAAATACTAGGACTAGGGGGCATGCGATGAAACTACAGTGTAGTAAATTTAAAACAAATCAGAGAAAATTTTTCTTCACCCAGCGTGTAATTAAACTCTGGAATTCGTTGCCGGAGAAAGTGGTGAAGGCGGTTAGCTTAGCAGAGTTTAAAAAGGGGTTGGACGGTTTCCTAAAGGACAAGTCCATAAACCGCTACTAAATGGACTTGGGAAAAAGCCACAATTCCAGGAATAACATGTATGGAATGTTTGTACGTTTGGGAAGCTCGCCAGGTGCCCTTGGCCTGGATTGGCCGCTGTCGTGGACAGGATGCTGGGCTCGATGGACCCTTGGTCTTTTCCCAGTATGGCATTACTTATGTACTTATGTACCTTACCCATTAATTATACTCTGAAAGGTTTGAAAGATTCATCTATTATACTTGATTTGTATTTGTCTTGGTTATCTCTTTTTTTTTTGTGCTGCTGTTATGCTTAAATTATCTCAGTAAAATATGGGCATTAACAATAATAAAGTATTAGTATGAGCAGTTCCTGTTAAGTTTATGAAAGCAATGATAGATAAAACAGCCTCCCAGTGGAGATGGTGAGAGCAAACTCATTTTGAGTTTTGTATGAACCTTTGTTCTACTACTTTATTTCACTAAATTATTCTTTTCTCTCATAAGCTTATTGATACCTTTTGAGGTAATTGTTTTTATCATATCCCCCTTTTCCCTGGCCTTCAGGATGCTTGGTATAAGGAGAAAAACCAGTGACCAAGCTAGGTCTGCAATATTTACAAGTAAACAAAATATGTAATATTTTTAGAAACAATTTGAATGAATAAAAAAGTGTGTGAATCCTCTTTGTGCAGTGATTTGGATCCCATCCAAGCTCCCCAGTGGTCTGTGAGAGTCAGAAAAGCTGAAAATCCTCAGTGTTTGTTGGGTAAGTTGCAAACAAAATTCTCAGATGTATTGCTTAGTTGTGCAAATTGATTTCCCTCTCACCGATGGGATAGTGCTATAAGATATTTGGGTTTGTTTGTGTTTTTTTGGTAGGCGATTTCCTAACTGAATTTTTCAAACTCTGTCGCCGAAAGGAATCAACTGATGAGCTGCTTGGACGGTCAGCTTTTGAAGAAAACGGAAAAGGTAGGTTTTCAAATTGTTCCTTATTTTTTAATGACAGTGGATAGTACTTGAGCAGTTTTGAAATGGAGTTTTTCTTTGAAAATTCTGTGCCATTAGGAAATGGGGATTTCAAAATGAAATTTCATCTCAGAAGTTCCATTTCTTACATTATCACCTGTCCTGGGCTCTGTCCTCACTAGCACAGCAAAGTGCATACTCTGCTGTTCATTGAAAGGGTCATTTCAGCCTGAGCAATTTGCCTTGGTAACTGCTTAAATTACCCAGGAAAATTACCTTTGCAATTACCCATCCCTATCCCAAAATCTAGCCAGTATACACTGAGTTATTTTGATTGTTTTAAATTCCTGTCCATTAGAGGGCACACAAAAGCAGTGAGATTAACGTTCTTCGCTCTTCACCCCCAGATTGTGAGCATTAATTCTCTATCAGAGCAGGATCCTTGCAGTTTCTATTTTTGTTTATCTGCCATCTGGCATTTTGTTAATTTATAGCACAGGGTTCATACATAGCATAGTTGTATAGGTGAAAAAAATCTGTCGTCATCAATAATTTGAAAACGATACTTTAACTACTCTTAAAATATAGTAACAATAGTAGTTTTTTTACAGAGACAACTGACATAAGCCATGCTTTGTCAAAACTCACTGAGCCAGCACCAGTTCCAATCCATAAGTTATCTGTCACAAGTATGGTTCACAGTGCAAAGAAAAAAATTCAAAAACACAGAGGAGCAGAAGAATCTCCACTAAATAATGAAGTTCTAAATGCTATTCTGTTGGTAAGCAATCATGATAATATATCCCCACAGTGCACAGTCCATTTTGAGTATATTTTGCATTTCATATTCATTTGTGGTATATATTTTATGTATATAATAATAGCAGTAAGGAATGTGGCTCTGTAACTAGAGGGTGGGGTGCAAGTACATGATAACATCCACCCTGGTAAATCTCCCACTCCTAGCTTATACATAGACCCTGGCACAACAAGTTGTGAATGTGAATGCACATTCTTTATTGTCTGAACCAGACCAGTCCAGAACCAGTGAGTTTGTTCCCATCAACCAGCAGATGGAGACAGAAAACAAAGACTTGTGTGGCCTGCCCTAATTGGGCACCATGCAACTAGATATCTTCAGCTTCTTGTTATTGGCTCCTGGGACAGTTGGAGAGCTGTAACTATATGAAGCAAGGGGTCCCTGGCAAGTAGCAGGAGAGCTTAGCACAAAAGTTACAAAAAAAAAAAAAACACGTGCTTAGAGATATAGGACATAGCACAGAGGAGTCTGAGCTCACTCATTCATGGCTAAATTGGGAAAGATTGTGAACAGCTTTTATTTAAGCCCTTAAAGCAGCTCAGAGGTGTGTTTTGAACTGGAACGATTGAGGCTGTGCCAGGCACATTCGCATTAAGAACTTCCAGTCAATTTTCATCATGCCCAGGACACCTAAGGAGAGCTGCAGATGCCCTATCATGGAGTTCCCGACTGAGCAGTCACAAACTGCCACTGTTGTGGAGTTTGCCGAGACACATCGGGTGACTGTCTAAACAATTCAGTGCTGTCTGTCAAATGAGGAGGGAACCCCCCACCTCTACAAGTAACTTTGTAAGTCTAAGTGCTTTGAAAATATTCCCCCAGCCTCTTTAGCCTTTCCTCATAGGGACGTCATCTTATCCCCTTTATCATTTTTGTTGTCTTTCTCTGTACCTTTTCTAATTTTGCTATATCTTTTTTGAGATGCGGTGACTAGAATTGCACATAATATTCAAGGTGCAGTCGCACCATAGATTGATATAAAAACATTATAATAATCTCAGTTTTGTTTTCCATTCCTTTCCTAATAATTCCTAACATTCTATTTGCTTTCTTAGCTACTGCTACACACTGAGCAGAGGATTTCAACGTATCATCAGTGACACCTAGATCTTTTTCCTGGGCAGTGACTCCTATTGTGGAACCTTGCATCTTATAGCTATAGTTTGGGTTCCTCTTTCCTACATGCATCACTTTGCAGTTGTTCACGTTAAGTGTCATCTGCCATTGGAATGCTCGGTCTACCATTCTCATAAAGTCCTTTTGCAATTTTTCACAATCCTCTTGAGATCTAACAACTCTGAGTAACTTTGTGTCATCGGCAAATTTAATTACCTCACTAGTTGTTCCCATCTCTAGGTCATTTATAGATATGTTTAAAAGCAGCAGTCCCAGCACAGACCCCTGGGGTACTCCACTATCCACCCTTCTCCATTGAGAATACTGACCATTTAACCCTACTCTCTGTTTTCTATCTTATAACCAGTTCTTAATCCACACTAGGACTCTACCTCCTATCGCATGACTTTCTGATTTCCTTAGGAGTTGTTCATGGGGTACTTTGTCAAATGCCTTTTGAAAATCCAGATACATAATATTGACTGCTCACATTTGTCAACATATTTACTCACCCCTTCAAAGAAATATAGTCAGTTGGTGAGGTAAGGTTTCCCTTGACTAAACCCATGCTGGTTTTGTCTTATTAATCCATGCCTACGTATATGCTCAGTAATTTGGTGAAATGCTATTATGGTTCCCAGGCCCACTGGCAGACAAAAGAGGCAGACTCATAGCAGCACAACAGCTTCAGTGATGGGATTTTCCATGAGTCTCCATTTCCCGTTTATCAGTGTAAGCAGTACTAGATGTGCTGGCAAGATAACCAGGAACTACACGATGTTGGGGAAAAAAGCAGGACCCCAGCATTTTTCCAAATAACCCAATAAAATCCTACTGCAGTAGAAACTTCTGCCTGAAATTCAAGACATTTCTAAGTACTTTATTTTTCAACAGGATGGAGCTCTAATACTTAGAGCTCTTAATGATGAAACCGCAAAATTTATTGAGCCACAAGCTTGAAGACTTCGTGAATGTGTCAAGTTTGAAGGAGGACACTTTGAACACAAATTATGAATTAACTAAGAAAAAAAACATTATATGATGTATTTTCAAAGGTCGTATTTAATTAAACAATTGCAAAGCATTTTGAAACTCTGTAAGGGGTCCCATTTTTTCTGGAAGAAAGGAAGAGGGGGGGAGAGAAATAGGTATGAGAGGAAAATGGAAAGGAAGAGAGGGATTGACTCAAACCCCCCCCCCCCCCCCAGCAACACTCATAACCCTCTTCTAATAGTCACTGTTCCCTCAATAAACATCCCTTTCAGGAGAGGGAGGATAGAATTGAGAGAGTTTAAGTGGTAGTGAGATGGATGGAGCATTGAGAGAGGTAGCATGTTTATGTTGGGGCTAGCAGGGAGGGGGGAAGGCAAATATTCAAGACTTGCGTAATAGGTTTAGGCTGAGTACAGATGACTTAGCAGAGGTAAGAGAAGTGGACAGATTTCTCCAGTAAATTTCACTCAGGTCAATATTCACCCACCACGGTCAATGTTTTTTAAACATTTTTGCTACAGTGGTGAAAAAAATATTCAGTGCTGCTGTCCAGATAACAGCTGGTACTGAGTATCCAGATATGGCTGTTGGCACCGGAACTGATCCAGATAGTGGCAGTATTCAGTCTGCCATCCAGATAACTTAGGATTGCATTCCATCTCGGTTGTCCAAATAGCAGACTGAATATTGCCACTATCAGATAAGTTCCATGACTACCCTGGTTCTGCCCACACTCTTCCCTCGGACTTAACATAGCACAGAGGCAATCTTTAAGGATATTTAGCAGCACTCTCTGGATAGTGCCTCTGAATAATCTGATCAGCAGCACTTTTCTGGCAAGTGGATATGTACTTTTGAATATTGACCCTGGAGATGTCAGCTAGTATAAGTTTACCTGGCTGATTTATTTTCTATTAATTACTAGGTAACTTAGGCCATCTAATCCTTTTACCTCTATCTTATCTATCATTCCCAGTATGAAATTTTGTTTTGTTTTTTTAAATTGTAAACCACATAGAGGCTCATTTTCAAAGCATATAGATTTACAAAGTTACCTAGGTTACTATCGGCTCATTTTCAAAGCACTTAGGGCCTCTTTTACAAAGCCGCGCTACCGATTCTCAGTGCAGCAAATGAGAGGAAGACCATTCAGTTCCTTTGCTTTGAAAATACACCTCCATGTAACTTTGTAAATCTATGTGCTTTGAAAATGAACACCTTAATCATGTTAGATAGTATATCAAATAAAGTGAACTAGTGGATGTTGCCAATTTAAGGATAGTGTGTTTTATATTCAGATTCACCTGTTTCTGTCAATATTATAAAATAAATGTGTGTGATGAATCCCTCCCTCCTGCAGTATTGTGAAGCCTATTTTTATCAGTGACAAAAGCATATGTTTTTTTAATAATAGTATACGTGTTTAATAGTATAGGTGTTTAAATAATCCTGCCCACCCTATATTGCACGAGGTTGTGAGAATTCATGTTAAATAGTTTTAAAAAATATATTGTTATGTTATAAAAGATATGTGTCTGAAGAAAATGTATATTAACAGATGGTTTCTTATTGGTTCTCTTAAGTTCTTGTTTCCAGATGCAACTGACAAATCAGCAGATGAATCTGAAGCTAGATGCTTTCCCTCTGTGGTAAATACCTCTCCGTCAGACAGCGAGGAATATGTAAGTCGGAGAGATTTTGTCCCCAGAGAAGGATTGATGTTTATGAACATATCTGTAGTTTTAAAAAAATGCTTAGCAAGCCTGTCAGTATGTTCCAGGTTTAGAAAAGATGTGGACAAGTTCCTGGAGAAAAAGTCAATAAACCATTGTTAAGATCAGACCCACTATTTCAATTTTTAGATCCTCAGATGGATTTTGTGGTTTGTTTATTGACCAAGTTGGTGTCTAGGAGTTTGTTCACGAGTTGGTATAATTTCTTCTTGTCTTTATAATTTTTTTTTTTGTTACATTTGTACCCCGCACTATCCCACTCATGGCAGGCTCAATGCGGCTTACATGGGGCAATGGAGGGTTAAGTGACTTGCCCAGAGTCACAAGGAGCTGCCTGTGCCGGGAATCGAACTCAGTTCCTCAGTTCCCCAGGACCAAAGTCCACCACCCTAACCACTAGGCCACTCCTCCACTCCTATCTGTCCCTATTTTGGTTTTATAGTATAATCTTTTGGCCTGTCTTATTGCGTATTTGTATTTTCATTGTATTTGTTTCCATGTGTTGAGTGTATGTTCATCTTTTGTTTTATTCCATGCTCGTTCAAGTTTCCTGGTTTGTGTTTTTAACTTTTTTAGTTCATCATTGAACCATGGTGTCGAGTTATGCTTGCGTGGGGTTCTTGTTCGTAAGGGCGCAATTTCATCTAGTATGCTTTTGCATCTTTTGTCCCATTCTATGAGGTAGTATATAGAATCTGTTTGTGTTGCCCATTCGTTATTGTATATTAGTTGCCAGAATGTTTTCGTATCTACTTGACCTCTTGTGCTGTAGGATGTTTGTTCTAGTATTCGTTATATACCCTTCTTCCTCCAATGTAGGGATAAGTTTAATTTGTAGTGGTCGGTTCATGGTGTCTCTGTCCATTTCGTATTTGTTATTGTTAGGTTCTGGTCTGTTGAGAGTTTGTGTGAGACGTGGGTTGCTTGCATTTGTGGCCATTTGAGATCGCATAAACGGAGAAATTCCTTACATCCTCGTGCGTTGATAGAGTTCGGGTCTTCTAAGTGAAGGTTGATGTCTCCTAGTACTAGTGTATTGGAGTTGGTTACACATGTGTTTGAAATAAAGTCCATGAAGTTGGTCTGGTCTTCATTCCAATTACCTGGGGTCTGTAAAGCAAGACACAATTCACATGATCGCGTAGGGTTTTGTTGTGGATTCTGATTGAGGCAATTTCAAGTTGAGGTGTTATGGACTTGGCAGTGGTTTCGGTGGTAAAGTGGGACATATAGATTAGTGCTATGCCTCCGCCTCTCTTTTCTTTTCTGGTCCAGTGTGTGATTTTGTATCCTGGAGGGCACAGGTCTTGGATTATAGGGTCCTTTTGGTCATGGATCCATGAGGAAGAGTAGGTTGAGGTTTTCTGACATGATCCAGTCTGTTAGTATTGCTGTTTTATTTACAGCAGATCTGGCGTTGACGTAGCCCACTTGGATTGTTTGGAATGGGTCTTCTGTATTTGGTGTTAAGTGGACTTTTGTTAGTTGTCGTTTCTTTGTTGAGGTGAGTTTGTTTGGGGGCCCTTCTTTCCCTTCTGTTGTGGTTGTTCCTTTGTTTAGGTTGTTAACAGATTGGTGAGCTTTATAAAACCACTTTATATATTTTGTTCATCTGAACAGCTGCTATTCAAATTACAGTAGGTTGAATATATGGAGAATATATGTAACATGTCAAATATTCCCTTACACAGCACAGTACAGAACTTCAGAGCTGTATAGAAATTGAGTTTCTCTAGTTCAGGCTTGTTTTCTTTACATGTTATGTTAACAAGATAGTTGGTATTAGAGAGTTGTTCATCTCAGTAGTACAGTGCACTCCATTAAGTACAAGTTGGATAAGCGCATGCTCTGTTTAACTGCATGCCGTCCTTCGGTTCCGTTTTTGGCGCCATCAATTTCTATGGGGACAAACTTCGGTTTAGCGCACCACTGATAAGTGCAAGATTCGCTTAAATGCATGGTTTAAGACCGCTCCTCTGCAGGAAAGACTCCGCATAAGCGCACGTACTACGGAATATGGAAGCTGATTGGCACGAGACAAAGGGGTGGTAAATTTGAAATCTCGTTGGTTAACTGCCACAGGCAGAATAAGCGAAAGAAAGTTGTTAGAATGTACACTGGAGTCGTCGTCATCATCGTGCAACTGTAAGACCTTAACACTGACTGAACGAATAGAAGTTCTTAAAAAATTAGAAAACAAACAAAGTCAAGCATCTATTGCTAAAGAATATGGTGTCAATCCCAGTCAAATTTCACGTATCTTGAAGCAGAAAGATCAGCTTCTGGAAGACTGGCAAAACAATACAAATCCACACAGGAAATGAAAACGGGCGGGAAAAGCTGAGAATGTAGAAGATGCTCTTCAGTGGTTTTCTCAAGTCAGGAGCAGACCGTTTCCTGTCAGTGGTCCACTGCTTATGGCGAAAGCTAATCAGCTAGCTGAAAGTCTTGGACTAACTGAATTCAAAGCCACTGTTGGATGGTTGGAAAGATGGAAGGAGAGGAACAACATAAAATTCAAGAAACAGCATGGTGCAAAACAAGACACTGATGGCTTTGGTGCTGAAAATTGAGTTGTTTCAGTTCTTCCTACCATCTTGAATGAGTTTGCACCTCGTGACATTTTCAGTGCTGACGAAAACGGTCTCTACTGGCGAGCGATTCCTGATGGAACACTTGCATTCAAACAAGCCGAAACTACAGGAAGTAAAATGTCGAAGGACCGACTGACGATCCTCCTTTGCTGTAATATGGATGGGAGTGAGACGTTGGAACCACTCGTCATTGGAAAGAGCATAAAGCCCCGTTGCTTCAGGATTGTTAAGCGACTTCCTGTGTCATACGAGGCTAACTCAAATTCATGGATAACTGGGGAAATTTGGAGGCAGTGGCTAAAGAAGTTAGACACTAGAATGCGGGCACAAAAGCGTCAGATTTTGTTGCTTTGTGATAATTGTGCTGCACACAGTGATTATGTCAGACTGTCTAACGCCAAGGTGGTCTTCCTGCCACCAAACACTACCTCTCTGATCCAACCTATGGATCAGGGCATAATAACCAATTTCCAAAAACATTATCGGACTCTTGTACTGCATGAGGGTTACGGATGACTAGACTGGCAAGGATAAACGTGCTGTTGAACTGGCTCGTAATCTATCACTGTTGGATTCCCTACATATGCAGAAAGAAGCCTGGAATCATGTTACACAGGCAACCATTGTGAACTGCTACGAGCGGGCAAGCTTTGTTAAGGATGTGGAGAGGGACAAAACAGATGCAGCTGTCAGATGAACAGGCTATTGACATCCCAGCCGTCAGTATAATAAACAGTACTGTACATATGTTTATCAGTTGTCAAGCTTCTTTGGGTCACAACGGTTAAGTGCACACTCCGGCTAACGGCATGTATTTCTTTGGTCCCAGACCCCTGCACTTAAGCGGATTGCACTGTATATATTCATATTTTCTTTCCACTTCCAGCATATTTTATTGCATTATGCAGTTACTCAGTACTTATAAATCAGCTACCAATTCCATGTTCAAAAGACATTAATTGCTTCTGATTCATCTTTCCTTAAATTTTCATCTGTTTACTTTCTCTTGGTCTCTAATTTCTTCTGGTGATTTTAGTTCCTTTACATTTTTACTGCCTTAATAGATGCATTGAAAAGTTTATAGGGAATTGATAAGAAACATTGTACTTGTTTACCCACCATTCAGTTTCATGTTTTCAAGCATGACTCCCTCAACACTTCTTCAGCTTGTATAAAAGTCTGTTCAAGAACTCTGAGAGCTGTAGGAATTGCTGCCATATTCATTTTGTCCCATAACATGGATACATACCCAGACGATAAAATCTTTCTCTCTCTCTTCCCCAAGAGGATTGCCCATCAGAGTTGAAAAATGAGTAATGGGAAGATTGTCCACTTGGGAAGGGAAACAGGGACTCTACTGTGAGTAACCCTGCTATTCAGGGAACATATACTGTATTAAGGGATTAGAGTTTCCACAAATTCACTGTTGTTTCTGGCAGTTGTGTTGACTAGACATTTACTGAACACGATTAAGGAAAAGCACCTTCTATTTCAAATATTCTAGCATCTTGCAAGTCTGAAAAGTAAACCAGTGTCAAATTAATACCTATGTTCATCTAAAGATTTTCTATGGAAAAAGGATTATTTTATAAGTATAAAATAATGTTCTTGGTATTCCATTTTTATATATAAAATGCAAATGGTATTGTAATTAAATTTCATCTTTGTATTTTTGAGCTACAATAAAAAAAGAAAAACTGATATAAAATCAGCACAAGAAGAGCCAGTGACTGAAGAAGAGCATGGATTACCCATTGTTAAACACCAAAAACAAGAACTTAAAAAAAAATCTTTTATAGGAAGCAGATGTATATAGAGCCAAGAAAAAGTAAAACAGTAAAAGGCTGCAGATGCTCAAACACCAGAAAGCCAAATTTATTATGAGTGCCAGTGGATGTGAAGAATAAAGTATGGAGTCTTGAGCTCATCCTTCATGCCAATTGCACAGGAAGATAGGATAAAAAAATATTTTGTTAATCGTCAGGAAATGATCCTTGAAAGATATGTATTAGCAAGTAATTGTTGGCTAGCTGCCTTGAGGATGAACATTCAGAGCTGGCTTTTGCCCCAGCTGGACTCTGTGCAGACAACAGAGACAGTGCGCTTCCATGGCCTTGATATCACCCCAAAGTTCTTTGAGGCTACTGCAGCACCCCTGAAGCAGTCATTGGTTACATATCCGTAAAGTTGGCTTTATGAACATACCTACCACTGAGAGGTAAACAGCTAAATAAAGCAATGGCTTCTAAAGTCATATAGAAGAGAAACAACACCATCATCTTTACAGACTTGAAATATAAGGTGCTGTTTTTAATGCTGTTTGCATGAAATGTTTAGTTAATATATCTACCATAAAACAATAATGGCTATCAAAAATGTATAGCTTTATTTTAAAAACTAGTAAAAAAAGGGCCGTTTCGGTCAGAAATGAAACGGGCACTAGCAAGGTTATATTGATTAGTTGTCTTTTGTTAACCAAATAGTTCATATTAAAGTATTGTAATGAGATGGAGTAATAGTGAAGGGTGCCCTCCCTGCTTACCTTTGTTCCGTGTTTGTGTGCATTGGCCAGCACAGCGTTAACTGTGGAGGGAGGGTGTTCATCGCGTTCGTTTCTTTTTTGGGGGTTTTTTTTCGCGAACGCCAGCTGAGTTTTAAATGAGGAGGGAGTCTATTCAGCGCTTCACTGACGGCGCCGGTTTTTCTCTTCTCGTCCGTGGGAATGCCAGCTGAGCGATTTCTTTGCAGGGAGGCTTTTCACCACTTCACTGCCGGCACCGGTGTTCCGGGGGTTCAGCGCCTCACTGACTGCTTCTTTTTTCCACGTTTGTTTTGTTTTCTTCTCGTCCGTGGGAAGGCCAGCTGAGCAGTATCTGAGGAGGGAGGGTGTTCACTGCCGGCACCAGTGTTCCGCTGTTGAGCGCGTCTGTGCCATCAGGTAGTCTCGAGCGTGTTCAGTTTGGGTTTTGGCGGGCAACTATTTTCGTGAGCCAGTTGTGTGGGGGGAGGGAGGGGGAACAGGATCAGCAGAGAGTTTTTTTTTCCCCCTGGTTTGACGGCATAATGGGTGCAGTGACGTCAGCTGAGGCTTCGGAGACCAAGAAAGTTACGGACACAGGCAGCCAGGTTTTAGAACGTTGGAGGTGAGAATTATTATATAGGAATGTTTGTGGGATATTGGGTCTTTTCATGTCATTTTTTTGGGCCAACAGTGCAATCGAAATTGGTCCCTGAGACTGTGATTCAGGAGCCTTCATTCACAGCTAATTAGATTCATCCCTCCCACCCCGCAATTTTTTTTAACTTATCCAGTATATAATCCAAAATTCCAACAATGCAGATTCTTGACCCAGACCTAAATCCCCAGAGAGAAAGCCCACATATCGCCTTGTACTATCCTCAAATGACTTGGCCCCATTCAACCTATCACCCTTTCCCTCGTGCATCTCCTAGCTTGGCCAACATACATCCCATTTCTGAAGGAGTTCTGTTTTGTGTACTTTCACTGTTAATGTTTCCATTATATACACTTATCCTACCCTAGATATCCAGTCTCCAGTTTTATATTTCCACTGACTGACTTCAGCCGAAGCCTAGCAGGAGGCATGGTCTAGCAAGCGTTGATGAAGAGTAATGGCTGAGACTTCTCTTCTCCGGTTTCTTCCCCTCCTACCTCAGGGTTTATGAAGTCTGCCTTCACAGAGCCCTAGCCCTGGACCACTCAGTAATTGAACTCTGTACTACCAGTAGATCAGTCCCAGAACGTGCATGCTTAAGTATTTGGAACAATTAGACTATTCTTCATCACTTTTCATTTCTTTTGTTATCAAGCTTTCCATTCATCAGTGCGCAAAACTGGAATGCGCTTCCCAGAGCCATAGCCAGTCAGAGTGACTACCTACTCTTCCGCAGGGCTTTAAAAATGCATCTGTTTGCAAAAACATTTTCTACAAGACCTATGTAGGACTATAACCCCTGCAAGCATGCAAACATGAAATCTAATTGGACTCATTCTTTTGTAACGTTCTATGACAAGCGTCTTTTCTGTCTTGCACTTTTGCTCTTCATTTCTAATTTGTTTCTGATATCACCCAGAGATCTCTCTCTGGTTTTGTAAGCCACATTGAGCCTGCATGTATGTGGGAGTAATGTGGGGTATAAATATATTGATAAATTTCTAGAATCATTTCACTTTCAAAAGAATTTTCTGCAACTCTCAATTTTAGCCATATTAGGTTATAGCAATTCTTTGTACTTAGGTATAACTTCTAAATTGATCTCCAAAATTCAATTGATTAAATATTCAGCTGACAGACTAATTTTCTGTAAGACCCAAAGTGATCATGTGACTCCTTTGTTGAAGGAGTTACATTGACTGCTGATACAGGCCCAGATCTATTTTAAGGTGTTACGTTTTTAGTTTTTAAGATCTTAGAAGGTAGTTGGCCAGAAGATTTTTCTCAGTTGGTGAAGATACTAAATTCTAATACAATTTCTATGAGTTGTAATCATTTGCTTTTGGCTTTCCCTCACAATTAATTATGTGGGATTTAAGGCTTTATTTTTAGCTGTTCAACTATGGCCTAATCTTCCTGTAGAATTAACGTATAGTTAGGTGTTACTATTCTTTTCATAAGGCTTTGGAAACTTATTTAAGTTTGATAAGCAATGATGTTACTGTTTAATTTTCTTCCTCATATTTTTGTTTTGTAATTCCTGATGTATCAGTATTCTTTTTACTGTATCTCGCCTTGAATCTCAATTTGAGGCAGTTGGGGTGATAAGTCTTCTATAGCATAACATAACAAATACTGATTTCTACAGCAAATATTTATTTGGGTCCGTTTTCAAATGAGATGTTCAGTGGCGTCCGCTAAGATGGCTAAAGTATAAGTGTAAATTAGCCACGTTTTCAGCAGCACTGCATATATAGTATGTGCTGCTGAAAATATATGTCTACTAGCCGTTGAGCCCGTGAAAACGGGCTAATTTTGGAATGGGGGGGGTTTCCGAGCCCCCCGGAGTCGCTGCCGCCGCCGCCCCTCCACCCAGCCCGAGCAGCACTGTAAACTTACATCAGCAAAGTTTCGTCGGGGTGGGCTTCCTTTTCTGCCTGTGTCCCGCCCTCGTGTGACGTAACGTCGGCGAGGGCGGGACAAAGGCAGAGAAGGAAGCCCGACGGCAGCTTTGCTGATGTGCCTGCTGCTGCGTGGTGATATAAGTTCACAGTGCTCGGGCCAGATGGAGGGGCGGCGGCGACTCTGGGGGAGGGGGAGTGGTTCCGGCTCCGGCGTCTGCAGCATGCCAGTAGAGACTTCCCTCTCTGTCCCGCCCCCATCATCACGTATTGAAGCGGGGGCGGGGCAGAGAGGGAAGTCTCTACTGCGCATTTGCGAGTGAGTACGGTCACTCGCTGTTTATATGTTTGATTCTACATGTATACTTATGTGCCTACTCTAGACATATAGGCACAGATATTGGGCACCTGTGCAACTAGCATATACATTTACCTCCGGATTCTATATACAGTGCTTGAATTTGGGCATGCTGAGATGCGCATGCAAATTAAATGGTTAATGAGCTCTTAACTATAATAATTGGGTGGTAACAACCAATTATTGATGTTGATAGGCACTCATTAAAATTTGCGTGTGCATCTGGCTTCGCACTATTCTATAAAGCAGGGCATCTAATAACACGTTACTCAAAAGGTGGCGTGGGCATATCAGTGGTGGTCTGAAAAGTTATCTGCATAGTTATAGAATATGGCCTCAGTGTGGCAAACTTGGGCATCAGCACTTACACCAGGTTTAAAGTTAGGCATGGGAATCAGCGCACACCATTTATAGAATAGTGCTTAGTGCTGATAATTCCCCCACCCCCTTAGTCTGTATGCACCAGGTTATACCTGGTTAGTCTGTATGCTCCAGGTTATACCTGGTTTTTCTATACCTATATGTCTAGAGTAGATATATAGTAGACCCCGCCCCCTTCTGTGCCCATTTTTAATGCAATGTGCCTACTGGGGTGCATGCATACTTTTTTTTATATGTGCACCTCCAATGAAAGTGAAACTCAAGCAGCATTTAGACATTTGGCACAGCACTGAAGGTGCAAATCTTGTTTGGAAATTGACCTCATTATTTACAAATGCAGTATCATAGCTGTGTTTTGTATTTATCATTTGCTCATTCACACGTGCATGATATTTTGAAATCTAATTCAGTTTTTCTGTATATTCATGTTTAGAATCTCTTCAGCCAATTCAAATCAGCACCCTCGGATAGTCTAACATACAAGCTGGCTTTATGTCTGTGTATGGTAAATTTTTATCATGGAGGTGTGAAAGGGGTGGCACACCTGTGGCAGGAGTTTGTACTGGAAATGCGCTACAGATGGGAAAACAATTATCTTATTCCAGGGTAAGAGTTATAAAATGAAAATGTATTGATGTTAGGTGCCTGTTATGACACAATTGAATTAACTTTTTTGATTTTTAAAGCAGCTATTCTGTTATGATTGGGGTCTGAACCCCTCTCAAACTTACCTCTTTCCTGGGGGGTCAGCTTCTTAGCTGGCTTCTGTTTCTTTTCTCTGTCCTTTCTGAGCTGGCTCTGTCTCTCTGTGCTGGCAGCTTCCAGCAGCATGGCTCTAATTGTTTCACTATACTGCACCTGTGTGTGTGTTGCCTGAGTTGCTCTACCTCTCTTTGGGTGTACTGGCTTCAAGTGCTACACAGTGTTGCATTGGTGTGGGTTGGGCCTCTCTGGGTCAGTGTGCTTTTGCCTAGGTCTAGGGAGTGTGACATCATCAGGGAGGGCCTTGATAAGGAAGTGGTGCTGTTTCCTTCAGAGCCTTTGCAACAGTGGTGTTTGCTTTAGGTAGGGTGGTGCAGTGTGCACTTCTGACTTTATGTCTAGTTTCCCTGCTTGCTTTTGCTAAGGGCCAGGTTACTGTTAGTGCAGTATGCACTGGTGACTGTGTGTTTAGCTTTCCTGCTTTTCCCTTATGGTTCCCCTGCTTTTCCCTCTTGGTTTTGGAAGCATTGCTATGTGTAGGGCTTTGGAAGCGCTGTTGCTGATAGAAGTACTTCAGGGTTTGGTGTTGTTAGGAACGCTGCAGAGTTTGCTGTTAGAAGTACTTCTGGTGTTTGTGCTATTGGAAGCATTGCTATGTGTAGGGCTTTGGAAGCTCTGTTGCTGTTAGAAGTACTTCAGGGTTTGGTGGTGTTAGGAACACTGCAGAGTTTGCTGTTAGAAGTACTTCTGGTGTTTGTGCTATTGGGAGCATTGCAGTCTTTGCTGTTGGTGTTTGGTGCTTTAGAAGCACTTTTGGCTTATGTGTTAGCTTCACTGCTTTTTCCTTGTGGCTCCCCTGTCTTCCCTTTTAGTGCTAGGAGCTGTTCTGGTTGCTTGCCAGAGTAGTGCTTAGGAAGCACCTTGTTAGTTGTATCTAGCTTGCTAGAGCAGTGCTTAGGTAGCTGGTTAGTTCTGTGTTTAGCTTATTAGTGTAAAGCTCTGCTTGTAGCTTGGTGCTTAGTAGCACCTGTGTTAGCTTTGTGTTTAGTTCCCTGCTCTGTTAGTTTAGGGCTTAGGAAGTCCCTTTCTTGAGCAGGGCTTAGGAGCTCCTGTTTAGTATAGGGCTTAGGAAGTCCTTTTGTCAGTTTACTGTTAGGAACACTCCTGCTGGTTTAGGGATTGGGAGCACGTAGATCAGTTTAGGTTTAGGAGCACTTCTGTTTCCAGTCCTGGTCCCTATGTCATCCGGTATCCAGTAAGTCCTGTCGGCTACTCGAACCCAGGAGCTCAACTCCTGGGGGGCTTAGTAGCTAAGCGCAGGTGAAGCTGTGCGGACCAGTCCAGTGTGCTGCAGTCCAGTGTGTTCCAGTCCTGTGTCCTCCAGTCCGGGGGATTCCAGTCCATGTGTTCCGGTTCGCTGGGCAGTGCCTGCAGTCCCTGCCGGTGTGCTTGCCCAGTGTTGGTTGGTGGGTTTTGCCTGCTGCTGTCGCTCCTCGGCAGCAGCCCAAGGGCTCACGTTTGCTCCAGAGCCTAGCCCCGCGGGCTCTGAACCTGAGAACCTGACATATTCATTCTAGAAGAAATATTTATTTGATATGAAGTTTCGTACTTCAAGAAATTGGAACGATTCCGTGAAAATTATTATTATGCTGTCATATCAACTCTTCCATCCTAGTGGTGCAGGATGGTTGGGAACTACCTTGTCTTGTGGGGTATATGCCATTCTATGAAATCAAAAAAATTTACTTTAGAAGAATGCTGTACTTCATAAAACATCGGGATGGAGAAGAAACTCAGAGAAGCCAGGGTTCATTTCTTGCTGGTGCTCTTTGTGACCTAGTTAGACACTTCAAAAATGGTGGTTATATTAATAAAGGGGAGCCATCAGACAAACTGGTATGGCCATTAAAATTCATACAAGCCATTCACCTTAACCCATGAGTTATCGATTATCTGGTCTCCAAGAAGAAATTAGTGCATCCTAATATACCATTTATTAAATTAATATTTCCATGTTCTCAAACAAACCTAATCGCATGCACATAATAGGTGTTGCACATTTCTTTTTTTTAATTTTTTTGTGTCTGTGTATCAATAAATTTTTATTGAAAAAATATAGAGAGGAGAACAATCAGAACAGGAAAACACCACATGAGGAGACAATCAAGACCATACCCCCTCTGTCTACCCCTCCACCAAACACCCCCTATCTCCCAACCCACCATTTCTATATTTCTTGTGACCGGGAGCAATTCACTTCAACCTCCATTGCTTGAAGTGCAAACTTAGATTTTAAGCCCTCTGGGACACAAATACTGTACTTGAATGTATCTCGCCTTGAGCTACCAATAAAAAATGTGAGCTTAATCCAAATAAATTTCACAGCAATGGCTGCAGTATAGATACTAAGGGCCCTGTTTACTAAGGTGTGCTAGTGTTTTTAACACGTGTTAAAAATTAGTGCTTGCTAACCATGTAGACACCCATAGGAATATTATGCTTAGCGTGCGCTAAAAATACTAAAGCACCTCTAGCGTGGTTTAGTAAACAGGGTCCTAAGCTATAAAAAGCCCTATAAATCATATGAGGATAGAGCAAGAGCCGGAGAATGTCATAAGACTGTAACAGTGTGAAAAGCTGAAACAGCAAAAATGTATTGACTTTTAACACTGTAATATCCTAGACCTAAGGGCCTTGAACAAATTCCTAGTTCGAGAAGAGTTCAGGATGGGTTCCCTGGGTATCCTTCTTCCCATGATTCAGGAAAACGATTGGCTATGCTCTCTGGATTTAAAGGATGCTTACACGCACATTCCGACACTCCAAGCTCACAGGAAGTATCTTCGGTTTCGGCTGGGAACGCAGCACTTTCAGTACCGCGTACTGCCCTTTGGCCTGGTGTCTACGCCCAGAGCGTTTACAAAATGCCTAGCAGTATCACAGCATCACTACGCAGACTGGGAGTGCATGTGTTTCCTTATCTTGACGATTGGCTGGTGAAGAGCACCTTGGAGGACTGTGCTCGGGAGTCCATGCGAATGACGATTCAGGTGCTAGAACTACTAGGGTTCATAATAAATTACACCAAGTTCCATCTCACTCCTGTTCAGAAATTGGAGTTCATTGGAGCACTGTTGGACATGAAGACAGCTCGGGCTTATCTCCCCGAGACGTGGGCCGAAAAGCTTCTGACCCTGGTGTCCACAGTACGAGTGTCTCAGCAAGTCACAACTCGGCAGATGTTGAGACTCTTGGGGCACATGGCCTCCACATGTCATGTAACATCCATGGCACGTCTACATTTGAGATCCACTCAGTGGACCCTAGCTTCCCAGTGGTATCAAGCTGCGGGAATCTAGAAGATGTCATCTGACTGGCCACTGACTTTTGCAACTCTCTTCAGCGGTGGACAATCCAGCCCAATTTATCCATGGGACGATCATTCCAAATTCCCCAGCCGCAGAAAGTGCCGACGACGGATGCATCCCTCCTGGGCTAGGGAGCTCATGTGGATGGGCTGCACACTTGGAGCTTGGTCCTTCCAGGAAACAGGTCTTCAGATCAATCTCCTGGAGCTCCGAGCGATCTTGAACGCTCTGAAGGCTTTCAGAGATCAGCTGTCCAACCAAAGTATCTTAATTCAAACAATCAGGTTGCAATGTTCTACACCAACAAGCAGGGGGGCACCGGATCTCGCCCTCTGTGTCAGGAAGCCATCCAGATGTGTCTTTGGGCATGCCTGGCAGGCGTAAACAGTCTGGCTGACAGGCTGAGCAGGGTAATGCATCCTCACGAGTGGTCACTGAATATGGGCATAGCCCACAAGATCTTCCGAGCATGGGGCACCCACTCGGTGGATCTTTTTGCCGCTCAAATCAATCACAAGGTGCCTCAGTTCTGTTCCAGGCTTCAGGCCCATGACAGGCTAGAGTCAGACGCCTTTCTCCTACATTGGGGAACAGGCCTCCTGTATGCGTATCCTCCCATACTTCTGGTGGGGAAGACTTTGCTGAAACTCAAGCAAGACTGTGGAACCATGATCCTGATTGCACCATACTGGCCACATCAGATTTGGTTCTTTCTTCTTCTGGAATTGTCCTCCAAAGAACCGTGGAGATTGGGTTTTCAGAGGGTGTCTCCTGGGTCTTGCTTGCTTCCAGAAAAGATTCCACTAAGAGGTTTTACTCTTTTAAATGGAGGAGGTTTGCCATCTGGTGTGACAGCAGGGCCCTAGATCCTCTCTCTTGTCCTACACAGACCTTGCTGAATACCTTCTACACTTGTCAGAGTCTGGTCTCAAGACCAACTCTATAAGGGTTCACCTTAGCGCGATTAGTGCTTATCATCAGCGTGTAGAAGGTAAGCCTATCTCTGGACAGCCTTTAGTTGTTCGCTTCATGAGAGGTTTGCTTTTGTCAAAGCCCCCTGTCAAACCTCCTCCAGTGTCATGGGAACTCAATGTCATTCTCACCCATCTGATGAAAGCTCCTTTTGAGCCACTGAATTCCTCCCATCTGAAGTACTTGACTTGAAAGGTCATTTTCTTGTTGGCTGTTACTTCAGCTCATAGGGTCAGTGAGCTTCAGGCCTTAGTAATGGATGCACCTTATACTAAGTTTCATCACAACAGAGTAGTCCTCCGCATGCACCCTAAGTTCCTGCCGAAGGTGGTGTCGGAGTTCCATCTGAACCAGTCGATTGTCTTGCCAACATTTTTTCGCTGTCCTCATGCTCACCCTGGCGAGAGCAACTTGCACACCTGAGAGCATTGGCCTTTTACATGGAGTGGACAAAGGCCTTCAGACAAATCCTCCCAATTGTTTGTTGTTTTTGATCTCAACAGGAGGGGAGTCGCCATCAGAAAAGGCACAAACTCCAATTGGCTGGCAAATTGCATATCCTTTGCTTATGCCCAAGCTGGGCTGACTCTGGAGGGCCATTTCACGGCTCATAATGTCAGAGCCATGGCTGCGTCGGTGGCTCACTTAAAGTCAGCCTCCATTGAAGAGATTTGCAAAGCTGCAACATGGTCTTCTGTACACACATTCATATCACACTACTTCCTTGAGCAGGATACCCGACGCAACAGTCGGTGCTGCAGAATCTGTTTGGGGTCTACAGTCCAACTCCACCCACCTAGGCCTATTTTATTCTGTTCCAGGCTGCACTCTCAGCTATCTGTATATAGTTTCAGGTTAATCTATGTTTTTGTCCTCGCCATTGTGAGGCCTAATTGACCAGTGTTACTTGTTTTGAGTGAGCTTGGATGCTAGGGATACCCCAGTTGTGAGAACAACTCAACCTGCTTGTCCTCAGAGAAAGTGAAGATACTTACCTGTAGCAGGTATTCTCCGAGGACAGCAGGCTAATTATTCTCACACATCCATCCACCTCCCCTTGGAGTTGTTTTATTTCTTTATACTTTAGAATTTAACTGAAGGGTGTGGTTGTGCGACGGGTGGGAAGTCAGTCCGTGCATGCGCACCAGAAGGCTCTGGCAAAATTTTTGTTGTTGCAAATGCCGGTTCCCGGGCCAACGCAGACATCGACCCAGTTGTGAGAATAATCAGCCTGCTGTCCTCGGAGAATACCTGCTACAGGTAAGTATCTTCGCTTTATAGTCTTATTACTGATAAAATTAGTGAAAATAAGCTACTAATTTTGGCCTTTCATGTATACAGTTGCCTTTATATTATGGACTGCCAGGGAAAGAATTGTATGTGGTACATAAGTACATAAGTAGTGCCATACTGGGAAAGACCAAAGGTCCATCTAGCCCAGCATCCTGTCACCGACAGTGGCCAATCCAGGTCAAGGGCACCTGGCACGCTCCCCAAACGTAAAAACATTCCAGACAAGTTATACCTAAAAATGCTCAATTCCACCAGGATAGGCATAACAAAGGCAATTTTCTGTACGTAAAAGTTTATTTATAACTTGAACCAGTGACATTCCAAGCCTGCTTACCACCCGGGGTGGGTCGCCACTGTGCCCCTCCCCCCCAAAGCGCATCACCAGACCTTTCCTCCCAGCAAGGGGGTGTGGAGCAGGCGCGCAGCTGTTGGCTCTGCCAGTCCACTGCCCCAGAAAAGGAAGTAACATTAGAGGGGGCAGGAGACTGGCAGAGCAGACAGCCGCGCACCTGCTCCGCGCACCCCCTTGCTGCCTATATGCAGGGCAGACTGCCCCCACTGCCCCGCGCTTGGTATGCTACTGACTTGAACCAAACTGAGTAGACATGTTTCCAGGGATGGCATTAGGGAGGGGTTTTCATACATGTGAATAGTTTTGAAAATAAACACTTACCTACTGTACCTGAATTTAACTCACTTTGAACTAGCAATGAAAAGGTGTGGATAAATGCGAAATGACAAAAAGGACCAAATTCTATACATCACACTGAAAAAATTGGCACCCAAAAAAAGGGTTGTGTCGTTCTATAAATGGCATTGAAAGTTAGGCCCCATTTATAGACTATGCTTAGTGCTGGGATCGGCGCCTAACTTTAGACACGAGGATTTACACCAAGGAAGCCCTGGTATGAATCCTTATGTCTAAATTAGGCATGGATGCCCCTTCTATAACAGCATGCGTGAATTGTAGGAACACCCCTGATCCACCTATAACCCACCCCATGCCACACCCCCTTTTTGGAGCCATGCGTAAAATTTACGTTCAGATTCTGTAATTAAAAATGCATGCATAAATTTCAGTCGATGCCAGTTAGTCAATTATCAACATCTAATTATCAGCACTAACTGGTTTGTTGTTCAATTAAATTATTCACATGCCCAAATTTACGTGCGCAATTTTAAGCACCATTTGTAGAATTTCAGGGGAAATTACTTATAAAATTAGTGTGTGCTATAGAACAGACTAGGGGGCACTGCAGTGGACATCATAAAATGCTCCCAGGTACATAGGTCCCTTGCCTTGTGTGCTGAGCCCTCCAAAACCCCTACCCCCATCTGTACACCACTACCATAGCCCTTAGGGGTGAGTGGAGGAGTGGCCTAGTGGTTAGAGCACCAGTATTGCAATCCAGAGGTGGTCAGTTCAAATCCCACTGCTGCTCCATGTGATCTTGGGCAACTCACTTAACCCTCCATTGCCTCAGATACAGACTTAGATTGTGAGCCCTTCTGGGACAGAGAAATATCCAGTGTACCTGAATGTAACTCACCTTGAGCTACTACTGAAAAAGGTGTGAGCAAAATCTAAATAAATGAATAAACTATAAGCATATAAATTCCTTGGAGTTAATTTCAGAGTGGAAGTACACACATAGTTTTATGTTGAAAATTTGTTGGTACCCATTGAGGAAAAGGTATATGTGTAGTATTTATGCGTCCATGCTGTTATACGAGCACTGAGGGAATAATTTTATATGTGTGATTATGGATGTCAGTGTTTCCCCCTTTTATCTCCCCCCTCCCCACCATGCCCAGTATAGTGCTACCATCCGATTGTACCCAACAATGGATTTAGTGAACAATGAAGCTTCCTAATTATACAATGAAGATGATTTGTTAAGAGACTGGTCCTCCTTGATGTGAAGTGCTACTACTACTACTACTTATAAGGGAATGAGGGCAAAGCAAAATATACCTTATACCTTAGTCTTCATACTTCCTGTATCATTTTTTAGCTTCCTTAATGCTGTACTGTATATTCAGTATGTTTTTTTTTATTTCCATTTTTGTAGATTGATTAATGGATCTCCAGATCTGAAATGTTGCTTGCTTCATCAGAAACTTCAGGTAAAAATGCAAAGTATGTTTTGGTGTGAAAAAAAAAAACTAGCTTATCTAGAGAGAAAATACTGAAGCAGTTTAACAACTTTTGGCTAATCTGCTGCCAACACAGAACATACTCATTGTCAAACATTTTTAAAATGAAATTGGATTGAGTTCTCACAAGTTATTTACTTATTTTATTGCATTTGTATCCCACATTTCCAAATTTAATATTACTCTTAAATTTTGTGTGCTTATTTAGAATTCCTTGTGTTGATTCTTTGACTCAGCAAGAGCTTTTGGACCTGGGGAACACAATTGTTGAAATTCTTTATTGCCCCTCCAGACCAGGCCAAATGGATGGGTTATGCTCCTCTACCAGGAGATGGGAAAGCTCCTATATAAGAGGCTCATGCAGCTTTCCCTGTCTTCCGCAAATGGTAGTCAGGCATACCCATGTAGCTTTGGGGCAGGTGAAGAAGGATGAAGGGGGTTCCCAAAGGGCAATGGTCCTGTCAGTTTGCTCTCTCTTAGAGTGTTAGAGCTAACTAAGGGGGAAGGTTATCAAGCGGTGTTAGGGCACTAACCCATGTTATTTGCCCCTTAACCTGTCTTAAAGGACTATAATGCTGGGTGTGGTGACCTAATACAGTGTTTAAGTAAGTCACCCCATATAAAACATCAAATGCATGTAAAGCTGCTCATTACTATGTAAATCCTATACTGTGAGGGCACACCTGAAGCTGTAGTATAGCTTATAAAATAATTCCAGCTAAAGTCAGCAACCTGTGATACTGAGGGTACCATAGGTTGGTGACTTCTGTAGTAAAACAAGGTGCACACCTTTGACCTGGCTATCCACCAACTTTGATACCCAGGGTGCAAAACCTGACTGGATCAGATCTCTCCTGCACGTGTTTTTGGGTCTCCATCCTGCTTTCTTACTATTGAGAGAGAGGGAGAGAATTTCAAGGATAGAAGCTGTGGCAGCTGCTGAGTCAATAAAACTCCGTGGGGGAAAAAAAAAGCCACACAGGAGGGCTTGAAGAGAGAAGGCAATCTGCTCTAAAAAGGTCTGAGATTGGGGGGGAGGGAGGATCATATTATCTGAAACAGCCAAAGCTAAATCAATCATTAAATTCGCCGATGACACAAAATTATTCAGGGTCGTCAAGTCGCAGGAGGAATGTGAACGATTACAGGAGGACCTTGCGAGACTGGGAGAATGGGCGTGCAAGTGGCAGATGAAGTTCAATGTTGACAAGTGCAAAGTGATGCATGTGGGTAAGAGGAACCCGAATTATAGCTACGTCTTGCAAGGTTCCGCGTTAGGAGTTACGGATCAAGAAAGGGATCTGGGTGTCGTCGTCGATGATACGCTGAAACCTTCTGCTCAGTGTGCTGCTGCGGCTAGGAAAGCGAATAGAATGTTGGGTGTTATTAGGAAGGGTATGGAGTCCAGGTGTGCGGATGTTATAATGCCGTTGTATCGCTCCATGGTGCGACCGCACCTCGAGTATTGTGTTCAGTACTGGTCTCCGTATCTCAAAAAAGATATAGTAGAATTGGAAAAGGTACAGCGAAGGGCGACGAAAATGATAGTGGGGATGGGACGACTTTCCTATGAAGAGAGGCTGAGAAGGCTAGGGCTTTTCAGCTTGGAGAAGAGACGGCTGAGGGGAGATATGATAGAAGTGTATAAAATAATGAGTGGAATGGATCGGGTGGATGTGAAGCGACTGTTCACGCTATCCAAAAATACTAGGACTAGAGGGCATGAGTTGAAGCTACAGTGTGGTAAATTTAAAACGAATCGGAGAAAATTTTTCTTCACCCAACGTGTAATTAGACTCTGGAATTCATTGCCGGAGAACGTGGTACGGGCGGTTAGCTTGACGGAGTTTAAAAAGGGGTTAGATAGATTCCTAAAGGACAAGTCCATAGACCGCTATTAAATGGACTGGAAAAATTCCTCATTTTTAGGTATAACTTGTCTGGAATGTTTTTACGTTTGGGGAGCGTGCCAGGTGCCCTTGACCTGGATTGGCCACTGTCGGTGACAGGATGCTGGGCTAGATGGACCTTTGGTCTTTCCCAGTATGGCACTACTTATGTACTTATGTACTTAATAATGCAGTCCTCCATTGACAAGCACATAGTAGACTGAGCATGGCAGGCACTGTGTGACCTGCAGGCTCTGCTGCTAATGCCTGTGAAACAGATTGGCTAGTCGTGGTGGAGGATTCTTCAGGGAAGTTTCCGAAATATGGCCGAACCTAAATTTCAGGCCGGTGTCTGCTCCGAAACTGAAATTTGGCCGGGCTGTAGTGAAAAACGCAGCCACTGCACTGACTGACAGTTGTTATGGTGCCACATCTGGTCAGAGGATGGGTTGTTCAAGGCTGATTTGAACATGTTGCATTTTTATGGAAAGCTTCTGTTGTGGGAGGATTTAGAAACAATCATTAAGGACTTGGGTAAATCCAAGGTTCCTAGACTCCCTGATGAGAAACTATGAGAGTCTGTCCTACAAAGTGTCTTTCTTTTTTCCAGCAGTTTAATGAATATCAGTTTGGGTTTGTCAGACAATGCCACAGTAGTGGTGGGAGTAGAGAACTTGCAAGTGGAGTCCCGAACAAGCATATCTTGGGTCTGGGGATGTGGTAATTAGCAGATTCGGCATCCTTATTCGTTCATTTAATTTCTATAGAAAAACCAGAAGCTATCTTGGAGGTCAAATGTGCTTGACTCCACTAAGGAATCGTACTAGATCTAGGTGAGCTGCTAAAGACTGCCCTTTTATCCATCCCTTACTTCAGGCAAGAGCCACCATTTGAACCCTAGAACAGTTCAGAGATATTCCCTTATTAAAACTTCCCTGTAGAAAGGGAAGAACCATTAGAATGATACCATGATTCAAAAGTTCTCTATATTCCTACATAAGCAACAGATGTTGATCTTTCTGATCTGTAAGAGAGAGAGTAGATATGACTTTTGCTCAATATCCCCTCTGGAGGCCCAGGGAATTTTGCCCCCCCTCTCAGAGGCTATGTGTCCACATCTATAAATGATTTGAAAAAGGCCAAGTCCAAGTTTAATTTTTTATTGTAATAAAACTTGCTATAAGAAATAGCTTTCACTTAACACGAACATGTTCTTGCAGATGTTAAATTGTTGCATTGAAAGAAAAAAAACAAGAGATGAAGGGAAAAGAGGAAATACTTCAGACTCTGCAGTCAAGTCCTCAGAAATGAGATCATCAAGAAATGTGGGCAATGTAGTTGGCCATCCCAGCACTGATAATCAGAAAGAAAAGGGGGAGGCTGGAAAATCTTGGGACTCTTGGAGTGACAGTGAAGAAGAGTTTTTTGAATGTTTAAGTGAGACAGAGGAATTTAAAGGAAACGGTCAAGAAAGTTTAAAGAAAAGCACAACTAAAGAAGGAAACAAAGAACCTCCAAACTTGAAACCAGAAGGTCGCCTACATCAGTCTGGAAAACTAACTTTGCTGCATTCTGGGGAGCCTCTATACATTCCAGTAACGCAGGTTAGATATTTTCTTTACATAATATTGTCAATACATTTTGGTTGCCTAACATTTGTCTTCATTTATGATAATTCTGTTGATGGTGGTAATTTCTTTCTTGGATTAACCCCTCAGGAGCTTTGCAGCTTTCATAAGATCAGTGCAAAATGAGCTAATTACATTTTGTGTTACAGTGTTGGTGGTCTCAAATCAACAAAACAGTTGCAAAATAAAATAAAGCATTGGGAAATGGGGACATTGATATTTTTGCAGAAAAGTGAAAAAACTAGAGGTGAACAGAATTTACATCTACTGCAAGGTGTATCTGTTGATGACTGAAGAATAGTTCTCCAAGACTTTTGAGCACATGGAAAATAAAATGATTGTGCATGTTTCAGATAGCTTACATTCTAGATTATAACTTCATTGATGATGTGGTCTGGAAAAATATTCCCCCACAGGAGTGTCATATTGTTCTTCTCTAAGATACCTTGCATTTGCTAAAATTTATTCTTGTTTAATTTATGATCTGATTCACTGTTAAAGTATCTTTCATAGGGCCCTTTTACTAAGCTGCGGTAAAAATAGGCCTTAGCGCATCCTTATGCAGGACTTTCCTGCATGCTAGGCCATTTTTACTGCAGGCGTAAAAATTGCTTTTTTTTTCCTTTTTTTTTTTTGCATAAATGATCATGTGCTAATGTTAACTCTTAAGATTCCTTTGAGCAATCTGCCAAAAACTTATCACCACATATATGGCTAAGATACTTGATTTATCAATGATTTTGATTATTTGCTGATTTGATGTATGTTTCTGCAGACTGATGTAAGCCACATTGAGCCTGCCCATGGGTGGGAAAATGTTGGATATAAATGCTATAAATAAATAAATGTATTAGGGGACAGGGATCTCTGAGGAGACCATGGAAGAACCTTACAGTTACAGCACCATTATCGGTCCAAAAAGACATATTTATATTATTCACATAAACCCATGTAGAGCATACATAAATTCTTACTAATATATAGTGTTCAATTTCAATTACAATCACAATTTACTCTTAATTTTTCAGGTTTTTTTTCACTTTTTCTCAATTGAGATAGTAACACAAGGTACAATGACCATAGACACTTATCTTATGGGACAAACTCAATGCTCAATGGAGCTGTCCGTTTAGCTACAAAGGCTTCATCTGGAGCAAAAACCGTCACAATATATAATATGGACAGGAAAACCACAAGACCGCTGATCACCAGTGTATCTTATAAATGCCCATAATGTCACCTGAAAACAAATAAACATGTAAGCCTGAAGAAACATCAAATATCTATAGATGGATATAAGAACATTAGACAGAAAATATATGTATATAAAGTCACCGAAACAGCATAAAATGAAAATAACTTAAAATTGACTCTAATACGCTATCTGCATATGTGAACAATGGCGTCCCCGACTGAAGAGAATGCTAACCCGCTGACCGGGAAGTTCTTCATATAACACTCACTCATACTGGAACTTCAAAGCAATGCCTGCCACTCAATAATAGTGTTAAGCCCCAGCGGCTCAATGGTCTGTAGTCTATTGATCCATCTCTGCTCTAGTTGATATATTGTTTTCCCCCGGTTCCATCCCCATATATTTACCTGTACCTGATCTATAACAAAGCATTTCAAATCTGACATGCTATGATTCATAGTTAAACAATGTTTGACCATGGGAGCATGCATTTTTCGACAGTGGAGATATGATTTATGCTCAGTAATCCTCGTCTTGAGTGACCTAGTGGTATTGCCGATGTTAAATTTTTGACATGGACACATAATGGCATAGATCACATGGTCACTCTTGACAGTTAGTACAAGACGTAGTATATATACCCTTTGGTCCACAAGATTTTTAAATTGATCCATTTCTTCAGTAAACTGACATATTGAACAATGTCCTCACTTAGAATGATGACCCTGTGGAGCATTGAAATTTGAAAGACAAGCCCATGAAGGACTAAGAATTCCCTTCAAATTCTGACCCCTGGCAAATGCTATATGCAAGTCAGTGTTGGCAAAAACAGGATGACTATACTATGCTCCAATAATTGTGAATTATACTAGTACAACGTCCACTCTGTGCATTGAATCTCAATACACACGTTTGATGTGAATCTGCAGAACGGGCACTTGTGTGATCCTGTAAATAAAAGTCATGGTTGTTAAATTTTGCCTGTTTATATGCACATCTGAGAACATGAGTCGGATATCCTCTAGAAGACAAATTCCAAATCAAATTTTTTGGAATTACTCTTAAAATCTTCTATGTTGGAACACACCCTACTGTAACATTTGTGAAAATGGCAAGCTAGCTTTCAACTTACATAGATAACAGCTATTAAAATGTACCATGGAATTGGTGTCAGTAGATTACTTATATAATTTTGTTTCAAAATGATCATTAATGTATGGATTACATGCATTCAAAAATTGTACACAATCCTCAAGTTGTTGGTTAGTACCTTTCCACATGCAGCATTGAGTGCTTTTGGCAACCATGATGATTCAAATTGCTCTTACAGTGCAAAAGTAGCACCCATGGCCACTCCAGATATTTGTAAATAAAACTGATCCTGAAATAAGACAAAATGCTGACATTAGAATGCAGCTATTTTTTAAAATGACCACCTGAGCACTTACAACCCCATATTTTGTAAGTAGTAAGGGCTTCTGTGATATCTGTGCAACTAAACAATTAATGTGTGATAATGTAGATGCCCTAACTAGTTAGAGCAGGAATGCCTATGCTCCATCCCTAACATGCCCCCTAAAATTAACATATGGTTAGCGCACACAGGTTTCAGAGTTACCGCAGGATGCCTAAGCGCATCCCACGGTGCTATTTCTTTTTTTTTCCCCCTGCATTGGGCACACGTTTCCACTGTTGTGGCTCAGCCATCAAGGATCCCAGGCCCACAGAATGATGTCGCAAAGTATTGTCTGTGTAGATGCTTATCTGCCAGAATTCGCCTTGGATCTCTGGTATGCTGTTCAGTCACGGTTTCCTTTTGAATTTTTATTCTGTTAGACTCAATTTCCTTTTTAACACTCCCTCCAATTTGACCCACTCTATTGTGATAATTTGTATACTATTAACAATTGGTCCCACTGTTATCCTCCTTCCCCACCAGTCCTCTGAGATGCCTTTAATATGTATTTGTTCATTTAGCACTTTATATTCGTAACACAGCATTGACTTTTTTTCTCTCTAATTTGTAACTTCTTATTCTCCGAGGACAAGCAGGCTGCTTGTTCTCACGACTGGGTGACGTCCGCGGCAGCCCCCACCAACCGGAAAAAAGCTTCGCGGGACGGTCGGCACGCAGGGCACGCCCACCGCGCATGCGCAGCCGTCTTCCCGCCCGTGCGCGACCGCTCCCGCCAGTTCCTTTTTTTCCGCGCCTGGAGAGAGTCGTGCCTGTGCCGCTCTCTCTTTTTCAGCCCCGGAAAACCGTCGCGTTTACGCGAACTTCTTCTTTTATTTCTTCTTTTATTTAGTTGCCGCGCGCTCCACTTTTCTTTTCAAAAAAAAAAAAAAAGGAGCACGCGCTCCCATTTTCCCTCGCTTCCAGCGGGGACGTTGCGTTGCAGCCTAGTGGCCGCACGGTCGTTTTCTTTTTCGAGGTGTGATTTCCGCCACCATCGACGACTTTAATTTCGCCGACGCGATTTTTCCGTCGATGTCCTCGAAGGTCCCGAGTGGATTTAAGAAGTGTGGTCGGTGCGGCCGGCCCATCTCGCAGACCGACACCCACGCTTGGTGCCTCCAGTGCCTCGGGCCGGAGCACAATTTCAAGTCGTGTCCCCTGTGTCTCGGTCTCCGGAAACGGACTCAGGTTGCGAGGCAAGTTCAACGGGACCGTATTTTTGGAACTTGCGCCGGCCCCTCGACGTCGACCTCGACGGCATCGGTATCGACGCCCGGCCCTTCGGTACCGGTATCGATGCCCGAGACATCGGCACCGATGGCATCGACCCCAGGAGAACAGGTCCCGTCGGCCCGCCGGTCCGCCGGTGAGGGTAGAGGTGAGAGGCCGCGTGGGCAGTCGGCCCCGGTCACTCCCTCAGCCCATGGCCCACGGGACCGAACCCTGTCTGACCCGGTCCCTCGAGACCGAGGGGGATCGTCATCCTCCTCCTCCATGCCTCCCGGCACCGGTGACGGGCATCGGAAGAAGGATAAGAAGCGCCGTCACCGGTCGCCCTCGATGCATATCGGAGAGGAGTCGACGCCAAAGCGTCTCCATCGAGAGGAGAGATCCCCGTCGGTGATAGAGGTGCCGACGCAACAGGGTCCCGGCACCTCGGTGTCGTCTCCTGGCTCCCATCAGATTCTGGCACCGACACCCCTACCGGCCCCACCGCCTTTCCCGGCAGCGGGCCTGGACGAGTGCCTCAGAGCCATCCTTTCGGGGATCCTGGAAGGGCTGATGCGCCAGGCTGTGCCGGCGCCGGGGGTGCTTGCGCCCTCGGCGCCGATGACTGTGGCGCCGGCGAGCTCTAGCCCGGCGCCGGGGCAGTCGACACCGCCGCCGCTTGCGGTGCCGGTCTCGACCGCCACGCAGGTGGAGTCCCCGTCGACGTCGATGGAGGGAGCTCCGTCCCCGCCGACGCGGGAGCCCACCGCTCGACGACACCGAGACCTTGGTGCCTCGACGTCGAGCCGGGCCCGGTTCAGGACTCAGCTACATGAGCTTATGTCCGATACCGAGGATGAGGACTCGTGGGGGGAAGAGGAGGACCCTAGATATTTCTCCTCAGAGGAGTCTACGGGCCTTCCCTCGGACCCCACGCCTTCACCGGAGAGGAAGCTCTCGCCTCCTGAGAGTCTCTCCTTTGCCTCCTTTGTGCGGGATATGTCTATCAGCATTCCCTTTCCCGTGGTCTCTGTGGAAGAGCCGAGGGCCGAGATGCTCGAGGTCCTCGACTATCCATCACCACCTAGAGAGTCCTCCACGGTACCGCTGCACAATGTCCTCAAGGAGACACTGCTTCGGAACTGGGTGCGACCATTAACTAACCCCACCATTCCCAAGAAAGCAGAGTCCCAGTACAGGATCCACTCTGACCCAGAGTTAATGCGGCCCCAATTGCCCCATGACTCGGCGGTCGTGGATTCTGCTCTCAAGAGGGCACGGAGTTCGAGGGATACCGCCTCGGCGCCCCCGGGGCGGGAGTCTCGCACTCTGGACTCGTTTGGGAGGAAGGCCTACCAATCCTCCATGCTCGTGACCCGCATCCAGTCATACCTGCTCTATATGAGCATCCACATGCGGACCAATGTGCAACAGCTGGCGGACCTGGTCGAGAAGCTCCCGCCGGAGCAGTCCAGGCCTTATCAGGAGGTGGTCAGGCAGCTGAAGGCGTGCAGAAAGTTCCTGTCCAGGGGTATTTATGACACCTGTGACGTGGCATCTCGTGCTGCGGCCCAAGGTATAGTGATGCGCAGGCTCTCATGGCTGCGTGCCTCTGACCTGGACAACCGCACCCAGCAGAGACTGGCCGACGTCCCTTGCCGGGGGGATAACATTTTTGGTGAGAAGGTCGAGCAGATGGTGGACCAACTGCATCAGCGGGAAACCGCTCTCGACAAGCTCTCCCACCGGGCGCCTTCAGCATCCACCTCCACAGGTGGACGTTTTTCCCGGGCCCGGCAGGCTGCACCTTACTCTTTTGCGAAGCGTAGGTACAACCAGCCGGCCCGAAGGCCTCGCCAGGCACAGGGACAGCCCCAGCGCGCTCGTTCTTGTCAACAGCGTGCGCCTAAGCAGCCCCCTGCGCCTCCACAGCAAAAGCCGGGGACGGGCTTTTGACTGGATCCACGGGAACATAGCCGCCCTACAAGTGTCCGTACCGGACGATCTGCCGGTCGGAGGGAGGTTAAAATTTTTTCACCAAAGGTGGCCTCTCATAACCTCCGACCAGTGGGTTCTCCAAATAGTGCGGTGCGGATACGCCCTGAATTTGGCCTCCCTGCCTCCAAATTGTCCTCCGGGAGCTCAGTCTTTCAGCTCCCATCACAAGCAGGTACTTGCAGAGGAACTCTCCGCCCTTCTCAGCGCCAATGCGGTCGAGCCCGTACCACCCGGGCAGGAAGGGCAGGGATTCTATTCCAGGTACTTCCTTGTGGAAAAGAAAACAGGGGGGATGCGTCCCATCCTAGACCTGAGAGGCCTGAACAAATTCCTGGTCAAAGAAAAGTTCAGGATGCTTTCCTTGGGCACCCTTCTGCCAATGATTCAGAAAAACGATTGGCTATGTTCCCTGGATTTAAAGGACGCATATACTCACATACCGATACTGCCAGCTCACAGACAGTATCTCAGATTCCGCCTGGGCGCACGGCACTTTCAGTATTGTGTGCTGCCCTTTGGGCTCGCCTCTGCCCCACGAGTGTTTACCAAGTGCCTCGTGGTGGTAGCGGCCTACCTACGCAAGCTGGGAGTGCACGTGTTCCCATATCTCGACGATTGGCTGGTCAAGAACGCCTCGGAGGCAGGAGCCCTCCGGTCCATGCAGTGCACTATTCAACTTCTGGAGTTGCTGGGGTTTGTGATAAATTACCCAAAGTCCCATCTCCAGCCATCCCAGTCTCTGGAATTCATAGGAGCGCTGCTGAATACCCAGACGGCTCAGGCCTACCTTCCCGAAGCGAGGGCCACCAATCTCCTGGCCCTGGCTTCGCAGACCAGAGCGTCTCAGTAGGTCACAGCTCGGCAGATGTTGAGACTTCTGGGTCATATGGCCTCCACAGTTCATGTGACTCCCATGGCTCGTCTTCACATGAGATCTGCTCAATGGACCCTAGCTTCCCAGTGGTTTCAAGCCACCGGGAATCTAGAAGATGTCATCCGCCTCTCCACCAGTTGCCGCACTTCACTGCTCTGGTGGACCATCCGGACCAATTTGACCCTGGGACGTCCATTCCAAATTCCGCAGCCCACGAAAGTGCTGACGACGGATGCATCTCGCCTGGGGTGGGGAGCTCATGTCGATGGGCTTCACACCCAGGGTCTGTGGTCCCTCCAGGAAAAGGATCTGCAGATCAACCTCCTGGAGCTCCGAGCGATCTGGAACGCACTGAAGGCTTTCAGAGATCGGCTGTCCTACCAAATTATCCAAATTCGGACAGACAATCAGGTTGCGATGTATTACGTCAACAAGCAGGGGGGCACCGGATCTCGCCCCCTGTGTCAGGAAGCCGTCGGGATGTGGCGTTGGGCGTGCCGGTTCGGCATGCTTCTCCAAGCCACGTACCTGGCAGGCGTAAACAACAGTCTGGCCGACAGACTGAGCAGAGTCATGCAACCGCACGAGTGGTCGCTCCATTCCAGAGTGGTACGCAAGATCTTCCGAGAGTGGGGCACCCCCTCGGTGGATCTTTTCGCCTCTCAGACCAACCACAAGCTGCCTCTGTTCTGTTCCAGACTTCAGACACACGGCAGGCTAGCGTCAGATGCCTTCCTCCTTCATTGGGGGACCGGCCTCCTGTATGCTTATCCTCCCATACCTTTGGTGGGGAAGACCTTACTGAAGCTCAAGCAAGACCGCGGCACCATGATTCTGATAGCGCCCTTTTGGCCCCGTCAGATCTGGTTCCCTCTTCTTCTGGAGTTGTCCTCAGAAGAACCGTGGAGATTGGAGTGTTTTCCGACTCTCATTTCGCAGAACGACGGAGCGTTGCTGCACCCCAACCTTCAATCCCTGGCTCTCACGGCCTGGATGTTGAGGGCGTAGACTTCGCTGCGTTGGGTCTGTCTGAGGGTGTCTCCCGGGTCTTGCTTGCCTCTAGGAAGGATTCCACTAAAAAGAGTTACTTTTTCAAGTGGAGGAGGTTTGTCGTGTGGTGTGAGAGCAAGGCCCTAGAACCTCGTTCTTGCCCTGCACAGAACCTGCTTGAATACCTTCTGCACTTATCAGAGTCTGGCCTCAAGACCAACTCAGTAAGGAATCACCTTAGTGCGATTAGTGCTTACCATTATCGTGTGGAAGGTAAAGCCATCTCTGGAGAGCCTTTAGTCGTTCGATTCATGAGAGGCTTGCTTTTGTCAAAGCCCCCTATCAAGCCTCCTACTGTGTCATGGGATCTCAACGTCGTCCTCACCCAGCTGATGAAACCTCCTTTTGAGCCACTGAATACCTGCCATCTGAAGTACTTGACCTGGAAGGTCATTTTCTTGGTGGCAGTTACTTCCGCTCGTAGGGTCAGTGAGCTTCAAGCCCTAGTAGCTCATGCTCCATATACCAAATTTCATCACAACAGAGTAGTGCTCCGCACCCACCCAAAGTTCCTGCCGAAGGTGGTGTCGGAGTTCCATCTTAACCAGTCAATTGTCTTGCCAACATTCTTCCCCAGGCCGCATACCCGCCCTGCTGAACGTCAGTTGCACACATTGGACTGCAAGAGAGCATTGGCCTTCTACTTGGAGCGGACACAGCCCAACAGACAGTCCGCCCAATTGTTTATTTCTTTCGACCCTAACAGGCTAGGGGTCGCTGTCGGGAAACGCACCATCTCCAATTGGCTAGCAGATTGCATTTCCTTCACTTACGCCCAGGCTGGGCTGACTCTTGAGGGTCATGTCACGGCTCATAGTGTCAGAGCCATGGCAGCGTCGGTGGCCCACTTGAAGTCAGCCACTATTGAAGAGATCTGCAAGGCTGCGACGTGGTCATCTGTCCACACATTCACATCTCATTACTGCCTCCAGCAGGATACCCGACGCGACAGTCGGTTCGGGCAGTCGGTGCTGCAGAATCTGTTTGGGGTGTAAATCCAACTCCACCCTCCAGGACCCGAATTTATTCTGGTCAGGCTGCACTCTCAGTTAGTTGTTCTTCGTAGGTCAATTTCTGTTGTACCCTCGCCGTTGCGAGGTTCAATTGACCTGGGTTCTTGTTTTGAGTGAGCCTGAGAGCTAGGGATACCCCAGTCGTGAGAACAAGCAGCCTGCTTGTCCTCGGAGAAAGTGAATGATACATACCTGTAGCAGGTGTTCTCCGAGGACAGCAGGCTGATTGTTCTCACCTACCCTCCCTCCTCCCCTTTGGAGTTGTGTGTTTCATCTTTTGCTAGTCATTCAACTGGCGGGAGCGGTCGCGCACGGGCGGGAAGACGGCCGCGCATGCGCGGTGGGCGTGCCCTGCGTGCCGACCGTCCCGCGAAGCTTTTTTCCGGTTGGTGGGGGCTGCCGCGGACGTCACCCAGTCGTGAGAACAATCAGCCTGCTGTCCTCGGAGAACACCTGCTACAGGTATGTATCATTCACTGTATTGTGGTATGATTTCGTCTATAATGCTGATGCTGTAGGGATGGGCAGTATATTAAATAATTAATAAACTTGAAACTTCTTAGAGGAGTTCATATTTGCTAAAAGTAGTCAAAGTAATAATGAGAAGCAGTGTTCTAGGAAGGGACAGAGTATTTGTTCAAACATGGAATTTTCTTCATGTGACTAATTGTAGGCCTAATGAGCCACTAAATTTTATGGGCTTATTAGCAAATTCTGGAAAAATTTGTGAGAAATCAACTAGAAGGATGTTGAAACTTTTCTGTCAGCTTCTGTTCATTTAGGGATTTAGCGAAACATGCAGTTTTATCAGGGTGCCCAAACCTTTGCATTTAACTGTATATTAAGAGGGTTAGGATCTTAGAGCAGGTGTTCCAGATTTTTTTTATGCAAAGGGTGACATAAATAGATGAAATTTTCAATTACGTATTTTCCTGGCATCTCTCCAGCATCTCCTCTTTTTCTTCCCTGACTTTCCATCCATTCTCCTGTCTCCACTCAATCCTTCTTCTCTTCCATGATCTCCTCATCTTCCTTCCACCTTTCTCCTCTCCAGTATAGCCCCTTGTCCCAGCATTTAACCCATCTTTTTCCTCTCCTTCCCCCTTATCCATTGTCTTACCCTTTTATTCCCTTCTCTCTTTTTTCTTCCACTCAGCAGGATTCAGTTCCCTGTGCCTCCTTCCTCAGTAACAGCCTGTACATAAGTGCTGCCATACTGAGACAGACCGAAGGCCCATCAAGGCCATCATCCTGTTTCCAGCAATGGCCAATCCAGGTTTACAAGTACCTGGCAAGATCCCAAAACAGGTACTTGTAGAAATAAGCAGTGGATTTTCCCCAAGTCCATCTTAATAATGGCTTATGGACTTTTCTTTTAGGAGGATATCCAAACCTTTTTTAAACCCCACTAAGCTAACTGCTTTTACCACATTCTCTGGCAACGAATTCCAGAGTTTAATTACACGTTGCGTGAATGTACAGTGGTGGAAATAAGTATTTGATCCCTTGCTGATTTTGTAAGTTTGCCCACTGACAAAGACATGAGCAGCCCATAATTGAAGGGTAGGTTATTGGTAACAGTGAGAGATAGCACATCACAAATTAAATCCGGAAAATCACATTGTGGAAAGTATATGAATTTATTTGCATTCTGCAGAGGGAAATAAGTATTTAATCCCTCTGGCAAACAAGACCTAATACTTGGTGGCAAAACCCTTGTTGGCAAGCACAGCGGTCAGACGTCTTCTGTAGTTGATGATGAGGTTTGCACACATGTCAGGAGGAATTTTGGTCCACTCCTCTTTGCAGATCATCTCTAAATCATTAAGAGTTCTGGGCTGTCGCTTGGCAACTCGCAGCTTCAGCTCCCTCCATAAGTTTTCAATGGGATTAAGGTCTGGTGACTGGCTAGGCCACTCCATGACCCTAATGTGCTTCTTCCTGAGCCACTCCTTTGTTGCCTTGGCTGTATGTTTTGGGTCATTGTCGTGCTGGAAGACCCAGCCACGACCCATTTTTAAGGCCCTGGCGGAGGGAAGGAGGTTGTCACTCAGAATTGTACGGTACATGGCCCCATCCATTCTCCCATTGATGCGGTGAAGTAGTCCTGTGCCCTTAGCAGAGAAACACCCCCAAAACATAACATTTCCACCTCCATGCTTGACAGTGGGGACGGTGTTCTTTGGGTCATAGGCAGCATTTCTCTTCCTCCAAACACGGCGAGTTGAGTTCATGCCAAAGAGCTCAATTTTTGTCTCATCTGACCACAGCACCTTCTCCCAATCACTCTCGGCATCATCCAGGTGTTCACTGGCAAACTTCAGACGGGCCGTCACATGTGCCTTCCGGAGCAGGGGGACCTTGCGGGCACTGCAGGATTGCAATCCGTTATGTCGTAATGTGTTACCAATGGTTTTCGTGGTGACAGTGGTCCCAGCTGCCTTGAGATCATTGACAAGTTCCCCCCTTGTAGTTGTAGGCTGATTTCTAACCTTCCTCATGATCAAGGATACCCCACGAGGTGAGATTTTGCGTGGAGCCCCAGATCTTTGTCGATTGACAGTCATTTTGTACTTCTTCCATTTTCTTACTATGGCACCAACAGTTGTCTCCTTCTCGCCCAGCGTCTTACTGATGGTTTTGTAGCCCATTCCAGCCTTGTGCAGGTGTATGATCTTGTCCCTGACATCCTTAGACAGCTCCTTGCTCTTGGCCATTTTGTAGAGGTTAGAGTCTGACTGATTCACTGAGTCTGTGGACAGGTGTCTTTCATACAGGTGACCATTGCCGACAGCTGTCTGTCATGCAGGTAACGAGTTGATTTGGAGCATCTACCTGGTCTGTAGGGGCCAGATCTCTTACTGGTTGGTGGGGGATCAAATACTTATTTCCCTCTGCAGAATGCAAATAAATTCATATACATTCCACAATGTGATTTTCCGGATTTAATTTGTGATGTGCTATCTCTCACTGTTACCAATAACCTACCCTTCAATTATGGGCTGCTCATGTCTTTGTCAGTGGGCAAACTTACAAAATCAGCAAGGGATCAAATACTTATTTCCACCACTGTATGTGCCTGCAGGATCTGAACGGTCCAGGCACAGTTTCTGTGCATGTCCCACAACTGGAGTGGTCTGATGAAAACATCATGAGCAGTATTGTGAAGTTAGTGAAAATCGGTTTAGAGGGATTTTCAACTTTTGCCATTAATGAATTTTCAGGTTTTTACAAATTGTTTAAACTGATAATGAAGAACCCTACCTGTTTTTGGTTTTTTTTTTTTTTTTTTTTTAATATTCACTCTTAACATACTTGGCTCCTTAGGCGATTGGTGGCTCACTGTTTGAGGAGGCTAAAGTGGGTGGGACAGGGTTTGAGTCCTTAATTGTCTGACAACATCCAAAAAGAAAGGTCGGCAAAATAGTTGCAGATAATATCTTTTATTAAATTTAGATATGTATCAAATGGCAAAGAAAATTATAGTTCTAGCTTCAGTAGATATATACAAGTCTCATAGACAATTTAATTAAAGTGAATTTTAAAAAGTATCAGTAGATGATGCCTACGCCTCTATAGAGGCCCCCTTCTTTCTTTCTTTCTTTCTCTCTCACCTCTCTCATTTGCCACCCCCTTCCCAAACATCTTGTTGATTTTGCTGTCTCGTGAGATTGAAATCTACAAGGTCAACAGGTTCTTCATGAGCCTCAAGTTGCTCAAACTCTCTGAGAGCTCTGTGGCTACACAGTGCAGGTGGGAGAAAGGGGGTAAGGAAGCTACTGGACAGAGGGTTAATACAGGGAAGGAATATGCTGGAATTGAGTGCAGAGATGCCTAGAGTGGCCCATCCAGAAGAAGGACATGTATCACCCCAGTGAGTGAGGTTTTTCTTTCAGTTCATTCATTGAAGGGACTAAAACCCAATGAAGGGCTACTGGTTATTGTTATTGACAAATAATGGCCTGTATCTGGGATTGCATGTTATATACTTTAAACTCAATTATTTAAGCACTTAACAGCACATCTGTGGAGCTTTTTTAAAGATCCCTCAAGAGGCAGTGTCACTGTATGTCAATAAGCACTCACTGTTGCCACAAAATTGATCATACACACATATGGAACCAATTAAAGGCTGCTGTAGCTTCCACAGTGAATACAAACTCCACATCCCTGGAGTACATCAAAGGAGTGTATAAACCGAATCCCAATTCAAACAGTTCCAGGGTGTACAATACCCCCCAAAAAAGTGCCACCTCAATATGTTAAAATCCCAAAACCGACCACCGACCTAGGGAGAAGCGAGGATTAGGTGCTGTCCTCGTCAGTACCAAGGATCATGGAAGCCTGGCATCTGAAAAAGTATCAGCATTGATCTCCCTCAGTGCACAGTGTTGGGAGCTCCTGGGCACCGAGACATTTAGTCCCTGAGTAGTGTCGACACCAGAAAGACATCCAGCGGGTGCTGCAGCATGAATCTCTGAGGCATCTTGCTCCCTGAGCTGCTGACTGCTTTCTTCCTAGTGCATCAACGTCCAGGTTCTTGCACCTGCTATGCTTCTCCACCAGCCTGTATGACCCTCAGCATGCAGTGAGGCTCCACTGCTTCAACAGCTTATCTCTACATTGACGCGCCAGCCTTTCCCAATGTCTCCTCTCTATGGGTACATCCGGGCCTTACTCCCTGAGCTCCTGACTGGCTTTGTTCAGAGGGCATTGGTGCTGAGGGTGTTTGCATCTGCTTGAATCAGCCTTGCATGGCCCTCAGTCTGTGGTTAGGCCTCTGATGCCAGTGTTGTATGCGGCATCGGTATTGACTTCCACATGTGTCAGTTGACGTTAGTGCTGGCAGTTTTGTCAGAGTCAAGGATGAAGCCCACTCCTCGATGCCCCTCTCAGGGTCATGGTTCTCAGTCGAGGCAGACTCTGTCTCGGCCCTCCCATGAGGTGTTCCTGGCTGACACCAGTTAGGGGTGTGTGGGAGTCCGATGAAGGTCTCCGGTATTTCTTGGAGGAGGAGTTCTATGGAATATCATCTGACCCCTTCCCCTCCACAGGAACGGAGGACATCTCCATCTGCGAGCTTGTCTTTCCTTTTTTTGAGGAGGACAGCTTTCACTAAGAGATATTCCTCTCTCCAGTGGAGGAGGTTTGCCCTCTAGTGTGTTGGCAGACCCTAGATCCTCTTTCTTGCCCTGCATAGGTCCTCATTCCATACTTCCTACATCTTTCTTAGTTTTGTCTGAACTCAACTCGGCGGGGGCTCGCCTCAGTATACTCAGTGCTTCTTATTTTCACGTAGGGGATACTCATCTCTTCACAGCCCCTAGTTTTTTGCTTAGTGAAAGGTTTGCTTTTGTCACTGCCTCCAGTCACACCTCCGTATATGTTATGGGGCCTCAACATCGATCTTCCCAATTGACGAGCACTCCTTTTGAGCTGCTTGTTTTCCTGTCCTTTGACTTGCTTGACCTGGACAGTCTTGTTTTTGGAGGTTGTCCCCTCAACTCATGGGGTCAGTGAGCTTCAGGCCTTGGTGGTGGTTCCACCTTACCCTACATTACATCACAATAGAGTGGTTCTCCGCATGCATCCTGAGTTTCTGCCTCAGCTTATGTCAGGGTTCTCTACATCATTTGATTGGCTTGCCTACATCCTTCCCACAGTCTCATTCCCCTGGCGAGCGTGCACTGCACTCCTTGGACTGCAAGCGAGCATCTGCTTTTTCCTTGAAAAAGCCTCAGCGCCACAGGCAATTTCACCAACTTTTGGGTTTTTTCATCCCAACAGGATGTGAGTCACCATCAGGGAAACGCACATTGTCTAATTGGCTACCTTATGGCTACCAGATAGCTATAGGGCCAGGTAAAACTATGCAATGATCATTCAGGGAATGTAAGACATGAAGAGGGGAGTAGGGGATAGTAAGGGATGCAAGATAAGGAGGGAGGCCTAGTCAGAAAGTTTGGGGCTAAAAGAAGAATTTTATACTGAGTGGAGGAGTAGCCTAGTGGTTAGTGCAGCGGACTTTGATCCTGGGGAACTGGGTTCGATTCCCACTGCAGTTCCTTGTGACTGGGCAAGTCACTTAACCCTCCATTGCCCCAGTTACAAAATAAAAATGCATGTATATAATATGTAAACCACTTTGAATGTAGTTCAAAAACCACAGAAAGGCAGTATATCAAGTCCCATTCCCTGCCCCCCCCCCCCCCCCCCCCCAAATAGCCTGGGCTTCTCCTTCCAACATGCATCACTTTGCATTTATTTATTTATTTTTTATATTTCTACCCCACATTATCCCAAACATACTCGAGTTCAATGCGGCTAACAGTAAATAAACAACAGATAATGTCATCTGCCATTTGAATGCGCAATCTCCCAGTCTTATAAAATTCTCTTGCAATTTTTCACAATACATTTGCGATTTAACAACTTTGAATAGCTTTGTGTCATCAGCAAATTAAATTATCTCACTAGTTATTCCTATCTCTAGATCATGTATAAATACAGTGGGGGAAATAAGTATTTGATCCCTTGCTGATTTTGTAAGTGTGCCCACTGACAAAGACATGAGCAGCCCATAATTGAAGGGTAGGTTATTGGTAACAGTGAGAGATAGCACATCACAAATTAAATCCGGAAAATCACATTGTGGAAAGTATATGAATTTATTTGCATTCTGCAGAGGGAAATAAGTATTTGATCCCCCACCAACCAGTAAGAGATCTGGCCCCTACAGACCAGGTAGATGCTCCAAATCAACTCGTTACCTGCATGACAGACAGCTGTCGGCAATGGTCACCTGTATGAAAGACACCTGTCCACAGACTCAGTGAATCAGTCAGACTCTAACCTCTACAAAATGGCCAAGAGCAAGGAGCTGTCTAAGGATGTCAGGGACAAGATCATACACCTGCACAAGGCTGGAATGGGCTACAAAACCATCAGTAAGACGCTGGGCGAGAAGGAGACAACTGTTGGTGCCATAGTAAGAAAATGGAAGAAGTACAAAATGACTGTCAATCGACAAAGATCTGGGGCTCCACGCAAAATCTCACCTCGTGGGGTATCCTTGATCATGAGGAAGGTTAGAAATCAGCCTACAACTACAAGGGGGGAACTTGTCAATGATCTCAAGGCAGCTGGGACCACTGTCACCACGAAAACCATTGGTAACACATTACGACATAACGGATTGCAATCCTGCAGTGCCCGCAAGGTCCCCCTGCTCCGGAAGGCACATGTGACGGCCCGTCTGAAGTTTGCCAGTGAACACCTGGATGATGCCGAGAGTGATTGGGAGAAGGTGCTGTGGTCAGATGAGACAAAAATTGAGCTCTTTGGCATGAACTCAACTCGCCGTGTTTGGAGGAAGAGAAATGCTGCCTATGACCCAAAGAACACCGTCCCCACTGTCAAGCATGGAGGTGGAAATGTTATGTTTTGGGGGTGTTTCTCTGCTAAGGGCAAAGGACTACTTCACCGCATCAATGGGAGAATGGATGGGGCCATGTACCGTACAATTCTGAGTGACAACCTCCTTCCCTCCGCCAGGGCCTTAAAAATGGGTCGTGGCTGGGTCTTCCAGCACGACAATGACCCAAAACATACAGCCAAGGCAACAAAGGAGTGGCTCAGGAAGAAGCACATTAGGGTCATGGAGTGGCCTAGCCAGTCACCAGACCTTAATCCCATTGAAAACTTATGGAGGGAGCTGAAGCTGCGAGTTGCCAAGCGACAGCCCAGAACTCTTAATGATTTAGAGATGATCTGCAAAGAGGAGTGGACCAAAATTCCTCCTGACATGTGTGCAAACCTCATCATCAACTACAGAAGACGTCTGACCGCTGTGCTTGCCAACAAGGGTTTTGCCACTAAGTATTAGGTCTTGTTTGCCAGAGGGATCAAATACTTATTTCCCTCTGCAGAATGCAAATAAATTCATATACTTTCCACAATGTGATTTTCCGGATTTAATTTGTGATGTGCTATCTCTCACTGTTACCAATAACCTACCCTTCAATTATGGGCTGCTCATGTCTTTGTCAGTGGGCACACTTACAAAATCAGCAAGGGATCAAATACTTATTTCCCCCACTGTATGTTTTAAAAAGCAGCTTTCCCAACACAGACTCCTAGAAACTCCACTGTCTACCCTTCTGCATTGAAAATACTGACCATTTAACCCTACTGTATGTTTTCGATCTTTTAACCAGTTCTTAATCCACAGTAAGACACTGCCTTCTATCCCATGACTTTCTGATTTCCTCAGAAGACCTTCATGAGATACTTTGCTAAACGCTTTTTGAAAATCCAGATACACAGTATCAACTGGCTTACCTTTATCCACATGTTTATTCACCCCTTCAAAGAAATGTAGCAGATTGGTGTGGCAAGATTTCCCTCGACTAAATCCATGTTGGCTTTGTTTCATTAACCCATGCCTATTTATATGTTCATTAATTTTGTTTCTTTCTGGCAGGTTACCATTGAATGAGTTTTCACTAAAAGTACAATTTAAAGACTTTGGCTTTATTGACTTTTTTTCAGGAACCCTCACCCATGACTGAAGATTTGCTAGAAGAACAGTCAGAGGTATTAGCTAAATTAGGGACGTCAGCAGAAGGAGCTCACCTTCGGGCACGGATGCAGAGTGCTTGCTTGCTTTCAGATATGGAATCTTTTAAGGTAAGCAATTCTCGCTTGGTAGCATGAATCCATCCATATGTATATGTGTGTGGAGGAGTAGCCTGATGGTTAGTGCAGCGGGCTTTGATCCTGGCAATGTGGATTCAATTCCCACTTCAGCTCCTTGTGACCTTGGGTAAGTCGTTTAACCTTCCATTGCCCCAGGTACAAAAGCTTAGATTGTGAGCCCCCTAGGGACAGAGAAAGTACCTGTATATAATGTGTACAGCACTGCGTACGTCTAGTAGCACTATATAAATGATTAGTAGTAGTATACATGTGGATGTTAGGGTACCCTGCGGATCAGGGAAGTGCAGCGATTATAGCCTCTCTGCTTTTCAGTAAGGCCTTGACTCTTTTCCACACAGCAAACTATTAAACAGACTATCCAGAATGAGAGCGAGACAGAAAGTTGTTATTGGGTGAAGAATAGACTAAGCAACAAAACTCAGTCAATGGAGTTTACTGTGGTGAAGTTACAAGTAAGTTCTCTGAGGACAAGCAGGACATATGATTTTCACATGTGGGTGACGTCATCCATGGAGCCCAGTGCAGAAATTCTGCCCAGTGTATTATCTTCGTAATGCCGTAAGATAGTGCCTCCCACCACATATATGCGCAGGTGCCTTTCTGCCCAACTCAAGCGCAGGGCCAGCAGTCTTATCTTCATCCACAGTAAAGAGAGATCGCATTTTGCAAGTGTTCTCTTCAGCATATTGGTTGAAGAACTCTTCAGGTACCTTCCTTTTTTTTTTTTTGTTCTGTTTTCTTTCAATCTTAATTTTTTTATAGAGTTATTATACCTCATATTTTTCTTAGAGCTTTTTCCTCATTTTTAGGTATCCTTTATTATTATTTTTTAGTTCCAAAGGCCCTCTTAGGCCTTTAAGCTCTGTACCCGGTGCAGTTGGATCATATCTGGAGAGGCTCAGAAAGAGATTTTTGGAGCTAGGTCCGAATCGTTGACGTCTGCATTGGTATCAGCCAAGGTGTCAGCCCCTGTGAGTAACAGGCCCATGTCTGACTCCAAGAGTGGATGTGCATTGAGTGGGTCTCCACCTGTCTCAATGCTGGCCGCTGTGCAGGGCCCCTAGGACTGATCAGCATTGGATGAGACACCAAGAGGTGTGTGGGTGGGTTCAACATCGTCCTTGTCAGCACCGAGGGACATCACATTAAGCGAAGTCCAAGAAGCACAAACATTGTTCCTCCTTGATGCGTAGCACCGGGAGCTCCTGGGCATCGAGGACCTTGGTATCCGTGAAGCATCCACACTGAGAGGAGCACTCCCCCTCTGTTGAAGGGGTGCCTTTGTACTGCACTCCTAGTTGCCAGGTCCCAGTTTCCTCCATAGCACCAACAACTTCGCAGGCTGTCTCGGAATCTGTGTTCCCAGCTTTTACCGATGTTGTCCCTCAATGAACGGATCCGGGCCATGCTCCAAGAGCATTTGGCAGGGCTTCTTCAAGCACAGAGTCCTTAGGCACTGGGGGCACTTGGTGCCAGCCATGACTGTACCTCTGGCTGCCTTACAGGGCCCTCAGTCTGTGGTGCAGTCACAGACACCAGTGCTGCATGGAGCATCAGTGTCGACATCTGCCCATGCAGGTACTCCCTTGACCTCTGTGGAGGAAGCTTCACTGGAGTCTAGAGCAAACCTGCATCGCTGCACAATTCCAGGTGCGACATGGTTTTTCTTGTCCAAGGTAGGCGTGGACTCAGCCCTGTAATGCGGAGTATCTTGCTGACCGATTTGGACCATTCATGGGAGTGTGATGATTGGAGGAGGAGTCTTATGAAATTCCATCAGACCCCACTGGGGAGAGACAAATCTCCACCTGAGAGTCTCGCCTTCCCTTCTTTTGTTAAAGAGATGACGGCTGCCCTCACTATTGAGGTGGAGATGGAGCATGAGCCCAGGGCTGAGATGTTTGAGGTTTTGGAGTACAAGGTCCCTCTTCACAGGATCCTTCATGATGTTCAGGTGAAGAATTGGGAGTTTCCTGTTTCACAGTTTTTCCCAAAAAGATTGATACTATGTATTGAATTCAAAGCACACCTGGATTTGATAGGCCATAGTTGACTCATCACTTGTTGGTGTTTGAATCTACGTTAAAGCAAGCCAGGAGTTCCAGGGACTTTGCTTCAGTTCCCTTAGGTAGAGAGGCCCAGATACTGGATTCATTTGGGCGTAAGATGTGTCAGGCCTTGATGCTCATTTCCTGTATTTAATCACTGTTCCTCCAGAGCAGGCCAAGTCATTTCACTAGTTGGCCAGAAAGCAGAAGGCCAGTTGTAAATTTCTGGCCAGGGGCACTTTTGACATATCCAGGATCTTTGCTCAAAGTGTAGCGATGCATAGACTCTCAGAGCTATGTGTCCGTGATTTGGACTCGGCAGTTCTTCAGAGGTTGGCAGATTCTACTTGCCGAGGAAGACAACCTTTTAGGGAAAAGGTGGAAGAGGTCGCTGACCTTATCAAAAAGCATACTGATAGCATCGATACCCTCTCCCGGCTGACACCTTCTGCTCCCTTCTCCAGGAGATAATCTGGTAAGTTGATGCAAGGTCCTTACTTCTCTCAAAGGCATAGGTACATGCTGCCTTCTCACCCCGCGCTACCTGTTCAGCCCCAGCGTGCTCATTCTCATCAACAGCGTGCACTAAAAGCTCAACTGGTTCCCCAGTCGAAGCAGGGGACAAGCTTTTGACTGGCTCCAAGAGAGCATAGCCACCATCAAAGTGATCTCAAGACCCATGATCAAACCCATTCCACCAGGGGAAGACGGGAAGGGATTCTGTTTCAGTTACTTCCTTGTGCCAAAGAAGACGGAAGGGATGCGTCCCATTTTAGACCTAAGAGCCCTGAACAGATATCTTGTCAAAGAAAAGTTCAGGATGGTTTCCCTAGGCTCAGGAACAAGACTGGTTATGTTCTCTGGACTTAAAGGATGTCTATACTTGGATCCTGATACTTCCAGGCCACAGGAAGTATCTACAATTTCAGGTGGAAGCACATCGCTTTCAGTACCACATTCTGCCATTTGGCCTCACATCATCTCCCAGGGTATTTACCAAAGGTCTAGAAGTAGTTGCAGCATCACTATGCAGACTGGGAGTCCATGTGTTTCCTTACCTGGATGATTGGTTGGTAAAGAACACATGAAAGGAGGGCGGTCAGGAGTCCAAACGGAGAGACCCTCAGGGGTCTGTCTAGGGCCGATTCTGTTTAATATATTTGTGAGAGACCTTGCTGAAGGGTTAGAAGGAAAAGTTTGCCTTTTTGGGATAACATTAAGATAACCAATAGAATGAATACCCTGGAGGCAGTAGAAACCATGAGAAGGGATCTCCAAACGCTGGAAGAATGGTCAAGGGTCTGACATTTAAAATTTAATCTAACTATTTAAATACAGGCTATCAAAACTCAAATATTAACAACAATAATATTCTGGTGAAAAATGTACTCGGTTCAAATCATTACAACCACCACTGGTCATTGGTTGAATCGGAAGAAACATCATGGCACATTTACTGTTCCTTATAATCAGTAGTATGTACATATGCTCGCCGCCTACCTCAGTGGTCTCAATATTTAAAATTTAATGCCAAGAAGTGCAGAGTGATGCATTTGGGGTGCAGAAATAAAAAAGAGATGTACCAAATAGGAGGGGAGAGATTGGTAAACTCAGCTTAGGAGATGATGGTGTCTGAGGATCTTAAGGTGATGATGAAACAGTGCAACAAGGCAGTGGCCAGGGCCAGAAGGATGCTAGGCTGCATAGAGAGGGGTATAACCAGCAGTAGAATGGAGGTGTTGATGCCCCTGTACAAGTCATTGGTGAGGCCCCACTTGGAGTATTGTGTTCAGTATTGAAGGCCGTATCTTGCTAAGGATGCAAAAAGACTTGAAGCGGTTCAAAGAAAAGCAACAAAAATGGTATGGGGTTTGCGTAGCAAGATATGCGAAGAGAAACTTGCTGACCTGAACATGTAAACAATGGAGGAGAGGAGAACAGGGGTGATATGATACAGACGTTCAAATATTTGAATGGTGTTAATCCACAAAGCTTTTCCAGAGACGGGAAGGCAATAGAGCTAGAGGACATGAATTGAGGTTCAAAGGGGGCCAATTCAGGAATGTCGTCGGGAAGTATTTTTTCACTGCGAGAATGGTACATACCTGGAATACGATGCAAACAGTAATGGGATTCAAAAATGCATGAGATAAACACAAACAAATCGGTTTAGAAGGAATGGATCCAAAGAAGCTTAGCGGAGATTAAGTAGCAACACCCGGTAATTGGGAAACAAAGCCAGTACTGAGCAGACTTCTGTGGTCATACTCTGATTGTGACTGGACAGATTCAGCTTCAGAAGTTGGAGAACAAGGCTCATGCTGGCAGACTTCTATGGTCTGTGCCCTGATCTGCCCTGATCGTGGTTGAATAGGCTTGAATGGAGCTTTTCAGAGACTTCAACAACAACTTCAGGACAGGGCTGAGCAGACTTCTACGGTCTATGCCCTGAAAATAGCAAGGACAAATCTCTTACCATATGTAATGAGTTTATCTTGTCGGGCAGACTGGATGGACCGTACACGTACTATGTTATTATGTTAATGACAGCATTAATTAAAACAAGAGAAGATCTGGAAAATTTGTCTAATTTTTCTGGGTAAAAATCAGAGTTTCCTTATTCTGCTAGACCAGTTCAGATGAGTAGGTTATGTCTCCCCAACCAGTAGATTGAAGCAGGGCTGATGCAAGGGTTTCTGGTGCCCCCCTGCAACTTATAATTCCATATCATCATGCTGATCAATCCATAGACTGGTGGGTTGTGTCCATCTACCAGCAGGTGGAGATAGAGAGCAAACTTTTGCCTCCCTATATGTGGTCATGTGCTGCCGGAAACTCCTCAGTATGTTCTCTATCTCAGCAGGTGGTGGTCACACACAGCAGCAGCTCTGGCTAGGCCTCCAAGCCTAATTTTTAGGTTTTGTTGAGTGCCTGGGGTTGAGGGCTCTTCTTGAGCAAGTGCAAACCTGGTGGCGCCAGGTCCCTCCTTTTCTCCCCCCTCCCGCTGGCTCCGTTTAAAAAAAAAAAATTTTGAACGTCCTTAAAGGCGTTTATTTCGACGTTTATTTAAACGTTTATTGCAGCTACTCACTGGGACACCTGGTCGTTACAGCTCGGAGCGGAAAGCAGGTAATTTTTACCTTTTTATAGTGGGCAGGGGGTTCCCCGATTGATCTCCACGTGGCCTATGGCGTCGGAGGGCGAGGGCGCAAGGAGTCGCTCCCCGGATCGCTTGTGCGCTTCTAGAGGGGATGCGGGGGTCTTAAAGTCTGATTCGCCCTTGTTGGGTGACAGTTTCGTGACCGATGAGTGTCCCGGTCCTTCCTCCGGTGTGGCGGTTTTTCCCGCCATAAACGCCCATCCCCCACTGCTCGCCTCCGCCATCTTGGCCGGCCACGCTGCTCGGACGGCTTCTTCTTGGGCCGCCCTTGAGGTGGGAGACGTTAATGCCATGAATGCCCTTGATTTGGGCGACGGCACAAAAGCGGCTAAAGTTAAGCGCTGTTCTTCCCGCGCGGCTCCTTCGCGGAGTGTTGCGCCGGACGCCATCTTGGATGCGCAGCATGTTTTTCCCCCGCTGTTGCGAGCGCCGGTTGAGGGTGCGTCTAGGGCTGTAGCCCAGGCTGCGGAAGTGCACAGTCTGGGGGGTTTCTCCCCCGAGTTTGTTTTGCTGCTGCATCAGGCCTTCCTTATGCAAAACGCTGCCCCTGCTCCCTCGTCTGGTAAAGAGGTTGAGGCCCCCGGAGGTAAACGCCCTCGGGTTGATTCCCAGGCCTTGGAGGACTTTGTCTCCTCCGATGTAGATGAGGGCAGCATATCTGAGTTCTCCCAACGGTCCTTTGCGGATTCCTTGGAGGAGACGGATCCCCGCTCGGATGGAGCGGATGACCCCTCTGCAGCGCGGCTTTTTAGCTCAGAGGATTTGCCCAACCTGTTAGTGCAGGCCATGGGCATTTTGAAGATTTCCTCTCCGGAGGACGTCTCTCCCTCAGCCCCTGTTGGCTCTGCCATTATGCTGGGGACGAAGCGCCCGCCTAGAACCTTCCACGTGCATGATGCCATGCACACCTTAATTTCGGCTCAATGGGATGTCCCGGAAGCGAGCCTTAAAGTGGCTAGGGCTATGTCCCGCCTCTATCCTTTGCCTGAAAGTGAGCGTGAGGCCTTTCTGTGGCCTACCGTGGATTCTTTAATCACTGCGGTGACTAAGAGAACGGCGTTGCCGGTGGAAGGGGGCACGGCCCTAAAGGACGCCCAAGACAAAAGATTGGAGGCGGCCTTAAGGTCGTCCTTTGAGGCGGCTGCTTTAACTTTGCAGGCCTCAGTTTGCGGCTCCTATGTGGCCAGGGCGTGCCTGACTATGGTGCAGCGGGCTTTCCCCTCGGATCCTTCCTTGAGGGCTGATTGGCCGGCCCTGGAATCGGGCTTGGCCTATTTGGCAGACTTGCTATATGATGTCTTGAGGGCCTCAGCTAAAAGCATGGCTGAGACAATCTCTGCGCGGCGGTGGCTTTGGCTGAAACATTGGTCTGCTGACCATGCCTCTAAATCCCGCCTGGCTAGATTGCCTTTTAAAGGCAAGCTGCTCTTTGAGGTTGAGCTGGACAAAATCGTGACCGATCTCGGCACGTCTAAGGGCAAGAAGTTACCAGAGGTCAGGGCTCGGGCTAGTACTCGCCCCGGTACCTCCAGAGGACGGTTTCAGGAAGCCCGTCGGTACCGCCCGGGCAGGTCGGGCTCTTCTGCCCCCTCTTCCTTCAAGAGGAACTTCTCCCCCAAGCAGCATTCCTTTCGCAGAGACCGCCGTCCCGGAGGTGCTCCCTCCGGTCCTCCCCCAGGGTCTTGTACCCAATGACGGGGCCTTGGTCCACGCCCCAGTGCAGATTGGAGGGCGGCTGCCCTCGTTTCTGGGCGAGTGGACCACAATAACTTCAGACGCTTGGGTGCTGGAAGTCATCAGAGACGGCTACAAGCTAGAGTTCTGCCGACCCTTAAGAGACGGGTTTGTACTCGCTCCCTGCAAGTCTCTGGTCAAGCTGTGGCAGTGCAGCAGACCTTGGACAATTTGATCCGCCTGGGTGCGGTCGTTCCGGTGCCAGAAAATCAGCTTGGCAAGGGACGTTACTCCATTTACTTTGTGGTACCAAAGAAAGGAGGTCCTGTACGCCCTATTCTCGACCTCAAAGGGGTCAATCGGGCCTTGAAAGTTCGGCACTTTCGCATGGAGACCCTCCGCTCTGTTATAGCGGCAGTGAAGGCAGGAGAGTTCCTGGCATCCTTGGACATCAAGGAAGCGTACTTGCATATTCCCATCTGGCCTCCTCATCAACGCTTTCTGCGTTTTGCAGTACTGGGCCGACTCTTCCAGTGCAGAGCCCTCCCGTTCGGGTTGGCTACTGTTCCGCGGACCTTATCCAAAGTAATGGTGGTCAGCGCGGCCTTCCTGTGGAAGGAAGGAGTACAAGTCCATCCTTATTTGGACGACTGGTTGATCCGAGCCCCCTCTTATGCAGAGTGCGGCAAAGCTGTGAACCGGGTGGTTGCTCTTTTAAGCTCCCTGGGGTGGATCATCAACTGGGAGAAAAGCCAGCTGCGCCCAACTCAGTCCCTGGAGTATCTGGGAGTTCGATTCGACACCCAAGAGGGCAGAGTGTTCCTGCCAGACAATCGGATTGTCAAGCTTCAGGCTCAGGTGAACCAGTTCCTAGTAGCCTCTCCTCTTCGGGCTTGGGACTATGTGCAGCTGTTGGGCTCTATGACGGCCACGATGGAAGTAGTGCCCTGGGCCAGGGCTCATATGAGACCACTACAACACTCTCTGCTGCTGCGCTGGACTCCGATGTCGGAGGATTATGCTGTGCGCCTTCCCTTGGTCCCAGCAGTGCGCAAGGCGCTGAGCTGGTGGACGCAGACAGACAAGTTGTCTGCAGGAATGCCTCTGGTGAACCCGGAGTGAATTGTCGTCACGACGGACGCCTCTTTGTCGGGCTGGGGAGCCCTCTGCTTGGGAAGGACAGCGCAGGGGCTCTGGTCTCCTGCAGAGGCAAAGTGGTCTATCAACCTCCTGGAACTCAGAGCCATTCGGTTGGCGTTTTTGGAGTTCATCCCGGTACTGCCGTTGCAGCCAGTACGGGTCCTGTTGGACAATGCCACGGCTGTGGTCTATGTCAACCGCCAGGGAGGTACCAAGAGCGCCCCTCTAGCCAAGGAAGCCATGAATCTATGCCAGTGGGCGGTAGCGAGCCGGGAGCAGCTGTCAGCGGCCCACATTGCCGGAGTCATGAATGTCAAGGCGGACTTTCTCAGTCGCCATACCTTGGATCCCGGAGAGTGGCAGTTATCGGCTCAGGCGTTCTTGGATATCACGAAGCGCTGGGGCCAGCCGAGCCTAGATCTGATGGCGTCATCGGCCAATTGCCAAGTGCCGCGCTTTTTCAGCAGAGGACGGGACCCTCGATCTCTGGGAGTAGATGCTCTCCTCTAACAGTGGCCAACACAAGAGCTTCTCTATGTGTTCCCGCCCTGACCCATGTTGGGCAGGGTGCTAGACCGATTGGCAAAGCATCCGGGCCGGATATTCCTGATGGGGCTGCCAGTGGAGCAGGGTCTGTTACATCAGGGTCCCGTGGTGATGGAGGATCCCTCCCCCTTTGGTCTTACGGCCTGGCTATTGAGCGGCAGCGTCTGAGGAAGAAGGGCTTCTCAGACAAGGTCATCGCCACTATGCTGAGAGCGAGGAAGCGCTCTACTTCGACTGCTTACGCCAGGGTTTGGCGTACCTTTGCAGCGTGGTGTGAAGCAGGCTCATTTTCTCCATTCACTGCTCCAATTTCTTCAGTGTTGGCATTCCTGCAAGAAGGTCTGGAGAAAGGCCTGTCGCTCAGTTCCCTGAAAGTCCAGGTAGCGGCCCTGGCTTGCTTCAGGGGCCGCCTGAAGGGTGCTTCCCTGGCTTCGCAGCCAGATGTGGTGCGTTTTCTCAAGGGAGTTAATCACCTGCGCCCTCCTCTGCACTCGGTGGTACCTGGTGCTAAGAGCTTTACAGAAGCCGCCTTTTGAACCCTTGTCGAGGGCATCTCTGAAAGACCTGACGTTGAAAGCAGTCTTTTTGGTGGCTATTACTTCAGCCAGAAGAGTTTCCGAGCTCCAGGCACTCTCATGTCGAGAGCCTTTTCTGCAGTTCACTGAGGCAGGGGTGACTATTCGCACAGTGCCTTCCTTCCTGCCCAAGATTGTTTCTCGCTTCCATGTGAATCAGCAGCTCTGTCTCCCTTCCTTTCGTAGGGAGGACTACCCAGAGGAATACTCTGTTCTTAAATATCTGGATGTGAGACGAGTCATCATCAGATACTTGGAAGTGACCAATGAGTTCCGGAAATCGGATCATCTGTTTGTCCTGTTTGCAGGTCCTCGTAAGGGGCTGCAGGCTGCTAAGCCTACAGTGGCAAGATGGGTCAAGGAAGCCATTGAGCGGCTTATGTGGCCGCGGGGAAGGTGCCGCCTATCCTGCTGAAGGCTCACTCCACTAGAGCTCAGGCGGCCTCGATGGCAGAGGCCGGGTCCGTCTCCTTGGAGGACATATGCAAGGCGGCAACTTGGGCATCGACCCATACATTCTCCAAGCATTACCGCTTGACTGTGGCGGCACGGGCAGAGGCCCGGTTTGGGGCTTCAGTGTTGAGGTCAGGGATTTCAATGTCCCGCCCTGGGTGAGTACTGCTTCGGTACATCCCACCAGTCTATGGATTGATCAGCATGATGATATGGAAGGTAAAATTATGTATCATACCTGATAATTTTCTTTCCATTAATCATAGCTGATCAATCCATAGCCCCTCCCAGATATCTGTACTGTTTATATTCTGGTTGCATTTCAGGTTCAAGTTTAGTCTTCAGTTACTTCAGGAAGACTTCGGGTTCAAGTTTTTTCACTTGGATTCTTCAAGAGTTGAGACGAGTTTGTGTTACAGTGAGCTGCTGCATTCCTCTCCCCTCCGTTTTACGGGGCTGGATTGAGACATAAATTCTGCCGGCACTCCCTCCCGCTTCGTGCGGTTGTAGGGCAGTTTTGTACCCCTCCCGCTTCGGCGGTGCTAGGGTCAGTCAGCTCCTCCCGCGGTTGCGGTTGCAGGATAAGCCAGATCCCCCCGCATCGGCGGGTGTGGTGTCCCTCCCCCGCTCCGCGGGGATGAGCTGGACGGATTCCCCTCCCCCACTTGTGTGGGGATGAGCTGGGTTTATTCCCCTCCCCCGTTTCGGCGGTGGTGAGCTGGGCAGAGTGTCCCTTTGTGGGTGTAATTCTCTAAGTGCTGAGTCCTGCGGATGGAGCTTTGATATCGACATACTGAGGAGTTTCCGGCAGCACATGACCACATATAGGGAGGCAAAAGTTTGCTCTCTATCTCCACCTGCTGGTAGATGGACACAACCCACCAGTCTATGGATTGATCAGCTATGATTAATGGAAAGAAAATTATCAGGTATGATACATAATTTTACCATAGGCACTCTCTTCCCAAGTTTCAAATTTATTAAGCAGCTTAATGTACCACACTAGGGACAAGCCATCAGAGTGGTTTACAGTAGAAATCTATAAGGAATAATAAAAGCAGAAAAGAACTCAATATACAATAGGACTGAGGCACAAAGCAGGAAAAAAAAAGAGAAGAAGACATCTAAGGGGTAACAGAAAAAAAACCCAAATCTGTTGGTAACCACGGAATCAGCAGTCCATGACGTGTGGCTAAGGCCAAAGGTAGCAACAAACAAATGGGTCTTAAGTTGAGTCAGCATTGCCCGTCTGTATCCCTGTTCCTATGTTCCCTGCCTCTCTAGCAACTCTTTGTCTGTGTCTATGTCCCTCCTCATGTCTAGCTTGCCCCTCTCTTTTTCCATGTTCCCCAATCCTGCATTGGCATCCTCCACCACAGGTTCTTCTGTACCCCCCCCCCCCCCCCCCCCGGTTCAGCATTATTTTTCTCCCTCCTTCCTTCCCTCTGTGGGTCCAGAGTTTTTCCCTTCCTCTCCCAGATCTGTTTCCCTTTGCATTATACCTGAAATTGCTGCTGCTACCTGCCACTGTCAGAACCTGAACCTCCATTTGAGCTCCGGGTCCGCTGGCAGTGACAGCAATCAAAACACTTCACGCCCTGTGCTCTCATCTTCTGAATGCCCTCCCTGGCCCTGCCCCCTCACAACATAAAGTTTGTGCCCGTGGGAGGGGCGAGTCCAGAGAGGGCCTTCAGGAGATGAGAGCACAGGGCATGAAGTGTTTTGATTGCTGCTGCCAGCGGACCCGGAGCTCGAGTGGTGGTACCACTTCTGGCAGCAGCTGCAGCAACATGAAGGGAGATTAGTGCGAGCGGTATAACAGGTAAGGCAGTGCTCGACTTGTGGCAGCTCTGGTGCCCTGCAAAGTTTGGTCCCCCTGCCATGCTTACTGCGTTGCGCCAGTCCTAGATAGAAGCAGAGAACACAGTTCATGATGTCATCACTATAAGGTCTGGTGCAGCCCAGGAGCTTGCCAGTATTTTCAACAAGAAGTGCACATGAATCTTTGCTTTATACAATAACTTGGCTTCAACATATTTGTCATTGATACATATAGGATCTGCTATCCACGACTCATACAATCCTTGGAGTTGATTCATTGATGCGGAAGCCTTGAAGGGTGTTAGTTTGTCATTCCACCTGTCCTATTGAAAATGTAGCAATCCAGTAAAGATGAGATATTTTAAATAGGGTCAAATTTGGGAAACACTAGAAAATCCATGCTTAAGCTTTTTTTTTTTTTTTCGCCTTGTTTCTTGATGCTTCAGGCTTTCCTGAATAATTACACTATAAGCATCTCTATATATAAAAGGCACCACCAACGTTCTAAATGAAGCCTCCAGCCGGAAGTGTGAAGGGGGAGAGATATCCGGTTTCCCCATGAGTGTCTGCCCCGCCCTTGCTCTCTCTGTAACACAAACAGTGAAGGAAAACACAGCAAAGCACGAAATCAAATCGCTCTCTCTGTAACAGTGAAGGACTCAGAGGGGAGAGAGGGCAGAGGGCAGGGACACACACACTCCCACATGCACACAGAAGAAAACCTTGCTAGCCCCCGTTTCATTTGCATCAGAAACGGGGCTTTTTTACTAGTTTTTTAATAAAACAATTCTGTCTTCATTTATGGTTACTTATCTGAGATTGGGTGGTTTTTAGATGTTTGAATGATTTTAGGTTTTATTTTTCAAAAAAATAAATGTTCTGTATAGGGACAGTTTAATACTATGGTATGTTGGTTAATGTGATGCAGTCTCTTCAAGCGGATTTTACAGACTGCTTTTCGTCCATTTTAGGCAGCTAACCCTGGTTGTTCACTGGAAGATTTTGTGAGGTGGTATTCTCCTCGGGATTATGTGGAAGAAGAAATTGTTGATGAAAAAGGAAATGTCGTTATTAAGGGAGAGCTGAGTGCCAGGATGAAGATTCCTAGCAACATGTGGGTAGAGGCCTGGGAGACCGCTAGGCCAGTTCCAGCACGCAAGCAGAAACGTCTGTTTGATGACACTAGAGAAGCAGAAAAGGTAACATACTTTCTGAGCAATTTTACATGCAGAATTTATTTATACCATCTTGAGTATTTTATTTTCAACTTAAAGAGAACAGTTCTCAAAACTGTTTTTCATTTTATTTAATTTATTCATGTGTATGCTGCTTATTACAAGCATCAGACAGTTAACTTATACAAGATTAAACCGTAAAATACTCTAAACAAGTACTAGTCAACCAGGGTGCTGGGACATCCGTGAGCATGTCCACAGATGGTTGGAGCTTGTTGTCTCTGTTGTCCAGTCTTCCACAGTCACCTTCCTCGCTGCTCTTATGGAGTCAGATCTTTTTTTTGAAAACACACACAGGAAGAAGAGGATGCTGATACTGAAGAATCATTGTACATAAGTACATAAGTACATAAGTAGTGCCATACTGGGAAAGACCAAAGGTCCATCTAGCCCAGCATCCTGTCACCGACAGTGGCCAATCCAGGTCAAGGGCACCTGGCACGCTCCCCAAACGTAAAAACATTCCAGACAAGTTATACCTAAAAATGCGGAATTTTTCCAAGTCCATTTAATAGCGGTCTATGGACTTGTCCTTTAGGAATCTATCTAACCCCTTTTTAAACTCCGTCAAGCTAACCGCCCGTACCACCTTCTGAAAGCATGTAAAATAAAAACCTGTTTCTTATGAGGGCGTGGTCTTCAGGGATAAATATCTCCTTTTCCATAATCATTTTTGTCTCTAGGACTGACCAACCATCTGTGGACACACAAATGAATATGTAAGACCCATTGTTAAATTATCCACTAAACAATTGCCTGAAACTGAAATGTCATCATCAAAAGGGTTATTCGTCTCTATGAATCATTCGTATAGAGTCAATTTTTAATCTTATATTGAAATTGAAATGGGTACTGTCCTTTTGAAGCCCGTTGTATCAAAATTAAAAGATATATCTACATTCTCCAGTGTCCCCTGTTGATATGCTTCTTTAGATTCGACTAACCAGGAATCTGCATATACTCTGTCCCCTTTTGGTTTTGACTGCTGAAGAAGTTTAAATAGTGATTAGACCAGGGTAGTGGGCTGATCTTCAAGATAGTAAGAGTATCTGGATCAATATGATCTAAGGAAGAAAAATCAAATCTACAATGTGTCCCTTTACATGAGTACAGCTATTATGAAGCTGAATAAACCCCCAACTACTTGTCAATACTTAGCAGTTTATTAACTGTTGGTGGCAGTGGAATTTAATTAACATGTATATTGAAGGCCCCAATGACAAACATCTTTGACAGATCTGCATTCAAAGTGGTTATTCATTCGATAAGTAATGTGATGTCAGAGAGCACATGGCTTAATGGGATGGAGGACAAACAAATGCCTCAGTATTAATTTTACCACAAATGGAGCTCTAAATTATGTGAAAATTAGCTTCTGTTATGCAGAATTGTAAGTGATCTGGAGATATGATTAAGAACATCCTCCCCACCCCAACCATCCATTCTTTCTGGTTGATGATGACTAATTACAAAACCCAGTAAACATGTCTGATTCAAAATAACTATTACCCCCCCCCCCCTTTTTTTTTTTTTTTTTTTTTACAAAGCCACACGGTAATGCCACTTTGGGCTGTGTCAGCATTGGCTTCTGCTAGCACAGCTTTGTAAAAGGAGGGGGTATATCTTTCTCTGGGGTTGATGCAGAAAACCACATATTAGAGCTGCAGATCACAACCCTTCTAACATGAGCTTCTTTCAAAATTTTACCACAGAGATGTGGTAATCAATGAGCATGCAAATTACTGCAATGTGGAAAAAGTGTGTGCAGTCAGAAAAAAAAACTATGCACGTTGTAGCATTAATTTCAGCTCATTCCTAAAATTTAATTTAATTGGCTTTGGTATTTAGAATCCGCTTAATCTTTCAGTTCTAGGCGGAAGATAAATCCATTTAGAAAGACATTTTACATTGAAACTCGAATAACCAGAAAACCGTTACATTAAAACAGAGGTAAATACCGTTATGTAAAACAAAGGAAAAAATTGTTACAATTAGAGCAAAGAGTGTGCTTATTAGAACATGGTGGCCAAAAAGTAAATGCAAGTTATTGTAATATCCATGTCATTACTTAGACATGTTTGTATATATCCTTTGATCGCCTCCCCTGAGTGCGTACCAGACGTTTATGTGGCTTCTAGATTGAGTTTGTTTGTGGCCAATAGTATTTGTAAAAAAAGCCATGTTTTTAATTTTCTACAGAAGCTCAGATAATTTGGTATTTCTGATCTTTATTGGTAATAAGTTCTACAGTTTTGCTCCCTTGCCCATCATTGTTGTACTGGATGTTCTTTTAAGGTGGCGTACTTGTCTATTTGGGGGAATCAATCTGATATCAGTTAAGGATCTGAGCGTTCTTTTGGGTGATACACTTACACAAACTTTTGTAAATAGTTTGGGGCAATCCCTTAAAGTCATTTAAAGATTATGGTGAGTAATTTAAACTCAACCAGTGCAATTTGTACAGGAATAGAATGGCGTGTTCTTTCCATTTTCTTCCTTCTAATTAGTTTGGCTGCTGTATTTTGGACAGTCTGTAACTTCCTCATTATTTTATCTGGGAAGCCTAGATACATTATGTTACAGTAGTCTAGAACTGTTATAACTAATGCTTGGACGATAATATGGAACTGTTTTGTATCCAGTAGATGTTTGATATCGTGAAGTAGCTTTAGTTTGTAGAAGCATTTCCAAAGAACATTATTTGCGCAGACATGGGTTAGTTGCGAATCTATCCAGAGCCCCAGCAGCTTTATTTCTGTTTTTATGGCGATCATGGATCCTTCCAAATTAGGTAGTAGGGTTTTTGGGCTCTGGATCTCCTTTCCTAACCATAATATATTGGTCTTATCTAGGTTTAACTTCTGACTTCGTTCACAGAACCATCTAAATAGTGAGTTGAAAACCTCATTCATCAGCGCATAGACAGAATGTAGATCAGTCCATGGGAAGAGAAAATTGAAGTCATCCTTATAGGAGAAATATTTGATCTTGAATCGCTCCAGCACTTCTATGTCTCTTAAGTAGACATTAGAGAATTGCAGACAAAGGCAATCCTTGTAGGATCCCACGCCTTATAGTCCAGGGACAAGGTAATGAATGATGCCATTTTCATTGGACTGATGTGTAGTTCGGGAACCCTGTTAACCACCTAAGAACTGTCTGATTCCTACTTCAGATAACATCTCTAGTAGATAAGTGTGGTTCACCATATCAAATGCAGCCTTTTCCTGTAAGTGCATGAGGACCGCCTTCCCTCTGATCCTCCCAAAAAATCGCCCTGCTGTCTAATAGCATCCTGAGTCCTCCAGACCCCCTTCCCCCTGATGTAACTTAAAAAAGAGTCCACTCAATTTTTACCTCCACTGCCATTAAAAATGGCAGCACCTGATCCCACACAGTACATCCCAAATAAAAGAATTTTTCCCTTATTTGGTAGTCACTACCCAAAGGTTGAAGTGTATCTTCCACAGGTCTCATATTTGTAAGGAGTAATAATTCTGTGCTGTTATAAAGGGCTCCCTGGAAGGAACATTTATGTATTTAAAAATAGTGCAGGATATTACTAGGCAGGTTACAACAAAGCAAAACATACATAATAATCATAAATAATACAAACAAATTTAAAATCCATTCTTAAATCTGTGTTCTAAATTAAAAATAAAACTGTGCAAAAAATTCTGGGTGGAACGTATCTCCTATACTTAAATGTGAATAAGTAAGATTTTTAATCATAGATAGTGGATGAAAACTATCTGATTGTAGTTGTAGTAATGTATTCTTATCAATTGATTTTCCAAAAACAGTGGTAAAAATCTTGAATTAAAAATCCTCATTTCAACATCTAAAAAGGCTATTTTAGAAGCATCGTATTACATGGAAAATTTTAAATTTTCATCTCAAGTATCTAACCAGATATTGAAAGACAGTAGCTCATCCTCATTGCCACTTTATAGCAAATGTCATCAATAAAACATTTCCAATAAAACCATTTTTTATTGATATGGTAATAAATAGAAATAAAAAAAAGAAAATAAGCTAGCTTTTTTTATTAGCTTTCGAAGGCAATACCTTTTTCTTTTTCTTCAGATTCATCACAAACGGGTTATGCTTAAAACCTGAATATAAATGAGTCAATGTGTTCTGGACAACAGCCTCTCCAATTTTGGTGGCTATGTGTATTATTACATAATACGGTAATGAGACATGTATTGAATTATATACTGGTCTTGTAAAGAAGAAGGCAAAACGCCTGGACTGGCCTACCAGTATAGGTGGTGGAGGCCGGCAATGTAGCAAATTTTGGGCATGCTTGCAGGAAAGCTGTGGCAGGCAGTGGTTGGAAGGAGATTGAGAGGTCAAGAGGAACATACTGTATTAAAGGGAGCAGGGAAGCTTTTTTGGCTTGCATACTAGAACTTACATGCTGATGTACTGAGGGCTGTGAAATAAAACAGAAGAATCATCATCTCAGCTGTACAGACCGGATTAGTCAATTGGATTTAACATGTTTATAAATTATATGGAAATTGGAACAAAAAGTTAGGTGATTAAATTTTACAGATGACACAAAACTATTCAAGGTTGTTAAAACATGCGGACTGTGAAAAATTGCAGGAAGACCTTAGGAAATTTGAAGACCGGGCATCCAAATGGTAGGTGAAATTTAATGTGGACAAATGCAAAGTGATGCACATTGGAAAGAATAATCTAAATCCCTGATGGCGAACCTATGACACGCGTGTCAGTACTGACACGCGCAGCCATTTTCGATGACACGCGGCCGCATGTGGCCGCATACAGAGAAGCAGCGGTGTTCCTTGCTGACACCCGGGCGGATCGCCGATGCGCCCCCCCCCCCCAAGGTGCAGCGCGACCTCCCCCCCCCGGCAAAATCACCCCCCCCCCCGTGCATGTTTACCTGTGTGCGCTCCTATTGGCTCCCTCCGAGTCCTCCGCTCGTTCCCTCCCTGCTGCTCCCTCTACCCCGGCTCCTGCACGGCTGTTTGACCTCACTTCCGGCCGGCGGAGCAGAGAGCAGCGGAATGCCGTGGGGGACGCATCTCTGAGGGCCCTGTGATCGCCATTACCAGCAACCACATAACCACAGCAACCATCATCCAATCTACTGTTCTGGGGTGTCGTGGATTTCTAATTGACCATTACTGAGATAGGTGAGGGGGAGGCTGGGAGAGGCGAGGGCATGTGCTATGGGTGCCGTTTCCCGCCATTAGAAATAGCGGCAGCCATCTTAATTTACATAAGGTGGTCAGTTAGGCTAGTTAACCCCTAATTGCCTGCAGGGCTAACAGGCTATCTATAATTCTATCTTCTGTCACTGCCCCCCTGATGGAGAACCCAAAAAATAAAAAAACAAGGTTAAGTAAAGGAAGTGGTAGTAGCAGTAGCCGACCCTGTCAAGAGACATGGACCGAGATGTATGGCATTATAGAAAGAAATGGCAGATCATTTTGCGTTCTATGTACTGAAACGGTAGTAAGCAGAACGTGGAATATAAATAGACATTTTGAAACTAATCATTCCCAGCTCTTGAAAAAAAGTGAGGATGAAAGGAAGGAATACATTTCCAGGCAGCTACACTTTTATAAGAGCCAATCTAATTCCATCCTTACATTTGTAAAAGGTTCTACAAATTTAACATCTGCAAGTTTGAGCATTGCTCACTCCATAGCTCAGCATGGAAAAGCACTCAGTGAGGGAGGATTTATTAAAGAAACTCTCCTAAGATGTGCACCAGTTCTATTTCACGATATGCAGAATAAAGATGCAATTATTAAGAGGATATCTGAGTTACCAGGAAATTTGGAGTGCCTGGATCCGATTACCAGACACTTTTAGCACCCTGAAAAATATAGCAATGGCTTTACTCACAATTTTTCCCTCTACGTACTTTTGTGAAACCTTATTCTCAGCGTTAAATAATATCAAAACCAACAAAAGAAACAGATTGAAAGATGAAGTTAGTAGCGCTTGCTTGGGCTTGAAGTGTACAAAATACCAACCTTCAATTGAAGATTTAGCCAATGAAATTCAGCAACAAAAAAGTCACTAATAGGCAGATTAGTTAAAGAATTCCCCCTCCCCCTCACTTATCTTAGTTCACGGCACCCCACACAAGTTAAATAATATCAAGACCAACAAAAGAAACCAACTGACAGATGAACAAAGAAGTCACTAAGCAGGTAAGTTAAATAATTAGGTTTTGGTTTATTAAATACAGTTATATATTACAATTATACATTTTTGTTATTTAAACTATAAATATCGTGAAATTATGTTTTTTTTCTCGAAGTGACACACCACCCGAGTTATGCTCGGTTTTTTGGCGAATTTTGACATACCAAGCTCAAAAGGTTGCCACATCACTGATCTAAATCATAGTTAGCTGATGATGCTAGGGTCCACCTTGGGGGTTTGCACCCAATAAAAAGATCTAGGTGGTATAGATAATACGCTGAAAACATCTGCCCAGTTTGCAGCAGTGGCCAAAAAAGCAAACAGGATGCTAGGAATTGTTAGGAAAGGGCCGGTAAATAAGACTGAAAATACTATAATGCCTCTGTATCGCTCTATGGTGCAACCTCACCTTGAGTATTGTGTTCAATTTTGGTTGCCATATTTTTAAAAAGATATAGCAGAATTAGAAAAAGTTCAAATAAGAGTGACCAAAATGATAAAGGGGGGATGGAACTCCTCTCATAGGAGAAACGATTAGAAAAATCAAATACCACATAACTCAGCATTTAAGCAACATCAGGCTGCAACACATGGACCCGCCATTGGTTGAACACTGAATGCAGATGGGACATCAGATGGAAGCTCTTCGATTTGTGGTTTTGACACAGAGGCTAAAAGAGGAGGTGATTTTCAAAAAAAAGTTTTTCAAGGAACAGAGACTAATGTATTTATGTGATACTGTAATCCTGAATGGATTTAATAAAGAAGTGGATTGGAGTTTATTGTTAACTTAATACTTCTAAACCTCGCTCTTTTGGAACAGCGTTTGACTACAGTGCAGGTGTCTTCTCTGTTGAGAGGCGCATGACCTGAGAAGTTCGGATTCTCATCTGGAAAGGACAGTCGCTATGAGTTTATTAAAGTAGGAATTTAATTTAAAAAAAGAAAAATTTAGTGGTTTAATGAGCTTAAAGATTTTACAGATAATATCTATATGATTCTTGCAGTTTGATCTCATGACAATGTGTTATGCGAAACATGGCCCATGTTGAGGCTGAGGCACTGGAGTATCCGAAACAGTGTTCAACAGGATTTTAGTGAACAGCAGCAGTTTAGTATTGATTTGGACCTATTGCAAGTGTTGGATTGGGATGTTTCAAAAATAAATCTGTGAAGTAGAGGAAGAGTGCAATGAAATAGCAGCTCCTGGAAGATGAGTTTGTGAACACATCAGAGCGCTCAGGAAGGACAAATAAAATTTTTGTGTGGGCTCTTCCAACTGTGGACTGACTTTTAGATCTATAGTGAGCGCACCTTATTTATGGATCATCTTTACGGATTAGTTACCCGATCCACCAGCGGAGGACTTTAGTTTTTCACAAGGGTGAAGTTTATTTGGTGGATTTAATCTGGGACATTTGCAAAAAGAGGAAGGACACCAGCAGCGCATCTTATTAAGATAAGTTGAAATAAAGAGTGAAGGGAGTGGGCAAACATGTGGATAAAGGAGTGGTGGTAGGGAATATTGAATATGAGATTAGCCACTTTGCTGACAGCGTGGTGTTGTCCTTGACTTCCTCTCTTATTACTCTGCCTAATTTGCTTGCAGAGGTGAAAGTCTATTCCCTAGTATCAGGTTTCAAGGTTAATATAGGAAAGACATAAACACATAATCTTACCCTAGATGGCCCTACTTTGCAAACACTGAAGGCTTCGTTCCCCTTCCATTGGGTCACTACAGGTTTGAAAATTGTGGGTGTCTGGCTGCGGTCCAATTATAATCAACTCTATGAGGCTAACTACCCCAAGCTATTTATGAACATCCAAGTGGATTTGGAGCGCTGGAAGTGTCTTTCTCTTACCTGGTTTGATAGGATTTCAACATTAAAATGAATTTGTTACCTAGACTTCTTTATCTTTTTTGGGTTCTTCCAGTGGTGATACCAAGGCATTGCTATATGCTGTCTCCAAGATAGCCTCCTGAAATTTATTTGGTGTGACAGAAATCCTAGACTTTCCAGGAAAATATTGTTTAGAGATGCTGAGAAAGGGTGGCTGGGGGTTACTGATTTGTGGAATTACTATAGAGCAACACATAGAGAATCGGTAGAGTGGTTCCAAAACCACGCTTACAAATTGTGGATCTACATTGAGCAGTATCAGGTGGGACTAGTGCACTTGGATTTCTTAATGTGGCTCCCTGAGCACTATCAAGAGATTAAGGAAGGGAGTTTCCCATACTTTTAGAATATGCCTGATTTTCACCTGTCCTGTTACAAGCCTATTTGTTATAATCCCCTGTCCCCCCCCCCCCCCCCCCCCCCCCCAGGATGCTGCCACCTGTACAGAATATGGAGCTGGCATGGGTTGGTTAGATGGGTCAATTATACAATGAGGACACTTTGGTACCTTTTCAAATATTGGCACGGGATTATGACTTGTCACAATCCCATCACTACGCTTACTTGCAGCTAGTACACTTTTTTGTCAACTAAGAAATCGGAGTGTTTGACAGGAGACTATACCTTCTTGGAAGATGTGTGCGAGGACTTTAGATTTACTAAATATTTGGTAGGTAGGCTTTATGGTTATCTTAGGGATCTGAAACCTCCTTACTTAGGGCATAGGCCAGTGGTTCCCAAACCTGGTCCTTGAGGCACCCCAGCCAGTCAGGTTTTCAGGATGTCCACAATGAATGTTCATGAGAGAGATTTGCATGCAGTGGAGGCAGTGAATACAAATCTCTCTCATGAATATTCATTGTGGATATCCTGAAAACTTGACTGGCTGGGTGCCTCCAGGACCAGGTTTGGGAAACATTGTCATAGGCAAAAGTGGGAGCGAGAACTGGATACAATGTTTACACCTGAGGATTGAAACTCTATGGAAGAGTCATTAGCTACCATTACAGTTGCTTCAAATGTCAAAGAAAATAATGTTAATTAAGATCCTATACCTAGTGTACTTGAATGTAACTCTCCTTGCACAACTACTGAAAAAGGTGTGAGCAAAATCCAAATAAATATATATATATATATATCGCTGGTATTTAACTCCAGATCAAATCAGCCATTGGTACCCTCAGGCATCATCAGCATGCTGGCAGGGATGTGAATCTAAGGGCATCCAGGGGCACATTTGATGGATTTGTCTAAAAGCTATGGCCTTTTGGAAGAGCACCTTTAAAAATAGTAGAACTTCAATCACTCAAAATGTAAACAATCATCAAAATCCAAGGTAGTTTCACTGTATTATGCTGTGTGACTCCTCTAGTGCAATCCTTCCTAGTTGATATGCAGTCTGTTTCTTGCAAATCTTATAAACGCACATCTTCTCTAGAAGATGTGCGTTTAGAGTTAAGATTTGCAAGAAATAGACTGTATCTCGTCTTTTGGAAGAGCATACAATTTCAGATTCTTTGGATTACAGGACTGAATATATCCTGGGACTTTGGAATTTTTCTGTTTAACAGGGATATATATACCAGGATTTTGTAAGACTCATATCATTTTGGTCAGACATTTACTAAATGTGGCCAAGTTGACGTTGGCAACAGCTTGGAAGGATCCAGAACTAACCTCATTGTTCAAAAGGCAGTATAAACTGTATCATGTTTACAGAATGGAGAAGACTGCCATGAGGCATAACACTGTTGGGAGATGGCAGAAAATTTGAGGCTCTGTACATAATTTGAATTTTTCTGAGTGAGGGGGACCTTTCTCAAGGCTTCTTATTGGAGATCTTGATAGGTACTTGCAGTTCTGTCCCTGCCCTCTTTCCTTCCTTCCCCCTTTTTATTTTTACTTATTTGTTTTCATAAGATTGGATTTCTTTGATGCTTTTTGTATAACTTTATAACAGTGGGCTTACACTGTTATGTTTCTTTCTTGCATGTCTTTATCTTGTAAATATATCTTGCAGTTTAATAAAGACCTCTATAAAATTTAAAAAAAAAAAACACTGAAATGCTGACTGGAGTCAGTACTTCGTCTTGTGCCCCAACCAAATATCCATCCCTTTCCCCTATACTTCAAAACTCAGTTCACTGTATTTTTATGATAGTTAGAGTTAAGGGATATATCTTTCTTTTTTGTCATTTAAGGTCCTTCATTATCTTGCTGTTCAGAAACCAGCTGATCTTACAAGGCATCTTTTGCCTTGTGTCATTCATGCTGCTGTTCTCAAGGTGAAAGAAGAAGGTAAGTGACATTTCAAAACAGCTAAATAGAACTACGACTACTAAAAGCAAGGACAAATCAAACTTGGGTATGCATATAAAGTATCATATACCATATAAAATGAGTTTATCTTGTTGGGCAGACTGGATGGACCGTACAGATCTTTATCTGCTGTCATTTACTATGTTACTTATCATTTCTATAGCGCTACTAGATGTATGCAGTGCTGTACACTTGAATATGAAAAGACAGTCCCTGCTCGACAGAGCTTACAATCTAGAAAGGGAATGACAACCAAAATAATAAAGTGGACAGAACATTTACCCTCTAACCCCCTGATCCCTCACAAAAAATAGCCCTGGTGTTTAGTTGCAAACCACCGACACCCAAACCAGTAGCCCTGGTTGTCTAGAGGCTCTCCAGGCCTATCCCCCTGCCACCAACATTTATTCCTTAGCGTATGCAGCAGATGAATCCAAGAACTGGTGGGTTGTGTCCATCTACCAGCAGGTGGAGATAGATATTACAACGCTGAAGGCAGTGATACCAGACGGCCAGCTCCTCTTTCACCTCAGTACATCTCTATCTCCAGCAGGTGGTGGACGGCGCTTCAGCAGCTCCTGGATTTGTCTGTTGGGGATAATCCTGGGTCCTTTGGGCCAGTTGAATTTAGGGGTGTCTGGCTGGTGGTGCCAACTTTGGGGGCATACTTAGTCTTCTGGGTCCCTGCTTCACCCTTTCCCCCCTTGCCTCCCGGTCTTTAGAGCTCTAGCCTTTCTCACCAGTTAAAAAAAAAAAAAAAAAAGAGCTCCTTTGCCTTCATTTGGTGTTAAAAAAACAAACCAGAAGAAACCTGACAGGACTGGGCAGTACAGGGTTTCCCTGTCTTAGTGCTGTGCTTTCAGTCTGTGTGCCGGTTAGGCAGCAGGCTGCTGTGTCTGTGGGACTCTACTTCTCCTCCGGAGACACCTGCTGTTCGGTGAGTCCCTGCCTTTCTCTTTCGGCACGGGGGTACTGTGCTTTAATACAGACAACGCTGCGGTAGCAGAAGCGCAGCAGGATTCTGTGTGGTGGCATGTTTGAACGCTGGGGAGGGAAGTGCTGAAGTTCTCCTTCCCCTTCCCTGAGCAGCCTTTTCCCGTGCTAAAATGGCAGGAACGCGTGCCTTTTTGCTGGCGTGACCCTCTCTTTTCTCCTGATATCAGCTCTGATCCTTTCCCGCCCTGCGGCCTTGATGTGGGCAGGGGGGGGAGGGGCGGCTTCTCCTAAAGGACCTTGTCTTCCATTAGAGACTGCTGGTCCAGGGGATTCCCTTTTATTTTCTCCAGCCTTTGGTTTCCTTTACCAAAATCACTGTTGAGCATGCTGCTGGGGCAGTGGCACAAGTTCTTCTCAAACTGCCCCCACTATGCAAGGGGATCCAAGGAAAGAACAGAATTACTTTAAGCTGTTTCTATATCTTCTGAGCAGGATCTCCTCTGCTATGGGACCCTTAATTTGAACCTTTCATAAGAGAGCTTGGCCTCAGTAGCCCTTTTCGTGATTGGGGGAGTTTTTCTGCCCATCTCGGGCAGATGGTTTCTAGAGGGCTAAGTTTTCCAGAAGGAAACTGATGGTCCTGCGATGTGCCTTTTGATTTTCGGGTTGCACATCAGCCACTGGGAGCTTCTTTGGGGCAGGGGTTTTCTGACCTCCCTCCCCCCCCCACCCGAGTTCATTCTGCTGCTCTGTTGCAGAAGTCTGGTAGGGGAGCTAACAGTTCCTTTTTAGTTCAGCCTTTGGAGTTTTCTGGCTTGTTCCCTGTCTGTCTCTTCTGATGGACCCTGCCCCGAAGAAGGGATATTTTCTCTCCTGCTGAGCAGTAGGGTCCATTTCTCCCCTGTCTTCCTCTATTTGGAGGGAGTCTTTTCAGGGCAGTCCCTTTCTGCGCAAAGGCAGCAAGCTGTAAAGCCATGTTTGCCTAAGTGGGTGCATTGATGGCAGCAGGCTTGAGTAGGCCTCACTGTCTATGGTGAGTTAAGATTTTCTTATAGTTCCTGCGTTGGTTAAAGGCTGTTCCTGGTGTGGGAAACAGTGAACAGCATCAGAGCAGGGCTCCTTGTATGTTGGGCCTGTAAAAGGGCCTATTTAGTGTTTTTATTTACAGACTTTTCAGTCCCCTCAGTTTTTCTCTGAGGGCAGTTGCTTGAACAGCTTGGAAGTTTCCCTCCTTCCTTTGTGAAACTCTTTTTATACTGGCAGTACAGGCATTGTCTATGAGCACACCACCCTGAGTGTGCCTGATCTCTGATCTTGGAAGCTCAGCAGGGTTGGGCCTGGCTGGTTTTTACTTGGATGTCGGTATGGCTATGGCTCCATTCACCTTTACCTAGGTTTGGGAATTTTGCAGCATTCTCCACAAGGACAACATCAGAGTGCACCTCACTCTAGATGAGATCTGAGAGTTTATCTTCCTGGGTCTTCTTGGAATCCTTGAGCTGGGTGGTCACCCTTCAAATGAGCCAACTCATCCCATTTCAGACAGCTCTGGTACGATTTATTTCTTGACCGAGGACTGGAGGATCTAGGTTCAGACTTGGGTGCGCAGTCTGCTTAGAGGTAGTGCTGTGGGCGGTGCTCACAGACAACATCTACAGCTCTTGCTTCTCGATGGGTGGTCTCCTGTGTTCCAGGAGTGTCAGCAGTGTCTTCCGTGGCTGTTCTTGGTATGCCAGCGCATGAACTGCTGGCTTCGCAATTCCTCCCTGTGGAAGGGATGCCTTGGCGCCTCCGCAGTGGATGGTGATGGTCACAAATGCGAGTCTCTCAGACTGGAAAGCTCTTTGCCTCCTCCTTCCGTCTCCGGGGTGGTGGATGGCACAGGGGATGGTGTAGCTGATCTCCCGCCTGGATCTGCTTTTCGTGCTGTTCGTCTTCTAGCCTTTCAGGATATATTGCAGGCCAGGCGGTGCTTGTGCCGTCTCCCCCGCCTGGACCTGCTTTTGGTGCTGTGCGTCTTCAAGCACTTCAGGACACGTTGTGGGCTAGGCAGTGCTTCTGCTATCAGAGAAGATGAGGCGGTGGCTGCTTCTTCGACAGAGTGGGGACTCGGAGTCAGTCTGTGGCCATCAGGGCATGTCGCCCCCATGGAATGGGCAGAGGACCTCATGTTCCATTTCTATGCGGCCCACTTTACGGGCTTTTCCTGCGGTGAGTTCTCTTTTCTGCCGTCTTCTGGTCTTGGCAGAATGGTTATTTCGCACCATTCTCCAGCATGGCCTCAGGTAGAGAGCGCTGTAGGTAGATCTGATGGCGTCCCGGCTGGACACCCAGGTGCCTTCTTTCTTCTGTCATTGGAGAGAGGGTGATTCGGCAGGGCTGGTTGTTCTATTGCATCCTTGACCGGAAGACGTTCTTTGATAGTTTTTCGTCTGTGGCCTCTCTGCAGCCGAGTTCTTTTCAGATCGCTCTCCACCAGGGTTGAGTCATTCTGGTAGCTCCAAATTAACCACGGAGCCCTTGGTATGTGGATATAGTGCTTTGCTCCTCCACTGCTGCGACCTTCTCCCTGAAACCTCATTCATATTATCTGAGTATAACTTGGGGTTCCTTGTCTACCGAGCATTGCTTCGGACTCCTTTTGTTCCCTTGCAGAATGATTCGCTTAGGAACTTACAAGCAGTGTTCTTGGTCGCCAATTCTTCAGCACGCAGAGTGTCTGAATTTTTAGTGCAGCCATTCTGAGCTGTTTTTTTTTTTTCTGCAATTTGCTGAGTCCGTTGTGACCTTGCTTTCGGTTCCTTCTTTCTTTTCCAGCTGTGGTTTGGCTTTTCTTTTTCAGCCTTTTTCTTCCCTTCTTTCGGGAGGGGGATTTTTACACAGAGTAAACAGCGCTTCGTCCACTGGATGTTCAGAGGGCTCTCCGGTATTTGCAGATGTTGCATGTTTTTCAGCATTCAGATCTTCTCTTTGTCTTTGTCGCTGGTTCTTGCTGTGGGACGGCAGCCTCTGATTTTTTTCTCGTTGGATTGCAGATAATTTGTGGATTTTTTGGAAAGGTTGCATCCCGCCGGTGGCATTCCAGGCTCGTTTCACGAGTTTGCTATCAACTTCTTAGGCGGAACGGGTGTGCTTTCACTATTCAGATGCTGCCTTTGCAACGGCGGTACTGTCTCGTGGAGCAGCGACTTCCCACCCTACTTGGGGATTGCTTTGGTACATCCCACCAGTTCTTGGATTCATCTTCTGCATATGCTAAGGAAGGTAAAATTATGCTTTATCTGCTGATAATTTTCTTTCCTTTAGTAGCAGCAGATGAATCCAGGATCCCGCCCTTTGTCAGCTGCTCTTGTTCTGCCTATCTGTTCTTGCTCTGGTCTTTAGTTTCCAAAAAAAAAGGAGAAGAAGAAAGAGAACAGAAAACACTGAAGAGGACTCCATCGCAGTCGTGGTTGCTCTTAAGTCAGACTGACAAGTTTCTGTTTTGTATGGTTGGTGAGGAAAGCTTCCTGGTTTCTTGTCTGATTCTGCTTGGTGATGAGACATGTACTGAGATGAAGGCGGAGCTGGCCGTCTGGTATCACTGCCTTCAGCTTTGTAATCTCTATCTCCACCTGCTGGTAGATGGACACAACCCACCAGTTCTTGGATTCATCTACTGCTACTTAAAGGAAAGAAAATTATCAGCAGGTAAGGCATAATTTTACCTTCAAATCTTACCTGTATTGGCATACCAAAAATAACAATGAACCATTCACATCAATGAATACAGCTGAAACAGAACTAAAGATTCTCCCCATCCTCCCTGTACACCCCCCTCTTTTGTCAGTACCACCTCTGCAGCCCAGCATACAAACACTAGATCAGTCCAGACTAGAAATATCAGAAAATCATACCTTCAAGGTATTAAAACAAACTGAGCTAACACACATATTCATAGAATTTAAATAGAGCATCCAGATTGTCAAAAAGCATTTCTTAGCCTTTAGTCCTTTCCATTCTAAAGACATATGTTCCATGGTGAGGAATTCATGCATCTAATTGCACCATTGAAGCCTCCGGTGCTTGACATTTGAGACAAGTTCCTTCAGAAGGGAGACCCATCTTCTTGGCTTGAGAAGGATGTATAAACATTTGCATAAGGAACTTATAATGAAGTTCTTGCAACTTGATACTGTATGCCAATAGTGGTCCTTCCTTCAGGCTGTCAAGTCAAGTCTCCATCGTATAGTCTTGGGTCCATTGATCCACTATTTTCTGAAGTGGGGACATAGTAAGTGATTTCTGCAGCCCAGCATAATATCGACCTACCAGGCCTTTAAAAACTGACGGTTGGGGCCATTTTTCCAAAAAATCCACAGGTTAGGTGCACAGTAGTGTTGTAATGTAATGTTACATCTGCTGATAAGCATACCAGTCTCGAGGTTGTAGCAAATAGGTTATCCGTATTGTTTCATAAGATATCATTTGCAATTTGTCATTCTCAAGAGCGTGTTGTATTAAAGCCAAGCCTCAGGATGCCCATTTTTGGACACGCAGATTAGTCAGTCCAGGAGAAAAATCCTTATTCCCCATCAAAGGTAAATATTTAGATATATTGGCATGTAAGCCGTACTTCTTTCTCAAAATAATCCATGCCTGCCACAAACATTTTTTTTTAAAATCCCTTTTAGTCTAGTGCCCCCGTCCCCCCCCCCTGCACCAACATTGGTACCCCCGACCCCCACCAATTCCTCCCAGACCCCCTCCCCCCCCATACCTTCAAGAAGTAGGAGTGATGCCCACTCACTCCTGTCTTTACACTACCAACTTGGTGCAGGACATCCTTGGATGCACTGAGCAGAGTCAGTCTGTCAAATAAAGGAATGTTTTCCCTTATTTTTTTAGTTTTTGTCAGCTAATGTTGCTAGGATCATGACTAGGATTATTCATGCTCGACATCTGTGGGCATGCAGCAGTCTTCAAACCCAGGGTCCAGCTATCAGTTAACTCCAGGTGACTCTGGAGGATATTGCCACTCCCTCCTGCAGCCCAGTAACCTGAACATTTTGCTGCCTCAGTAACTTGTATCAAAACCAGTGCATAGGGATGTTGAAACTACCTGGAAGGACAGTATTAATGCCGGACATCAAAAGGTCCTTGACAGTGCCAGCTGCCACATTGTTAAGCACTTCCTGAGCATCAGTCAGCATGTAGGGCCATATTCCAGCAGACAGGGAAATATTCGAATAGGCCTTGCCTACTAGCTGGGTAAAAATTTACTAGCCGATATTCAGCCGGCAGCCATCAGCATTTTTTTTTTTTAAATGCTGGTCATCACCTGCTAAATTAAACCTGGATATTCAGTGCCAGGCCACATGCGGGCACCGGCACTGAATATCCGGTGCTAATTTTATGTGGCCTAGTTGCCGTAGATTATGCCGGTCCCAGCTGATATTCTGTGGCTGCAAATCCAAAATGACTGCTGCAACCTGTTGTGGCAGCCTTGCTGTACTGCAATAATGCGAGCCTGCATGTAGAGGTCGTGGCAGCCACTAGGGTTAAAGAGCAAGTGGGCTTTGCTCCTGCACCCATCACCTCCCATTGTCTCACTAGAGACCTGAGGTAGGCTGGGGGGGGGGGCATATTCTGGGTTGGAGGTGGGGATCAGGGGGATGTAAAGACCTATGGGGATAGGGGATCTTCACTCTTCACCAGTGGGTTAGAAAGAGAGGCTATGAACCGAGGGGGGGGGGGGGGGAAGCAAGGAGCGGTGGGACACGGCTATTTTTTTGTATGTGCACAGAATAGTAGTAAACCGCTTTGATTGTACCACAGAAAGGTGGTATATCAAGGACCATTACCCTTTTTTTTTTTTTTTTTTTTAAATGTGGGTCCCTATCGATATTCAGTACCAGAGCCTGCTTAGCTAAGCACTTAGTTATGTGGGTGCCAAATGCCTGCCAGCCCCTCCTCAGTGCTGGCCTCAGTATCGCCCCTGACCTGCCCGCTTTTTTGAGGCCGGTCAAAGCCTATATTCAGTGGCACTGCCTGGTTAACTGCCACTAACTATCAGCAGATGGGTGGCCCCAGATGATTTAAGTGGGCAGGAGCCTTTCCTGTCCACTTAACTCACTTTGAATATCAGGCCCTTAGATTTCAGGTAAGCACTACTCAGACTTACAGGTCAGAGGACTATAGGGAGGAGTTTATTGGCCTCCCATGACTGTAAACCACTGTGTTGATATTTTCCAAACAACGGTCAATAAACTAAACAATTTGTACAGAGCATGAGAGAGTCTCCCCAGGAAGACCTATCTACAGATTTGTTTTTTAAAGCACATGGTACATATCATGCACTTTCAGTTGGAAAAAAAAAGATTTTTGGCCTGGCATTATCAGTATAACTTCTGAAATACACACATAGTAAAGTTATATGTTCACTGGCCACTGTTGAACATCTTGGGACTCATACAATACAATTGAGATGGGGTCTTTGTAAGGACAGGTGTTTCAGAAGATTTAGTTAACTTTGTGTTAGTATATTCTTACCTTTGCAAGAGGATATTGGTAAGTTCCAGGGCAACACCAATCCATACATTGGTAGTGTCATTGGAAACGGTTCTCTCTGCCTCCCTTTGTTGGTTGTGTTTCACCACTTGTCTGTACTGGTCTAGCAGGAATCGAGGAAAAGAAATTTCATTCTGTCTATTTTTCTTGTTGTTTCAATTTTGCTTCCCTCATCTTGGTCATGGACAGAGGGAGGCTTTTATTTTCTGGTTTTAAGTACTTAAAATTGTTTGACTTTTTCTAACAGCACTATACAGTTATTTCCAATATCAGGTGATGTTTTTTCCATATTTTGTAAAATTTATAATGCTGGTGTATGTGTAGATATGTATATATGTATACCTGTATCTTGTTTTTGCAGAGATGATTGAAGATATTCTTTCAGTTAAGAAGACTATTAAACAGATAATCTCTCATTCCAGTAAAGTTTTACGCTATCCAAATTCAGATGACAAAAAACTGGAAGTAAGTTTTTACTTAAAACAATGAAGTAACATATTTGTGACACATTTGTAGCAGTGCGTCACATTTATTTATTTTTTTTCTCTACAGGAAGTTATTAATCAAATTATGAATGTGGAAGCTACTATTGCCAGAGGAAGATCATTGAAAGCAAAATTTGCAGTAGACAAATGTGAACAAGTGGAGGAAAGGCAGGAGCTGGAAAGGTAGTGGCTATTTGCCTCTGATAGATGCATCACTGATTTCTGGATGTTACGTGCACACAAATCTGTGAGAAACCCTGATTAGTCAATTTCTAGGACTACTCAATTATGTTGCATTTTGATGAATTTTGCCATAAGTACATAAGTATTGCCATACTGGGACAGACCGAAGTTCCATCAAGGCCAGCATCCTGTTTCCAACAGTGGCCAATCCAGTTCACAAATACCTGGCAAGGTCCCCCAAAAAGTACAAAACATTTTATGCTGCTTATCCCAAAAATAGTGGATTTTTCCCCAAGTCCAATTTAATAATGGTCTATGGACTTTTCCTTTAGGAAGCCATCCAAACCTTTTTTAAACTCTGCTAAGCTAACCGCCTTTACCGCATTTTCTGGCAACAAATTCCAGAGTTGAATTACACATTGAGTGAAGAAAACATTTCTTCGATTCGTTTTAAATTTACTACTTTGTAGCTTCATCGCATGCCCCCTAGTCCTAGTATTTTTGGAAAGCGTAAACAGACGCTTCATGTCTACCTGTTCCACTCCACTCATTATTGTATAGACCTCTATCATATCTCCCCTCAGCTGTCTTTTCTCTGTTGAAGAGTCCCAGCCGCTTTAGCCTTTCCTCATAGGGAAGGCGTCCCATCCCCTTTATCATTTTCATTGCCCTTATCTGCACCTTTTCTAATTCCACTATATCCACTACAAATTAGATATTGTATTTCATTTTCATTTGGTATTATAGCTGCAGCTGTAGTGGACTTTAATATATATTCTTGCCTTATAAAATATGTATTCTGTGTCAATATAAAATTTAATAGAGAATGTACTTTATATTTCTAATTTATTAATAATTGACATGCCTTTTTTTTTTCAATGTTTTGCCTATCTCAGCTATACCATCTCAGTAATTCAAGTCCTGAAATAGAAACCAGAGTAATGTGATATTAAAAGGCCAAATTTGTGTGTGTGGCGAAATCTTTACTATTATATTCTCTACTTTTGAAGGAACGTGGTGTGGAGAATACTGAAAAAATGGATAACAATTTATGGATATTTGACTCGAGTTTAATTCAGAATGTCATCTTGCTAGATAATGCTGGCAAACCTTTGACAATATTTGCATTACAGACGGGAAGCTTTTGTAATTCTTGGAAGCAGTAGCAGTTGAAAACTTCCAATCAAAAATAATAGCCATGTAGGATTGACATAGCTATGAGCTTGGCTATTCATATTTTGCTTTCTTTAATTATTTTTCACGGTCAGGTTTGTGAGTTGTCTTCTAGAGCAACCAGAAGTGTCAGTCATTGGAGCAGGCAGAGGGCCTGCTGGTAGCATCATTCACAAGCTGTTTCTGAATGCTCAGCGGGTAAGCAGAATTATTCACATCTTCCTTCCTTTTTTTTTAACTCTTAATTTTGGAGGCAGACTACTATAGAATGATATTCCATGTAGACTAAATTTGTTTTGATTCATGTGTGTCGTCTACTGGCCAATGCAAAAACTTTAGGAAGCTCAAAATATAATACTCAGCAATAGAAGGCTATAACACATTTCTCGTTTTGTCATCCTTGTTTTCAGTAATTTGTTACAAGTCAGTTGATTTTCTAACAAAAAGGTTGCATTTAATAGTCTTTCAGCTTGTTGAGACTCATCTTTTTGCTGATTCTTTTTGTTCATGCTTGAGGAATAAGAAACTTCAGTCTTTGAGAATAGGGCAAACAAGAGCATTGGGCCCTTCCCATCATTTTAATTTTGTTTATTTACTGGGATTTATTAACCACCTTTATGAAGAGATTCACCCATTAATATAAATACATCTTAATACTTTTACAAATGGAGTCCCTATTGTTCTGACTTCAGGTAAAAATCACTGTTCTACTGAATGGAAAACATTACACAGCGGTGGGAAGAACAGACTTTTATGGGCATGAATGCCTCTGATCTTCCCTTTCTTTACCCACACCTGCATGGGCACACTTGTTTTTGCCAAAAACTGATTTACCAAAGCAAAAACCTTCCTTAGGAGAAATTGAAGTAACATAGGAGATGATGGCAGATAAAGACTTGTATGAACCATTCAGTCTGCCCAACAACATAAACTCATAGCATAAGGTATGGTGTGATACTACATATGTATACTTGATCTTGATTTATCCTTGCCATTTTCAGGGCACAGACCGTGGAAGTCTGCCTGGCACTGGCCTTGTTCTCCAACTTCTGAAGTTGTCATTGAAGCCCCACTCCAGCCCATCCAAATCTGTGCAGCCATGATCAGGTCATAGACCATAGAAGTCTGCCCGGCACTGGCACTAGCACACCCGAGAAGGCCTCTCCTAAACATTTAAGCCCTAGGCACATGCCTAGTTTTTCTATGACTTAATCCTGACCTGTTTGAGAGCCACAAACAGGATTTTTAGGATATCCCAATAAAATACAGTGCCTTATAAAAGCCTTCACACCTTTGTACATTTGTCACATTCTGCTGTCTATAAACATATAACTCATTCTACATTTTCATTGTGAAAGAACAATTATAGGAATATTTAAAAAGTAATTAAGAATAAGAAAATAAATGCTACTTATTCCATGAGCAGGACCCAAGAGACAAGCAGAGCTTCTGAGTCTCAATGCATAGATGACAGTGGTGTACTGCCACCACCATTTCCCCCCCCCCCCCCCCCCCCCCAATTCCTCTATTCCCTGTTTCATTCTGCACATTATTCCCAAGCTGTATCACCCCTTCTTTATCTCTCCTTGCTCCCCACCAATCCTGTTCCCCTGTACACAATGTCCAAAATACTACAAGAAGCACCAAGAGCTTTCAGAAACGGGACAAGTTCCTTTAATTAGCAAAATCAATATTCAAATATAGACCCTGTACACAATGACCAGCAGCTTCTTACTTTCTCATCCCTACTTCCCACCTCCCCCTTGACCTATATTCCTCTTCCCCTGCTTCAACCCCTTCTGTCCTCTGCTTCCCACACTTTTTACTTTCCTTCCAGTCTCTGTCTCTACCCTATACCTAGCACTCCTGTCAATCCTCTCACTGTGCAAACTATACCCAGCACTAACCCTTCTCTTCCTCCTGTCCACATTATCAACTTAGTACAATATCTCTTGCCCATTTATTTCATGTACCTACATGCCTAGTAGTGCCTATCAGCTTCCCTTAAACCCCACTCCCCCATCCTCTCCTTTCTCTTCTATTCTAACATAACATAGTAGATGACGGCAGAAAAAGACCTGCATGGTCCATCCAGTCTGCCCAACAAGATACATTCATATGTGTATACCTTACCTTGATTTGTACCTGTCTTTTTCAGGGCACAGACCGTATAAGTCTGCCCAGCAGGATTCCCCACCTCCCAACCACCAGTCCCGCCTCCCATCACTGGCTCTGGCACAGACCGTATAAGTCTGCCCTCCACTATCCTCGCCTCCCAACCACCAACCCCTCTTCCCCCCTCTTCTCCTCTACTGTTCTACTCAGCACCAGTATCCCATGCCTTTCTGTCTCCCCATCCAAGCTACTGCTTGACAACACAAAAAAGTCTCCTACCTGCATCCTATCTTGCCCTCTGACCTAGCAACTTCCAAGCACATGCACAACATATAACCACCTATTCTATCTTTTGCCACTCTCTTCTCATTCCAGCAGACAGATTGCATCCTTTTTCTGTAGGGACCCAGGTTCAGCCCTCAGGGAAGAGAAAAGAAGTGATGCTAGCCTTTGGTTAAAGACAAAAGGGATGCAATCTGGCCTGCTGAAAGGAGGAGACAGAGGAAAGAAAGAGAGAGCCCTCTCTTTCACCCTCCCCTCCATTTCTTCAACAGTTACTACCAGGCCAGCCACAAGGCCCTTCTGCTCACTCCCCCCTGTGGAATAGTGCAGTTCCGCCCTGCTCATGCTTACCTTTTGCCCCTCTTCATGCCTCCCCTTTTGTTTTCTACACCTTTCCTCCACGCCTGCCATCTTGCTCCAAGCCCTCTCCTCTTGTGTTTCAGTTGCTTCATATGCCCATTCTGTCCCTTTCTCTCCAAACTCACCTTCACACTCATCTTTCTTCCCCTTTCTGTACCCATTCCATTTCCCTTCTTGCTCTTTCTCCTCTCTTTATGCCTCCCAGCCCCCTTCACCCTTTTGTCTCCCATCCCACTTTTATCATCAGCTTCTCTCTCTTCCCATCTTGATCCTATCCAGCACTTTGCCCTCTCTACTTCAGCAACTTCTCTCTGCCCAAATCCTTGTCTTACACTTTGTCTCCCCTTTCTCCCCCTCCTACCATCTACTCAGATCCCAGCACAGCAATTTCCATTTACCTCCCTAATTCCTCTCCCCTTCCACAACTGAGGCAAAAGAAAATCAGTAACCTAGGCCCCTTCTCTGTGGGGGAGGAGGGAGAAGAGGGTTGCAGTAGTATCCAGGGGTGGACTTCTAGCAATGGGAAAGCAATTGTGGAGTGGAGGACTTTGGTCCTGGGGAACTGGGTTCGATTCCCACTGCAGGCACAGGCAGCTCCTTGTGACTCTGGGCAAGTCACTTAACCCTCCATTGCCCCAGGTACAAATAAGTACCTAAGCCGCATTGAGCCTGCCATGAGTGGGAAAAGCGCGGGGTACAAAAAAAAAATTGTGGACTTTATGATCTTAACCATGAAGTGTGAGCATGAGGAATGAGGCAGAAAAGATACAAAACAACTGTGGCAAATGCCTGCTGCCTCATTTCTATAGCTAACCTCTGTCCCATGGCAAAAAAATAAAAGCTGAGCTCGGCAAGTAGATGTTAAGCAGGGCTTTTGCTAGCATACCCCTTCCGGTGTCTAGCATAACCCCAGGGTATTTGTCTGATGTGTTAAGAAACCCTAGTCTAAAATGTACAATTACTCTATTTGATCTTTATCAATGGAATAAAGCCTGCCAATGAATATGAGGGATTCTGATTCCTGGTATTTGTTGAGAATTGCATATATTGTTCCCAATAAGAAAACCTGTGAGCATCCTTACTGATTAAAGTAAATCTTTTTATTGAATTTAACAGGGCTTTTGATCTGAGATTTGTTAAAATCTTGCTTTTTATGGAAGAATTCCCTAGACCAGAGAGCAATTTGTTATGGAAGTATAGTGTAGAATTTCTGGCCCAACTGCATTGTTCATAAAATAACTATAAACACCATAAGCCTTCTATGAATTGGTGTAGATCAAGTATATAAATGATAAACATCGCATAGCTGCTAAAGAGCAATTCAGAATGTCTGTTAGAGGAAAGAATATAAATAGATAAATGTTCCCAAAGTATAAAGGGGAGTGACCCATTCAGTAGTTTAGAAGGAAGACCATTTGATGTAGTATATTGCTGGTGGGAAACAGCATATATACAATTGCACATAATCCAGGTTTATGTTTCAAGCTTAAAATGAAAGGTATAATCAGGACTGAGAAGTGACCAAATGCCCAAAATTCAGTGCTGGCACCCAATTCCAAACTGGGACACTCTGGTAATCTAGCAGTTCATCCCACTTCATGCTGAGAAGGAAGATTTTGGGGCTGGTAGTGTACCAGAGAGAAGACGGTGACGGTCCTCATAAGTGCTTCTCTTGCCTCACCCCACCATATATGCTTCCTTTTTTAAACAGGAAGAGCATGGGGGATGGGGAGGAGCAGCATAGCCCAGGAACATTCGTTTCTGTGTTGTTCCCCATTCTCTTGGCCTCTCAGTAGTGTAGAATAGAGATGAGATAGGAAGGAAACATGTAGGGACAGGTGGAAAGAGATACAAATAGAAATGGGTGGATGGAAGGGAAAATGAGTACCTTGGAAGAGAGATGGGGTATAAGGAAGTAGAGCACCATGAGGCAAGATAGAGTGGGATGAAGAGGAATGTTGGAGGAGGGGGTTTGTCAGTATGTTTGTTGTTGAAAGCTGACAAATCCTGGTCATCAAGTTTATTTCCACATGCTTTCAGTCTGCATCTCCTAACTTTTCATACACAGGGCTGGTTTTAGGGATTTCCACAATGAATATTTGAGGTATGTTTGCATAAGATTGGTTCATAATACAGCTTTATTTGCATATTTTGACTCTCTTGAAACTAGACTTCTTGTGACATTCAAGGAACTAAACATTCTCTGAGGACAAGCAAGCCATATTCTTACATGAAGGTGATGTCATCCACGTCGCCTGGTGCGGAGCTTAAACAAGTATAGCTTTTACAAAATGCGCAACGTCCCTAATGCACATGCACAAGTGCCTTCCCGCCCGCTGCGAGAGCGTGGGGCCATCAGTCTCTCCTTATTCTCAGTGAGTAGAGAACGCAATTGTTCCACGCTCCTCACAGCATTTGGTGTGTGAGCATTATTTTTTTGATTTTGTGCCTTCCCTTTGGGGTTTTTTACCCTGTTTTTTTACTTTCTTTTCTTTGTTTTTCTCAATGTGGAAACTCAAACGCTTAAAACCATTCTTCCCGAGGGAAATATTTCGTAACTTGGTACAGTCCATGGTATTAAGCCACGCAGACTACTGTAATGGAATCTATGCGGGATGCAAGGATCAAATAATAAAGAAACTTCAGACCGCCTAAAATACAGCAGCCAGGCTTATATTTAGAAAAACATGTTTCAACAGCACCAAACCACTCAGAGAAAAATTGCACTGGCTACCAATCAAAGAATGCATCACTTTCAAAATCTGCACGACTGTTCACAAAATTATTTACGGCGAGGCACCGGGCTACATGTCAGACCTCATCGACCTGCCAACCAGAAACTCCACAAAATCTGCACGATCATATCTAAACCTCCACTACCCAAGCAGCAAAGGATTCAAATACAAATCCACCTATGCAACCAGCTTTTCCTACCTAATCGCACAACTATGGAACGCATTGCCAAAAGCAGTAAAGACTACGCTCGACCACCTAAATTTTCGGAAAACACTAAAGACAGACCTGTTCAGAAGAGCATACCCCACTATGGAGGAGTGGCCTAGTGGTTAGGATGGTGGACTTTGGTCCTGGGGAACTGAGGAACTGAGTTCAATTCCCACTTCAGGCACAGGCAGCTCCTTGTGACCCTGGGCAAGTCACTTAACCCTCCATTGCCCCATGTAAGCCGCATTGAGCCTGCCATGATTGGGAAAGCACGGGGTACAAATGTAACAAAAATAAATAAATAAAAATACCGGCCACTTGCGACACAACATAACCAAAGACTGCAACGGGCATTACCTGACTCTTCTTCCCCCTTTCCCTCTCTAAGTTCCCCCTAACTGTTTCCTACCATACATACATATACCTCATTATACCACATTATCACTTTGTATTCATTCATTCATACTATATATTTGTTCAAACCGTAATCGACTAACACCGTTAACGGTTATATGTAAGCCACATTGAGCCTACAAAAGGTGGGAAAATGTGGGATACAAATGTAACAAATAATAATAATGAGAAAGTTCCTCTCCCTTCCTATAGAGTTTTAGTTTGATTTTCCCCACTTCTAAGTTTCCTTTATTTTTGTGGCGCACCATAGACACTCTTAGATCCGTTTGGGCATTTGTTCCTAGATATTTTCTGATGCCAGCCCCTTTTTTAGTTACCATCAAGCTATTTGATATTGCCACGACTGTTTTCCCTTTCATATCATCAAATGTTCCTAGTGACTTTAAGTGTTGTAGCCGGTGCAATAGCACCATCTCTGGCAAAGACACTCTTTCTTGGTGTCTTCAGTGTTTGAGGCTTATCCATACCCTTCCAGCTTTGTTCTTTACCTTCATATGAAGAAAAGAACCCAGCAGGCCAGAAAGGCTTAGAGAGAGAGAACATTTTTAGAGCCTGGACCGAAACCTTAACATCGTTATCGATGTCTGGAGTTGCATCGGTCCGTATGGCTGAGAGGCCTGTGTCTGGCACTGGGAGTGGCCCGTGCATTGAGTGGGTCTCCACCTGCCTCGATGCTGACCACTTGCAGGGCGGACGTGACCACGAGGCGGTGTAGAGATTCGATGTCGTCCTTGGCACTGAGCTTATCGATGACTGGCATCAGGCGAAGGCCAAGAAGCATTGGCATCGATCCCTCTCGACGCACACTGCCAGGAGCTCTGGTGTACTGAGGGCTGTGGTCCCTGAGAAGCATCAGCACTGGGAGGAGCTCTCCCCCCTCCATACAGGAGGTGCCAAGGCATGGATCTCCATGCAGTTAGGACCAGGCTGGGCTGACTCTTGAGGGTCATGTCAAGTCTCACAATGTCAGAGCCATGTCTGCATTGATAGCCCGCTTGAGGTCAGTCTCTATTGAAGAAATTTGCAAATCTGCAGTGTGGTCTTCCGTCCACACATTCACATTACTACTACCTTGAGTATAGTACCCGATGTGATAGACTGTTTGGACAGACAGTTCTGTAGAATTTGTTTGGGGTCTAAAATCCAACTCCACTTCCTTAGGCCCATTTTGTTCTGTTCCAAAATTCAGTCTCACACAGTTGTATATAGTTTCAGGTTAATTACTATTTTGCCCTCACCAAAGTGAGGTCCAGTTTACCTGTGGTGGTTTTCGGTGAGCCTAGTAGCTAGGGATTCCCACATGTGAGAATATGACCTGCTTGTCCTCAGAGAAAGTGAAGATGCTTACCTGTAGCAGGTATGCCTCAAGGACAGCAGGCCATTTATTTCACATATCCTCCCACCTCCCCTTGGAGTTGTTTTCCATGCTGTTATTGTACTAATGGTCCCACGCTCTTGAGGTGGGCGGGAAGGCACTCACTCATATGCAGTGGGTACACTGCACTTGTTCTTAAAGCTATACTAGCTTGTTTAAGCTCTGTACCGGGCAACATGGATGATGTCACCCATATGTGAGAATGAATGGCCTGCTGTCCTCAGAATACCTGCTACAGGTAAGTATCTTCGCTTTACCTGCTGGTGTCTTGGGTTTTCTAACGTTTCCAGCCCTTGATATAATTATAGAATTTTGGCTTGACTAGGGAAAAATTAATTTCTGGTTTCCATTGTGACTGAAGTCACAAGTGTTTGAAAGCCAGGAAGGACTGAAAATTCAAGATAAATCATGCAATTTACTGTGGTGGAATTATAATTCAAAAAGTGATATCAATTGTGGGTGATAAAGGTCACAAAACTAACTTTCCCACAATGCTTGCCACACATGGAGGGGCATTTTTTAATATGATGTCTAAGTCCGACTGGATGTTTTGCAAAAAACATCCAAAATCCCAATAGAAAAGAAAGTAATTTTCAAAAAAGAAAAAGTCTGTCTTTTGTTTTTGAAAATACTGTTTGTAACAAGGTTTTATGCTTTTGACATTTTGGGGGGAAAAAAATGTCCAAACAAGAAAACTTAGGAAATCAAGCTGTTGGGATGTAGGAGGGGCCAGCATTTTTAGTAGACTGGCCCCAAGATATCCCAGGAGAGAAATGGGGCACTGCAGTGGACTTCAAAATCATGCTTCCAGATACCCATCTCTCCGTTGCTTCCTTATCTTGTCTGCTGAGCCCCCCCCCCCAAAACCCACTGCCCACAACTGTACACCACTACAATAGCCCTTGTTGGTGAAGGGGGCACGTATATGTGGATACAGTGAGTTTCTAGTGAGTTTTGGAGGGCTCACAGTTTCCACCACAAATGTGACAGATAGAGGGAGATGAGTCCCCCACTTCATGGTGCACTGCACTGACCACTACACTACTCCAGGGACCTGAATGTTGCTCTAATAGACCTGACTTTAACATCTGAGGCTGTCATAGAGGCTGGTAAGTCATATTTTTATTCACATTTTGGGGGGTGGGAGGAAGTCAGTGACCACTGGGGGGGGGGGGGATGGTGTTAGGGGATCATCCCTGATTCTGTCCAGTGGACATCTGGTCATTTAGAGCACCATTTTGTGCTCTATTCATTATAAAAACAGGTCTAGCTCAAAACATCTTAGTTTTAGTCCTGGACAGGTTTGTTTTGTTCCATTATGGCTGAGCATCAAATGACACGTGTTGGATATTATTGCTTTGTAATATGTATCACTTTTGTCGAGCAATATTCATGAGCTTTGATTCTGTATGAAACTAGCGACATAATGCAAATTCCAATAAGTTTGTGGGGTTTGTTTGTTTTTTTACTACTCATGTTGCAGTCCAAAATGTTACTTTATCAAACATAATATATTAATCCTATATTGTGTAAACTTATATTTCCTCTCCTGCTCCCCCCACACTATCCCACCAGTTTTTTGATACTAAAGGATGACCTCTGTTTCCTGGTTATGCAAAATCTGTTTAGAAATATATTGTTTCATTTTTTAAGTTGTTAAAGGAAAAACGTTAAACATAAATGTCTCTATGTTCATTTCTTCAGACTTGTTTATTGAACCAAGTGGACAGAATTGTTGTATGTTCAGCAATGTGTGTATCGTGATATTGTGTGTGTGCACTGTTGGTTTATTAGGATATTTTTCTTAATGAAATGCAGTCTTAATTTAGAACTTTGTCTTTTAAAGCAAAAAGCTTGATCTCTGTCTACTTCCTTGTAAACCATCTCAGACTTGGCTTTGTTTCTGTCTTTATCACGGTTTCCTTTCTCACTTTTCTCAAGCTGACTGAATCTCCTGATGAGGTAAAAATTAGCCTTTCTTACCTCATTTTTTCTCACCTCTTCATGTAGGTTTATTCAAATCAATACCTTTCTGCAGATGTTGGTACTAATGTGTGAAATAATTTCATACTAACTAGTGCAAAAATCTTCTACTTTTCCAAAATATGAATGTTTCAGAACATGGATTTTAAAGCTGCTTAGCCTAAAGAAAAACTAGGTCATCTTCAAAAACAAAATGTGGGGCCAACTTAATTCAGTTCCCAGCTCAGGCCTTTCTCTGTCCACATCAGTCAGGCTTGAAAATAAAATGGAGGAGGTTAGATGCATTGTGGTTGGAGCAATGGGCTGAGATCCAAGGAGGCCAGGGTTCAAATCCTATAAATGCTCCTTGTGACCTTGGGCAACTCACTTGACTTTCCATTGCCTCAGGTACAGATTTAGATTGTGAGCTCTCCAGTAACAAGAAAATACTTAAATGTAACTCATCTTGAGCTTTCAATAAAAAGACATCAGCTAAATGCAAAATCCCGGGTAGGGGAGTCAATTCAGGCACAGGGTAATTTCTTTCTTTCTTTTATATCCTCCTTCCAGCATAGCTGGACTAAAGTAAGTTGAGAGGAGAGTAATAACTAGAGAAAACATTTCCTGGTAGTTTTTGAATAAAGGCTTACAACCTTGGTTCTAGCTGAATTGGAAGCTCAAAGCATTGAGAAAATTGTCAGTCCAAATTTTAAAAAAAAAGAACATTTCTGTCTCTAAAAATGGATTAATGTAGAATGCCGTTATGTAAAGTCAGGGTTTTCTAGAGTGGGATATACTGTGAAAAATAAAATTACAGCTACTTGTTTTTTGATTTCCAGCTTAGGCCAGCTGAACTTTCTAGCTAAAATTGTGTTTATGCAGTCAGTTACCGCACACTGATGAAACAATTTAAGGATTAGGGTGTGATCTTTCTGGAGCCAATCATATCAGGATGATAATGAGACAGTTCCATATTTTGGCAGCTACAGAAAAAATGCATCAGAATTCTGTTCTTTCTGTGTATTGACTTATTGCATAAGGAGTGATTATAAAAGCACCAGCACATAAGCCACCCAGAGGTCTTAATATACATGGCCCTTTATCACCATAAATACCCTATTTTCATATAAGAGAGGGGTAGGTGACAGCTTAAAAGCATATGAAGCTTTGTTTAAATCATTTTTATTTTTAAAATTGTTCCATGCTGTTCCTACTAGCAGATTTGTTTGGATCCACCATATGGAGCTTGATGGAATCAAATTTGGCCCACAGCAATGTTAACTTTCTGACGTTTAACTCTTATACAAAATCAGCTATCGACCAGGGGGAGGGGGCGGTTCTAGGCTTCACATTGCTGCAGGCATAATGTAACTAGTTTTAGAAATTAATGCTTAGGTATTCTTTCCCTCTTTCAAATGGCATAGAGGTTCAAAAAAGGGAGATGCATTAATGACTTCATTAGATTGAATCATTGAATCTATTTTCTACATTACTTGAATATACATGAATTTAATCAAACAAACAAAAAAGGTAAAAATGGCTCATCCGGTCGTACAGGAAACAGCTCTGCAAAATCTCTAGTGCTATTTTGATCACTAGGTCTCTTCCTGAGGTGTCACTGAAGATATGAAATAGATATGATCCCACTTCCAGACCTCTTCCACATAATTTATGGAGAGGTGTTACTGAGCCTTGAAGAAAACTTGTATGGTTCCACTAAAGCAAAAATAAAGCATTAGCATGTAAATATGATAGTGATAGGGCACGATAGTGCAGGTAATAATTAGCAATTATTAAAATATTTTATTTTTATGTTCTTATTATGTCATTTGAAAGCTGTTTAATGGCCTATATGAAATAAGCTGCTGCTTTGGGTTCCAGTGGTCTATCCACATTCCTTTGAATAAATAAATCACAATTTTAGTGCTAACAGAAAAGCCAAAGATTGAATAGACATAAAGTACATTCTCACCCTTAGGGGAGGTGTTTCTCAAACCATTCCTGGAATAACCCCCCTAGTCAGTCTGTTTTCTAGGATATCCATATTGAATATACATATGAGAGATTTGCCTCTACTGTGTACCAATATGTCTTATGTATATTCATTAGGGATACCCCGAAAATCAAACTGGTTAGTGGGGTATGCCAGGAATGGCTTGAGAAAACACTGCTTTAGAGCACGAGTAAGGCAGGTTATTTTGAGGAACTGCACAGACTGGATAAATGGACAAATCTGGGATTTGGGTATTGTCAGTCAAGCATCTTTCATGAGTCTTAAACTCAGTAAATACATTTTATTTTTATACAGTAGCTAATTATTTGGGGCATCTTACTGTAAAAATATAAACTTTAAAACTAACAAGCATAAATTCACCATCTACATATGCACACGTTAGAATTTATAGGATTTTGTTTTCTTGATTTTCCTTCTTTGACTTGTGTGTACCATATTTTTGTTGCATCAGCCCATCTGAAAGTGCATCTACATGTTTCAGTTGATACTGCAGCTTTCCTCAACATCCATTAAGTGTTTGTCTTTTTCTTAAAGGCTGCAACAATGTCTTCACTAGATGATGGCTCTTACGAAGATCGAAAACAGAATTCAGGAGCAATCTCGGATTTTCCACCACCAGCTGGCCGTGAAATCATTTTGCGAACAACTGTACCTCGACCTGCACCTTACTCTAAAGCACTGCCACAACGCATGTACAGTGTCTTAACAAAAGAGGATTTCAGACTTGCTGGGGCCTTTTCAGCTGACACATCATTCTTCTAAGCCTCTTAGCTCTCTGAATCCCATTGCATATGGTTACCCTTCCCTCTCCAGTAAGCAGCAGAGTATCTGTACATGGCTTTGCTACCCATGTACAAATGCAGAATAATCTTGAGAGCCAGCAACATCTAAATGTACCTGCCCTAAGCCTTCATGTAGTTTTGTGATAGTCTTTGAGACAGAACTTAATCAATACTCATTTGCTAAGTGCAATATTTAAAGTTGTTGTGGACTATTTATGAAAGTCTTAGTATATTACTTAGCTTCTTTTTTTTTTTTTTTTTTTTGAGTGAAACGTGAATGTAGTGTATAAGCATTAATGTATAATAAAGCATTGATAGTAAATCATTAAACTTAATTTTATGTAAATATTCTAGGATCCTCACCAGTGCCAAACCTAAGGCAGTGCAAACCTTAAATTAGCCAAACAGGTTGACGGATTTGAGCCTTTTTTTACACTAAAAGCACTCTGTACAGTCTAATCACTTTGTAGAATTTGTTCTATTTATTATTTCTAGTATGCATCAAATAAGTTCTGATAACCTAATTTTGGATAAGCAGTGTGATTCTCAAGCTATAGTGATGATTTAAAGATTCTGTATACTGAAATAATTATTTTATGGACATACTCTGATGCATAGTTATGAAAGACCAGGACAGTTTCATGTAATTGACTTTTTCACTGAATATGAAAACAGATTATTTCTGAAACTGTATAATAAGCCTCAAATGAAAATAGATTCTAATGTATTCTCAAATGATGTATACTGATTTTGAGTTGGCCAATGTTATGGCTCCATTGCCTGTAAACTCAAACTGGAACAGCTATCTCGTGAAATTTGTCTGTAGGCAGGACATACTGTGGAACTTGAAATGTTGTGTTTTCCAATTTAGATGTTTTGGTAATTGTCATTCCATAAGTATGAATTCTGTGCTAACGACTGTAACCCTTCATATGAAAGATACTCTGCAAGCATTGCGCTTTGAATGTAAAATGAATATGTAAACAGCAAATGTTTCTTTTAAAGAGATCTTGCTTAAACACAAATAGGGTAAAGGATTAAATATGATCTTTTAAAATTAATGATTAATAAAGACATTGCTCTTTAAATGGTTTAATACCTTCTGTATTGAGATAACAAACTTATAATAGACTATACTTGCGTTTGAAATTTTGTTCAAAATTCCAATAGTCATAATATTTGTGTTCTTATATAGATATTTGAGTAACTAGAACCTTAAATCTCCTGATAGGGGAAATCACAAAGATTATATCACCCTCTATCACATATAGGAGTCCTTGTTTTTCCTACTGGGGGGGGGGGGGGGAACAAACCAGTGTAAAAAAAAAAAAAACTCCAAACTGTTTTGAACAAACTATCAAATGTAAATATAGTTGATTGAATTGTAACTACACAAAGATTTAAAATGGGAGAATCCCCTGTAATATAAAGACATAAAGGTACAACTTCTTTGCAGATCAATATGTTTTTATGGAGTCAGCCTAAGTAGTAAAAGTGAGAGAAAATATGCTGCAATTAATTCTTACATTGGCTTAATAAATAGTACCTGACTTAAGAGCCTGAGTTTATCCAGAGACAGTGTGACTATTAGAAACCTTGCTCTACCAAAATACAATGTCTTTTAAATATCTTCATACCCTTGTACACTTTTCACATTCTGCTGGCTACAAAAACGCAATTCAAAATGCATTAAAGTAGGAGGGTTCTTTTTTCCCTGATCAATACAACCCATTCTGCACCTTCAGTGTGAAAGAACAGTTACACAAGTATTCAAACAGTAATTAAAAATTAAAAATCTTGATTGCATTCACTCCTTTTCTCAAGGAAAACCAAAACTACCTCTCGTTCCTAAAATTTCCTTGACAAAGTACATCAGTAGTTAACTAGACTCCACCCATGTCCACAGGGTGATTCAAAAATTCTTAAATGAAAATTCAAGCAGATTCTAATGAAGAAAACAGGGATGAGCATAAGCTCTGGCAAGTAAGGCTGGTGCAAGAGTTTCTGCCCCCCCCCCCCCCCCCCCCCGCAACTTATAAATTGATGCCCTGTTTCCAAGCTTCAAGTTTTTATTAAGCAGCTTAATATACCGCCCTAGGGACAAGCCATCAGAGCACTTTACATTACAAGTCTATAAAGAATAATAAAAGCAGAAAAGAACTCTATATACAAGGAGTGGCCTAGTGGTTAGGGTGGTGGACTTTGGTCCTGGGGACCTGAGGAACTGAGTTCAATTTCCACTTCAGGCACAGGCAGCTCCGTGTGCCTCTGGGCAAGTCACTTAACCCTCCATTGCCCCAGGTACAAATAAGTACCTGTATACAATATGTAAGCCGCATTGAGCCTGCCATGATTGGGAAAGCGCGGGGTACAAATGTAACAAAAAAATAGTATATAGATGGGTACAAAGCAGGAAGAAAAGAGGAGAGGACATTAAGAGAGAGCAAAAAAAAAAAATCATGTAACCACACAATCAGTGGTCTGCAAAATGTGGCTAAGGCCAAAGGCAACAATAAACAAATAGGTCTTAAGCTGAGCCATAAAAGCAGGCAAAGTTTCCAACAGGAGTGCTATGGGACCAGTGTTCTAGAGCTGTGGGCCTATAACACTAGTGAGGTAATGCTGACGACACAAAGTTATTCAAAGTTGTTAAATTGCAAGAGGATTGTGAAAAATTACAAGAGGACCTTATGAGACTGAGAGCTTGGGCATCTAAATGGCAGGTGACGTTTAATGTGAGCAAGTGCAAAGTGATGCATGTGGGAAAGAGGAACCCGAATTTTAGTTATGTAATGCAAGGTTCCACGTTAGGAGTCACCGACTGGGAAAGGGATTTAGGCGGCTAAGAAAGCAAATAGAATGTTGGGTATTATTCGGAAAGGAATGGAAAACAAAAATGAGGACATTATAATGCCTTTGTATCACTCCATGGTGCGACCACACCTTGACTATTGTGTTCAATTCTGGTCACCGCATCTCAAAAAAGATATAGTGGAATTACAAAAGATACAGAGAAGGGCAACAAAAATGATAAAGGGGATGGGTGACATTCCTGTGAGGAAAGGCTAAAGTGGCTAGGGCTCTTCAGCTTGGAGAAAAGATGGCTGAGGGGAAATATGATAGAGGTCTATAAAATAAGTGGAGTGGAATGGGTAGACGTGAATCGCTAGTTTACTGTTTCCAAAAATACTAGGACTAGGGGGCACGAAATGAAGCTAGAAAGTAGTAAGTTTAAAATGAATCTGAGAAAATATTTCTTCACTCAACGTGTAATTAAACTTTGGAATTCGTTGCCAGATAATGTAGTAAAAGCTGTTAGCTTAGTGGAGTTTAAAAAAGGTTTGGATGGCTTCCTAAAGGAAAAATCCATAGACCATTATTAAAATGGACTTGGGGAAAATCCACTGCTTATTTCTAGGATAGTCAAATATCAATAGCAATGCTCTACTATATCGTTTGCAATACTCAATACATAGCTAGTAGAGATAAACTAGGGAGTGAAATACGTTTGTTGTCAGGGAAAGTCTCATAGAATCACTGGGGTGATACTTGGCACCAATACAGGTGAACCCCTGTTTAGTGACGCTTATAATCATAGACTGACCCCCTCCTGCCTCTATCTTTTTCTTGATTTTTTAGTTTGGGATTTTTCTAATAATTAAATCTTAATATTTTAACATTTGTCAATACTCCCATATGAGTGTAGGTGTTAGGTGATGTAGCAATACGGTGGCTGAGCTTATAACGCCCCTTTAATTGCTAAACCACACTTATCTGTAATGACGCTGTTCTCCGATTCACAAGTCTTCCTATTTAGCCTGTAGTCCCGAACGAGTGATCCCGACAGGTGCCTGTTTTGCTCCACACCGCTTTTTCAAGGGATACTAATAGCATCGGCTCCTATGCTCATTACATCCAGCATAGATGGAATTGCAGTAATCAAACTGAGTTAAACCAATGATTGAACTAACAGTCTAAATATATCAGGCAAGGAATATGATCTGGATTCGTCTCCGCTTCCAAACAGACCTGAAGGATTTTTTCACTACTGAGGGAAACCTGAGGGTTGAACCTGAGGTAACTGTCCATTAATACACCCAGTACTCTAAGCGTAGTGTCTAGGGGGTAGGACATGTTGCCAATGGTAAAATTATTATATACGGTACGGTCAAAGGGATTGGTTATCACAAGAAATATAGTTTTATCTCTAACCTAAATGTAAATTTGGAGTGCCAGGATTCCAACAAATCAAGACCAAGCCAAATCTTACGAACAATTTCTGGAAGGCCAGTCTTGAAAGGGATATAGATTGTGACATCATCTGCATACATTAAAGTGCAGAACCCTGCTGCCGCCGGTCTTTCATCTAACAAAACCATCATAACATTGAACAGGATTGGATATAGCAGCGAGTCCTGTGGCACCCTGCAGTCAGAAGACCAGGATGGTGAGAAACAACCTTACAATTTTACCTGATATGATCTAGATTGTAGGAAGCCGCGGAACCATTGGTGAACCTTTCCACACAGTCCGAATTGTCAAACAGGCCTAAAAGTAACTCATGATCAATGAGGTCAAAGGCACTTGACATGTCAAACTGCATCACTAAAATCTTAAAGCCTAGACAGATTGCTTTCCTAAAATCAGATATTAAGGTTGTCAAGTCTCAGTACTATAACAAGGCCTAAAGTCTGACTGGGATTTATGCAAGAGGAAGAAAAAAAAAAAAGATGATTCATAAGCTGAGTACCAACTATTCTCTCCATTACTTTAGTCAACAATGAAGTGACAGGCTTGTAATTATTAATGTCTCCCAATGAAGTCTGGGCCACTGTCTCTCTAATTTTCTACACTGCCTCTTCAGGAGGAGGATATCTTCACTGTACCAGGGTGATACCCTATGGGTGAGTTTGGGCAAAACTTTGATGGAAGCCATACTATTCAGGGTAGAACTACATAACTCATCCCACTTACACAAGAAATCCTTGCTGTCTGCTTCTTGATTTAAAAGGAGGAGAAGTGACAGTAGACTCAAAAGTCTAGTAGCTTCCCTCTAGTAAAAAGTGACCACCAGAGTCTTATGGTCTGACCAAGGGACATGGCACCAGAATGGGTCACCCAGGTAGAAATTCTCCATATGTACAGTTTTATAAGTCAGCAGATGACCCATAATGTGGGTTTGTATTATTTTTTTTCTTGTAGAGTTGATGTATAAGTTCATTTCTTACTTTCTGACTAGTGCGTTTGCAGAGTTTCTCTGCATAGTCAGAATTGTAAGTAGTAGCCAAAGGATTTTTGATCCTCAGTCCTTTGGGAATGATGTCATTCTTCTTGCAGATTGTCAGAAAGTAAAGATGACTGTTCACTTTTGTTTCTTTTTCCAAAAGTTTGTTCATTTGTTTTTTCATGCGGCTGTATGCGGTATCTTCCATCTTAAGTAGAGGAGTGTGGTAGCTGTGTTAGTCCACTCTTAAGGTTATCAATAGAAATCAAACAAAATAAAACATGGACTTTTCTAGGAAATTAGCCAAACCTTCTTTAAACCCTGCTAAGCTAACTGCTTTTACCACATTCTCTGGCAGTTTACTCGATGAGTGAAGAAATATTTTCTCATATTTGTTTTAAATGTACTACTCAGTAGCTTCTTTGCATGCCCCCTAGTCCTAGTATGTTTGGAAAGAGTAAACAAGTGACTCACATCCACTTGTTCCACTCCACTCAGTATTTTATATACTTCTATCATATCTCCAGTGGTGTAGCTAGGTGGATCGCCAGGGGAGTGGCCGCTCCGCCAAACAGAATTCTGCCAGTGCCTATTTTTTTTCTCATGTTGCATTGAAAATGTGTGCCGTCGGAAGTCCGCTTTCGCTCCCCCTGTGCCGTCAACCTGGCTCCGCTTCTGCATATCTCCCCTCAGCCGTCTCTTCTTCAAGCTAAAGAGTCCTAGCCGCTTTAGCCTTTCCTGATAGGGAAATCGTCCCATCTCCTTTATCATTTTCATCACCCTTCCTTGTACCTTTTATAATTCACTATTTTGAGATGTGGTGACCAGAACTGCACACAGTATTTGACAAACCAGATACACAATATTGACCTGCTCACCTTTATTCACATGCTTCCCTTCAAAGAAGTGTAGTAGATTGGTGAGGCAGTCCCACAGAAGCAACTAAACTGTTCAATTTTCATGCCTCAGAGACCATTATTAGAGATGGAAACATTTGCAGTCTGAGTAGAGGTTGAACCAATATGCTCTTGAGGAAGGTACACCTATTTTGTTGAGGCTAGTATGGCACAATGAAAATCAATGCACCTGGTCTTTGTTATGTACAGTTTTATCTAAGGGTATTAGTGTGGAGGATCCAAACCTATTATTCCTTGCAGGGTGATCTTCAGATGCCCTGCTTGAATAGCAGATGGGATGTAATATTTTTGTTGCCGTGAATACGTTTAGTTATGGAGTTCCCACTGTTGAATAGATTAAACCACTTCTGGATCTAGTGACTATTTGTGAGGTTCACAGGTGAAGCTACCATTGAGAAGGCTGGCAAAAAGTCAGAATTGCCCACTGGTATAGCATATGAACAAATTATTTGGTATTTTAGATAGGGAATCTGAAGACATTATTTGGGCTTGGAGGAGCAGCTAGTCTCATGATTGTTGAAATTTGGTATGTCAGTGTATGGGTTGATGTACCAGGACAATACCAACCAAAACAGAAGGTTTATGTTATGTTACGTTCACAGAGTATAGATCGCTCTGGGGAAGTTAAAATTTTTTAATTAAACATGGATGGGATCCACTCTCCAACCAAGCATACTAAATTCCTAACTTTTTTGAAAAAAAAAAAAAAGGTACTGCTATTCCTTTGCTACAAGAGAGTAAAGACTACGAATGTGTCTAACACCACTCACGCAAAAATAGAAAAAAGAAGAAACTTGGGGGAAAAGACCTCATCACCTGCTCTTGCAAGCCTAAAGCAATCAGACCATCATGGTCATATATGTGCACTTTATAATTATTGGTCAAAAAAAACCCAACCAACCACAAAGGTTGTGTAAAATGCTCACTACTTTTTTTTTTGTTTGTTTGAAAACTTTTTTTATATCAATTTAAATTGCATCATTCATCAATTTGAAACAAACAAAAATCAAAAACGAAAGTGTAACTAACTGTGTAACCATTGCCAAATAATCGAAAGAAAATAAAGGTCCAGCTTGACTTAACTGGCTGAGCTTGACTGTATGCAATTCTCCTAAATGGAATCTGAACCCGACGTAGTATTCGCGAAGCGCCACTGCTGAGCCTGAACTGGTTATCTTGTGTCCCCTGAGGAAGCCTTTTTGGTGAAATGGGTCCGTCGGGTATTGAGCATTTTACACAACCTTTGTGGTTGGTTGGGGGTTTTTTGACAGATGATTATAAAGTGCACATATATGACCATGATGGTCTGATTGCTTTAGGCTTGCAAGAGCAGGTCATGAGGTCTTTTCCCCCAGGTTTTTTCTTTTTTTCTATATTTGCTTGAGTGGTGTTAGACACATTCATAGTCTTTACTGGCTTGTTTTGTATTACCATTGAGGTTGATTTGGAGCGAGGTTCCCCCCCCCTTTTTTTTTTTCCTTTGTACATACTTTGTTACAAGAGACCCATTTGTCAGCTAGTGAACACAAAGCATCCTAAAATACTAGGCAAATAGCGCTATTTTAGCAAAGAAGGGCTTGCCCCTAAACATGCATACAATTTTGGTGGATCCCAATGGACTCTATATGGTAATAGTGTGGGAATTGGGAGGATGGGAAATTGATGATTTCTAATATTTATGCCCCCAGTGTTTATGATCATGGGATTTTCTCCAAACTGGTGGCTGTGATAGATCAACGTGAAGGATATCCCCATACTATGGGAGGGGATTTTAATGTGACTGCTGGACATTTGGGTTCTTAAAAGAATTTCTTTAACTTCTTCCTTGCTAACCTCCTGACAGCAGTCATATCATTGCACATAAAATATGACTGGTTCACACAGCTGTGCATGCCATTTATGACAATTACCAACACAGATCAATTACAGCCAGTAAATATAAGGTGACCCATGAGGCTCTTCCTAACACTATTGTTCCAAGGTGACTGAGGAATAGTTTTGGGAGATACTGAAAGAAGGTTGGTTCAAAAAATTTAAATTTTTATTTTAACAGATAAGCCACAAAAGTTTTGTACAAATATGTTAAAGATAATACCTATGTTAAATTGTTAAAGATATAATACTCAAATAGGTAACTGGTATTAAGGGACTGCCCCTTAAAAATAAATCCGTACTTGCTAGAAACATACCTTAAAATATAATTTATAGTTTATTTCATTTTCTATACCACCTGGCTTAAAAAAAAGATCACAACAGTTTAATCTGAAAATACAATATATAAAAAATAGAAAAGGAACTTCAAGTCAATAGATAGAAAAGATTCATACACTCAAGACCACTCATACCAACAATCTAATAAAAAATAACATAACAATCCATCATTAATTAAAAAATAGAAAGAATAACACAACAACAAATCTCATGAAGACATCCCCCCTAACTCTCCAGGAGTGTGACAACAAATGCCATCAAAAAATAATGAGCCTTTAAAAGACACTTAAAACGTGAAAGAGATTGCACTTCCCTTAAAGATTGGGGGACTGCATTCCACAAGGAAGTGCCAAATAGAAAAACACCCCCTTCCTAGTGGGAATCATTAAAATACATGTATCTAGGAATCACAGATTTCTTCTTGGAACATACTTTTTATCAAATTAGCAAGTGTCAAAAGTGTCTTCTCATATATGGCTCTATGAGTCAGAACCATCAATTTAAATCTTATCCTGTAATATATACGCAACCAATGATAATGTAGATACAAAGATGTAACATGATCAAACCTAGTAGTCCGCTCCAAAACCGGATGGCCGTATGTTGAAGAGTTTGAAGCTTCTTAAGATTCTCCTTAGAAGCCCCAACTAGTATAGCATTAATATAACCAAGTTGAGCCATAAAAGGTGTTTACAATAAAATCAGAAATGCTTGATATACTGTTATCAAACCTAATAAATCTTACTGAACAAAAGAAATGTAATGTTTGTCATGAAATGCCTAGCCACCATCTGGGGCTACCCCTTGGCCACTTAGAAGGTCTATCCCCAGCACAGCTCAGGTCTGCCTGCACCTGCCGCTTTTGCTCTACACTAGCACACTCTCTTCCACTGACTGGGTCACAACCGTCTCTGGGCGCATCTCCCAATCTCAAATTATCCCCAGTGATTTCTAGGTTACTGGAGGCCACACTCCCAGTGGTCCCACAGTTGCCAGAAAGCACTCACAGACCCAACACACAAACCACCAGGATTCTTTATCAGTACAGACAAGCAGAGTCAACAAACTAAGAGTGTTTATTGCCACAGAACTTGGAACAGTGAAACAGAAAAAGTGCAATCAGAACAACAATAACAGGTAACTGAAATATGGATCAATAATAACACTAACTAAACATCTGTACACTAAGTAGTACCTGGGAAGGTCTGAACATACAACTGTTCACAGAGCCTCAGCAAAGAGATCCTACACTCTTTTCTTCCTGGCTAAGACTAAGGCAAAACCCAGCACATTCCAAATGAAATTGAGCTCCTGGGCCAATCAGAGCCCAGAACAACAAGTTTGAAAGTATACTGCAGACCAGGGCCACCGATGGGGGGGGGGGGGGGGGCAAAATTCCCCCAGGCCCGGCCTCCAAGGGGGGCCTGGTACTGGGTCTCTCTTTCCTGCTCCTGATAGGACCTGGGTGATTGCGTCTCACCAGGAGCAGGAGAAAGAAAACTCCGGCACCGGGTCCCCTTTGGAGGCTGGGGAGGAGTAGACACAGGGCTTCAGGCTAGGGGCTCTGGCTTGGCTGGTGAGGGGCCCCAGGCCTCGCCAGCAGAAGAAGTCTTCCTCCAGCGCTGTTCTTCACTCTGCTGCATTGCCTGACAAGCAGCTGCTTTTCCCCTCAGATCAAAACCAAACAATGGGTGGGCAAAAGCAGCTGCAGAGGCAGAGTAGGCAATGCAGTGGAGTGAAGAACTGCACTGGAGGAAGACGACTTCTGCTGGTGGGGCCCAAGGTATTTGGAGTTGCGGGGTGGGGGGGGGGGGATAGCGGCCATCCAGGGGGCCCTACCCCGGGCCTGGCTCAGTCTCTCGGCGGCCCGGCTGCAGAGTGCCTTTCCAAAAGGCTTAAACAAAGAAAACAGCTTTGGTACTGCAGCAGCTTTGTAAAAGAAGCCCTTAACTATTATTGTTTCTTGATAGGTACCTTTTGCATGACAGCAGTGACTGCATATCTTGTTTTCATGCAAAGAATAACAAAGAGAAAAATTTACTCAGACATGACCTTTGATCTGTTCAGCTAAAATCTGATTTAATAAATTCATAAAGCCCACAGAAAACCAACCAAAGTGGTACATCATGATCTAGACCTATGAAGTTCAATAAACTACTGCAATAACATTCTAAACATTGAAACATGTAATTAATTACCGCTGGTATTTACATTATGTAATGCATGATCCCAACAGTAGAAGCTTCAAGATCTCGCAGGTCTTTTCCTCAGATGCAACTGTAGATCTAAGAAAGAAGTTTTCTAGAGTATACTGTGGGATAGGAATTCCCCCCCACCCACCCCAAAAAATGGTCACTTGGCAGTGTCCAGAGGAAACCAGATTAATAGATGCAAAAACTGTTTTCCTTCAGGCACATTTTTTGACCCCTGTTTTAACTATTCCTATTCCAGAACTCTCCAGATATAGAAGCTTCCTTCTCTAGTTCAACTGCTACATTTAAAGAGAATCCTGGCAAGTCTTGAAAGTTCATATACAACATATTTCTTGATGGGCATTTAAAAGCTAACAGCACCTGAATAAGAACATGGAATAAGTAGTGAGGATCACACTGTATCCATTATTAGAGAGAATATACTTGTATAGTATAGTTAGTCCGCCAATCTAGGATGATAAATGCATTGGAAATAACATGAGTGGCTCTCTTAATTACTACTACTAATAGCATTTATATAGCGCTACCAGACGCACGCAGCGCTGTACATTTGACATAGAGAGACAGTCCCTGCTCAAAGAGCTTACAATCTAGGTAACACAAACAGACAAGACATTATGGGCAAGGGAATTACAGGGTAAACAGGAACAGGGGAGGACGGCAAATGAGTAGCGGTTAGGAGCCAAAGGCAGTAGTGAAAAGGTGAGCTTTCAGCATAGATTTGAAGACAGGTAGAGATGGAGCTAGACGTATGGGTTGTTAATTCTACTGTTATGGCTTGAGGTTAGCATTAGGATTTGTTAACTTAATGTTTATTTTTTTCTGTTTTATGGTAATAAAAGACTGATCTCTGCTTAGGTAGATAGGCAGAATATTAATAAATAAAATAAACTTAAAAAAAAAAAGTAAACGGTATCACTATGTCCTCTGTTATTGGATCCTCAAGTTGTGGACTTTGATTTTCTTCAAGATAATGTTACTGATTATTTTTCTTTCCTTACTTTGCTGCAAAAGTTGTTTGCTTGGTTGTATATTTTAGAATTCATAAATTTAAAAAAAAAGTATCACAATGCACAAAGATTCCCATTTTTTCCTGGACCCATATGGCTATTCTGCCATGGTAAGAGTTAAGTATAATTTTCAACATTATTCAAAACTAGGATACTGCCACTGTTATTCAAAACAAATGTTATTTACCCAACTAAGGTGGCCAAAAACTTCCAACAGTTGCTAATTGTATTATATAAATGGAGGAAAAAAGCCTCTGTATTCCCGCGTCTGTTGTATCGGGATGGAATCTTCATAGGTTAAAAAAAAACCTCCAATTGTAACTTTAATAAACAAATCATCACATCTAACGAACACTTATCTTTAGTGTCGCCAATATAATTGCAATCTGGTTTCACTCTTGTACGCCCGACGGGGTCCCATTTCGCCATCACAGGCTTTGTCAAGGGAACAACCTCATGCTATGATGTGAATCTGTAAATAAACAAATTAACCCCTGCGTCAATGCCACACTCATACACTTAGTTACGGTTTGCGTTCATTCCTCTGACTTACTACGCTGTGCGATGTCGTTTAACAAACCAACATTGCCTAGAAAATGGAGTCTTAAAACTATCGCCCTGTGATGTCACTACTGTGTGATTGGTTGGCTTTATCGTCAGGAAATCTAGAGACAAGATCTTAAAGGGCCCATTCTACAAAAAAGTGGCCCATTGAATCGTGGTATTCAAACCTGTGGGTTCTAGAGATTTAAGTCTAAAGATACACCGTTGTTCTGCTTGAAGGAGACGTTTTGCTCTATTACCGCCTCTGATATCGGATGTAACCTGATCTATTGCAACACAACGAAATTCTGTAAAACCCACAGGTTTGAATACCACGATTCAATGGGCCACTTTTTTGTAGGATGGGCCCTTTAAGATCTTGTCTCTAGATTTCCTGACGATAAAGCCAATCAATCACACAGTAGTGACATTACAGGGCGATAGTTTTAAGACGCCATTTTCTAGGCAATGTTGGCTTGTTAAACGACATCGCACAGCGTAGTAAGTCAGTCAGAGGAATGAACGCAAACCATAACTAAGGGTATGAGTGTGGCATTGACGCAGGGGTTAATTTGTTTATTTACAGATTCATATCATAGCATGAGGTTGTTCCCTTGACAAAGCCTGTGACGGCGAAACGGGACCCCGTCGGGCGTACAAGAGTGAAACCAGATTGCAATTATATTGGCGACACTAAAGATAAGTGTTCGTTAGATGTGATGATTTGTTTATTAAAGTTACAATTGGAGGGTTTTTTTTAGCCTATGAAGATTCCATCCCGATACAACAGACGCGATTATGTTCTGAAGCGGGAATACAGAGGCTTTTTTCCTCCATTTATATAATACAATTAGCAACTGTTGGAAGTTTTTGGCCACCTTAGTTGGGTAAATAATTTTCAACATTGACAGCATAAGTAATGAAAAATAGAAATACCTAACAGATTTTTTTTTGTCTGAGTAGTTTGATCTCTGTTCCAAAAACGGCAAAATCAATGCCCTTTTTTAGCAGAGAATAAGACTAAATCTTTCCTTATATACTAATTCAAACCTTTGACCACGTAAAGATTTTCCAGCAAAGCCTCAACACGTAACTGTGTAAAATGTGCAATTTTAATGCATAGTCTCTGACATTTCCTCTACCAAATCCAGAATTTACCAATTATATGAATCATATTTGCAAATAAAGGACTGATTTAATTACTTTATTACAAAAATGTCACAAAATGCTTTTAATCCAGATAACAAAAACACAAACAGCACTTTATTTTTAGATTTTTGTAAAATACTTTGTGATGTCTGATCCATACTTGAAGGCTGAAGAAAGTCTCTTTATCTGGCTTCTTTCCTTGGCTTGTTTAGCTGTTCTCTAAAATAAATGCATATACAATGTTGAAGTAGTGTTTGTAGATCATGACATTTCAACTGAATTAATAAAAGCTGAAGCTGGATGCAATAACTTCATCCTACTAAGGAATGCTTGAAGGTTGGATGGGGTACAATAATCAATATTTATATCATAAAATAAGATACTAAACAATGGCATTCAACTACTTATGCTGCTGAGCGACCTGAATATTCCATATTATTTTATTCTGCACCACTTGAAGGGAATTAACAATGGATCTTCCTCGAACAAAACAGAAGACTGTTTCCTCAACATTTTGTTTAAAACATTACTATGATAACATTTGTAAGTGGAGTGCAATATTAGGTTATATCTGCAGCAGAGTTTTTACATTCTTTTAAATGTTTTTATTGTGATTTTGTACTTATTGTGGATTTGTTTGCATTTTGTAAACTGCTTAGATTTAGGCGGTATAGAAGTTTGAAAAATAAATAAATATCCTACATTATCCCGAAAGTAGGTTCAAGTTCAATGTGGCTTATATATTGTAGTTAAAGAAAACAGAGTAATGATTACAATATAGAAAATAATATTCTACAGTGATAGGGAAATATGGATGATTTGTAGGAATTCATATAATTGATAAGTGAGCCAGTAAATTTGTAACTTCTGAGTCTCAACAGAATAAGAAACTGGAATTTTATTGTTTATTAAAGTGAAGTCTAGTGAGATGGATTTTGAAATGAATTTGAAAAGAAATGGGATTTCAATAATTATGGAATTGTATGTAATCTGAATGAGATTTAATAGATTTAGGAAAAGAGTTCTAACATTTAGTTCCAATATAAGTGAAATCAGTAAATCATGTTGAAGGGCCTTCTCGTGTTGGGGGGTGGTTTTAGTCATGTTGGGGGGTGGGGGTCAGGTCATGTGCAGTAGGCTTCTCTAATTGGTGGGGGATTGGAAGGGAGTTAGATCTCTTTCATGGGGACAGGAGGGAGAGGAGATCATCTAGCCGGACAGAAGTTATGTGCCAGCCAATACTCAGTGCCAGCACTTGCATAGCTAAGCGGAGGTTAGGGCTGCTTTTCTGTGGTCCTAACTGTCCACTTAACTATGTAGGCAAAGGCACCGCATATCTGCCGGTTTTTCCCTGACTCCATCCCTGGCCCAACCTTCTACTGTCCAGACTTGTCATGGCCAGTTAGTGCTAATATTCAGCAGCACTGCCCAGTTAAATGTCTCTGAATAGTGGCAGCCAGCTTGCTTGGCATGGTGTAAGCAGGGGTGTAACCAGCATTGGATTTGGTGGGGGCGGGGTGGACTGGAAGGGGAACACATTTCCTCTCCCCCACTACTGCATTCCTTATCTTTGCTGGGGGGATGTTCAATGCCCACCAGCTGATGAGATCTGCTGCCAGAACTACCCCAGTAGGGAAGAAGTCAGTGGCCTCCCCCTTCCATCCTGCCACCGACATCGGTACTCCTCGTGAATGCTCAGCTCATGTGCGAGGAGTGCCAGTGTTGGCAGCAGGAAGGGAGGCAGCTGACTTCTTCCCTACTGAGGATGCACTGGGGCAGTTCTGGCAGTGGATCTCATCAGCTGGCGGGGATTGGGCATCCCCAGCAGCCAGTCAAAGCGTACTTCCAGTGGTGGATGCAGCCTGAGCCAAAAGTGTGTTTGGTGGGGGGGGGGGGGGGGGGGGGAGGCCAGGCAGGGTTTAAGTGGACAGGAACATCTCTTGCCTGCTTAAACCCCACTGAATATCGGATCCCTTCGTTCCCAAGTACAACCTACACCAGGAGCTTTATTCACAGTGTACACAATAATGTTTGTTTGTTTTAACGAATCAGTTGGGTACCAAAAAAATAAATAAAATAAAATTCAAGAGATCAGTCCTGGAATATGACACTGATGTGTTAACTTATAATAGCAAGTCACTATTCTGCATTGACCACATCAGCCTGCTTACTTTTCTTTATCCACTGAATGATCATCTTCATCTGAAAATGCCTAATTTTATTTTGCTATTTTCAGCACATTATCAAACTTTTAGACCCTTTAGAAAATTGATTTCAGAACTCAATTTAGAAAACCTTCTCTGTTTAAAGTATGTGCTTTCTCCTACTGGAAGACATCTAGAAACTGGTACAAGCCTCTGACAGTTCATGTCATCAGCTCTCCTGGATCCCCCTTTCCCCCAGAGATCACGTGGCAAGAGGAGGTGGCGAACAACTGCACAATGGACCTTGTCCTCCTCCTTCTCTGCCACCCTGGGTCCGACTGCAGCTGTGCATTGAATCATATAGTTCAAATGAACAGTCAGGCCCTAGATGGAAGTACAAACAAGAGGACAAACCTGACGTGCAGCTGTTCATTATCATCTCTTGCTCCAATTGGGGTATGGACGGAAGAAAAGACAAGCTAGGATAGGTATAATGTAAGGAGGTAACTGTAGCAAGCTGAGGGGAGGGGGTGCCATAGGGGTGAAGTAGAATTAGCTTCAGGCTGTGCTCATATAGGTGTGGTATAGAACAAGCTTTGGGGTGAGCTGTGGGAATGGTGGGGCAGGAAGCAAGTTTGATGTGTTATGGGAGTAGGGGACAGAGTAAGATACATATTATTAGATTGTAAGCTCTTTGAGCGGGGACTGTCTTTCATCTATGTTTGTGCAGTGCTGCGTATGCCTTGTAGCGCTATAGAAATGCTAAATAGTAGTAGTAGTACATATACTGTGGGGAGGGGGAGAAGATACGTATGGGTATGTGAGGGATGAAAAAGAAGAGGAGATGGGGCTGTGTGTGTGTGTGTGGGAGGGAATAGAAAGAAAGTTAGCAGGGAGTATGCACTGGTTGAAGAGATGGAGAGGTTGGGTATGTGCCACTGTGAGGAAGAGAGAGCGGTGGGGGTATGTGTATAGAGGGGGGGGGGGGACTTTGGGGACAGCCAGAATAAGGGATCTTGCTGGGAGTTAGAGGGAGAGAGAACAGGGGTGGGAGGAGGCAGGGAAGGCTGGGATGTGGGGAGAGAGAACAGAAGCAAGACAGACAGCTAGGGAGAGAGGAGTCTAAAGAGGGAAAAGGTGTAGGAGGGGAGAGATTTCAGGCCTGGGGGGAGGAGTCAAGCCTTATGAGGGTATTACTACTACTACTAGTACTTATCATTTCTATAGCGCTACTAGACGTACGCAGCGCTGTACACTTGAACATGAAGAGACAGTCCCTTCTGCACAAAAACATTTACAAATAAAGTATGATGAACTGAATAATTTTATAATACTATGAGCACAATTTTTAACATTTTTGTACAGAACTTTAAATTATTTTGCACAGAATTCCCCTAGGAATACATAGTACAGCAATATTCTAGTATTCATATCGTTTTCACTGTATGAGCAGTACCATCAACAGACTTGCTGGTCTGAGGTGTAGGCTCTTTCCTCTATACCTTTTAAAGAGGGAAAAAACCCTCTTTGACAGGGTGAGCAAAGACACTTGAATTGCTTGCTCATAAAGCTACAACCTGCCATTTTCCATTTCACTTCAAAATTCCATGATCAGGAACTATGTAACAGTGATTAGATTTGTTTTATACCGACCTCTTTGTGACAGACAGTGCACAGAGTCTGAAGGTTTTCCAAGGAACACTGCCCTCCTCCACCATAAACTGGTCTAATATGATCCACCTGCCAGAACTGGCCTTCTGTAGGATTTTGTATAATTTCATTTAACTACAATAAAGACATAAAATTAGACATTTCTAACAGTCCAGTGTACACTGAATAAATTATATAATGTGTTTTCATGATCGCCACTCATTCTTAGTGCATAATCATCGGTCAAGTCTACATAATACACAATAGAGGCAGAAGTAAAACAATAACTTGGAATGCCTTTTTGGTTTCATAAGAATGAAACAAACAAATCTGCTAGCAAGTACAGCTAGAAACAAAATGAGTGTACTTAAGCCCGCTGTTGCCCAATCCTGGGAGGTTTATTCCAAAATTGGTGTAACAACACAGAGTAGGCCAGGATAGGCAGAATATATAGAGGTGTATTTTCAAAGCACTTAGGGGGACTTTTACTTAGGCACGCTGGTTTATTAGCGCGTGCTAAAAATAGGCCTGCGCTAAATGCTAAAGACACCGATGTATTCCCGTGGGTGTCTTTAGCGCGTCTCTATTTTTAACACGCTCTAAAAACGCCAGTGCGTCTAAGTAAAAGACCCCCTTAGATTTACAAAAGTCACGTAGATGGGCGTTTTAGATATGGCATCCAAGTCCAACATTGGATGCTTCGCTAAAAATTTCCAAAATTCAAGTGGGGAATATAGCCATTTTCAAACATCTTTTTTTTTTTTTTTTTTAAATGGCTATTTGCTAGATGTTTTTGTGCTCTTTGAATTCATCTTTTTGGCCATTTTTGAAAGGAAAAAAATGCACAAAATCAAGCCATTGGGATTTAGGAGGAGCCAGCATTCTTAGTAGACTGGCCACACAGACATCCCAGGAGACCAATGGGGCATCCTAGGGGGGGACTGCCGTGGACTTCAAATAAATGCTCCCAGGTACACATCTCACTGTTGCTCCCTTTTCTGCTGAACCCCCAAAACCCACTACCCCCAACTGTGCACCACTACAATAGCCCTTATAGTTGAAGGGGGCACCTATATGTGGGCACAGTGGGTTTCTGGTGAGTTTTAGAGGGCTCACAGGTTCCACCACAAGTGTAACTGGTAGGGGGAAGTATGGGTCTGGGTCCACCTATACTGCACCTACCACTAGACTACTCCAGTGACCTGCATGCTGCTTTAATGGACCCGAGTATAACATCTGAGACTGGCATAGAGATAAGTAATGTTTTTAATCATATTTTTCGGGGGAGGGAGGGGGTTAGTGATCAATGGGGGAGTAAGGGGAGGCCACCCCTGATTCCCTCCAGTGGTCATCTGGTCATTTAAGGCACTTCTTTGTGGCTTATTCGTTAATAAAAAAGTGACAGGTCTGATTTATTTCTATTTTTTTTAGTTGCCATGGCTACCTGACACCTGGGGTTTGTTCATCCCTGTGCTACACTTTGTGAACCCTGTAATTCTCATTTTAGTTTGTAGATGTTATCTGCTGTGTCTTACCCTTAAACTTTACAAGTTCTTTGGGGGGGGGGGAAGGAAGCCCATTTTTGTTATTTGTTACCTTGACTAAATTAGATTACAATTTGGAACTAGAAATGTGCATTCATTTAAAAAGAAGCAGGTCCCGTTTTGTTTCATTTTTAAAAGAAAAACAAAAACAATTTTTTTTTTAAATTAAGGCCTACCCAGTTGCAATCCCTTCCATCAAAAATACAGTAAACAAAAAATCCCTGAGGGTTGACTTCCTGATTAGTGACATTTTCTTATACTGCAGAAACGAACTTTTGCAATATCTTTGGATTTACCAGTATAATTGATTTTCATATTTGCATGGCAGGAGTGATCCCAAAATATTGTACAGAACGTTACAACCATGTTCTATATGCCGAGTGCCCTGTATAAGATGATAGCTCAAATGTTAATTCATTGTTAAACTATACTCCACTTTGAACCTGTAGGTTTTTTTCTGTACTGGGCACTATAATTTTATTTTTGTTTGTTTTTTGTTACATTTGTACCCCGTGCTTTCCCACTCATAGCAGGTTCAATGCGGCTTACATATTATATACAGGTACTTATTTGTACCTGGGGCAATGGAGGGTTAAGTGACTTGCCCAGAGTCACAAGGAGTTGCCTGTGCCTGCAGTGGGAATTGAACCCAGTTCCCCAGGACCAAAGTCCACCACCCTAACCACTAGGCCACTCCTCCACTGTTGCTACTATTTGAGATTCTACATGGAATGTTGCTATTCCACTAGAAGTCAGCCCTTGCAGATCACCAATATGGCCACGCAGGCTTCTACATGGAATGTTGCTAGTGGAATAGCAACATTCCAAGTAGAATCTCCAATAGTAGCAACATTCCATGTAGAATCTCCAATAGTATCTATTTTATTTTTGTTACATTTGTACCCTGCGCTTTCCCACTCATGGCAGGCTCAATGCAGCTTACATGGGGCAATGGAGGGTTAAGTGACTTGCCCAGAGTCACAAGGAGCTGCCTGTGCCTGAAGTGAGAATCGAACTCAGTTCCTCAGGACCAAAGTCAACCACACTAACCACTAGGCTACTCCTCCACTGTTGCTACTATTTGAGATTCTACATGGAATGTTGCTACTATTGGACATTCTACATGGAATGTTGCTATTCCACTAGCAACATTCCATGTAGAAGTCGGCCCTTGCAGATCACCAATGTGGCCACGCAGGCTTCTACATGGAATGTTGCTAGTGGAATAGCAACATTCCAAGTAGAATCTCCAATAGTAGCAACATTCCATGTAGAATCTCCAATAGTATCTATTTTATTTTTGTTACATTTGTACCCTGCGCTTTCCCACTCATGGCAGGCTCAATGCGGCTTACATGGGGCAATGGAGGGTTAAGTGACTTGCCCAGAGTCACAAGGAGTTGCCTGTGCCTGCAGTGGGAATTGAACCCAGTTCCCCAGGACCAAAGTCCACCACGCTAACCACTAGGCCACTCCTCCACTCCTATAACCATGTTCTACTTGCTGAATCATGTTTCCTGTATACAATTGATAATTTAAATGTTAATTCACTGTTAAACTGTACTCCACTTAGAAGCTTAGAACCTGTCAGTGAAGCAGACTACAAATGCAAAATTAAATTAAAATAAGAAAGATGCTGAAGAGCACAGGGATTGCAATTTGCAAGATGAGGAATTTGGGAGGGAGAAAGGGTAGGAAAATAGATTTTATTTTATTTCCTTTTTTTTTTTCAACTTATCATTCATTGTTAGCTTGGCAGAGTTTTAAAGGGGGTTAGATGGTTTCCTAAAGGACAAGTCCATAAACCGCTACTAAATGGACTTGGGAAAAATCCACAATTCCAGGAATAACATGTATAGAATGTTTGTACGTTTGGGAAGCTTGCCAGGTGCCCTTGGCCTGGATTGGCCACTGTCGTGGACAGGATGCTGGGCTCGATGGACCCTTGGTCTTTTCCCAGTGTGGCATTACTTATGTACTTATGCGTTGTTTGAAATAAAACAAATGAAATTAAAATAATAAAGACCCCCCCTCCCGCCACAAAACAATACATGTACAAGCAATCTGAGCCAAAGATCTAGCTTTTCCTGGAACAACTGCACATGAAAGGCAAATCCAGTTTGTGAATAGAAGAGTGGAGGAGTGGCCTAGTGGTTAGGGTGGTGGACTTTGGTCCTGGGGAACTGAGGAACTGAGTTCGATTCCCACTTCAGGCACAGGCAGCTCCTTGTGACTCTGGGCAAGTCAGTTAACCCTCCATTGCCCCATGTAAACTGCATTGAGCCTGCCATGAGTGGGAAAGTGCAGGATACAATGTAACAAACAAACAAACAAACAAAAAAGAGTATTTCTCTTGTTCTTGATAATACATGGATAACTTGGTAGCAATAACTGTGAAAACTGTTTTGGTTATAGATGCAGATATTTCTAATCTAATCTAACATATGGCTTGATAATTCGCAGAATCCCTGCACAGGTCCTATGTGACTTACAATTAACGATAAACCAGAACAAAAGAAAAAACAAAATCCAATGCAAAATCAAAAATCCATAATATTCACATAATTAGCTTAAATCAAATAAGAACATTTTCAATCATTTCCAAAACAGCAAATAATTAGAAACCATCCTAACGGTAATAGGTATAGCATTCCAAACAACCAACCTAGAATGAAAACATAGATCTAATCTAATCTGGTCAGTTCTTTTCCGCTTAATCTTGGTGGCTCAAAGCAGATCCCAAAAAAACAAAAAAGTATGGACAAATCCCACAGAATTACAATCATATCAACAAAATAAACCTAACTTCCAGCTGACAGATCCATCAGGTATTGTTTAAACAAAATAGTTTTAATCACTTTCCTAAAAGTAGTATAACACATAATCTTTCTAATATCCTTAGGTAGCTTATTCCAAAGCTCTGGGCCTGGAACGATGATAATCTATTTCCTGTAGTCATCTGCCGCACTTTGACACAGATGGCACAATCAACCTAATCAGTGGTGTAGCAAGGGGGGGGGGGGGGGCAGGAGGGGTGGTCCACCCCGGGTGTCAGCTCAGGGGGGGGTGCTCCCTGCCAGCTCCCCCCCCCTTGGCGAATCGACACCCCCCCAACCAGCTCCTGTACCCTACCTTTAAAAAGAATATTGGGAGGCGAGGTGCAGCGCCTCGTGCCTGCCCTGCACGTAAAAGAAATGTGGACCGTCGGGTCTTCCCTCGCTCTATCTGTCCCGCCCTCCGCTGACGCAACTTCCTATTTCCGCAAGGGCGGGACAAACAGAGCGAGAGAAGGCCCGACGGTCCACATTTCTTTTACGTGCAGGGCAGGCGCGAGGCGCTGCGCCTCGCCTCCCGATATTCTTTTTAAAGGTAGGGTGCGGGGGAGGGGGGTGTCATCGTGCTGCACCCGGGGGGGGGGGTGCAATGGCGAACCGCCCCGGGTGGCAGCCCCCCCTGCTACGCCACTGAACCTAATCTCTGTAAAGAACAGAGAGTTCTAGGAGCAGAGTATAATAAAACTGTGTTAGAAAGATAATCCAGTGTCAAACCATATAAGATTCTGAACACAAATAGTAATCATTTTGAATGAATTATGGATTGTATAGGCAATTTAGTTAAATATGGTTTCCCATGGTAAATAGATATACCACCTAAAGTAAGCTTGGCAGCCGCATTTTGAACATGCTGCAGGCGGCAAATTTGAGAATTGGGTAGGCCCAACAGTACTACATTACAATAGTCTAATTGACTGGTAACAATGGCCTGTAAAACTGTTCTCAAATGAGCTAGTTCCAAAAAAAAGGTTTTATTCTATGAAGGAGCTTTATTTAACGAAAGCTTTTCAAACAACTTTGTTTATAGCAGCTCCACCTCAAATTAAAATCTATGGTGACCCTGAGAATTTTAATAATGGACTGAAGAGAGATCAACATCAGTTGTACAAGGAAATATATCATCCTTTCCCCCCATCAACAGGATATTTCTCTTATTTGGATTAATCTTCAGGTCATTTATTAACATCCACTTTGAGATGTTATAAAACAAAGACATTGGTCTAAGCAGTCGCTTGAAAGGCCTGTGAAACTGGGAATAACAATGTAATGTGATCTTAAATGATCTCAATAGCTGAAGAAATTCACTCAAATAAATATTAAATAAAATGGGAGACAGTGGGGAGCCCTGTGGGACTCCCCAATCCATATTCCACGACTTACAAACAGAACCATTCTAGACCACTTACAAATTACGGTGTGGCAAGAATCCTGCAAACCATCTATAAACCGTATCTGCTATTCCCTTATCAGACGATTTTTTTCAAGAAAATATCATGGTTAATCAAATCAAAGGCCGCCGACAGATCGAGCTGCATAATCACTGTTGGCGTGCCAGTATCCAGAGTCCATCTCAATTCAGTCATTATAGCAAAAGCACAGTTTCAGTACTAAAACCAGGTCGAAAACCTGACTGGCCACTATCCAATATATCGAACTGATGAAGATAGTTCTGAAATTGAATTCCTACACCTGCCTCAATCATTTTAGAAATAAACAGAATATTTGTCAACGGTCTGTAGTTCAAACATTGAGTAGTCTCTTACAACAAATGTCTTTAACAGAAGGACATTTCAATAACAATTGGTCCTGTAAACAAAGAGATCTAACAACCCCACTTAGCAGTGGTTGTATATAAACGAGGGAAAAGTCTCAACTGCTATGGCAATATTCAAAAAGATCTTGGTTATTGTCAAACAGTTTTGAAGCAGGTAATGAAAATAGAGACTGTAAACAAACTTTTGTAGTAAAATACCAGCAGGGTGGGGAAGAGGTGGCCAGTTTGATCCGTAATAATTGGGACATTGTACAAGAGCAACCAGTATTCAGTAAATCAGAGTTACAAATAGCTTTTTCCAGGGAACGGAATCTTAAAGAACTATTAAGTCCAGCAGATATTGTGCCAAGAATGAAAGTTACGGCTGGGACTCATAAAAGATGTGGATCGTGTATGTTTTGCAATGTCATGATCGAGTGTGACAGTTTTCGCAATCCTGTGGATAACAGGATTTACAAGCTAAGACATTTGATGACATGTAAGTCTGATCATGTGATCTACGCATTGAAATGCCCTTGTGACAAATTATATATTGGCAAGACAGATAGAAGTTTGAATCGGAGATTAAGTGAACACAAGTCCTTTATAACGTCATTGAAGTTGGGGGCACCATTAGTTTCCCATTGCAGAGAGTTCAATCACAGTTTTAGTCATCTTAAATGTTGGGTGATTGATCAAGTGCGAGAACACATTCGGGGAAGCGATCACAGTAAAATGCTACTGCAAACAGAACAGAGATGGATCCACAGATTAAAGACACTGGAACCATCAGGTCTCAATTCCTCTTTACAATGGGGAGCGTTTTTATAAAATCAGGTGAATAATTGAACTCAATAACACCATTCTTTTGAACAATACAATATGGTTATATTGAGCATTTTGCTCCCGTCAATGTGCACTGCTCTTTAAAAAGCTTTTTTCAGTGTGTTGGGTCAATCAGAGCTGTCATCGTCAGCCCAAACAGGGGCCAGCTGATCTACGCACAACATGCACGACGTAGTTCTCTTTGGACAGTTTTTCCTTTTAAACTCCAAATGAGGGACTAGCGAGGACGCCAAATTTTACAACGTTTGCGATGAAGACAAAGGTATGAGAATATGACATGTTTGTGAGAGATAAATGCTTAGAAGATTTGTTTTAATCGGGAAAACAAGATGTGATTTTTGTAAAGCATGCAGTGTCACAGTGAGACGCGATCATTGAGTGTTTAATTAAAAATGTTTTGTTTGCCTTAGTACCAACGTTGTTGAGACCTCTGTGCTGCTTGGTTCCCTGATGAAGATAATCAAAACGGGACAGTAGGAATCAGCGCATTATCAGGAGGACAACATGGCAAGATAAGTGCAACTGATGTACTTGTGTTTTCTTAGGACATTGAACGTTTCGTGTTTCAAAGGGATATGAACTCTTAAATTGCAAGCATCAATTGAAAAAAATTCAAAAAATATTAATTGGAAAAAATTGAAAAAAATCATTGAGGGTTTTTTAGTCTGTGATGACTTTTTCTACGTGCAATTAAATAAATACACATTTTTGAATATTGCCGTAGCAGTTGAGACTTTTCCCTCGTTTACATACAAACACTGCTAAGCGGGGTTGTTAGATTATCTATGGTGATCTGGTGTTGGAATTCCTGTAAACAAAGAGAACAACAGAGAGATTGGGAGAACAAATCACTAGTTCAGAAGCAGCTCCCTGCAAAACCAAAAACATGATACAAGCAATTTTAAAGACAACACGTCTCTTCAGGGGAAGCCAATGCAATTCCTGCAAATATCCAGTTACACTACCAAATTTACTAATTCGAAAAATCAACTGCAATTTTCCAGATAAACGGGCATTTAGCCCAACATATAAGGAATTGCACAGTAGTCCAGATGAGATGGCAACACTAGTTATTGGGAAGCAAAGCCAATGCTGGGCAGATTTCTATGGTCTGTGCCCTGATTGTGGCTGGACAGATTTGGATGAGCTGCAGTGGGGCTTTGATGACAACTTCAAACGTTGGAGAACACGGACAGTGCCAGGCAGATTTCTACGGTCTATGCACTGAAAATGGCAAAGAACGGGTATACATATATTATATCACATTATACCTTATGCTATGAAATTATCTTCTTGGGCAGACTGAATGGACCGTACTGGTCTTCATCTGCCGTCATCAACATCATCTAAAGGTGCAGATCAGTGAATGGCAATTTAGTGGTTCTCTAGGGTTAGAATCCCTTCACCATCAAAAAATTGATGATTTTTGCCATATCCTGCAACCTTTGACCTTCCTTGCCCCTCCTCCCTCCCCGATGAACTTCTGTGCTCCAAAATTAAGATTAAGTACCATAAATTGCCTCCTGGTTTGTAGCTTAACCTACAGAGAAGCATGTTTCTGTGTAAAACAGTTTTCTAAAATTAGTAGACTTAGCATGTCAGAAAACCACTGGAAAACATTACAGAAGTAAAAGAAAAAACACAGCTATTTCCCACCAAACTACATAGTGACACATTAATGTAAGCCAGTCTATATATTCTCTCAAAGAACAAACAACAGTCCATTAGTAGCTCTTGACATTAGTTCCAGCCACTGTATACTACGGTACCAGTTATTAATGAGAGTCTACCTTGTAATGTACATTGATTTTTAGCAGTGGCACTTGTTAGTATCATGAATTTCTAAGGGGTGACATACAAAAATCAACTTTTACTCTTTAACTGCTTGTTAAATTTTATCACCAAGAAAAATAATGAAGAAAGATTTTCCACAGTAGTTGGAATGTGTTGGAATGTTATAACATGTTCTAGAAACTGCTCATTTAGTGTTAGCAAAATCAAATTCAACTGCAAATTTGGTTTCTTTGTTTTCTTGAACTCAACGACTTGTACTTATATAGATACAATATTTATTTATTTATTTATATTTTGCTCACATCTCTTTCAGTAGTAGCTCAAGGTGAGTTACATTCAGGTGTTGTGTTCAAGACTTCAAATTTTTCACTGGTATATATAAATCTTTGATTTTCACATTATTTTTACCTGATCTAGAGGTAGCTGAGACAACCATGTACTCTCCAGAAGACTCTTACGTTGACTTTTTGGGGCATCCCTGACACAAAGGTACAACTCCTGAGCAGTCAGACCACACTGCTGACAAACACCATGCTCTGTCTCAAATACTTTAGCTCTCATATAGCCTTGACTGGAACGAACTAAGAAATCTTCATGGCATTTCTGAGAGCAAAATGATGTTTCCCATGTGGAAGACTGGCACTCTTCATCAAACCGGGATGAAGGCTGCTGGCAGTGAAGGCAGAGTGGTTTCCCTTCATTGTCTACAACCTGTACATAATCTTTGAACTTAGAAGGATCAAGTGTCAGGCTGGGCTGGAAGGCTCCTGAACAAGGAACCTCTGCATCTCTGCCATCTTTGCAAAACATCCTGTAATTATAAAAAATACATACCAAATTACAACTATCATTTTCTTCTGACTACAATGAAGGGTATATGTATATATGAACACAGCTGTTATGAAATGGAATAAATAGCAATGATGCTCTTTTTAAGATCAGTGGTTCTCAATCCAGTCCTCAGGGCACTCTCAGTCAGGTTTTCAGGATATCCATAATGAATATGCATGAGGTAGATCTGCATACACTGCCCCCTTAATATGCAGGTCTGTCCCTGCATATTTTGTGGATATCCTGAAAACCTGACTGGTTGGATGTGTCCCCAAGGACTGAGTTGAGAACCATGAAGGTCAGTCCAATGTTGTTATTGTTGCCGAGAGCTACGTATTTTTTTGAATTAATATAAATTGATGTTATTGATAGCTTATATCCCATCAAATTACATTCAATATGGTTCAAGGCAAGTTGCAATATAAGATAGCCCCTCTAAATCCACGCGGTGCAATCTTTACCGCATGGAAAAGGTCTCAAAAGCACAGGATAAATAACAAAACTGGAAAACTAATCAATACAAGCACTGAAAAGTAGCGCTAACAGGAGCAGACTTATCTGAGTTTTCAGTTTAGTTGCTAATGCACTGAAGGTTTAAAAGTCCTACAGAAATTTCTGTTTCAATTTCTCTTCCTCAGGAACGTCAGTGCTTGATTCATAACAGGTCCTCCATTTTGAAATTGTTGTATGATACATGCATTGATTTACAATTGGACTATCACGCTGTACTAGTTGAAATTTTTCACATGCACATATCTCACATTTAAAAGGAGATCCATACATATTGAGAGTACCACATGATGTATAGAGCGCAGAAGTGAGCCACTTTTGGTGGCAAGACTCACTGAATTGTATGTTCGGCTGAAGGTACAGTCTATACTAAACTCTCTTTTTTGCTTCCCATATACAGTGGTGGAAATAAGTATTTGATCCCTTGCTGATTTTGTAAGTTTGCCCACTGACAAAGACATGAGCAGCCCATAATTGAAGGGTAGGTTATTGGTAACAGTGAGAGATAGCACATCACAAATTAAATCCGGAAAATCACATTGTGGAAAGTATATGAATTTATTTGCATTCTGCAGAGGGAAATAAGTATTTGATCCCCCACCAACCAGTAAGAGATCTGGCCCCTACAGACCAGGTAGATGCTCCAAATCAACTCGTTACCTGCATGACAGACAGCTGTCGGCAATGGTCACCTGTATGAAAGACACCTGTCCACAGACTCAGTGAATCAGTCAGACTCTAACCTCTACAAAATGGCCAAGAGCAAGGAGCTGTCTAAGGATGTCAGGGACAAGATCATACACCTGCACAAGGCTGGAATGGGCTACAAAACCATCAGTAAGATGCTGGGCGAGAAGGAGACAACTGTTGGTGCCATAGTAAGAAAATGGAAGAAGTACAAAATGACTGTCAATCGACAAAGATCTGGGGCTCCACGCAAAATCTCACCTCGTGGGGTATCCTTGATCATGAGGAAGGTTAGAAATCAGCCTACAACTACAAGGGGGGAACTTGTCAATGATCTCAAGGCAGCTGGGACCACTGTCACCACGAAAACCATTGGTAACACATTACGACATAACGGATTGCAATCCTGCAGTGCCCGCAAGGTCCCCCTGCTCCGGAAGGCACATGTGACGGCCCGTCTGAAGTTTGCCAGTGAACACCTGGATGATGCCGAGAGTGATTGGGAGAAGGTGCTGTGGTCAGATGAGACAAAAATTGAGCTCTTTGGCATGAACTCAACTCGCCGTGTTTGGAGGAAGAGAAATGCTGCCTATGACCCAAAGAACACCGTCCCCACTGTCAAGCATGGAGGTGGAAATGTTATGTTTTGGGGGTGTTTCTCTGCTAAGGGCACAGGACTACTTCACCGCATCAATGGGAGAATGGATGGGGCCATGTACCGTACAATTCTGAGTGACAACCTCCTTCCCTCCGCCAGGGCCTTAAAAATGGGTCGTGGCTGGGTCTTCCAGCACGACAATGACCCAAAACATACAGCCAAGGCAACAAAGGAGTGGCTCAGGAAGAAGCACATTAGGGTCATGGAGTGGCCTAGCCAGTCACCAGACCTTAATCCCATTGAAAACTTATGGAGGGAGCTGAAGCTGCGAGTTGCCAAGCGACAGCCCAGAACTCTTAATGATTTAGAGATGATCTGCAAAGAGGAGTGGACCAAAATTCCTCCTGACATGTGTGCAAACCTCATCATCAACTACAGAAGACGTCTGACCGCTGTGCTTGCCAACAAGGGTTTTGCCACCAAGTATTAGGTCTTGTTTGCCAGAGGGATTAAATACTTATTTCCCTCTGCAGAATGCAAATAAATTCATATACTTTCCACAATGTGATTTTCCGGATTTAATTTGTGATGTGCTATCTCTCACTGTTACCAATAACCTACCCTTCAATTATGGGCTGCTCATGTCTTTGTCAGTGGGCAAACTTACAAAATCAGCAAGGGATCAAATACTTATTTCCACCACTGTATATAAAATGTAGTATTATATTACTATTTTTATGCATGTACCATCCAGCAAAAGATCTTTACATTAGGGATTGACTTCCTGGAGAAGAGACAGCATAAGAATCCTTGGGGCTTATTTGATGGCTCTGCCAACATATAAAATCATACCAAAAAGAGACAGAATTAAGCGCATAATTGGTGCGGAGAACCCTTGGGAGCTTCTTACTTAATTTATGTATCCCAAGCCTTAGGTTAAATACAGAGAACTTCAGTTAGGCTACTGCTAGGTTTAATTTGTAAGTTTTGCGTGTACAGTAAGTAGCTAGAAAGATAGTTGGTCATATATAATATGGAAAGAATAACTGTACAACAAAAACAGTACTTTCTGAAACAAAGTGGGCTCTGTTTTGTACTATGTACACTCCCTCACCTAGATGAGCAAACACCACCACATAACATCTCTCCTACATGCCCCCCTTTGGAGATCAAGTATAGCACAATGGTAGTTGAGCACAGACTTTGGAGACAGGGGATATAGGTTTTATTTTGCTATATTTTATATTTTTATTACTTAGATTATGTTTATTTAAACATAATGGGTTTATATATACAATTTTAATTGTTACATTATACTCTTCTGATTTAAAAGATAAATTGAAAAGGGGGGGTTTCTGTTTATTGATACACTGGTACAAAACAGCATATCTATTGTATAGTTCTGAAAGAATATGTACCTATTTATGGTTAATAAAACCTTTAATAAATAAATAAATGCATATATATACATGTTTGTAATACTTTAAGCAACTAACTGAATCCTCCATTGCCTCAGTTACAAACAAATTATAGGATCTTCAGGGACAAGAAAATACATATACTACCCAAATATAACTCACCTTGAACTACTGAGAAAAGCGTCAACTAAATCTCAAACCCCTTTAAAATCCAAATATATGGGTGATTTTTTTTTCAGAGTGGGAGTTTTGCATTATTACTCTGCAAGTTCAAATATGGCACACAAAATAAAATAAAAAAAAAATCAATAAGCAGTTTGCAAGTCCTATAATAACACTCTTTTCTGGTCAGAACAATACAAATTCATTGTACAAATGAAAGCCTTGTAACACCTGTATCTCTGATCTGCAGTACACAATGCACTTACTGTATTGCACTGTCCCCTGTTTGCCCAGAAGCAGGAGCTCCATTTTTAATTGAAAATGTTGTCTCCTTCCTGACAAAACGCAGACTGCCTCCTTCCTTATGAGCTTTGTTTAATGAGGCTGCCACAACATCTTCTTTTGTAAGGTACCTGGGAATAAAAAAAATATCCCTTTATCTTTTTTTTCCGCCCCCCTTTAATTTAAAATGCAAATACTCAGCTACAGTTTCAGGAATGAAGCATATTTCTCTGAACTCCCAGTTTGATCTGGCCAATTTTAGAACTAAATGCATCTTTTCACTGGTTTTCTCCCTATTGCCACATTTTATCCCATTCTATTAAGTTATTTTGTCCCCAGACAGACATCCTTGACTCCTTATGTTTCTTTCTTTCCAAAGCTTTCAATGAACTGGACACAATAAAACTGGTGTATTTGCCATACATGAAAAGGACGATGATCAAAGGTAGTTGCAATGCAGTCCGACAAAGACCAGACTGGAATCATGGTCAAGAGACTGTAGAAATGGCTGCCAGATCAGCAAACCTTTGTGAACTGGAAACTGAAGAGTGTTATAAGGGCTCTGGGCAATGGGACATACCTTTGGGAATTGCCCTTCTACTACACTCACACACAATAAATCACTAGGTTTATCCCTGATATCACAAATTTATTCTAAACCAAATTACAATGGATAAGATGATAAAAAGAGATAACAAAAATAAATATAATATGGATTTTGGTGATCACAGTTACTTTAAAACCTCTAATGACTAATATTGCTAGCTAACCTCAAAAATTAATGTTGGGTGGAAAAACTATAGAGCATGTGACTTCATACCTAGCTCAGCTCCACTGGCTCCCAGTGAAAGCATGGATTAAGTTCAAATTGCTTAATTTTTATTTTGAGAATTTTATACAGTCTTAGCTCTGAATATCTTAGGCATTTGTGTCTTCATATCTTACAACAAGATGTTTAGACTCAACTAAGCAATATAACTTGCACTGCTGACTACACAAATGTGTTGTATAGTAATGATATGAGCAGGTTATTATAGGTAGAATACCTAAGGCTTGGAACTCCTTACTAAAGGAGTTGAGATTTGTAGATAATCAAAATTTAAGGTGTGATAATCTTTATTCAGGATTATTATTATGGGAGATATCAAATACTGTAATGGAATATGAAACTGTATGTTTTTATAATCTGCCTTCAGCTGTTTTGGTAAAGCAGACTATAAAAGCCTATGTTAAATTAAATAAAATATATGTGCAGTCATAGATTTGACTCAACCATGAGGAGGAAGAGTTCCCAGGAAAGGCCTCCATGCTCTTGGAATGTTATTGGCTGACATTTTCTTCCTTTCATTCTTTAATGTTAAAGCCTCTTCTCTGATGTTATTCTTTCTTCTGCTGGAGTTATATTTTTGCAGGGTAATGTCACTCTGCATAACACAGTCTTTCTGCCCCTATGCCTCCTTGCACAGAGAACCAGGCCAAAGGCTAAACATGTTAGATATCTGTCAACAGTTTCAGACAGTTGGAAGATATTTGACAGTTGCAGACAGGTAGAAGCCACAAGCGTACATGCAGCCAGAGCTATTGCTCAGTCTTTCAGCCAGTTATGATACGGCATCAGCACTAGCAACCCCGAAGGTGTTGGTGCTGGTGGGGTTTCATGTTTATTAAGACATCGCTGTTGCTGGGCTTTGTCTGTACTCTGTTCTGCATTCTCCTTAGTTAAATAAAAAAATAATAAACAACCCACCCTGCACTGGTGAAACCAATCTTTCTCTCTGTTATTCTATTCTCATATACTGTCACTTCCCATAATGAGTGGAGTTGAACGGGTAGATGTGAAGCGTCTGTTTACGCTTTCCAAAAATACTAGGACTAGGGGGCATGTGATGAAGCTGCAATGTAGTAAATTTAAAACGAATCGAAGAAAATGTTTCTTCACTCAACGTGTAATTAAATTCTGGAATTTCTTGCCAGAGAATGTGGTAAAGGCGGTTAGCTTAGCGGAGTTTTAAAAAGGTTTGGACGGCTTCCTAAAGGAAAAGTCCATAGACCATTATTAAATGGACTTGGGTAAAACCCACTAATTCTGGGATAAGCAGTATAAAATGTTTTCTACTTTTTTGGGATCTTGCCAGGTATTTGTGACCTGGATTGGCCACTGTTGGAAACAGGATGCTGAGCTTGGTGGACCTTTGGTCTTTCCCAGTATGGCAATACTTATGTACTTATGAGCTAAGTGTCTCTGAATCAAAATAATCAAACAAAGCTAGAGAGACTTTTTGCCTATCTCAAAATGGAGTTGTTAAAGTCAAAATGGATTCTGATTACAGTGATCTTCTGTTGTCTCCAGGTCTGGGTGTAGATTCTACAATACCAAATCTAGACCTCAGAAAATATATTCCGGATCAGCCAAAACGTCAGACTACTCCCAGGGAACATAAAGAAAACCTGATGCAACTCTGTTGCAAAACGTTTGCCACATTCAGTGGGAAAACATCGCCAAACAGAGGAGTCCATACAGATAAGTGATCTCTCTGTTTTTGTGAACTAATGTTTTTGAAGAAGTTCACGCTTTATGTGCTGGGAACTGGGATTTATATTGCCTTCAATTAAATGATTGTGTAATGAAAGAAGAAAACAAGAAAACAGAAAAAAAACTTTTTTGAAGTTCGAATAGTTTGAAAGTTTTTGAAGACTGATAAATACTGCAATTAAATCTAAGGAGGTATTTTTTAGTTAATGAGGTTACTTTTTCCAGCAGCCTGGCCTGATTTGAAGGAACTTTTTATCAGATTAAACAATTGAACAACTTTTTAGCTGTGGTGGATTAATGACTCACAAGGGCACTCACTTGAGTGACAGTCATTTTCAAAATTTAGTTCTACTAAAAGCAAAGTAGACTGAATTGTAGATCAATAAAATTGTTGGGATAAAAATGTTAATAGTTGCATTCACTGTAGTTACAGTACTTTTACTTTTTACTCAAAAAGTATTAGGTATTATATTATATTAATTTGTTCTTCATTTTACTTTTACTTAAGTATTAAAATACACATTTATTTTTGCATTTACTTAAGTAATTTGACCTAGTATTTGAACAACACTGTCATTAGACTTCTGAAAAAAAAAACCCAGAAACGATAGCTCTGAATAAGAGAAAAAAACAGGACAGAAAGAGAAGATTTATGTAAGAGACAGATAACACTTTCTATGGTCTATGTGGAGACAGATTGCCACTTACAATATTTTTACATACATTTGAATCCTGCGTCAACTTCTTTGATTTAGCATAAACCTCTTACTCCAAAACATCAACTTATCTCAGTAATGCCATAATTCCAACAGTACAGAATGTCAGAGTTTAATATCACAGCTCTTTTTCTCATGCGTACCTGTTTCAGGCACGGTTGAGAAAAGACTCCAGGACATATGAATTTACTATTGTTAAATATGACTGCTGATACTGTTAAAAGAGTATTTTTTTTAAATTACTGTCACTGCAGTGCAATCTGGGAATAGTAGTCATTTTTTGTCATGAAACAGGACTACAGAGAAGGGCAATGAAAATGATAAAGGGGATGGGACGACGTCCCTAAGAGGAAAGGCTGAAGCATCTAGGGCTCTTCAGCTTGGAGAAAAGACGGCTGAGGGGAGATATGATAGAGGTCTATAAAATAATGAGTGGAGTGGAATGGGTAAATGTGAATCATTTGTTTACTCTTTCCAAAAATACTAGGACTAGGGCGAATGTAATGAAGCTACAAAGTAGTAAATTTAATACGTATCAGATAAAATGTTTCTTCACTCAATGTGTAATTAAACTCTGGAATTTTATGCTAGAGAATGTGGTAAAGGCGGTTAGCTTAGCGGAGTTTAAAAAAGGTCTAGACGGCTTCCTAAAGAAAAAGTCCATAGACCATTATTAAATTGACTTGGGGAAAATCCACTGCTTATTTCTGGGATAAGCAACATAAAATGTACTGAACCTTTTTGGGACCCTGCCAGGTATTTGCGACCTGGATTGGCCACTGTTGGAAACAGGATGCTGGGCTTGATGGACCTTTGGTCTGTCCCAGTGTGGCAATATTTATGTACTTATGTAATTGGACCACTATTCTCAGAATGCCTTGAGAAAGGAATTTATTACATAGAAAGACATAGGATATGTTCAAAAACCTGCATGAGATCTGTGTCAAATGGTGGGTAGGATTCAAATCTATTTTTTTTTTGAATATTGTTTCTAGCTTGCTTATGAAGCAACATCAGTATTGCGTAGATTTTCCTCAAAATATGCTAGCAGGCTCTGATAAAGGGCTCCCACACTTGGAAAAAATACTACAGAATTCTACAAAAAAAAAAAAGATATTTTGCAAGGCATACAATTATCAAAGTGATTTAAAAAATAAACAACTTAAATGCTGGTTAAATGAGGTTAGTTATTGAAAACATCTAATCTACTAAAAAAAAAAAAGCAGTGACAACAACAAAACAGCCCCTTTCATGAGATAGGCAATCTGTTCTCACGTTACTGAATTAATCAAATTCATACAATAGACTTAATTTTGTCACTATTAATCTAGCTAGCTGTACCTTTCTGTACAGATTTTATTATTTCAACACAATTTCATAACAACCTATACAAGATTCCCTGAGGTCTACTTAGGCAATAAAGCACAACAAAGGACATGAAATGAACTAGAATTCCCACCTTTTGGTACTGCTGTGCCTTGCTTGCTGCTTAGTAATATCTCCCACAGCAACAACAGGGCTGCAAAATATCTGTCCACTCTTTCTTAGAATTCTCTGTTTCATGCTTGGAAGACTGTTCCATTCTCTCACAAACCTTAAAATCTATTTAAAAAGATTTTTAAAAAAGGAGTCAGTAAATTTGGTTATAATGAATGCAGTAGCTTAAGAATGTGTGCAAAGAAGTGAAAACACACAAAATTCTCATCACCTGAAAAGAGTTATAAACATCATTAAATACAAGGCAGTTTGAAACAACCCAACAGTAAAATGTCACTGTGTATAAATGAGATTGGTATCTCACTGTGTGTCCAGTACTCACGTTTTAAAAAAAACATTTTTCCTCCTCAAGCAGTAAACAAATTTTATGCGAACATATCAAGTGTTTAAAAAAAGAATAGTGAGACAAAAGGTGTGATAAAAAAAAAAAAGTAAAAGGGTTTGATAAACTAATCAGGTAGCATGTGCTCTCCACATCCAGACACACCTCCTGCACAGGAAAATTAAAAATATTTTCCAGAATGGGATTAGCGTGTGCTAAGCAGAACACTACCACAGGATGCTTTAGTGCATCCTGCGCTAGTGCTCTTTTAGGCCCGTGGTAGGCCTACTGTGGCTTAGTAAAAGGGACCCTTAGGGGCTCATTTTCAAAGCACTTAGCCTTCCAAAGTTCCATAGAAACCTATGGAACTTTGGACGGCTGCTTTGAAAATAATTGTCTCCTGATAAATATATTTATCAATCACCTCTCACACACATTGAATGCACTTTAACATTTGTAAAATTGATGCACTTTGTGCATTTGTCAACAGATTTTTAATCAATTAATCACTATCCCCCGTTTATAAGTTTTGCGACAATGCCAACACAGCGCGGCTTAGTAAATTGGGGGGGGGGGGGGCTAAAATCTATTGCCTTTTTTTCTTAGACTTTTTTGCTGTATTTATGAGATTGTCCATATTCCTATTTAACACCAATTATAACGGTTATGTCTTTTTCTATCTATTGGTGCCTTGTTCAATTAAAATTGCGTATTTTATGTATTTACTTTATATTTATGTATATCTATATAAAATCAATTAATTCTGATTATCTTTCATTTTTGCATATCTATGGGAACCCTGATCTAGATTCATCTCCTGCCGACGCTAAGAAACTATTCGTTGAGTGAAAAAATATTTCCTCCTATTTGTTTTAAAAGTATTTCCATATAATTTCATTAAGTGTCCCCTAGTCTCCTAGTCTTTCTACTTTTTGAAAGAGCAAAAACATCGATTCACTTCTACTCCACTCAGGATTCTGTAGACCTCAATCATATCTACCCCCCCCTTATCCGTCTCTTTTCCAAGCTGAAGAGCCATAACCTCTTTAGCCTTTCCTCATACCAGAGGAGTTACATCCCCTTTATCATTTTGGCCGTACTTCTTTGAACCTTTTCTAATTCCGCTATATATTTTTTGAGATACGGCAACCTGAACTGAACGTAATACTCAAGGTGAGGTTGCATCATGGAGCGATACATAGGCATTATAATATCCTTAATCTTATTTTACATACCTTTCCTAATAATTCCTAGCATCCTGTTTGCTTTTTTGGCCACCGCTGCACACCGGGAATAAGATTTAAGCATATAGGACTAGATTCTATATATCACGCCTAAAAGTTTGGTGTTGAAATGAAATTCACTTAAGTGTATTCTATAAAGTACACCTCAGTTTAGGCATACTTTATAGAATAAGCCTAAATTTCCATGCCGTTTATAAAATACGCAAAGCACCCGTACGTACAACTAAATTTAGTTCCCAAATTCCAATCTCAAAATTTCTCAAAGATGAAACCCCCAAGGTTTCACTCAGCAGACAGGGTAATTGACCAATCTTACCTTGAAAGACAGAACTGTTGGGGGTAGTGCTGGGCAGACTTATACGGTCTGTGCCCTGAACAGCACAGGTACAAATCAAAGTAGGGTATACACAAAAGTAGCACACATGAGTTGCCTTGTTGGGCAGACTGGATGGACCGTGCAGGTCTTTTTCTGCCGTCATCTACTATGTTACTATGTTACATGAGCACTAAGTTAGGGACTCATGTTCTCAATATCAGATTTATATTTGGGCAGTGCTTTTTTTGTGCCGGTATGCACCGGTATGGCGTACCAGCACCTTTTTTTCCTAGGCTCACCTACTCACCCTTAGCTCCCCAGCCCTGCTTTCCGTTCCTGCCACCCACGACGCCGCTTTTAAGCCCCAGTCAAGTTCCAGCGCCCCAGCCCCATGACGTTTAAATCTTTTATTTTTTTTTACGTGAAGTCGCAGGGCCGGCGTTAGTGAGAGGACCAGGCTCGCCTCCTCTGCCTTCCCTTTGTTCCCTCTCAGTGTCCCGCCTTCCTGTGACGTAGTTTCCTGTTTCCGCGAGGACGGGACACTGAGAGGAAACGAAGGGAAGGCAGGAGGTGGTGAGCCTGGTCCTCTCACTAACGCCGGTGCTGCGACTTCATGTAAAAAAAAAAAAAAAAGATTTAAACGCGTCACCGGGGGGGGGGGGGGGGCTACAGGAAGCTAAGGACGGGCAGGTGGGGCTGGGGCGCTGGAACTCGACAGGGGCTTAAAAGGGAGGGCAGGTGGAGGCCTGGGGCGAGTTACTGGACATGGAGGGGAGGATAGGGAGCAAAGGAGAATTGCTGGACATGGAGGATGGAGGGGGGAGGGCAAGGGAGAGAGGAGAAATCGCTGGACATAGATGGGAGGGGATGGCAGAGGAGAATCGCTGGACAGGGAGGGGAGGGCAGTGGAGAATCGCTGGACATGGAGGGCAGGAGAGAGAGGAGAATCGCTGGAAATGGATGGGAGGGGAGGGCAGGGGAGAGAAGAGAAGAGAGGCGAAATCACTGGACATAGATGGGAGGGAGAGGAGAAATCGCTGGACATAGATGGGAGGGGAGGGCAGAGGAGAATCGCTGGACATGGAGGGCAGGAGAGAGAGGAGAATTGCTGGAAACGGGAGGGCAGAGGAGAATCGCTGGACATGGAGGGCAGGAGAGAGAGGAGAATTGCTGGACACAGATGGGAGGGCAGAGGAGTATCTGGACATGGATGGGAAGAGAGGGCAGGGGAGAGAGCAGAGTTTCTGGACATGGATGGATGGAGGGAAGGGCGGGAGAAATGCTGGACGTGGATGGAATGGAGGGAAGACAGGAAGGAGATGCACATGGATGGAGGGGAGAGAGGAGAAATGCTGGACATGGATGGAGTGGAGGGCAGGAAAGAGATGCACAAGGTTGGATGGGAAGGGAGAGAGGAGAAATACTGGGCATGGATGAAGGGGAGGGAAGACAGGAAGGAGATGCACATGGATGGAGGGGAGAGAGGAGAAATGCTGGACATGGATGGAGTGGAGGGCAGGAAAGAGATGCACAAGGTTGGAGGGGAAGGGAGAGAGGAGAAATACTGGGCATGGATGAAGGGGAGGGAAGACAGAGAACGTAGATGCACATGGATGGAGTGGAGGGGGAGAGGAGAAATGCTGGACATGGATGGAGGGGAGGGAAGACAGAGGAGGAGATGCACATGGATTTAGGGGAGAGGGGAGAAATTTTGGGCATGGATGGAGAGGAGGAAACAGAGTTGAAATGCTGGACATGGATGGAGGGGAGGGAAGAGAGAATAAGTGAGATGAACATGGATGGAGGAGAGGAGAAATGCTGGACATGGATGGAGGGGGAGAGGAAAAATGCTGGACGTGATCGAGAGAGGAAGGAGATACATACTGACAAGGCGAGGGAAAGGGAAAAGAGGAGAAAATCTGCACATGGATGATAGGCAAAAGCTGGATCCACTCTATACCTCCTCCAGTCAAGTCCACAGAGGACCCATCTTTTACCTCTTGATGTAGGGCAAGAAATGAAGGAGGAAAGTAAAGAAATAAATGGAAAGGAAGCCCTGGAAACGGAGTTAAGGGATCAGCTAAAGAGCCTCAGAATCAGAGACTGGGACCAACATGTTCAGAAAAACAGTCGCCAGACAACAAAGGTAGAAAAAAATCATTTTATTTTCATTTTAGTGTTTGAAAGATGTCCAATTTGAGAATTTACATCTGCTGTCTTATTTTGCACTGGGTATACTAGAGCTGTAACAGCTTATAGAAATTATTTATATTGAAAAAAAATCACAAGTTATTTTTTGCTCCTATACTGGTATAGTATTTTTAATGATACTGCTTATACGCGCTATGGCTGATATAAGGGGAGTGGCTACCATAGGGGCGGAGCCATAGATGGTGACCCCACCCATAACAAGTACCGGTACCTTTTTTCCTACAAAAAAAAGCACCGTATTTGGGTAAAAGTAGGGCAGAAGTGTACATTGAAACAATGCATCGATATGCTCAAGGAGAGAAATCCACAGAAAACTGCCACCATTAGCTACTTCATGATGAGCAATAACTCATCATTCCTTAGTATTATTAACCCCCTCCCTCCTCCTCAACTCTAACCACTTCTAGAAGTAAGGAAACCATTCGTTATAATTGTACTAACAACTTCGTATCAAATTGCTAATTTGCCTCAATAATTGTACAATATACTTCTTGACTCCTTTAATGAAGGGACAAAGATTTTATCTGACAATAAAGTACAGTTCTTCATAGTAGATACAGTGAAACTTAGGAAGCCTATTTATTATCTGATGGTGACAAACAATACAATTGGAAATTTGATCCTAAATGAACAAAGGTGGTGTGTTTAACTGTTCCAGTAATTAAGATGATTGGCCTTAACTATACTGTACAAGATTCGGGGGACTCAGTTTGCAATTAAAATGAAGCTGCACTTGCACACAAATTCTAAATCAAATAGATAATTATACAAGCACTAAAAAAGTCTAGGTTAAAATATGCAGCTCTTTACAATAAGGTAAGTTTAGTAACACATCTGACAGTAGAACACAGATATGCATGCTTTTCGTTCTTTTTCTTAGTACATTCGAGAGTGATAATTACAAAAAACTGGAGGTGCTGTGAGTTGGGAGAAGAATGACTTCAGTTGGTACTCAGTTTTACACTGGATTATTCACACTAACTTGTTAATTGTAATATACACATTTTAACTGTAAAACAGGGCAGTTTGTTGCACTTGGAAAAAAAACACCACACTACGTCACTTGGACATTACTTCTGCTTTATATTATGGAAGCTTTGCAGATTTTTACAGATCCTATAGTAGTAACCTCCTACAGCCTGTAACCTCCAAACAGCCTGGGACCTGAATGTAAAAGGTTAACTACAAAATGATTTTGAAAACATATACAAATATCACAGTTGCTAATCTTGCAAATGAGAAATTAATTGGTGTCTGGATGATGCTATCCACAGAAACACGTAGGTGTTATAATTAAGGAACAAATCTCACATTTATTATTAGCAACATCAGCATTTAACAACTTGCCTGAATCTGTTCAAATACCGTCAGTGAAATAAAGTAACACTCTGTTCATATTCTAAAAAAAGTTCTGAACAACAAAACGATCTTAGCTTACCAACAGACGGTTTGGTTTCTGTTGAAATGCTGGAGGTAAATCTTCCCAGTTCTCCAGTTTGATGTCCATAGGAATGAAATTACAGTTTAAAGGTTCTCCATCCTAAAGACACATCAGATAGTTAATTTATTTCATTAAATTTTTTCTTAACATCTACAATTTTTTAAAAACTTGCAATATGCGATACAAAAATATATATATATTTTGTTTATGTCTATTGAGGCACTTAATATAACGCTTTTTTAGGACAAGAATCAAAGCGATGTATAATGCTAACGAAACAATAGAAAAAGGAAGGCAATATAAAAAGGGGGGGCTAGGGGGACTAGGGAAAGGTAGGTAAGAGTAGCTAACTGCCCCACTAAGCCTAAGACCCAGGCACCCCCACAAAGAACAGAGAAAATAAACTGGGGAAACTGCCAGTGGCGTAGCTAGGTGGGACACCAGGGGAGCGGCCGCTCCCCCAAACGGAGTTCTGCAGGCACCTATTTTTTTCTCATAAATGTGCGCTAGTGGAAGTCCGCTCTCGTGCCGCTTTCACTTCTCCCGCGCCATCAACCCGGCTCCGCTTCTGAAACTGCCTACAAGGGCTCATTACACGCTGAGGAGAATAGATGACCCTTGAGAAGACAACAGAAGCGGAGGTACGACAACTCCGATCTCAGATTTGCAAGAAAAGTGTTCCACAAAGGTGGAGCAAGACAAAAAGTGGCTAAGTGTCAGGTAGAGCATAAACTGAAAAGCAGACCGAAGGACCCGGGAAAGACAATAATGGGTGATCAAATTAGCAAAGTAAGAAGGGGAACCCATGCCAAGTGCCTTAAAAGGGTTGGGGTTTCTTTCCAAATGCATATAGACAAAAAAAATGAAATATTTAGTTATTTGCAGGGCTTTTTTTGAGGGGGTACTGAGTACCGGCACCTTTTTCATTGTCTGCTAAATTGACCTATGGACCCCACGTTTTAATGAAAGAGCTCAGGCTCTACACACCAATTCTGCCTTGTCATAGACAGAGACGTATCTGTAATGGGGCCACGGGGGCCAGGGCCCCCGTAGATTTGGGCCCTGGACCCCCCCTACCAACAGCCCTCGCAACCCCCCTCCTGCCGCCAACCTGCCGTCGCCTACCTGTGCTGGCGGGGGACCCCAACCCCCGCCAGCCGAAGCCGTCGTCCTTCATTCGTTTGTTTTGTTCTTTCTGAGTCTGACTCGTCTCTGACGTCCTGCACACGTCCTGCACGTTGTGTACGTGCAGGACATCAAGACGAGTCAGACTCAGAAAGAACAAACGAACGAAGGACAACGGCTTCAGCTGGCAGGGATTGGGGTACCTCGCCAGCACAGATAGGCGACAGCGGGCGGGGGGGGGGGGGGGTCGAGAGGGTCGTCAGGCGGGCGGGCGACAGTTGGAGGTGGTTCTGGCGACGGGGGTTGCCGGGGGGGGGGGGGGCTAAAATGTGCCCCCTCACCTCGGCTCTGGACCTCCCTACCGACAAAGTCCAGATATGTCCCTGGTCATAGATTCTGTGAGTGGTTGCAGGGGGCCTGGCCATTGTGGGGTGGGTCCCTCAGTGATCACTACACCCCAAAGGGTGGCCTAGCATTTGCGTACCGGCACCATTTTTGCTAGAAAACACACACTGGTTATTTGGTAACATTTGGGAAAGAGAAGTTCAGATCTGCTTCAAAAGGGCAAATGCCCCTGCATGGTTAGATATGGTATACCTTACTTTTCTGATATAACAGCCCTCTAACCCAGGGAAGTAACTTTAATGTAAAATATTACCTTATTATATTGAACTCAATGCCCTCTTAAATATTAAACTACAAACCATACTTAAGTTTTAAAAAATGAGAAAAAAATTTGCATATTGCCTTAAGTACTTGTGCTCTTTGACCACTGTTCATAAGGGTACAATATAAAAAGTGCAAGTATTTTGTATTTAGTAACTCAAAAGCATCCATTGCCAGACTTAAACAAATTTAAAATCTGCATTACTGCATTAATATTCAAATGGCTGTTAAATTATGTCTCTAAATTGGATGGCCAATTTCATACATTATAAACCAACTATTGATCTAAGCCCAATATGAATTTAGAGGTGAAGGCTTTCTAACATTCTGGATGACTCCCTTCAGTTAGCTCACAATTGCTGGACCTGAGTGGATTGTTGTAAGTTAGTCCAAGAAAAGGTATCGCTATATGTTAATAGTTTTTTAAAATCATAAACACATTAATCATTTATTATGTTTTCTGTTTGCAGATAATGTTACTTTTCTTTCTGTATATAAAGGTAGCGTGTATTTTACGGCAGTTGGAAAGAACTATAAGCCAAAGACAGCAGAATGGGGTGAGGGTCACAGGGGCCAAGGCCCCATCAATATTTTGCTCAACACAGCATCAGCAACTAGACAGCTTGGGGACGGGGCTGGAGCTTGATTTATTTGCCTTCCCTCCAAAGAAAAGGATTTTCCACTGCCTCTACTACAAGCTAATATCCTTTGTTTAGTAAAGATTTGTTAACTGCAAAATCATCAGAACCAAGATCTGTGTATTTTTTCCAAGAACATTCTAGCTTAGATACACTTATATTTTGTCAAATCAATTTGCATTTCCATCAGAAATATTCTAAAGGGAACATGTTAAAAAGCAAAATCTGTGAGGTTTCACATTTTAAATATAATATTTTTTATATATTTTCAAATACTTAGGGCTCTGTTTACTAAGACGCACTTGCGTTTCTAGTGCACGCTAAACGATAGAGATACCCATATATTCCTATGGGTGTCTTTAGTGTTTAGCGCGCCCTTAGCGCTGATTAGGAAACAGGTCCCTTAATATTTCCACTGAAATGAAACAGAAGTGCTAACATTAGAGGACTTACATATTCTGTCTGGTAGACTTCTGTAATAAGGACACATGATGTAATGTTTCAGGCAAAAACTGTTGCATTCAGTCACTGAATCAACACTGCATACACAGAATTGTTAATCCAGTGTTTAGTATATAGAAACAGCAAGGAATATAGTTCTAAAGAAAAATAAGCAGTGTCTCAAAATGATTAGAAAATTGAGGTGAAAAATATTTAATTTTCCACAGCTTTAAACTATATGGTTTCAGTATTTTAATTACAATTTTGGTTCAAATAATAATGCTATTTCTATTAATACATTTGTAATTATCTATTTATTCAAAATTATTTGCAGGCTCTGGGGATAAAGGGAGCGGCAGTAGACTCAAATCTGAATAACCATTATGTTCATCCAATTAAAGGTAACAAAACAGAAACAGAAGCCATTTTGAACTTTTGCAGCAATTGTGTTTCTTCACTCACCTATAACCCGGTCAAAGAGTCTTTGACGGGGAATCACAGGCGATGACACTCTTCAGAAATTGGCATGACAGGATATGTCAAATACAGATTCACTAGTATACTCACCTTTGTGTAGAGATAAATTCTATCAGTATTCCTACTTGCACAGAACATTACACCATCGTAGACTGAAAAAGTATCTGAAGTCTCCAACTGCCCTACAAGAAAAAAAAAAGAATTAGTTCTACATGCTAATATCAAATAGAATTGGAATAACTTACTAATGTTACTGACAACAGCTCAAGTATCTCCAGAATACGAGTAAAGTATGTGTCAAAGAATACAATGGCAGAAGGTTTCTTCGTAGACTATTCTTAATAATCCTGAATTTAAGATTTATCACTTGTAAAACTGAAGCTGTAGTTCAATGGCCAAGCACAAGATGATGACATCATTGACATAAATTTGCTGTCACAATAGGAGCAAATGTATATTTATTTATTGGGATTTATTAACCACCTTTATGAAGAGATTCACTCAAGATGATGTATAGCTGGTATAGTTTAACATAAAACTTATAATTTTGTTAACAGCATAACAATACTAAAAATTGTCAAACAAACATAAATACAATAAATGAGGTAAACTTGAGAGCAGCAAATTAAAACCTAACAACATGTAAATAAACTCTGGAATTTGTTGCCAGAGAATGCAGTAAAAAAGGGTTTAAAAAAGGTTCGGATAGCTTCCTAAAAGAAAAGTCCATAAACCATTATTAAAATGGACTTGGGGAAAATCCACTACTTATTACTAGAATACTTGTAGCCTGGATTGGCCACTACTGAAAAGAGGATGCTGGGCTTGATGGACCTTCAGTCTGTCCCAGTATGGCAATGCTTATGTTCTTATGACTACCATGAAACAGTATCAAAAATATACACATTTAACAGCACTGCATTCAAATAACATAGATATAATACATTGTCAGCATACTACTACTGAAACATTTAATAAGCATTAAAACATTCAAATAACAGATAGGTGGTTGGGAGGTGGGGATAGTGCTGGGCAGACTTATACGGTCTGTGCCAGAGCCGGTGGTGGGAGGCGGGGATAGTGCTGGGCAGACTTATACGGTCTGTGCCAGAGTCAGTGGTGGGGGCGGGGCACAGACTTATACGGTCTGTGCCCTGAAAAAGACAGGTACAAATCAAGGTAAGGTATACACAAAAAATGACACATGTGAGTTTATCTTGTTGTGCAGACTGGATGGACCGTGCAGGTCTTTTTTTGCCGTCATCTACTATGTTACTATTAGAACATTCAAATAACAGATATGATGCTAATGCTTTTCTACAATACAGCTTACCATGTAAGCTGAGGGGCCAAGAGCAGATGAGGGCAAGATGGGTGATACAGTGTCAATTGGATAAATAGATAGGTGGCTAAATTCTAGGCAAGTTCTTTGTACAGTAAACAAGATATAGGGAACTGGTCTAAGTTACAGTGTATGTAGCAGGCAGTCACCCTATATATTAATGACTTGGAAGAGGAGCCAGGCTTTTACCTGCTTCCTGAAGTAGAGGTAGTCTCGAGTTATACGTAGCCCCTCTGGAGTAAATTCCAGAATGTGGGGGCTAATCATTTTCTTTTGATGAGGGTACTGAGGTATGTAAAGGGCTAACTTATTCTTTAAGTAATCTAGCCCATTTTGACTGAGGACCTTGGAAATCAGAGCTTTTAATTTAGCCCTGTAAGGTACTGGCAGGCAGTGTAGTTTTTGCAGGAAAGGTGTGATGTGGTATACGCCTGGCGTTGGTTGCCTCTACTTTATTAACCTAATATTTTTAGCTTAAAATCATAGGGCCCCGTTTCCCAAACATTCATCCCCCCAGACACAAAATAGGAGAAAACCCTTAGTAAATAGGCCCCATAGATCCTAATTTGTAAGTTCATTATGACTTTATTTTCAAGAGACACACTTCACTAATCATGACAAACAAAATGTGTTATAAACTTGTCCCCTCCTGCTTAATAAATAGTTGCTATATAGAAAAATATCCCACTAAAAACTACCGGTAAATAAATACCTAATTATACAAAAAGCCGGCTGTGGAAGAACTTATCTAATACCACATAATATTTAGAGGTAACGCTTCCCTTCTGTATCTACTTGTGTAATCCATTAATTAATTTATTTATTTGTTCTGTTGTGTTGCACAAGAATAGGTCCGCTGTGAAAGAAAATATATAATAAGAAAACAAATTTTTGATTCAGAGGGGTAAACTTCTCAGAGATATAACTCACTCAAGCAAGGTTATCCAATACAATGGTGGATTAACACCCTAGAGGGTGGACAAGCTTCTAGATCCATTGAAAATCCCCACTGTTTTTAAAATTTTTGATTTTATAAGCTTTTCATTTTTTAAGCACTCCATGTGTGTTCCATAAAACAGTGCAACTCATGACAAAAATGCAACAATGTAAGTAAACAACAATGCTTAAAAGGCTCAAAAATGTTCTATAGCTGCCTATAATGGCTTCACATATGTTTGTAAAATAACTAAATAATAAACCTCAGTCTGCATAATCTGCATGATTACTAAATTGCTAAATTACAGTGTCTGCATAATTTGCCAGTTCCCCACAAACATTATATATACAGCTGCACATACCAACTATTGAAATAATTTATCACACAGTTCTATATGCTATTTTCTTATTACTCATTCTCTATGCTGCTGGATCCAGCCCTTGAGAACAGAGCACAACGAAACTCTGCAGCATCAGGCGTGAATAGGGATTTTGCCAAATGGAGTAACTGGACCTGCGGGAGTTCGGAGAGGAGTCGAGATATAACGGCTGCTGGGTAGGGTGTTTTCCCACACGTCAGCCATGAGTTAAGTGCAGCGCCTTTACTTTTCAGATGCTATGTGTAAAAAGAACACAATGTGAAATATAGAGAATAAGTAATAAGAATACAATCAATGGTACTAAGCCATGCAGACTACTGCAATGGAATCTACACAGGATGCAAAGAACAACTCAATAAGAAACTTCAGACCGCCCAAAACACAGCAGCCAGGCTTATATTTGGAAAAACGCGATTCGAAAGCGGCAAACCCCTCCGAGAAAAACTACACTGGCTACCAATCAAAGAACGTATTGCTTTCAAAATCTGCACCCTGGTCCATAAAATTATCTACGGCGAAGCCCCGGAACACATGACAGACCTCATAGACCTACCAACAAGAAACACAATTGGATCATCACGAACATACCTAAATCTCCACTGCCCAAGCTGCAAAGGACTCATATACAAACCAACCTATGCATCTAGTTTCTCCTACATAAGCACACAACTGTGGAACGCATTACCAAAAGCCGTGAAAACAAATGTACGACCACCTAAACTTCCGGAAATCACTAAAAACCAACCTGTGCAAAAAGGCGTACCCCATTGACCCAACTTAAGTGCCTAAACCCTGCAACACGATACCAAAGCTTGTAACAGACTATTCATAACTCAATGATACCAAAGCTTGCAATAAACTATTCATAACTCTTCCTCTCTATGATTCCCAATGTGTCTATAACACATGAACCTATCCGACCACATTAACTCCTTGTATTTGTTTCACTACCGGAGATGGCGAGTGCCTCTACGAGACAATGTAAGCCACACTGAGCCTGCAAATAGGTGGGAAAATGTGGGATACAAATTTAACAAATAATATATAATATTGTGTGAGAAATTATTTCAATAGCTGGTGTGTGCAGTTACGTCCCCTCCTGGTATTCTTTTTTCACTTCTAAAATGGATGAGGATATTGAAGCCTCCTGCACTCGCTGCATTACCGGCCTATGTGCCCTCTTGCCATGCTCTGCTCCCTGGCATCATAGTTCAAGTGGAACCTCTCTAATTTCTTCCAAACAGATGTACCCATAGATATAGCCTCTGGCACAGCTTAGGGAACTGCATCTTCTCCGTTCTCTATTGCACGACTAATTGTTTTTGCTCTGCTCCCTCATAGCTCTCTCAGAACACTGCAATTCCCTTGGGCTGATGTCCTTTTATCGTTTATTGATATTTTAAGTTTAAGAAAATCAGAAAAACCTGAGCAAAAACATAAGGGGGTGTTTTTACAAAGGCGTGCTAAAAAATTGCTTGAGGTAGTGTAGGCGTGGGTTTTGGGCGCGCCCCAATCCATTTTTTAGCGCACCTGTAAAAAAAAAAAAAAAAGCCTTTTTTTCATTTTTGCCGAAAATGGATTTGCGGCAAAATGAAAATTGCCGCGTATCCATTTTGAGTCTGAGACCTTACCGCCAGCCATTGGCCTAGCGGTAAAGACTCACACGGTAACCGGGCGGTAATGACCTACGCACGCCAAATGCCACTTGGCACGCCCGAAAATAAAAAATATTTTTCAGACGCGTGTCAAAAATGAAAATACCGCAAGAGCCACGTGGTAGTCGGGCGGTAACTCCATTTTGGTTCGCACTGGGCACACGTAGACACTTACACGGCTTAGTAAAAGGGCCCCAAGGTCATAAAGCTGAACAGTTTCAAATATATATTAGTTGTTTACAATGATGTCCAGATAAATATTAGGCTAGACTTACTAATGTGTTAACATGTTGATATAATTTATCACACAACACATGTGAAGATTCAAGGCTACTCTTTTTAGAAGGAGGGAAGGGATCTCATCCTACTGTGGCAACTGGAAACTGTATTTCTTAGCAGACCACAGTGAAAAAGTAATCACCGATCCCAAAAACCTCCCAATGGAGATTTTAGAAAGAAATTTTTTGAGTTTTCAAAAAACCTTTTTGCAAATTGGAGTGCTGCTGGAGACCACAGAGAACAGACATGCAGCCTGTTCACAGTCGGTTTCCTGAAGAAGCTATAGTGAAACGGGTCCGTTGGGACCAGACTGAGCAGATTTCTAACACTGTTGCTGCTACGTGGGCCCTGCAGGATTCAGATAAGTTCCAGTTTTTTGTGGGACATTGTCAAAAGGGGCTTTAGAGCATGTAATTGTTATGAAGCACGAAAGCGATTTTGATATTGTGTTTGAAACTGAATACAGAACATAATTGATTTATACAACATTAATTTGCAAATAGTTCAAAAAATTTCTAAAATCTCCATTGGGAGGTTTTTTGGATCGGTGATTACTTTTTCACTGTGGTCTGCTAAGAAACAGTTTTCAGTTGCCACAGTAGGATATCCCTTTCCTCCTTCAAAAAAGAGTAGCCTTGAATCTCCTAATGTTTGTGAAGCAGATCCGTGTGGGTTTTGTACTTTCAATATAATTTATCACACATTAATACAAGCCCCTTTGTCGTCAATGGGGCCTATTTACTAATTAATCACATAATAGTTTGAGCATTAGTAAATCAGACCCATGTTTTGTTACCTTTTTCATGTTCCATCTTGCTGTCTTTTGACTCGGCAGTGAAGAGGTTAGCTTTTGTCTTTTTGCTTTCCACAGGAGGTATTGTTACTGGCTGAAAGAATTGCTTTTTCTCACCATCTGAGCTTTCCGTAGTTAGACATTTGCTTCTGATAGGACCACATGTTGTATTTTCCTTGTCATCCTGGGAGGAATTAGGATTGTTGGTTGGACTTTTGTTTTGAGAACCTGGAATCAAAATAGGCAGCTGATTGTTATAGAGTATATTTAAAGACTGAAGAAAAGAAATCACTTCAATCATCTTTATTAATGTGATATTGCTATTATACATATCAATACTCCTGGTACTTGCCGTTATATTATTTAAACATACAATATCAACTTAGGGCAAGCTGATCTCTCTGATATACTGATAACTGTGGAATAACAGAGGCAAAGACTTCAGAAACTTGGTAACAGCTGACGACACTTTAACAGAACAGCTGACCACTCTGCTCCGCGTGGCTAAATTTAAGCTCACACGGAGCAGAGCGGTCAGCTGTTCTGTTAAAGTGTCGTCAGCTGTTACCGAGTTTCTGAAGTCTTTGCCTCTGTTATTCCACAGTTATCAGTATATCAGAGAGATCAGCTTGCCCTAAGTTGATATTGTATGTTTAAATATTATACATATCACAAGTATGATATAATGCTAAGGAACTGAGTGCTGCTAATAGAACTTTAGGATATCAGTGGCGGATTTATAACAGGCTGGATCACTACTGCTGCAGTTAACCTTCTGAAGCAAAATTTGAAAAAAAAAAGTGTAGCTTTATTACTTTGTTTCCAATTCTTTACTACCATCGCATTTTAGTTTATTATAGTATATGAAATCTAAAGGGGGCTAAATGAGATTATCAGACATGATTTATCTTATCTTCTTTATTGTTTCACTAATGACAGCTTCCAAACTTATAATATACTGGTGCTGTCCAACCAAAGGGGCACCAGTTCAAGGACAGCCTGTGCTCGACAGTACTACCTCCTCACGAGCGGCCTCTAGACACCCCAGGAAATCTGTGGGATCCCAGGTTGGCTACTAAGTGACACAAACTAGCATAATCTTGGGATCAGGCTTGAATACTGAACCGTTGAGAGAACAAACAGATATCTTGGTAGCATGTCGCAGTGGCATAGCCACAGGGCGGAGGGGCCTGGGCCCCCTCTGCTTTAATGGCTGGTGGGGATGCCAATATATAAAAGCTCATTTTGGTCTCATCTGGCCTTTGCTGGAACCAAATGAAGCACTGTTTAATGAACCCCTTAATTTTCAAGGCAAAGGAATAGGTGTAAACAAGAAGAAAAATGGAACAAAGGAATTATGCAGTCTTACTCCTGAACTATTTGTTAAAAGCAATTCCACCCCTTTCATTCTTGAGTCTCACAATGCCACTTTTGTACTTCCTCCTATCACTAACATATCTAAAAAAATATCTTGTCCACCTCACTTTACCATATTGGCTGTTTTTCTTCTATTTGCATCCTTCTTTTCTTAACTACTTTAGGATCTTCTCTTAGCTTTCCAAGGTGTGTTGCGTGTCTTCCTCTTTCTGTGATCTCTTGTAATTTTATTTATCAGGTGCTTATATTCCACTCACTCCTCGAGAGGTTTGAGCAGATTACAGAGTAAAGAGGATTCAATAAGACTGCATTGAGAAGACAAGTTTCATAGCAGATTGTAGAGCGGGTTAGCAGGTTGATAAGTCAGTCTACTACTACTACTATTTAGCATTTCTATAGTGCTACAAGGCGTACGCAGCGCTGCACAAACATAGAAGAAAGACAGTCCCTGCTCAAAGAGCTTACAATCTAATAGACAAAAAATAAATAAAGTAAGCAAATCAAATCAATTAATGTGAACGGGAAGGAAGAGAGGAGGGTAGGTGGAGGCGAGTGGTTACAAGTGGTTACGAGTCAAAAGCAATGTTATGAAAGCAATGTCTATGAAAGGTAACCTTTTCAGCTACTACTTTTGAGAACCAAAGCGACTTTCTTTTTCTCTTACTTTACAGAAAGGTTCGTTGCTCTTAAAATAGATCCTTTCAGCTTTGCCCGTTGCTTTTCTGTTTTTCTCAGATGTACCCAACCAGCTAACAACTCCTTGAGGTACTCCCCTATCCCAACAATGTTAGTTCTAAGTGTAGAACCTTCACTTTGGAATGAACCCTCTTCTTACTTGTCTTAATATTGAACACCCTCCACAGATCAGTACTGCTCACTAGTGCTGATACTCTCAAAAACCAAAAACAAGAAGTATCGTAGTGTCCACGGAGTATAGGAATCATCTAGCAAGCTGGAGCATAAAGCCACAAGATAAGTGCATTTGTGCATTGAAACTTTGATTTAAAAGACTATTACAGTAATTTGAGATGAAACGAATATAAATTGAATAATCAAAAAAAATATATATATATATATATAAAAGATGTTATACGGGGGGTTTTAAGTCGATGCTGACTTTTTCGTACGTGCAACTAACAGCTTGAAATTGTTGCCGTAACAGTTGAGACTGTTCCCTCGTAGACACTAAGATACTGCATGTTTTTGTTTTTTTAATATTGAACACCACCATCTGGTGATCAATGGATGCCAGATGATCACCCACTATAACATCAGAAACGCTCTCTCCATTTGTACGTACTATATCCAGCAAGACCCATCCTCTGTGGGTTCCATTATCAATTGCTGGAACAGTTCTCCTTGTAGAGAATCCAGGATCTCCTAGATGACCCTGCAAAAGGGTTGCCACAAACACCATCTGACATATTAAACACACCTACTAGCAGTACATCTGTCTTCATAGCTATATTTTGAATCTCTTCAATTAAATTTCTGTCCAATTCTTTCACCTGTGAAGGAGGCCTGTATATCACACCAATGTAAACAGAATTACCACTCCCTCTTTCCATATTAACACACAGAGCCTCTTCCTTACCCTATACCCTACAATTCTGTTACTTTAATACTACCTTTAACCTATAACTCTATACCTTCTCTCTTTCTTCTTACCCTGTCTTTCCTGAATATATTATAGCCCAATAAAGCTATACCAAAGTAATGGTTCTCCGTGAACCACGACTCAGTGACCACCACTAAATTAAAGTCAGACTCTTCTATCACATCATTTAGATCCAAAACCTTATTTCCCATACTACGGGCATTACTATACGCTGCTTTCCAGATTTTGCACTTTCTTCCCTTTAGTACAGAGGTAGAGTGATGCAAAAAATGTTTAATCCCCCTCTTGATTTCCCCTATTGTTGCACGTGTCACACTTAATGGTTTCTTATCTTTTAAACAAAATGTGATATTAGACTTGGGGGAACCTGAGTAAACACAAATAAATGAACTAATAATTTAAAAACTGCGTTAAGGAACAAAGTTATTTAATATCCATATCACCAATGTGAAAATGTAACTGCCTCCAAAATTTAATAACTGGTTGCATCACTTTTAAGAGCAATACTTGCAATCAAACGCTTCCTCTACTTTGATATCAGTCTTTCACATAGCCCTTGAGGAATCTTGGCCCAGTTTTCTTTGCAGAACTGCTTTAATTCAGTCACTTTTATAGGTTTTCATACATGAAATGCTTGTTTCAAGTCCTGCTACCGCATCTCTGTTGGGTTCAAGTCAGGACTTTGACTAGGCCAATTCAAAACTTTAATTTTGTTTCTTCTCAGCTATCAGATGTAGACTTGATTTGGTATATTGGATCATTGGGTGCATACCCAACTTCCACTTCAGCTCATGGATTGATGACCGGATAGTCTCCTTTAAATTATTCTGGAACAGTACAGAATTCATGCTTCCTTCAATAATGGCAAGAATTCCAGGTCCTGAGGCAGCAATCAAACCCACACCATCATACTGTTTGCTGTGTTGTCCAACGTGTTCCAACTTTTGACTCATCTATCCACAGATTATTCCACAAGTCTTGGGGATTGTCCAGGTATGTTTTGCAAATGTGAGATGAGCATTAACATTTATAAATGATCTAAAGATGGGAATATCTAGTGAGGTAATTTGCTGATGACACAAAGTTATTCAAAGTTGCTAAATCACAAAAGGATTGTGAAAAACTGCAAGAGGACCTTACAAGACTGGGAGATCGGGCATCCAAGTGGCAGATGACGTTTAATGTGAGCGGTAAGTGCAAGATTTACTTCAGCTTATTAAAAAGGCCTCTAAATTTTTTTAACAAGGATTTTCAACATCTTATCACATTTACGTTTTTGATGAAAACATCATCAGTTGGTTTAAAAAGAAACTCTTTTGCTTTTCAGAAAATGAAAAACAAGATCAGGAAAGGGGCAAAATATTCAATAAAAAGAACAGCAGAAAATGTTTGGAATCTCAATAAATTTCTAAGCATTTAATATCAATAAATATATAATTTCATGAAACACAATATAATCTTATCTACTACAAATTTCCAGTACATCTTTTAACACCCCTACATTTATTTCTCAAAATTCACATGCAAAAACAGATAAATGCACTACATTTTAATTTTGGCTTAATTATAACCCAAAATTTCTTATATATCATTTCCACTGAAAATAATTGAAAAATGTTAGGGAAATTACCCTGTTCTTCTCAATCCCTAAGAAACTCAGAGATGGCTAACAACAAATTACATTTTTCTCTGTACGCGTGGAACAGACTTCCTAAATCAGTACGTCAAGCTCCATCTCTGGCCGTCTTCAAATCTAGGCTAAAAGCCCACCTTTTTGAGGCTGCTTTTAACTCCTAACCCCTATTCACTTGTATAGTACCTATGTCTGTTATATCATTCCCACATTAAGTATTTCCCTTACCCCTTACTTGTCCTGTTTGTCAGTTCTGATTAGATTGCAAGGGACTGTCTGTTCACATTCAAGTGTACAGTGTTACAGCGCTGTGTACGTCTAGTAGTACTACAGAAACGATAAATAGTAATAGTAATTTAAGGGGTCCTTTTACTAAGGCATGCTAGCGATTAGCCCACGCTAAATAAGATACTTATTATATTCCTATGGGAGTCTTATTTAGTGCATGCTAAATCTGTTAGTGCGCCTTAGTAAAAGGACCCCTAAATGTGTTAATACAATAATCCAAAGCAAGGTATACATGTATTTTTTTTCTGACACATATTTGTTTTGAATTACCATTAAGAAACCCGTATGAGTGATGGAAAGGTATCTAACATGTTTTTCAGATGTGAGATTTTGATATTCCTAAAACTTGGCTCATATACACAACTGAGGAGGCGTGGCCTAGTGGTTAGAGTACTGGTCTTGCAATCCAAAGGTGGCCAGTTAAATTCCCACTGCTGCTCCTTGTGATCTTGGGCAAGTCACTTAACCCTCCATTGCCTCAGGTACAAATAGATTGTGAGCCCTCCTGGGACAGAGAAATATCCAGTGTACCTGAATGTAACTCGCCTTGAGCTACTACTGAAAAAAGGTGTGAGCAAAATCCAATAAATATAAAAAATATAACTATGTATCTACCCCTTGACTGGTGTGTGAAAAATTAGACAATCTTTAATTGGGTTTTTGGTGATACACCCTCTGAATAGAAAAGGAAGCAGCAGGGTTTTGACTATAAGCCATATTTGCTGTGGCTGCTATGGAAACTGAACTTCCACTCCTGCCCATTCACATCCTGACACTAATCCTGCTGACAAATTAACATCATTCTGAAAGAGCTTCAAGAAATAAATGCTCAACAAAAATTAGCAATTTTCAGTGTTAGAGGGATGTCAACTTTTACAGATCCATGCCCATGCAACATTCGTATTCTCTATTCAGTCTGAAGGAGCAGATATTCCCATATGCTTGTACAAAACAGTTGTCATATTTCAAACAGATTATCAAGCAGTCTATGTGGTACTTACTATTGCTGTCCGGAAGAGTCTCACACATTTCACAATAAGGTAACAATAAGCTATTAGTGTATGTACAAGCAGTACAATTCCAGTATTTTTCAGAAAACTGCATTTCATTTGAAATAGGTAGTGTGCCTTCACTGAGTTCTTGAGATTGTGGCTGCATCAACATGGAGCTACTTTTGCTGGAGCAAGATTTCCTTTTTAATGTATTGGCATTTTTTGGTGTTTGCATGCCTATGGATCGGATTTTCTTTGCTTGAGGTTCAGTGTCAATTTCATTGAAAATGGCATCTACATCGATAATTTCACTACACTCTTGGTTGTTTTCAGTGGTTTTCCCCGGTACAGGTTTAGAAGTCGTTTCATAATTCTCTGTCTCAGAACATTCTAAACTGAAACTTGGAGGTGGCCCACAAGCAATCCTTTTACGCTTTTTCTCTGCATCAGACTTAGGTGAGAAGAAGGAACGAATATCATGCTGCTTTTCTTTCTCAAACTAGGAGACAAAGAAACAAGCATATCGTTAATGTACGTCCGCAAACAAAAATACTGCATCTAATTTTGTATTTTTTTCAAGTGAAACACTGATTCTTTTACCTGCTACCGTTTTCAAGCAAATAAAATGTATTTACATATTAACATACAAAAGACAACAAATATTGATTAAAAAAATACATAGCCACAAAGGTTCTGACACATTTTGTTTTTATTAGAACTTGCTTCTGTAGTGCTTTTTAGATTAAAATCCTAATAAACCGGAATTGGCAATCGCCAACACGGTACTATGTAAGCCACACTGAGCCTGCAAATAGGTGGGAAAATGTGGGATACAAATGCAACAAATAATAATAATAAAGGAAAAATATTCATCTTCAATGAGAAAATGAACAACAGGAGCAATCAAGCTTTCAAAACTGAAATGCAACACCCAAAAACATCTCTAGCCTATGTGGCATGAATAACTTGGAATGTGGAATTACATAATATTAATTTTTAAATGACAAGCTAAACTGGACAATATTTCCATATTAACAGCACAAATGCAGAAAACCCCCCAAAGAAAAATAATAAACATTGGCAGTACTTATATTTAATAATGCTATCATACAAAACCAATAATTATAAGAACTATCACCCTGTCAAAGTCATTTCCCCTCTTCCCTCCTTCCCCCCACCAGACAATATTTAAATTAATAGGAAAATGGCTTAGATCATCTGTAACTTTTTTTTTTGTTTGAAATCTCTTTGTCATCATAAACCAACAATCAGACAAACACAGTAATGGCAACAGCAGCAAACATGAACAAGTGGCATGACAGTTTTCTAGAATAAACCCGTTTACCAACCCTGCCCACAAAATTTTTTTTTTTAAATAAATATACTAACCATTTAATAATCTACTACGGGCTGCCAGAGTCAAAGACACCAAAAATGGTTCCCAAATGGCACAGAATTTGACTCCCTGAATTGAGTCAATATCTCAAAATTCACATCGTTCCATAAAACTTGTGTAATCATAAAGGATCACCGGTGGGCCAAAGAAGGTGGCTCTGATTTAAGCTAATAAATAAGGATACGCTTAACGTCCAATAAGCCTATCCTTGGTTTGTTTGTTTTTTTGTTACATTTGTACCCCGCGCTTTCCCACTCATGGCAGGCTCAATGCGGCTTACATGGGGCAATGGAGGGTTAAGTGACTTGCCCAGAGTCACAAGGAGCTGCCTGTGCCTGAAGTGGGAATCAAACTGAGTTCCTCAGTTCCCCAGGACCAAAGTCCACCACCCTAACCACTAGGCCACTCCTCCACTGTTGCTACTGTTTGAGATTCTACATGGAATGTTGCTATTCCACTAGCAACATTCCATGTAGAAGTCGGCCCTTGCAGATCACCAATGTGGCCGCGCAGGCTTCTGCTTGTCTGACGTCCTGCACTCACAGACTCACAGAAACAGAAGCCTGCGCAGCCTTCTACATGGAATGTTGCTAGTGGAATAGCAACATTCCATGTAGAATCTCCAATAGTAGCAACATTCCATCTAGAATCTCCAATAGTATCTATTTTATTTTTGTTACATTTGTACCCCGCGCTTTCCCACTCATGGCAGGCGCAATGCGGCTTACATGGGGCAATGGAGGGTTAAGTGACTTGCCCAGAGTCACAAGGAGCTGCCTGTGCCTGAAGTGGGAATCGAACTCAGTTCCTCAGTTCCCCAGGACCAAAGTCCACCACCCTAACCACTAGGCCAGTGTAGGACACTGAAGGTCATATGATCCAAAAAGGGCCAAATGCTGTGGGGGCCAACACGTCTTATGAGGAAAAAAACAGTATGGGCTGTTAATCCTAAACAGGTAATCTAATACTCCAAAGAACTGAAAAACAGCCAAACACAATCCAAAGGGGGGTGTGGAATGAATGTAAAGAAATGAGGAAAGTGGGAAATACCCTCAGAAACCAAGGCTTCTGCCAAGGTCTAATCAACAAGACACTATTATCTATAAAAGACTTTGTGCCCGTGATCAAGTTTCTTTCATGGGGTAAATATTCCCTACTCCACTCATTCAAAAATGCCCATATAAGAGCATCATGCAAAATTGCCCATAATAGAGCACAAATATTTTATACAAAAAAGCCCATAATAGAGCACAAATATTAAAGATAACTGAGTAACAAAAACTGTTCAAGCTACAGCATAGCATGCATCAACTTAGCTGAATAAATGCTGGCTTGACAACTCCACAATTCAACTGTTGATTTTCAACGGGGCCAGATTCGTTTCACCCATATAGCAGGGCTTCATCAGGAACCACTCAGTTGGATCATACTGACAGGGGTATCTGCCTCAAAGCTGACTAAACTTCTCTTACAACCGTCTACTCAGCACTCTCTCTCCTACTGTCATCCCTTCTATCAGTCATATCCTCAATCTTTCACTTTCCACTGCAACTGTTCTTGATGCCTTCAAATATGCCGTAGTTACACCACTCCTCAAAAAGCCTTCACTGGATCTTACCTGCCCTTCCATCACCTCATTTCACTACTCCTTTTCTTATCCAAGCTACTTGAATATGCTATTCACCGCCATTGTTTTGACTTTCTTTCATCTCAAGCTATTCTTGATCCACTTCAATATGGCTTTTGCCCTCTATATTCAACTGAAACATCCCTTGCTAAAATCTCCAATGACCTGGTCCTGGCCAGATCCAAAGGTCTATATTCTATCTTCATCCTTCTCTATTTGCTGCTTTTGACACTGTTATCACCACTTATTCCTTGATATATTGTCCTCACTTGGATTTCAGGGCTCTATTCTTTCTTGGTTTTCTACTTATATCTCCCATCACACTTTTAGTGTATGCTCTCGGATGGATCCTCCTCCACTTCTATCCCTATCTTAAACAAGCAGTATCAGTTGATGTACCTCAGAGCTTTGTCTTGGGATACTTATTCCCTTGGTGCTCTGATCTCCTCCCATGGTTTTCAAATTCACCTTTAGGCTGATGAATCCCAGATCTACCTCTCCACACCAGAAATTTCAGCAGGAATCCAGGTCCAAGTCTCAGCCTGCCTGTCTGACATTGCTGCTTGGAAGTCTCATTGCCATCTGAAACTAAACATGACCAAGACTGAGCTTATCTTTCTCCCTAAATCCACTTCTCCTCTTCCCCCATTCTCTATCTCTATAGATAACAATCTCATCCTCCCTGTCTCATCAGCTCGTAACCTTGGGGTCATCTTTGACTCCTCTTGCTCTTTCTCAGCACATATCCAACAGACTGCTAAAACCTACCGTTTCTTTCTCTATACCATCACTAAAATTTGTCCCTTCCTTTACGAGCACACTACCAAAACCCTTATCCACACTCTTTATCACCTCACACACACTACTGCAACTTGTTTCTCATAGGTCTACCACTAAGCCCTCTCTTTCCCCTTCAATCCATTCAGAATTCTGTTGCACGATTTATATTCTGTCAGTGTTGCTTCACTCATATTAGCCCTCTTCGTAAGTCACATCATTGGCTCCCTGTTTCCTCATATAGTTCAAACTCTTCTTATTGATTTACAAGTGCATTCACTCTCCAGCTCCTCAGTATCTCTCCACTCTTATCCCTCCCTATGCTCCTCCCCGGGAACTCCATTCATCAGGTAAATCTCTCTTAGCTGTACCCTTCTCCCCCACTGCCAACTTCAGACTCTGTCCCTTTTATCTATCTGTATCGTATGCCTGGAACAGACTTCCTGAGTCAGTACGTCAAGCTCGGCCATATTCAAATCTAGGCTAAAAGCTCACCTTTTATGAGGCTGCTTTTAACTCCTAACTCCTAGTCAAATGTTCAATACCAATGTCTATTTTATCATTCCCATTATAAATAATTCCCGTATCCCTTATTTGTCTGTCTTGGTTAGACTGTAAGCTCTATTGTCTCTTACATGTTCAGTGTACAGTGCTATGTACATTTAGTAGCGCTATACAATGATAAGTAGTAGTAATAGTATACTCAGAGCAGCAATACCTGCATGACCCATAGGTCTGAGTGGATTACATTCAAGAAGACAATTACATGAACAGAATGATACCAGTGATTTGGCATAAACTAAAGCTTAAAATACTTGGCAGAACACTGCACTGGTAGTGGTGTTTTTCCATGTGAAATCTGAGATATGTCTGTCTGGGAAGTATAGAAATGTGGGTGTAGGCATGAGCTTGGAGGAGTTTTCTTTTTTCTTACATCCAATTTTCAAGGTCTTACTGAAGCCAGTCCACAATTCCAAAGTTATATGAAGGGTATTGGGATTGCAAGCTGAGTCATAGCTTGTGTTTTATGCCATGTCATTAAAGAGTTTTTCCAATATCAATTCCAGTCTTTTGAGGTATTGTTTGCTGATCTGCCTTCAACAATTTCAGTTGGATTGTTGCACCTTCTTCTCCTCCTAGATAATTACTGTATATATGTTTTCCTGCTCGAGTTCTTTTATACTACAGTCTTTTGTCAGATGTTTTCAGTTTTCATTGTCTGTTATGCCTTTGTCCAGCACAAAAATTATCCTGATGGAATCTGAGAAACTCTTTATTACTCAGAGTTGTTCTGTCACCTGATGATCACAAGAGTTCTACAGTTTCAAATTATCCAGAAATAGCAGGTGGGATACTATCTGGGTCACCAGTGCCTCTAAATCCGTAACTCGTGCTAGTAAGAGTTCTCAGAGGATTTGAAGCCAGATAGAACAAGAATGATGGTAGATAATTTTGAAATATTCCTCTCTGGATCTTGATGCTAGGAATAAACAAGCTGTCCTTTCTAATACAGACACAGTGTAGTATGACATTTTTTCATGGCAAACTTGATGTATTCAATAAAGGGATCACTCTGTATATTTCAAGACAATTTATTATCCAACAGAATGGAATGCTATTAAAAGCTTCTTTTTCTTTTTAAATAAGTCCATACCCTCCTATATACCCCTTCACAGGTCTTGTGCTTAATTTTGTTTTATTGATTTACACAGTTCTTAATTATGCATTGGCTTCAATTTGTTTAGTTTGCCTATGGGCTGGATAACCCCTTATAGTCAAGAACCATCTCTATCTTGGGGTAATATGTCTGTCTGTCTGTCTGTATTTCAGAATTACACCACAGTATTTCCTTCCAACATTGAAGTAACTTATAGGAAATTGCCCATTCAGTAGACCTACTACTGCTACCTAAAAGAATAAGAAGGTCTCATAGTTTATTAAGTCTCATGTGGAACGTTTGAAATCCAATTTCCTCCCAGTCTCTTGCTGTTATTTTAACGCAAGATCTGTTTGTAATAAAACTCGTCTTATTAGAGACCTGATAGGTGATAATCAGTTAGGGATTGCTTTTACAGCTGAAACATGGATAGTTAATGATGATCCCTGTATCTTAACCAATTTATGTCCTCCTGGATATATGTTCTTAGTCATTCAAGACCAGACAAGAAAGAAGGTGGTATTGCAATCATTTTTAAGACTTTTTTTTTTTTTAACTGTCAGTAGTTGCCACTATTTATTCTCCAGATTTATTACTTTTATATTGTAAATTGAGTCAAACTGGGCAGGCAGCACCTTAGCACTCTCCTTTCATTTCAAACCATACAATACATATATCCATAATATGAAAGACATTCACAATAGCGAGCATTTACATATATGGATACAGTTTGCAGTAACAAGATCTTCTCTACAGAGCATTTTTGGGCAAGGAGTCTAGCCTTTGAGTCACACAGTTCTCTCTACTCCAGCCTTATTCACAAAGTAGATTCTCTGCTCCGCCTGGGGCACATACCATAGACATGCCTAGGTGCTAACACAGCTTTGATCGGGGGATTGCCGTAATAGCATCTTCCCCTTCTCAACCATTGATTCTCTATTTTGAAGCCTTCAACTCTTAGATGTCATCCATGCCACTGCACATCACATTTAACGCTGATATGGTTTCAGACATACTGCCATGTACTCTCAGGCTAGGGCCCACTGCCATAGACCAGGACAGCAACAACTCACTTGTCGTGGTCTCCCCACCAGCACTAGCCCTAGCTGCGTCCATAACTAGAACTTACATGCTTACTCAAAAAATCCCCATAACTTGAGATCCGCTGCCTTCATCTATATACAGTGGTGGAAATAAGTATTTGATCCCTTGCTGATTTTGTAAGTTTGCCCACTGACAAAGACATGAGCAGCCCATAATTGAAGGGTAGGTTATTGGTAACAGTGAGAGATAGCACATCACAAATTAAATCCGGAAAATCACATTGTGGAAAGTATATGAATTTATTTGCATTCTGCAGAGGGAAATAAGTATTTAATCCCTCTGGCAAACAAGACCTAATACTTGGTGGCAAAACCCTTGTTGGCAAGCACAGCGGTCAGACGTCTTCTGTAGTTGATGATGAGGTTTGCACACATGTCAGGAGGAATTTTGGTCCACTCCTCTTTGCAGATCATCTCTAAATCATTAAGAGTTCTGGGCTGTCGCTTGGCAACTCGCAGCTTCAGCTCCCTCCATAAGTTTTCAATGGGATTAAGGTCTGGTGACTGGCTAGGCCACTCCATGACCCTAATGTGCTTCTTCCTGAGCCACTCCTTTGTTGCCTTGGCTGTATGTTTTGGGTCATTGTCGTGCTGGAAGACCCAGCCACGACCCATTTTTAAGGCCCTGGCGGAGGGAAGGAGGTTGTCACTCAGAATTGTACAGTACATGGCCCCATCCATTCTCCCATTGATGCGGTGAAGTAGTCCTGTGCCCTTAGCAGAGAAACACCCCCAAAACATAACATTTCCACCTCCATGCTTGACAGTGGGGACGGTGTTCTTTGGGTCATAGGCAGCATTTCTCTTCCTCCAAACACGGCGAGTTGAGTTCATGCCAAAGAGCTCAATTTTTGTCTCATCTGACCACAGCACCTTCTCCCAATCACTCTCGGCATCATCCAGGTGTTCACTGGCAAACTTCAGATGGGCCGTCACATGTGCCTTCCGGAGCAGGGGGACCTTGCGGGCACTGCAGGATTGCAATCCGTTATGTCGTAATGTGTTACCAATGGTTTTCGTGGTGACAGTGGTCCCAGCTGCCTTGAGATCATTGACAAGTTCCCCCCTTGTAGTTGTAGGCTGATTTCTAACCTTCCTCATGATCAAGGATACCCCACGAGGTGAGATTTTGCGTGGAGCCCCAGATCTTTGTCGATTGACAGTCATTTTGTACTTCTTCCATTTTCTTACTATGGCACCAACAGTTGTCTCCTTCTCGCCCAGCGTCTTACTGATGGTTTTGTAGCCCATTCCAGCCTTGTGCAGGTGTATGATCTTGTCCCTGACATCCTTAGACAGCTCCTTGCTCTTGGCCATTTTGTAGAGGTTAGAGTCTGACTGATTCACTGAGTCTGTGGACAGGTGTCTTTCATACAGGTGACCATTGCCGACAGCTGTCTGTCATGCAGGTAACGAGTTGATTTGGAGCATCTACCTGGTCTGTAGGGGCCAGATCTCTTACTGGTTGGTGGGGGATCAAATACTTATTTCCCTCTGCAGAATGCAAATAAATTCATATACTTTCCACAATGTGATTTTCCGGATTTAATTTGTGATGTGCTATCTCTCACTGTTACCAATAACCTACCCTTCAATTATGGGCTGCTCATGTCTTTGTCAGTGGGCAAACTTACAAAATCAGCAAGGGATCAAATACTTATTTCCACCACTGTATTTATATATATATCGACACACACACACACACATATATATATATATATATATATATATATACACACACACATATAAATATATATATACACACACACACACACACACATATATATATCCATAAGAGGCCTTTTATAAGGAGTCGAGTAAGCCTATGCGACTAAAACTGCCCCTTCATTTGGAGATGTCCCTGGGTAGGTTTTCGAAGGTCCATTTGTCATCTTGCCATAGCTGTCGGTCCTATCTTCCCCTCCTATGCAAATCTGTCAACTGTCAAACCTATGCAATGGGAGTACCAAAAGACTTAAGTGAACACGCTCTCCCACTCAATGAGATACATAGAGTTTGGACTTATATTTGTACTTATATCCGAAGCATGTATGTGATGAGCAAAGATAGCCTTGGGCCACAACAGCATGACAGAATTCCTCACCGTAGTCTAGGTCCAGTAAGAGCCAGCATGAGGAATAACTTGCAATTGGAGTAGCATGGCACACTAATTCCATGTACTATATGTAGGAATAGCAGAAATTGACTTGATGGTATACCAGAGAGCAGCAAGCCTGAAGGATACTGAAATAGTGTACAGTCAAGTGCAGTAAGTATATAAGAAAACTGCAAACCTGAAGGCTATTGAAGCGTTGTACCTTCAGGTGTAATAGGTATCTAGGAGACCTCCCAGCAGTAGGCTATTGATGCTGTGTACTTTCAATAAACAGCTTTCAAGTTTTTATTGTCATACCTTCCATAATCAGCCAGCAAGTTACAATATTATAAGTTACCTTATAATATGGAGTTTAAAAAAAAACCTCATATAACACATCTACAAACCCACTATTTCCTAGCTGAGAAAAGCATTTAAAACAGAATTAAGTTTAATCTGCATACCTGAATCAAATATGAACTGCAGTGCATTCTTTCAAGCGTGATCAAAATTAATTTTATTTAAAATGATTGAGAAAAAAATGTGCCACTAGTCTTACATGGGTGAACAAAACATCCTCGTTAATCTCTTCAAGATCTTCATTTGGTGTCCAGCTTTTAGCAAAACTCAGAAAGTCCCACTTTGTTTTATCATCTTCATCAGCCTGTATTTTCTCCTTCTTTCCATTTAATGTATTACCTGTAACATTTGCCTGCAGATTGATAAATGCACAACGTAAGTCACTGAATTTCACACTTAATATTTATGTTCAGGTATTAATGCTCACAAAGTATTATCTTTCTACTGGGCAATGGGAGATGACAAAAATCCTTATGCTTAGATTGAGAACATCAGAGTCAGTGATGTTTTCATTAATCAAGGAAGAAAAGTTACACTACATGCTGACGGGTCCCAGTAAGATTCCTGGATCAGGGCTTCCACTCCCTGGGCTGGCTGGAGATGCTGCAAAGGCAGTGCTCAAACCCTTTGAGAGAGCTGTAATCACTGAATAAGAATGATGCTGCAATGATCAGAACCAGGGCCTATGGTTTTAAGGTTCCAAAACAAGCCATGCTACCTGGAGTCTGGAACAGGATAATCACTGCAATAACTCAGAGTATGTTGGGGGGTGGGGAAGGAGAAGATAAAATAGGGGAAAAATCTCTTTGTAGTACCAGAAGCATTTGGTAACCCTTTCTCCCTCCATGGTTTTGAAAATTAAAATCAACAAACAAGATAATCCCATGACCATTTCTCCTAGAATAATCCTTTTAAAAACATGTACAATTACACAACATACTTTTAAATGTCACAATTTATTTTCTATGTGTGTTATATCTAGCCATCCGTCTATACAGATAGGTAGATAAATGGATATATATATATTTTTTTTTAGAATATAATGAGAGCAATTTCTAAAAAAACATTTAAGCCAGGTAAATGGGCTTTTTAGAATATGACAGCAATTTCTAAAAGACATTTAAGCCAGGTAAACGGTCTATATGGTGGGGCTATCAGTACTTCTTTTGCTTTGCCTGAAGCTGCTCTTTGCTGTCCTACTCAACTGCATTTTTCAAGTCATAAGGCCCCATTAAGCTCAATGTTACTTATTTACTATCATCTGTGACTTAGTTGAATTTGATAAATAGTTCTCAACCATCTTCACATCATCACATGTGCTTAGTTATTAATTTTATGTGTGATAATAAATAAAAGAAATTTTATTACCCAGCAGTTATGCAGTGGTATGCTGGTAAATGTTTAACAGGCTCTGTCCAAACAAACAAACCTGTAGATATGTACGTAACTGTATTATACATTCTACTGATACAAATGATATAATGCAGGCAGAAACCAAATTACAAATAATACTAAAACACACAAAATTCTTTACTCTAAATTCCAAATGGCCAACTGATTTTCACCACACTCTTGTATCTGTAGCCAATCTATGTTTGCTATTCATCCCAATCTAATAATTCTTTACACAATAAATTTCATGACATTAAACCTGACATATGATTTACTGTCAAGACTACTTCTCATCCAATATACCAATCTACCCACTACTTGGAAACTAGAGCACGCTGGACTGTTACACATTCCTACTCGGACACTACATGCCAGCAGAGTCCTTCACCTCATTCGCACATGCAAAATATGGACAGACACTCAACTGATACAAAATAGGGGGCCACAAGGAGCATGCATACAAAAACTGGAGACAAAAACACTTCTTGGAATCACTGTGGATTGAAATTCCATGTGTAAAGGGGAAAAGGATAGCGATATGAATGTACTACCGTCCACCTGGCCAGAATGAACAGACGGATGCAGAAATGTTAAAGGAAATTAGGGACGCAAACATTTTAGCGAAATGGCTACAGGTGGCACTACCACGTTTAATTCATGCTGACCACGCTGGCTTCATTCACAATAGGCAGACTTTTGATAATACTAGACGGGCGTTGCACTTGATTGATAGGGCACAAGCACAAAGTGATCAACTGGTGCTTTTGTTATTAGATGCAGAGGCAGCCTTTGATCGGGTCCTCTGGGCTTATCTTTTTTGAAATTTTGAAGAAAGTAGGGTTATCAGGGCCTTCTCTGCATCGTATTCAAGCTTTATATAGCCATCCATTAGCTCAGTTAAGCATTAATGGCACCTATACCACATCTTTTGAGCTGTTTAGCGGTACGCGACAGAGTTCCGCTCTATCATCGCTCCTTTTTGCCCTCTTGATGGAGCCTTTAGTTTATCTTATCCGTGCTTCTCCACTAATTTGAATGATCCAAATTGGGGAACAAAATATTAGAATCATGTTATTTGCCAATGATATTTTTCTTACGTTAGCTGACCCGCAAGCCTCATTATCAGCTACCATGGCAATCTTAACAGCTTATAATAAAATTTCAGGCTTTAAAATTAATCTTCATAAATCTGAAATCTTACCCATTGGTGTTTCCTCAGACGTGATGACTTCCCTGCAGGCAGAATTTCCTTTCCAATGGGTCCAGGCCTCTATCAGTCACTTGGGGGTCAATTTGATTCCTACTATAGCTGAGATATATCAAGTGAACTTGTCACTTAAGCTAAAAGAGCTGTTTTTAGAAATTTATAGATGGGATGGTTTACTGCTATCTTGGGTGGGGAGGATAGCAGCAGTTAAGACGATTCTATTGCCTAATTTGTTTATGGCTTTGTCTATTAACATCCTAAAATCGTTTTTTAGATCCCTCATAAAAAAAAAGTTTTTGCTTTTATTTGGCTTAAGAGACCTCCTCAGGTAAATTGGAATGTTCTCTATCAATCTCGGAAAGATGGGGTATAGGAGTCCCTAATTTTGCATTATATTATACAGCAGCTCTCTTCCTGTAGCAGTATGGCAATGGAGGGACTCTAAACCGTGGGTACATATTGATCAACATTTAGTAGGAGATACTCCCCTATGGGTCCTCCCTTGGCTTCCCCTGTCCGCACTGTGAAAGATCTCAGCTCTGGTGGGAGGCCAAACCAAGGTTGTTTTGGAGGATTGGGTTGGGTGTGGAGCTCAAATGTTTCTTGAACGCCAATATCACTTAACAACCCCCATCATGTATGCTTTGGGATTTATCCCTGGTATGCTTGATCCTGCATATCGGTGATGGGCAGCATCTTCCCTTTGTATGTTGAGTCAGATATGAAAGGAAGGGGAATTTATGACCTTTGATGATTTGAAAGATGAATATGGCCTTTCAGCGAGGGATACATATCACTATACTCAATTAAAAGATTTTATCACCCGCAGAACCAAGACTGAGTTAATGTTAGCAGAAATGGAGAGAGAACGCGCATTGCAATCGGGTATAGGGAGAGGCGGGATCTGTAGAATTTATCAAACGCTGTTACATAGAAAACTCAGACATTACTCCCTTATCAGACTAGAAGGGAATCAACCACCACAATGGATGAAAACTTTTATGTAGTTGCTAAAGATTTCAGTGGCTACCCTCTGGTGGAAAATGGATACAAGATGTTGTTACCAGTGGTACTTCACTCCTCATATACTGTTATAAATATTTAAGATGGGGTCAGCTGCTTGCTGGTAATAATGCGGAGGGGCGGGCACCTTTTATCATATATGGTGGTCATGCCCTAAAATTCAGTTTTTTTGGACTGCTCTTCATACTCAGCTACTAAGATTTATACCAGGGCTCCCCTCCATACAACCAGATAATTATTTGCTGAATGTTCAAGCAGCAGGGGTTAAGAAAGAACTTCATCAACTCTTGATTCATGTTTATACTGCTGCTCAGATCTTGGTGGCGAAACAATTGAAGCGTTGCCATCAGTGGAAGATGTCTTCAATAAGGTAGACTACTGTTGTCTCATGTCCAAGCGTACGGCTAAAAAACACGGGCATCTTCTGCAATTCCCAAAATGTGGGATGTCTATATGCACTGGCGAGATATATTGGTATAATGGACCTTGTCATCACTATAATTTAGATTCAAGAAGAGTCACATCTATCTACTTATCATTTCTATAGCACTACAAGGCATACGTAGCGCTGTACACCTTACACAGAAGATAGTCCCTGCTCAAAGAGCTTACAATCTAGGTAAGACAGGCAAACAGACAGAACAATTAAGGGTAAGGAAATAAAGAAGTGAGGACAAAGGACAGGGTAAGTGAGTTAGGAGTCAAAAGCAGTGGTAAAGAGGTGGGTTTTGAATTTGGACTTGAAAACGGCTAAAGACGGGGCTAGACGTACAGGCTCGGGAAGTCCATTCCAGGCGTGAGGTGCAGCAAGATAAAAGGAACGGAGTCTTAAATTAGCAGTAGAGGAGAAAGGGACGGACAAGAGAGATTTACCAACAGAACGGAGCACTCGAGGGGGAAAGTAGGGGGAGACAAGAGTGGAGAGGTACTGGGGAGCGGCAGAGTGAATGCACTTATAGGTCAATAGGAGAAGTTTGAATAGAATACGGAAACGGATAGGAAGCCAGTGAAGTGACTTAAGGAGAGGGCTAATGTGGGCATAGCGACTTTGGCGGAAAATGAGTCGCGCAGCAGAGTTTTGGATTGATTGAAGAGGAGAGAGATGGCTAAGAGCCTTTGCACTGGCGTTTTAGTTGAGTTGAGATGGGGTGGAATTATTTGGGAATTGTGAAATATGAAGCTTGTAGTTGTGATTGAGCTGATCTTCATGTTTGAAATTGAAAAAATGTGGAAATATATCAATTGACTACTTAAAGAGTATAAACAATGAACAGGGTCTTACTGTCAGGGGGGCTGCAAAAGTTTAGGAATAGTTGTTCATTTCTTACAATAGCAGCAGCTAAAAAGGTTACTGGGATGGTTACTGGATGGTGCAGCAAGTAGCACTGCTCAGCAATTCTACTTCTAAACCTGCATAGAAGCATTGCTGCTAGCTTAAGAAGCAAAACCACAGTTGCTTGTAACAGGAGATCTTAAAGGACAACATGGTTACGGTTAAATTACTTATATTTCATGGCAGTCTAAAGTGGATTACAAAATTACATACATTATCAATTTCAAAAATTACAATATAAAATGCCAACTTATAACCCAACCAAATAATAAAAATGGAAAATTAAAATAACTTCTGTAAGAAACAGTGATTATAATACAGTACTAAACATATCAATTTTTAAGAAGTTCATAAGACAGAGAAAAACAACTTTTCAACAGATGTTCAGATTTGGAGGCCTTATCTTTCTAAAGATGTTAAAAGACTTGAAGAGGTACAGAAAAAAAGCCACGAAAATGGTAGGGGGTTTACATAGCAAGACGTACATGGAGAGACTTGCTGACCTAACATTTATACCCTGGAGGAAAGGAGAAACAGGGGTGATATGATACAAACGTTCAAAACATTTGAAAGGTATTAATCCACAAACAAACCTTTTCTAGAGACAGGAGGGTGGTAGAACTAAAAGGCATAAATTGAAGTTGAAAGGGGACCAACTCAGGAATAATGTCAGGAAGTATTTTTTCACTGAGTGGGTGGTAGATACCTGGAATGCCCTCCCGTAGTAGAGATGAAAACTGTAACGGAATTCAAAAATATATGGGACAAACACAAAGGAATCCTATTTAGAAGGATCAGATCCAAAGAAGCTTAGGGAAGATTAGGTAGGAAAGCCAGTGCTGGGTAGACTTCTATGATCTGAGCCCTGATCGAGGCTGAACAGACTTGGATGGGCTGGAGTGGAGTTTTTTTAGGGGCTATTAACACCTTAAGAAATTTTAGAACAAGGCCAATGCCGGGCAGACTTCTACGGTCTATGCCCTAAAAAAGGCAAGGATAAATCAAGATCAGGTATATGTATGATTTATTACTTCATACCATATGTAATGAGTTTATCTTGTTGGGCAGACCTGGATGGATCATACTGATCTTTATCTGCCGCCATCTACTATGTTACTGTCAATCTAAGGTAAAATGGTTGATTCCACTCTCTGGATCCTGCAATTGGAAAGGTACTCTTCTTGGTTTTATCATAATTTACTGTTCTTAAAGAGATAAGCAGACTTATTCTGCAATTCCTTATGAATAAGAAGAATTTTATACTTAACCCTTGATTCTACAGGCAACTAATGTAACTGAATGAACCTTGGAGCAATGTGCTGAAAACGAGGGGAATCAGTAAGACACATCATTGAATTCTGTACAACCTGCCATAGGAGCCAACTTTTCAAAATTATTTTGGGTGCTAAGCCCAATGAAAATAACCCCTCCCTGGACACATACAAAGAATTTTCTCAATATTAGGGGTGCTCAAGCACCCACATCACCCACAAAGTCGGCTCCAATGCAACCTGCAATGATTTCAAGCACTACACAAGGGATTACAGTAATCCAAATCACCTAGAATAGTATTTTGTAGGATAAATCTAAAATTCTCAACTAGTAGCACAGGTTTCAACTTGGCCAAAGATGCAATTTGAAAAAATAATTCTCTCTTTTGAGTCTGAATTTGTGGTCCAAGTGTCAAATAAGAATCTAAAAGGCCTCCTAAACATCAAACCTTGGTCACAAGCTTTACAGAAGAATCGGTACTAGATAAATGTTACAAAGACAGCAAAGGGCAGAACCCTGTGGTATACCAGCTGTTATATCGAAGAAGATAATTTATCTCCAATTCTCACGTCCTGTTTCCCACCATGTGGGAAATATCTAAACTATTTAAGGACTATTCCCATAAGCCCAAAGGACTGCAGTCTCTCCACCAGGATGTGATGATTGATTGTGTCAAAGGCTGCTAAAATGTCTAGTAATACAAAAAAGTAATTACAAGACTGATCCAGACCTTGCCTCAACACATCCATCGTTAATAAAAGGAAAGACTCAGTATTTTAGGCCTTACAGAATCCATATTGGAACATGTCCAATATGCCAGACATCTTCAGATAAAGACCAAGCAATGAAAAAATGATCTTCTTGATAAACTTAGCCAAAACAGTCAATGAAGAAACAGCCCAATAATTTGCAGGAATGTTGGGATCCATGTTCATCTACACATACGGATGACAATCAGACAAAGCCCAGATCAGAGAAATGTTAACAAAGCTGTAATATTTCTAGAACTACTCAGGAATATTGTGCATGGTTTCGTATATTGGCTCCCTCTGCTCCATCTACAGATATTGAAAAAGTCAAATGCAAGGGGAGGCAGGGATGGGAGTTGTGAGGACTGCTATCTTGCTATCCTTGCAAAATACTTGTTACAAATAAGCAGCTTTGCTTTTACAAAGGACAGGGATATGTATCGAGGGAGACCAATGCCAATGCTTGTTGGCTTTCACCCAAAGCCAGTCATCGAGGCTCCTTAGTGCCGACGAGGTCGAATACTTATGCTGCCTCAGGGTAAGGTCCAACGCAGGCTGGTCTCAGGAGCCATCCACAGCAGGTGGCACTGAGGCAGGTGGAGACCCATTTGATGCAGCATTGCTCCCAGTGTCCCTAGGTCTAGTAGCCATACGTTCCAATGCAACACTCGACGTCGATGTCGACATCGCCGACCTCAATAGAAAGGAATCGGACCGGGCTCCAAAAATTCTCACCCGTTGAGCCTCTCTGGCCAACTGGGTCCTTTTCTTCATATGAAGACACAGTTAGAAGGGCTATGGTTGTGCCCTAGACAATGGAGACACCAAGAATGGGAGTCCTTACCAGAGATGGTCCGATTGCACCGGGTACAGTGCTTAAAAGCACTGGGTACTTTCGTGGACATGAAAAGGAAAACTTCTGCAGCCAAGTCAAACTATGCAATGGTGCCATAAAAGGGGCAAGGCACCAGAGAGCGTGACCAAAGTCTAGGCCTAAAAACAGCCCAGTGACACAGAAAAAGAAAGGAAACTTACAAAGCGGGAAAAGAAAACAAACAATAAGGGAAGGAAAAACAATGGAATCTGAAGATGGTAACGCGAAAAACAGAGCAAAAATATTACTGAAAAGCACTTAAGAAGCTCTTCAGAACAAGCTGTGAAGAGCAGGACAAAAAAGTCAACTACCCCTCACCGTGGTAGAAAAACAACTGTGGTAACCGCAGTCTTGCAGTGGAAGGGAAGGCACTTGCGCATGCGCAGTGGAGAGTCTCACGCTCCACAAAGATCTTATATGCTTGTTACAAGCTTTGGAGAGGGCAACATGTGATCTCTAGTAAGTACTATGGTTTATGTTTATTAATCTCTTGGCAAACTGCCTTTCAATAAGGCAGGGAATGGATGTGCATTTGATACTTCAGATTCAATGTCATTCATAACCTAAAGCATAAAATTGAATGAAATTTCATACCTTACGATTCAACAATCCCCACATCAGAGTGTCCAATGTTCCTTTTGCTATGAGGTAATGTATATGCACAGAATTGCTTTGCCCAATTCGATGTGCCCGATCTTCTGCTTGTTTCATATGGCCAGGATCCCAGTACAACTCCGCAAACACAATGTGCGTAGCAGCAGTGAAAGTCAAACCCTAACTCAAAACAAAGAAAGTGATGTTAAGTTAGTTATATATCCATAATTCTCTGCCGTGGTGACATTAGAGTCACTTTGGGATCAAACTGCTGCTTTGCATTCCTCTTTACAACAACAAACAATAAAGAACTCAGCTGAAATTAAGTTGTTATCTCAAGTTGCCCTCCAGCAAGCACAGACAACTAATCAACATACTTCTAAAATAGAACAATTGGGAGAGAAAATGCATGCATTCTTTGGAAGTTATCAGTCAAACCTCAATTAGGGATAAAAATTATATGTTACGACGTTTACAATATCTTGAAAATAAATCAAGAAAACTTAATTTGAGATTCACGAACTTTCCAAGATCTCCCTTAATTTCCCCGATTGATATGGTGAAAAAATATTTGACTGAGGTATTAGGAATGCCAAGTGATTCCTTACCTCCTATTGTTCGGGTACAATATCTACAAAATAAATCAAATTCAGAGACTCTCCAACCGAACAGAGGAGTAGCGATGAACTTGACATCATTTCTTGAATCATCTTTGGAAGTAATTTCTCAGAGGTTGACTGCTTTGGTTGTTTTTGCTTTAGAAATGGACCACGACGCAGTCTTAAGACTTTCATTTAGACATTTAGAATCTACTTTTTTTGGATCTAAAATAAGAATATTCCCTGATATGGCTAGAGAGACCCAAAAAAGACGTAGTGCTTTTTTAGCACTACGTCAGAGGACTCTGGCACTTGGAGCAAACTATATGTTAAAATTTCCTTGTATATGTAGAGTATTATATCAAGCCAAATCATTTCAGTTTTTTGATCCTAAACAGTTAGAGGAGTTTTTAGTTTCAAAAGAGGATGTGAATGTAGTAGTAGGATTACCAGACCATACTGTATGATATGCTTAGGGAAGGTTTACTTGGTAACAACAACCCCACTGTAAAAACTTTTTTTTTTTTTTTTTTTTTTTCCTGTTCTCTTCTTGGATCCTATTACTTTATACTTCTGGTCGAAAGTACAGTGTAAACATTTCAATTGTAATAGATATTAGAGATATTGTAAATTTTCTCATATTGTAATCTTCTCTTGTGAGTTGTTAAATTTGGATGAAAATTATAAATAAAATATTTAAAAAAATTAAAAAAATCCATAATTCTCAATATAAAATATGTATTATGCAATTATGAATAGCTAAACACTTCCCCATATATATTGCTTATGAACACTTTTTCATTAAAAAGAAATAGAAATGAATGCTATTGAGAATAGCATTCAGTTTTTCTATGAAACCTCCTTATGACATGCTGGTGTAAAATTTTGCAGTTTGCAGGGGGGTGAGGGGTTGGGGAAAGGGTGAGGATTAGAACCCTCCCCCCCCCCCCACCACCACCACCACACACACACACAGACTGTATTCCTTAATTTGCAAGGATTTGAATCTCAGAACACGGAGTAGAGGTCAAAGATAACCTATAAACACGAAGAAAGATTATACATTCATTTTGTCATTTCTAGTAAAACAACAGATATAAACTGCAGCACAGTTTGCTAAACATGGCCACCAACATGAGTATAAAGTATTGTTGTTCAGTGTTACAAGAAGAGGCCTTTATCTCCAAGGGTGTGGTTACTTGCAAGATTTGGGGATGTTGATATTCCTTGAGTTTCAGAGATAAAATACCTGGTTATGTTAAGGTGGCATTGGTCAAAGACAAATAAAATACTTTACCAGTGGCGTAGGTAAGTGGGCCAAGGTGGCCTGGGCCCCCCCCCCCAAAAAAAAAAAAAAAATTCCTGTGGGCCCCTGGTTTTGCTAGCAGGGGTCCCCAACCTCCGCCAGCTGAAGTGTTGCCCAGCACCGGTCTCCGGTGCTGCCACGTTGCCTGCCCCATGTTCCCCTCATGTCCATCACACTCCTTTTAGGGAAACTGAGTATGCTCAATTTCACTAAAAAGTGCGTGCAGCACGTGAGGGGAAGACAGAGCAGGGCAGGCAATGCGGTGGTGTAGGAGACTGGTACTGGACAATGCTTCAGCTGGCGAGGGTTGGGGAACCCTGCCAGCCAAGGTATTTGCTGGGGGGGGGGGGGGGGGGAGGTGGCGGGGCAGCAGACTAAATGTGCCCCCACCTCAGGCTCTGGCCCCTCCCACCACAAGGTCTGGCTACGCCCCTGCATGTTACTAGGGGGCGCTATGTTTAAACTGGAAGGAAGTGGTTCTGTTAAAATTCATAAATACAGCATCAAGTATTATTGTGGAGGAGTGGCCTAGTGGTTAGGGTGGTGGACTTTGGTCCTGAGGAACTGAGTTTGATTCCCAGCACAGGCAGCTCCTTGTGACTCTGGGCAAGTCACTTAACCCTCCATTGCCTGTCATGAGTGGAAAAGCGCGGAGTACAAATGTAACAAAAATAAAATAAAAAATAAACATGCTACAAAACTCCTGAGGAAGCCTGAGTGAAAGGTGATATGGGCCCTGTTGAGTGTGTGGCAAGCAGAACTTCTTTAACATAGCAGATAAGTGATTTATAAACTTTTGAATAAAGACATCTGAAAAATTAAAAAACAAAAATCAGAAATACAAATAGAATTGGGGTTTTCAGGCCCGATCTAACCATAATGATTCTTTGGACCGTAACTCTAGAAGAAGAGAGAACCAGATTTGATGTGGTTAGTATGGAGCAATGAGAATCATGGTCCCTTGGTCTCAACATAGTTTGAGAAGTTTTCCCTATGAGAGGTAGTGGGGGGCAGTGGTGTTCCTAGGGGGGGCGGCGCCCCGCCCCCCCCCCCCCGGGTGCAGCACCCCGCCCCAATGCAGCACGGACCCCTCCCCCTGTTGCAGCACCCCCCCCCGATGCAGCGCAGAACCCCCCCCCCCCAGGTGCACACCGCTGGTGGGGGGGGTGCCGCAGCGCGCGCCTGCTCAGAGTTCCCTGACTTCGCGCGTTCGCTGGAGCTCCCTCTGACCCGGAACAACCTGTTCCAGGGCAGGGGGAGCTGCAGCGAACGCGCGGTCAGCGAACTCAGAGCAGGCACGCGCCGCGGCTCCCCCCAGCAGCGTGCACCCGGGGCGGACAGCCCCTACCGCCCCCCCCTTGGTACGCCACTGGTGGGGGGGAAGGCGTAAAGGTCTGTTCCCCAGTGAAGTAAGACAGCATCCAAGGCTGGACAGTTGGGAGCATATATCCTGGAACAAAAGAAGGAAAGCTTGTTGTTCTGAGGAGAAGCAAACAGGTCTATTGATGGGGTCCTGCATAAGTACATAAGTACATAAGTAGTGCCATACTGGGAAAGACCAAAGGTCCATCTAGCCCAGCATCCTGTCACCGACAGCGGCCAATCCAGGTCAAGGGCACCTGGCACGCTCCCCAAACGTAAAAACATTCCAGACAAGTTATACCTAAAAATGAGGAATTTTTCCAGTCCATTTAATAGCGGTCTATGGACTTGTCCTTTAGGAATCTATCTAACCCCTTTTAAACTCCGTCAAGCTAACCGCCCGTACCACGTTCTCCGGCAATGAATTCCAGAGTCTAATTACACGTTGGGTGAAGAAAAATTTTCTCCGATTCGTTTTAAATTTACCACACTGTAGCTTCAACTCATGCCCTCTAGTCCTAGTATTTTTGGATAGCGTGAACAGTCGCTTCACATCCACCCGATCCATTCCACTCATTATTTTATACACTTCTATCATATCTCCCCTCAGCCGTCTCTTCTCCAAGCTGAAAAGCCCTAGCCTTCTCAGCCTCTCTTCATAGGAAAGTCGTCCCATCCCCACTATCATTTTCGTCGCCCTTCGCTGTACCTTTTCCAATTCTACTATATCTTTTTTGAGATACGGAGACCAGTACTGAACACAATACTCCAGGTGCGGTCGCACCATGGAGCGATACAACGGCATTATAACATCCGCACACCTGGACTCCATACCCTTCCTAATAACACCCAACATTCTATTCGCTTTCCTAGCCGCAGCAGCACACTGAGCAGAAGGTTTCAGCGTATCATCGACGACGACACCCAGATCCCTTTCTTGATCCGTAACTCCTAACGCGGAACCTTGCAAGACGTAGCTATAATTCGGGTTCCTCTTACCCACATGCATCACTTTGCACTTGTCAACATTGAACTTCATCTGCCACTTGCACGCCCATTCTCCCAGTCTCGCAAGGTCCTCCTGTAATCGTTCACATTCCTCCTGCGACTTGACGACCCTGAATAATTTTGTGTCATCGGCGAATTTAATTACCTCACTAGTTATTCCCATCTCTAGGTCATTTATAAATACATTAAAAAGCAACGGACCCAGCACAGACCCCTGCGGGACCCCACTAACTACCCTCCTCCACTGAGAATACTGGCCACGCAATCCTACTCTCTGCTTCCTATCTTTCAACCAGTTCTTAATCCATAATAATACCCTACCTCCGATTCCATGACTCTGCACTGCTGAAACATTCAACAAACTACCAAGATGCTGAGGGGCCATTCGTGAGGCTGAAGGACTCTGCTCAATTTGTCCGCTAGAGCATTATGTTTGATGGTTAGGTAAACAGCTCTTGATGTTTCGAGAAGCTGCCCACTTCCATATCAGGACTGCTTGTCAACAGAGGTGGTAAGAACCTGCTTATCCTTGTTTGGTTTAGTAATATATCGCAACCTGGTTGTCTGTGCAAATGAGTATTACCTGATTGAGGATGCAGTCTTAAAAGATTTTGAGAGCCAGACCACCCGCAATTCCAGGAGGTTGATAAGATTTAATTCTTCCCGTGGGGACAAATAACCTGTGTGTAGAGACCGTCGAGATGAGCATCCCCACCTACCCATAGAGGCATCCATGGTGAGTACCTTGTGATATGGAGGGGACTGAAAAGGAAGACCCTGGGTGAGATTCTGGGACACCATCCACCACTGTAGAGAGTTGCGTAGCTATGGAATGACTTGAATATGGGCCAAGAGTAGTCCTGTGGTTTGAGACCACAGAGAAGAGTGTCCACTGAATAATTCAGAAGTGGGGTCGAGCCAATGGTATATCCAACCTTCTGCAAGAAGAGCAGGGGAGTGGGTTGAAGAGAGGACTGAGCAGTATGCGAACAGTTCATTCCAAATAATTACAGTTGTTTGAGCTGACTAGTAGTCTGTTTTGAATTACAGCTATGTCATGCAAGGTTCCGCGTTAGGAGTCACGGACCTAGAAAGGGATCTGGGAGTCATCGTTGATAAGACGTTAAAAACTTCTGCTCAGTGTACTGCAGCGGCTAAGAAAGTGCACAGAATGTTGAGTATTATTAGGAAAGGGATGGAAAACAAACACGAGGATGTTATAATGCTGTTGTATCGCTCCATGGTGCAACCGCACCTCGAGTATTATGTCCAATTCTAGTCGCCGCATCTCAAAAAAGATATAAAAGAATTAGAGAAGGTGCAGAGAAGGGTGACGAAAATGATAAAGGGAATGGAACGACTTCCCTATGAGGAAAGGCTGAGAAGGTTAGGGCTCTTCAGCTTGGAGAAAAGGCAGCTGAGGGGTGATATGATAGAAGTCTACAAGATAATGAGCGGATTAGAGCGGACAGATGTGAAGCGTTTGTTTACACTTTCAAACAACAACAAAACCAGGGGACACAAGATGAAGCTAAAATATGGTAGATTTAAAACAAATAGGAGAAAGTTTTTCTTTACTCAGTGTGTAGTTACTCTGGAATTCGTTGCCAGAGAATGTAGTGACAGCAGCTGGCCTTATGGAATTTAAAGGGGGTTTGGACAGATTCCTGAAGGAAAAGTCCATTGAACATCATTCATTTTTTTTTTGGGGGGGGGGGGGGGGGGGGGTTGCCGGGTTCTTGAAGCCTGGATTGTCCGCTGTCACAGACAGGATGCTGGGCTGGATGAACCCTTGGTCTTTTCCCAGTATGGCGGTACTTATGTCTTGGTTTTTATTTTTTCTCCTTTGGTGAATTCTAGATTAAGACAGACATTGGGTTTATTGATGCTAGCTAACACATCAAATGAAGCTCCTTTTCCTAAATGCGAAACTTCCTTTTATATTGAGTTACGTTCAGTCAGTTAGAGGAAGAAGTAGGTTATGAGACTAGAGCAGATAAATATTGCACGTCATATGATAAGTTTAGATGGTATCAAACATTTCTTTAGTTTTTTTCACTGAAGAGTTTATTTATAGTGCAAGGTGCACCTACCAACTTAGCATGAACATTTTCTTTAAACCTAAAACCCATAACTGGGCAAAGTGGCTCTAATGGCCAATGCAGACATGTCTAAGATGACAAACTGAGTTCCATGCTCATGCACTTCTGATAAAATTGAAGGCCACTCTGGTCTTTTTGAAGATTGGTATATCAAGTGATGTCAACTATTTTGCTATTATTAGAATCTGAGAGGGAAGGATAGATGAAATTCCTTGACCTTTTGAAGCAAGGTATGGCATTGCACCATACATAATTGATAGGAAGCAACCCTTGCAGACTGTGCAGCTTTTAAAAGATCCTTCTTCTTCAGTGGCCCGAGAGCCTGGAATCCTTCCCCGGGTGCATATTGGAATAATACTTGTATTTTCTTTCAATTGCTGAGGTAATTATCATAGACTTGGTTTCCAGTATCATCTCTATGCTGATGACACCCAACTGTATCTCTCCACACCAGACATCACCGCAGAGACCCAGGCAAAGGTATCAGCCTGCTTATCTGACATTGCTGCCTGGATGTCCAACCGCCACCTGAAACTGAACATGTCCAAGACTGAGCTCATCGTCTTTCCACCAAAATCCACTTCTCCTCTTCCTCCACTTTCTATCTCGGTTGATAACACCCTCATCCTCCCCGTCTCATCTGCCCGCAACCTCAGAGTCATCTTTGACTCCTCCCTCTCATTCTCTGCGCATATCCAGCAGATAGCCAAGACCTGTCGCTTCTTCCTCTTTAACATCAGCAAAATTCGCCCTTTCCTCTCTGAACACACCACCAGAACTCTCGTCCACGCTCTCATTACCTCTCGCCTGGACTACTGCAACTTACTCCTCACCGGCCTCCCACTTAGCCATCTATCCCCCCTTCAATCTGTTCAGAATGCTGCTGCACGTCTCATATTTCGCCAGAACCGATATACTCATATCACCCCTCTCCTCAGGTCACTTCACTGACTTCCAATCAGATACCGCATTCAATTCAAGCTTCTCCTTCTTACCTACAAATGCACTCAGTCTGCTGCCCCTCACTACCTTTCTACCCTCATCTCCCCTTACGTTCCCACCCGTAACCTCCGTTCACAGGACAAATCCCTCCTCTCAGTACCCTTCTCCACCACCGCCAACTCCAGGCTCCGCTCATTCTGCCTCACCTCACCCTATGCTTGGAACAACCTTCCTGAGCCCTTACGCCAAGCCCCCTCCCTGCCCATCTTCAAGTCTTCGCTTGCAACCCACCTCTTCAATGCTGCATTCGGCACCTAACCCTTACCATTCAGTGAATCCAGACTGCCCCTATTTTGACTGCCCCTATCGGTCCGACCGTTCACGTGTCTATTAGATTGTAAGCTCTGAGAAGGGAGTGTCTCTCTTTGTGAAATTGTACAGCGCTGCGTAACCCTGGTAGCGCTTTAGAAATGTTAAGTAGTAGTAGTAGTAGTAGTAGTATTTCAAGCGAGAACTTTTGAAGCCACTGTATAAGAGGTTGGCAGCAAGATTGACAAAGGAGGACCTACCGGACTGTGCAGTCAATCAACCTCTGTGCTGAAGTTTTTCATTTTTAAGAGCCTCTCCTCAAATCTAACAAAAAACACTGGAAAAACTAGAAGAAAATATTCTTCAATGGAAATGTTAAGAGAGCTTTGTTTCAATATCCTTTTGGCAGAGTGGAAAAAAAAAAAAAAAAACTTAAGAGACTCAGGGAATTGCTGCATATAGGGAGAGCTGTGTATGCTCACAACATTTACACCAGTTTTGAGTTCTGGGAAAGTTTTTCCTTCCCAGCACCATTGGATGATGCCATCCACTTGCATGACTGATTCAATCCTGCTTGTCAATGGAGAAAATCTTAGACCCCCTAAGTCTCCACCAACTTTATCTGAGAGCCGTCTTGCACTGGGGAGAACAAACACACTGAGAAAGACAACAGCAAAATGATTGTATAATTGAACTAATATATTTTTGTTCTTCAAAGTATTTTATAGGTTATCATAAAACTAATTAACATGGTGAGAACATCTTATTTTATTAATAATTCCATAAATTATGTCTGAGAGCTTATACTAACCTTAATACTGTGCACACTTGATGCATACTTCCAGTTACAAAAAACAAGGATAAGTAAAAATTCAGTCTTCACAGGCTTACAGATAAAGACATAATACATGCCACTCATTCAACAGCTATATTACTGATTTCACACATATATCCTAGTCTGGCTTTAAAAATAACTATTGAAAAAAAGATAATGGAACTGCAGACGTTTGAGGCACACCTCCACTTTATTTCACCGACAATTTATTCCCCTAGTGAGAGTAGGGACTGTGAACTAATTAAGTGATAAGTTTACAACTTCAGGGCTCCTTTTACAAAGCGGAGCTACCAATTAGTGTGCGCTGAATGTGAAGAAGCCCATGGGAACTAAATGAGTTCCTTTGCATTCAGCATGCTGCTAATCAGTAACAATGCTTTGTAAAAGGAGCTCTCAATGTTTTATACTTAATATACTATACTTTCTTGTACTGGTATATGAATTGTATTTTGGTTATTTAATTTATAAAATTATGAAATGTATTTCAAATTTGGGGCCCTGTTTACTAAGCTGTGCCATGGGTGTGCTAGTGTTCTTTGCACACGCTAATGATTAGCACATGCTAAATTGCCCATAGGAACATATAAGCGCCTCTAGCGTTTAGCTCACACACTAAAAATGATAGCTCACCTTAGTGAACAGGGCCCTTGGTGTAAGCTCCTTTGTGTAGACCTTTGATTTTTGATAAGACACAGTTTAAGTGTTAAGGCAGACAGCAACAGCACAAGTGATACATTTCCTTCACGTGACTTTTCCTTCCCCCACCTTATCTTACCTGACCTGCAGCCTGAATACTAAGAATAGCAACACGAGTATCGGGATCATTCTGAAATTGATGGACAAGATGAATTCTTTCTGATGATGGAACGCTTCCATCAATTCGAATATAACGAGCCTATGGAATGCCAGCACAGGAAAAAAAAATAATATGGGTGGTCAATAGTACCCACGATGATCACTTCACATTTAATTATTATATCAAAATATACTTCTAGCAGAAGAGGATATCGAACATAAAAGTCACTTCATTCAGACAGGATTTTGTCATGATATACCTTCATTGCCCAATACTAAATATTATTCCAGCTTAAGCATGTCAAATTTTAAAGCAAACTTTGGGGTCTGTTTACGAAGCAGAACTAGCAGCTGTCCATGCACTAGTGCCAACATGGCCCGTTCAAAGCATTTTCAAAATGAGCTATGAACTGGATGTCAAAAGGAAGAAGCCGTGGTGAATACTGACCCCCAAAAACCTAATGCTCTAGAGCCTGAAAACGAACTGAGGCCTTTATACCTGCAAAGATGTGAGGCCTAAGCAATACAGAAAAGCTCAGAGGATACCAGATCTATTATTTTATTAGTGAGTTGGTTTCTGCTAGGATCTGTTATCTTCCTATCCAAACTGTAGTTTTATTTATTGTAAACCGCTGAGACCGGCGAGTTAGCTTTGGTGGTATAGCAAATTTTAATAAACCATCAAGATGTTCTTTACTGAAAACAAAAAAATGGAAGCAGCAAGATTTCCAAAATATGATCGCGAATTATTTAAACTCACTTTGGGGAGCCAATGCAGTAAAGTGGAGTGGAGGAGTGGCCTAGTGGTTAGGGTGGTGGACTTTGGTCCTGGGGAACTGAGGAACTGAGTTAAATTCCCACTTCAGGCACAGGCAGCTCCTTGTGACTCTGGGCAAGTCACTTAACCCTCTATTGCCCCATGTAAGCCACATTGAGCCTGCCATGAGTGGGAAAGCGCAGGGTACAAATGTAACAAAAATAAAATAGATACTATTGGAGATTCTACATGGAATGTTGCTACTATTGGAGATTCTACATGGAATGTTGCTATTCCACTAGCAACATTCCATGTAGAAGGCTGCACAGGCTTCTGTTTCTGTGAGTCTGACGTCCTGCACGTATGTGCAGGACGTCAGACTCACAGAAGCAGAAGCCTGCGCGGCCACACTGGTGATCTGCAAGGGCCGACTTCTACATTGAATGTTGCTAGTGGAATAGCAACATTCCATGTGGAATCTCAAATAGTAGCAACAGTGGAGGAGTGGCCTAGTGGTTAGGGTGGTGAGGAACTGAGTTCGATTCCCACTTCAGGCACAGGCAGCTCCTTTTGACTCTGGTCAAGTCACTTAACCCTCCATTGCCCCATGTAAACTGCATTGAGCCTGCCATGAGTGGGAAAGCGCGGGGTACAAATGTAACAAAAAAAAAAAGTGTGCTAGGTTTTATGCACAGGTTAGCTTGGCTTTTGTGCACAATTTTGTGAGTGCCCTATGTTGAAACAAGTTTTGCAAATGAGTAACTCTATTTTTTTTTGTCAGGGCAAATGTGTTAACCCTAGCCTGAATTCAGTTTCAGCAGCTACAGTGTTGGGCTGTTAAGCTGTGAGATGCTGGAGCCAATGAAACTGAATGTACGCAGAATCAAGAGACAGCCACAAATCAGTAAGTGCTCAAGGTTGCATGCAGAGCAGCACTCCGGGTCTGGCAGAGGATCGTGGCTGCTTGGGCCACTGATCGGACCATGGTCTAGGGCAGGGGTAGGCAACTCCGGTCCTCGAGAGCCGCAGGCAGGTCAGGTTTTCAGGATATCCACAATAAATATGCAGGAGATAGATTTGCATACCATGGAGCAGAGCTTGCAAATCTATCTCCTGCATATTCATTGTGGATATCCTGAAAACCTGACCTGCCTGCGGCTCTCGAGGACCGGAGTTGCCTACCCCTGCCCTAGGGATATCTTAAGTGTGGCAAATTTCCATTCATACTGGCAATTCATGTCTTTGCAATCACCTCAAGGTGACCAGAAACAACATATTCTTCTTCAGGTGAGTATTTTAAATTTATTTTATTACCTTGGTTTTTGCCACATTCTAGTTCTGTTCCTTTTGCCATGCTACATTACAATCTTGTTCCTGTTCTTGCTGGCTTTCTGCAACCATGTCTTTATATCCCTGTTCTAGCAGCATTCCATTCCAGTCTTGCTTCTGACCTTTTAATTGTTGCAAACCTGTCTGATTCCTGTTCCTATCCGTGCAACATTCCACTCCTGAATTGCAGGACATGCCTGGTTCTAGGCCTGGCAGCCATCAGAAACAGAGAACACAATCCGAAGAGAAAACTGCTGCAGTAGGCAGCAAATGCCCCTTGTTCCTAGGGTTATCTTTCCTATGGAGTGGAGGAGTAGCCTAGTGGTTAGTGCAGTGGACTTTGATTCTGGGGAGCTGAGTTCAATTCCCACTGCAGCTCCTTGTGACTCTGGGCAAGTCATTTAACCCTCCATTGCCCCTGGTACAAAATAAGTACCTGAATATATGTAAATCGCTTTGAATGTAGTTGCAAAAACCTCAGAAAGGTGGTATATCAAGTCCCAGTTCCCTTTCCCTATATGAGATTCTACATGGAATGTTGCTACTATTGGAGATTCTAGATGGAATGTTGCTACTATTGAGATTCTGTTGCTACTATTTGAGATTCTACATGGAATGTTGCTATTCCACTAGCAACATTCCATGTAGAAGCCTGCCCTTGCAGATCAGCAATGCGGCTGTGCAGGCTTCTGTTTCTGTGAGTCTGACGTCCTGCACATACGTGCAGAACGTCAGACTCACAGAAACAGAAGCCTGCGCAGCCGCGTTGCTGATCTGCAAGGGCAGGCTTCTACATGGAATGTTGCTAGTGGAGGAGTAGCCTAGTGGTCAGTGCAGTTGACTTTGATCCTGGGGAACTGAGTTCAATTCCCACTGCAGCTCCTTGTGACTATGGGAAAGTCACTTATCCCTCCATTGCCCCTGGTACAAAATAAGTACCTGAATATATGTAAACCGCTTTCAATGTAGTTGCAAAAACCTCAGAAAGGCAGTATATCAAGTCCCATTTCCCCCTTTCCCTATTGTCCCTCCTGTTTCAACACTGGCCAATCTTCTTCATCCTAAAATCTCCATTACTAGGAGATGAACACCCTAAAGGAGATGTTCCCATCCAGTTTCAGTGGCTCCAGCATCTCTCAGCACAACACAGAAGCCATCAAAACGGAGTGTGGGAGAGCACACTGGGTCCAGCTAAAAATTAGGGCTACACAAGCTGGTGAGTGGGCCATGCAGCACATATCAATGCCCTGTTTCTAGGATTGAGGCATTGTTGGAAAGGGAGAAGGGAGATGATGCACTGATAAGGAGGGAAGGGGACAGGGGAAATGCTGGGTACATGCTAAATTTATTTTGGTTCTTTTCATTCATTCATTCAAAACTCTGCTGCCCGTCTCATCTTCCGCCAGGGTCGCTTTACTCATACTACCCCTCTCCTAAAGACCCTTCACTGGCTCCCTATCCGTTTTCGCATCCTGTTCAAACTTCTTCTACTAACCTATAAATGTACTCACTCTGCTGCTCCCCAGTATCTCTCCACACTCGTCCTTCCCTACACCCCTTTCCCGTGCACTCCGCTCCATGGATAAATCCTTCTTATCTGTTCCCTTCTCCACTACTGCCAACTCCAGACTTCGCGCATTCTGTCTCGCTGCACCCTACGACTGGAATAAACTTCCTGAGCCCCTACGTCTTGCCCCATCCTTGGCCACCTTTAAATCTAGACTGAAAGCCCACCTCTTTAACATTGCTTTTGACTCGTAACCACTTGTAACCACTCGCCTCCACCTACCCTCCTCTCTTCCTTCCCGTTCACATTAATTGATTTGATTTGCTTACTTTATTTATTTTTTGTCTATTAGATTGTAAGCTCTTTGAGCAGGGACTGTCTTTCTTCTATGTTTGTGCAGCGCTGCGTATGCCTTGTAGCGCTATAGAAATGCTAAATAGTAGTAGTAGTAATTTATGTAATTAAAAACTTTAATCACTACTATGTGATTATAATTTTTAATCAATGCGCAGCCCTATTTTTTAAGGCATGATGACCAGAATTGCACGCAGTACTCAAGATGTGGTCGCCTAATGGAGTGACACAGAAGCATTATGGTATATTTTGTCTTATTCCCTGTTCCTTTCCTAATAATTCCTAACATTGGGGTCCTTTTACTAAGCTGCGGCAAGCACTAAAGTGTGCTTACCACAGGTTAAAAATGCCTACCGTGGGGCGTACTGAGACATCCCACGGTAGTTTGGGGATTGCTGTGCTGGGGGTGTGTTTGGGGGTGGAGAGTAGGTGTGCCCAGAACTAATCAGCTAGTGCAGCTGCATCATCGCAAGTTAACCAATGAGCACGTGAGCCCTTACCGCCTAGTAAACATGTGTCAGTAAGGGCTCCCGAGCTAATTGGGAAATTAATGCATAGCCATTAATTGAACAAATGGAAAATGCGGCCATTTTAAAGCCGCGCTATAAGTGGCCTCAGTGCAGGCCACTTTCAAGTGCAGGTAATCCCAGACCTGAAGAAATTCTGCCAGTCTGAAAACCAAGAATTGATAAACTAGAAGCACTGTTTAACCCTAACACTAATAAGGGAGATATGCTAATAATTCAGCTTTGTCTACTGATGGCTACAGTGTTTTAAAGTGGTGAAAGGAAACTAACTTGAACCTCTCAGTACGCATGTGTGCACCTTTTTTTGTTTTAATGAAAGTGAATGTTTATGAAAGGAAATTTTTGTAGATTCTAAAGTTAAATTGTGTCTTAAAGAAGAAAACGCCTGTTGCCATTAAAACCTTTGCAGATGTCTTGTTCAATATCCTCAATCTGGTATATGTCACTCCATGCCCGGGTGAAATACTGTATGTCACCACAAAAACAACCAATTGACCTTAAAAAAATTGGGGGGTAACATAATGCAGAAAATAAGAAAACCCATCATTTTGGGAAGGAGGAAACCTGCATAGCTCATGGTTTTCATCATTACTCCATGATTTCCCACAGAATGCTATTTTCCATAGCTGTTTCTCAATAATAATGGTTGTCATAAAAAATGAGCAGAATTTCACTTAATGTGTAATTAGACTTTCTTCTCACTTTTCCATTTGTACCTACCTATTCAGAAATTTCTGAAAATAGATTATTCATCAACCATTTTGCTTTTAGCATTATCAGGAAGATTAGGTATTTATTTGTATGTGCTCTTTGCAGCGCAGTACACAAGAAACATGCAAGTCAGTCATACATACAGCCATTTTTAACTGAAAGACTGAATAGCCATTAGGAAATGAAAACAAATATCTGTTCCCTTCTCCGCTACTGCCAACTCCAGACTTCGCTCCTTCTGTCTTGCTGCACCCGACGCCTGGAATAGACTTCCTGAGCCCCTACGTCTTGCCCCATCCTTGAGCATCTTTAAATCTAGATTGAAGGCCCACCTCTTTAACAATTGCTTTTGACTCGTAACCACTTGTATCCACTCGCCTCCACCTACCCTCCTCTCCTCTACACATTAATTTGTTTGCTTTATTTTTTGTCTACTAGATTGTAAGCTCTTTGAGCAGGGACTGTCTTTCTTCTATGTTTGTGCAGCGCTGCGTACACTTTGTAGCGCTATAGAAATGCTAAATAGCAGTAGTAGTACATTTTCAGTTTCTGCTTTAGAACTTGGTGATGGGGTGAGTGAACTACAAGAAGAAATGTTACCAAAGGTCATAGGTGAGAAGATAAAAGAAAGTTTTTTTTACCTTGCTTTCTATAACAGCTTCTGTAGCAGCCTGAAGCATGGTTAAGTGGTGAGCAAAAACCAAGAACTTGAGCTTATCATTTTCAAGCATCATTTTAATGTATTCCTTGACTGCTCCTGCCTAAAATATAAGAAAGACTCATATATATTACAGACTCAAAGAATGTTAAAATACGTGCATGGCAAATTTCAATTCATTATGCTAAGTTATAAAAATCTAACCCCCCCCCCCCTTAACAAATAAAACAAAACAGGAAAGCAAACCAATTAATACTGCTTTGAGTGCAAAATATATAAAGACCACAGCTCTAAAGAATACCCTGACTAGGGAATTAACACCCAAACTCTTTTAGGTAAAATGTATTTACATTTGCTTCATGTTCTACTGTTCATTGCTCGTATTGCACTACTGCGTGGTTTATAATTACAAACAATAATGATAAAAGGAGGAAAAACAAAAGTACATTAAATCTTTAAAAGGATCAATAGCAAGGTGAAAATCATCTGGCAAAAAGGCCCAAACAGAGAAAGGCCCTGCAATATGTCCATATGCAGTTTGACAGATTGTTTAGCCTGAATCACATTAGCGAAACGCAAGGGTAATCCCATATTCTAAATTGCCTGCATGCAGTCTAGCCTTTAATAAGGTGTCTTAAAGCTACCCCTGAACTCATAAAATAGTGCAATTGCTGTTACCTTATTGAGATACACAACCAAGCTACTTGTCATCTCAGTCCAAAGGATTGATGATAGACCCTGAACTGGATGACACTGTCATTGTCCTTTGCACCACCACCTTTTCAGACACTTGCCAACAGGATGACTGACCACACAGGAGATGAAGATATGGTTCTACTTGAACTCAGATTTAGTACAGTAGTTTGGTTGAACCACTACCATGTCACTTCAGAGACAGGTTGGCAGACCCAGAAAAGGAGAGACTCTGCCCTGCCCAGCCAATATTCTGGATGTGATGTAGATTAAGTCATAAATGATAACAACTATTAAATATTACAGAACATAATGAGCTCTTTCGTTAAGGTTTAATAACGACAAAGGGGACAGCATAAAACCAAGTTATTTATGTGTAGCAGGTGTTCTCTGAAGAAATCAAAATACAAGTCCTCTCAGCACAGATGACGTCACCAACGTAGCTCCTGTGGTACAGTTACTCCAGCTTAGTAAGCAGTAAAAGCATTTGAGTCACTCCATTATGACTAAGCGCCATTCTCCCCCTGCTTCTGTCATTTGGGATTACCTCAGTCTATTTATACAGCTTGAGCCAAATTCAGCTCCTTGGGGAAGTAGGTATATATGTGAGAACATGCATCCTGCTGTCCACAGAGAATATCTGCCACAATTAACTTGACTTTCTCTAAGGACAAGCAGGATATCAAGTCCTCACTGCATGAGACTCCCTAGCTACAGGCTGCCTTCAACAGAAAATAAGGGGGGGGGGGGGGGGGGGGGAATACAAAGCACTGCAACAAGCAGACATCAGGTAGCCTAATGAGTATATTTTTCTTTTATATTGAAAGCAGCCTGGAACAGAAAAGAAAACGGGCCTATGGGGGATGGAGTTGAATTCTAATCCCGAAAGAGAATCTGGAGGACTGACTAGCCAAACCTACTGTTGTGGGTGGAATTTATTTATTTTATTTATTTATTGCATTTGTATCCCACCTCTTTGCAGGCTCAATGTGGCTTACAATATATCGTGAATAGTGGAAACATATAAGAAACTATACATTTAGTATAATAGAGGGTCTTGGGTAACATGATAATGATAAAACATAATAGTAGATTAACAAGCAAAAAGGCAGTTCTGAATGTATGTATAGGAGTTTATATTTGTTGGTCTTTGTGGTATGCTATGCTAAAGAGATGGGTCTTCAGTATTTTGCGGAAGTTAGTTAGTTCACAGATTGTTTTTAAGTTGCGCAGCAGCGCGTTCCAGAATTGTGTGCTCAGGTAGGAAAAGGTTGACGCATGCGTTAGTTTGTATTTTAGACCTTTACAGTTGGGGAAGTGAAGATAAAGGAATGTGCGGGATGATTTTTTAGCATTCCTGGGTGGTAAGTCTATCAGGTCTGACATGTAGGCTGGGGCGTCTCCGTGGATGATTTTGTGAACTAGGGTACATATTTTGAACGTGATGCGTTCCTTGAGTGGGAGCCAGTGTAGCTTTTCTCGTAGGGGTTTAGCACTTTCATATTTTGTTTTACCGAATATGAGTCTAGCTGCAGTGTTCTGAGCTGTCTGAAGTTTCTTGATTATCTCTGCTCTTTGCAGCCAGCGTAGAGTGCATTGCAGTAATCTAGATGACTGAGTACCATTGATTGTACCAGGTTGCGGATGAAAGGTCTCATTCTTTTTAATTTCCACACTGAATGGAATCCTTTTAAAAAAGAAAGTAAACTGGGAATGTATGAACAGATGTCCGTGTTACAGCTCTGCAAATTTCCTCCTTCGAAGTGAATTGCAAATGTGTTACTGACACTGCCATAGCTCAGACATTGTGAGCTGTGATATGACCCTCAAGAATCAAATCTACTCAGGCATAAGTAAAGGAAATGCAGTCTTCTAGCCACATAGACAGAATACGTTAGATTATAGTCCCTACTCTATTTGGGTCAAAAGAAACAAAAATGGGTGGACTTTCTAAAAGCTTGAGCCCATTTCAAATAGAAGGCCAAGGCTTTCTTACAGTCCAGTTTGTGCACTACGCTTTCATCTCTGTGGGCATAAGGCCTGGAAAAAAATGTCATCAGGATGATAGAATAATTACGAACAAAATCAGATAGGGCCCTAGGAATAAACTTGGGATCAGTTTGGAAAACCACCCTGTTGTTAAAGAATTTGGTTTAAGTTTTTAGTTACTAGATCCTGGAGCTCACTCTGCTGAAGAGACTGCTATCAAAAATAAGACCTTTCAGGTAAAGTACTTCAATTGAGAGATACTAAGTGGCTTGATAGAATGCTTCAATAGTAGCATGTCCCACACTAATTTAACAACTACAAGCTGTAGAGAGATGGGTTTCCCTAAGGTGTACCCTAACAGAGTTGGTTTTCAAACCTGGCTCAGACAAACGAAGGTATTCAAGAAGTTTTTGCATGGGACAAGAAAAGGGTCTATGGCCCTTCCATCACACCGGATGAAAAACCTCCTCCATTTTTAGACCTTCTAGTGGAATCTCTCCCGGTAACCAAGTTCAAAGAAACCATTACCCTTTCAACATCCAAGCAGTGATGCTGGAGTGCCACAAGTCCCTTGAGCTTGCATGATCAAAGATGAGGAATTCCCTAGTTTATGGGTCTTCTTATGAAAAGTTAGCGCATTACTGCTTTAACTGTAATTCCGATTGTGATTTCTTTATACCTGATGCTTTATTCCATTATGTTACCCATATTCTTATGTAATTACTAATTGTATCTTTTACTCTGGTATGGCATTAGCCATGGTGGAACAATGTAAGCCACACTGAGCCTGCAAATAGGTGGGAAAATTGTGGGATATAAATGCAACAAATAAATAATTAAAGTTCCAGAAGAGGAGGGAACCATGTTTGTTTTTACCAATGCAGGGTGGTGAAAATCATGGCTCATCTGTCCCATCTAAGTTTCAGGAATTTTCACTACCAGAGGAATTGAAAATACACATACAGAAGACCTTTCCCCCAAATCTAGGAGGACGGCGTCAGACTAGTATGCTGTGTGTAGTCCCTATCCAGGAACTGAACTGAAGGACATTCTTGTTCTGAAGAGTGGCGAAACATTTTTCAAGGGCGTGTCCACATCCTTGTCCAAGGACCACTCGTGTGGTTGTAGGGCACAACTCAGCTTGTCTGCCAGATAAGCGGCTCCGAGGGCCCTTCCTAGAGAAATTGCCCAGTTCCTCATCCTGAGAGCTTTCCAACATAGGAGATATGATCCTGTTTGGCCCTGCTTGCTGATGTAATACATTGCCACCTAAATGTTCATCGGTATTAATATAATTTTGTTAGCTAATTGATCTCCAAAAGCCTTTAGAGCATTCCATACTGTTCTCAATTTCAAGAAATTTATCTGGCAGAGTTTCTCCAAGTGGAACCACAAACCCTGAGTGTTGAACCCATCTACATGACCTCCCCAGCCCAGTTTGGACACATTTCTCATGAGTATTTTCCGATACTATGCAATTTGGAAGGGAATGTACTTTTATTGCTGATGCATCCACAGGGACCTCTGGAGATCTAAGACCCAAAGACGCTGATACTTCTGAAAATGAAGTTGGACGGAATGTTTCAGTATCAAAAGTACATTTGTGCTGCTTCTCTTGATCATGAAAGCTTCTCTTGGATATCGAGAATATAATTTATAATGAAAGAGTTCATGATTGGGCTCTAAGCATTGCCGATATCAGTTATAGGTATTTGTAAGGGATATAATCCTGTTGTACTTGCTGAACATCTTAAAAGCATTGGGGACTTTTCCTTCGACATCTCATCCAGAAAAATAGCTGCTGCAAAAATCAAATGATTTGATTTTGAAACTAAGTACGCCGACCAGGAGCCCAAGGACCTCACTGAGGACTACACTGGGCAATGCAAACATTTAGGAGAAACTTGACAAATGATCAAAAACCTAAGACACTAAGAGGGAAGTAGTACAGCACGACAATCACAGAACACAAAAAAAAAAGAAAAAAAGAAAGCATACATTTTAATAACAGACACTGTCTCAAGGTGAGCTCTGGTGATGCATGTCCAATGACTCTCTGGAAAGACTGAGGTAGTCCCACATGACAGCAGCAGGCATAAAGCGAATGCTACATACCTGTAGAAGGTATTCTCCGAGGACAGCAGGCTGATTGTTCTCACTGATGGGTGACGTCCACGGCAGCCCCTCCAATCGGAATCTTCACTAGCAAAGTCCTTTGCTAGCCCTCGCGCGCCCGCGCGCACCACGCATGCGCGGCCGTCTTCCCGCCCGAAACCGGCTCGAGCCGGCCAGTCTCATATGTAGCAAGACAAAGATAAGGGAAGACACAACTCCAAAGGGGAGGCGGGCGGGTTTGTGAGAACAATCAGCCTGCTGTCCTCGGAGAATACCTTCTACAGGTATGTAGCATTCGCTTTCTCCGAGGACAAGCAGGCTGCTTGTTCTCACTGATGGGGTATCCCTAGCCCCCAGGCTCACTCAAAACAACAACCATGGTCAATTGGGCCTCGCAACGGCGAGGACATAACTGAGATTGACCTAAAAAATTTACCAACTAACTGAGAGTGCAGCCTGGAACAGAACAAACAGGGCCCTCGGGGGGTGGAGTTGGATCCTAAAGCCCAAACAGGTTCTGAAGAACTGACTGCCCGAACCGACTGTCGCGTCGGGTATCCTGCTGCAGGCAGTAATGAGATGTGAATGTGTGGACAGATGACCACGTCGCAGCTTTGCAAATTTCTTCAATGGAGGCTGACTTCAAGTGGGCTACCGACGCAGCCATGGCTTTAACATTATGAGCCGTGACATGACCCTCAAGAGCCAGCCCCGCCTGGGCGTAAGTGAAGGAAATGCAATCTGCTAGCCAATTGGATATGGTGCGTTTCCCCACAGCCACTCCCCTCCTATTGGGATCAAAAGAAACAAACAATTGGGCGGACTGTCTGTTGGGCTGTGTCCGCTCCAGGTAGAAGGCCAATGCTCTCTTGCAGTCCAATGTGTGCAGCTGACGTTCAGCAGGGCAGGAATGAGGACGGGGAAAGAATGTTGGCAAGACAATTGACTGGTTCAGATGGAACTCCGACACAACCTTTGGCAGGAACTTAGGGTGAGTGCGGAGGACTACTCTGTTATGATGAAATTTGGTGTAAGGAGCCTGGGCTACCAGGGCCTGAAGCTCACTGACTCTACGAGCTGAAGTAACTGCCACCAAGAAAATGACCTTCTAGGTCAAGTACTTCAGATGGCAGGAGTTCAGTGGCTCAAAAGGAGGTTTCATCAGCTGGGTGAGAACGACATTGAGATCCCATGACACTGTAGGAGGCTTGACAGGGGGCTTTGACAAAAGCAAACCTCTCATGAAGCAAACAACTAAAGGCTGTCCTGAGATCGGCTTACCTTCCACATGGTAATGGTATGCACTGATTGCACTAAGGTGAACTCTTACAGAGTTGGTCTTGAGACCAGACTCAGACAAGTGCAGAAGGTATTCAAGCAGGGTCTGTGTAGGACAAGAGCGAGGATCTAGGGCCTTGCTGTCACACCAGACGGCAAACCTCCTCCTTAGAAAGAAGTAACTCCTCTTGGTGGAATCTTTCCTGGAAGCAAGCAAGATGCGGGAGACACCCTCTGACAGACCCAAAGAGGCAAAGTCTACGCTCTCAACATCCAGGCCGTGAGAGCCAGGGACCGGAGGCTGGGATGCAGAAGAGCCCCTTCGTCCTGCGTGATGAGGGTCGGAAAACACTCCAATCTCCACGGTTCTTCGGAGGATAACTCCAGAAGAAGAGGGAACCAGATCTGACGCGGCCAAAAGGGAGCAATCAGAATCATGGTGCCTCGGTCTTGCTTGAGTTTCAACAAAGTCTTCCCCACCAGAGGAATGGGAGGATAAGCATACAGCAGGCCCTCGCCCCAATGCAGGAGGAAGGCATCCGATGCCAGTCTGCCATGGGCCTGAAGCCTGGAACAGAACTGAGGGACTTTGTGGTTTGCTCGAGATGCGAAGAGATCCACCAAGGGGGTGCCCCACGCTTGGAAGATCTGGCGCACCACTCGGGAATTGAGCGACCACTCGTGAGGTTGCATAATCCTGCTCAACCTGTCGGCCAGACTGTTGTTTACGCCTGCCAGATATGTGGCTTGGAGCACCATGCCGTGACGGCGAGCCCAGAGCCACATGCTGACGGCTTCCTGACACAGGGGGCGAGATCCGGTGCCCCCCTGCTTGTTGACGTAGTACATGGCAACCTGGTTGTCTGTCTGAATTTGGATAATTTGGTGGGACAGCCGATCTCTGAAAGCCTTCAGAGCGTTCCAGATCGCTCGCAACTCCAGGAGATTGATCTGTAGATCGTGTTCCTGGAGGGACCAGCTTCCTTGGGTGTGAAGCCCATCGACATGAGCTCCCCATCCCAGAAGAGACGCATCCGTGGTCAGCACTTTTTGTGGCTGAGGAATTTGGAAAGGACGTCCCAGAGTCAAATTGGAGCAAATCGTCCACCAATACAGGGATTTGAGAAAACTCGTGGACAGGTGGATCACGTCTTCTAGATCCCCAGCAGCCTGAAACCACTGGGAAGCTAGGGTCCATTGAGCAGATCTCATGTGAAGGCGGGCCATGGGAGTCACATGAACTGTGGAGGCCATGTGGCCCAGCAATCTCAACATCTGCCGAGCTGTGATCTGCTGGGACGCTCGCACCCGCGAGACGAGGGACAACAAGTTGTTGGCCCTCGCCTCTGGGAGATAGGCACGAGCCGTCCGAGAATCCAGCAGAGCTCCTATGAATTCGAGTCTCTGCACCGGGAGAAGATGGGACTTTGGGTAATTTATCACAAACCCCAGTAGCTCCAGGAGGCGAATAGTCATCTGCATGGACTGCAGGGCTCCTGCCTCGGACGTGTTCTTCACCAGCCAATCGTCGAGATATGGGAACACGTGCACCCCCAGCCTGCGAAGTGCTGCTGCTACTACAGCCAAGCACTTTGTGAACACCCTGGGCGCAGAGGCGAGCCCAAAGGGTAGCACACAGTACTGGAAGTGACGTGTGCCCAGCTGAAATCGCAGATACTGTCTGTGAGCTGGCAGTATCGGGATGTGTGTGTAGGCATCCTTCAAGTCCAGAGAGCATAGCCAATCGTTTTCCTGAATCATGGGAAGTAGGGTGCCCAGGGAAAGCATCCTGAACTTTTCTTTGACCAGATATTTGTTCAGGGCCCTTAGGTCTAGGATGGGACGCATCCCCCCTGTTTTCTTTTCCACAAGGAAGTACCTGGAATAGAATCCCAGCCCTTCTTGCCCGGATGGCACGGGCTCGACCGTATTGGCGCTGAGAAGGGCGGAGAGTTCCTCTGCAAGTACCTGCTTGTGCTGGAAGCTGTAAGACTGAGCTCCCGGTGGACAATTTGGAGGTTCTGAGGCCAAATTGAGGGTGTATCCTTGCCGGACTATTTGGAGAACCCACTGATCGGAGGTTATGAGAGGCCACCTTTGGTGAAAAGCTTTCAACCTCCCTCCGACTGGCAGGTCGCCCGGCACTGACACTTGGATGGCGGCTATGCTCTGCTGGAGCCAGTCAAAAGCTCGCCCCTTGCTTTTGCTGGGGAGCCGAGGGGCCTTGCTGAGTCGCACGCTGCTGACGAGAGCGAGCGCGCTGGGGCTTAGCCTGGGCCGCAGGCTGTCGAGAAGGAGGATTGTACCTACGCTTGCCAGAAGAGTAGGGAACAGTCTTCCTTCCCCCGAAAAATCGTCTACCTGTAGAGGTAGAAGCTGAAGGCTGCCGGCGGGAGAACTTGTCGAATGCGGTGTCCCGCTGGTGGAGCTGCTCTACCACCTGTTCGACTTTCTCTCCAAAAATATTATCCGCACGGCAAGGCGAGTCCGCAATCCGCTGCTGGATTCTATTCTCCAGGTCGGAGGCACGCAGCCATGAGAGCCTGCGCATCACCACACCTTGAGCAGCAGCCCTGGACGCAACATCAAAGGTGTCATACACCCCTCTGGCCAGGAATTTTCTGCACGCCTTCAGCTGCCTGATCACCTCCTGAAAAGGCTTGGCTTGCTCAGGGGGGAGAGCATCAACCAAGCCCGCCAACTGCCGCACATTGTTCCGCATGTGTATGCTCGTGTAGAGCTGGTAAGACTGAATTTTGGCCACGAGCATAGAAGAATGGTAGGCCTTCCTCCCAAAGGAGTCTAAGGTTCTAGAGTCCTTGCCCGGGGGCGCCGAAGCATGCTCCCTAGAACTCTTAGCCTTCTTTAGGGCCAGATCCACAACTCCAGAATCATGAGGCAACTGGGTGCGCATCAGATCTGGGTCCCCATGGATCCGGTACTGGGACTCGATCTTCTTGGGGATGTGGGGATTAGTTAAAGGCTTGGTCCAGTTCGCCAGCAATGTCTTTTTGAGGACATGGTGCAGGGGAACAGTGGACGCTTCCTTAGGTGGAGAAGGATAGTCCAGGAGCTCAAACATTTCAGCCCTGGGCTCGTCCTCCACAACCACCGGGAAGGGGATGGCCGTAGACATCTCCCGGACAAAGGAAGCGAAAGACAGACTCTCAGGAGGGGAAAGCTGTCTTTCAGGAGAGGGAGTGGGATCGGAAGGAAGACCCTCAGACTCCTCGTCAGAGAAATATCTGGGGTCTTCTTCCTCTTCCCACGAGGCCTCACCCTCGGTGTCAGACACAAGTTCACGGACCTGTGTCTGCAACCGTGCCCGACTCGACTCTGTGGAGCCACGTCCACGATGGGGGCGTCAAGAGGTAGACTCCCTCGCCCGCATCGGCGAAGCTCCCTCCGCCGACGTAGTCGGGGAGCCCTCCTGGGAGGCGACGGCAGCCGGCACCGCACGCGGCACCGACGCCGGAGACCTCACCTCGGGCGATGGACCTGCCGGCGCAAGCACCACCGGTACCGGAGGGGTAGGGCGCAACAGCTCTCCCAGAATCTCTGGGAGAACGGCCCGGAGGCTCTCGTTCAGAGCGGCTGCAGAGAAAGGCATGGAAGTCGATGCAGGCGTCAACGTCAGAACCTGTTCCGGGCGTGGAGGCTGTTCCGGGCTGTCCAGAGTGGAGCGCATCGACACCTCCTGAATAGAGGGTGAGCGGTCCTCTCGGTGCCGATGCCTGCTGGGTGCCGACTCCCTCGGCGACCCAGAGCTCTCGGTACCGACACGGGAAGGGGACCGGTGACGATGCTTCTTCGACTTCTTGGAACGAAGCATGTCACCGGAGCTTCCCGGTACCGACGAGGAGGACGTAGAATCCAGCCGTCGCTTCCTCGGGGCCGAGGCCGAAGGAGGTCGGTCTCGGGGGGGCTGTACCGCAGGAGCCCTCAGGGTAGGGGGAGACCCACCCGAAGGCTCACCGCCACCAGCAGGGGAATGGACAGCCCTCACCTGCACTCCAGACGATGCACCACCGTCCGACGACATCAGCAGACGAGGTCCCGGTACCACAGACGTCGATGCAGCTATCCGATGTCTCGGCGCCGATGCAGAGGTCCGATGCCTCGATGCACTGGCGGCCGAGGATGAAGCTCTGGACGCTGAAGACGCCGATGCACACGATACCCCCGGTGCCGATGCCGATGAAGAGCCCGAGAACAAAACGTTCCACTGGGCCAATCTCGCTACCTGAGTCCGCCTTTGCAAAAGGGAACACAGACTACAGGCCTGAGGGCGGTGCTCGGCCCCCAGACACTGAAGACACGACACGTGCCTGTCAGTGAGCGAGATTACCCGGGCGCACTGGGTGCACTTCTTGAAGCCGCTGGAAGGCTTCGATGTCATGGGCGGAAAAATCACGCCGGCGAAATCAAAATCCAAAATGACGAAAGTGAGCACCAAAACTTTGAGGGAGAAAAATCTCGACCGAGGCCAAAAAGAGGCCTACCCCGACGACGAAAGAAAACTTACCGGGGCAAAGTCTGAAAATACGGGAAGGGGCAAAACGAAACCCGAGGGGGCTTCCGGAGCACTTCCCGAACAAATTTTTAAAGATTTTCCGAAGAAAAAAAACACGTCGAAGAGAAAAAGGACGCGCGAGGTCGACTTTCCGGGGCTCGACACGGCGAAAACACAACCGTACCGAGTGCGGACGAAAGAAGACTGGCCGGCTCGAGCCGGTTTCGGGCGGGAAGATGGCCGCGCATGCGCGGTGCGCGCGAGGGCTAGCAAAGGACTTTGCTAGTGAAGATTCCGATTGGAGGGGCTGCCGTGGACGTCACCCATCAGTGAGAACAAGCAGCCTGCTTGTCCTCGGAGAAAGTAGAGTACATGTGTACTTAAAAAACTTCTAGTATTTACCAGGCTGTAGAAGCATTCCTACATGGGATCTATTGGTGACGACGCCCATGCTGTGATAACCTATTATCCTGCCTTATCTGCAATAAGAATAAAATGTTTTCAAACACCCTGAGAGCTTAAAATCAATGGACCTCCTTATTCGTTTCCTTTGAACTGTCACTTTATAAACAAAAAAAACAATGTTACAACATTTTGCCTTCTGGGGGGGGGGGGGGGGTTCTGTAATTCTGCTGAACAAAAAGACAAATGATCGATAGATTCATAATCAAGTTTTATTCAATCAAAATACAAATTGATAAAATACAGACTAAAAATAAACTCTAGTTCAGGATAAAAAAAGTTGAAAATTCTAGCCTTATCTACTATACAAAAAAATAATAAAGAATCTGACCACAGCCAAGCAGAGTAGACATGTACAAACAGGCAGAGGCTAAGGCATAAAGCGAAGATACTTACCTGTAGCAGGGATTCTCCAAGGACAGCAGGCTGATCATTAGTACATAAGTGCCGCCATACTGGGAAAAGACCAAGGGTCCATCAAGCCCAGCATCCTGTCTCCGACAGCGGCCAATCCAGGCTTCATGAACCCGGCAACCCCCCCCCCCCCCCCCCAAAAAAAAAAAAATTAATAATGTTCAATGGACTTTTCAGGAATCTGTCCAAATTCCGTAAGGCCAGCTGCTGTCACTACATTCTCCGGCAACGAGTTCCAGAGTCTAACTACACACTGAGTAAAGAAAAACTTTCTCCTATTTGTTTTAAATCTACCATATTCTAGCTTCATCTTGTGTCCACTGGTTTTGTTGTTGTTTGAAAGTGTAAACAAACGCTTCACATCTGTCCGCTCTACTCCGCTCATTATCTTGTAGAATTCTATCATATCACCCCTTAGCCGCCTTTTCTCCAAGCTGAAGAGCCCTAACCTTCTCAGCCTTTCCTCATAGGGAAGTCGTTCCATTCCCTTTATCATTTTCATCACCCTTCTCTGCACCTTCTCTAATTCCTTTATATCTTTTTTGACATGCGGCGACCAGAATTGGACACAATACTCGAGGTGTGGTCACACCATGGAACGATACAACGGCATTATAACATCCTCATGTTTGTTTTCCATCCCTTTCCTAATAATACTCAACATTCTGTGCGCTTTCTTAGCTGCTGCAGCACACTGAGCAGAAGTTTTTAACATCTTATCCACGATGACTCCCAGATCCCTTTCTAGGTCCGTAACTCCTAACGCGGAACTTTGCATGACATAGCTGTAATTCGGGTTCCTCTTACCCACATGCATCACTTTGCACTTGTCAACATTTAACTTCATCTGCCACTTGCACGCCCAATCCCCCAGTCTCGCGAGGTCCTCCTGTAATCTTTCACACTCCGCCTGCGACTTGACGACCCTGAATAATTTTGTGTCATCTGCGAATTTAATTACCTCACTAGTTACTCCCATCTCTAGGTCATTTATAAATATGTTAAAAAGCAGCAGTCCCAGCACAGACCCCTGCGGGACCCCACTAACTACCCTTCTCCACTGAGAATACTGACCATTCAACCGTACTCTTTGCTTCCTATCTTTCAACCAGCTCTTAATCCATAGTAATACCCTACCTCCGATCCCATGACTCTCCAGTTTCGTCAGGAGTCTTTCATGAGGCACTTTGTCAAATGCCTTTTGAAAATCCAGATACACAATATCCACCGGCTCCCCATTGTCCACATTTGTTCACCCCCCTCAAAAAAATGCAGTAGATTGGTGAGGCAAGACTTCCCCCTTCACAAGTAGGTCGACAGCCCGAGAACCAGCATAATGCATAGCAAAAAGGAAAAAAAAATTGTTGGTGCCTTCTGGCACGCGTGCTGCGCTGCACCGCAAATGCACAGAGTGCTTTCCCGGCCAACGCACTACTGCGCTTCTTAGTTTAATCCAAAAGCATAAACAAGAGAAAGAAACAATTCCAAGGGAAGGTGGGTGTGATTGTGAGAACCATCAGCCTGCTGTCCTCGGAGAATACCTGCTACAGGTAAGTAACTTCGCTTTCTCCAAGGACAAGCAGGCTGAATCATTCTCACAAGTGGGGTATCCCTAGCACACAAGCTCACCCAAAACAACAAACATTGGTCAATTAGGCCTCGCAACGGAAATGACATAACAGAGATTAACCTGATACTATATACAAACTAGCTGAGCGTGCAGCCTGGAACAGAACAAAACGGGCCTAGGAGAGTGGAGTTGGATTCTAAACCCCAAACAGATTCTGCAACACTGACTGCCCAAACCGGCTATCGCATCAGGTATCCTGCTGAAGGCAGCAATGAGATGTGAATTTTGGACTGAAGATCATGCCGCAGCTTTGCAAATCTCTTCAATGGAGGCTGACTTTAAGTGAGCCACCGACGCAGCCATGGCTCTGACATTATGAGCCATGACATGACCCGCTAGAGTCAGCCCAGCTTGGACATAAGAGAAGGAAATGCAATCTGCTAGCCAACTGGAAATGGTGCATTTACCGATGGTGACTCCCCTCCGGTTGGGATCAAAAGAAATAAACAACTGGGTGTACTGTCTGAAGGGCTTCGTCCACTCCATGTAAAAGGCCAACACTCTCTTGCAGTTGAAGGTGTGCAAGCTGCTTTCGCCAGGGTGGGCATGAGGACGGGGAAAAAATGTTGGCAAGACAATCGACTGGTTCAGACGGAACTCCAACACTACCTTCGGTTGGAACTTAGGGACTACTCTGTTGTTCTTTGACTATGGATTTGTTCAGGGCCCGTCTAGGATGGGATACATCCCCATGTTTTCTTGGGCACAAGGAAGTAACTGGAATAGAATCCCTGCCTTCTTCCCCTGGTGGAACAGGTTCGACCATTGGCCTTTAGAAGGGCAGGGAGTTCCTTTGCAAGTACATGCTTGTGCTGAGAGCTGAAGGAATGAGCTCTCGGTGGGCAATTTGGAGTTTGGATACCAAATTAAGGGTGTATACTAACCAGACCGTTTGAAGAACCCACCAGTCGGAGGTTATGAGAGGCCACCTCTGGTGAAAAAATTTTAACCTCCCCCCAACCGGCATGGCCACTTTTATGGTGGCTATGCTCTGCTGGAGCCAGTCAAAAGCCCATCCCTTGCTTTTGCTGGGGAGCAGCAGGGGCCTTAGGCGCACGCTGTTGACGAGAACAAGTGCACTGGCTCTTTAAATTATGGTTCACTGCGCACCTAGGAGGACCAATGTCGAAGGCAGCAGTGCAGGCAACTCACTACGTCAGAGGAGTAGCCTAGAGACAGCCATGGAGTCCAGCTCCAATGCCTTCCAACAACGGAAGGTGAGCCAGGGTGCAGGGCCTCTTGTCTGCCACCAGTTTTCACAAAGTGTCTTGACATAATAATAGCATCGCTGTGTAAGCTGGTGGTGCATGTGTTTCCCTACTTGGATGATTGGCTGGTCAAGAGCATATCAAAGGATGGTGTCCAGGAGTCAATACAAAGAACTGTTCAGGTGATGGAGATTCCAGGGTTCTTTATAAACTATCCCAAGTCCCATCTACTCCCGGTATAACAAATGAAACACATAGGAACCCAGCTAGACATGGTACAAGCTCAGACCTATTCACCACCAGCACAGGCAAATGCTCTTGTTGTCATCGCCACTCAGGTTCAGAGGATGGACCACATGGACTCCACTATGCATGTCACTCCCATTTGCTGAGCACCCAATGGACGTTTCCTTCCCAGTGGTGTCAAGCCATGAGAAATCTTACGGATGTCATCTCCGTTACCCCAGATTTGGCCCAGTTGCTTCTCTGGAAACTGAAGGATCTGAGGTGGGACAGTTGAATACGAAAAACCTGTTTTTAGAAAAAGTGGCACATGTCTTGTATTACTCGATATTGGAGTCAAAGAGGACCTGCTGCTATCTCTCCATGTATTATAACATACTGGTTTTGGTACTGTTGAAGTTTAGCTGTTTGAGCTGATTCAACAGATGTGGAATGGGGAAAATAGCTTTAGCAAGTCATCTCCTTAGATGGATATTATAGGCATTAGGAAAACACAAATCATTAGTGTGCATTCCTGCTAAACTTTTGTATCAAAAGCATTTGGAGCACTCTATTTACCATATAAAATATTGTGCCAGATCATAAATCGATCTTTGTAGTCTCTCAGCCCCGATAAAAACAGAATGAGGTACATGTGCTCGAACGTCGGGGTGGGAAGGCACCCACACGTGTGGAGGGACGCTGCTTGAAATTTCTAGTAGCTATATGCGTCCGTACCAGGCTCTGATGGATGACGTCACCCAACTGTGAGAATACAGACAGCATGTTTGTCCTCAAAGAAAGAGACACACAGTAGCATCTTATTACAAAAGATTTTACTATACAGTACCTTGGCAATTGCAGTTTGCTTATACATGCGTGTAATGAGTCCCATGACTTGAACAAAGGAGCTGCCAGTGTTAGTGACAACCGAATCTGGAGCCCTTAATTTCTCCCACTCTTCGAAACTCTTATTAATTTCCTATGTGGGGGGAAAGAATAATGTTTAGCACTTTAAAGAGAACAATTAATGTAACTGTGAATCATGTCCTAGGTTTTACTGTGATGCAAGAAGTAAGAAAAGGGAAATATTCTCAAATATACTACCCTGTTCATCTGGGTTCTAGTAGCATGGACTTGTAAAGCTATCAATTTCCCCCGCATTACGTCTTTCATACTTTCCCACAGTATAATAGAGGACACCTTCCAAGTATCATTAAGATAGTTACAGTCCCGTTAAGTCTCGTTCCAGTTGGGTAAGGTGTTCAGGAGAGGATAATAGATCATTACTGAGTCTCCAATGCCCAGGTACTCTAGGACAAAGAACTACCATGTATGAGGAGCAACATAATGCGAGTTTTCTCTCTGCAATAGCAGTGGAATTCCCAGTCAAAAATCAATGCAGGAGTAGCTAATGTGAGTCTGTGAATAATATGTTGTCCAAACCAGCGTTCAATGTCAGATTAAAATTCTCTGAGGACAGCAGGCTGATGATTCTCACAAACCCGCCCACCTCCCCCTTGGAGTTGTCTCCTTTTTCTCTCTTTTACTCTTCACTGAGCTGAGGAGCATGGCCGCGCAGCAGATGGGAAGACACTCGGCGCATGCGCAGTTCGACGCGCAGCGGGCTCAGAAGGCTCCAGCAAACTTTTTGCTATGTGAAATGCCAGTTCGCGGGTCGGCGCGAATCGCCAACCCAGTTGTGAGTATAACACAGCCTGCTTGTCCTCGGAGAACACACATGTACATATTTGATTCCACTGAAAAAGAGTACAAATAATTGTACCCGTAGAAAGAAAACACAAACACCAAGGGGTTGATATTCAGTGTGGTTTAAAAAGAGTAGGAGAGGCTCCTGACTGCTTAAACCATGCTGAGCAGGCCTGCTGCCGATATTCGGCGTCACTTAACCAGGCAGTGCCACTGAATATTAACTAACTGCAAAGGTAGAATCCAGGCAGTCTAGGAGCAAATTTAACATAAAAATATAAGAATAGCCATATTGGGTCAGACCAATGGGGAATGGGGAAGAGACAGTAAATATGTTGGCACAGGCCATACTCAGCGCTGGTGTCCATATAGCTAAAGCAGCTAGAAAGGACAGCACAAAAAGTAGTCCCAACTTGGGCCATTTAGATATGGAAGTGCCAGCACTAAATACTGGCCAGCACTCTCATAACTTTCAGGTTGCTGGATCTCCCAACCCACCCCCCTCCAGATCCAATCCCCCTCAGGTTCCCAATGTTTTCCAATTCCACTGTCCAATAGCCCCCCATTTTGGATCTCTCATTACCATCTCCCCCCTTGGTGGTTCTAATCAGCCCCAATATACATCATGACACTACTGCTAGGGGTCAGTGCCGCCACTTTGAAACCAATGACAGACAAGGCTGGAGTGGAAGGGGTCTGGGGGAACTGGAACCCTGGAGGAGGTGAGGTTGGAGGACCACACAGATCTCCATATACTGGTCCTGATCAATGACCAATATTCAGCCAAACTCACATAACTAAATTATGCGAGTCCCAGATCAATTATTGGCCAAGATTTACATAAGGGTAGGCAGCCAGCCCATGTCAGGTCATACCCATAATATTCAATGCTGACGCCCAGACATATCCCAGCATTGAATATCTAGGTCTAATTTAGCCAGTAACAGTCAGTACTTAAAATGCTTACTGCTGCCAGCTGAATATTGACCGGCATGTTTTCTACCTTCAAACGCGTCATTAGTTGACAAATAAAGACCTATTCAACACTGTCCCCTTCATTCAGCTTCCCACTCATTTTAATATCCCCACCTCACCCTACCTTCAGCACTTTCTCAGTCAGAGCTCATTTCCCACCACCAAACACATCTCCTTGTCCCCATCTGCCCCGTTGATTCTCCCTTGGATCTCCTTGCTTTTTCCCCCCCAGTTTATCTACCACTCCTACACATACCCCCTTATCCCCAGGTCTCTTTCAAGAAGTTTCTTCCCTGATGTCCTCTCTCAAGCCCTTCCCAAGAAGAGAAGTTCTAAATATTTTTAAAGTAGCACTGTGCAGGAGCTGTTGAAAAAGATTTGCTTTTTGCAGAAGATACCAAAATCTGTAGCACAGTAGATACCCTGTAAGGTGTGGAATATATAAGAAGGGACCCAGAAAAGCTTAAGGAATGTCTAGAGTTTAGCAGCTAAGATTTAATGCTAAAAAATAGAGGGTCATACATTTGGGCCGCAAAAACCCAAGGGAGCAGTTAAGTATAGAGAATGAAAGTTCTTCTATAAACAAAAGAAAAGCCTGGACCTCATAGTAACTTACAGTACTATTCTGGCCAAAAAAGCATACAAGGCAACGTTAAAAAATCATCCAAATGTTTGGCTGCATTAGGAGATGAATGGCCTGCAGGAAAAAAAGGAGCTGATGGTTCCTCTGTATAAACCTCTGATAAGGTTTTATTTGGAGTACAATGCAATTCTGCACCCTGCACCTTCAAACAGATATAAGCTGGATAGTCAATCCAGGAAGAGAGACAAGGAGATCTGAAAAGGACATTTAAATCCTCCAAAGTACAAATACATGGGAATTAGCATCTTTCAATGGAAAGGAGGATCTGGAACTAAGTGTCATTCTATGCTGAGGATGAAAGGGGGACATATACAGGACTAACTTAAGGAAAAGTGAAGATACTTAGCTGTAGCAGGTATTCTCCAAGGACAGCAGGCCATTCATTCTCACATGGGTGACGTCATCCACGTCACCTGGTGCGGCGTTTAAATAAAGCTAATACAGCTTTAAGAGCATGTGCAGCATTCCCACTGCTCATGTGCGAGTGCCTTCCCACCCACAGCGAGAGTGTTGGACCAGAAGTACAACAACTTAGCATGGAATCAACTCCAAGGGGAGGTGGGAGAGTATGTGAGAATGCATGGCCTGCTGTCCTTGGAGAATATCTGCTACAGGTAAGTAGCTTCGCTTTCTCCAAGGACAGACTCCTGATATAGTAAGTGTGATCTGGTACCCCCATGCTTGCTGGTGTAGTATATTGCAACCTGACTGTCTGTTGAATGAGTTCAGCCGATCTCTGAAAGCCTTTAGAGCATTCCAGATTGCCTGTAGCTCCAGGAGGTTAATCTAAATATCTTATTCCTGAGCTGACCAAGCACCCATCCACATGAGCTCCCCATCCCAGGCAGAATGAATCTGTCGTCAGCACCTTCTGTGGCTGACCAATTCGGAATAAGAGTCACACAATCAAATTGAATCAAACTGTCTATCAAAGAAGACTGAACCAACTCTAGTGTCGGTTGATATCCACTAGGTTCCCCAAGGCCTGACACCACTGGGAAGCTAGAGTTCACATGTTAAGATGTGCCATGGGAGTGACATGGACAGTGGAAGCCATGTGGCTTAACAGCCTCAATATCTTCCGAGCTATGACCTGCCGGCTGGCCTAGACCTGGGTGGCAAGGGCCACCAGAATGTCCACCCTCAGTACAGGGAGAAAAGCCCATGCCTGCTGCATGTCTAATTGCTGAGTGGAGATGGGACTTGGGGTAGTTTAAAATAAAGCTTATTAGCTCTAACACCCAGTTTGGGTAATCTGCACGGACTCCTGAGCACCATCCTTTGAAGTGCTCTTTCCCAGCCAATTGTCCAGGTAGGGAAACACATGGACTCCCAGTCTATTTAGTGATGCTGTGACTACTGGGAGCAGACACAAGGTCAAAATGCAACACGCATAGCTGGAAGTGATGTGTCCCCGGCCAAAATCGAAGATACTTCCTGTGACTTGGAAGTATTGGGATGCGGAAGTAAGCATCCTTTAATTCCAGAAAGCATAGCCAATTGTACTCCTGAATCACGGGGAGAAGGGTGCCCTGCAAAACCATCCTTAACTTTTCTTTGACTATGAATTTGTTCAGGGCCCTTAAAGTCTAGGATGGGACACATCCTCCCTGTTTTCTTCGGCACAAGGAAGTACCTAGAATAGAATCCCTTCCCTTCTTCCCCCTGGTGAAACGAGCTTGACCGCATGGGCCTTTAGAAGAGCGGAGAGTTCCTCTGCAAGTACCTGCTTATGCTGAGAGCTTAAGTAAGATGCTCTCTCGGTGGCCAATCTGGTGGTCTCTGACGCCAATTCAGGGTGTAAGCAAACTATTTGAAGAATCCACCAGTTGGAGGTCACAAGGGGCCACCTCTCCTAGAAAAAAATTCAGCCTCTTCCCCACCGGCAGATTGTCCGGAACGGTCACGTTTACTGCGACTATGTTCTGTGGCGCCCATCATAAGCTCGTTCCCTGCTTTGACTGGGGAATTGGCTAGGCCTTGGGTGAAAGCTGTTGAAGAGAATAAGAATGCTGGGATGGAACCTGCTGAAGCCTGTGAGGAGGAGCATACCTATGCCTCTGTAAGTAGTAGGAACCCCTCTTTGACTTGCCCAAAAACCTAGTAGGTGAGAAGGCTGCAGGAAGTACCCGGTGGGAGACAGTAGCAATGGTGTCAGTGTGTTTCTTGATGAGTTCAGTAACTTCCTCCACCTTCTCGCCACAAAAGGCTAACCCCCCCCCCCCCCCCGGCATGTAGTATCCACCAGTCTCTGCTGGACCACAGGGTCCAAGTCAGAGACATGAAGCCACTTTGGGCAGAGATACAGGATGCCTCATCAAAGCTATCAAAAGCACCCCTGGCCAAGAACTTATGACGTGCCTTCAATTGCTTGACCAGCTAGCGAAGAGATTTGGCCTGCTCCAGGTGGGGGGGGGGGAAGTCTGCCAAATCAGATATACTGTGCACCAGGTTCTGCAAGTAGATGCTCATGTACAGCTGGCAAGATTGCAGAAAATGAGAATAGAGGCCTGAAACATCTTCCACCCAAAAGAATCCAGGGTTCTAGCTTCTCTGCCAAGGGTGCTTGAAGCACAGTCTCTACAACTCCTGGTTCTTTTGAGCATGATTCCACCACCAAGGAATGACGAGGCAAGTGAGGTTTGTCAAACCCTGGGGATCTCCGGATCTGATACATGGTGTCTATCTTCTTGGACAGGACAGGGACAGAGGGGACTTCAGATTCTTCACCTGCACATCCTTCAGGATCCATTGAAGAGGGACCATCACAGCCTCTCTAGGAGGAGATTTGTAGTCCAAGACCTCGAACATCTGAGCCCTGGGCTCGTCTTCCATCTCCAAACGAATGGGAATAGCAGGCGCCATTTCCCTGACAAAACTCAGGAAGGAAAGGCACTCAAGTGGAGACTTCCTCCTTTCCTCGGGGGTCAGATGCGATACCATATGACTCATCCTCTGAGAAGAACCATAGATCCTAATCAGACTCCAATGAGCACTCCTCATCGGTATTGGCAAAGAACTCCCTGTGGGAGGGCCGAGACCCGAGCCTGCCTTGATAAAGAGGAATCATGTCTCCAAGAGGGGCATTGAGGTGTTAGTTCCATCCTCGATTCTGGCAAAGCTTCTTCCACCAAACTCAAGGGGGTGCCAGCACAGGCACCAGTCTACATCGGTGCAATATTTGACACCAGAGTTGGAGACCTCACCGCAGGCTAAGGGCCTTGTGGGGCATTAGCAAGAGGCACAGTTGCTGCAAGCACCCCAGATGCCACTGCACACTGTTGTAAAATCCCCACCAAGTGCATGGACCGGATGCAATCATCAAGAGAGGCCATAGGGAAAGACAGGCATGTTGGTTCAAAGACAGACTGCTTAACTGCAGGGGTCAAGGGGGGAGCAGTCCTCCTGGTTCTGACGCTTCTTGGAGACCGAATCCCTCAGTACCCCAGAGTTTCCTGCATCGTGCATCGAGGAAGATCAATGCCGATGCAGGTCATCGATGCTCCTCAGTGTCAACAAAGACATTGGCAAATCCTCATGTCGCCTCTGGGGTCAGGTCCAATACTGACTGGTTCAGGGGGCCCTACACACCTGTTGGCATCGAGGCAGACCCACTCGATGCACATCCACTCCCAGTGTCCAAGACAGGTCTATTAGCCACATGGATCAAAGCACCCGATGCAACTCCTGACATCGCTGCCGAGGTTTCAGACCAGGCTCCAAAATTTTCTTCTTTTTGAGCCTCTCCCTGGCAAAGAACACAGCTGGAAGGGGGTATATGTTCAGGCCCCAAACACTGAGTATTTGCCAAAGACGGTCCTATTACACTGGCTGCAGCGCTTAAAGCCACTGGGAACCATCAAGGACTTGGAAGGGAAAACAGCTGTGGCCAAATCAAATGGCTCAATGGTGACTGAAAAAAGGGGCAAGCATCAGAAAAAATAGATCCTGACTGGAGATCAGGCATAACAGCCTGAGCCTACTGAGCACAGTAAAAATAAAGAAAACTTAAAAGTGGGGAAAGCATAAAGATTATACAGGAAGGGAGAGGAAAATTTTATGAAGAAAAATAAAACAAAAATCAGGGAAAAAAAGCCCAAAAGGGAAGGCACTAAAAAGCTCAAAAACAGACCCGTGCACCAGACACTGAGGAGCGCAGGACAACTTCTCTCTTCATGGCGGATGAAGAGAGACTGCTGGTCCCGAACTTTCGTTGCGGGTGGGAAGGAACTTGTGCACATGCGATGCAGTCACTGTGCATGCTCTTAAAGCTGTATTAGATTTAAGCTCCGCATTGGGCAATGTGAATGAAGTCACCCACATGTGAAAATACAGCCTGCTTGTCCTTGGAGAACATTTCTTTACAGAAAGCAACTTCCAAACATTGGAGCAGACTCTTTGGGTGCTTGAGCACCCCCATTATTAAGAAAATTCCTTGGATGTGTCCAGGGAGGGGGTTATCTCCATTGGGCTTAGCACCCCAAATAATTTTGAAACGTTGGCTCCTATGCTTCCAAATGGAGATGAGAATAGCACCAAAATTCAAGAAAGCATGTGACTTGACTGAAGATCTCTTAGGAAGAGGAAGGAATTACACAACTGAGTTGGTGGTGTAAATGAGCAGACTGGATAGACCACTTGGTCTTTTCCCATGTCATTTTCAATGTTTCTATATCTCATGGAAGCATGTTGAATATTTCAACGTTTATGTTTACAAAGAAGTGTTCCCATATACCTATTACAGGTATATATGTTCATTAATCAACCTACCTTAGCAACATTCTTTGGAAGATCAAATGGAATTCGCTGTCTGATTTTGGGTGGAAGCTGAGTTAAAACCTCCTCTTTTAACCTTCTGATCATTATACTAGTTAATCGCTGATGTAATTCATTCAAGTTTGAGGCCCCTCTGCAGTCCCACTGACGAATTTTTCCAAAATATCTGAGAATTAAAGGAAAAATTAAAGGTATTTGTATGATTACTGCAAAATTCAGCCAGCTATATTACCTCATTAAATTAGTCAAGAGTATGAAACATGCAGCTTGCTAACAAGATGGCTAACCCAGACTGTGGGGAGCTATGAAAAATCTCACCATTTAAACAAATGAGGCCTCAAAACTCAAATAACAATGGTATGATCAAACGTGTCAGTCTATCCCCAAAGGGTTTCCCTGATATTATCATTGCCCCCCACTAAATTATCTATCTCCAGAAAAGAGAGAGCAACAAAAAAAAACCTCAAAAAACAGAGAAAAAAAAGTTGCAAACTAAAAAAAAAGAGAAAAACAGCCAAAACCCACACACGGTCTGTTAGTCATCAAAAAAGAAAAATATCCACATCAAATCCCCAAAGTTCCAACACCACTGGTAGTTCATGACTTATATCAAAATAAAGTCCCACAAGTACTTAGCTTGACTGAAGAGGTATTCTTTCCCAATACCAAATCCTCAGATTTCCTTTATGCACTGAACAGTAGCACTCTCTTCAAGTGCTGCAGTACATGAACAAATTCCATCTGTCCAAAACCCTGACAAGAGCCACTTGTTTCGCGAACCCGTTACTTCAGGAGGTGCCTGGGATTTTCATAGCCTTTTTAAAAAACAAAGGTATTTTTCAGCTGCTGGAGCAAGAGGTTTTTCTCCTTGTGTCAAGTGGCTATGTGAGAATCTGTGCCATGCAAATGGAGGACCTCTCGAACTAATCTTGCAAGACTTGAGAAACCGAGACCAATGTGAGAGTTCCTGCACCTGTGAGGTTCAGATTCATTCAGAGCCGTGTGGTGCAGACAAGAAAAAGCCCCTGCTCCAGCAGCCACAGAAAAAGTGAGTGGCTCTGAGAACTAGCTGGGGGAAGGAGGGAGGCTAACTGGTTGTAGGTAGGGTGTAAAGCCTAGGGAATCACTGACTGGCTAGGGAGGTCACTAACTTGTTCGTGCAGGGGTAAAGACTGAAGGTGCCGCTCTGCCTTGTAGGAGGTAAAGACTGGAGGTGGGACTGGCTTGGGGGGGCATATGGGCTGAGCTGATCGGCTTACTGAGGTAACAGATGTGTGGGAGTTGATTGGCTTATGGGAGTAGGGGCTGGGGAATCATGGAATGGGGTGCTAGCTGGTTTTGAGGGAAAGGTAGTTTGGAGTAGGTGGCTCCCTGCCTTACTGGGTGGTGGCACATTTCATGGAAATAATGAGATTGCGGAGAGATACTGGTGGGGAGGAATAAGTTAAAAGAGACTGGGGGGGGGGGGGTCACCAGCCAGGGTGCATGACAACTGGGAATAACAGGGCGCAGTGCCCCCATAGCACGCAGGGCTCCCGGGAAGGAGCAAAAGGAGCACTCAGGAAGGACAAAGCCATAGCAGAGAGACTGAACTCTTTGATTTGGTCTTTACGGAAGAAGATATAAGAGATCTATCTATACTGGTAATGGTTTTCAGGGGTGACGATGCAGAGAAACTGAAAGAAATCTCGGTGAACTTAGAAGATGTGCTGAGCCAAACTGACAAGTTAAAGAGTGCTAAATCACCTGGACTGGCACCAGGCCAAGATCCATTTCAACTCCTCCTATGGCAGAACCCAAAGCCTTTCCTCAGAATCGGCATTGGTAAAGGCAGGGCCAATGTCGGTCCGGTAACAGTCTGCAAAGATGCTATGCCGAATTGGAAGACTGATCCCAGCAGTTAGAAGAGAGATGAAGAAATTTCTTAAGAAAAAAAGAAATAAACTAACCCAGAGTTGAAGCTTAAGCATGCCTCAGGAGCTGCAAAAAATTAAGAAAACTTAAACTGGCCAAAAATTGTAAGAAAAAAAGGGAGTAGGAAGAAAACATGAATAAAATAAACATAATGAAAAACATCTTGTGTATCGCAAAGAAAAGCGCTCAAGAAAAAGATGACGCGATGAGATCTCAATGAATGCGATCTCTGTTCCATGGAAAAACAAAACTGCTGGTCTCACTGTCACGGTTTGAGCAACGTAAGGTTGGTACCACTTGTACTAAGCAGCGCAGCACAAGTCCTCACTGATGACGGCTGATGCTGCCACCAGACAAAGTCCAGGACAGTCTGCAGGCAGACATGAACCAAACCAGGATCAGGGTCTAAACAGGCAAGGTCAGGAGCAGGCCAAAGGTCAAGGCGGGCGGAAGGCAGACGAAGTCAGGAGTAGGCCAGATGGTGGTTCTTAAAAGTACCTTTGAACGAAGCACGAGGCAGGGACAGACAGGCAGGGACTCGAACAGGACGAGGCAGGGACAGACAGGCAGGGACTCTGGAACAGGACGAGGCAGGGACAGACAGGCAGGGATGGTAGAACAGGGCAAGGCTGGAAGGAATGCAGGAACCAGGCTGGCTGGCAGGCAGACAGGAAGGCAGGAACAAGGCAACACCACTGGAGTTAGCAGGACAAAAGCCTGTTGCTGAAGCTTAAACACTTCTAAGCAGGATGTGATGTTATCTGTCAGTGCCCTCCTGCAGGGCCATAAAAAGAAGTGCAGAGTTCAGCAACCCCCCCCCCCCCCCCGTCCAAAAGCTTGGGTCAGGGAAATCTCTGAAATGGCACTTTGAATCCGATATACTTGGTTCAAAGACACACCTTCTTCCCAGGATGAACGTGCCTGGGTCTAGTTCTGGCACAGTTGACGCAGAACATGACATAATTATCTATTTCCCGAGACATGAGAGGACTGCAATATTGCTGTGCGAAAAGTTGAGGGGTTTTCTTTATTCCTGGGTGTTCTGTGAGTTTGGAGTCATGTCTCATAGGCTTGGAGTCATGCAAGACCCTCCTCATCACTCGTTCTGGAACTAGAATTTCTGCTGGAGGTATGGTGACCTTGGAAACAGCCAGAACCATATCCGGGTCAGTGATAATTTGGGGTTCTTCGGGAATTCCCGTAGTATCCAAGGCCCTGGAAGGGGCGTCATTCTTCATAGCCTCGGCTTCGGGAAGGGAGGGAGAACACACCTTGTCCCTGGGAGGCAGGTTCTCGGCCTGCTTCTTGCAAAAGCCATCAGTGTAGATGCCATTAGCTGTCGGAAAACCAGGAGGGAATGGAGTTTCAATCATAGTCAGGGCTATCTGAGGTTAGTCAGGTGTCAAGCTTGAATGAGTATAGGTGGAACCCCAGGACAGAATGTTTCTGGAGCACCAGTCAACACAAGGCTCATGTTTCTGTAACCAAGGAAGGCCCAAAATGACCTGATGGATTGATCTAGGGCGTACATGAAATTCGATCGTTTCTTGGTGCCAGAGGCCCACCTGAACAGAAAAAGGGTTGGTAATCATTGAAAGGTGCACAGATAGTGGATACCCTGAGCAGACACAAAGAGGGTTCTCAAGGGGGTTTAGAAGAATATCATACTGGTGTTCATCCACAAAGTTCCTGGTGGTCCCAGAGTCAAGGGCCACTTGGACCATGATTTATTTACCCACTGAAGAGTGATGAGGGAGGTTGAAGCAGTCCAGAGTGGCCTTAAGAGTGCCTCCCCAACCACTCCTAGACCTTGGAATTTTCCCAGTTTTCTAAAGCACCAAGTAGCATAATGTCCAGGGTCCGCAGATTTAAACATAGCACTTGCGCTCTCCAATATTGTTTCTCCTCCTCTGAAAGTTGAGAACATCTTATCTGCATGGGAATCTCCTACACCAGGATGGAAGGAGAAGCTGACATCTGTGGTTCTAGGGGGTTCTGAAACTGGGGTGTCAAACTTGTAGAGCGGCATCTGTCTCCATGTTCTTTAGTCCTCTCTTGAAAGCGGATGTCAACTTTGATGCAAAGGAAAACACAGTCATCCAAACTGGTGGGGCAATCCCGAACCGCAATTTCATCCTTACTTAAAACAATTTTTTATTAAGAGTTCAGCATGTAAGACATGAACATACTTTTCAATGGAATATTAGTTAAAGAATATCACACACTTATATACATAGTTCATTAACTTCTGCTTTCTATATTTTCTCCCTATTTCCTCACCCCCCCCCCTCTAATCATTGTTACTATGATCATAGTGTTCATGTCTTTGCTGTTAAATGACCCTCTAAACAAAATCTTAAATTCAACTGTTAACTCTTCTTGGGTGTTACTTACTAGCATTCTGTCTTGGTCTATTCCCCTCCCCTCCCTCCCTTGCCTACGTAAAAACAGTTTTTACAGGAGACCTTCGCACAAGATATGCACTTATAATACAACCACTCACCACTACTTATATATTATCAAGCAATAATAGGGCCTTCAGACTAATACAGTGCTTTGCTACTCCCTTTTATCTTGTCACAGTCCTATCCGCAATTTCATCCTTAATGTGCATCGCCAGACCCTGCCAAAAGATAGCTACTTGGGCTTCTTGATTCCATTGCAGTTCTCAAACTAGGGTCCAGAATAGATTGTAATACTGGCCCACAGTTAGTGTCCCTTGTAGGTACAGGAGCTTGAAAGCTACTGAGGAGAATCGCCCCAACTCATCAAATACATGCCGGAAGGGTGCGAGTAAGCCCGCCAGGTTGGACATAAGCAGGTCATCTTGCTCCCACAAGGGGGATGCCAAAGCCAGCTCTTACTCAGAAAGAAGAGAGACAATGAAGGTGATCTTGGCCCAATCAGATGGAAAGCTGGAGGGTTGTAGTTCAAAGTTTATCAGGCACTGGTTATTAAATCCCTGGCACGCCTTGAAATTCCCATCAAAGTGTGGCGGTGCCAAGAATCGAGGCTGAGACACTGGATGAGAAAGAAACGGGACTGCTAAAGAGGGTCCCAGAAGTGAATCTGAGACCAAACGGACCACAGTTTGCATTGCTGCAAGCTGTGCACAGATCCCCTTAAGGGTTCCCATCATCTGTTGAAGTTGAGTCCGTTGTTTCTGGACCTCCTGGGCGAGGTCTTGGAGAAGCTAGAGAGGCGGCTGGTCAGTTGAACTCATGGCCTCAGCAACTGTCACGGTTTGAAGAATGCGAGCCCTTGGGCCTTAGTGAGGTTGGTACTACGTAAGCACAGCACAAGCAGTTGCGGACGATGGCTGATGCTGCCACTAGACCAAGTCCAGAATAGGCTTCAAGCAGACACAAACCAAACCAGGACCAAGGTCTAGACAGGCACAGTCAGCAGCAGGTCAGAGGTCAAGGTGGACAGCAGGCAGACGAAGTCAGGAGCAGGCCAAAGAGTGGTTCTTAAAAGAACCTTTAGATGATGCAGCAGACAGGAACACAGGAACAAAGTGGGCAGACAGGAAGGCTAGAACAAGGCAACAACACCGGAGTCAGCAGGACACCAAGGAGCCTGTTGCTGATGCACTGGATGAGTGGAGAACTTCCTTAAATACACCTAGGCAGGATGTGATGTCATCAGTCAGTGCCCTCTGCAGGGCATGTTCCAGGAAGTAAAACAGAATCTTCAGGCACGGGAGGCTGTCAGACCCCTTGTGGAGCTCTTGGAAACATGTGAGGGGCATGACACCTGCTTGCTCATGCTGGGCAGAAAGGCACTCACACATGAACAGTACAAAGCCACCAAAGGCTTCTTAAAGTAATAGAACACTGGTTAGCGTCCACATCAGGGCTCCATCAGATGACATCACCCATATGTGAGAAAATGTCCTGCTTGCCCTTGGAGAAAAATAAATTATAATTTCCCTAATGTAAAGGAGAGAAGAGAGAGAAAAATTGAGAGGGTGATAGAAAGAAGAGGAGAGGAAGAAATGTGGGTAGTTGGAGAAGATCATTGGCTCCTAGCATAGCAAACATGTGTGTTACACATTTTGACGAAAATTTGCTAAATGACCTTTCATTAAACATTATGATATGAAAGCATTATATTGATGATACGTTTATCATTTAGTAAGGGGGCTGCTGGCTATGCATTTCTGCCGAAGGCCTGCAGGGGTAACTGAAAGGCTTGTTTTTACTAAGCTTTAATTTTTCCCTGGGGCATGGTCAAAAAAAGAAATTGGGCCATAATTTCCTAGCCTCTTTTGAGTTTTATCAAGGTTTTAGCCAACAAAGGAATAAGCAGATAAGACTACCTCAGTTTTGTCTCCCAATGAAGGGAGAAAGCATATGCTACTAATCTATCTTCTGATGTTCTTCAACAGAAGACATGTACCTTTCTGTTATGCACTGTCACAAAAGAGATCCAACTAGGCACGCCCTTCTCAAATAAAGATATCCCAATCCATATCAGAGCACCTTTTCTGGCACAATAGTTCGGAGAGATTCAACAACAGTATTGACAACAAAACAAGGGAATGAAGTTGACCAAAATGTAGGATGAAAAGTGGATTTATTAAAGAAGTGACACAGACCATGTTTCAGCATATTGCCTGCAATAGGGGTCATCTCGTAAGCGGTAAAAACATGCAAGCATCCTGCAGAACAGAGATCTCACACAGTCAACTGTTCAACTGACATTGAGCTATGCACTCAGTGTTGAACATCTTGGCAATCTTCAACAATGAGTGAATAGTTCAACATTAGCTGACCAATTGACTGTGACATCTCTGTGCAACAGGAAGCTTGCATTTTTTTTACCATTTAGGGGATGACCCCTGACGCAGGCAATACACAAAACACAGTTTGCGTTGGATCTTTAATATAGCCACTTCCTTCATTCTACTTCATTCCCTAGTTTTAGTGAGCCTTTTCCACACATAGTGAAGCTGTACATTATGTGCACTGAACAGGAGAGAAACATCTGAATGATAGTAAGTCATACCCAGTTATTCTGTCCACAGTGTGAAGGATACATCCTAGCCATCTACAAGATCTCTCCTTATCCCAAACAACCTTCTTAAAAAAAAAATCTACTTCCTTTATACACTACCATCTGGTATAAAAAAAAAAAAGCTAACAAGATCCTCTCTCAGCTCTCTCCAGCACAAACCTTTTCCATGCCTAACCACTAAGTTCTTGTGATATATATATTTTTTAATCTTAAGAAAACCTCATGATGGTTAGTGATGGAAAACTTCTGTTTGCACATGCAACAAAACCCTAAGTTGCTAATCTTCAGTGGGTTACAGTCTGCCAAAAGCAGACGGCAGGCAGATATCATTACAAATTGCTGGCAGAGAACTCATTCCCCTGAGGAAGCCTACGAGTTGAAACAGGTCCCTGTTGGGACTGCTCCTGCTGTTAATTTAGTGATTTTTTTTTTCTACACACAGTATATATTTATCCTTGTTGAGAAGATTTGAGAAGGATTTATATTTATATTTTGAATTTAAAATTGTGGAGTTTTTTTTTTTTTTTTAAGACCAATGCTAGAAAACTGTGGGCTGTGTATAAATCACAAATGTTGACCTAATTGCAGGCTTGCCTGCTCTTCATTTAGGAAAGACAGTCACAGCTGAGGTTTTTTTCCTCCCTTTTTTAGAAAATAAAGATATCAGATATGTAATGTGTGTGGATTCATTATCTTACATTTCATATTCTGGAGTAAGTGTTGACAGATCCACTAGTTACATTTTTGACGTGTTCACATTTTTAGTGGTTTCCCTTTTTTTAATATTTACTTTAGTGTAAGCTTCAACTTTGACACAGTGAGGAGTGAGGAATGCTGACAACGTGAAACCAAATAGAAGTTTTCCTTATACTAAAGATGGCTGAACAGATGAAAAAATCTGACTGGGTAAATTAATGGCAATTAAAGTTCTTCACTGTCTGCCGATTGCTTATAGAATTCTTTTTAAATTGTTTTTATCGACTTTTAAGACTTTACATGATTCAGTTCCTGCTTATGTTAAGAAGGTGTTGAAGTATAATAAGCCTATACGAGCATTATGTTCTGAGAATACAGTGATTGACTGTTCCATCTTTGAGGTGGCAACAGTCTGAACTGATGATACTCCACAGCCAACAGCAAAATGAATAAGATACAAATGTAGGAGTCAAGTTTTATAACTGAGTCTGCACTTAACAATGGTATGCCTACAATCCCTAAGCCAACATAGTTTATCTAGATCATTTTTTGTTTTAATGACAGAGTATAAAGTTTTCCCCACAACATGACATGCCTCAGGTATTAAGCGGAGAATATGCTTATCCCTGAATCAGAGGAAAAAGAAAAGAAGAAAAAAAATAAAGAGTCCTTTCTAGTGGAAATGCTAGAAAAAAAACAAATCAGGCAAACAGGACAGAAAAAGCTGGTCTTCACAAAACTTCTTCTGAATTGCTGCTTGCCTAGTAAGGACAGACCATCAGCAGACATGTGCTGTAGCTTTTCACATTTATTAAATAAAAAGATAACAAGAAGATACTATGTTAAAATGTTCCATACCCCTCCCCCTACAAATGTAATATAATCAAAATTAAATGACCATTAATTTATTATTCATTAAGCAATGATAAAACTAACAGGCAGCAAAAGAAAGAATGGTTCTAGAAATACCTGACATGAGCATTGCAATATTTATTTGCATATTCATTCCAAGTTCCAAATCTTTTCGGAAAAAGTGCATCAATCTGCATAAAAAGCTGTAAAAACATTTATACAGTTAATACACCCTTAAACTTAACATCCTATGCAAATAGATGTTAAAGTTTCAAGAGAACATTTAAAAATATATTTTTTTAATTCTTTCAATATCTTGGGGCCATGTTTATTATGGTGCGCTAGCATTTTTAAGCACGCGCTAACGCTAGAGAATAGTACTAGTCCCAGTACAGATGCCTGTAGCACTCCATTGGTCACCCTCTAAGGCCTACTAGGTGTAAACAGTACTGTACACATACACAAGACAGTCCCTGCTTCACAAAGTCAGACAAACAGAATAAGAGAAAAATGGACTTTCATTTATTAAAGAAATGGTAATAACATGCGAATGAAAAAGACAATAAGGGGTTAAGAGTGAAAAATAGACTCAAAAAGTTGAGCGTTTAAGCTGGAAAAGAATAAGGCCAGAGAGGGAGTATGACACACAGAGTCAGGAAGCCTACACCAGGCATACAATGCAGCTAAGTGGAAGGAATGTCATTTAGAGCTAGCAATGTAGGAGATGGATGTAGATAAGAGCAACTTAACTCATGAGTGACGTTTGAGGAGGGGTGCAGAGATAGGTAAGAGAAGGAAGTTAATAAAAGCTGCAAAATGAGCTAAAAGACTTCAGAACTAGTTGAGTGAATTAAAATAAGGTGACTACTTATGAACTTCAGATTATCTATTAGTGCTCTTATTCAGAAATCCCTGCAAAGCTTCATCGAGTAGAGGAGTAGCCTAGTGGTTACAGCATCGGGTTGACAACCAGCAAAGCTAGGTTCAGATCCGGCTGCTGCTTCTTGTGATCTTGGGCATTTTCCCTTAACCCTCCATTGCCTCAGGTACAAAATTAGATTGTAAGCTCTATGGGAACAGGGAAATACCTAGTGCACCTGAATGTAACTCACCTTGAGCTACTATTCATAGAAAGTGTGAGATAAGTAGATAAGTAGAAATAAGCAGTGGATGTCCCCCAAGTCCATTTTAATAATGGCTTATGGACTTCTCTTTTAGGAAGCTATCCAAATCTTTTTTAAACCCCGCTAAGCTGCTTTTACTACATTCTCTCCCCAAACTTTTAGTTCTTATTCACGTCACAAACTCATGACAATTTCAGTGCTGCTTTTTTTTTTATTTATGGAAGTGTTTATTGAGAATTGTTTAACCAGTACAATAGTCATGCAGCTCAGTACATAGCAATATATGACACTTATACCTAATCACATCAGTGCTGCTTTTTATAGCCGACTCAGTTTAAAATATGTTTGGCAGGGGTCTAGAGAACAGGTCCATAAATAATTAACAGGCAGTCTTCTTCGCTGGCTGGCTTATTGGCATAGTTGGAAAGTACTTGAATGTTGTGATCTGGGTACTTCTGAACAATCCAAACCGGCTGGGCCGGGAATCTTCTCAAGCTCCACCAGCAAGACCACACCCGATGGCACTGAAAAACAAGCTGCTGTTCAGCTCCGCAGATTGTACTAAGTGGCGAAGCCATGTAAGGGCCCTAGTGGGCTGGGGGTCTTCTCAAGTTGTGCCAGCAAGAGCACACAAGATGGCACTGAAATGAACGCTGCTCTTCAGCTCGGCTGATTGCAGTGGCATAGCTATGGGTGGGCCCAAGTGGGCCAGGGTCCATGCACTTAGGGCTTAGGTACACACAAGAGCTGCACACTCTTAATTCAGCTGTAGTAGCTAGCAGAGGTCTCAACTGAGGATGACACTGAAAACACTGCTCTTGGTTGTTTTGGGGGAGCACTTGGGGGTTGGGTTTCGGGTTGATATATCTCATGTCGGGCTCAATTTGGGAGGGGGTACTTCAGTTTAACCAAGTGGGGTGTTAAATATTATAGATGATTGTTCTTGTGCTTTATAACACTTCGAATTTTTTCTTGGGTTGTGATGCCTGAAGTGATACCTGCAATATTGTTTTCTTGTAACCAATTTATTTTCTTAATAAAAAACAGTTAAAACATAAAATTTAAGCGGTAGGAGATGCAGTCGGGGGGGGGGGGCGGTGATGGGGATAAGGTATACTACATAAAAAATGTGCGTTTGATGTAGTTTTGCATGCTTATTTTGCGGATGTTGAGGTTTGATTATATGTTTCTTTTTGTTATTACGAGTTAAGTCTACCTAATAAAAAGATTTAAACATAAAAACTTAGCAGACAGGTACAGGCATAATTGAACAGTTTATAAGCAACAAGAACATAACCCCCTCACTAAATATTCACATATTATGACCCTTACTACATTTTTGACATATTAATCTATCCTGTCCCACATTCCCATCCTACCCCCCTCCATATATTCCCTCTACAGATTTTAGATCCAGACACCTGGGTTCCTTAACTAAAGCCAGGATGTTGCAAGGAACAGTATCGCTAGGAATGAGTGAGTCAGTGATAACTTTCCCAACCCAATGGAATTTAACAGTTCAAAATCCAGCTATGCATTCTGTAAGGCATTGTTGTCCACAATGGTCCAAATTCTCTGACATTCCTTCCATTGATAGGGTAGGATCCACTGGTCTTGTGGCATTCCAGCACCATTGTAGAATATTCTGCATTCCATTTACCATCTTGAAATTCCTTTCTCCGCACAAATAGTGATCTTCAAATCTGCCGCCATCTCAACCAAGATACCTGACAACCACCGGAAACTATTTGACATTTTAATAACAATAGCTCAGAGACTCATCTTAATGAACTGGAAGGACATAACATCTCTAAACTCCCACTTTTGGTGGCAATCGGTCTTATATTATCATAAACTGGAAACAACAGCAAATAAGGTAACTGGAATTACTGGAAAAAGCCTTTTAACATGGTCTTTACTTGAAACATATCTAAAAACTGTATAATATATGCCTAATTTTTAATATTATATTGATATATTATTTGGTAAGCAACCAGCAAACTAATCTATATTCTTTTCTTCTCTCTTCCTCTTTTGTTTTTGCCTTATAACCTCTACCATTCAATCTTTCTATATTTTCTTCTTACATATGTACTGATGTTTATCTTAACTAAAATAGGTTAAAGTCGTTCATCTTTTATTATGTTTCTCTTATATAAAAAATTCAATAACATTTCATGAAAACACTACTCTTCAGCTCTGCAGTGTCTCGTTGAACTCTGCCAATACTGGTACCTGCTTAGTTTTTGCGCATGTGTGGTTTCCGGTACCAACTGTCTCAGGGAAACCCAGCAGGCTGCAGAACTCAAGAGCAGCGTTTACAGAGTCATCTTTAGCTGGCAGGGCTTGGGATCCTTGACAGCTACTGCTAAGACTGTGCCAATTCATGTAGAAGGGGTGGACAGCACAGCCCACATCACTTATAATTTTTGTTCCACTTTTAAGGAATTTTCGTTAATGAACATTATTAATTTCTTATTATTCGGGTCAATAAACTTTTTATTCTTATCCCATTTTTGTTATGAAAAATAAAACGACATTTTTAGTTCTAGTTCTTAAGAACTAATGACCAAAAACCTTTGGTCTGATTATTATTCTCGTTAACAAAAATATCCTTCCCACTAGGGAGATTTGGGTGCCACTCCAAGCCTGGGTGCAGATGGAAGAAAAGTGAGCACAGAAGCAGAGATTGCTCTAGTCCCCCAAACTAGCCACCATGGTGCCCTTTTGTGGGTGCTGGGTGGGGGGCAGGGATTATGGAGATTTACAACCTACACTAGTCCCTTTAAGAGGCTCTTGGAAGCACAAGGCTGTGGGGTAGCCTGAAGCTTCCAGAAAGGAAAGATAATGCTAGCTCAACGATTGCATTATCTTTCCACGAATAATGCATATTGCTAGGTCATACGCAAGCTGCTTTGAATGCATGGCATCTCAATATTACTTAACTTACACTCTGCTAAACAAAAAGTACGATAAGGACAAAGAAATGCATGATTATGCCATTTAATGTGTGATATTAGGCAAAAAAGTAAAAGTGTTATTCTATTAACAAGTTAGTTAACAGCCCCTCATAATTTCTAAGCAGCAAAACAAATTATGCATTTATGCTAATATATTTTTAAAGGATTGATCTACCTCTTCAGGTCTTCCCAATGCAGGTGTTCCTGTGAGAAGAATGGCTCTAAGAGCTTTCTGCACTATCGGCAACAGGATCTTGCTGCGTGTTGCATTTCTAGACTTCATGTAGTGAGACTCATCAACCAAAACAACTTTAAAGTTTTGTTTATTCAGAGACTCAACTAACGTCTGTGCATCTGTAGTTAGAAGACCATACCCAAGAACAGTCACTTTACAGGATGATATCCTCCTAAAAAAAAACAAATCAGTTATAAATATTTTGGACACCAATATATCTCAAATACCAGTGCTGTAAACCTATGATAGCAGAGGGCACAAATATTACCACTTTTAGGTTTATGACAAAACTTTTTTATTGAATTATACAAAGAAAATGATAACAATGTAAACGTGTGCAGTTCAATCTTTGCTTCCTAATTACCATACACAAATAAAAAAGCTAAACAAAGTGGGGTGCTTTGGTTCTTATAGCCTCCCACAATAAGCACAGAACAGCCATTAAGCTATCAAATTTTATCCCCCCCTTCAGTTCCCTATTATATGCGTAGATGTATAGTTTTCCTTGAACAGGCCAGGAGACATACAATCCAATAACAATTTGTTTTTCAATACTATGATAAATCCATTCCCCCTAGTCCCCCTAGTCCTAGTCCACTTCACTCATTATTTTATAGACCTCTATCATATCTCCCCGCAGCCGCCTTTTCACCAAGCTGAAGATCCCTAGCCGCTTTAGCCTTTCCTCATAGGGAAGTCGTCCCATCCCCTTTATCATTTTCGTTGCCTTTCTCTGCTCTTTTTCTAATTCCACTATATCTTTTTTGAGATGCGGCGACCAGTATTGAAAACAATATTCGAAGTGCGGTTGCACCATGGAGCGATACAAAGGCATTAAAACATCCTCATTTTTGTTTTCCATTCCTTTCCTAATAATACCTAACATTCTATTTGGTTTCTTAGCCGCCACCGCACACTGAGCAGAGGTTTTCAACATATTAATGATGACGCCTAGATCCCTTTCGTGGTTGTTGACTCCTAACGTGGAACCTTGCATTACGTAGCTATGGTTCAGGTTCCTCTTTCCTACATGCATCACTTTGCACTTGCGCACATTAAACGTCATCTGCCATTTAGATGCCCGGTCTTGTAAGGTCCTCTTGTAATTTTGCACAATCCTCTCGCGATTTAACAACTTTGAATAACTTTGTGTCATCAGCAAATTTAATTACCTCACTAGTTACTCCCATCTAGATCATTTCTAAATTTGTTAAAAAGCAGCGGTTCCAGCACAGACCCCTGGGGAACCCTACTGTCTACCCTTCTCCATTGACAATACTGACCATTTAACTCTATTCTCTGTTTTCTATCCTTTAACCAATTTTTAATCCACAATAGGACACTACTTCCTATCCCATTTCCCTTTACTAAATCCATGTTGGCTTTGTCTCATTAATCCATGCTTTTGAATATGCTCTGTAATTTTGTTCTTTATAATAGTCTCTACCATTTTGCCCGACACCGACGTCAGATGCATTGGTCTATAATTTCTAGGATCCCCTCTGGAACCTTTTTTAAATAATCGGCGTTACATGGGCCACCCTCCAATCTTCTGGTACCACACTTGATTTTAAAGATAAATTACATATTACTAACAATAGTTCCGCAAGTTCATTTTTCAATTCGATCAGTACTCTGGGATGAATACCATCTGGTCCAGGAGATTTGCTACTCTTCAATTTGTTAAACTGACCCATTACATCCTCCAGGTTTATAGAGATTTCATTCAGTTTCTCCAACTTGTCAGATTTGAATACCATTTCTGGTACTGGTATCTCTCCCAAATCTTCCTCAGTGAAGATCAAAGAAAGAATTCATTTAATCTCTCCGATATGGCTTTGTCTTCCCTGATTGCCCCTTTTACCCCTCGGTCATCTAGCGGTCCAACTGATTCTTTTGCCGGCTTCTTGCTTTTAATATACCTAAAAAAAAATTTTACTATGTGTTTTTGCCTCCAATCTTTTTTTCAAAGTCCCTCTTTGCCTTCCTTATCAGCGCTTTGCATTTGACTTGACATTCGCTGCTGCTGCTGCTACTTATTATTATTATTATTTTCAGTCGGTTCCTTCTCCCATTTTCTGAAAGATTTTCTTTTAGCTCTAATAGCTTCCTTCACCTCACTTTTTAACCATGCCGGCTGTCGTTTGGTCTTCCTCCCTCCTTTTTTAATACGCGGAATATATTTGGCCTGGGCTCTAAGTTTTTTTTTCACCGTTCTTCTCATTTTATTATAGTCTCCTTTCTGAAAGTTAAATGCTAACATATTGGATTTCCTGTTTATACTTACTCCAAAGCTAATATCAAATCTGATCATATTATGATCACTGTTGTCAAGCCGCCCCATCACCATTACCTCCCGCACCAGATTATGCGCTCCACTAAGGACTAGGTCCAGAATTTTTCCTTCTCTTGTTGGCTCCTGTACCAGCTGCTCCATAAAGCAGTCCTTGATTTCGTCAAGGAATTTTACCTCTCTAGCATGCCCTGATGTTACATTTACCCAGTCAATATCGGGGTAATTGAAATCACCCATTATTATCATGCTACCCAGTTTGTTAGCCTCCCTAATTTCCAATAACATTTCTACATCTGTCTGTTCATCCTGGCCAGGCGGACAGTAGTACACTCCTATCACTATCCTTTTCCCCTTTACACATAGAATTTCAATCCATAGGGATTCCAAGATGTGTTTTGTTTCCTGCAGAATTTTCTTTTTTTTTTTTTTTTTTTTTTCTTATTTTCATTTATTTATTTATTTATTTATTTATTTATTTTTTTCCCAATATTTTATTGGCAATTTAGCAAATTACAATCATAACCAAATAACATCCAATATCAGTAACCAATTTTTGTTCATGGTCCCCCTCCCCCCCCTCCCTTTCTCCGTCAGTGGTGTTGCTTCTGATTCTTGAGATTGTTCATATATTGACCAAATGTTCGTGAATACTTTCATAGTGCCTTTCCTCTTAGCAGTCAATTTCGACATCTGATACAGAAAGTCCACTCTGCGAGCTATCAGTTGTAGTGTTGGTGTTTCAGTTTGTTTCCAGGCTCGGGCTAAGGCTATCTTGGCCGCTACAAAGTACTGAGTAGCCAATCTATGTTGTCCACTGGGTATTGAGCTAGGCCGGAAATGGAGGAGGCAATGTTCTGCTTTCTTTGGGTATGGTTGAGGCAATACTGTATTTACCAACTCCACTACTGCCTCCCAAAACAATTCCACCTTCGGACATGTCCACCAAATATGGTAAAACGTGCCCTGAAGGCCACATCCCCGCCAACATTTTCCCGAGGTCCCCGGATATATCTTTTGCAATCTATCTGGGGTATAATACCACCAGTACAATAACTTATGGCCATTTTCATTGATAGATTGTGCTGGGGATGCCTTGAGCAGATATTTGTAATTGCTCATCCAAATTGTTCTAGGGTGTGTACATTGCAAAACGTTTTCCCATTTCTTATGATAAAAAATTTGAGGGTCTGTCCTGCCCAATAGTGCAAGATATATCCGGGAGATACTACCTCTGCCCCCTCCCTTACGCATTGCTAATTCAAGAGTTGTCTCTTCTAGATCTAATTCATCTTGTGCTCGTCTTTTAATAAAATTACGCAGACAACAGTAATAAACAAGATCTTTTTCCGATAGACCATACTCTTCTTGAAGTTCCTGGAAACTAATCATATTGCCCTCCGCCCATACCTGTCCCAGTGTGTATAAGCCTGCTTTTGCCCAGTTATCAAACACCTTTTCTGATCTCCCAAGTGGGAAACCCTCCGCCCATCGTATTGCTGTTTTTCGGTAATATTTCCTTTCCGGGAACATATGCTTTCTAATTTGTAACCACGTTTGGAGCGGGTGTTTTAGACTCATAGGTAATTCCTGCAATATAGATGTCAGATCTCTCCCTGATATCCACAATATGTCCTCTATCGTGTACCTACCTATCCATGCTCTCTCCCAATGCATCCATTTCTTTATTGTCCCTGGAGCCCAGTCAGCTAGTATTCTTAATTGTGCTGCTTGGTGATATAGATAAAAATTGGGTGTTCCCATACCACCTCGGTCTAGTGTTTGATACATCGTGGCTCTATTAACCCGTGGTGGCCTTTTCCTCCATATATATCGAAACATTTTCTTATTTAATTGCGTGAAGAAGGAGGCAGGTATCGGTATGGGCAGTGCCAGAAATAAGTATAATAATTTGGGGAGCAACATCATCTTGATAGCATGTATACGCCCTTTCCAAGATATATTGAGGCCCTCCCATCTATCTAATTCCTGAAAAAGTTCAGCTATCTTTACTGGAAAATTAGCCTGAAATAGATCTTCTATCTTGGGTGTGATCTGTATTCCTAAGTATTTAATGGATTTTTGCGCCCAGGCAAATGGAAATGCTTCTCGCAGAGCCGGTATCTCTTCATTCGGTACTGTTATGTTTAATAAGGTAGATTTAGTTAAATTGGGTTTAAATCCCGACACTGCTCCATAATATGACACGTGATCTATTGCTTTTTGTACTGATATTGCAGGCTGCGCAAGAGTGAGTAGTATATCATCTGCAAAAAGTAGAAGCTTTTGCTCTTTTCGCCCTCGTACTATGCCCTTTACTTCCTCATCATTTCTCAATATACAAGCGAGCGGCTCTACCGTTAAAGCAAACAGAAGCGGGGAGAGGGCACACCCCTGCCTAGTTCCCCGCCGAAGCGGGAAGGCCGCAGTATATGATCCATTAATTTTTAATATTGCTTTCGGGTCTTTATATAAAAGTTGCAGCCATGTTAGATACCGCCCCTTTAATCCCACCTGTCGAAGCACCGCAAAGAGGTATGCCCAATCAACACGATCGAACGCTTTTTCTGCGTCAATGGATAGTAATACTGCTGGTACTTTTTCATCTTGGGTGTATTGGATAGTATGGATGAGGCTTCGAATGTTGTCAAACGTTTGTCGCCCTATAATAAATCCCGCCTGATCTTCGTGAATCAAGTTTGGGAGCTGTTTCTGTAGCCTATGTGCTAATATTTTCGTAAAGAGTTTATAATCCACGTTGAGCAAGGATATCGGGCGGTAGGAGCTACATTGTTGGGGGTCTTTGCCTGGTTTTAAGAGCAGTGTTATTGCTGCTAGTCTCCATGTTTGTGGTATCTCTTGAACCTCTTCCAGCTCATTAAATACCCTCTCTAATATTGGGATCAGGTGTTTTGCAAATGTTTTATAAAATTTTATAGTATACCCATCTGGGCCTGGTGCTTTCCCATGTGCACTATCTTTAATTGCCCATTTAATTTCCTCCGATGTTATGGGGGCCGATAGTGTTTCGCTCTCCACTCCCTGTAATTGGGGAATACCACTCTCTTTCAAGTATCGTTCCACGATTGCTGGCTCCAATGTGGACTCTTTCTCATATAGTGAGGTATAGTATTCTAGAAAGGTTCTCTGTATTTGATCTAATTGTGTGATGTGTTCCCCGTTCGTATCTCGTATCCCCCCTATATGATTCCGCTGAACTTGTTTTTTAAGCTTATTGGCCAAAAGCCTACCCGCTTTCTCCCCAAACTCAAAATGTTCTTGCTGGGTCTGTTGTAGTTGCGCCGCTAGGCTTTCCATTTGGAGTTCGTTAAGTGCTAATCTCAACTGGTGTAACTTTTCTGCCTCATTAGTATCGTCTGGTTGTGCTTTGTGTTTCTGTTCTGCTTGCCTGAGTTCGTTCCTAACATTGTTTTCCTGGTCCATGCGAGTTTTCGATATATGGGCTCGTAGTGCTATTAGACGCCCTCTGATCACTGCCTTGAGACCTTCCCACAAGGTACTCACTCTGACCTCGCCTGTATCATTAAATTTAAGATATTCCATAATATATTGTTCTATCTCTAGTATATTTCTCTCATCATATAGTAAGGTATCGTCTAGTCGCCAATATCGTATGCCTACAAGGTGAGTTCCTAGGATAAGTGTCAGTATTACCGGGGCATGATCAGACCATGTGCGAGGTTCTATGCTAGCATCTTGTGTCTTTCTTGCTATATTTACATCTCCCAGCCAACCATCTATTCTAGAATATGTTTTATAATTGGGGGAGTAATATGTGTAGTCCCTCTCATTACCATTTTTCTCTCGCCAAATGTCTATCAGTCCCCACCGGGCCATTAACTGTTTCAATAATTTCCTATCTGTTTTGGCATACACTGCAGACCCTGTAGAGTTATCTATATGGGGGTGCATGGTGACATTGAAGTCTCCACCCACTAATAAGTGGCCCTGCTGGTGTTGCTTCAGAACCCCTTCTATCTGCTCCCAGAAAGGGCCCTGCCCCTGATTAGGGGCGTACACATTAAGTATAGTATACGTGGTATTATATACAGAAACCACCATCAATAGATATCTCCCTTCTTTATCACTTACAGTTTTCAAAATCTGCCATGGACGAGACGTTGCCAGCGCTATCAGAACCCCTCGCTTTTTAGGCATAGCAGCACAAGAGGAGAACTTAATAACAGAGTATCGTCCATGTTTCACCAGTTTCTCATGCACTTTTTTCAAGTGAGTTTCTTGCAAAAGGACTATATCAGCCAGCAAGCGTACCATATCTTTAAACATTAACTTTCGCTTTGTAGGTGAATTAAGCCCTCTTACATTTAAAGTAACAATTTTCAATTCTTTATCAACCATACATATAACAACTTTTAGTTATAAAATTACCACTGACTTCCCTTTCCCAATCCCCTACTTGCCTCCCCCCTCCCCTCCTCCCCAAAGCCCATGTATGACATATCCTTCCCCTTGGGTATGACATGCCTAGGAGGTAAGTGAGTTCGATCCCAAAACATTACCAGCCTGGTATTGCTGTGCCTTGTTCAATCACACGCCATTATAGCCCTCTTCATTGATGTCTATTTTGACTCATTGTTAATTCCTCTATTTGTAATCCATCAGCGTTGGTTGGGCCCTGTTTGACCTGATTGCTGCCTTCTCAGCCTTCCTCGTCCTTGCGAGACACGCTGCCATCGCGCTTTAGCGCTATTCTGTGGGATAGCCTTTGGGCAGTTTGAGTGCGTAGGTTCCGCCATTGCTCCTTGGCCCAGATGTTCTTGGGCTTCCTCCAGCGATGTTATTCTGCACTGTTTACCCGCTTTATAAAATAGCAGGGCAAATGGATGTTGCCATTTATATTTTATCCCTTCTGTTCGCAGTTGCGCTGTAAGTGGCTGTAGTTCTCGTCTGCGCTTGAGTGTAGTTGCCGAAATGTCTTGAAATATTTCCAGCGGATAGGTATTCCATGTGATCGGGCTATTTGCCCGTGCTTTATGCATAAGTTGATCTTTAACTTTATATTCAGCGAAACAGGCAACTATGTCTTTAGGTACATTAGCCCGTTGTGGGCCTAGCGCCCGATGCGCCCTTTCAATTTTTATTTCCTCAGCGGTGACCACATGCTCCGATGTAGACAGGAGTTGGGCTGCTATGTCCTTTACAACTTGTTCGCAATCATTATGCTCTGGTAGTTCAGGGAGCCCTCGTATCCTAATATTGGACCTTCGGCTCCGATTTTCTAAATCTTCCACTTTATCTGTTAAAAAGCGTAAGTTCGTGCGCTGTTCCTGCACAGTGGTCTCGATGGTATTTAGGGAGTCTGCATGCTCTTCCAGGCCAATTTCTACTTCATTAACTCTGTTCCCTAATTCCGTAATTTCTCCTCTGAGTTCTGCTCCAAGCTGGGCAAAATCCTTGCGTATCTCTTTCATTTCCGTTTTTAATATCTTGGAACCAGGTTTTAAGCTGCTCCCATTTATCGGGCAGCAATTCATTATCTCCATCGTCCCCGCTTTCTTGCTGAGGCGATGATGCTCGAGACCGCATGGCGCTTTCGTTAGCGTTTGTGCTCGCGGCCTGTGCTGTTTCTTTGGCCTCCCGCTGATGGTAAGCAAAAGCGGCTAAATCAGCTGGTTTAGTTTTAGTGTTCGACATCTTTGGTATCACTCGCCTTTCGCCGCTCTAATCCGCCTCCAGGGCTATTTCAAAATCGCTAAATATAGCTAAAAGCTTCGTTTTTCCAGGCTGGGTGTCGGGAGCTCCGCTATTAGACCTCCATAACGGAGCGTGACGTCACTTCCTCCCCTTTCCTGCAGAATTTTCAATCTATTTCACTCAAGGCTAATCTTAAACAGGCTACCAATACTACCATAGCTCTGACATTGTCAGTTGTGATATGACGCTTAAGAGTCGCATCTGCCCCTCTAATTTAATCCACTCTATCACTGCAATAAAATTTGTGCCTATTTGTGTTAATGACAGACAGCACAACAAATATACCCAGACCACATTATCTCCCATCTATCTCTTCCCCCTCTCATGCACCCCTGACCTGCAACTGGTATATCTGATTTGTATATCTGACTTCTATTTGTACATCAAACTCCTACCTGTAAATCCAACTGACTAGTTGTACATCTGACTTCTATCTGTAAACCTGATTGACTTCTTTTTGTATATCTGACTCTATTGTAATTCTGAATGAACTTAATGTAAGCCACATAGAACCGTGTCCCCAACTCAGACTTATGTGGGGTATAAATCCAATAAAGTAAAAATGTAAAATGTACTCCGAAATGAAATTACCCCTATAATCAGCTTGTCATTAAGTTAACTTTCATTTTATTACAGTACATACAACATTGGCACTATTTTTAATGCACAATTTAAGGATCTCTTATTGCATTAGCCCCTAAGGCAGCAAACCTCTGTACACACCACAATCTCACCTACACAAACTATCATGACCTCTCACAAGCCTTAATTTTTCCTCCAATAAGTTGATTTCTAATTGTCTGTACTACTTTTAAGTAAAAAACATTAAAAACAATCTTTTAAACTACAGTTCTTTCAAAGCATCCTTAGGAAACTGCTTGTAGTCTAAGTGATGGATTGGTTCATTCAACTTCCAAAATCTAAAACAACAATCTAAAAATCCAAGGGAGACATATGTGTCAGGCAGTGAGAGGCTGATATGCACAGACAGGAGGAGGGACCTTGGGGTGACAGTATCTGAGGATCTGTAGGCGATGAAACATTGTGACTAGCTGGTGGCTGTAGCCAGAAAGATGCCAGGTTGAATAGAGACAGGTTTAACCAGCAGAAGAAAGGTGGTGTTGATGCAACCGTACAAGTCGTTGGTGAGACCCCACCTGGAGTATTCTGCTGAGTTTTGGAGATCGCATCTTGCTAAAAATGTAAGAAAACTTGAAAAGGCCCAGAGGAAGGCGACAAAAATTATATGGGGATTGTGCCAAAAGACATATAAGAAGAGACTAAAAGACCTGAATACGTATACCCTAGAGGACAGGAAGAACAGAAGAAATGATACAAATGTTTAAATACTTGAAAGGTATTAATATTGAAACAGATATTTTCCAGAGAATGGAAAACGGTAAAACTAGAGGAAATTAATTGAGGTTGTGAGGTGGTAGACTTAGGAGTAATGTCAGAAAATTATTTTTCACAGAGAGGATGGTTGATGCCTGGAATGCCCTCCTGAGGGAGGTAGTAGAGAAAAAAAGACTGAAGAGGAATTCAAAATGGCGTGGGATGAACACAGACGATCTCTAATTAGAAAATGAATGATATTAAAAAACAAAATTTAAAGGGTTGCATATCAAGTGGTGCTTAGATGGCAACTCTAGATGCATCAACTAAGGCCGGTGCTGGGCTGCCTTGCACGGTCTGAGTGCCGCATATAGCAATCTGGTTTAGGATGGGCTGGAGAGAGCTTCAACGGAAACTAAAATAATTTGGAATGTGAGGAAAGTGCCGGGCAGTCTTTTATGATCTGTGTCCCACAACTGACCAGACTGATTCGGATAGGCGTTGACAGCAACTTCAGCAGTTAGAGCATAAGGACAGAACCGGGTGGACTTCTACGGTCTATGTCCCAGAAACAAAGAAAGACTGCAATCAAGTATATAATATCTCGTTCATTGTTGATTTAATCTAGAATTGAGAATGAATGTGACTGTTGGGCAGACTGGATGGACCATTCAGGTCTTTTATCTGCTGTCACTTAGTATGTTACTACGTAACATTATAGTTGGGGGGGTAATTTGCTCATTTTCTACAATATTTTCCTGAACTTTTGCAGAGTATGGAAAGTCAGTGATACACTTCATTTAAATAATGAAAATAATGTTTTACTTGGTCTGGTGGAAAACCTGGTTATGAGAATAGTCAGTAATTAAAGCACTTTGATTGCTGAACAGAAAAACTGTTTTGACTTTATCAAGTTTGGTCTATACAGAGCATAGACTCAAATACATGTATGTCCAAATAAAGCCCCCAAACTACATTTTGTACTGTTCACATGTATTTGACTTCAGAATTTTATGGCACTAAGTAATTTTCCCTTGAGAACACTGTACCCCTATAACCGTTTCACAGACATACAAGCACATTCCTGAAATAACAAGCAAGCAAGTTTTAACTCACCCTATGTCAATTTTGTTCTCAATGACACTGATATCTTCTGGGCCTAGCTCAGGAATCCATTTCTCCATCTCTTCTATCCAAGGATACTTCAGTGATGATGGGACCACTATAAGGAGAGGCCATTCATTTTTGTAGAAATAAGCTACTGCAATTGCTTGGATTGTCTTCCCAAGGCCCATCTAAATAAGGAGGGAAATGCTGAAGTAAAACAATCTAAATCTAGATATAGTGTGTTAAAAGTATGCTGTTTTGATTTTACATTTAATTACTCTCCTTTCCAAATCTGAGCTTAAGGGAAGTTGAAGTCAGGTACAATTGGTAGTTTGCTGTTCCCGAAGAGTTCACTATTTAACTTAGCACCTGAGACAATGTAAGGTGAAATTATTTACCCAATGTTACAAGAAAAAAAAAAATAGAATGTAACCCTGCCTTCTCTGATCCTCAGTCAGCTATTCTAGCCACCAAGGATATTCCTCTGCCCCACAATTTTGTAATTTCTTAGACAGCATGATTTAGATCTTCCCTATTGGTTTTCATAATACCCTAAAAGTTATGTTTGATTCCATTTCAAGTGCACTTCAATAAAGTCATAGCAATTAATGCCAACTTAATTTCTTGTAATTATAAGACTGGGGATTGAGTTTCAGTTTTCTAACAAATCATCTAACATATTCAGAAGGACAAAAAAAACGTATTAGGCTTTACTAGAATGATGGTACATACTACATCTGAATTATGGTTTATTTTTTTATTTTTATTACATTTGTACCCCGCGCTTTCCCACTCATGGCAGGCTCAATGCGGCTTACATGGGGCAATGGAGGGTTAAGTGACTTGCCCAGAGTCACAAGGAGCTGCCTGTGCCTGAAGTGGAAATTGAACTCAGCTCCCCAGGACCAAAGTCCACCACCCTAACCACTAGGCCACTCCTCCACTGTTGCTACTATTTGAGATTCTACATGGAATGTTGCTATTCCACTAGCAACATTCCATGTAGAAGTCAGCCCTTGTAGATCACCAATGTGGCCGCGCAGGCTTCTGCTTCTGTGAGTCTGACATCCTGCACGTACGTGCAGGACGTCAGACTCACAGAAACAGAAGCCTGCGCAGCCTTCTACATGGAATGTTGCTAGTGGAATAGCAACATTCCATGTAGAATGTCCAACAGTAGCAACATTCCATGTAGAATGTCCAACAGTAGCAACATTCCATGTAGAATCTCCAATAGTATCTATTTTATTTTTGTTACATTTGTACCCTGCGCTTTCCCACTCATGGCAGGCTCAATGCGGCTTACATGGGGCAATGGAGGGTTAAGTGACTTGCCCAGAGTCACAAGGAGCTGCCTGTGCCTGAAGTGGGAATCAAACTCAGTTCCTCAGGACCAAAGCCCACCACCCTAAACCACTAGGCCACTCCTCCTCCACTGTTGCTACTATTTGAGATTCTACATGGAATGTTGCTATTCCACTAGCAACATTCCATGTAGAAGTCAGCCCTTGTAGATCACCAATGTGGCCGCGCAGGCTTCTGCTTCTGTGAGTCTGACGTCCTCAGACTCACAGAAACAGAAGCCTGCGCAGCCTTCTACATGGAATGTTGCTAGTGGAATAGCAACATTCCATGTAGAATGTCCAACAGTAGCAACATTCCATGTAGAATGTCCAACAGTAGCAACATTCCATGTAGAATCTCCAATAGTATCTATTTTATTTTTGTTACATTTGTACCCTGCGCTTTCCCACTCATGGCAGGCTCAATGCGGCTTACATGGGGCAATGGAGGGTTAAGTGACTTGCCCAGAGTCACAAGGAGCTGCCTGTGCCTGAAGTGGGAATCAAACTGAGTTCCTCAGTTCCCCAGGACCAAAGTCCACCACCCTAATCACTAGGCCACTCCTCCACTCCTATATGATGGTATAGAAATTTGCTGGGCAGCAGTCATACAAATATTCCACAATACATTTTTTTTTTTTTTACTTTTGCAAATTTTTTTGTAGGAAACTCCTCCTTTCATTCATCTTCAGGAAGAGGGAGCATGACCTGGCAGAGACGGAAAATGTGCTTGAGCAGCGGCTCCACATGGCACCAGTGTACTTTGTAATGCTGACACCAGAGGGAAGGAGCTGGGATTTGGAAAGGGAGGTTTGAGGGACTGAGGAAAAGGGAAAAGGCAGAGGAAAGAGAAAGAGAAAATGGGCAGAGAAGAGAGAAGTGGATGGCAGAACTGGAAGCGGAAGAAAAACAAAGAGAGAGAAGTGGATATGGTTGAACTAAAGAGCAGAGAAGAAAGAGGAGTGGAAATTATAATTTTTATGGTAAAGCATTGCCATGAGAAGGCCCTACAACTTAATTTCTTATAATTATTAGATTGGGGATTGATTTTTGGTTTTCTAAGAAACTGTCCAGGTGTCCTAGACTTGCAGGCCAAATATTTGCTAACCTAAGTTAAAGAATTGTTTGGCTGTATAACCTCTTCCCTCTGTGCAGTTTACCTCCAAATGCCTTTATTTACAATTGTAACTGCAGTGCCCCTGCCTCCACTCACTTCCAACCCACTTAAAGTACAAAGATACTTCACTGCTGTTTTAGCCAGAAAATATATCTAGCAGCAGTAGCAATGCTGTGAAAACAAATATTGGTTTTGGTAGCCTCAAAACACACTAATTAAATGGAAAAAACAATTACAGTTTATCAATATTTAAAAGTAGAAGCCCTAGATATAATAATCAAAATCAACCCAAAATTCAGGAATGTTAATTATTACCAAGATTTTTAATAAGTGCATTAACCATGGAAGAGCTTTCATAGTATTTTAATTGGTCTCAAAAACTAAAATCCATTAATATTCCAAAAGTATTTTGAAAGTTGATCTATTTTTACATGCTTATTATTCCGTTTAAGGTAAAATTATGTCTTAGCTGATAATTTTCTTTCCTTTAACGCAGCAGATTAATCCAGGAACTAGTGGGTTAAGTCCACCTACCAGCAGGTGGAGATAGAGATAAACAAACTAAAGGCAATGATGCCAGATGGCCAGCTCCTTCCTCAGTTAGTATGTCATTCGTAAGCATTTGCCATGGCCAAAAATATGAAACCAATAACAACCAGAAACCATCCTCACTATGAAAAACAACTTGATCAAGAAATCGGAATCCTTTCCGTGTTCCCATATCTGTCTGAACTCTGCAAAAGAGAACCTGGAAGGAAAAAATTACCATACTGCACGGAAAATGAAAAAAACGTCGGCTGAACTAGGGAGGGATCCTGGATTCATCTGCTGCGTTAAAGGAAAGAAAATTATCAGGTAAGACATAATTTTACCTTCCTTGTCACTTGCAGCAGATGAATCCAGGAACTAGTGGGATGTACCAAAGCATTCCTTAAGTAGGGTGGGAAGCCAACACTCCCCGCGCCAACACTCCCCCCTCCCAAAAAAAAAAAAAAACTGCATCCTCCCGAGCAGACACGTCTAGCCTGTAATGCTCGCAAAAGTATGACGAGACGCCCAAGTAGCCGCTCGACAAATCTCTTCCAGAGATAAGGCCGATGCCCAAGAAGCCACCTGTGCCAGAGTAGAATGTGCCTTCAGGGCCACTGGAGACGCCTGCCCTTGTAGCATACACGCCGCTCCAATGTCTTCCCTAATCCAGCAAGCAATGGAAGCCTTAGAAGCAGCCTCACCTCTTTTCGATCCCGACAAGAACACAAAGAGATGATCCGAGCGTCGAAACTCATTAGAGATCTACTAGTACTGAAAAACAAGGCTCTTCGCACGTCCAGGAAATGTAGCGATGCAAACTCCACCGGATAATCCTCTCTTCGAAAAGACGGAAGATAAACCGCCTGATTAACATGGAAAGCCAAAACCACTTTAGGTAGAAACGACGGCACCGTCCAGATCAACACCCCTGCTTCAGAAAACTGCAAAAAAGCATCTCTGGAAGACAAAGCCTGAATTTAAGAAATCCTCCTAGCCGAAGCAATGGCCACCAAAAACACTGTCTTAAGTGTTAGATCCTTCTCAGAAACATTCAACGGCTCAAACGGTGGGGCCTGAAGGGCTCGCAGTACCACATTCAAATGCAACGCCAGGCATGGCTGCCGCAGAGGAGGCCGAAGTCGAAGACCCCCACGTAGCAAACGGACCACGTCAGAGTGAGCTGCTAAAGAGGAACCATCCGGTTTGCCCCTAAAACAAGCTAGCGCGGCCACCTGCACTCGAAGGGAATTATATGCCAATCCCTTTTGAAGACCATCCTGAAGGAACTCCAGAATAACCGGAATGTCCGCCCAAAAAGGCGATTCAGCACACAAAGCACACCACGCCAAGAAAGCTTTCCACACTCGCCCAAAAGATTTTGTAGTTCCTGCCTTAAAAATGTCAAGTGTGTGAAGTCCAAAAAAACAGTAGTTCCATAGTTGTTGTTTTATTTTCTCTCTCTCTCTGTATATACTAGCCGTTCGTTGAGCCCGTAAAAACGGGCTAGTAAAGGCCCCCCCGGATATGTCGCCGCCCCCGCCCCCCCCCCCCCCCGGAGTCCGCTCCGCCACCCCTCCACCTGGGCCGGGTACCTGGCTTCACTATTCAAACCGCCGGAACGCAGCACACAGCTCATCTGAACTGCTGTCGGCCTTCCTTCTTCTCTGCGTGTGTTCCACCCTCATGTGACGTAACGTCGGCGAGGGCGGGACACAGGCAGGTAAGGAAGGCCAATGGCAGCTCAGATGAGCTGTGTGCTGCGTTCCGGCGGTTTGAATAGTGAAGCCAGGTACCCGGCCCAGGTGGAGGGTGGGTGGCGGCGGCGACTCAGGGTGGGTGGGGGGAGCGGTAGTGGCAACCCTGGGGGGGGGGGGGAGCGGTGGCGACGGCGGTTCGCTCATTCGCAGGTCGCAAGTTCCATCTCTGTCACGCCCCCGTCATCACGTATTGACGCGGGGGCGGGACAGAGAGGGTCTCTACTGCGCATTTGCGAGTGAGTACGCCTCTTGCCATATATATATATATATATATCTCACACTTTTAGACACAAACCTGCTTAACAGACGTGCTGCTTCCAGATAAAATTTAGTAAAATTTCCCCATTTAAAAATAGCTGAATATACAATTACGGCATCTTTCATCACCATGTTAAAAAAAAAAACCCAGCTCACAAACGAGTCCAAGACAGCTTTGCTAGTACACTGCTTTTTGACTGCTCAGGGATGGCACAGCAGGCATTCACAGGAAGCAACTGAAAATGGTCTTTAAAATCCAAATAAATTCTAAACTCTGGGTATGGGAGGTGGGGACAGGTGGGTGAATGAGGTGGGAGGAAAGGGTGGAAAGGGGGAGGGAGTTGGGATGAGGTGATGTTTATTTTACAAGATCATTGTTTGAAGTCTGGCGTCTTGTACAGTTGTGACATGTATGATTTAAACAATAAAAAAAAAAGAAAATTAAAAAAAATTTCTATTCTGTACCTGCTATCAGCTTTTCTGGATCCAATAAATGTTTCAGTAATATCTATGGAGAAATTAGGTCTTACCTGATAATTTTCTTTCCATTAGTTCTTCACACTATTCCAGGACAAGTGGATAGTTATGTCCATTGACCAGCAGGTGCAGATAGAGAATACAGAACTGAGCACCACTACATAGCTCCCTGGTAGCAGCTCAACTCCTCAGTATTTTTTTATTTATTTATTGCACTTGTATCCCACATTTTCCCACCTATTTGCAGGCTCAATGTGGCTTAAGTAAGAAAACACACCCAATCAGGAGCATGGTCAGCAATCAACATATCCAGCCCCAAGGATGTCCTGAGGCCCAAAGCACAGCAGAGAACACACTACCCCGGGTCCATGCTCCCAGGGGACACAGCCATCCCCGTGTCATGGCAGGGCACAGCACCACCGGTCCGCCAAACTCACTGCGCTGCCTGCACTTACTGAGCAGAACACTCCAGGGGGGAAAGCACGACAGGGACCCAAGCACCACCAGGTATGTCTGCCCACTATGCTCAACCGGGAACCAGTTGACCAACTGGACCAGGAGCAAGGCCTCAGAACCAGAGAAAGCCTGTCCATCCACCTGCTGGAGATAGAAGATACAGAGGAGCTGAGCTGCTAGCAGGGAGCTATGTAGTGGTGGTCAGTTCTGTATTCTCTATCTCCACCTGCTGGTCGATGGACATAACTACCCAATTGTCCTGGAACAGTGGGAATGAACGTAATGGAAATAACTTCTAGAGCTCCACGGATACAAATAATTTACATTAATTGTACTTATACAAAATATGAATTACTTACCTCATCAGCTAGCATACATCTAAAAATGAAAAGAAAAGATTATTAAAAAAAAAAAAAAAAAAAACCAAACATCCAGAATACTATTATCTAGTCTTTATACAGGAGCCCTTAAATACAATTGTCTGACTGTAAAACTATAAGGAGGAACTACCGTATTTTTCGGACTATAAGACGCACTTTTTTCCCCAAAAATTTGGGAGGAAAATGGGGGGTGCGTCTTATAGTCCGAAGGTAGCGTTTTTGGACCGCCGTCCCGTACTTACACGATGCCATGTTCCCTGGTGGTCTAGTGACGTCGGGGCAGGAAAGAGCCCCCTCTTTCCTGCCCATCGCGCTGCTCTCCGTGCTCCTCACTGCTTTCTGACGGTCTCGTCGATATTCAAAATGGCCGCCGAGATTCTCGGCGGCCATTTTGAATCTCGCCGAGACCGTCCGAAAGCAGTGAGGAGCACGGAGAGCAGCGCGATGGGCAGGAAAGAGGGGGCTCTTTCCTGCCCCGACGTCACTAGACCACCAGGGAACATGGCATCGTGTAAGTACGGGAAGGCGGTCCAAAACTCGGACAAGACGCACCGGAGCACCTAGGTTTTAGAGGAGGGAAAAAGGAAAATTTTTTTTTTCCTATTTCCCTCCTCTAAAACCTAGGTGCGTCTTATTGTCCGGTGCGTCTTATAGTCCGAAAAATACGGTAAGTTACAGAACAACTCATTTCACTTTGGAAATAGTTATAGAAATCTGGATTGCGCTAACACAAGAGCTTGGGGAATAGCAACATTCACAATTTTCCATTATTTTATGACAGTGTTAAAACATTTTATTGTGAGGTATCCCATTATCTGAAGATAAAGGAATTTATTCACTACCACCACAGAACTGACCTACTTGTCTGAGGAAATAAAAAAGGATCTTCCAACAGACTAGGGGATGGGGGAGTAATTACTAACGTGTATAGAGAACAACATAGAATATTTGCCAGTTAACACGTTAAATGGCAAAAGTGTGGGTTATTTTATCATAATGTATGTTAATTTACATAATAAAAAAAAATACAAAGAACCTCATTACTAGGCAAATTAAATTACACAACTTGTGTTGAATTTCAAAAGGCCATCAGGGACCTTGGGAGAGACCATCACCATCTTTCTTTTTTTTTGGCCACAAGCTTCACATTGAGGAATGCTGCCAGAACTTAATGCTCTTAATATTGGGCCTCTCTTCCCTTCTCCCACAAGGACATTTCTTCCTACCCCCCACCAACCGATGGTCCAGCATCGCTCACTCTGACCCTCCCTCCACCTCTCGTGTCAGGTCGGGCCATTTATAATCTGCTTTATCTACAACTATGGATGGAGTACAAAAAAATCCATTAAAAAACAATCTTCATAGTTTGACCATCAAACATATGCTTGATTACATCAGAACCTTTAAACTAAAATATTGATCAGAGGGTTTCAACGTATCATCGACAACAACGCCAAGATCCCTTTCTTGATCTGTGACTCCTAATGCGGAACCTTGCATCACGTAGCTATAGTTCGGGTTCCTCTTTCCTACATGCATCACTTTGCACTTGTTCACATTAAACGTCATCTGCCATTTAGACGCCCAGTCTCATAAGGTCCTCTTGCAATTTTTCACAATCCTTTTGCAATTTAACAGCAAATTTCATCAGCAAATTTAATTACCTCACTAGTTATTCCCATCTCTAGATCATTTATATGTTAAAAAGCAACAGATCCCTGGGAACCCCACTATCTACCCTTCTCCATTGAGAATACTGATCATTTAACTCTACTTTCTGTTTTCTACTTTTACCCAATTGTTAATCCACAATAGGACATTACCTCCTATCTCAAGACTTTTTAATTTCCTCAAGAGTCTTTCATAAGGTACTTTGTCAAATGCCCTTTGAATATACAGATACACAACATCAACCGGCTCATCTTTAACCACGTGTTTATTTACCCGTTCAAAGAAATGTAGTAGATTGGTGAAGCAAGACTTCCCTTGACTAAATCCATGTTAGCTTTGTCCCCTTTTTCTTTTGAAACATAAGCACTTTTGACATATGATGTGAAGAGCATTATCCTTTTGGGGAACTAGTCATATTTTGGATGTGTGTTTTTTCCCCTAATACTCTTAACATTGGTTGTATGCACACCCATGCCCCATCAACCACTGCAGCTGTAATGATCATCAAGCGAGCATAACGACACATTTGTGGCAATTGCTACCTTGCATTTGCTTCCTTCTCAAAACTTTTTTTTTCAACTGTAAGGGAAAGAGCAGAACACCTTGAGATCCCTGGGCCTTAGTCTTCTGAGGGTGTGTCTCAGGAAGGTAGAACTGTTACTGTTCTCCTGATGTTAAGTTCCTGCTTTTACCTCTCCTTTCTTTGCCTCGTTTTACTCTGCTGCTTTTCCCACTGATGGCTCTACTCCCTCCCCTTGCCTCAGAATTGCTTAAGGTAACATCACTGCTAAAACAGTATTTATCTCCGACTGTACCAAAGAAGTGCAACCAAGGAGCAGATCACTCTCCTTGGGCGCTCCTAGGCTTTTCTGTGGACCCCTTTAAGTATTAACTTTCCACTATGCTCACACTACTAGTACTCACTATGGAGCCTTTGGCTCTCTGTATCAGCTGCCCCATCCTGATTCTTATTACACCCTAGTCTCCCTTTTCCAGCTTCTCCCTATCCACTGCTTCCTCTTTCTCATTCCTCTTTTTGCTCGTTCCTCCACACCGCCCCCAGATGGCCCAGGAGAGGGGTACAGGATGGAACGGGTTTTCTGGGAGGGGGTGGGGGAGGCTGGCTCTGGAGGATACTCTTACAGCGACAGCAGTGGGGGGGCAGGGCCATGGTTTGGCTCTGGCTGAAATCAAGCGGAGAATTATGGCCATGGATTTGGTTTTGGTCGGCCTCTATCTACAACCTATGACAAGCAAACACATTATTTCCTATAAACCTTAAATAAGCGGATTCTTGGGCACCAGCCAATTCAAGGAGGAGGTCTCCAACCACCAGATGTGCCATGAAAGGATAGACCCCAGCCAAGAGGCGGAGAAGAGAGTATCTCGCTCTGGGCCATGACGAACGTCTCCCATTTATAGTGTTGCATACATCTAGTAGTGCTATAGAAATGCTAAGTAGTAATAGAGGGGAGGGAGAGGGACATCTGTATTGGGGATAGATAAGTATACAAATTAAGTCAAAGCATGGGATATACTAATTATGTTTTCCGTGAAATAGATTTGTCATTTTGTAAGCTATACGTTTAGAGGGGGAAGAATCAGGGAGGGAAAGGGAAAGGCAAAAAAGTAAATTAGAAAAAAAAAAAAAAAAAACCCACTACCAAAGACCTTTAAAACATGGAAGATAGGACCACCACAAAAATAAGGGGCCCTTTTACTAAGCAGTGGTAGACCCACCACGGGCTTACTGCGCGTGAAACAGGAACTACCACTGGGCTACCCCCCCCCCCCCCCCCAGCACATGCCATTTCCAGAACTACAAAAATATTTTCTATTTTTGTAGCGCCGGTGTTTACCTGGCGGTAATTGGGCAGTGCCACGAGCTACCCAGTTATTGCTGGGTTAGCGCAGAAGCCCTTACCGCTACATGAATGGGTAACAGTAAGTGCTCCCCTCCTGAAATGGCCGCACGGTAAGTGGTTCACTTACCGCACGGCCATTTCTTAAAAAAAAAAAAAAAAAAAAGAAACAGCCTTTTACCTGCTACAGTAAAAGTGGCCTCAGCGAGCGTCACAAACATGCACCGACGCTAATGCAGACCCCTAAGATCACTAATAGCAACAATAAAGACGCTCATCCAAGTCCATGGTCCATGGCATTATAAGTCCATGCTACACAGGTACAGTAACTGCAGAGAGATATGTCGGGCATGCCCACAAAAGTTAGCGTACAGCCTTTGTACTTACCATATGCTCCTGCGTGTTAAATGTAAAATCTTTACTGTACTTTAGTAAACATGCCCCCTTTGTTTTACTTTTGTTAGTTTTACTTTGTACTTTTAGTCCCCTTTTATTTTGATGCTTTTCTCATCTTTTTTTCCCCCTCTTCCATATACTCTCCTCTCGTTCTCATCCTTGTCTATCACCTGCTTCCAAGAACAACCACCTTTCTTCTTTCCACTAATCTCCCTCACTCCAGGTATTCACCTCTTCTAAAGTACAATACAGCCCCTGTTTGGTTTGCAGACACCCCTTCTCCTGGTCTTAGACTCAGCTGGATACATCCAGATTTCCCCTCTTTGGCTTAAGCCCCATCTGACCTGGGACCCACCAGCATCTCTTCCATGAGTATGACTCTGGATTTAAGGTAAACAGGTATAGCGCCCCATTCTGGGCTGCGTTGGTAATGCCGTGCAACTTTGTAAAAAGGGGAGTGGCAGGGGAAATAATCTGAAAGGTTATTTTTTATATTTTATGTAGCTCACACCTTTTCAGTAGTAGTTCAAGGTATTACACTCAGTACAGTAGGTATTTCCCAATACCAAGAGGCCTTACAATCTAAGTTTACACTTGAAGCAAAAGAAGGATAAGGGCCCTGTTTACCAAGCAGCGCTAAGGGTGCGTTAACATTTAGCATGCGCTAAACGCTAAGTTGCCCATAGGAATATATGAGCAACTCGAGTTTAGCACGCGCTAAAAACAATAGCATGGCTTAGTAAACAGGGCCCTGACTTACCCAAGATTGCAAGGCACATCAGTGGGCACTGAACCCTAACAATACCCACACTCAAGAATTCAAAGAACTCCTTCATCTCTGCGACCTTGATCTCCCTCCCATACAACCTACCCATAACAAAGGTCACTCACTAGACATCATCTCTTACAAATTCTCCACAAACCAGAACATCCACATTTCTGATATTAACTGGTCTGCCACCCCCTGGTCAGACCATCACAAAGCAACACTATCCCTATTATGGCGGGAAAAAGGTCAGCTTATCAAACAAGACCCAATAACAATCACCACTAGAGGACGGATCGACAAGGAAAGGTTTTGGCAACAAATATATAACAACAATTGGTCTACACAACCTAACTCAAATCACTTCCTCTCTGAATGGGACAACAGATGCAAAACTACACTAGATGAAACAGCCCCATTACGTACAAAAACCCTACACAGACGCAACCTCACACCACAGTTCAAAGACATACTAAAAACCCTAAAATCACAAACCAGGAAACTAGAAAAGGCATGGAACAAATCTAGAGATACAACCACTTACAATACATGGAAACAGTCACACAGGAAATACAAAAATGCCATCAAACGAGCAAAAAGATCCTACTATACACAAACAATTCTAACCAGCGGTACAGACATAAAAAAACAATACCAACTCATAAAGAATATTATTAATACCAACCCAGTCACATCATCCTCCACAAACTGCCCATCGGCTGACCAGCTGGCAAATTACTTCAATAACAAAATCACCAATCTTTGCAGCACAATTCCACAAGACTGTACTAACATTGATTCCTTTCTCGACGAATTGGACCCCTATGGAGATGAAATTCCAGCCAACCGTTCATGGACAAACTTCACCCTCCTTATCACGAAAGAAGTCTCTGTGGCACTCACCAAACTTTCCAAATCCCACTGCCATCTCGACCCATGCCCCAACTACTTAATAAAAATGCCCCAGAATGCTTTATCATATATCTTACCTCCCACCTAAACCTTCTGCTACAGCAAGGTTCATTCCCCACTGAACATGGCAAGATACTGGAAACACCATCCTACAATTCGACTTGTCCAGTGCATTTGACATGGTAGATCACAACATACTAACCAAACTATTGGACAAACTTGGAATCGGCGGTAACATTATTAACTGGATAAAAGGATTCATCACCTCAAGATCCTATCAAATTAAATCACCCACTGATATCTCATCCCCCTGGTCACCTATCTGCAGAGTACCTCAAGGATCTCCTTTATCGCCGATACTCTTCAATCTAATGATGATCCCACTAGCCAAAGCCCTATTCAGACATGGTCTAAACCCTTTCATTTATGTTGATGACGTTACTATATTCATTCCCTTTAAATCAAACCTAACAGAAATCTCTGATAGAATATCCATGGGCATGAACATGTTAACCTCCTGGGCCAACATATTTAGGATGAAATTGAACAAAGAAAAAACACAGTGCCTAATCCTTTCATCTCAGCACTCCGCAATCCCCCCATCTAATCTCACCATCTCCGACACTACAATCCCCATTTCTGAAAACCTGAAAATCCTTGGAGTGACACTAGACAGCCACCTCTCCCCTTGACAATCACGCCACATCCACCACAAAGAAAATGTTCACAATGATGTGGATATTGAAACGCGTAAAACCATATCTACCCCAGAAAACATTCCAGAATTTAGTGCAATCCACGGTACTTACCCATGCTTGCTGATTATTGCAACAGTATTTTCTTAGGCTGCAAAGCCTATATCCTAAAAAAAATTCAGACCACCCAAAATACAGCAGCAAGACTCATCTTTGGCAGATCACGTTTTGAGAGTGCAACTCCTCTCCGTGCAAGACTAAACTGGCTCCCAATCAAAGAACGTATCAATTTCAAAGCCCAGACTTTAATTCACAAGATAATACACGGAGAATCTCCGAACTATATGATAAATCTGGTCGACCTTCCAGCAAGAAACATGTCTGTATCCTCACGAAAGTACCTCAACCTGCACTACCCCAGCTGTAAAGGTCTCAAGTACAAAATGTATTATGGATCCAATTTCTCCTTCCTGGGCAGCCGTCTATGGAACGCTCTCCCTAGACCTATCCGAGCAATCCATGACCACCTACCATTTAGAAAAACACTAAAACCCCATCTATTCAAACAAGCCTACCCAAAAGACCCAGATTAATCTCTTGAACCCATCTACCTTGCATATACTGAAGAGAAAACGACATTGACCCAGACTCTATCTCCCACCTTACCTTCCTCTCTCTATCACCTGTCTCTACCTACCTACCCATCCTATTACTACCCATCCATCCTATTATTATGTTATACTTAATTTCCTACTTTACATAACAAAATTCTATTACCTATTACTATGTAAGCCGCATTGAGCCTGCTTTTAGTGGGAAAGTGCGAGATACAAATATAATAAATAAATAAATAAATAGCTCCCCTGGGTCTCAGCCTACTGATCCTCCAATCTGTTTATCTTATGTATTCTGTTACTAGTTACTGCTAGATGGCTAGGACATGAAGACACACTTGCACTATTTGCTCATCAATAGTTCAGATCTTCAGGCATCTTCATATTAAAGCTTGAATATTACACTAGTGTTTCCCAAGCCTATCACACAGTACCCCCCACCTAGTTAGGCTGTTTTTCAGGATATCCATATACTGCATGACAACAACCTCTCTCAATATACTCAAAAATCCACAAATACTGGTACATAACCAAACAACTAAAAACCAGTACAGAACCACAACTACAATTAATATTCACAAAGCTGCTTCTCACACTTTGACATTTTATTAATGCTTGTTTGAACGGGTTCTGCTACCTGTCATTATTATGCTGATTGCCTTGTATGATGTCATTTCCAAGTAGTGTTTTAAGCCACTGGGATCACAAATGCCATGACACCATTTTGAAAATGATTGGAGTCTATTTGAATTGAAGTTTATGTGAAGAATACTTTGGTAGAGCTCTCCCAAGTCCAAGGCAGCATTCCAAATGAAACTCACGGATTCGGGCGCTTTAGGGGGGCAAGGTTCCACACAGCTTTCATCTTTAATTTGGACTCTGGATAAGTACATTTATAACATTTGTTAACTGCTGCACTAAGAGTGAGTTATTTGGACGTATATATATTTTTTTTTACTGAATTTCACATTATTGCATTAATTTTGTTGGTGCTTGTTTTTTGGAGACAGCCTGATGAAAGATAATGGAAACATTCTCACCCATTATCAGGCACACACTAAAGCTGTATTGTGGGCAATTAAACATTATGAGGTCACTCCTGATTTATTTATTAATTGTAGTTGTGGTTATGTATACTGCTTTTTAGTTGTTTAACAATCACTCTCAGGCATAGTCAATGTGGATATCCTACAAGCCAGAGTAACAAGGACTGGGGTATCAAAACATTCAGCCTGCAGGATGCTTCTGGCCCAACGATACCCTTCATTTGGTCCACAGTGGCAGTAGCACAGTACCCTGGACCATGTCTTCTTCCTCCTCATCCAGGCCCACACTGTCACACTTTCAACCACGCAGCCCCATAGTATCCCACATGGCATCCCACATGGTTCAACTTACCACACTGGCCCCAGAAAGCAGATGACAACATGACTGAAGGTGCTGCATAACCACTATTGTTGCCCACTTCCCAATAACAAGTGGGATGGTCGTAGAAGCATAACTGAAGTGGCTGAAGGGAGGCGAACAGTGATTGAGGGCGAAAGGTATGGGAGGACTCAAACCTCAAGCAAAAGCAAGTGTAGGAATCTGTGAACAGCTGGAGGGCAAATGCCTGTCCCTTTCCCGATGCCCCCCCCCTACCCCAGGATACATGCTGTGCCAATATCTTTATGGTTCCCAAGTCCTCAGGCAGGACCTGAATTAATTAAGTTAAAACCTCGGGGACCCCTAACCAAAAACTATGAGGTCATTACTACACGAGTCTCAATCGGGATTCCGCCCAGCCCACAGTACAGAAACTGTCCTACTCACCCTAATATCCAAATTCAAACAAGAAATTGCATTTGGAATCAACATCCTCCTTCTACAATTCGATTTATCCAGTGCATTCGACATGGTAGACCATAACATACTAACCAAACTACTGGACAAACTTGGAATCGGCGGAAAAATTATTAACTGGATAAAAGGATTTATCACATCAAGATCCTACCAAGTTAAATCACCCATGGCTACTTCACCACCTTGGTCTCCAATCTGTGGTGTACCTCAAGGATCCCCCCTAACACCGATACTCTTCAATCCAATGATGATCCCACTAGCCAAGGCCTTATTCAGACATGATCTCAACCCTTTCATATACGCTGATGACGTAACCATATTCATCCCCTTTAAATGAAACCTGACAGACATCTCTGACAAAATATCCATGGGAATGAACATCTTAACCTCCTGGGCCAACACCTTTAGAATGAAATTGAACAAAGAAAAAACACAATGCCTAATCCTCTCGTCTCAGCACTCTGCACCCCCCCCCCCCCCCCCATCTAATCTTACCACCTCCGACACTACAATCCCCATTTCTGACAACCTGAAAATCCTTGGAGTGACACTAGACGACAACCACCTTTCCCTCAAGAACCACGCCACAACCACCACGAAGAAAATGTTCACAATGATGTGGATATTGAAATGCGTAAAACCATATCTACCCCTGAAAACATTCCAGAACTTGGTGCAATCCACGGTACTTACCCACGTTGACTACTATAACAGCATTTTTATAGGCTGCAAAGCCCACATCCTGAAAAATATTCAGACTGCCCAAAACACAGCAGCGAGACTCATCTTTGGCAAATCACGCTTTGAGAGTGCAACTCCTCTCCGTGCAAAATTACACTGGCTCCCCATCAAAGAACGTTATCAACTTTAAAGTCCACACATTAATCCACAAGATAATACATGGCGATTCTCCAGCCTATATGACAAATCTAGTTTACCTCCCAGCAAGAAACATGTCTGTATTCTCACGAAACTTCCTCAACCTGCACTATCCCAACTGTAAAGGTCAAAACTTATTATGGATCCAATTTCTCCTTCCTTGGCAGCCAACTCTGGAACGCCCTCCCTAGACATATCAGATCTATGACCATCTACCTTTCAGGAAAGCATTAAAAACCCATTTATTCAAGCAAGCCTACCCTAAAGAACCTGATTAAACTTATGAACCGATCTACCTAACGAACACCGAAGAATCAACGACAACGACATTGACCCAGACTACATCTCCCACATCACCCTCACCTCACCTATCCCTACCAATCCATCCATTCTTCCACTTCTCCATCCAATCACTACCCCATATCGCCTATATTTACCAACCCATCCAAGCTATTCCTATGCTACATTTAATTTTCCTACCTAACAACATTCTGTATAACCTAATACTATGTAAGTTCAAACATGCGTGGGATATGCATAGAAGAATCCTGTGCAGAAGGAATGGATCCTCAGAAGCTTAGCTGAAATTGGGTGGCGGAGCAGGTGGGGGGAAGAGGGGGTGGTGGTTGGGAGGCGAGGATAGGGGAGGGCGGACTTATACGGTCTGTACCAGAGCCGGTGATGGGAGGCGGGACTGGTGGTTGGGAGGCGGGAAATACTGCTGGGCAGACTTATATGGTCTGTGCCCTGAAAAGGACAGGTACAAATTCAAGGTAAGGTATACACATATGAGTTTGTCTTGGGCAGACTGGATGGACCATGCAGGTCTTTTTCTGCCGTCATCTACTATGTTACTATGTAAGCCGCATTGAACCTGCTTTTAGTGGGAAAGTGCGTGATACAAATGTATTAAATAAATAAATTAATTAATTAAAGCCAAATGGGAACAAGAAGCAGGGAGTCCTCTGATGGGATGGGAGGCAGGAGTTATGCTGAAGGGAATTGCTGCCCTCACAACAGATGAAAGACTGAGAGAATGTGGCTATCAGGTAATTATGCGAGCCTATATGTCAGGGCAACAGTTGTCACATATGGGTTCCCCGCAAAGAGCGAACTGTGTTAAATGTAGCCAAACCCCACATACGTTGTTTCACGCTTTTTGGGCATGTCCAGGGGTAGAGGCCTTTTGGGCACGGGTTAGGCGATTCATGTCCCGGAAATTGGGAAGATCAGTGACAGGAACGTGGGATCACTTTATATTGGATACGACCAGGGCTTTCAGCACCCTCTCGGTAGGGGCACGCCGACTATGTCGTAAGCTGAGCCTGGTGGCACGGAAAACTGTTTTGCAGTATTGGACAGTTCCGGAGCCACCGGCGTATTGGCATTGGAGGAACCAGGTACATATACTAGCTACATGGGAGGCACGGGATGCAAAAGGTTCCCCAAAATGGCGTGTGCATTTTATGCAGACATGGGACCCCTATTTGGTGACGCTAAGCCCTAGAGGACGTAGTAACCTCCTCAACTGGCATAACGTGGCACACTAGGATACTTTTGAGGATAGCTCTGAACACATACACACACAAAATTGTAATTCATAGAGTCGGGGGAGGGGAGGGCTCTCTCTGGGCTATAAGAACACAAGCCCGGAGGGGATAGGAGGGGGAAGGTGGGAATAAGACTCATTGGTTTTGTTGATGCATTTGTAAAAGCTTTAATGATGTATTGGTTTGAAATAAAAAATGTTGACACATAAACATAAGCCCTACAGGATGGGGGGGAGCAGCAAGGTTAATTGTTTGAACATACGATCGCTCTAATTTACACTTTGTTGGTATTGTTTAAGGGGTATCTACTGAGAGTATTGATTGTTAATTGTTTCCAGCACCAATAAATCTGTTGTAATATACGATGGTTTAGATACAGTAGGAGTACAAAAGGGGGGGAGGGGGCAAAAATGTTAAAAAATTTTGATGACTGTTGTTATACTATGTGTGATAATACTGTATTGATGTCATTGTGGTGAGTTTGTTTTGTACCTTTTGAAGTGTCATCAATAAAAAATGTTGAAACATAATTAAGTTAAAACCAGCCACCACTGGCTGCAATGCCACACATTAAAACATAATAGTAACTAGCCGTTAAGCCCGTTAAAACGGGCGAGATTTGTACTTCTCACCTCCATGTCCAGCAAATCTCCTCTCTCCCCTGCCCTCCCCTCCCCCGATCCATGTCCAGCAACCCTGCTCTCTCCCCTGCCCTCCTCCCATGTCCAGCAGCCCTCCTGTATCCCCTGGCCTCCCCCGTCCACCAACCATCCTCTCTCCCCTGCCCTCCCCCCATATCCAGCAACCCTCCTCTTTCCCTTGGCCTCCCCCCCCCCCCCCCCCCGTCCAGCAACCCTGCTCTCTCCCATGCCCTCCTCCCATGTCCAGCAGCCCTCCTCTCTCCTCTCCCCCATGTCCAGCAACCCTCCTCTCCCCTCCCCTGCCCTCCCCTCCATCGATCCATGTCCAGTTACCCTGCTCTCTCCCCTGCCCTCCCCCCATGTCCAGCAACCCTCCTCTCTCCCCTGCCATCCCCAGCAGCCCTGATCTCTCCCCTGTCCTTCCCCCCTATGTCCAGCAGCCCTCCTGTCTCCCCTGGCCTCACCCCGTCCACCGACCCTCCTCTCTCCCCTGCCCTCCCCCCCATATCCAGCAAACCTCCTCTTTCCCTTGGCCTCCCTCCACATCCAGCAACCCTCCTCTCTGCCCTGCTCTCTCCCCATGTCCAGAAACCCTCCTCTCTCTCCCCTGCCCTCCCCCCATGTCCAGCTACCCTCTTCGCCGCCACTCCCTCCCTTCTCCGTGCTGGGCCCCCTGCACTGACATGAGAGTGCCTCTCACCTCCGTGTGAAAGCGCTGCAGGCAGCAGCACTGCTGCTGCCTGCAGCGCTTCCACATGGAGGTGAGAGGCGCTGTCATGTCACTGCAGGGGGCCCGATACGGAGGGGGGGAGGGAGCGGCGGCGACGACGTCGGGGATGGGGGGGGGAGGTTGGTGCGCCAGCGACGTTCCTTCCTTTCCTTCGTCTCCAGCGGCAGCGTCCGTTTCCCTCTCTGTTCCGCCCTCTGATGTCATCACGTCTTGACAAGAGGGCGGGACAGAGAGGGAAGTGTCTACTGCGCATTTGCGGTTGAGTCGGTCACTTGTCTTTTATTATGTTTGATATCAATTTGTTAGGAAACAACTAGCCACACACCTGAGATTACCCCACGGCCACTTAGATGGTCTATCCCCAGAACAGCTCAGGTCCGCCTGCACTTGCTGCTTGTGCTCTACACTAGCACCCTTCTCCAACCAACTGGGTCACAACCACCTCTAGGCGAGTCTCCCGCTCTTATCTATATGTTCCCTCTTTTATTTGCCCTTCACTATCAATTAAAATGTTCTATTATGTATTGTGTTGACATTGTAAGTAGTATACTATGCCATTCTTTGTATTGTTATTTGAATATTTTGACTGCTGTAATTGCCTATTGCTCATGATTGATGTATTCTTACTGTACACCGCCTTAAGTGAATTCCTTCAAAAAGGCGGTAAATAAATCCTAATAACCATAATTTTGTTATGTGGGTTTTTAGACATTCAGTGCTTCATATGCAGAGCTAACATTCAATTTCGTTTCAGTTTTAAGAGAACAGCAAGGAATGCAAAAACAAAAAAGCAATTATTCCTGACTTGATCTACTTCCAAGTCTGTACTAAAGTTTCATAACATTTTCAAACCTTTCTGTAAACATTTTCTACAAGATAAAATGATTCATTGACACAGAACTTTACTCTTGAAAAATAGCAGTGCAGGCCTAATATTGGCATTCTTCTATACTGATCTATTCCCAGCACCACACAAAATCCACTTTTTTTTTTTCTTACCTGCCATCTCTTTTCAGTGCAAACTTGATACCTTCCTTCTGAAAAGGAAGCAGTTGCTCTCTCAGCTTCTGAGGCAAAAAAGACAGTTCACCATCAAACTCATTTTCTGAACAAGAAGGCATGTTGAGTGGAGATTAACTAGATTCTTCTTTAACTTGACTTCTTCAAGTTAGACCTATTCAAAATAACAACAAAAATAGCAATTTGTCAGTACTATAAAATAGTAACTGGTATAGAAGAAACGGAATCACTTACTGATACACTAAGCCGACTCTATCCTAACACAAATGCTAGAATCTTTAATTCACAATTTCAAAGTCTACCCTAAAAAAATTATGACACCTTTTAAGTCTCCTTAACCAAATTCTTTGCATAACTTCATAACAGAGCTGTTACAAATGAAAAGACAATTACATTCAATATTTGGAAGCTGATTCACGGAAATATGTTACCATTTTAATACAAAGTCTATGTTGATTGTGAATAATCCCCATAGATTAAAATTAGATATGTGGCAATTAACGCCAGTTAAATCAATCTGCAAAAAAAAAAAAATGCACCTTGATAATGATTGAAGATTATCTCAAAAGTCTATTAAAAAAGCATTAGAGGGTTTCCACAAGCCTTCAAGATAAGTAGGGGATCCTGAGACCTCCTCCTCTACCACTATTTCATTATGAAGCGCCGCGGTCACCCAGTCAACTAGTGATGACTACCACACCCCCAAAATAGTCTCATCACCATGAAATCGTCATCCTCTTCTGTTGACAGCTCCAGGGTGCTCCCCTAGTCAACATCTTCCTCCCCCAAACCTCTTCTTATCAAAGACATAGGTGGGATTAGGGCTCCATCCATATCTGAGCCCTCACTATGCAACATGACCCACATGCCTCCTCCATGGTCTTAAGTCCTCAAGGATCCCTGGACACCCAGGGCTCCTATGCGTCACTCACTAGCCACACCAAGCTCTCTCAGGAATAAACCCTGAAGGCAAAGTGCTCTTCCCATACACACTGAGAGAACCTGAAAAACTGAGGTCCTAAATTCACTGAGAATGTCATCTCTCTAGGAAGGTGGGAAGAGCTTCACTAGCCACCAAACTGACTGGAACCTACGCCCTGTTGGGTCGCACTGGAATGTTTGCAGACCGGAACCAAAATGTCTGCAATGCATGCCAAAATAATGGCTTCTGCGGCATCGCTGACTGTTTGGGGGAGGGGGGCATAATAATAACTCAGGATAACCTCCGGTGCTAGTTTGGAAGACCCCAAACCTCACTGCATATACAAACATACCAAGACACGCGCACTCGTCTGCACTCACACTGTAACAAGCCGAGCACCCCACTTCACACGTGTTTGGGGATCGATCTTCCTCCCATTATCTCTGCCCCTAACTTCCACTGAACTCCTTGTCTGCGAACCGACAACACTCTCAGACACCCCAGTCAAATGCATACCTGAAGTCGCCCATCAACAAAACCAGAACTTCCCTTAGCCGATTCCCGGCCGTGAACGTTACGTCCCCAATATAACAGAACTACAATCTCTTAAACATCCCGCCTTGGCTGAAACAGAAAGTTGCATCAGAGAGCGGGACGCCGGAACACGGAGTTGATTGGAAAGGGAATGCACGGGCATGGTAGGTTACGATTCCGCCTCCTGAGTCCTCCTCCTCGCTTCAATAATACAGCACAGAGCACAGCCGTATTTGCTTTCTGCCCGGGCTGATGCACCGAAGCCAAAGAGATTTCATGACAGAAGACGACGTGAACCTATCTGGTCCATTCCGTGAGCTGAAGCCAGTGGGCGGGGCTTACCGCCATATTGGTACTTCCAAAACAATAGCAAACGCTACTGAAAATATTAACAGACTTGTGAGGTTGTATTTATACTAGGGTTACCATATGGCTCCAGAAAAAGGAGGCCAGATTGAGCCAGTCTTGGTTTTACTTCTCTTTGTATTCAAACTCCTTGGTTTTGCATTCTCTGTTAGGTGGGAAGGGGGGGGGGGGTTGTTGGGGAGTTTTCGAGGAGTCTGTGAAGGCTTGGATCTCTTTCAGGGAGAGAAAACTAACAACTTATAGCAGCAGCTTCAGAGAGCATTTTCCATCTCACAGATAGGCTGCAGAGAATACCTTCTCCTGCTTTAGACTTTTGGTGTCATTGATTTGTGCATCAGCTTGGGCAGAAAGAGAAAGAGCAGCTGAGATTAATTGTTCCTCTTGACACCGGCTCAGCTACTGAAATTTACAATTATGTTTATTTATTTTACAGCTTTTGTATTTATTTTGAAAGCTTCCCTTATCTAGATATATATCAGGAAATAACATTCAATATCACTAAAACAACTTACAAAATTATTGTAGATGGTAGAAACACCAGTAATAAACTCAGTATTTTATCCTAAATGTAAGTGAGGACATCCTGTTTCCTGAAGCGTTCATCTTAACTGTGGTTGTAATCTGCCTTGGGAAGCCTGGTGTTATAAAGATGGAATATATTGTCATAAACTGGAAGTAAAATTAAAATCTCCTTCCATTGGGACATATGGAATCACATCTTCACCTCATCTGTTTTGTAGAAATTTACATTTTAGATACACAAATTAATGATTCTGTTTTGAGCATGTTTCAGGGACAAGTGGTTTTATAAGTCAAAATCGTAAAAATAAATATTTTGTTTCATGCAGATCTCTCATTTGTTTAAAAATAACTAAATGGTCTATAAGTCCCTAAGGTAGTCCATTGATTTTCTTATATTTTGTTCTTGTTCTGACATATACCAGTGTGGAGGAGTGGCATAGTAGCTAGAGCACCAGCCTTCACATTCAGAGGTGGCTAGTTCAACTCCCACTGCTGCTCCTGCAAAATACTACCTAATATAATATATTATATTCTATTCTTCTATATTCTATTCTCCACCGATTAAACATAAGGTAATATAATAAGAATATGTAAGAAAAGGGGGAATTAAATACTATATTTGTTGAATTACATTAACTTGCACTGTAAGGTTTAAGGACATGTGCTTAGAACATAAAGACCATATATTTAACTTTCAAATTTTTAATTACAATACATGTCATGTAATAATTTTACAAAAGAGAGTTAGTTTTTAGGGATCTTTCACAAGGGGAAATGTGCTTCAAGATTAGAAAAATCTAAATTATAAATTAGGCTGGATAATGGTAACTCACTTTGATGATGGCTGCTGGTTGGAGTGATGAAGGAGATCCTCACTGGAAAATTTACCCCAATACCAAAAGATACGAAGAAAAACACAAACGACCTCACCAACTATCGCCCAGTTGCATCTATCCCACTAGTAGTCAAACTGATGGAAAGCCTGGTAACCAAACGGAATACATGGACAAGTTCTCAATACTACATGACTCACAATAAGGATTCCGCCCCCACCACAGTACTGAAACTGTCCTAGTCACTCTCCTGGCAAAATTCAAGCAGGAAATAGCCACAGGTAAAAGCATACTCCTACTCCAATTTGACATGTCGAGCGCATTCGATATCGTAAATCACAATATACTACTAAGACTCCTTGGCCACTTTGGAATTGATGTAAATGTGATTAATTGGATCAAGGGTTTTCTAACCACTAGAACATACCAAGTAAAATCAAACTCAAACATATCACCACCTTGGAAAGCAGCCTGCGGAGTCCCACAAGGATCAACATTATCACCAATACTCTTCAATATAATGATGATCCCTCTAGCAAAATCCCTATCCATTCGAGGCCTAAACCCATTCATCTATGCAGATTACGTTACAATCTATATTCCCTTCAAACATGACTTAACAGAACTAACCAATTAAATCAATGACGGCCTAAACATCATGGACTCCTGGCAAACTCATTACAACTGAAACTTAACACTGAAAAAAAAAAACACACTGCCTCATCCTCTCATCTCAACATAACAAGTACAAACCCACAACCATAAACACCTCAGGACAACCATAAACACCTCAGGACACACCCGTCCTACCTCAGACAGCCTAAAAATACTCTGAGTCACAATCAACCTCAACCTTACCCTTGAGACTCAAGTAAACTCTGTAATAAAGAAAATGTTCTACTCAATGTGGAAACTTAAACGATTAAAGCTTTTCTTCCCGAGATACATTTTTTTAAACCTAATACAATCAACGGTCCTCAGTCATGCAGATTATTGTAATGGAATCTACGCAAGATCAAAGATCAACTCACAACAAAAAAAATCCAGACCGCCCAAAACACAGCAGCCAGGCTGATATTCAGTAAAACACAATTTGAAAGTGCCAAACCCCTCAGAAAAAGCTGCACTGGCTCCCAATCAACAAAAGGATCACCTTCAAAGTCTGCACCCTGGTCCACAAAATAATCTACGGCGTAGTCCCAGGCTACATGATAGACCTCATAGATTTACCAACCAGAAACAGAATCCGATCATCACGATCATACCTAAACCTACACTACCCTAATTGCAAAGGACTTAAATACAAAACAACTTACGTATCCTACTTCTCCTATATAAGTGCACAACTATGGACTGCACTACCAAAAGCTGTGAAAACAATCCATCACCATTTAAACTTCAGGAAATCTCTAAAAAAAAAACCCTCTTCAAAAAGGCTTACCCCCACCAACCCACCGTAAATCCCCAAACACAGCAACACAGCATAACCAATTATCTTACTGGACAATATATAACCTACATTCCCTTCAACCCTCCTGTTGCCTGATACACACCTACCTCATCAGACTACATTACAACCTGTATTTGTTATCAACCGAACTGGCGAATGCCATTATGGTACTATGTAAGACACATTGAGCCTGCAAATAGGTGGGAAAATGTGGGGTACAAATTTAACAAACAAATAAATATATAAATAACAATATGTCTTTTAATTGCAGAGTTGTTGCTGGAACCTGGAGAAAGTCTTATCAGGGATGTTGTGAAGTCTAGCAAGGATCATGGAGGTGCAGATCAGGAATCACGAGCGAAGAAGCAAGAGCACCAACTGAGAATGTTCCAGGCTTTTTTATAATCTCTTATTGGACCATAGGCTGAAGTCAGATGGGGTGTACTCAATCCAATTAAAACACAGGGATAGCTGAGAACTGATTTAATCTAGTTTTGAGATGGTACATGGTAACTCGTCACATGTTTAATTACATCATAAGACTTTCTGTCTGGATATGTGCTGTGATATACATCCAGAAGGCATCTGACAGTATTAAGAATCTGAGAGTAAGCAGGATGCTTTTGTCAGATTATATAGGTAGATGGGCTTTTCAGTCTCTGAGTTATTGTCTGAGAGTAGGTGGAGTTTCACTGTCTTTGTTAACTCCAGTCTCTGTGATTGCTGTCCATCTTTAGAGTTTTGTTCTTTGGAGATGTGATGATGGACTTAGGTATCCACCCAGCTAGTTTTTGTTATCAGTAGTTTCCAGGGGGAAAGGGGAAGATGAAAGTAAAGTATTTGCAGTTGTATATATTTTATATATACATTTGCATCTGATCCAGCAAAAACTATAACTCTGACAATTACACTCATATCATGCTACACTCCTTGTGATCTTGGGCAAGTCACTTAACCCTCCATTGTCTCAGGTACAAGCTTAGATGGTGAGCTCTTCAGGGCCAGAGAAATGTCCTTGAACTACCCTTGAAAAGGGGTGAGCAATAATAAAAGGAGCTTGTGGAGGGGCATAATCGAACGCGAACGCCTATCTGCATGGGCGTCTATTCCGAAAACGGGTACGTGAAGAGGCGGGACAGACCGTATTATCGAAAAAATGGACGTTTTTCAGCTGGGCGTTTGTTTTTGTTTTAGCAATAATGGAAACTAAAAACGTCCTAATCTGAGCCATTTGGTCATGGGAGGGGCCAGGATTCGTAGTACACTGGCCCCCCTGATATGCCAGGACACCAACTGGGCACCCTAGAGGTCAGTGTGGTGGACTTCAGAAAAAGCTCCCACATGCATAGCTCCCTTACCACGGGTGCTGAGCCTCCAATCCCCCTCCCCCAAATCCCACTACCCACAAATGTACAACACTACCATAGCTCTTAGGGGTGAAGGAGGCACCTACATGTGGGTACAGTGGGTTTTGAAGACCTCCCATTTACCAGCACAAGTGTTACAGGTGGGGGGGGGGGGGGGGGCCTGGGTCCACCTGGCTGAAGTGTACTGCGGTACACACTAAAAGTGCTCCAGGGACCTGCATACACGCAGGCCTCTAGGACTTGTTGCTGCTATATAACATTGGCACACCAGTTGACACCTGAAGACTAATCTCTCCAAAAACGTCCTTTATTGGAATAAGCACGCTTACTCACAGTTAACTGCAGATCAGAGGTTGTGCCCCACTGGCAACGAGTCTCCCTGGTACTGAGATGAGCAGTAGGTCAGAGCTGGCAGAATGCTGTACAATGCCCTCTTTCAGCCACATTCAAGGTAAGAACTAAGTTCTGTAACATGGCTAACACGTGAAAGGGATCTAAAACTGGCTTACAAAAATGGCCACTACCTCATGGACTACCGGAAACAAAACAGGGCACACTCTGACCCAGTAAGCAGAGGGAAAAGCACCATGTGAGTAGAGCCTACCAACTACCAACATCGTGAGCATGTAACACAAGCTAGTGGAATCACGGAGCCCAATACCCTACACCCACCACAATGCATTGCTGATGTGACTCTGCAGTGCCCTTAACAGAAAAGGTGTCACACTCACCCGAGAGCCACATCAGAACCAGGGAAAGGCTGTCAGAGGATAGATCACATTCTGCTGTCATGGAGGTGGGTACGGCATTTGAGGCTGGCATAAAGGCTGGAAAAAAAGTTTTTAAAGTGGGTTTTTTTTGGTGGGAGGGGGTTAGTGACCACTGGGGGAGTCCAGGGAGGTCATCCTCGATTCCCTCCAGTGGTCATCTGGGCAGTTGGGCCACTTTTTTGGGACTTGTTCGTGAAAAAAAAAGTGTCCAAAAAAAAGTGACCCAAAATCGCGGTCAAAACGCCTTTTTTTTTTCGATTATCAGCTAAAGACGCCCATCTCTCGGCCGATAACCACGCCCCAGTTCCGCCTTCACGATGCCTACAACATGCCCCCGTCAACTTTACCCATTTCCGCGATGGATTGCAGTTGGAAACGCCCAAAATCGGCTTTTGATTATGCCGATTTGGGCGCCCACAGGAGAAAGACGCCCATCTCCCGATTTGGGTCGCAATATAGGCGTTTTTCTCTTTCGATTATAAGCAGGATTGTGAACTCTATTCACCCTCAAAGGTTGTTGTCTGGCTGTACCTGAGGAATTGTGATATTGTATATCTTTGTGTTCCTAGTCATGCATCCAAAGGTTATATAATCTTTTAAAGAAAGACAGTTAATCATTTAACTTGTTAGTAGAACCTACAAAGGCATAGTATGGTCATATTTTCAATATGGTAGTACTAGAGTCTAGCTAAGGAACAGATTATTTTTAGTTAGTCTTAATTTAACCAAACTTGGTTTCCTTGTCCCATCACCATCCAGCGGGATAGGCAGTGCCTTAAAAGGTGGAGGATACATTTTTTTTTGTTACATTTATATCCCACATTATCCAAACCAAACTCTGGTTCAGTATGGCTTACATTTGGAAAATACAGTGAGACAGAATAAGTAAGTACATGGATATGATTGAAACATCTCATAAGTTTGAGATTAGCATACATACCCAACTGGGGATTTAAAAGTCTGTCATTTAATGATGCTGCATGTTCACAAATTATAGCCATAAGTATAGACAGTTATTCAAAATTATCACATGCACACAGGAATCCATACACATATTGCAAAAGTAAAAACTTATTGTACAGAGTACATCCAAAACTGAATTTGTATTTCCTCATTTCCATCTTCATCTTCCAAAATTCTACACAGCAGATGTACAGATCAGTAGGACCCAAAGCAGTCCAAAACATACACAGCATGACTTAAGTTGAATGTGCATTATTCTATAGTTGCGTGTGCAACTTAATTGGCATTAATTAGAATTTACATGCAGAACTAAATGTATTATATAATCTAATGTACATAAATTCTAAGTTGTATAGCTGAAAAGGGGACGTGGCCATGGGCATGGAATGGGCGGGTCATGGGCGTTTCTAAATGTAGTCATGTGGACTTTATAGAATATGTTTAGGTGCATTTTATTTCGGTGCTAATTTTGTAGGTGTGATATATAGAATCTAGTCCTTTATACTTAATTGTTCAACCACCCTTAGGATTTGTCTTTGGGTTTAAAAGCAATACCATGTGCATGTAAGGTCTGGATATACATGAATTTAAACAAAGTTTACAGCAAATGCCTTTGTATTAATTTGGTGGCTAATAGTGTGCTGAACTGGACAATGTTGACACATATTTAGACTGCCTCTGAAAATAACTTCTGCATGAATGAAGCTTCTACCTCATTATTCAATACGTATGTGTGAAATAGTAGTAATTAAAAAGAACAAGTGCATTTTTATAATATACCATTGCATTCCACAAAACAAAAAGGAGCAAGTTCCCACATGCCATCTTTTTAGTTTGATGTAGGCACAGGAACCCCAAAAAATGTAAAATGCTCCCAGTTTCAACCTACTTAATGTTTGTTCTTTTTTTTTTTTTTTTGTTAATTGTACGTATAAATAGTAAATCTCCCTCACAGTTGGAGGAAATGGACAGAGACTTAATTGAAGACATCCGCAAGATAGCTAGGAAAGGGGAAGTACTACTGATAGGTGACTTCAATATACCGGATGTTGATTGGGGTGTCCCGGCTGCAGGGTCATCTAGAAGCAAAGAGATCTTAGATTCCCTACAGGAAGAATTGTTCTGGCAGTGGGTATTGGAACTGACGCGGGATGGAGCTGTTCTGGACCTGGCGCTTACGAATGGAGACTATGTTTCTGACGTCAAGGTGGCGGACCATTTGACATCTAGTGATCATCGTATGGTATGGTTCAATATTAAAACAGAAGAGAGGGTTCACTTGAGATTGAAGGTCCTGGATTTCAAAGGAACTAACTTTGATGAGATGGGGGAAGTTCTCAAGGAACAGTTAGCGGGATGGGAACAGCTGAAGGATGTAGAATAGCAATGGACAAGACTGAAAAGAGCTCTATTAAAGGCGACTAACCTTTATGTTAGAAAATTACATAAAAGTAAGAGGAAAAGAAGGCCTCTCTGGTACTCGAATGTAGTAGCTGAAAAGATAAGGGAAAGGAGGCTAGCCTTTGCACGTTATAAGACGACTCAGAAAGATGAAGACAGGAGAGAATACCTAAACAAGCGAAGAGAAGCTGGAAAATATATCAGGAAAGTGAAGCGGCAAATGGAGGAAAAGATAGCTAATACGGTAAAATTGGGGGCAAAACCTTTTTCAGATATGTAAGTGACAAGAGGAAGTGCTATAATAGCATTGTGAGGCTCAAAGCTGAGGGAGAGAAATATGTGGAAGATGATAAGGAAAAAGTTGAACTGCTTAACGATTATTTTAGCTCTGTGTTCACGAATCAAAGACCGGGGATAGGGCTGCAGAAAACAAAGGCTAAAGGGGATGGATGTATGGTAGACCAAGACCCGTTTATGGAGGACTGTGTTCGTGAGGAGCTTGCCAAACTAAAAGTAGACAGAGCGAGGGGGCCTGATGAGATACACCCGAGGGTGCTTAAGGAACTTGGAGAAGTTCTGTCGGCTCCGTTGATGGACATCTTCAATGCTTCCTTAGAAACTGGAGTGGTCCCGATGGACTGGAGAAGGGCGGATGTGGTTCCTTTGCACAAGAGTGGAAGTAAGGAAGAGGTTGGGAATTACAGACCTGTCAGTCTGACCTCGGTGGTGAGTAAGCTAATGAAAACGCTTCTGAAAAGGAGGATTGTGACATTTCTTGAACTACATGGAATGCGAGATCCGAGGCAGCATGGCTTCACTAGTGTCAGGTCGTGTCAGACGAATCTGACTGTCTTCTTTGACTGGATGACCAAACAGTTGGATGTGGGAGGGGCGCTTGATGTGGTATACTTGGATTTCAGCAAAGCCTTTGACACGGTTCCGCACAGGCAACTGATAAATAAATTGAGTGTGGGACCTAGAGTAACTGATTGGGTAAAACTTTGGTTGAATGGTAGGAGACAGAGGGTGGTGGTAAATGGAGCTTGCTCTGAAGAAAAGGAGGTTGTCAATGGAGTACCGCAGGGATTGTTCCTAGGGCCAGCTCTTTTTAATGTCTTTGTGAGCGATATTTCGGAAGGGCTGTCTGGTAAGGTTTGTCTCTTTGCAGATGATACTAAACTCTGCAACAGGGTGGACACCCTGATTTATAGTAGTAGTAGTAGGGTGTGAACTACATGAGGAAGGACCTAGCGAAGCTAGAGGAATGGACCAATATTTGGCAACAAAGGTTTAATCTAAAAAAATGCAGGGTCATGCATTTGGGTCACAAAAATCCGAGGGAACGGTACAGTATAGGGGGTGTAGTGCTTCAGTGTGCGAAGGAAGAGCGGGACTTGGGGGTGATTGTGTCTGATGACCTTAAAGCTTTCAAACAGGTAGAAAAAGCGACGACCAATGCCAGAAGGATGCTTGGGTGCATAAAGAGGGGCATGACCAGCAGGAAAAAGGAGGTGATAGTGCCGTTGTATAAGTCTCTGGTGAGGCCTCATTTGGAGTACTACGTGCAGTTCTGGAGGCCGCACCTACGGAAAGATATAAACAGGATGGAGTCAGTCCAGAGGGCGGCTACGCAATTAGTAAGCGGTATTGAATGCAAAAATTATAGGGACATGCTTATGAACCTTAACATGTATACGCTGGAAGAGAGGAGGGAGAGAAGAGACGTGATAGAAACGTTTAAATATCTCAAGGGCATTTATGTACAGGAAGAGAGCCTTTTTGACATGAAGGAGAGTTCTGGAATGAGTGGGCATATGACAAAGTTAAGAGGGAATAGGCTTAGGAGTAACCTAAGGAAGTATTATTTCACAGAAAGAGTGGTGGAGGTGGTGGAGTCGAGGACTGTTCCAGAATTTTAAAAGGCATGGGATAAGCATGTGGGATTGCTTAGGAACAGGAAGAATTAGGGGTTACAGATGATGGGCAGACTGGATGGGTCATATGGCCTTTATCTGCCGTCATGTTTCTATGTTTCTAAATCTGATAATTGTTAAGTACCTGATTCTCATAACACGATGTCGGTTTTGGTGGCTCTTTACTAGCTGAAAGAAATGTAGAACAAATTAGTACTCTGACCGATGAAACCAATACTTCCTCTGTGTACATGGTATGCTGCACAAGCCAGCATGTTTGAAAATATAAGTGAGATTAAATAAAAATGCTATCAACAATAAAGAACAACAACGAGGATGCAGCAGCTCGAAGGTTTGTTTTGTTTTGAGTGCACTAGATGACGGCTACACGGGGAAGAGGAAACAAAGGTTAACCTAAGTGGCTTCAATGTTTGACGTCATCCCGTCTCGTGTTTTCTTCACTCTCCTTGCTTTGCCGTCTTGCTCTCCTTTGATGCAACTTCCTGTTTCCGGCAAGGCGGGATGAGGGAGAGAAGTTGTGTCATAGGGGACGGGGTATCAAGGAAAGCTGTGGGCTTGTTGGTGGGCGACCTCAGGTATGAGTTTGATAGGGGTAGGTGGGGGTGGTTGAGGGAGAGGTACCGCGGACATGGGGGAGAGTGGAAGATAAATGGCAGATTATCATGGGACAGGGAGAACGGCACCTCATTCCCAAATGTGTGTAAGGGTAGCCGAAACCGTATGACTTGGTATCTTTGTTTTTGTACTGAAATTGACTGCTTTAATTTTTTGTTGTTTTTAACTCTGTTAGAAACAAACTATAAATGATATGTTGTTCAGCATGTAAGTCACAGTCTGATAATCTGATGTATTGATATTGGAAGAGTTTATTTGTTATTGTTTTAGTTAAAAGCTGTACAAGGAGCCTCCCCCCCCCCTTTTTTCTACGAGGCAGGTGAAATCCGTTCTTTAGGGTTAGGGAATTCGGGCAATGCGTGAAGGAGGAAGCATAGCTCTAGGAATAGGGGCCTTGTGCAGAATTGATGCTGGGTGGTTAATGAGTTTAATTCGTGTCTTTTTGATGATTATTTTTTTAATAGGTCTTTGCCGGTTTTTTTTTTTTTTGTAATTTTTCGTTCCTGTGAGTCAGTAAGGGGATGGGGTTTGCAAGTAATTAGAAGTGTTACATGTGTGATATATAGGAAAACAGATATTGAGAACTCTGAATGGGGTAGGCCTGTAACGTTTTCAGGTGTAAAGAATTAAAATATATTATCATTGGCAAGCGAGGATTTGTGTTGTATTCTGTTGATTTTGTTTCTGTGGTGGTCTTTGATGTAAAGATTATGGCAAAGCTTTTATAAGCTTACCTATTTAATGTCTGGATGAACTGCTACAGCAAGAAATGTGAATAGCTACAGCTACTCAGTCTTTTGAGTTTTATTATTGATGAAATGGCTATAGATGAGCCCAGTGATTATATGTTGATAGAATGACATGAGTTTCAGTGCATGTTAGCCATCCCTTTTTTTAGCTGATAATTATGTGTAACATATTAAAAATTGACAGTTTTTCTGTAATCTTTAAAAACACATTTGTTGTTAATAATCTTTGAGCCTTGTTTACTAAGCCGCGCTGTAGGTGTGCTAACGTTTTTGGCATACACTAAATGTCTCTAGCATTAGTGCGTGCTAAAAATGTTAGCGTGTCTAAGTAAACAGGGCCCTTTATTTTAATGGGGTTTCTATTATTAGTTTTGGATGGGACACAGTACTGATTAGATTTATGTTTTAAACTTACGTATGTATAATTGTAGCCACCTAAAATGTAAAAAGAGTATTTATGAAAAATTGAGTTATTTGGTTAGGGCTTCTAAGGATTGCTAATTGTATGGATTTTTTGTTCACAGAAGATTTATGGGTAAAGGTGGGGGGGGGGGGGGGTAAAACTTTATTGGATGAAAGATCTGCATGGGGTACATTTAACAAAAGCATGCGGGAAATGGGGCTTAACATTTGTGAATACAGTGATAATGGTTTTTTTTTTTTTTCACATGACTGCCACCAAACACCAGTTGTATAAATTTTAGAGCCCTTTTACTAAAGTTTTGTGTTCACTGACAGATATTAGTGTGCACTTAATGGGATGCATCGCATTTGCTCTTCAGGAATCACTAGCGCAGTTTTTTTTTATTTTAGTAAAAGAGACCCTAAGTGCCATGGCCTTTAGGTATAAAATAAGACATACAGCATTTAACACATACTAATGGTGATTAGAGTGCACAAAGCTTTACTTAAAGGGCCCTTTAGACAAAATTAACAGAATTTATCATACCCCTGTGTAAAATAAATAGCTTGATTTTTGTCTTAAGTGAAAAAAAATGTTCTTTCTAGTTGGGTTCGATAACAGAGCTTAAAATTAAACATACTCAAAACAGTATTTCCAACTGTGAGATTCTGCTCATTGTTTCCAAAAAAGTTCTATTTGTCATTATTGTGTAAATGTTTGTGTTTCTGCTTCTATCCACCTTAAGTTTTGTGGAGAAAGCAAGCAAACTGATATTAATAATTTAAAAAGATCTCACCAGAAAAGTGCTGATGTATAGATTGTGGGAATCCAAATCTGTTAAATACAGAATATGTTGGACTGCACAACATTTTAATTGCCTATTTTTTTCTTTATTTTATTTGAAATAAAATTTGTCAAGCTATCGTAGGTAGTTATTTCTACCAGATATCAAAGAATGTTTGGAATGGTAGTGGGCAGGGCCCCAAACAGGTAGTTAAATTGAGGAGTACCATTCTTTTCAGCCTGCATATATGTAGGTTAAACCAGTGGTCTATTTCCTTTCTCATTTTCTATCGTGGAGGTCAGCTAGATCCCCCAAATGTATTGGGCTTTAGCTCGCACTTTTTCAGTACTTGAATGTATTTCTCTGTCTCTAGAGGGCTTACAATCTAACCCCCTCCCCCAATTTACTAAGCCGTGCAGCAATGTGGGCTGTGTTGGCATTAGCGTACTGCAGCTGTTAGTGCGTCTTAGTAAACAGGGGAGTAAGTTTGAACCCTGGACAATGGAGAGGTAAGTGATTTGCCAAAGATCACAAGGAGCAGCAGCAGCAGGATTTGAAAGAGATTTTCTTGGTTGTCATTCCAGTGCTTTAACCATTAGGCTACTCTTCCACTTTAATATATCCCTTAACTTATCAAAATCACTGTTGAATAGATTGGATGCTTTCCTCTGTGAAGTTAACATTTATGAATATTTGTTTTAATCTGCAGTCCAACCCAAATGTCAACTGCACCTGCATCATAATAGAATGAATCAAATAAATTGAACAAAATAGTAGCAAATATCAGATGTTTTATAGTCCAGTGATCTACCCTCCCTTCCATTAACTGCTCTGTGATTCCTTATGTGCTGAGCCATAGGCTGAACAAAATGATTTTGAAAAATTGTGAAGAACCTCTAAGCTGAAGTGTCTTATAGCTAAGAACACCTCTCCTGGAGTGATAGGACCATCCTGTTTTTCTGAGTCATCCCGGGAAACTGCAGGAAGTGATAGCTTCTCTGTGTCTTCCTCTGGAATATTGAACTTTGTGGGGGTGTACAGATTCTTATGGAACGCAACAAAACTTTGTCTATTATCATTTGATGATAAATCCTGTAGTACTAAATATGACAGGTTAAATTTTTTATTTAAAACTATCCAAACAATACAGCCATATAAAAATAATTTTGGGAAATGAATTAAAAAAAAAAAAAAGAAACATTTTATTGAGAAAAGCATAAGAACTGCAGACAGGGTAAAACCAGAGGTCTGTTTAGCTCAGTATCCTGATTCTCACATTGGCCAATCCAGGTCACAAGTACCCGTCAAGATCCAAAAAGAGTAAATCAGATTTTATACTGCTTACCCTAGAAATAAGTAGTGGATTTTCCCAAGTCCATCTTAATCACGGCTTATGGTCTTTTCGTTTAGGAAATTATTCATACCTTTTTTAAACCTTGTTAAACTAACTGCTTTTACAATATTCTATGGCAACGAATTCCAGAGTTGAATTACACATTGAGTGAAGAAGTATTTTCTCCGGTTTGTTTTAGATTTACTACTTAGTAGCTTAATTGCATTCGCCGTAGTCCTAGTATTTTTAGAAAGAGTAAACAAGCAATTCACGTCTACCCATTCCACTTTACTCAGTATTTTATAGACCTTGCATTACGTAGCTATAATTCGAGTTTCTCTTTTCCACATGCATCACATTGCACTTGCTCACATTAAATGTCATCTACCATTTAGACGCCCAGTCTCGTAAGGTCCTCTTGTAATTTTTCACAATCCTCTCGTAATTTAACAACTTTGAATAATTTTGTGTTGTCAGCAAATTTAATCACCTCACTATGCTCCCATCTCTGGATCATTTATAAATATGTTAAAAAGCAGCGGTCCCAGCATAGACCCCTGGGGAACCCTACTATCTGCTCTTCTCTATTGAGAATACGGACCATTTAACTCTACTCTGTTTTCTACTTGTAACCAGTAGACATTGAGGCATATTTTCAAAGCACTTTGGGAGGCTAAGTTCCATAGGTTTCTATGGAACTTTGGGAGGCTAAGTGCTTTGAAAATATGCCTCATTACCTCCTATCTCATGACTTTCTAATTTCTTCAGCAGTCTTTCATAAGGTACTTTGTCAAATACCTTTTGAAAATCCAGGTAACACATTGCTGACCAGCTCACCGTTATCCACATGTTTATTCACTCCATCAAAGAAATGTAGTAGATTGATGAGGCAAAATTTCCCTTGAATAAATCCATGTTGGCTTTGTCTCATTTAATTATTGCATATATATATATATATGCGCTGTAGGTTGGTTTGGCCTCATTTAATTCATACTTATGTATATGCTCTGTAAATTTGTTATTTATAATAATCTCCATCATTTTGCCTGGCACCGATGTCAGATTCACTGGTCTATAATATCCAGATCACGTCTGGAAACCTTTTTAAAAATTGGTGTTCCATTGGCCACCCTCCTATCTTTGGTAACATGCTTGATTTTAAATATAAGTTACATATTATTAACAATAGCTCTGCAAGCTAATTTTTAAATTCTATCAGTACTCTGGGATGTATATCATCTTGTGCAGATGATTTGTGCTCTTAAATTTGTCAGATTGCCTCATTACATCTTCCAGGTTTACGGAGCTTTTTTTCTGTTTTTTTTTTTTTTGACTTGTCAGCACTGAATACCATTTCTGGCACTAGTATCTCACCCCATCTTTCTCGGAGAAGACCAAAGCAAAGAATGAATGTAATCTCTCTGCTATGGCCTTGTCTTCCCTGAGTTTCCCTTTTACCTCTTGGTCATCTAGTGATCCAACTGATTATTTTACCAGCTTCTTACTTATGATATATCTAAAAAAAGTTTTTTACTATATGTTTTTCCCTCCAACACAATCTTCTTTTCAAAGTCTCTTTGCCTTTCTTTTTGGCACTTTGCATTTGACTTGGAATTGCTTATGCTGTTTCCTATAATTTTAATTCGGATCCTTCTTCCATTTTCTGAAGGATTTTCTTTTAGCTCTATTAGCTCCCTTCACCTATCTGTTTAACCTAGCTTCCATGTTTTTTTTTTTTTTTTGAATAGCATAAACTTCTGATGTAAATTTTTGACCTTTACCCCTTCTCCCCTAAATTGTGTGTGTGTGGTTTTGTTGTGGTTTTTTTACCATTCTCCTAATTTTATCAGTGTCCTTTTAGAAAGTTAAATGTTAACTCATTGGACTTCCTGTGTGTACTTCAGAGATGATATCAAATATGATCATGTTGTGATCATTGCTATAAAGTGGCCCCAGCACCATTAGCTCCTTGGGTTTCCACTAAGGACTAGGTCTAGAAATGTTCCTCATTGGTTCCTGAACCAGCTGCTTCATAAAGCAGTCCTTGATTTAATCAAGGAAAGTTACCTCCCCTAGCATGCTCTGATGTTACATTTACCTAGTCAGTACAGGCGTAGTTCCAATCACCCATTCCATTACGTAGCGTGTGAGCTTGGGGGGAGCAGCCAGCATTGGTAAGTCCAACTAAAATTTGATTTGAAATTGCATCTGGGGGGGGGGGGGGGGGCTGCAATTTCCACTTAGTGCAGGGGAAGAATCATGACTCACCACTTGGGATCCAGTTGTGCTGCGCTTATAACAGGGGTGAATGGTGACTCCTGTGGAGGCAGTTAAGCAGTGTTCCCACTGTGGGACGTTCAGGCCATCGTCAAGGTGTTGCAGTGCGTGGACGCCGATAATCCTGCAGGACGCAGAGGAAAAGGTTAGCAGCAGCATGTCTTCAGATTTGGGGCAGCATCCGAATATGCCAAGGACTTCGGGCTCTCCAGCAGGACTAGTGCACAGTTTGATGGAAGAGTATGTGGGACTGACTGGCAGTGAGCAACAGCCTCTGTTAGATCAAGCACAGAGCACAGCCACCATTTTTGAGCCTTGAGGCCCGACAGAATATTAAACTCTGCTGCCCGTCTCGTCTTCCGCCAGGGTCGCTTTACTCGTACTACCCCTTTCCTCAAGTCGCTTCACTGGCTCCCTATCCGTTTTCGCATCCTGTTCAAACTTCTTCTACTAACCTATAAATGTACTCACTCTGCTGCTCCCCAGTATCTCTCCACACTCGTCCTTCCCTACACCCCTTCCCGTGCACTCCGCTCCATGGATAAATCCTTCTTATCTGTTCCCTTCTCCACTACTGCCAACTCCAGACTTTGCGCCTTCTGTCTCGCTGCACCCTACGCCTGGAATAAACTCCTGAGCACCTACGTCTTGCCCCATCCTTGGCCACCTTTAAATCTAGACTGAAAGCCCACCTCTTTAACATTGCTTTTGACTCGTAACCACTTGCCTCCACTTACCCTCCTCTCCTCCCCTCCTTCCTGTACACATTAATTGATTTGATTTGCTTTCTTTATTTTTTGTTTATTAGATTGTAAGCTCTTTGAGCAGGGACTGTGTTCTATGTTTATGCAGCGCTGCGTACGCCTTGTAGCGCTATAGAAATGCTAAATAGTAGTAGTAGTAGTAACTGCATCGAGATCTTTGTTTTCTCTGGAGTTCATCTTTCTCTTACACCAGGCCTATTTATTGAAGCAAGAACAGTCAAAGTTGCTGCAAGGTGTTTCAGTTTCTCAACCTGCTACCCCTCCAGCACCTAAGTGATCTAATTTAGACCTCCAGGAGTGGTCAAATGAGGCCGATGAGGCTATCTCTGCTTCTCCCTCCTTATCTGATGTGGCTTCTGTTTAGAGGAGCCATCGCTAAAGGAGCTATTAGAGGAGAGAGAGAGCTCCCTCCTGAGGAGGGGGATGATATGAGGTTGTTTCATAAAGATGAGCTTGGTACTCTTATCTCTGAGGCACTGGTGTTGCTTTCCATTGAGGAGGCTTCTTCAGTGTCAGGAGTAGGCTAAAATCCCATCAGACCAATGGATTATGGATATGCCTACAGGAGATTACAAGTTGGAGTTCTCTCGCTCGGTTTCTCCTTTCTTTTTGCTATTTCCTTGTTGAAAGAGAACTAAGGCTATTGAGGTTCAGGCCTCGGTAGATTTCTTGCTGGGGCTTCAAGCCATTGTTCCAGGTCCTCAGGCCAAATTGGAACAAGGCAGATAGTCTGTGTACATAATTTTCGTAAAGAGAGGCACGTTTCATCAGGTACTTGTGACCTGGATTGGCCACTGTTGGAAGCAGGATACTGGACTAGATGGGCCGTTGGTCTAACCCAGTATGGCTGTTCTTATTTGTTAGATCTCAAAGGTCTAAATTGCTGCCTCTGAGAGTCCCACTTCTGCATGGAGATACTAAGAGCAGCCTTAACCTCGGTTCATGTGGGAGAATTTCTCACCACGCTTGATGTTAAGAAGGTGTACTTGCATATACTCGTATGTCCGCCGCATCAGAGGTTTCTGTGTTTTGCCATACTGGGTCATCACTTTCAGTTGAGGGCTTTGCCCTTCGGTCTTGCCTTGGCACTAAGAATATTTACCAAGGTTATTTATGGTTGTGGTGGTGGCCTTCCTTTTGGTGCCAGGGAATCAAGAGTTCACCCGTATCTCGATGCCTGGCTAATTTGTGCATTGTCATATTAGGACATTGTGGTGGCGTCGCGGACAAACTTGCCCATCTGCTGCAGTCATTGGGTTGTATGGTCAGTTTCAAGAAGAGCAGACTAACCCCATTGCAGACGCCGGAGTATCTGGACGTTCTATTCAATACAGCAAGGGAGAAGATCTTCATGGAATGCAGGAGGTCAAAGCTGGTTCAACAGGTTGGTCTTTTCCTCTGTCAAGGCAGATCCTGGCTCTGGGACTATGTCCAGGTTTAGGGATCGGCGATGGCAGTGATAGAAGTGGTGCTATGGGCAAGGGCTTATATGTGGCCATTAGAGGAATCTCTGCCACTGGTCCCTTGTGTCACAGAAGTATGATCTTAATCTTTCTTGGATGCTGGTTACCAGACAGAGTATGCAGTGGCGGCTGTCGCCCAGGAATTTGACCATCGGAGCTCTCTTTCCAGTAACCCAATAGGAGGTGGTAACAACGGATGCCAGCAAGTTGGGTTTGGGAGCTCATTACAAGTTACATCTGGCACTGGGCACCTGGACGGAACAAGAGTCTCAGTAGTTGATAAATCGCTTGGAGCTCCGGGCAGTGCAGAATGCCTTACGTAACTTTGTTCCCTTTCTGATGGGCACGTTGGTCCGAGTTTTCTCCGACAGTTTGACAGTGGGTGGGTTGTTATATCAACAAGCAAGGTGAGACCCACAGCCATCTGATGGCAGTGGAGGTGGCCTCCCTTATAAGCAGGTTGGAGAAAAATCTTCTTGGCTTGTCGGCAGCTCACATCGCTGGGTCCTCGAATATGGAGGCAGATTTTCTCAGCAGACACTCCTTGGACCCTGGAGAATGGGGGAACTATCTGGCCAGGGTTTTCAGCTGGTAGTGGAACAATGGATTTCTTCGCTTCTGGACGTGTTAGCAACGAAAAGGAACACCAGAGTGCCCAAGTTCTTCAACCATCGAAAAGAACCAGGCTCAATGGGTATCAATTCCCTACTGCAGCCCTGGTCAGTGACACATCTACTGTATTTCTTCCATCCTTTGCCCATGGTAGGTCGCGTGTTGAAAAGGATCGCATAGCACCAGGGTCGAATATTTCTTGTAGCCCCGGATTGACCGTGGAGCTGATTTGACTGCTGGACATGGATCCTCTCCATCTTCTGCATGTACATGGTCTACTGAAGCAAGGTCCAGTGCTCAAGGAGAATTCATGCCCCTTTGGTCTTGCAGCTTGGCCATTGAAAGGGCTCGGTTGAGAAGAAAAGGTTATTCTGATTCGGTCATTGCTATCTTGCTTCAGGCTCAGAAAAGCTGTACATCCATTACATGTGAGAGGGTATGGAGGATGTTCAAGGGCTGATGTTATGAATGTGGACTTTTTCTTTCTCTGCTCAGATCACACATATCCTAGTGTTACTTCTGACAGGTCTTCAGAAAGGATTGGCGTTGGGTCTCTAAAAATTTAGGTTGCAGCTTTGGCCAACTATAGAAGACTTCTCTTTCGACTCAACTGGATATCGTTCAGTGCTTGTGGCCTTTCTTTTGTATGCTGTGTCCAGAGTGGAACTTTAATTTAGTCCTTCGGTTTCTTCAGAAGCCTCTTTTTGAGCTACTCTGGTAGGCCTCCTTGAAACAACTTATGGTAAAGACAGCGTTCTTGGTGGCTATTGCATTGGCATGTAGGATTTCAGAGCTTCAGGCTCTTTCGTCAGGATTTCTTTCTTTGCTTTTTGGAGGTGGGGGTCTCACTGTACATGGTTTCTTCCTTTCTTTTGAAAGTGGTACCAGCATTTAATCTCAACCAATCTGTGGAGCTTCTGTTTTTTTTCATGGAGAGGATGAAGAGGCTCAGTGTTCTTCCTTGAAGCTTCTCAATGTGCATATAGACCTCATTAGATATCTGGAAGTCACAAATGAGTTTTCAAATTGGACAGACTGTGCTTTTTGGTAAATAGAGGCTTGGCCTCATGGCTTCCAAGCCCTCAATTGCTAGATGGCTGAAGGAGACTATTATGTTAGCTTATTTGCTTGTGGGGAAGCAGGCTCCTTGGGCTTTGTGGACTAATTCTATGAGACGTAAAGTGATATTCTGAGCGGAGACTACCTTGCTGTCTCTGGTGGATATTTGCATTGTGGCAGGTTGGTAAGTCCTGCTTACCTTTGCCAAGCACTACAGAGTGGACATTGTGGTGAACTCAGAAGCCAATTCTGGTGTTTCGGTCCTCAGGGCAGCCTTGCCAAGATCCCATCCACTCTGGGGATTGCTTTTCAATATCCCACAGGTTCTGGAATAGTGGGAAGTTACGTAATGGAAGGAGAAATGAGGTCTTATCTGATAATTTTATTTCCATTAGTCCTTCCCAGTATTCCAGAGGCTTTCCTGAGGTTTCTGAGATGTTTAGTCAGTGCAAAGTAATGGGTCAATTATCGACTGTCACCTTGCATAGTACTTTCTGCATTTTTCTTGTTCTCTACAAGTTGTCCAGAGATGAGCTGTCCACACATGTTTGCTCATCTGGTTAGGTAGGCGAGTTGTTTAAGGTTGTGTTTGTTCTGAGTGTCTCCTTACTGCTTGTCTATATACAGTGGGGGAAATAAGTATTTGATCCCTTGCTGATTTTGTAAGTTTGCCCACTGACAAAGACATGAGCAGCCCATAATTGAAGGGTAGGTTATTGGTAACAGTGAGAGATAGCACATCACAAATTAAATCCGGAAAATCACATTGTGGAAAGTATATGAATTTATTTGCATTCTGCAGAGGGAAATAAGTATTTGATCCCCCACCAACCAGTAAGAGATCTGGCCCCTACAGACCAGGTAGATGCTCCAAATCAACTCGTTACCTGCATGACAGACAGCTGTCGGCAATGGTCACCTGTATGAAAGACACCTGTCCACAGACTCAGTGAATCAGTCAGACTCTAACCTCTACAAAATGGCCAAGAGCAAGGAGCTGTCTAAGGATGTCAGGGACAAGATCATACACCTGCACAAGGCTGGAATGGGCTACAAAACCATCAGTAAGACGCTGGGCGAGAAGGAGACAACTGTTGGTGCCATAGTAAGAAAATGGAAGAAGTACAAAATGACTGTCAATCGACAAAGATCTGGGGCTCCACGCAAAATCTCACCTCGTGGGGTATCCTTGATCATGAGGAAGGTTAGAAATCAGCCTACAACTACAAGGGGGGAACTTGTCAATGATCTCAAGGCAGCTGGGACCACTGTCACCACGAAAACCATTGGTAACACATTACGACATAACGGATTGCAATCCTGCAGTGCCCGCAAGGTCCCCCTGCTCCGGAAGGCACATGTGACGGCCCGTCTGAAGTTTGCCAGTGAACACCTGGATGATGCCGAGAGTGATTGGGAGAAGGTGCTGTGGTCAGATGAGACAAAAATTGAGCTCTTTGGCATGAACTCAACTCGCCGTGTTTGGAGGAAGAGAAATGCTGCCTATGACCCAAAGAACACCGTCCCCACTGTCAAGCATGGAGGTGGAAATGTTATGTTTTGGGGGTGTTTCTCTGCTAAGGGCACAGGACTACTTCACCGCATCAATGGGAGAATGGATGGGGCCATGTACCGTACAATTCTGAGTGACAACCTCCTTCCCTCCGCCAGGGCCTTAAAAATGGGTCGTGGCTGGGTCTTCCAGCACGACAATGACCCAAAACATACAGCCAAGGCAACAAAGGAGTGGCTCAGGAAGAAGCACATTAGGGTCATGGAGTGGCCTAGCCAGTCACCAGACCTTAATCCCATTGAAAACTTATAGAGGGAGCTGAAGCTGCGAGTTGCCAAGCGACAGCCCAGAACTCTTAATGATTTAGAGATGATCTGCAAAGAGGAGTGGACCAAAATTCCTCCTGACGTGTGCAAACCTCATCATCAACTACAGAAGACGTCTGACCGCTGTGCTTGCCAACAAGGGTTTTGCCACCAAGTATTAGGTCTTGTTTGCCAGAGGGATGAAATACTTATTTCCCTCTGCAGAATGCAAATAAATTCATATACTTTCCACAATGTGATTTTCCGGATTTAATTTGTGATGTGCTATCTCTCACTGTTACCAATAACCTACCCTTCAATTATGGGCTGCTCATGTCTTTGTCAGTGGGCAAACTTACAAAATCAGCAAGGGATCAAATACTTATTTCCCCCACTGTAAATATTGAGGAGCTGGACTGGATGCCAAGAGAGATTAACCTCTCTTTTTCTGATATCGTAATTTTCTTTTTATTTTGTACCCAGTGGTAGTTTATATTTTGTACAGTATGTTTTGATGATTTTTTTTGTTAATTTTGTATACCATCTAGGACAGAGTTGTCCACCAACAGGGATGTCCCCAATGATTATGCATGAGATCTATTTGTATGCCTTGCTTCCATTGTATACAAATGGATCTCATGCATATTAATTGGGGAAATACTGAAAACCTGTCCTGGTGAGGGCAGAGGTTGGACACCCCTGGTCTAGGACCGTTGGTGAATTATGCTTGCTTTATATAAAACCAAGATAAGAGTTGTGTCTTGGCTCAATTTTCAGTTCTCTTATCTCCACCTGCTGTTGATGGATACAACTATCCCACAGGTTTTGGAATAGTGGGAAAGACTAACAGAAAATTATTAACTAAGACCTAATTTCTCTTTATTATTGTGTTACCCAGTTTGTTAGCCTCCCTAGTTTCTGATAACACTTCTGCATCTGTTCATCCTTGCCAGGAGGATGGTAATAAACTCCTATCACTATCCTTTTCCCCTTTACATGTGGAATTTCAATCCATAGGGATTCCAAGATGTGTTTTGTGTCCTGCAGAATTTTTATTCTATTTGATTCAAGGCCCTTCTTCCACCAATTCGATCCATTTCTGGTGTGACTGCAGCTCTTTTCCTTTTCCGTGCTAGGAGTTCAGGTGGCAGTTAGGTGGTTTGGGCAGTTCTTTGTTGGATGCATAACTTCAGTTAGCTTAGCAAGGTTTAAAAAAAGGTTTGGCTGGCTTCCTAAAAGAAAAGTCCATAAGCCATTATTAAGATGGACTTGGGGGGAAATCCACTGCTTGTTTTTTAGGGTAAGCAGCATTAAAATGTACTGTTTTGGGATCTTGCCAGGTACTTGTAACCTGGATTGGCTACTGTTGGAAACAGGATACTGGGCTTGATGGACCTTCAGTCTGTCCCAGTATGGCAACACTTATCTGTGTTTCTTAGCATTCATTATCTTCTGACTTAGTAGCTTATAGATGACTGTGGCTCAGGAATTGGCTGGTGGGTGTTGCTTCTAAGGCTTGCCTAAACAAGCTTCCTTTTTAAGGCCATCCTCTCTTTGGAGAGGACTTGGAGAAGATCCTGAAGGACCTGGGGAAGGCGAGGCTTCATCGTCTCCTGGAGGGATAGGGGCAAGGTCTCTACTGTCTTCTGGTCAGTTTCACTCTAGGCTGGACCTTTCCTTGGTCTGGTGAGAGGTCCTTCAAATCTCTGCCAGCCAGCAGAAAGACCTGCCCTTTTCACAGGTGCCAAAAAATGGCACATTTCATGGTCCTTTTGCTTGTGCTGGCTCCTTCACCAGAGGGCTGAGGGACTCGAGATTCAGCAGGCCTGCTCTCTAGTGGATTGGTTGGTAGACGATAATGATGGTTTTCACCAGGCGTGGGCCTTAATATTCAGTGGGCCTTCGATTTGGTTTGGCTGGGCTGTGCACTCGAGTTGGTGGAACCTGTATGATGCCTTTATGCGGTCCAGCTGTTGGGCATTTCTCAAACAACATGCAGTCAGGGAAACTATCTCTGGGAGCCATAAAGCCAATGCCATTCCTTTGCGTCATACCTGAGCATTCCAGACTAATGGGTTATGTCCATCAACCAGTGGATGGAGACAGAGAAAGTAGTTACTGCGATTTGCCTTTAAAGGGTATTGTGCAGCTTGAAATGTTCAGTATTTTCTCTGTCTTCAAGTGGATGGTTGATGGATTGTGCAGCTCCTCTATGGTGTCTTTCAGCAAGCTCCTTCCCAGTTCCAGCTGGGGGTCAGTTGAGCAGGGGGTTTCCTCTTGGAAGACATTAGCTCCTTTGCAGTCTGTAGCTCTTCATGGAGCTGGGTGACATCCAGTGGGGCAGGGTCCCCTCCACTAATTTATTCAGTACTCAGCGACTCAGAAGGCTGTCTTCTAATAACATGCCCTTTTTGTGTGAGTCACCTTGCATGCCAGCAGCAATTTGGTAATTTGGTCTTCTAATGGAGTTTGCTCTTAGGTGGTAAGTACTGGTTCCGTCTCCTATTGCAGTTCATTTCCAACAATGTTGGTATGTACCTATGAGACTGTAGGCGCAAAACAGATACAGTTTGCTTTGGGGGTACCTGACAGTGTAAGTTATAACAAAAATGGGTACCAACCAGACTAGCATTGGTTAGGGAAGTGTCAGATGTAAATGTATCACCACGTATCCTTAGATCCAAGGCAACTGTGCCAGAACAATAAAAGAAATTAACTCCACACCCAACTATTATAAAAATATGGTCTTATTTTATTTACAGTATCAGCAAATGAAAGAGTAAACAGGAATAAAGATAAAGACAATCCTATTACAGAAATAGCTTGTAGTAAAGATATGTAAAGCCCTAGCTAAAGTATAAAGAGTCACTCTAATCCAAGGGCACTATGCAAGGATGTATGGCACAGATACAAACCGATGTAGTCCTTCAGATGTCTTCAAAGACTTGCATTTATTCACTACTATAACAACAGTCTCTGTGGTTATATACAATATTCTAACAAAACTACTGTTGTTTAACAACTCCTCACAATAAATGTGTTGATTTCAATGAAACGGATCCTCGGAGGTGAACTTCCACTTATTTGAAAAGATGGAAGTAAGTGTATCACCTTGTCTCTTCATCAATTTGTATTATTTTCTCAGTGTACTTAAATGTTTCTTATTTTTTTTATTTTATACAAACCAAAATGGTTTTAATTGCTTTACTTAGCAAACATATCTTTTGCAGTGTTCCTTTTCCATCATTTCAAAGTACTTGTCTGAATATTATACAAGGGGTAAAAGTACCAACGTGTTTTGCCAGAAGCTTTATCAGGGTATCCTCGTATAGTTCAAGAACAAAAATATATTGTTACCATTATAGATTTCTCATTCAATCTTTAAATGACAATCATTCCTCCAAGCTACCTTAAGTCTTCTGCGGCGTTTATTCTGCCTGCTGTGTTTCTGTAAAAATGGTTGCGGTGTTTGAAAACACTTCAAGTGTTTGAAAACACCGCAACCATTTTTACAGAAACACAGCAGGCAGAATAAACGCCGCAGAAGACTTAAGGTAGCTTGGAGGAATGATTGTCATTTAAAGATTGAATGAGAAATCTATAATGGTAACAATGTATTTTTGTTCTTGAACTATACGAGGATACCCTGATAAAGCTTCTGGCAAAACACGTATGCAGATAAGTACTTTAAAACAATGGAAAAGCAACAGTGCAAAAGATATAATGCGAGAGGGTGGTGGATACATGGAATGCCCTCTCGCGGGAGGTGGTGCAGATGAAAACGCTAGTGGAATTCAAACATGCGCGGGATAAACACAAAGGAATCGTGTTTAGAAGGAATGGATCCACGGAATCTTAGCGGAGATTGGGTGTTGACGCCGGTAATTGTGAAGCGAAACCAGTGCTAGGCAGACTTCTTCGGTCTATGCCCTGATCGTGACTGAATAGATAGGGATGGACTTGAGTGTAAATTTTAAGGGGCTTCGACATTAGCTTCAGAACTTTTAGTACAAGAAGAGTGCTGGGCAGACTTCTACAGTCTGTGCCCTGAGAATGGCAAGGACAAATCAAACTTGGGTATACGTATAAAGTATCACATACCATGTAAAATGAGTTTTATCTTGTTGGTCAGACTGGATGGATCGTACAGGTCTTTATTTGCCATCATTTACTATGTTAATATGTTTGATAAGTAAAGCAATTAAAACAATTTTGGTTTATATAAAATAGAAAAATAAGAAAAATGTAAGTATAATATGGATTGATGAAGAGACAGGGTGATACACCTACTTCCATCTTTTCAAAGCCTAAGGCTTAAGTGGAAGCACCTCTGAGGATCCGTTTAATTGAAATTAACACATTTATTGTGAGGAGTCCTTCAGATGTCAGCCTTGTCCAATGTAGATCTTGCCTCTTGGATGTGGTGTAGACACACAGCAGCTAACCTTGGCAAGAGCTGCCTTTTATGGAGAAATCAGAAGCCTTATCTCTATTACTGATGTATGTTCTGGCCTTGAAGAACATAAACGAGTATCTCCAAGTGTCCTGCATTGACTTAAATTCTTAGGTTGCTGCATTGATGTCAATTTTGATAACATGCGTCAATGCTGATAATACTGTCCTTTATCAGCAGCTTCTGTCCAGTAAACAAGAGTTGTTATTCTTCTGTTAGATTGGATGTCTTCACAATGTCTTAGATTTTTTATAGAGGAAATGTCTGAATTTGCACATTATAATCAGGTTCTTAATGTTGGTTAGTGCCCAGTATGTAGGACTACATATGTCATGTAGGTCTATATAGTCACATGGATGACTGGTTAGAGTACTCATAGTAGTGCTTCAGTAGTGCTTGTGTTGCTCCTACAAGATGATGTCCCCCTTCAACCCCCCCCCCCCCCAGTCCACTTATACTCTTCTTCTCTTCTAAAGATGGCATCTGTCTGATTGGCTTCATGTTTGTTTGTTTGTTTTTTCTCTGCCTTGGCAGGAACTGTATGCCTGTGTCTCCATTTGTACTGGCATGAGGATTCAGGATCTTCTCTCTCTGGCGCAAGACTGTATTTAGATTAAAGCAACTTAGGCTAATAAGATCTTTGATCAAAGAACGTTTACTGTAGCGGTCCAAATGCTGATTCTTGTTCACTTGGATATTGCAACGCTCTTTATCTGAGAAAGATCCAACTTATCCAAAACACTGCAGTTAGATTGATCTTTAAATTGAGTAAATTCGACAGTGTCTCTTCTTATTGGGCTAAACTTAACTGGCTTCCAGTTAACGCATGTATCACTTGTAAAGTGTCCTGTTTGTTTTACCAAATTCTTTATGGTACTGCTTCAGAATTGTTGGTAAATATGGTTTTTTATTCCATTACATATATTTTCATCCCGGTTATGGAATAAACTGATTCGTTGCATCTCCCCCCTTTAACTCCATCTCTACATCAGATGGAGCTGGTCCCATGCAACGATGGGTGGGAAGGTGTGCACATGCAATGCAAGGCAATTCCAAATGCTTCTAGAGAGGATGGTGGGGAGCATTTTCCATGCTTGTCTCGGTCGGATGACATTGCCCATCAGTAAGAATATTAATCTTGCTGTCCCTGGGGAACACCTGATACAGGTGAGTAACTTCGTTTTCTTTGACATAGCACAGAGAGACTGATAAGCTGTGCATACTGTCAAAAGATAATACAGACTCTGTGAAAGCTTAAAGTCAACATGATATTTAATTGGCAACCAATGGAGAGGTTTCAATACTGGATTAATGATGGTATCTAGAAAGGCCTAATGCAAGTCTTGCTGCTGCATTCATCACTATTTGTGAAGGTTTAAGCATAGATACTTGTAAACCATCCATAACTAAATTTCTAGAATCCAAACAAAGAATCGCCATCCGAAATTTCAGTTTTGAAAATCACCAACTTCTAAGACCTGAACACAGTTGATGCGTTACACTTATTTTATAAAATGCCATGCACCCCATATTACTGACAGGAGGCTTTAGATTAAACTGCGAAGTCAAGATCACCCCCAAGTATTTGTTTTTGTTGTTTACAAAGATTTAAATGTCTATTAGCAATACTGGAGGAGGAATAAAGAACTTGTTGTATTATAAGAAAGTAGAAGTTTATCACGTGTGACACTAGTCCTCTAGTTTCTAACCAAAAGGCAACAATTCAAAGGCAGGAGTAAATAGCAGAATCCTTCACATCCTTGGACAGGGCAAAAGGGGCGTATAGCATAATATTGTATACATAAAAGTGATAGTAAACATTGTGGGTTTTGATACTTGAATTATGGAGGTGGAGGCATTACTTTTCATTTATCAACAGATGGTAGCACTGATGTGCTACATGTGTTCACTTGTTCTTTGAAATATCTTCCTTCATCTTGGTGAGAAATGTCTGTGTGAAGAGGCAGTTTTGCAATAGCTTGTGAAATAGAAGCATGCAGTGAGCACTTGGTGTGATTTCTGACTGTTGAAGGAATCCAATTAAAATTCACCGCCTCATACAGGTTGTTTATGGTGCTGATTGTGTTGATGGGAGTACTGTGTGACTGGGCCAAAAAAAGTAGATATTGTGAACCGAGACGGGCTGATTTGTGTGATAAAAAAAAGGTGCAGCAGACCTGTGACAGCAAATGAGTCTTGCATGAGAAAAATTGACAAACTCATAAAGGACAAGCAGAAGATCACTAAAAGCGTTACATTGCAACCCTAAAACTTCGAAAAAAAATGTTTACGAGCTCAGAAGCACAAGAAGAACATTTTGTTGCAACATGATAATGCAAGGCATCACATAGCATGAAACACTATACAGGCAATTGCGAAGATGTCTCACAGTCTTACTCTGTCCACCATACAGCACAGACTTTGCGCCATGTGATTTCCTTCAGTTTTGGAAAATGACGGGAATACCTTCGGGGTAATCTATTTGACTCGAATGAAGAGAGGAAAGGACTGTGAGCAATTGGTTGAAGAGACAAGATGTGCAGTTCTTTTGCAGTGTTTTTCAAAAACTTAGAACATAAGAATAGCCATACTGGGTCAGACGGGTGGTCCATCTAGCCCAGTATCCTGCTTCCAACAGTGGTCAATTCAGGTCACATGTACCTAATAGAATCCCAATTAGTAGCAAGATTTATACTACTGATCCCAGGGACAAGCATTGGCTTCCCCCATATCTATCTCACTAGCATACTAGTTCCGGAGCTTAACTATATGTTGAGTGTAAAATATTTCCTCCTGTTTGTTTGAAAAGTGATACCATGTAATTTCCTTGAGTTTCCCCTAGTATTTGTACTTTTTTTGAAAGAGTAAAAAATTGGTTTGTTTACCTGTTCTACACCACTTAGTACTTTGTAGACCTCTATCATATAATCTCTCAGCCATTTTTCCAAGCTGAAGAGTCCTAACCTCTTAAGACGTTCCTCACATGAGAAGAGTTCCACCCCCTTAATCATTTTGGTCACCCTTCTTTGAACCTTTTCTAATTCTGCTATATCCTGGATCCCACAGGAGTTAGCTTGGTCCAGAGACCTCGATGATTTTCCTGTCCCTGTTGGAAATGCTGCCACTCCTTCAGGGGAAAGTGGTCGGATGATGTCGGGCAGTGCCACTGTAGTGACTTACATCAGCAAACAGTGAGGTACCAGGAGTCAGGCAGTAGCCCTGGAAACAGTGTGCTTCTGTCAGTAGATAGAGACACCTACAGGCCCTCATAGCATTCCATATTGTGGGCAAGGTCAATGTACAAGTGGATTTTCTCAGCTGCTCTCTCCTGGATCTGGTGGAGTGGGAACTGACCTTTCAGCTCATCCTGACCCTCTGTGGCCCACTGTGGTTTGATCTGATGGCTTCCTCAGCCAGTTCAAAAGCTGAGCATTTCTTTGGTCGTCGGAGGGAAGTGGCCTCTTAAGGCATAGATGCCCTAGTTCAATCATGGCTGATGGAGGAACCCCTCTGTTTTCCTTCCTTGATCTCTGATAGGCCATCTATTGTGCAGTATTGTGCATCATCTTCCTCTGTTCTTGTTAGTGTCTCTGGATTGGCTTTACCATCCGTGGTACGCAAACCTCCTGGAGGGTGACCCTTGCCTCGAGGTTGGGGGTCTTCTCAGGCAAGAGCTGGTGGAAATAGAGGATCCAGTGCCCTTCTAACTTATGGTCTTGTCATTTAGAGGAGGCACTTAGAAATGTGTGGTTTTTCTCTGTCGGTGGTTTCTACTCCACTCTACTCTCAGAAGTCCTCCCTTTTATGTCAGGGTGTGGAAAGCTTTTGAAACCTGGTGTGCAGATGGTCCTCTTGGAGGATTCACGTCCCCAATATGCTAGGATTCTTGCAGTAGGGACTGGACCAGGTTCTGGCTGTGTCCAGTTTTCAGAGTAAGGTGAAAGTCTCCTCCCTGGCTTCGCATGTGGACATGTCCTGTTTCTTGAGAGGCATGGCACATGATCTCATTCTGGTTCTCCAAGTACTGGCCAAGGCTTCATTTGAGTCTCTGCTCTCAGCCTCCATTAAAGACTTTCCTCTCAAGATGGTCTTTCTGGTCGCCATCCTCTCAGCTCAAAGAGTTTCTGAGATGCAGGCACTGTCTTGTTGGGACCCATATCTCTCCTTTGCAGAGGATTCAGTTTCTCTTCATATAGCCCCTTTCTTTCTCCCTGTGGTGGTGTTTCCATTCCATGTAAATCAGGAAGTTGGTTTGCCCTCATTTTGTGGAGGGCATGAGTGGTTGCTCATGTTTTAGGAGTATCGTTCACAGATTTTACATGGTTGCTTACAAAATTGTTTTTTTTTGTCTGCTATATATATATAAATACTTTGCATGCATAGCTAATACTGGCACTCAAAAATTGTTGTTTATTTTAAACTTGCTGCTCACACACACACACACACACACAAAAAGGGGAAAACACACCAGGCCACTCCTTTAGAGGAAACATTGCTGTGCTCCTGCAGACTGGAGGCTTCACAGGCTGGACATCTGGAGGATGTTACTATGGTACCTGAAGGAGACCAATGATTTTTGCATTTTGAACCAACACTTTGTTCTTCTTTCATGGCCTCCTTAGGCTTCCATTGTAAAGTAGATCAAGGCAGCTATTGAGACTGCCTACATTTGTAAGAATCATCCAGTGCGTAAGGGCCTGAAGGCCCACTCCATATGGGCTTAGGCCACATTCTGGACTGAGGCCTGGGTGGTGGCTCCTGAAGAAAGTTTGTAGGGCAGCAGTGTAGTCTTCCCACCATTTGTTTGTCAAGCACTATAGGTTGGATGTGTCAGCCAGGGTCTGTTTGGATTTTGCCAGGGCTGTCATTCAAGAGGGAAAATCAACAAAGCAGATTGTTATAAAAAATGTAATTTATTAATAGATATTAAAAATTATATACAGTACAGCCCGACAGAGGCCGTGTTTCGCCCAGCATTACCAGAATCAAGAGAGTGTCCGACATATCTTATGTCAGCACATTTTTCTGGTTTATTCGGTTGAGCTGTTTTTTTCAATATATGTACTAGAAGATTAACGACTGTGGTCTTCAGTACATTTGGTTTAATCAAATTTACCATATTTTGACAGTAGAGGATCATTGTGTAGCCCCTGAAGCAGCCCTACTGGGCGAAACACGGCCTGTGTCGGGCTGTACTGTATATAATTTTTAATATCTATTAATAAATTACACTTCTTTATAACGATCTGCTTTGTTGATTTTCCGTCTTGGAGTTTGCAGACCGTCATTCAAGAGGCCTGGTTTTCTCTCGCCTAGTAGATCTGCTTCAGTACAACCCACATTGCAGAACAGTAGCGCTGATGCTAAGGAGAAATTGTTTAACCTCATAATTTTCTTTCCTTTAGTCAACTGCACTGTTGTGCAGTCTGCCCTCGGAAGACTTGGGCTGGGGACTCTGGGTGTGTAAAGAAAAATTGTGAAGAGTTAAATCACAGGTTTTAAAATTTCCAGCAATACAGGTTTCCCATGATATTGCTATATCCTGGAGCATGTCAGGTAGCGAGTGCAACCTTTTGGTGTTATACTCATCTGCTGTTCATTGCAGCTGAAGTGGTTGTTGGTGGATTGCTATGTTATAAAAAGGGACTTTCTGCTATTTATGGCAGAAAGTACTTTTTGCATACTGGATCTTTCCAGGGAGCACCACCAGCTAATATCGGTGATGTGACTGGTAAAATGTCTCTACCTGGCCATTCGAAATATTGAACATTCCAGGCTGCATGATACCCTTAAGGTGCGAATTTACTTGGAATTATTTTTTCTCTGTCTTCATCCACTGATAGCAGGATTAACTAGAGTTGGCAGGGGGTAAAGGTAAAGCATTTGATCCCAGAGAGGGCAGTTGGATCTCCCTTGTGCAGCAGCCCCCTTTATCAGTGAAGACACATATGTTGCTTGGCAAGCCATCAAAATGGAGTCTCTATATAAAGTGGGAAAATAGTAAAAAAACAAACAAAATTACATGTGCAATAATGGAATGGGAATTAATTTACCTTTTGATAGGTGCAATTCATTTTCTCTTGTTTTTAAATATTAATTGAATGTGTGTGTAACAAATGAGAGCGCATGCAAATCAAAGAATGATTAAAATTTCCCAAACTGTTCCATTTCTGGTTTTAGAGAGCATTTACATCTCTTCCTACTGAATTGCTAATGAAGAGCTCAATTTAGTCTGATTCAGTTTTCTGTTTCATGACTGGTTAGGGTGTTACTGACATCACAAAGTATAGCTGTTGATTTTCTGCTGTCGAGGGCTTCACCAAGAGCCTTTAACAGACTGCTTCAGTTGGTATCTTCAAATGGCTAAATCATCAGCTGAGTGCATTTCTGTAGCAGGCTCTCTAAAAGAGCATTCAGAATGTCTATATTTAGATGCTATGGAATTTACATCTCCAGTGATAAAATATGATCAAGCTGTCTGCCGGGATGATACAGGTATTTTTTTAAAGGACTACTTGGTATCGTGAAAAGATGGATAGATGTGTTTTGCTTTTTAAGTCTTTACACTTAATATTGGGCATTCATTTGCCAGAAGCAATGTTGAAAATTGCAGTTAAGTGTTTTATTTGGAATGTAGATGGTTAATGTAATTTACTCTCCTAATTGGTTGGCCAGATTTTATTGTTTTTTTTTTTTTTAATCATAGTGTATAAAGCATGTATAACATTAAACTGTATTAGTGTGTGAACTAGAAATGTGGGATTTCGGCATTCGTCCCCCCTTGGCGGACTTTACCTAATCATTGATTTCCCATTAACATGGTTTTTCAAATATAAAATATCAGTTGTAACTAAAATTTCAGTTATAATCTAACACAGAAAACCTAATTTTGAAAATTATATTGTTTCAGATCGTTGTTAATAATGTAGTCAATTCTATAACTTGATAATAATAAACATATAATCCTGAATAAGTGGCATAAATGAAATGGAAACTTGTATATGAATACAAATGCATAGTCTTTACAGCTCATATGGATTTTTATACACGATCAAATCAAACAGTTGATGATTTGCTAAATTGATTAGAATAATTGTTTGTTTTAAAGAGATGGCTTGAGATATGGCTTAGTAACATTTTTCAGTTCTTTGACTTTATTAGCAAAAAAAGAAATGATTTTAGCTAGCAAACATAACAGTTTGAAACATGAGCAGTCTTTTTTTTTTTTTTTTTTTTCAAGCAAGAATTTTGTGGCATATAGTCCTTTTATGAAACAAAGTGGAAATTTTACTTGGAATTTTTCATTAACTATTGAGATTCTTACTAAGCACTGGAAGTAGTTACAATATTGTGTCTAAAGCATTTGAAAATAATAATTATTACATTATATTTACCTCATAGTATTAGAACAAAAATATATTAAAAATACAATAGTATATGTTGATATTTTTTTTTATATACCAACTTCAGGCCCAAAAGCTATTGAAACAGTGTAAAGTCTGGCACAGCAAGTGTTTTCTATTTACTTATGATTTTTGTATCCCACATTATCCCGAACAGAGTTCAGGTTCAATGTGGCTTACAATCCAATTATAAGCAGGTACTATCCCTGTCCCTAGAGGGCTTACAATGTTTTTTTTTTATACCTGAGGCAGTGGAGGATTAAATCATTTGCCTTGGGTCACAAGGAGCTGAAGTGGGAATTGAACCCAGGATGCTGGGATCAAAGTCCATTGCACTAGCCATTAGGCCACTCCTCCAATCCTGGAGGGCTTTTAATTGAAGAGTTAAGTGACTTGGTCAAGAAGCATATCTTAAAACAAAAACAAAGGAATCTGCAGATAGGCTCTGTGCTCTCTTTGAAGTGTTACTGGTGAACTAAGATTTGGAAGGGGTTAGCAGATAATGTCTAGAGAGAAATGCAACTTTTGTGTGCTCTTGCAGTGGGCTCAGATTTTCTGTATGAATGGTTGCTGCTTTTGTTGGTTATTGTATGCATATGTGTTTTGAAGTTACTCATGGGTTTTGCATAGGAATTTTTTGTTATATTTAAGTAACTGTATCTTTTCAAATGAAAATGCAATGTGCAACTTGGGGATAAATCAAAATGAAGTTACTGTAAATTTTGAGATACATGTAATTATATTTAAGTACAAGTTTGAAAGTACTTATTTGGGTTTTCACAGAAATTGGATTTTTAGGAGGGAGTTATTTCAGACATTACAGAACCTGATTTGATGATTAGTCCTGTGGGTTTAGTGTGTGTATGTGTGCTTTGTGATGACACGTGCAATAAATAATAATAAAATGCAGATATGCTGCTTCTCTTCCTTGTTTCTGGTCTGGGAAGAGATTGTTCTTTTATGTAAGTCATAGTTTTTAGTTTGCACTACAATGAATTCATAGTATATAAAACAGTACTACTTAAAGAAGTTTATCATAGTTAACTAATCCCTAACCCCCCCCCCCCCCCCCCCCCCCCGTTTTACGAAGCCGCGCTATTGCTGACACAGCCCATTCAAAGTGAATGGACTTTGTTGGCATTGCATGTGGCTTTATGAAAGGGATGCAGTTTATGTGGTTCACCCCTGTTCTAGCAATTTTATTATAATTAATTTTTAAATCTTAAATTTGGTGCAGCTGGTTTTTTTTCCACAAATATTAAGTGTTCTTGTAAATCTTTGCTAAAATGTACCCTTCCAAGTATTATACATAAAGCTAACAAAAAGATAAAACAAAAATGATTTTTTGTTTCTATTTGTTGTGTATATTTGAATGATTTTTTTTCAGTAAGATGGCGTATAAATATTTTATAAATAACTGTCATGTCTCATATCATTGAATCTTATCAATAACTGCTTTAAGTATGTTTATCCTTGCAGTTTTTGAAATACCTTTGCTTTTAAGAATAATGTCTGATTTTGGCTTCAGGAAATACTCTGGTCTTCTTCCCTGATGTAGGAGTTCCACTTTTGGTGTTTTAAAACAGGTCATAGGATCTTCTGGCATCTTGCATGTTATTGTGGTACCAAGTGATTGCTTGCATATAGAGAAGAGCTGGAATGTTTTTTTTTATTTAACAATTTGTTATAGCTATATATATATATATATATATATATATATATATATATATATATATATATATATATATAGCTTTATCCTGTACTGCATCGATAAATTGTTTTTGTCTTTTATTGTACATAAAGAATTTTAATAGTGCAGAAATGATGGACATTTATAAAGTATATATGGAGTAATTTAAACGCTAGTTGGAACATTGACTGGGGGATAGCATAGCTGCTATATTTGTGATTTATTATAGTTGTTGAATGTTGGAGTGGATACAGATCAGCAGTATGTGAATGAATTAATAAAATTGTGGGGTTCACAGTACTGTCATTTTCTTGACCAGTTAGTTGTCTGTGGTTCTTATGATTGATATACCTGCTGATCTAAGCATCTAACAACAAAAATGAGTGTTCTTGCTTACTTTATTTATTTATTTTTTGTCTATTAGATTGTAAGCTCTTTGAGCAGGGACTGTCTTTCTTCTATGTTTGTGCAGCGCTGCGTACGCCTTGTAGCGCTATAGAAATGCTAAATAGTAGTAGTAGTCTTCCGAATCAATATAACTATTTGAACTTTGGGTTGAGATAAGCAGGGAATGTCAAATTATACCATATTTAAATACAGATTTACTTGAAATTGTAATCTTATTTTTAAATCTAAGATAGAACAGTAATGCTATTTTTTTTAAAGATTTCATTAGTGATTGTCCTTTTTGTTATGTAGTTCTAATTTAGGATTATGCAGGAAAAAACTGTAGATACAGAGAGATCTAATTGTAAATAAGTTGAAATGTAATAATGGAGAAAAAATAAGGGACACTTTTTTACAAAGCTGTGCTAAAAAGTGTCCACTACTTTTTAGCATGTGGGGTTCCCATATGCTGAGGCCACTTTTAGTGCGGTTGTAAAATGGCCCCGATTTCTTTTTCATTAATTTCCCAATTAGCACAAAGCCCTTACCGCTATTTTGTGGGTGGTAAGAGCTCACACACTAACCCCATGCTAATCAGCAGCACGCGGCAGTTTACCTGCGCTACTGGTTAGTGCAAAGCACACCTAGAGGGGCATAATTGAACATCGCCGGTGATCTTGTTTGGCGGCGGCGCTACAGCTGGCTGGAACCATATTATCGAAAAAGATGGCTGGCCATCTTTTTTTTTTTTTCGATAATACAGTGTAGCCCGGCCAAATGCCAGAGTTCGCCGGGTTTCAGATGGCCGGGTTTGTTTTTCAGCGATAATGGAAAAAAATGCTGGCAATCTCAAACCCGGCACAATCCAAAGCATTTGGTCATGGGAGGAGCCAGCATTTGTAGTGCACTGGTCCCCCTGACATACCAGGACACCAGCCGGGCACCCTAGGGGGCACTTCTAAAAATAAAAAAAATATATACAAGTAGCTCCCAGGTGCATAGCTCCCTTACTTTGGGTGCTGAGCCCCCCCCAAATCCTCGCCAAATCCACTCCCCACAACTGTACACCATTACCATAGCCCTTATGGGTGAAGGGGGGCACCTACATGTGGGTAGAGTGGGTTTTGGGGGGGTTTGGAGGGCTCAACACTTAGCACCACAAGTGTAACAGGTAGGGGGGAGGATGGACCTGGGTCTGCCTGCCTGAAGTGTACTGCACCCATTAAAAGCTGCTCCAGGGACTTGTATACTGCTGTCAGGGAGCTGGGTATGACATTTGAGGCTGGCATAGAGGCTGGTAAAAAAGGGTTTTGATTTGTATTTTTTTTTTGTGTGGGAGGGGGTTGGTGACCACTGGGGGACTACGGGGAGGTCATCCCCCATTCCCTCCGGTGGTCATCTGATCAATTGGGGCACCTTTTTGAGGCTTGGTCGTGAAAATTAAAGGACCAAGTAAACCCGGCGAAATACTGCTTAACGCTGCTTTTTTATTTCCATTATCTGCAAAAGCCGGCCATCTGGTAGCCACGCCCATGCCCGCCAATGCCTCGCCTTCGCTACGCCGCCGACACGCCCCCTTGAACCTTCGCTGGTGAGGCGACGGGAAAGCGGCGATGCTGTAAAAAAAACCTGCTTTCGATTATACCGATTTCGCCGCTTTTGAGAGATTGCCGACCATCTCCTGATTTTATGTCAGGAAATGGCCGGTGATCACTTTCGAAAATAAGCCTGCTACTCTCCTCCCTCAAACACACTCCTCAAGCTAAAAAATATTTTATATTTTTTATCATGAGATTATCATGCATCATTTCCATAACTACTGCAGAACACCTGAGCATGTCTCGCAGTGATACTTTTTTATGTGCGCTATGCATGCTTACCACCGCTTAGTTAAAGGACCCCTAAAAATTTAAGCTTTAAGGAAGAAAACAGAAATGTTGGTATTTAAGTGTATTTGATAAAGCGATAGTTTTGATAACATAAAAAAAATGTTTTCTGCAAATTATTCAACATCTCTTTGCTTTGATTTTTGCTGTGGAAGGTATTTGACAGAAATCACTATCCTGATCCAGATAGCATGAATTTTGAGCCCAGCGTATTAAATTTTTAACTGATATGCTTTTATTCTTATTAAAATTAAATAGGAGATGAAGCCTATGATATATCTGAAAGTATGCTTTTAAAAATGTTTGTATGTTTTAAAATTTGTTCAGAAAGCATCTTTTTAGTAAAGTGCATACTTACCCTCCTGTTTACTAAGCTGTGCTAGCAGCTGCCAACACAGCCTATTCACTTTGAATTAGCTATGTCGGCATTGCCATGTGACAGCTGCTAGTGCGGCTTACTAAACGGGGGTTAATGCCTTAAATAACTTTGGGAAATAGAGACATCACCTGTGCTTATAACGATCATTTCACAAAAGTTAAATATGAAAAATAACCATGTACTAAATTGCAAATTAATAAATAGGGCATGTACACAAAAATGTAGAATGCCCAAAAACACAGACATATCAAGTTTGTGTATAAGCCTCATTTGCAAAATGACAAATTGTGCCATTGGCAAATAGATCAGTTTTGCTTGTAGCCTCACTACATGTGAAATTATACTCTAATTTATTGCCTGCTGTGATGCACTGTCTTAAAAAAAAACCCAACTAATGTGCAGGATTCAGCAAAACTAGTGTGTGAGACATTTTCACAGGCTGGTTTGGAGAAAAAAGATTATGCAGCAGTGAGATGTAGTTAGCTTTTTCTGCCATGTATGTTAGTTAGCTGAGTTTATTGTGACAGTTTCCTTCAGAGCTCATTTGTATCCATGGCAAATTTTAATGGAAATGGGCTACTAACCCATGGGAAATACTCTGTGTTAGAACATTGGGCCCTCAGTCTGAAAACCTATCCCTTTTTGGGTGTTTCAAGTTAGATGCCCTTAGTTCTTTTTTTTTGTTCTTTTTGTTCAGAACAAGTTTCTTTTAATAGCAGAAGATTCAGTTGTGTTTAAAGAAATTCTTCCCATCTCTGTAATTCTTAAGACGTTCACAAGCTCAAAGGCAATAAGGAATAGTAATGTTGACTGAATATTACCTCTATTTTTTGGTTATGTCATGTCAGCTCTATTGCAGTTTGGAAAGTTTGGTTTCTGATATTTTAGGGTTCCTGCAGCAGGACCTGGAGTAGAGGCTCGCCTTCAGCTCCCCGAGGGTTCAATTGGCAGTGCTTTCCAGCTTTCAGGGGAAAGTGAAGGGCACCTCTTTGGCTTTGCATGGGGTGGTGGCTCATTTCCTGAAGGGAGTGGCTCACTTGCACCATCTGCATCATCCATCCTTCCCTTTGTGGACCTCAGTTTGGTTCTCCGGTGTTGTCAGGGGTGGCATTCGAACCCTTGTGCTTGGATTCCAGCAAGGATCTCACACTTAAGATGGTGTTTCTGATGACAATCACTTCCGCTCCTAGTGTCTCAGAAATTCAGGCCCCACCATGCCAGGATCCTTATTTGTCCTTTGTGGAGGATTCGGGTCCGTTTGGACTTACAGAACGGTTATTCAGGGGGCCTTGTCTTCTCCCACCCATTATGTCTGTTTCGGTACATCCCGCTGGTTCAGAACAGTGTAAGCTGACACTAAGAAAGGAGAAATTATGTCTTAACTGATAATTTATTTTCTTTAGTCAGCTGTCACTTTTCTGAAATCCCACCCTTGGAAGACCTTGGCCCAGGGTTCTGGGTATGCTCTGTTTCTTTATTGGAAGTAGTTGAAAAAGGGTAAGATCTGATTCTACTTGGCAGCCATACGGGGTTCCCGTGATATGGCTATTCCCTGGTATAAAAGAAGAAAAAAAAGAAGAGTGGGGGAAGTTAGGCTCTTTCCAATCAATAAGGGGGACATATATTTGAAAAAGGTATAATGTTTATTATAACAGTTCGACTCAACATAGCCGTGTTTCGGCGATGTAGCGCCTTCTTCAGGAGTCTTCCAACAGTATATCGAGTACTTGAGTGTTTAATACTCCAAGAAAAACAATTTTGAAGAACATGCAGTTCCTTCTTTTTCAGAGTAGTGACAGAAATGCATACAGAAAGCGAGGCCGTAGTGACGAAAATCCTCAAAGTGACCATCCTTTGCCAACCAAAGAGAGAATCTCCATTGTGGAAGGTCCTCTCGTCGCAATCCACATCACCAGTCCATCCAAACCAAAGCATGATCCAAAATCTTGCACGGTCCTATCTCCACCCTCTGTGCATAAGTTAGAAGAGTATCTGATATTAAGAGATAATCTATTCGTGATTAGGATGAATGTGCTCAAAAAGTGAGTATAAACTCGGTTCGATGTGTGCAGGACTCACCAGACACCCAAGGAGAACCAGCACCTGACAAAAATGTGACAGGCCCCGACAGTAAGATCTGTCTATTTGTGGGTCCCATGCTGTATTGAAATCATCCCCCACCACAAAAGGAACTTGATCATAGGGAAGGAGGTGATCCAACAGATATAAAAGGTCTGACTGAACTGATTGGGGGAATAGACATTACACAGTACAAAACACTGCCTATGTACTGTGATCTTATATTTGACAACCCGGCCCTCCACGTCTGTGTGAAGCGGTTGGAGATGATCCTGGATCCCCTTGCGGAAGAGAATCGCAACCCCCCCCCCCTTTTGTTAATGGCAGAGGAAGCCACACAGTCACCCACCAACACTTCAATTTGGCATGTTCATTTTCTGTTAAATGTGTTTCTTGGAACAGTGCAGTGTCTATAGGGTGCCGCTGCTGAGCTTTATATTTCTTTCTTTCTTTATGTCATTTATATCCCACATTATCCCAGTAGATCTGGTTCAATGTGGCTAACAACTTATTGTGATTAACAGTACAACAAGTGATGTGGGATAGTATACATTAGGTATACAAAATAAATGAGGATTTGAATAATTACAATATGTAATATGAAAACGAATGCAAAACACAGTCATCCATGTATACATGTATAGTCATCCATGTATAATAACATTTAGAATGGACCATTTAATAAGGGAAGAAATAACTCCCCACATTCCAGGTGACTATCTTTACCATTAGGTCACCCCAGTTCTTATGGTGTTTCCCAGACAGCAATATTGCAAAAAAAAAAAAAAGTGGGCTTTCCCAGCCACTAGCCCACCAAAACAGAGCCTATAGTATAGAAGAGATTTACAGAGCTATATGCAAAAAATTTGTCCTCACTCCAATAGTTAAGTAAGGGTATCCCAAACCTATTGTCCTCCCGACCCTGCCCTCCCCTTCCCCCCCATATATACTCCCTCTCAAATATCCCCAACATAGAGAGAAAAAGGTTCTCATTTATGAAACCAATCACGTTTTTAACACCCGTCCACTCCCGACACATCCGCGCTCCCATCTAAAAGCATATCAAGTCCAAAGCACACCAACAACCTCTCTGACAGGCATACCCATTCAGCACTCAAATGAGGCACAATGCTCTGTTTCTCCGCCCATCAGCAATCAAGTAATGCTAGCTAGCCGAGCAAGAAAATTAGAGCAACATGGTTCTCCCAGGCCCAACAATGAATGACAGTTTTCTGGTGTATTGTAAAAGACAGCAGGAAAGTAATCCAGTCCAATATCCCACTAGCCTAGCAAATCTCGTGCAATCCCGGCTGGCTACCAGCCTGCAGATATCTCTCTCCAAGTAAGCCAGTGGGGTGGGAGGAAAAAAAAATTCACTGTCCAAACGTAAGTCTGTCTTGCGAAGTCTGTAGGAGAGTAATCCAGGTTAGTAAAGCAAGCGTTGTTTCAGGGCTGATACAAGCACCGAGGAACCCAGTATAATAAAGAAACTGCAAGCGGTTTCCAGTCACTCGCCACCTCCAGAACGCTAAGAACCTTCTGTCCAATCAAAAAAGAGGCTCAGGAAAGGTCAGTATAAAGTAAAACAGATGAGCAATTGATCCTGAAAGACAAATGTGGGTGACGTTCTCGTGAATGATTCGACCTCAAGAGATCCCTTACGGCTGACTCCCACATCTTCTTCTTGATTAATCTGAGTTAAGTAGGCCTGTGCCTTAGACACTGCATTGAAGAACAAAGTTTTGGCCTTGTGAATGACTCTGTCTAGCAGGATAGAGTAGGCCCACCTATTCACTGCTACTATGGGTGGAATATCTTAGAAGCATAGTATTCGGGTCCCCTCGTAAGTTAGAAGTTTTCCAGCGTGGAATGCTGCCAAAATCAACTCTTTATGTGCAAAGTTAAGGAGGCGCAGTATCACAGGTCTGGGTTGTGCATTAAAGGGCTGGTGTAGCCCAAGTCCATGGGCACTCTCTATGCAAAGTGTCCCCGAGGCTGCTGGCACTTGGAGTTCCTTTGTAACCAGGATGCGCATCAGATCTCATGCCCCAAGACCCTCTCTTGGAGGCCGGTCAATTGCAGATTGTTTCGCCAGGACCTATTCTCAAGGTCCTCCACTTTTTCCTCTAAGGCCACAAGTTGGGATTGGAAGCGGGCCTGGGTGTTCGTCAACCCATATATCTGGTCATCTAGAGCACTAGTACATTGTTGGAACATGGCAATTTCTCTGCCAAACTCATAAGTACATAATTATTGCCACACTAGGGCAGACCAAAGGTCCATCAAGCCCAGCATCCTGTTTCCAACAGTGGCCAATCCAGATCACAAATACCTGGCAAGATCCCCCCAAAAAGTTCAATACATTTTATGCTTATTATCCCAGAAATAATCAGTGGATTTTACCCAAGTCATTTTAATAATGGTCTATGGACTTTTCCTCTAGGAAGCCGTCCAAATCTTTTTTTTAAAACCCCGATAAGCTAACTGCCTTCACCACGTTCTCTGGCAACGAATTCCAGAGTTTAATTACACATTGAGTGAAGAAAAAGTTTCTCTGATTCGTTTAAAATGTATTACTTTGTAGCTTCGTCACATGCCCTCTAGTCCTAGTATTTTTGTAAAGAGTAAACAAACTATTCACATCTACCCGTTCCACTCCACTCATTATTTTATAGACCTCTATCATATCTCCCCTCAGCCGCCTTTTCTCCAAGCTGAAGAGCCCTAGATGCTTTAGGCCTTTCCTCATAGGGAAGTTGTTCCATTCCCTTTAACATTTTCGTTGGCCTTCTCTGGACCTTTTCTAATTCCACTATATCTTTTTTTGAGATGCGCTGGACCAAATTGAAAACAGTATTCGAGGTACGGTCACACCATGGACCGATACAAAGGCATTATAACATCCTCATTTTTGTTTTCAATTCCTTTCCTAATAATACCTAACATTCTATTTGCTTTCTTAGCCGCCGCAGCACACTGAGCAGAGGGTTTCAACGTATCATCGACGCCGAGATCCCTTTCTTGGTTGGTGACTCCTACGTAGACCTTGCATTCGTAGCTATAATTTGGGTTCCTGTTTCCCATATGCATCTCTTGAACTTACATTAACGTCATTTGCCATTTAGACGCAGTTTTGGCACAGTATAATTCATCACAAGGACAAAATATACGAACACCAGTGGACTGCATTAGGGGCCTTATAGCCCATTTAGTTGTGTTTAAACAAATAAGAGATCTGCATGAAAGAAAATATTATTTTTATTATATTGACTTATGAAAACCACTTGTCCCTGAAACATGCTCAAAGCAGAATAATCCATTTGTACTAAAGAGATGAGGTGAAGATGTGATTCCATGTGCCCCAGTGAAAGGAGAATCAAATTTTACTTCCAATCTTTATAACACCAAGCAGCCCAAGGCAGATTGCAACAACAGTTAAGATGAACCCATTAGTAAACAGGATATCCTCACTGAAATTTGGCCATGTATTACTGTATTGTATAGAACAGTGTAGAAAAGTGAGCACAAAATACAGCCTTTATCAGTGCTGTTTCCACTAGCTACAATAATTTTTGAAGTTGTTGTAGTGATGCAAAAAGGTGGGATAATGTGGGGTACAAATGCAATAAATAAAATAAATACTCAGTTTTGATTTCATGATAGTCATATCTACATATGAGATGCTTTCAAATAAATAAAAAAGCTGTAAAATAAGTACCAGAATTATTTTGTTCAGCTTTTAAGGCATAGCCTATCCAACTGGAAAAGCTTTTTGACTTTACAGATGAACCACGCATAGGCAGTCCGTTATTACTAATATTCTTTTACTGTTGCTTTCAATAGTATTTGCTATTGTTTTGAGTGTACTTGTGACTCCGCCTACTGCCAGCAAGCTACACCTACTAGTTTCAATCCATATAATGGGCTAGATAGCCTTGTACTGTCTCCTGTTCTCAGTCTAACCTCTTTGATCTGGTTTGAGGTCCTATGAGACTTCCTGAACTTTCTTCATTACATGACTCAAGCTTACATTCAGCTGAATCATGGTGCAGAGCTGGGAGATACATTATTTGTGATGCAGTTCTTTGTTCTTGCATTCAGGGGCATAAAATCCCAGGCACCAGAGTGTCTGGGATTTGTTGAGCTGTTTGTTAGTAATTAAATTAATGAGTAATGCATGTTTATTGCACTTCACTGGTTACATTGTGGGACCTATTTACTAACAAGTGCTAATGTAGTAGTGGAATTGTTAGTAAGCCCTTCAATTGCTAAGATCATATCTAACTAAAATGATTTTGCTTATTCATGTTCCCTGGCTTTCCTTGTAGTGTAATTTGTAACTTTTCCTTTGCTGTGTTTAACTTGTATGTATAAAAACCTTGCTTGTTGAACTTTAACTTTATTCCTTTATCTTTATGTATCCATCAGTTACATTCATTTTAGTTCATGCATATCTTATGATTATTTTTCCTTTATCCTGAGTAGCTTCTAACATAGGGGGAATAAAAGTTGTTTTAATCCTTAAATTTTTCAAATCAAGATATTCTTATCAAGAAAATATGAAATAAAATGCCTTAAGCCTGAGAATATATCATGCTTATTCTGTTGTTCTCTGTTTTCTAGTGTAAGTTCTCTTTCTCCGAGGACAAACAGGCTTACCTGCGTTACTCGGGTCTGCAAAATGCCATAGAAAAAAAGAGCAAGAGCTTTCTGGAGCGTGAGCAGTGTTCCAAAGCACATGCGCGATGCCTTCCTGCAGCGCAACTGCGCCTTTCAGGTTTTTTTTCTCCTCGTGAGAAGCAGTGGCTTTTTTCGCTTGATCCTCACATGTCCAGGAGAGAGCTATTTTTGTGCCTTTCAGCAGTGTTTTCTACCTCCTTTCCTCTTTTCTCTTTATTTTCTTCAATTCGTTAAATGTTTTTTTTAAAGTCCCTTATGGTCCCTAGCTTTTTGCCCATGTTTAAGTTTATTTTCTGTTTCAGCGTGGGCTGGTTTTAGGCCTGCTCGGTCGGGTCTTCCTTTTGTGCCTTCTTCCCCTTTTTTGTAGGCACCATCGTGACTTTTAATTTCGCCAAAGCTATTTTTCCTTCCATGTCATTGAAGACTCCGTGGCTTCAAATGTTGTACCTGGTGCAACTGGAACATATTGGTAAAAGATACCCATTCTTGGTGTCTACAGTGCCTTGAGCCCAAACATAGCCCTGCCAATTGTGTCTTTTGTCTTCGTATGAAGAAAAGGACACAGATTTCTCAAGATGCTCAACATAAGAAGACTTTTGGAGCCAGGTCCGGTTCTTCAACATCGGCGTCGACGTTCAATGCTGCACCAGCATCAGGAGTGGTTAGGAATGTCTGCTGTGAGACCCTAAGACACTGAGAGCAGGGAGGCTTCGAGTGAGTCTCCATCTGTCTCGAGACCTCCTGCTGTGCAGGCCCCCCGAGACTGTCCATCGTTGGACCCGACCCCGAGGTGACGTGAGGATTCGACATCATCCTTGTCGGCACCAAGGAGCATGAGTGACGTGCATTGGGAGAAAGCAAAGAAGCACCGTCACCATTCTCCATCAACACTCGTGTTGGGAGCTTCAGGGTGCTGAGGGTTTCAGCACTCGAAAAGCGTCAACGCCGGGAGGACTGCTCTTCCTCCATCCAGGAGGTGCTGATGCGTACGTCTCCTAGCAGCCAAGGTCCTGCTCCCGCACTGGCCCCGACGATTCTGCAACTGAGCTCCAACCAGCTCCAAAGCCTTTATCGACGGCAACCCTCGATGAGCGCATCCGGACCTTGTTCCCTGACTTCTGGAAGGCATCATGCAGGGATGTGTGTTGGCATCAGGGTGCTTTCACCTGCCATGCTTTCTGCTGTGGCCCCGCCTGGACCTCAGCCCACGGTGCGGCATCCGACACCCCTTCGACATTGGTGGAGGAAGCTTTGCTGGAGTTGAGGCGGGAGCTGGCTCCTCGACACCGTTCTTGAGGGCATGGGTCCTTGACGTTGAGGCAGGCTCGGTCTCAGACATCCCTGAGGGAAGTGCTGTCTGATACCGAAGAGGAGCGCTCATGAGAATCAGAAGAGGATCCCAGGTACTTTTCCTCAGATGAGTCCTATGGGATCCTTTCTGAGCCCTCCCCTCCACCTGAGAGGAGAGTCTCTCCACCTGAGAGGAAAGTCTCTCCACCTGAGAGCCTCTCATTCACCTCTTTTGTACGGAAAATGGCTGAGGCCATTCCATTCCTGTAGAAGTGGAGGATGAGTCCAGGGCCAAGATGCTTGAGGTCCTGGACTACACCTCCCCTTCTAAGGAGACAGTGATGGCTCCTCTCCATAAGGTACTCGAGGCAGTGCTTGTTAGCAACTGGGCGTCCCCTTCTGTCCCTGTGGTCCCCAAGAAATTCGACACCCAGTATCTGATCCATGGGGAACCTGGGTTGGTGAGATCTCGGTTACCTCATGACTCCATGGTGGTGGATGCTGCTCTCAAAAAAGCCAGGAGTAGTAGGGACTATGCCTTGGCTCCCTGGACTCTTTTGGGAGAAAAATGTATCAGGCTTCTATGCTCATCGCCCGTATTCAGTCATACCAGCTCTTCACGAGCGTCTACTTGTGGAACTCAGTGCGGCAGTTGTCAGATTTGGTTGTGTTCTCTCCGGAGCAGGCCGAGCCGTTTCACCAGTTGGTCAAGCAGCAGAAAGCGTGTTGCAAGTTTTTGGCCAGGGGCACTTATGACACTTTTGACCTGTCATCCAGGATCTCTGCCCAAGGTATTGCAGTGTGCAGACTCTCATGGCTGTGTACTTCTGACCTGACCATTCTGTCCAGCTGAGGATGGCAGATGTCCCTTGCCGGGGTGATAATTTTTTCAGAGAGAAGGTCGAGGAGGTTGCTGAGTAAATCAAGAAGCACACTGATGCTATGTCTTCTCTTTCCCACCGGGCGTCTTCTGTAACTGCCTCCTCATCCATGAGGTATTTTGATAGGTTGCGGAGTGCCCCCTATTTCTATTCCAGGTGTAGGTACACTCCTGAGGCTTGCCAACCTGCTCAGGCTCAGCCCCAGCACGCTCGCTCTTGTCAACATTGTGCGCCCAAGGCCTCTGCTGTTCCCCAGCAAAAGCAAGGGACGAGCTTTTGACTGGCTCCAGCAGAGCATATCCACAGTAAAACTGTCCGCCGTAGATGACTTGCCGGTTGGGGGGAGGTTAATGTTTTTCACCAAAGGTGGCCTCTCATAGCCTTCGACCAGTGGGTTCTTTAAATAGCCCGGCTCAGATACACCCTCAATTTGCTTTCCAAACCTCCAAATTGTTCACAGAGAGCCCATTCGTTCAGCTCTCAGCACAGGCAGGTACTTACAGAGGAACTATCCGCCCTTCTAAAGGCCCATATGACTGAGCCCGTTCTACCAGGGGAAGAAGGGCGGGGATTCTATTCCAGGTACTTTCTTGTGCAGAAAAATACATGGGGATGCGTCCTATCCTAGACCTAAGGGCACTGAAAAAATTCCTAGTCCGAGAAAAGTTCAGGATGGTTTCCCTGAGCACCCTTCTTCCCATGATTCAGGAAAATGATTGGCTATGCTCTATGGACTTGAAGGATGCATATACACACATCCCAATACTTCCATCTCACAGGAAGTATCTTCGGTTTAGACTGGGAACACATCACTTTCAGTACCGAGTGTTGCCTTTTGGCTTCACGTCTGCTCCGAGGGTCTTTACAAAGTGCCTAGCGGTAGTCGCAGTGTCACTATGTAGACGGGGAGTTCATGTGTTCCCTTATCTCAACGATTGGCTGGTGAAGTGCACCTCCGAGGACGGTGCTTGGGAGTCCATGCGGATGACTATTCAGGTGCTGGAATTACTAGGGTTCATGATCAACTACCCCAAGTCCCATCTCTATCCTGTTCAACAATTGGAGTTCATAGGAGCACTACTCAATATGAAGAATGTCCGAGCTTACCTCCTGGGGGCGCATACGGACAATCTTCTTTCGCTAGCGTCCAAGGTTCAGGCATCGCAGCAGGTCACAGCTCAGCAGATGTTGAGATTGTTGGGCCACATGGCTTCCACAGTATATGTTACACCCATGACACGTCTACACTCGAGATCTGCTCAATGGACCCTGGCATCTCAAGCCATGGGAAGTCTAGAAGATGTCATCCAAGTGTCCCCCTGAGCTTGTTCGCTCTCTTCAATGGTGGACAATTCGGTCCAATTTGACCTTGGGACTTCCATTTCAAATTCCTCGGCCGCAAAAAGTGCTGACGAAGGATGCATCTTTGCTAGGTTGGAGAACTCATGTAGATGGACTTCACACTCAAGCAGCTTGGTCCCTCCAGGAAACAAATCTTCAGATCAATCTCTGTAAGGGTTCACCTTAGTGCAATTAGTGCTTATCAGAGTGTAGAAGGTAAGCCTATCTCTGGACAACCTTTAGTTGTTCGTTTCATGTGATGTTTGCTTTTGTCAAAGCCCCCTGTCAAACCTCCACCAGTGTCATGGGATCTGAACGTTGTTCTCACCCTGTTGATGAAAGCTCCTTTTGAGCCACTGAATTCCTGCCATCTGAAGTACTTGACCTGGAAGATCGTTTTCTTGGTGGCTGTTACTTCAGCTCATAGGGTCAGTGAGCTTCAGGCCTTAGTAGTGAATGCACCTTACACTAAGTTTCATCACAACAGAGTAGTCCTCCGCACGCACCCCAAGTTCCTGCCGAAGGTGGTGTCGGAGTTCCATCTGTACCAGTCGATTGTCTTGCCAACATTCTTTCCCTACCTCATACCCATCCTAGCGAAAGCAATTTGCACACTTTGGACTGCATGAGAGTACTAGCCTTTTAATGGAGCGGATGAAGCCCTACAGACAATCTGCCCAGTTGTTTGTTTCATTTGATCCCAACAGGATGGGGGTTGCCATCGGGAAACGCACCATATCCAATTGGCTAGCAGATTGCTTCTCCTTCTCTTATGCCCAGGCTAGGCTGATTGTGGAGGGTCATGTCACGGCTTATAATAGAGCCAAGGCTGCGTCAGTGGCTGACTTGAAGTCAGCCTCCATTGAAGATATTTGCAAGGATTCAATGTGGTTTTCAGTCCACACATTCACATCTCACTACTGCCTTGAGCAAGTTACCGATGCAACAGCCAGTTTGGGCAGTCAGTGTTGCAGAATCTGTTTGGGTCTAGAATCCAACTGCACCCTCCTAGGCCCGTTTTGTTGTGTTCCAGGCTTCACCCTCATCTAGTTGTATACAGTTTCAGGTTAATCTGCGTTAAGTCCTTGTGGTTGGGAGGCACAATTGACCAGTGTTTGTTATTTTGGGTGAGCCTGAATGCTAGGGATTCCTTACTTGTGAGAATGGTAAGCCTTTTTGTCCTCTGAGAAAGCGAAGATACTTACCTGTAGCAGGTACTCTCCGAGGACAGCAGGCTTCACATTCTCACAATCTCGTCCACCTGCTCTTGGAGTTGTCTTTTCTTCATATTTTATTCATATTTGCTTTCGTATTAAACTGAAAGGTGCGGCCGCGCTGTTGGCGGGAAGGCACTTGTGCATGTGCGTTGGAGCACTGCCCATGCTCCAGAAAGCTCTCGTTCATTTTTTCTCTGGCATTTTGCCGACCCGGGCGATGCGGGATGAGTCTACCCACTTGTGAGAATGTGAAGCCTGCTGTCCTCTGAGAATACCTGCTACGGGTAGGTATCTTCGCTGTTCTTAAGCTTAATACTGATATGTGTGTGGGTGTTTTTTTTAGGCTTTTGAAAGGGATGGTATACGTGATCAGAAACCATACTGTTCTCTTCAGGATTCTACACTGGTGACAAGGACATGGGACTTGTGCAACTTTCAGTATGGTTCACTGCAATTAACATTCTTGTTGACCACTGTGAAAAGGAACCTTGGATTATCGATTTTTATTGTCGTGGGATACAATAAATACAGGTAATAATATATCTGTGTTTCTCAAAGTAGCTAATATTAAAAATGTATACTAGCAGATCACAATAAATCTACAAGAACAAATGGGTAACCTGTATCACTTGGATGTAAATCCAACCATGTATCTCTATAAATTTTTAATACTATATTGGGCCCTAGCCAGCATGCATGGTAGGTCTCTACAGAAGACCCACATTTAATTCTTTTCTCAGCCACCCCCCAAAGACTTTCATTCTTTATTATATAGTCCTCTTCCACCTCCCCTGGTTCTTGGTTCATGGCTCTACCCACACACTTTAGCTCTTCAGAAAAAGCATGCAGCAAACTGCAGGGAATAATTTTAAGTGTGATGGCAGTAGCAGAGTGTGGGCAGCTATGGGTAATGGTAAGTACATAATTCTTGAGGAGTGGGCTAGTGATTAGAATATTGAGAAAACAGGGAAAGCTAGTCGTGTATCTTTTTTTTTTTCTTCCTTTGCCTCAAAACAGAATTTCTGAGAGTGGACTGCCCCAAAGAGTGAGATTTATAGGTAATATATTAAAGAAAAAACTCTAGAAAGCTTTAGTTGTTGAAAGAGGTTTCATAAATGGAAGACGTGAAAGGAAATGTTTAGTTTTCTGTGGTGCTTCTGAATGGATATAGATGGAGCAGAGGCATTATTAGCAGGGCTGGCCTAGCCCTGCCATCCGATACCTTAGGTGAACTTCAGCCATGCACTTCCCATCAAGGGGGATTTCAGTGCTCCCCCCTCCCAATAGCATCTTCCCTTACCTGTCTTGCCCTTTCATATTAAACGTTTCTCTACCCCCCCTCCCCCCCCAAAAAAAAGAAAAACAATGAAGTGTTCAGAGTGGTTCTTTACCCTTTCCCTAACCTCTTCAGGGTGGTATTTGTAGATGTCCTGGGAAGCCTATTTATGAGGATCTGTGCATACTTGAGACTTGCCAGGTCCTGCCCCCTCCAAACATTCTATTTTGGAGGGTGGCAGGAACCAGCAAGCCTTGAGTATACATGGATGCTCAAGGCTCCACACCAACTGTGATGAGGCTTTATTGACACACGGACTACCACGTTAGTGCTGCCCCCAGATTGTGCCATCCTGGACTGATAGTCCACCTACTGGTTGGGCTGGCCCTGAATGTTTGGATAATTTTCAAAGCAGTTTGTCCAGGTAACTAAATAGCTACCTGGATGAATTATTTGAGCTGAAAACGTCTCCACTTATTATGTACACAGGTACAGCTATTAGTGGACATTTCCAGCCCCTGTTTAAAAGGGATACTTTACATATGACATTGTAAGGATGGAATCCAATTAAAGTAAAACTTGAATGGTCTCATAGCTGGAGCAAGCTTTGACGGCAGCTTCGGAGGTTGGGAAGTAAGACCAATGCTAGGCAGACTTATGCATTCTAAGTCCTGTACATGGCTCACACTCACTGAGTGACCCCTACCCAGCTCTGTCCATCATTGTAGCTTCTACCAGCTCATACATCAGCCCCCTCACAATTAACTCCCATCCCTCCTTTATTACTACTGCTTCTCAGGAGTTCTTCTCTAGGGCACTCATTACCTCTGCTGACTCTCTCCACAGTCAGCCTAATGCCCTTTACGGAGCTCACTCCCACTCATGTATAAGCCTCATTTCCTTTGTGTCCATACCAGACCAGTCCAGACCATTGGGAATAGTTACGTCCATCAACCAGTGGATGCATGACACTTGGGGGCAGATACATCAACAAAATGTAAAAGAATCGAAACGTAAAAGTCATGTAGAAAACTTTCCGAATTTGAAAAAATGAAGGATGCACTAAAAAAAACTACTCAGAAATGTTCGGTGCGGTATTCAAAAGTCGGATGAATGAAAGTTTCGCTAATCTGGTGCAATCCCCGCCAGCGGAGTAGGAAACGCATGCGCACAGATTCATTCGGAAAGCACACGGTATCAACATGGCTAATGTGCGCATGTGACACATCATAGGCGTGCGTTCAGGGCATGTCAGATACATGTCACTACTGTTAGTTTTTTTTTGAAAAGGCTACTGGCAAGTACTGCCTCCAGCTTGATTTTCCCTTGTTTTTCCTGCTTCCAATTTTTCATCGGTAAGACGTCTTTTTGGCAGTGCTTCACCAGCCGAGACCAGGAAGTCCCTGAGCCAATCACAGCGCGTAGCCCAGAGACTTCCAGGTCTCTCAGCTGAGTGAAGCATGGCCAAAAAAGATGTTTTTATTATTCCGGGGTCCAAAAAAGAGCCCGCAGCATCGAAGCCTCCTGTTTGATTTCTTTTTTTATGAGTGAAGAACGTCCATAAAGGGCGCTCCTGATGAGCACTTGGCCGTTTTTGCCCCCCCCCCCCCCCCCGATTAAAAAAAAAAAATTTTATGCAGTTTTCCTAGCCTGCACAGCCCCAACGAGAGGTACAGACTCTCGTTAAAATTTCTGCCGTTTTCCAGCGTTAAGGCAAGCGGAAAAGCTTTGTGCATCTCGTTACAATGGGGTTTCTACACAATTTGCTCATCTGCATTCCGTTTTCGTTAACTGCTACAGCGTCGGAAAATGGCCTTTAGTGCATGCCAGGGTAATCTATTTGTTCGTTAAAGGCTCGTTATGTTTAGTGCATCTACCCCTTGGTGGGGCTGTCTCCACTCCCCCCCCCCCCCAGTCCCTATTAGTGCTGTGAATCACAGAGGTTGAAATACTTTTCTGTGAGTTGGACATTTTTATGTCAAGACATGGTTCTTCAATATCTTTTTCTATTGAGTAAGACTGCTTGTTCTCCAATAAGTAAGTAATACTTTCTTATCATCAACTTATACTGTTCTGAACCAGCGGGTGTTATCCCTTCCCACCAGCAGATGGAGTTAGAGATAACTGAATTCCGCCAGTGACATTACCGGATATAATCTGTGGTGCTCCCTGGAACAATCCAGTATTTTTCTCTACCTTCCAGCAGGTGGTAGGTTGTGCTTTGGTGTTCTGTCCCTGGCCTAGCTCCCTGTTCTGCTGGCTGCAGCCCCTCAGCATGGTTGAGCATAATGGACACTCCCAGGTCACAGTCTCGGGATTGTATCTTTTTGAGCTTCGTTTTGCAGACCCCATTCACACTCCTTAATGCTCACTGTGTGAGGCTTTGGCTTGGTTCCAAGGGATCTTGCTTCAGAGGTGCGAGTCCCTTCCTCCCCACCTCCCTTGCCTGTTCACCTTGTTTGGGTATGTCTCCCACAGGCTCCGTTTGCAGCTTCCTAAATTCCCTCAAATTGCCCTGGGAAGCCTTTTTCCCTGCTTTAGGGGATAAGGCTTTTTGCTGCTCCTATCACTTAGAAAAAACCCCTAAAGCAACCTCCCCACACACACACCCCAGAAAAAAACAGAACAGTCCTGAACAGGGAATCCGCTGCCTCATGGTTGAAGGATTTTCCAATATTTTTTTTTGTTTGTTTTGACATTTATATCATGCATTTTCCCAAACAATGTTTAGGTTCAATGTGGCTTACAGATATAAAACTATGTAGAGAAATACATAATGTATAGTGCATTTGACTGCAATTAAGCATAATGTAATTTATAATAAATTTTATAAGTCAAAACAGAAAAACATACAAATTGTTTCATAGAGTTAGATTCCCTTAATTTATACCCCCAGAGAGCCCGGGATAGTGCAGGAGTTGGATCCCTGGCCAAGGTAGATTCAGGCAGCATGTCAGGTCTGCGCTTGCTTGACATGTGGTTAGGGATGCCCTCCGGGAAGCGCTGCCCTAATGTGTTGGAATCAGCAGCTCAGTACGACTGCTGGTTCTGTGTGCACACACTGCAATGGGCCTTGAACAGCCCAGATCGGGGGGGTGGGGGGGGGTGGTGTAATGAGTTGATGTGCCCACCACCCTCTTTGAGGCATCGGGACCCGTGGTCCCAATTTCAGCGGGAACATCGGCCATTTTGTCTCCCCTCAGGGATTTCATCTTCTTCTGCTTCTCAGCAGCAGGGTCGACCCTTCTACATCGGGGGGAGTGAGGGCCTACCTCTCCTACTCCGCTCAGGTCCGTTGGCCAGACAGTTGCAATTATTTACAGGTGGATTGAGGTTTAAAAAAAAAAGCTGTTTTAGCGACATTTCATCAGTCCTACACATACATCATAGAATCAAAGTATATTTAAATTCGCTAACTTGACTCTTCATATATCTTTTCATCAATGAAGGCATTCATGGAACGACGATCACACGTCATCCCTTTCATCAATTTTCAATCAGTAACACGTCATATCCGCTAAACTTGCTATTTAAATAGGATGTTTCCGTATACCACCATTTTGCCACAGTTGCAATATTTACATTGGCCAACTATAGGGCTATATTTTGTAGCGCATCCGAATAATAGAAGGTAAGTTTGTCTCTTTTTTTCACTTTTTTTCATTAGTTTCTCCTTTTTTCTTTTGATTCTACATTAGTTTCTTTATCCAAAAGATTTCTTAATCAGTGTCTCAATTCAGTATTCTTTCTAAAAAAATGTCTTAGGCAATGCCGTTATTTTGACATCAGCTGTTTATTAGTTGGCAGCAAAGTGC